>NC_081363.1:73299016-74616516 GCF_030684315.1 Stegostoma tigrinum | reverse complement strand
ATCTTGAGCATAACAACCCATGTTTCAACTGGCAAGTAGCTGTTCCTGCACTTTCTGCAGTTGCTGTAAACTCATCCATTCATTGGGTCCCCCTGGGAAATACGTTCACCCTGTACCCACTTTGGTTCACTAGTAATACTGACGTAAGGCCTAAAATAAGAAATGCTATTTCCTTCAGTACTTTTCAGAGGTTTCCTGATTCCCACTAATTAGTCTTGTGTTCTCTTCATCTACCATGTCCACATAACCTTTAACCTTTCATAAGCAGAGAGAGGAAATTGTTAATTTGACTTTGGGAAGGTTCTTTTCTCATTAATTCTTATCACAAGTAGCACCTTTAGTATTTGTTCAGACCCCTTAGAAACACACTGTGCTTGATTTAAATGCCCCACTTGGACTGGAAGGAGACTTGAATAATGCAGGAAGGACGAGCTAAAAGGGGATCGAATTACCAGTTCTGGCCAGCATACTGGTTTCCTGTTCCATCCTACTCTTGGGCCTTTGTTTCCAGAAGGAGGATAGGATGAAGGTGTGACAACAAGGTGTAGAGCTGGATGAACACAGCAAGCCTAGCAGCATCATAGAAGGCTGGCCTAGATGAAAGGTCTAGGCCCGAAACGTCGGCCTTCCTGCTCCTATGATGCTGCTTGGTTTGCTGTGTTCATCCAGCTCTACACCTTGTTATCGTGGATTGTCCAGCATCCGCAGTTCCTATTATCTAGGATGGAGGGCTGTTTGGTGGCAGGGATAGCTGTCAGCAGGTGGCACTTATAACTGCTCTGTTAAAAGTCAGTTCAGGAAATTAAAGGCTGTTGACGTGGAATTTCTGGTGTGCCTCCAGATTTCTGGGGGCTGCCTCTTGGGGGTTTGGGTGTCGAGTCTGTGGGGGAAAGTCACATTGAGTTGGCCATTCGAGCCACATTTCACCCTGACCAAAGGGCTCAGGAGTTCACAGGGAATCCCTGTCCTGGGTTTCGTTTTGGGGAAATTGTAATGTCATGACCGGATTTACTGTATATGCAACGACTTTGCAAAAATTGCCTTAGCATGCCCTGTGCCAACATCTATCACCTCATGCTTATCTGTGATGAATTCAATCTTCCCACTCCTTCTCTTACTGTATCTCCCCGTCCTTTTCTCATTCATGCGCCTGCCTTTGTTAGTCTTAAATAGTAAAGTTATGATTTCCATTTTAATGGTGGATCAAGCTTTGTCGGCGATCTATGGTTTTGCTTCCACCTGGTGGGATTTAGGTCAAATTGCAACAGAATAAGCAGCTTCTAAGAACGGCTGTAAATAATCATATGCTGTACTATATGTAGTCGTAGCTGGTGATTTGCCATGACACTAATAATCCTTCAAGTTCATTCACCAGGTTTAAAGCTTATAGCAATGTTCTAAGTTTGGTCAGAGACGAGGGTCAAATTTTTGACATCGTAATTATACAACCTCTCGGCCACTGTGTAAATGTGCTGGCTGTGCCTTGTTTTTACTTGAGTGTATTCTGTATGTGGGTGCTGTGTCATGCTGTGGACTCTGCCAGAATGCAGCTGAAGCACAGTAGGATGTAGAGGAATTACATTTGTTCAGTTTGAAAACTGGTGTAGTGTTGAACCATGACTGGAACCTTAACTTTATGAACCACTCATGCATTTATCCCCTGGATTGCAGCATTGAAGCTCCTTAGCTGAATTTTGTTTTGAAGCCATACTGACCTTGTGTCAGCCGCCTACTGACCATTGTGGTCTTGTGATCTATCTGACCCTGTTACGATTTGCTGATCTGAAGATGTATGACAAAATATAACTCTTTGTGATGGAGTCTCTAGTTTGCAATAAGTTCAGAAAACTATACAATTTAATTTAATAAAATCATTCTGAGGAGTTATGTTAGCCTTTCCTTTCTGTGAAAAGGAAATAGCAGATTAACATGTTCTGAGAGACTGCACCCTTCAGGATTCAATGTCTCTGCCAGATGGAGCTTCCAGTGCTAATTCTGATTTGCATTTTCTAAATCTGTGAGCCTGACATTGCACAGTCAGGCATTGGGTCCAGTTTGGAGTGACAGAAAACTCTTTATTGGTAGTCTCCAGAGCTGGATGCCGTCCACTTTGCTGCTGGTGCTTACTGTCTGGTTAAGTGCACTTTTGCTTAATCAGCTTGACATACTAAGCTGAGCTTGCAAACATCAGGCAGCAGCTTGCAGGCTGTACAGAGCCTCACTGTACTGAGCCAGATTTCAGTCAGCTGGAAATAGCAAGGCTGGCAAATTCCTGGAATGCTGACAAGGGAATTTGTTCTGCAGAATCAACAGAGTGCAAATTGTTCACTCCACACTTGAATGTCCAGCCTCTTGCTGAGATGAAGTTTCATTGATGCTTGCTGTCCTCTGGTGCCTTACTCATGTGGCTACTGCTCAGGATTTGAATCCTTAACTAGTTGTAAGTCAGGCTGTTCAGCTGCAAGAAGCAGCACAAATCCTACACTGAACCAACTGTGACTTGCTCACTTTTCAACAATTGCTAAGTCGTGATTAGATGGAGGAGCTGGAAGATGAATTACTCCGTAATCTCTTTCCTTCACTTTGTCTTGATCTAGAGATCGATCACTCACACTCACTCCCCTCACTCACTCGAAATGAGCAATGGAGAAATGGCCCAAGTGATAGTAACAAGAGCCAGTAAGTGTCATAAATGAGGTAAGTTAATAATTCTCAAAAGCCACAGAATTCAAAAGTTACTGAAGTTGCTATCCAACTATGAACTGCTACTGTACTGTTTACCAGACTGATTCCTGGGATGGCAGGACTGACATAGGAAGAGAGACTGGATCGGTTAGGAATATATTCACTGGAATTCAGAAGAATGGAAGGGGGGAATGTCAGACAAACCTATTCAGACTAAATTCAGGAAGGATGTTCCTAATGTTGAGAAGTCCGGAACCAGGGGTCACTGTTTATGGGTACAGAGCAGTTTATTTAGGACTGAAACCAGAAATTTCTTCACCCGGAGTGTTGTGAGCCTGCACAACTCTCTGCCACAGAAAGTGGTTGAGGCCAAAACATTGGATGCTCTCAAGGAGGTGGGTGTAGTGCTTGGGGCTAAAGGAAGTCAAAGGGTGTAGGGAAAATGTGGGAACGAGGTACTGAGTTGGTATCAACCAGGATCATATTGACCGGCGGAGCAGGCTTAAGTGGCCAATTCCTGATCCTATTATCTATGTTTCTATGAATCAAATGTGGACACCCGCAGCTTTGAAAAAGATAATTTGATGTCCTATAATTAAATTCTTCAACAGATAAATACACAACCATGTTTGTGGGGTTCATCTTAAAAACAATCTTCAATGCGGATTCCACATTCAGCAGATGACATCCAAAGCAAATATGGTTCTTGTATTTCTAAGGAGGAACCTTTTGGTGTGGCAACAGAACTAACAGTTATTGCTTACAGTTGCAGTAATAGTACTTGTCCATCCAAACCTAGAGTATATGTTGTGTAAGATCATTATATAGCAAGAGAAGTAAATATGAAAGATGCCATTCCAAAGATATGCTGCATGACTGCATGAATCTGTTTGGGAAATGCACGAGTGTCATATTCCTGATTGAAAACTTGGAATGGAAATCACTACAGCAAAGTTTTGGAGAACAATAGATTCACCAGGGTCTGTAAAATATGGAATTGGCTGGTAGGAATTGCCAGAAACAAGAACTTGGTGCCCTTTGGCAATGGCACATCATAAGGTGGCCTACCTCTCAGCTACCAAGGACCTTTTTCCAAGACTCCTCATCAACAAACTTTCTTCCCAAAGAATGATCCCACAATGGCCTGCCAAAGGAAATAATCACAACTTTATCACTTGGAAGCTTCAAGACCCAACTTCATCTCTTCTTCCTAATCTACAAGCCTAGCCTGTCCAACCTTTATTATAAGTCAGTTTGATCATTCAGGTGTTAGTCTTGTAAACAACCTCAGAACTGCTTCTTAATGCATTTTCATCCTTCCCAAACTAAGGTGACCAGTACTGAACATTGTACTTCAGGTGCAGCCTTGCCAGTAATCATTACATAAGCTTAACCTCCTAAATTTTGTATTTGATTTCCCTCAAAATAAATGATGACATTCTCTTAGCTTTCCAATTTCTTACTGAACCTACACCCAACCTTTTTCCAGGTCAACCAGATCCCTTTACATCTTGGAGTTTCACAATGTCCCATCACTGCAAACTTGGATATGCTGTCTGAGAGGGATGGTGACCGCAGATTCGATGAAAACCTATTTTAAAAATGTTATAATTACGTGAACATGGATAAATTTATTGGTATTTTGAGAAAGAGTAAGGAATTTTGTCTAAGTGAATATTTATTTAAAGAGCTAATGCAGGAATGATGGGTTGGATGGCCTCCTCTTACTGATGCAAAATGAGATGATTCACTGCTTTTCCTGACCGGTGTAACTGGCTTCAGTATTTTCCATTGAATATTTTAAATTTTAATGTGGTTCTGTTTGTTATTGTGTAATGAGAGTTTTTGGGCTGGAGAGAAGGAGACATCGAGGTTTTGCCCATGAACCTCATTCTAAATGATTTGATTGTGTAACCAATGTTATCAGGTAGGCTTGCCAAGTGCTTGGTAATGTTAATGTTAAGTGTGAAGTAACATGATTCATGTTACTTAAATTGTCTGAAACCTTGAATCAAGGAATTATTTCTTTATTGTTAAGAATTAGTGGGTGTGTCCTGCACTCTGCTATTCATTGTGCAGTAACTAGTTTTGAACTGACAGTAGTGTGTGCATGTATGTGCACTCTATTCGGGTTCACACAAGAGCCCCTAATTTTCTCATTTCTCCTTATATTTTGCCATGCAACTCGTAGCATTGAATCTCGTCAGAACTGGTTCACCGGGAGGTCATCAAGCTGTAAGCTTTTATCCTTTTGTCTCTCCACAGAAGCTGCCTGATTTCTTTGAGTGTTCCTGATGTCTTCAGTTTCGTTCCAGATTTCCAGCATCCGTGAAAGTCTGCTTGTGTAACTCTGCAAACCAAGATAAAACTTAATTGAACAGTAATCAGAGGGAGGATAGGAGCTTATTAACTGAAAAGCTGTAACAACAGAATACAGAAAGAAGCAATGAAGGAGAGAAATGAAAGATGCGTGAGAGCCATAGAATGCGCAAATGGTTTGCAGCAGGACAGTAAATGAGAGGGAAATGTGAAGAATCTGGCAAAGAAGCCTGGCTCTGGTGGGAGAAGAAGGCAGGTGAATACGAAATCTGTTGGTCACCTCATTCCAAGCACTGATTAACCACCATCTCTGTTCCTGGAAAACGCTGGTACCCCCATTGCATCTTACTGCCACCAGCTTTCTGAAAGAAAGCACGGACCATGGTTAAGACCTGAAGTTGTTCAAAGTCAAGGTTAATCCCAAACAGCTGGGAAGTTCCTGGTAAAAATATGAAGTGCTGCTTCCGGAGGCTCTGTCAAGATTTCATTGAAGAGAAAAGGAGCCAGGAGTGGAACAGACCATCAAAGCAGTGAGTGACCAGAAGCTCAGCATCACAGTTGAGGTTAGAATGGAAGCAATTACCCAGTTCCACAATGTAGAAGCGGGGGTGGCAATCATATGAGCAGAGCATAATAAATCATCTTCTCATCCAGCAGAAGTGTTTGTAGCCTCTGCATAGTTGTACGTGAGGCAGTGAAAGAACAAACGGGCATGCACAGGAATGTACTAGGGAAAAGGTGGGAGAAGGTAATCCATGTGTGGACCAGGCCATTAAGGAGTGATCAGTTTGAAATCACTGAAAGGGGATGTATTTGGTGATGGAATCAGGATGGATTTGGCGAAGGGTGATCCATTGTCTATGGAGTCCCTAACAGATCCACAAGGGAAAAGAATCTATAAAGGCTGAAGAATAAGCAATGAACATAGAACATAGAACATTACAGCACAGTACAGGCCCTTCGGCCCTCAATGTTGTGCTGACCTGTCATACCGATCTCAAGCCCATCTAACCTACACTATTCCATGTACGTCCATATGCTTGTCCAATGACAACTTAAATTTACCTAAAGTTAGCGAATCTACTGCCGTTGCAGGCAAAGCGTTCCATTCCCTTACTTCTCTCTGAGTAAAGAGACTACCTCTGACATCTGTCCTATATCATTCACCCCTCAATTTAAAGCTATGCCCCCTCAAGCTCGCCGTCACCATCCTAGGAAAAATGCTCTCCCTATCCACCCTATCTAACCCTCTGATTATTTTATTTGTTTCAATTAAGTCACCTCCCAACCTTCTTCTCTCTAATGAAAACAGCCTCAAGTCCCTCAGCCTTTCCTTGTAAGACCTTCCCTCCATACCAGGCAACATCCTAGTAAATCTCCTCTGCACCCTTTCCAAAGCTTCCACATCCTTCTTATAATGCGGTGACCAGAACTGTACACAATACTCCAAGTGCGGCCGCACCAGAGTTTTGTACAGCTTCACCATAACCTCTTAGTTCCGGAACTCGATCCCTCTATTAATAAAAGCTAAAACACTGTATGCCGCCTTAACAGCCCTGTCAGCCTGGGTGGCAACTTTCAAGGATCTGTGTACATGGACACCGAGATCTCTCTGCTCATCTACACTGCTAAGAATCTTACCATTAGCCCAGCACTTTGCCTTCTGGTTACTCCTACCAAAGTGCATCACCTCACACTTGTCTGCATTAAACTCCATTTGCTACCTCTCAGCCCAGCCCTACAGCTTATCTATGTCTCTCTGCAACCTACAGCATCCTTCGTCACTATCCACAACTCCACCGACCTTAGTGTCGTCTGCAAATTTACTAACCCATCCTTCTATGCCCTCAGAGATAATGGGAACTGCAGATGCTGGAGATTCCAAGATAATAAAATGTGAGGCTGGATGAACACAGCAGGCCAAGCAGCATCTCAGGAGCACAAAAGCTGACGTTTCGGGCCTAGACCCTTCATCAGAGAGGGGGATGGGGGGAGGGAACTGGAATAAATAGGGAGAGAGGGGGAGGCGGACCGAAGATGGAGAGCAAAGAAGATAGGTGGAGAGGGTGTAGGTGGGGAGGTAGGGAGGGGATAGGTCAGTCCAGGGAAGACGGACAGGTCAAGGAGGTGGGATGAGGTTAGTAGGTAGCTGGGGGTGCGGCTGGGGGTGGGAGGAAGGGATGGGTGAGAGGAAGAACCGGTTAGGGAGGCAGAGACAGGTTGGACTGGTTTTGGGATGCAGTGGGTGGGGGGGAAGAGCTGGGCTGGTTGTGTGGTGCAGTGGGGGGAGGGGATGAACTGGGCTGGTTTAGGGATGCAGTGGGGGAAGGGGAGATTTTGAAACTGGTGAAGTCCACATTGATACCATATGGCTGCAGGGTTCCCAGGCGGAATATGAGTTGCTGTTCCTGCAACCTTCGGGTGGCATCATTGTGGCAGTGCAGGAGGCCCATGATGGACATGTCATCAAGAGAATGGGAGGGGGAGTGGAAATGGTTTGCGACTGGGAGGTGCAGTTGTTTGTTGCGAACTGAGCGAACTGAGCGAACTGACCTGTCTCTGCCTCCCTAACCGGTTCTTCCTCTCACCCATCCCTTCCTCCCACCCCCAGCCGCACCCCCAGCTACCTACTAACCTCATCCCACCTCCTTGACCTGTCCGTCTTCCCTGGACTGACCTATCCCCTCCCTACCTCCCCACCTACACCCTCTCCACCTATCTTCTTTGCTCTCCATCTTCGGTCCGCCTCCCCCTCTCTCCCTATTTATTCCAGTTCCCTCCCCCCATCCCCCTCTCTGATGAAGGGTCTAGGCCCGAAACGTCAGCTTTTGTGCTCCTGAGATGCTGCTTGGCCTGCTGTGTTCATCCAGCCTCACATTTTATTATCTTCTATGCCCTCATCCAGGTCATTTATAAAAGTGACAAACAGCAGTGGACCCAACACCGACCCTTGCGGTACACCACTAGTAACTGGTCTCCAGGATGAACATTTCCCATCAACTACCACTCTCTGTCTTCTTTCAGCAAGCCAATTTCTGATCCAAACTGCTATATCTCCCACAATTCCATTCCTCCGCATTTTGTACAATAGCCTATTGTGGGGAACCTTATCGAACGCCTTGCTGAAATCCATATACACCACATCAACCGGTTTACTCTCATCTACCTGTTTGGTCACCTTCTCAAAGAACTCAATAAGGTTTGTGAGGCACGACCTTCCCTTCACAAAATCGTGTTGACTATCCCTAATCAATTTATTCTTTTCTAGATGATTATAAATCCTATCCCTTATAACCTTTTCCAACACTTTACCAACAACTGAGGTGAGGCTCACTGGTCTATAATTACCAGGGTTGTCTCTACTCCCCTTCTTGAACCGGGGAACCACATTTGCTATCCTCCAGTCAACTGGCACTATTCCTGTAGACAATGACGAGTCAAAGATCAATGCCAAAGGCTCGGCAGTCTCCTCCCTGGCGTCCCAGAGGATCCAAGGATAAATCCCATCCGGCCCAGGGGACTTATCTATCTTCGCCTTCTGAAGGATTTCTAATACCTCTTCCGTGTGAACCTCAATCCCACCTAGTCTAGTAGCCTGTATCTCAGTATTCTCCTTGACAACATTGTCATTTTCTAGAGTGAATACTGTTCAAAGATATTCATTTAGCGCTTCCCCTATCTCATCTGACTCCACACACAACTTACCACTACTATCCTTGATTGGGCCTAGTCTTACTTTCGTCATTCTTTTATTCCTTAAATACCTTAGAAAGCCTTAGGGTTTACCCTGATCCTATCCGCCAACAACTTCTCATGTGTCCTCCTGGCTCTTCTGAGCTCTCTCTTTCTTTAGGTCTTTCCTGCTACCTCGTAGCCCTCAAGTGCCCTAACTGAGCCTTCACATCACATCTCATCCTAACATAAGCCTTCTTCTTCCTCTTGACCAGAGATTCCACTTCCTTCATAAACCACGGCTCCCGCACTCTACAGCTTCCTCCCTGCCTGACAGGTACATATTTATCTAGGACACACAGGAGCTTTTCTTTGAATAAGCTCCACATTTCTAATGTGCCCATCCCCTGCAGTTTCCTTACCCACCCTGTGCTCCCTAAGTCTTGCCTAATCTCCTCGTAATTGCCTTTCCCCCAGCTATAACTCTTGCCCAGTGGTATACACCTATCCCTTTCCATCACTAAAGTAAACATAACAGAATTGTGATCGCTATCACCAAAGTGCTCACCTACTTCCAAATCTAACACCTGGCCGGGCTCATTACCCAGTACCAAATCTAATGTGGCTTCGCCCCTTGTTGGCCTATCTACATACTGTGTCAGGAAGCCCTCCTGCACACTCTGGACAAAAACTGACCCATCTATAGTACTCGAACTATAGTGTTCCCAGTCAATATCTGGAAAGTTGAAGTCCCCCATGACAACTACCCTGCCTCTCTCACTCCCATCGAGAATCATCTTTGCTATCCTTTCCTCTACATCTCTGGAACTATTCGGAGGCCTATAGAAAACTCCCAACAGGGTGACCTCTCCTTTCCTGTTTCTAACCTCAGCCCATACTACCTCAGTTGACGAGTCCCCAAACATCCTTTCTGCAACTGTAATACTGTCCTTGACCAACAATGCCACACCTCCGCCCCTTTTACCATCTTCTCTGTTCTTACTGAAACATCTAAATCCCGGAACCTGCAACAACCATTCCTGTCCCTGCTCTATCCATGTCTCCGAAATGGCCACAACATCGAAGTCCCAGGTACTAACCCATGCTGCAAGTTCACCCACCTTATTCCATCGCTCCTGGCATTGAAGTAGACACACTTCAATCCAACTTCTTGCTTCCCTGAAACTTTATTTCAGACCACCCTACTCTCAACCTTTTCTATAGTCGAACTACAATTTTGGTGCCCATCCCCCTGCTGAATTAGTTTAAACCCACCTGAACAGCCTTAGCAAATTTCCCCCCCGGGATATCGGTACCCCTCTGGTTCAGGTGAAGACCATCTTGCTTGTAGACGTAAATGGAGGGGCGTGATTGAAGACTGATTGAAGACACAAAGAGACCATTTTTTTTAGATCAGATTCAATTCCCTACAGTGTGGAAACAGGCCCTTTGGCCCAACAAGTCCACACTGCCCCTTGAAGCATCGCACCCAGACCCATCCTCCATGACCCACACTCCCCTGAACACTATGGGCAATTTAGCATGGCCGATCCACCTAGTCTGCACGTTTTTGGACTGTGGGAGGACACCGGAGCAACCGGAGGAAACCCATGCAGACACAGGGAGAATGTGCAAACTCCACACAGACAGTCGCCTGAGACTGGAATCGAACTCTCGCTATAAGGCTGTAGTGCTAACCACTGAGCCACCTTGCCACCCAATTTCAGGAAGCTGTAGCGTGGACAATTACATCATCACAGCTGATGCGAAGAAAGTGTCAAAACTGGGGAGGGAAAGTGGAATTTCCTTGGGAACCAGGCTGGGAAGACGCACAACCACAGCAAATATAGGAGTTGGTGGCACTTTGTTATCAATGTGCAGACCCTCTTCTGAGATGGTTCGAGAAGGTCAGGAAAGGAATGGAACAGTTAGAAGTGTCCTCCTTAGAAGCAGAATGTAATGAAATTCTCCAGTTCAGGGTAAGGATGGGGAAGAGCACTAATGCAATTTTCTCAGTGCTAACAGAGGTCAGAGAGAACACATGAATAAAACTGGAACAAAGGGTGTTTAACATGTCCTACAGAAGACAGGCATTGCTTGTACCTGTGAGAGTTCTCAAAAACAATGCCTTTGGCGAAAGCGATTGGAGCTGAAGATGGTGTTATTGAATGTGAGAACAAATTCAGCTGGGTGCTTGGACTGAGTTCAAGGAGAAGGTGGAGAGACCCCAGGTTTCCCTGGATGGTTGCTGGATGTGTAAAGTAGTGAATGACCGACTGTCATTAGGTGGTTCTTCCTTCCTTTCGCTTTGTCCACTGGACCTGGCATTACGGAAACACACTAAGGAGATGTTCACACTACGTAGCAGCTTGTAGTTATGGCAGAGTAACCTAGATCATACTGACCTATTAAATGCCTGTTGCTGGTGAAAAAGGTACTTAATTTTTCTGATCTCCCACTGGTATTTTCAAAGTGCTTCAATGATGAAGTTGAAAGTGAGCAGAATGTACTGAGTTTGTAACCTTAATGAGTGTTTTCCATGCATCCTCATAGCCTATACTTCAAACTCCTGAGTTAATTAGACCAAATCCAGCCAATATTGTTTTGCACTAAAATGAATCATCACATACTGGGACCAACTAATGATGTATATGTATTGAACCTTATGAAAGTCTTGATTCATTACAAGATGCGATAATTACTGCCTTCTACATGTCCGTTCTTTGTGTCTGATCCAAAGCACTGAAAATTGTAAGGTTGCCCAGCTTTAGCAACAGTGGGGCTCGATCTTTGCTCTCTATCTAATAGCGATCAGAAGGAGGAATCCTGCATAGGGGATTCTACTTCAGTCAATGCCACAAAAAACTCCATTCAGTCAATGAGACTATGGTGTGTTAACCATTTGCTGGCTAATGAGGCTAACATGTTGCATGCAGCAAGATCCCTCAAATAGCAATACTTGCAGATCTCCTCTTCACTGCCAATGGTTAAAGTGTGTAATGGTGGTGGTAAAGGTAGGGTGGGATTATTGGCCAGTACAGTTGAAGAATTCTCTTGATCTTCATAATGACTTGGGACCTTTAACATCAATTTCACCCCATAGAACAAGATGTGCATCCGGCTGTGTGTGCACACAGAAATCATGGTAACCTTCTAATTTGAGTTTTTATTTTAATGTGCAGGCCCTTTGCATTCATTTTGCAAGATGCTATCTCCTCATAATGACTAAAAACAGCAGACTCTCAGTTGGCCTGCACAGGAACTTTTGGGGATGCACACAGCTGCATAGCTTTGAGGGGATATTGGTACCACACACATAATTAAGCATCCAGATAATAATGAGAATCAGAATTAAAATCAAAAAGTTGTCAATCACACTGTGTCAGATCTAAAAAGTGAATGTTTGTATTTGAACAGCCTGAAAATCTCTGGTGGATAATTCTTTGATATTGTCTGTCCTGAAGATGGAAGACACCCATGTCTCTTGGACAGAATGTCCTACTCTGCCTTGTGATGAAAGATGTGTGTTCTCTTATCCTTGTTATTTTAGCCCAGTTAAGCAATTGCAGCGACAGGTTTATTTGCTTCAAGTAAAAAGGTTATTGATCCTTGCACACTTAGCCCAAATCAAATGTGATATCTTACATGTACAAGGATTGTACGCAGGTGAAGGGAATGTACTGTTTCAGATTGTAAATATCTTCCATTGGCCCTCTTGATGTGCAGTAGTAGTGTTCCTACCCCTGGACCTGGAGACCCAGGTTCAAACTTCAGAGTTGAGTAATAACATCTCTGAACTGGTTGATTAGAAAAATGGGTTAAATTTAAAAGTTGTAATTATCTTGCACCGGCCATCCAGTGGTGCAGTGGTAGCGTCCCTATCTATGGACCAGGCGGTTCAGGTTCAAGTCCCACCTGCTTGAATTGTGTAAAGGTATCTCTGAACAGTTTGATTGGCAAAACATATCAATAAAGAAATGATAATTATCTTGCCTTGACCCTCTTGTGGCACAGTGGTAGTGTCCCTACGCCTGGACTGAGAGGCCTGGGTTCAGGTCCCACCTGCTCCAAATGTATGTAGTAACAACTCTGAGCAGGTTAGTTAGGAAATAAGTTAAATGCGGGAAAAAAAAATATAACTATCTTGCATTGGCCCTCTTGTGGCACAGTAGCAATGTCCCTACCCCTGGACTGAGGGGCCTGGGTTCAACAGTCACCTGCTTCAGAGATGAGTAGTAACATCTCTGAACTGGTTGGTTAGAAAATATCTTGTCGTTACCTTGCAATGGCAGTGCCCCTATCACTGGACCAGGAAGCCTGGGTTTAAGTTTCACTTGCCCCACAGTGATGTAATAAAATATCTGAGCAGGTAGATTTTGAAAAAATCTATCTTGTGGTGGTAGCATCTCTACCTATGGAGCAAGCGGCCTGAGTTCATCCACACCCACTCCAGGGATGTGTTGTAATATCTCTGAACAGGTCGGTTAGAAAATATTAATGATTATCTCATCCTCTGATTTACAGTCACCAGTTTCCCATGACAGGCCTGTAGTTCCTTGGATGGTTTTGATGCCTCAAAGTTGAGGTCTGGGCTTTGAAAGGGAGAGGTTCACAGGCTGTGAGATTATCTGTTGTCAAATTTTCAGGATGTTTTCTCAGGTGAACTTAAGGTTGGAACGATTTTTGGAAGTGGGGGAGGGTGTGTGGGGTAAATCCTCCTTTCTGTCATATTCCACAGTTTGCAAGATATTGCAGTTAATCACCTTGGCTGCTTGCTGACGCGCAGCTAATCTGGACTCATTCGCTTCTGGTGGATCCAGCTTTGCGCTGTGTCATTGAGCAGATGGAGACAACATGGCTGCTCCATTGTGTAACTTCTCTACAAATACAAAATCTTTTCCAAATTAAAGGTTTGTGACCATGTCTTTTGAGACTTTGAGACATTCAGAGATTTGATTTCCTCAAAATGTAAACCTGTCCCATTCAGTGGATTTTACTTACTTGATTCTTCAATGATTCACTTCTGTGCGGAATGTTCTTTTATTCCCTTTTATGGGTTTGTCGATTGAATCCATAAAAGAGGTTAGGTGCCCTCGGGCAGCCACATTTTCCAGCCTTTCTATCCCCACTTTTAGGGTGTGGAGTTTGCAATAGGATATATGCCAGCCAGGGACACGACACAGGCATCTCCCAGTTTTTGATGAGATGTTCACTGAGGATATTTTTGTTGAGGTTAAAAGCTCTTGCTCCGTTTATCTCTAGTTTTAATACACGAGAAGGTGGAAAACGAGACCCTAAGTAACAAGACTCTGAAAATCACAGACTTCGGCCTGGCACGAGAGTGGCACAAAACAACCAAAATGAGTGCTGCAGGGACCTATGCCTGGATGGCTCCAGAAGTCATCCGATCCTCCATGTTCTCCAAGAGCAGCGACATCTGGAGGTATGAGTTTATTGGTCGGCCTTGTTCCTTAAGTCCTTCTTCCTGACTGCATCCTCTGCATTGAAAAAAAATAGGGGGCGATATGATTTCTTTGGAGAAGTATAATGATGTGGCAATGTACAGCACGGAGAAGTTGTGAATTGTCTTAATTCATATTAGTCTGAGGGAAGGAAGAGTGAGGGTGAAAGCTAGCTGGCTGGTTACTGAATGGCATGTTATCCAGCTCTTACAAACCAAGGTGAGCTCTGGGAAGAACATGTGAAAGGATTGAAACCTTTGGTAGTTCATTACTTTGAAACATTTAATTATGTGAGGCACTGATGTGGGGTTACAAAGTTGCCATTGCAATCCCTTAGACCAAAGTGTCTTTGACTTTGCATGTGTGCCATGTTTGAAAAAGTGCTACTGTGCACAGAGATGAGGAGTTGCACGACGTCAACTCATGTGTGGTTCTTTGTCAACTTCTGCTTCTTCATTTCTCGCCCCCTGCCTGTTGTCTTCACGTCCCCATCCCATGTCACTCAGGGTGAGAATGTCAGAGAGGACATGACCAGCGGTAGGCATGGGGATGCAGTCAAACAGAATGAGGCATGTGAGGCATTTCAACTTCCAAACTGCCCTGTGCCTGTCAGACAGGAAGACCGAAAGGTCACTCCCAGATTGCGGGCTCAAGAAACTATGCTATTAAGACAAACTGCTTTCCTGCCACCCCAGTCTTTGTGCATGTAGAGGCTTTGAAAATGTTTATTTTAGCAGTGGTTGTCCAGACACACACAAAGCTCAAATGTAATCGACAGCTCTGGATACTTTCCAAACATAAAGCTCAGTGTTTACAGAGTCCAGCAAGTATGAAGGATGTGGTTCTTTGTAAGGCAAGAAGCTATATCAAAAAGTAAACATGGGTGAGGCGGATGTATTTGTCCATTTAAAGAAAGGTGCGTTGCTCAATCCTCTTGCTAAGTTATTCAATGTCCCTCACTCTCATGTTTGTACCCAAGGCATCCTTTGCAGATTTATAGATTCATGCAGCATAGAAAAGGCCCTTTGTCCCATCGAGTCTGCATCGACATTGCTACTACTAAAAGTGTGCTCATCCCCAGTTTCCTACACTTGTCTCATATGCTTGAATGTTTTGATATTTGAAGCATTCATCCAGATATTTTTTAAAGGTTGTAAGACTTCCGGCCTCCACTCTCTTCCCAGGCAGTACATCCCAGATTCCGACCACCTGCTGACTTAAAAGATTTTTTTTCCCCCAAATCCCCTTTGAATCTCCTGCCCCTTATTGTAAAACTATGCCCTCTTGTGATTGATTCTCAGCCAAGGGGATTAGCTGCTCTCTATTCACCTTGTCTGTACTCCTCATAGTCTTACACACCTCAATTTTGTAACACTCAGCCTTCTCTGCTTTAAAGAAAACAAACCAAGCCTATTTAGCCTCTGCTTATAACTCAGTTTCTCCATCCCAGGCAATGTTCCAGTTAAACTTCTTTGTATGCCCTCTCATACTATCACATCCTTCCTGTAATGAGACAATCAGAACTGCGCACAGCACTCCAGTTGTGGCCTGTCCAAAAATAACTGAACTCACTGTGATTTGCTTCCTTTGCTGGTTTAGGGTCTGTTCTATGATTGGATCATTCTTCAGGTGGAGAATACTTGCCCTGAGCTTGAGGCTGTTTTGAATCCCTGCCCTGTCCTCAAAGCAGAGCTAGAAATTCAACTGCCAGTATCATTGACTATCTTGTACAGGTCTAATAATGTTTTTGTTTTAAAGACGAAGAACCAACACTCTTCAGGTTTGAAACTAATTATCCCTGACTTGCGAACTTGGCTGTTCTGTTTTTGAAAAAAGAAAAACCACAGACAAAACAACTTTTGTATGGGAACCGTTCATTTTCTTGTTTGATGGGCAGACCCTTGCACCACTCCTGAGAGTGGGAAGCCGGGTGGGTGGGAGAACATTATTGGGTGAGAGGTCAAAGATCAGGGGGTATGAACTTAGCTTGCAGTTAAGTTCTCAGAACTTGCACAATGAATCAAGCTCACCGACAGCAGGATGTAGGAAACATTTCTGCTCGCTTTTGCATTTCATGTGTGCTTATTAAATAGCTGGCTCATCAGAATTTAAGTTTCCCCTTTCCAATGAAGCTCTCTGCGAGTGAGCAGGACGTGCCTTATGGATCCTGGCATATCAGAAGTATCCAATGGGTGACATGCTGTACCTGCTTGACTTTGGAGCGAGTTGTCATCTCTTTGAGGAAAGATTGTCTGTGCCTTGCCGTGGTTGAGATCAGTTGTCTACAATGCACAGGCCATGAAGGATGATTGACTGGGGAGAGAGGAGAGTGGAGGAGTAAAGAAAGCTGCAGTGTCACAGGAAATGGTGGGTAACCAAGGATGGCCATCTGACCAAAACAAGGTAGTGGACTGGTCTAGGAAAGGAGGCAGGCTGCCTGGGCAACAGCCAGAATGTTTGCTACAGGCATCCAGACCGGGAACCCGCGTGTTGGCTTGCAGCGAGTAAATGCCTGACCCTTTAACTATGGGGGCTTTGACCCCCTTCATGGCAACAGTGGGGAATCGATTTCCTGCTCACCTCAGCCCAGCGTTTGCCATGTTGCGTGTGTAATAAGCTGGGAGCCATGTAATCATTTGAGAAAGACGGCCTCTACCTCCCACTCTAAGTGACTCTCAATTCCACATGTCATTGAACTTTGACTGCAAAATGGGAGTTTTCACGCCATTTGTGGCCACAGTCAGGAAAGATATAGTCAGCCTAGCGATGCGACCTCCAATTCTAGATCTTTCGTATTACGTTTTGTGGGTTTTATACGATTGCGATTTTTTTCACTAACCGAGCACCTTCTGCTTTTTCCTCAGCTATGGTGTGTTGCTGTGGGAACTGCTGACTGGGGAGGTTCCATTCAGGGGGATTGATGGACTGGCTGTGGCCTATGGGGTGGCTATGAACAAATTGGCCCTTCCAATTCCTTCAACCTGCCCAGAGCTTTTCAGTAAACTCATGGAAGGTAAGGTGCCCACCTTAACTGGACCAGAATTGTCCTCTCATCCGCACAACAATTCAAATGGAAAGCTAAAACAAAGGATGAGATGAGTTCATGTTTCCAACATCTTATTTCTTTATCAAAGACCTGCTGTAGGTGTTGAAGCTTTCTTTGATTTAACATGTTTTCTTCAATATTGTGCTTCATTTTCCCTGCTGTTTAAAGACAGGTTTATAAAAATACCCTGGTAGAGACACTCCATTGTACAAAATATCCTAATTCCCTTACATATCCACCAATTCAAAATTAAGGGTAGAACTGAAGAGAACAAATAATGTAGGTAAAGTAGCTTCTTTTAAATATTTATATTTTACATCACCAGCTCATACCAATGTAGCAATGCCCAATATCTTAGTTTTGAAAATGTTGTACAACTACATTGCAGAGGCTTGGCTAAACGATAAAAATGTTGTCCTTGTATTGTAACCACATCCTCAGCAAGGATACGAGTAGTACAAAATGGTAGAAGAATATACCATTCATGCCTGGAATGGGCACAGGAAATTATTACGGCATCTAAGTAATCCTGAACAGTTGTGAAAATACATTACAATTTACAAGGAATAGGTATTTCACTGAAAATTAAGGGTCCAGGGAAAGAGTGATCCAGTGTGGCTACGAAATAGGTTCAGGGTAATATTGGATTAAAAGAAAAGATTCATAATATTATCAAGAAGAGCAGTAAACTTGAGGATTGGAAGACTTTCGATGACCAGCAAAAGGTGACCCAAAATTGAAAGAGGGTGTAACTAGAATATGAGAGTAAACTGAGAAGAAAACTTGAGACAAGTCTGTAAAATGGAAGAGACTAGTGGAAAGAAACTTGGGTCCCCTGGAGAGTGAGCAAAGAAAGAAGAACAGAACAAGACAGCACAGAAATAGGCCTTTGAGCCCACCAAGACTGCACTGACACATGATGCTTTTCTAAACTAATAAGCTGTTGCCTGGACATAGCTGTATCTCTCTGCTCCCTGCCTATTGAGTTATCAAGGTGCCTCTTAAAAGTTGCTATTGTATCCGCCTCCAGCACCACCTCTAGCTGCACATTCCACCTCTCTCATCCCCTTTAAACTTGCCCCCCTTCACCTTAGACTGTAGTAATTGAAATTTTTACCCTCGGATAAAGACTCTAACTATCCATGCTACCCTTGCCTCTCATAAATTTGTAACCTTCTGTCAGGCCGTAACTTCTATTTTGACATTCAAGTTAAAACAGACCAAATTTATCCAATCTCTCTTCCTAGCTAATACACTTCCAACCAGGCAGCATTCTGGTAAAATATCCATGGATGCTGTAAATCAGAAACAAAAATAGAGATTGCTGGAAAAGATCAGCAGGTCTGGCAGCATCTGTGGAGAGAACTGAGTCAACATTTTGTGTCAGTTGTCATGACTCCTGAGGAAGGGTCACTTGACCCGAAACGTTAACACTGATTTCTTTCCACATAGAATGCATCCAGTGATTTCCCCTTTGTTTGCACTGTTTAATTACATTTAAAAAGTGACATATCACATACATAGCAGGATCTGACTCTGCTTAATTATCTTATTATTTTCCAAGTGTACTGGTGCCACTACCTCAACAATGCTGCCGGGCCTGCTGAGCTTTTCCGGCAATCTCTGCTTTTGTAACATCCTGATAAACTGTTTCACCAAAGTCTCCTCCTTGTACTGTAGTGACCAGAACGGTACACAATACTCCAAATGTGGCCTAACTAACTTTCTTTCCAGAGGTGACATGACTTGACAATTTCTAGCTGTCTTTGTCCGGCTGTATACTCTGGCAATCCTCCTTGCTATCTGCAGCCTCCTAAATCTTTGTGTCATCTGTAAACTTATGGTCACCTACATTCTCCACTAATTACAAACAACAGGAGTCTCAGCACTGATCCCCTGCTGAACGATAGTGGTGACAGATGTCTAGTCAGAAAAACACCCTTCCACCAATACTCTCCATGTCCTATGACTGACCCAGTTCTGTATCCATCTTACTTGCTCACTGCAGATCCCATGTGGCTCTACCTTTTGTATCAGCCTGTTCTGAGTGATCTTGTCAAAGCCCATGCTGAAGCCCATGTAGACAATATCCACTGCTCTGCCCTCAATCACTTTTGTCACTTGCTCAAAAAGCTGAAGTAAGTTTGTGAGACATGAGCTTCCGTACACAAAGCAATGCTGCCTATCTCTAATAAGCCCATAGTTTTCCAAATGTGAGTGAGTCCTATCCCTAAGAATCTTCTCCATTAATTTCTCTACCACTGACATAAAGCTTACCAGCCTTTAGTTTCCTGGCGATAAGGGAAAAATTAGTTTGGGGCGAAAGAAATGGCTGAGATGTTAGAGAATTATTTTGTAGAGTATACAACCGGTCCCAGAAATTGTGGGAAGACAACAGTATAATGAGAATGAGAAACCTACAAATATTTGTGAAATGAATCAGTTTGAAAGGTAATAAGACTCCTGGCCCTGAAACCTCACTCATGAAGGCATTGAAAGAGGAGGCTGCAGTGGATGGTGATCACTGGGAGTTCCCTAGATTTCAGATTGGCCCAAGTGGATTGTAAAGTAGCACAATGCGAACATCATTATTCTGGAAATGAGCCAAAATTGGGAACAGTAGGCCAGTTAACCACATATTAGTCTTTGAGAATCAATTTGCTGAATCAATTGTTAAGGAAATGGCATCAGTACACTTGGAAAATAATAAGATAATTAAGCAGAGTCAGGATTCTACTATGTGTGTGATATGTCAATTTTTTTGAGGATGTAATTAACAGTGTAGACAAAGGAGGAATCAGTGGATGCATTCTAGTCGGATTTTCAAGAAGCTTTTGATAAGGTGCCACAAAGGAAGCAGTCATGATCATAAAATTGGGATTAGGGTAATATATTAGTATGAGTAGAGAGTTGGTTATGGGCCAAAAGCAGAGCGCAGGGGCGAATGGGACATTTTTCAAATTGACAGGCTGCATGCAACCATGCAAATCACGGCTGGGACCTCAGGCAGTTCCAATACATATTGGTGAATTAGATAAAGGGACTAGATGGAGGTGATGGCCTAGTGATATTGCTGGACTGTTAATCCAGAGACCCAGATAACATTTTGAGTCCTGGGTTCAAATCCCACCACAGCAGATGGTGGAATTTGAATTCAATAAAGTATCTGGAATTATGAATCCAATGATGACCATGAATCCATTGTTGATGGTTGGGAAAAAGCCATCTTGTTCACTAATGTCTTTGGTGAGCACTGCTGCCTCATAGCACTAGAGACCGGGATTCAATTCCACCCTTGGTTGACTGTCTGTCTGTGTGGAGTATGCGCTTTCTCCCCGTGTCTGCATGAGTTTCCTCCAGGTGCTCTGGTTTCCTCCCACAGTCCAAAGACGTGCAGGCTACATGGATTGGCCACGCTAAATTGCCCGTAGTGTTTAGGGATATGTAGATTGGGGGGATGAGTCTGGGTGGGATGCGGTGAGGGTTGGCGTGAACTTGTTGGGCCAAAGGGCCTGTTTCCACACTGTAGGGATTCTATGATGTAATATATCTGGATTTGCCCACAATATAAAGCAGTATGGGAAAGTAAACTGTTAGAGGGCATGAGGGACTGAAATTTCAGTTGCTGGAGAGAATAGAAATAGGAGCAACTGCAATTTTAAATTTGTATCCACAGGAGGGTGGCTTACTCAAAGAATCCATACAGTACAGAATCAGACCATTTGGCCCATCAAGTCCACTCCAACCCTCAGAGTACTGCACCCAGATCTACCCTATCCCTGTAACCCTGCATTTCCCCTGGCTAATCCACCTAACCCATACGTCTTTGGACTGTGGGAGGAAACGAGCTCCCAGAGGAAACCCACGGAGACACGGGAAGAACGTGCAAACTCCACACAGACAGTTAGCCGGTGGGGTGGGGGGTGAAATCAAACTTTGGTCCCTGGTGCTGTGAGGCACCAGTGCCGACTCTTCTCACTTCTGTGAGAGGATGCAGTTCTGTGGAGAAAAATCAGCGTTTTACTTTGAGTTCTCAAGTTCAGAGGAAGGCTCACCCGTCCTAAAACGGTAACTCTGATTTCTCGCCACAGTTGCTGCCAGATCTGCTGAGCTTTTGTAGCAATTTGTTTTTGTTTCACCCTAGTGACCTGCTTCATGTAAAACCTACCTTGTGGATCCACAGCATCTAGATTTCTTTCAGTTTTTATTTCAGTTTCCAGTATGGCTGCAGGGAGGGACTGTTGTTTGCAGCCACCTTGAATGGTGGGGATAAGCACAATGTTGTGCAGACTGTGAAATACAAGTCAAATGCCGATACTTCACCAGATTGCTTCGGTTCGGTGCTGAGTTAAAAGCTTGTTAATTTTCCATCAGAAAGTTGTGAAGGCATATTATCCCTGACCTGTTTTTGTGTCCCCTCCTACTTGTAGAATGAGGGTAAACAATTTTATTGTGCTTCATGCATAACATGATATAAATTTTGGCATCTTTGCTTCAGATTGCTGGAACACAGATCCACACTCACGCCCCTCGTTCAGCTGCATTCTGGACCAACTCACAGCCATCGAGGAGTCAGGCTTTTTTGAAATGCCGCAGGATTCATTTCATTCCTTGCAAGAAGAATGGAAGCAGGAGATCCAGGAAATGTTTGAACAACTCCGGGAAAAGGAGAAAGTAGGATATTTAAACTTTTCCACCTTAACGCTTTCCACTCCCTCACCTCCTTCCCGAACCCATTTTGCTTTCTTTGAGTTGGATATTCTCTTTGTCATCCACGTGCACTATACTTCAACCAAGAGAAGCGAGTTAGGAATGATTCGTGAACCAGTTCACATGAAGTTGAACCAGATGGCACATCCCTCTGTGCAATTCAGCACCGCTGGGTGAAGCAGTAGCAATACAGTGCATCTCTCTGTTGTCCTCCATAGGTTTTCCAATTTGAGAACAGATCATCACTTTCCAACTGAGTCACTATGAGACTTGTCTGAAGGTTAAGTGGCACGGCAGTAGTGTTCCAATCTTCAGGCTGGAGGCTGCAAGCCCGAGACTTGGTGGTCACAGATGCTCTATCCTCAATGTGACCAAACAGGTTATCCTCTAAATTCCTTCTGATACACCTAGGGCAGGTGCTAAATTCAGCGGAACATCCTGGTCAGCCATGCTTGCTGTGTAACGGCTCCCCTCAAAATATAACCCTGGCAACTCCCTAGTGACCTGCTTCATATAAAACCTAACTGTGGAAACAGATGTAAGTGGATGTTACGTCTGTCTCTTATGCCACAGGGCGTGAGCAAAGGGAAGAAGAATCATAGAATCCCTACAGTGTGGAAACAGGCTATTCAGCCTATCAAGTAACTTGATTCAGTTTTTTTGAAGAAGTAACGAAGAGGATTGTCGAGGGCAGAGTGGTGGATGTGATCTATATAGAATTCAGCAAGGCGTTCGACAAGGTTCCTCATGGTGGACTGGTTAGCAAGACTAGATCAAATGGAACAGAGGGAGAACTACCTGTTTGGATATAGGACTGGCTCGAAGGTAGAAGATAGAGGGTGGTGGTGCTGGTGGTGGAGTGAGCTTTTCAGACTGGAAGCCTGTGACCAGCGTGTGCCACAAGGATCGGTGCTGGGTCCACTTTTTTTTTGTCATTTATATAAGTGATTTGGATGTGAACATAGGAGCTATGGTTAGTAAATTTGCAGATGACACTAAAATTGGAGGTGTAGTGGACAGCAAAAAAGGTTACCTCAGGGTACAATGGGATCTTACTCCAATGGGCCAAGGGGCTGAGGAGTGGCAGATCGAGATTAATTTAGATAAATGTGAAGTGCTGCATTTTGAAAATGCTAATCAGGGCAGAACTTATACACTTAATGGTGAGGACCTGGAGGGTATTGCTGAATAAAGAGATCTTGGAGTGCAGATACTTGCAGTGCAGTTCCCTGGAAGTGGAGTCCCAGGTAAGTAGGATAATGAAGAAGTCATTTGATATGCTTGCCTTTATTGGTCAGTGCGTTTACTAGTGGAGTTCGGAAGTCACGTGGAGGCCGTATAGCACATTGGTTAGGCCACTATTGGAATGCTGCGTGCAATTCTGGTCTTCCTGCTCTTGGAAGGATGCTGCGAAGCTTGAAAGGGTTCAGAGGACAATTACAATGATGTTATCAGGGTTGATGGGTTTGAACTCTAAAGGGAAGGCTAAATAGACTGGGACTATTTTCCGTGGAGCAGTGGTGGCTGAGGGGTGTCCTTATAAAATCATGAGGGGCATGAATAGGGTAAATATATAAGGTCACTTTTCCTGGAGTCGGGGAGTCCAAAAAGAGAGGGCGTAGGTTTAAAGTGAGAGGGGAAACATTTAAAAGGGACCTAAGGGGCAAAGGTTTTCACACAGATGGTGGTGCATGTATGGAATGAGCTGCCAGAGAAAGTGGTAGAGGCTGGTACAGTTACAACATTTAAAAGGCATCTAGATGGGAATATGAATAGGCGCCGAAAACTGTTTACAGTTTTGGTGTAGCCTAACTAGTTTTAGCAAGACTTTCTGATTTTTACACTCCATTCCCTTTGAAATAATGGCCAGCATTTCATTAGCCTTCACAAATGCCTGCTGAAATTGTATGCCAGCCTCTTGTGATTTATGCAGGAGAAGTCTCAACCCCTGGGATTCTGCAGCTTTCTGCAATCTTTCTCCCTTTAAATAATATTCACTCATCGATTCTTCCTGCCAAAGTCCATAACCTCGCATTTCCCCACATTATAATCCATTTGCAAGTCTTTCTGCCTACTGTAGTGTTGTCATTTTTCTAAAAAAAATGTCATTTGTGGGATGTGGGTCTCAGTGACTCGGCCTGCATTCACTGCCCATTTCTTGAATGCTCAAGCACAATAAAGATTCACATTTAGACCAAAACAGGTAAGAACTGTAGATTTCCTTTCCTAATGGACATTAATGTACCAGATTGCTGATTTAAGAAAACAAGAATCAACACTTGAAGCTCTGAGCAGAGAACAGTAACTGTCCTTAATGGTGGGTTTTATCTGGGACCAGTATTTTTTTCTGTAGCTTTAACTCTGTCGCCAGTAACATGCTGTTTTAACCAGGAATTGCGGACCTGGGAGGAAGAGCTGTCCCGCGCTGCCCTGCAGCAGAAGAACCACGAGGAGGTGTTGCGGCGCCGGGAGCAGGAGCTGGCAGAGCGAGAGATTGACATTCTGGAACGAGAGCTCAACATCATCTTCCACCAGCTCCACCAGGAGAAACCAAAGGTGAAGAAACGCAAAGGCAACTTCAAGAAGAGCAGGCTCAAGCTCAAGGATGGCAACCGGATCAGTCTGCCCTCTGGTAAGTGACGCTGTTTCTCTTTTTTACCTTCCATGACTTATCCCTAATCATTCTCACCAAATGGCAGTGATGGATGCTTCGCTTGGCCAATGAAAAGGAATGCTAGTAAAAGTGGTCAAGACTTTGAAAGGCAGGTAAACATGTTGAAGTATTTACTCCGGACACTCCACTGTGAACTGGTCTGTAATGACTCGCTCTGCTGCCATGTCACCTAGGCCCGAAAGGTCAGCTTTTGTGCTCCTAACATGCTGCTTGGCCTGTTGTGTTCATCCAGCTTCACACTTGGTTAACCACACTTAAGTGTCTTTTTCTCATGCCTATCTCTCTCCCTGCTCTCCGCACCATTTCTGTCCACTGCCCCTTCTCCTCCAACCTCCCCACCCTCCACTCCAGCAACCACAACTCTCTCCAACTCTTCTTGAATTCTTTTGGCCTTCAAATATCCTACAGATTTCCAGCATAAGATCACCGTGCAGGCCTCCCCCACCCTGGACAAGAGGAAGAGTCTGATCAGCAGCAAGTCAAGTCCTCCAGCAAGCCCTACCATCATCCCACGACTCAGGGCAATTCAGCGTGAGTACTGCAGTAACAGTGTGGCTTTGATGTGTGGAACATCAAGCATCATTTCTGACAAGGCAGATGTTGTACATCGTTTTGATAACAAATATACTGAAGGCAGCAATGAACCAAAGATAGTTTGATATTCAACAGAATTTGTCAGTACAGTTTGTGCTTTATGTCTCACTACTCATGATTCCGGTTCCTCTATACAATACTTATATCACCTAATACACTGATACAATTTGACCAATAAATTCTTAACTTTAATGATAGGAGCAAATTACTGCAGATTCCCGAATCTGTACTGCAAGCAACAAATGCTGGCGATCACAGCGGTTCAGACAGCATCCATGGAGAGACAGCAAGCTAACATTTCGAGTTTAGGTGACTCTTTGCTCTCTCTCCATGGATGCTGTCTCCAGCATTTGTTGTTTTCAGTAACATTAATGACATCTGGCTTCCGCTAGATTTGCCTCACTACTGTTTTCAAAGACATATTCCACATCTATGTTGTTATCAAAACTCTACAAAATGTATTAGGATTTTCATCTAAAATGTGTGGTAGCTAGTAGCAAGATGCACAATTGTAACATTTCTCTAGTTTCAAACAACTGTCTGTGAGCTTGCTTTTATGTTTGACCACCTCTAGCCTTCTGTCTGTTTTAGCATACTCCTAAGTAGCTGCTGTCTATTAATGACAATGAATGAGTCATGGGCACCCAGTTAAAGGAGCTTCCAGGGTTACTTATGGGGCATTTTAGCCCTCAGCATGTAGATGAAGGAGTTATAAAAGGTCTTGATTTGCCAGTGCTCATTTAAGACACAAGATGGCACACCTCACAAAACAGAGATATTGTATCAGCGTAGTAACATGAGACTGCAGCTACATTTTTTGTCTAAGCAATAGCACTTTCTCAGATTGTCAATCAGACCTGTATCTAACATGCCTCATTTCCAATGCTGACCTACTGATGATGCTGAGTTTAATAAACCAAACTCCAATTTTGCATTATCTCAGACGCTAATCTGTGTGCGTCTTTCTCTCTCTTCTCTCTCTCTCTCTCTCTCTCTCTCTCTATCACTGTCTTGTGTTTTTTGCCATTGCCTATGTTTGATGGTTGTAAAAAGCTAAATTCCATTTTTAATTTTAAAAAAGCACTCTGCACAAAGAACTTGAACACCGTCCTTCGAGCTGAGTTCAGTTCCACCTTAGACAGATGAAGAAGAGATCTCCAATGAGAAACCGTCTAACCACTGTTACTGAACATTCCATCACAATTGCCAAATCCTCTACTGCCAATGTTTTGGGTATTACCATTGGCCAGAGGCTGAACTGGACTGGCCCTGTAAATACAGTAACTACAAGAGCAGATCAGAGGCAAGAGTAACTCACTTCCTGACTCCCCAGAGCACTTCCACAAGTCACAAGCCAAGACTGTAATGGAATACTCCCCACTTGCCCAGGATGGGTGCAGCTCCAACAACCTTCAAGAAGCTTGACACCATCTGGTACAAAGCAGCCCGATTGATTGGCACCACATCCACAAACAGGCACTCCCTCTAACACTGACACCCAGCAACAGTGGTGCATACAATCTACAAGATGCAGTGCAGAAGTTCATCCAGGCTCTTTAGAAAGCACTTGCCCTTATGAACACTACCTTCTAGAAGGACAAGGACAGCAAAAATATATGGGAACACCTCCACCTTTGTGTTCCCCTCCAAGCCACTGACCATCCTGACTTGCAGCATAAGAACAGGCATAGGTCATTCAGCCCTTCTGCTTTCTCCACTAATTAATACAATCATACTGACCAGTCGCTTCAATGCCCTTTTACCCACACAATCTCCATTACCCAATCGGCCGTTGGTAATCAAAAATGTGTCAACCTCAGCTTTAAACATACATAAAGGTTGATTATCCATGGTCCATTGGTGTAGAGAATTCTGAAGATTTACTTCCGTCTAAGTTTTTAAAGTAGACCTTGCTCAGCCCTAAATGGCAGCTTCATTATGTTTAAATTGACCTCCCTGGATCTAGACTCCCAGACCAGGGAAAATATCTTAGCTACATCTTACCCTGTCAATCCCAGCAGGTATTTTGTGGATTTCAACGAGATCATTCTTAGAGACTCCAGAGAATACAGGCCCAGTTCTCCCAATCTCTGTTTCCAAGATAGTCCCACCATCCCGGGAAGAAGTCTGTGGAGCCCTTGTTGCGTTTCATCTGTGGCAATAAATCGTTCCTTGGTAAGGGAATTGCCCTCGGTACCCAGGGTGGTCTAACCAGGCTCCTGTACAATTGATTACCAAATATACCACCGTTCTTTCAGTGTCACTGTTTCAGAATGCTGGAACTCTCTTCCTGACAGCACTGTGCCTAGAGTAGCTACATCAAATAGACTGCAATGTTTCAAGAATGTTGCTCACCATCACCTCCTCAAGGGTTTGGCAACAATAGTGGTTCAGCCAGAAGTGCCCACATCCTTTTGAATGAATTAAAAACAAAATGACCTCTCCTTTCTGCTCCATTGGCAGATGGTTTTCATTATCTAAATGAGTTTAGTTTTGATATAATTAATTAGAATTACTTAATTCATTTTGAATAGTTCTTTTTCATGAACAGTGGCTTTTGCTCTCAGAAGCCATCATTGGCTTGCAACGAGTTCTAAGGTAAAATTCAGATTTCACTCACTGTCTCAGTTCCATTGACAGACTGTGTGTTGACTTCATCCCGCGCCCCTCCTCTATCCCACTCTGTATATGGAGTGCTACCTGTATCCCCCTGGGGAGAAAGAAATCAAACAATGCCATTAATTTCTGTCATTCTCAATTGACGTTCTCCACAGATATCAATCTAGTTCCCTTTTAAATCTCAAATCACGTAATTCAGGTATCTTTCCAATGCATCTTTTCACCTCATTACTAATACTTGATGCCGCTTTGATAACTTTTGCATCCACAGCATGACTTCATTTATTGAGGAGCATCATGGACCATTTCAGTTGTTACAATAAGTGCTGAAAGTAATCTAGGATCCCATCTGAGTCTGAGTGATTGTTAAACACCAGATTGACCATTCATATAATTCAAGCAGAAAACCAGCATGTGAGTTTATTAAGAAGAAATGAAAAGAAATGAGCAAATAAATTCAATTTATATACTTGTTGAAATACTGCGCAATATCCCATCACCATGACACCCTTTATTTACACGTGCATTGTACTTGACACTGACCCAGCTCCCTCAGCACGAGCTCTCAGACACTCTCTGACACTATTGTTTATATTTGTCAGCCAGGGTTCCCTGATTGAAGCAGGTTAACAGCCATTTCTGAAGAAGGGTCTAGATCCAAAATGTCAGCTTTCCTGCTCCTCTGATGCTGCTTAACCTGCTGTGTTCATCCAGCTCTACACCTTGTTATCTCTTCTAATGGCCCCAGTTAGGGAACTGGTATTCTGAGATTCACCTAACTGACCTCATCACAATCGCGACACTTGTCTTACATAGGTTCCTAAACAATAGTCACTCGTTGGGTTTCAGCAGTTCTGTGTGGTGAATAAATCATGCAGGAGATGTGTATGGTTAGAAGTGACTGGAGTGCTGTACTAACCCCAACCTGAATAACCAAACTGTAGATAAAGCACCTGGAAGGTAGCCTTAGTTATGTCTCTATGACAAAGGAACAATTTCATTAAAATAATGTTCTCTTTATCATAACAAATTCGTCAAGCAAAAGTGGTTTCCAAGAGTCCAGTGGAGCCCTATGGGTAATTTATCACATATCCAACAGGGTCTCCCATTCAGCCTCTTTTCAAAGTGGAGAATTGCTTCAGTATGCAATTCAGGTTATGATCAGGGTCCTTAATTTTTGCACTTGTCAAGAGTTAATTGACTTTCTGCATTGTGCACAATTAATTCATGAACCCAAATGACACAGTGTGAAAACTGCACTGGCTTTCTGTTACCCTAGTCTCATTCCTAAAGTTGGCCAGCTAGATTTTGAAACACCAAGCTCACTTTGAATTGCATAGCAATGGAGCTATGAGATAACTGCTGTCCCACCCTCACAGTTGCTATTTCAATCTAAGACTTAGAAACCAAACAGATCCAAAACCCCTTCAATTTAATCCAAAATACACAGCCAGCAGCTGCCCCTGGAATTTGCTGGGAATCTGTTTCAGAAACAGCCCATGGCCCAGTTTAAATTTGTTTTATTAATTGATAATATGGAAAATCTTATCATTTGAAACTGGGCTGCTTTGAGTTTTTATCTCATGAATTCTTACAATTGCTGTCAGCATTGCAATGCATATAATTTTGTGCTAATTAGCAAAGAGCCCTACTTTAGGTCACTTTGACATCAGGACTGATTTCAGAAAGTTTTTTTGTTCAGCATTCGATCTGACAGATGGAATGGATTTTGGGTTCTGAGTGAAGATACAAAATTTGAGGGTCGTCCAAAAGGCAGTTGGATATTATAGCTCCAGTGGCAAAGAAAAATGAGAGGCTGAGGGAATTTTTTTTCATTGTCTACACTTCAATTAGCTGAATGGTTTTATTCCTCTTTATTTGTGATTTAAATGTGGGAGCATCTCAATGTTGCAAACATGGCCAGAATTGGCAAGGGTAACGTCGCTCTGGTGCATTGGCTTAGAGTGGAATTGATTTTGACACGTGTTACAAAGGCACATTGTTGGAGGAGAGTTAATGACCATACTGGTAAAGCGCCAAAATATGTAAATAAAGTAAGTTTCAATTAATCTTTCAACACTAAGAGAAACTATATTGTCTTTAAAGACTAAACATAAATGACTCCAAATGGTCTTTAACTGGAAGAAATAGAAGGTTAAAAAGTCAATATTTAATTCAGTTATTATGATCTAAATTCCAAGTGATATAAAGAGCGTTTTTCAGCTTTTATTGTGCATTTCCATTACTTTTGCTGTTAAAACCAGCAGTCAACCTTGCAACTTGCATTCTTCTGGATGTTGCCTGCCCAGTCTTGTAGAATTACTGTTTGAAAATGCTGACAGAAATGTGCAACTAGTATCCTGAGTCAGAGATAGCAAAGGAGCACTTCGAGGATTACCACTCCTGACTGGTATCCCAACAGCCTCTGCTGAAAATGCACGCGTGGTGACATTGGGTTGGGATCAGGATAAGCTATGAAGTTCCATTCTTTCCCTGTGGTCAAATAGTCAACAGGTCAGCAGTCTCTGAGTTTGCATCCATTGAATAACAATGATGGTGGGTACAAGAAGACCTCCAAATTGTGCATTTTTTGGTAAAATTTGGGAAGGAGATCATGATTGTCAGGTAATAGGGCTATGATGTTTGGTAGACAGCATCTGAGCTGTATGCGATCCTTTAGCGAGCTGTGCTAAATGTATTCCATTGCTGGACAATTTGTACATTTTTGTATGAAAGTCTTACATGTTGAATAACATTAAATTATTTCACCAGTGACTGATATGAAACTACTGGGATAAATGGCCATCTTTTTAACCTCTTCATAGTAACACCAGGTGAAAGCAATAAGACCTGGGGCCGCAGTTCAGTGTTTCAGCGAGAGGAATGTGATGAGGAAGAAAAGAAAGTGCAGAAAAAGAAGGGCTGGACGTGGGGCCCCAGTTCTTTACATCAAAAGGATCTTGCTGGTGGGGAAGATAGGTAAGACTAAAGCATTGTACAATATCAACTCTGTCTGTTCACATTGTCTGTTGTCATTCTACAATGTTACAGTGAACGGGCTTACTCCAATTTTTAACCAACATTCTTCCAGTTACCTTCTGAGGGAAATTTGTAGGCTTTTGACTGCAAAGAATTATTTGTAGGATAACTTGGTGTCCTCCAGCAGTGCATTGCATTAGAGGGACAGTGGGTCAGAGATAAACTTCAACCTTGACCCTGAATATCACACGTAGTAATTTCTTACAAGTGTGACAGCCCTCAATTTACAGCAGCAACATAGTACAATGTTCCAAAACTCTTTGATGCAGTGTTATCAATTAAAATTTGAAACCAAACCATAGAAGGAGGTATTAGAGCACATACACAACAACTTCATCAAAGGGGTAGATTTTGAGGAGCATCTAAAGAGAGGCAGAGTAATGGGAAGGAATTGCAGAGATTAGGGTCTTGGAAGCTGAAGGTACAATTGGTAATTTTGAGAAATCAATTTTGCACGCAGTACTCCAGATGCAATTTCACCAACTCCTGGGTAACTGAAAAATAACCGTCTTACATATGTATTCAATTCCCTTTGAAGTAAATGATGACATTCAATTAACTTTCATAATTAATTGCTTTACCTACATTCTTGCCTTTTGCAATTTATGCACTGGGATAGTGAGATCTTTTTGCACCTCTGAGCCCTGTGACTCTTACCATTTAGATAATATGCTTCCTTTTTCCTGCTAAAGTTTAAGATTTATAACCATTTGCCAGATCTTTGCCCATGCACCTAACCTATCCATATCCCTTCGTAGCCATCTTATTCCCTTTTTACAACTTACTTTCCTACCCATCATTGTGGTGTCAGCAAACTTTTCAACCCTCTGGTCCCTTCATCTGAGTCATTTACATAAATTATAAAAAGTTGAGGCCCCAACACTGATTCCTGTGGTATACCACTCATTACAAATAGAAAATGACCCCTTGTGCCTAGTTTGTTCCCTATTAGTTATCCAGTGTTCTTTCTGTGGCAATATGCTACCCACTGCACTGTGAGTATTTATTTTCTGAAAGAACCCTTGGTATGACATCTTATTGACTATCTTCAGGAAATCTAAATACAGTATATCCACTGGTTCCCTTTTATTCATGTTACTTCTTCACATAAATGTATATATTTGTTAATCATGATCTCCCTTTCACAAGCCACATTGACTGACTGCCTGTCACAGGGCTCAGAGGTGCAAAAAGATCTCACTATCCCAGTGCATAAATTATCTTGAAATTTTGTAAATGCTGTGCTATAGTGTCTTTAATAGTAGTTACTAGCATCTTCAGATGTTAAGGTAAGTGGAATGTCGTTTCCTATTTCTATCTCGTATCCTTTTTGAATAATGGAGCTACATTTGCTATTGTCAAATCAAATGGAACATTCTTGGAATCGAGGGAGTTTTGGAAAATTAAAACCAATGCATCAGCTATCTCACTAGCCTCACTTTTTTCAGACTCTAAGATGAAGCCTGTCAGTACCTGAAGATTTGTCAGCCTAGAGATCAGTGCTACTTCCTTGGTATTATAATTTTCTTCAGTTCTTCCCTTTGTTCCATTTCTTGATTTTTGTCACTCAGCTGTCAAGCATATTATCTCCAGTGAAAACAAATGCAAAATAACTGGTCCCTTCATCTATCACTACATATTTCCCATGATTAATTCTGCATTTTCTATAAGACCAGCATTAGCTGTGTTAATGGTCTCCTTTTCTATATATCTGTAGAAATGTTTACTTTCAGATTAGATTAGATTCCCTACAGTGTGGAAACAGGCCCTCCGGCCCAACAAGTCCACACTGCCCCTTGAAGCATCCCACCCAGACCCATTCCCCCTATAACTCACACCCCCCTGAACACGACAGGCAATTTAGCATGGCCAATCCACCTAGCCTGCACCTCTTTGGACTGTGGAGGAAACCAGAGCGCCCGGAGGAAACCCATGCAGACACGGGGAGAATGTGCCAACTCCAACAGACAGTCGCCGTGGAGCTGTGAGGCTGCAGTGCTAACCACTGAGTCACCTTGCTGCCTAAAATTTAGATAATGAGTTACTTTTCGATTCTTCTGACTGAAGTTGACAACCTCTCACTTAAACTCCATTTGCCAAATTGATCTAACCTATCCATATCCATTTGTAAGTTTCTTTTTTCTTCATTGTAACCTACTAGCCCATCTATTTTAGTATCATCTTTGAATTGTCACCCCTCAATATTCAATGGCATCACCATTCCCCCCATGATCAACATCCTCGGTGTTATCATTGGCCAGAAATTAAACTAGGAAAACAGTATAATTGCAGTGGCCACAAGAGGCTAGGAGTCTTGCAGCAAGAAACTCACTTGACTTCCCAAAGCCTGCCCACTATTTACGAGGCACAAGTCAAGTATCCTTATCAGACTGATGAATGGACTCTCTAACCTCAAGCAATGCTGATCCTGCTAACATTGATCTCGTCTAGCGCACTCCCTGTGCACCATAACCAGTATGCCTCTGTCTAAGTCTTTTTGATCCATATATCCTTGCTTACTTTCATCTGCCTGTACTGCTCCTAGAAAATAGGATGTTCACTGTACTTTGATTTATTGTCATGTATACCAATGCGATGGAATACTCCCTACTTGCCTGGATGAGTGTACTTCCAACGCCACTCAAAATGTTTGACACCATCCAGGACACAGCAATCTGCTTGAATAGGCACAGCTTCCACAAAAAAAAACCACTCCTTCCATAATCTACACAAAGTTGCCACAGTTGTGTACATTCTACTAGAAGCACTGCAGAAATTCCCCAAGAGTCCTTAGACAGCAGTTTTCTAACCAACACCACTACAGTGTAGAAGGACAAGGGCAGCAGATACCTGGAACAACACCACATGCGAGTTCCCCTTCAAGCCACTCATTATCCTAACTTTGAAATATGTCATTGTTGCTTAGGTGTCACTGGGTCAGAATCTTGGAATTATCTCCTTAATGCATTGTGGGCTTATCTTACAGCAAATGGGCTGGAGCAGATCAAGAAGGCAGCTCACCACCACCTTCTCAAGGGCAAGGAGGGATGGGAAAGAAATACTGACCTACCAGGGAATGCCACATCCCTGAATAAATAATAAAATGTGAGGCTGGATGAACACAGCAGGCCAAGCAGCATCTCAGGAGCACAAAAGCTGACGTTTCGGGCCTAGACCCTTCATCAGAGAGGGGGATGGGGGGAGGGAACTGGAATAAATAGGGAGAGAGGGGGAGGCGGACCGAAGATGGAGAGTAAAGAAGATAGGTGGAGAGGGTGTAGGTGGGGAGGTAGGGAGGGGATAGGTCAGTCCAGGGAAGACGGACAGGTCAAGGAGGTGGGATGAGGTTAGTAGGTAGCTGGGGGTGCGGCTTGGGGTGGGAGGAAGGGATGGGTGAGAGGAAGAACCGGTTAGGGAGGCAGAGACAGGTTGGACTGGTTTTGGGATGCAGTGGGTGGGGGGGAAGAGCTGGGCTGGTTGTGTGGTGCAGTGGGGGGAGGGGATGAACTGGGCTGGTTTAGGGATGCAGTGGGGGAAGGGGAGATTTTGAAACTGGTGAAGTCCACATTGATACCATATGGCTGCAGGGTTCCCAGGCGGAATATGAGTTGCTGTTCCTGCAACCTTCGGGTGGCATCATTGTGGCAGTGCAGGAGGCCCATGATGGACATGTCATCAAGAGAATGGGAGGGGGGAGTGGAAATGGTTTGCGACTGGGAGGTGCAGTTGTTTGTTACGAACTGAGCGGAGGTGTTCTGCAAAGCGGTCCCCAAGCCTCCGCTTGGTTTCCCCAATGTAGAGGAAGCCGCACCGGGTACAGTGGATGCAGTATACCACATTGGCAGATGTGCAGGTGAACCTCTGCTTAATGTGGAATGTCATCTTGGGGCCTGGGATGGGGGTGAGGGAGGAGGTGTGGGGACAAGTGTAGCATTTCCTGCGGTTGCAGGGGAAGGTGCCGGGTATGGTGGGGTTGGAGGGCAGTGTGGAGCGAACAAGGGAGTCACGGAGAGAGTGGTCTCTCCGGAAAGCAGACAGGGGAGGGGATGGAAAAATGTCTTGGGTGGTGGGGTCGGATTGTAAATGGCGGAAGTGTCGGAGGATAATGCGTTGTATCCGGAGGTTGGTAGGGTGGTGTGTGAGAACGAGGGGGATCCTCTTGGGGCGGTTGTGGCTGGGGCGGGGTGGAGATGAGTTCGGTGGGGCAGGAGCAGGCTGAGACGATGGGTCGACCGGGGCAGGCCTGCCCCGGTCAACCCATCGTCTCAGCCTGCTCCTGCTGCCTGCCCCGGTCGACCCATCGTCTCAGCCTGCTCCTGCTGCCTGCCCCGGTCGACCCATCGTCTCAGCCTGCTCCTGCCCCACCGAACTCATCTCCACCTATCTGGACTCCATTTTCTCCCCTTTGGTCCAGGAACTCCCCACCTATGTCCGTGACACCACCCACGCCCTCCACCTCCTCCAGGACTTCCAATTCCCTGGCCCCCAACACCTCATATTCACCATGGACGTCCAGTCCCTGTACACCTGCATTCCGCATGGAGATGGCCTCAAGGCCCTCCGCTTCTTCCTGTCCCGCAGGCCCGACCAGGCCCCCTCCACCGACACTCTCATCCGCCTAGCGGAACTCGTCCTCACACTCAACAACTTCTCTTTTGACTCCTCCCACTTCCTACAGACTAAGGGGGTGGCCATGGGCACCCGCATGGGCCCCAGCTATGCCTGCCTCTTTGTAGGTTACGTGGAACAGTCCATCTTCCGCACCTACACAGGCCCCAAACCCCACCTCTTCCTCCGGTACATTGATGACTGTATCGGCGCCGCCTCTTGCTCCCCAGAGGAGCTCGAACAGTTCATCCACTTCACCAACACCTTCCACCCCAACCTTCAGTTCACCTGGGCCATCTCCAGCACATCCCTCACCTTCCTGGACCTCTCGGTCTCCATCTCAGGCAACCAGCTTGTAACTGATGTCCATTTCAAGCCCACCGACTCCCACAGCTACCTAGAATACACCTCCTCCCACCCACCCTCCTGCAAAAATTCCATCCCCTATTCCCAATTCCTCCGCCTCCGCCGCATCTGCTCCCACGATAAGACATTCCACTCCCGCACATCCCAGATGTCCAACTTCTTTAAGGACCGCAACTTTCCCCCCACGGTGATTGAGAACGCCCTTGACCGCGTCTCCCGCATCTCCCGCGACACATCCCTCACACCCCGCCCCCGCCACAACCGCCCCAAGAGGATCCCCCTCGTTCTCACACACCACCCTACCAACCTCCGGATACAACGCATTATCCTCCGACACTTCCGCCATTTACAATCCGACCCCACCACCCCAGACATTTTTCCATCCCCTCCCCTGTCTGCTTTCCGGAGAGACCACTCTCTCCGTGACTCCCTTGTTCGCTCCACACTGCCCTCCAACCCCACCATACCCGGCACCTTCCCCTGCAACCGCAGGAAATGCTACACTTGTCCCCACACCTCCTCCCTCACCCCCATCCCAGGCCCCAAGATGACATTCCACATTAAGCAGAGGTTCACCTGCACATCTGCCAATGTGGTATACTGCATCCACTGTACCCGGTGCGGCTTCCTCTACATTGGGGAAACCAAGCGGAGGCTTGGGGACCGCTTTGCAGAACACCTCCGCTCAGTTCGTAACAAACAACTGCACCTCCCAGTCGCAAACCATTTCCACTCCCCCTCCCATTCTCTTGATGACATGTCCATCATGGGCCTCCTGCACTGCCACAATGATGCCACCCGAAGGTTGCAGGAACAGCAACTCATATTCCGCCTGGGAACCGTGCAGCCATATGGTATCAATGTGGACTTCACCAGTTTCAAAATCTCCCCTTCCCCCACTGCATCCCTAAACCAGCCCAGTTCGTCCCCTCCCCCCACTGCACCACACAACCAGCCCAGCTCTTCCCCCCCACCCACTGCATCCCAAAACCAGTCCAACCTGTCTCTGCCTCCCTAACCGGTTCTTCCTCTCACCCATCCCTTCCTCCCACCCCAAGCCGCACCCCCAGCTACCTACTAACCTCATCCCACCTCCTTGACCTGTCCGTCTTCCCTGGACTGACCTATCCCCTCCCTACCTCCCCACCTACACCCTCTCCACCTATCTTCTTTACTCTCCATCTTCGGTCCGCCTCCCCCTCTCTCCCTATTTATTCCAGTTCCCTCCCCCCATCCCCCTCTCTGATGAAGGGTCTAGGCCCGAAACGTCAGCTTTTGTGCTCCTGAGATGCTGCTTGGCCTGCTGTGTTCATCCAGCCTCACATTTTATTATCTTGGAATCTCCAGCATCTGCAGTTCCCATTATCCCTGAATAAATAGATATTTTTCAAAAAAACCATTTCTCGATTTCTAAGTGCCAGAAGTTCTCACTTTTCATTTTGATTAATCTGGTTTTTGCAGTTGATATATACATTAAAATCCCCCATGATTTGGAGTATTGCTGCACCTTTCTGATATGTTTGCATTATGCTTTCCTTTATACTTCATCCTACCGTGTTGTTACTGTGAAAGGGCTTGTACACCAATCCAGCAATTCATTTCAATAATTTCTCCTCTCTGCACGATTCACTTCTAATCCTGGTTTCCTGAATATAGGTCATCTCTCTTAATGATGGTATCAGCACAACAAATTAACATTTCCACCTGCTCTACCTATTCTAAGCTTCCTGGCTTTACTAAATCTCACGTGCTGTTCAACGTTCAGGCTCCAGTGTATGTCATTTTGCAGTCTGGCCATCAGGTCGTACTTAGTTATTTATGTGAGTTTGTTTGCGCCATCAAGTCATCTGTTTTATTTTGAAAGCTATGTGCATTGGGATAGAGAGCTTCAATTTTGTTTACTTTATTATTTTTATAACCACTAGTCTTAACTGTTGATTTGCTTTGTAGATTTATACTTTCTATCTCTACCTATCATGCTCTTTTTATAATTTTACATATTAATACTTTTCTCTTGCTTTATTTGTACTCTTTAATTCACTACATCTTCCCAGATTTCAACCCTTGCCCACACTATTTCATGCAATAACCCTCTCTATTTCTCTGTTTTACTTCCACAGGCAGTAATCTTTGGGTAGCTGTTCAGCTGTAGATTGTATACTTTCTAAGTTGTTTGAGTGCTGCTATTGGTGTTTTAAACCTAATCCATGAGATAAATCGGTGAAACTGGTACACTATTAGAACAACAACAATAATAATAACAGTTATCACAAACCTTCATCACTCGATTGGCATTATTGGCATTAAAAAAGGGGTGTGGTCGTGGCGAAAGTTAGATTTAATCTCTGGTAGATATATAGAAAGTTGTTTTCACTTTGTATCATCTAGAGTAAGGGCCACAAAAATGGATTTTCACTAACAAATTAAATGACCAAATTCATGAACATTTATCGAGGAAAGCAATAAAATATTTGCAGATACTAACAGTCTGCAAATGGAGACAATGCTGGAAAAGACCAGATCCAACAGTACATGGGGAAAGAGAAACAAGGTTAACATTTCAGGTCAATGCATCTTCTGTTCCTACTTATCATTCATTCATTCATTCATTCAAATGTCAAATCACTGCTATGATGTGCATTGGCTGAGCCAAATAATGGAAAGGAAGCTCAGGAGAAAAGAACGATAGGATATTCTGACACTGTAGGGTGAACCAGGGTAGCAGAACACTTATATACAACATAAACATTGACATAGAACAGGCAAAGTGAATGGCCTTGTACTGCCTTTTAAAGTTTTTTTTGTAATGCAGATTTCAAACCCAGAAGAGGTGCAAAACTGGGTGAACACAGGAATGGGAGATAAAACCTTAGAATCCTGATATTATTATTCAGTCACAGAATGAGAGCATCACTGGCTAGGCCACCATTTATTGTCCATCTCTAATTGCCCAGTGGTCAGTTAAGAATCTACCATATTGCTGTGGGTCTGGAGTCACTTGTAGGCCAGACCAGGTAAGGATGGCAGCTTCTGTCCCTATTGGACATTGGTGTTCCAGATGGATTTTTCCCGACGATTGACAGTCCAGCAATAATACCACTAAGCTGTTGCCTCCTCAGAATGTGTTTTTACAAAGTCATTGAAAACCTTAGTTATTAATGGATCCATATTACAAAATAGAATTGAGTATAAAATTTCAGTACCGTCTAAAATCCCAGGTGTCTCAATTTACATTTTAAAAATTAATTTACTTTCAAAATGTTTAAAATCACATAAGATTTACCCAACAAGTCGTGATGCAGCTTGTGTGATTCAGTCCCTATCATAAGTCAGTGTGGCCTGCAATTGAGTGGGTGGGAAGGAGAAGAAATAAAATGCATAAATTGTGCACAGTGTTACTTATCCTAAAGGCTTACACTCAAGACTTAATTTAATTCTCAAATCTCAAAATAAATCTTTCACATTTTTATCTTTGAGCAAATGATATTTTAATCAGTTCTGCACAGGCAGACTTAAGTGTTCAGAGATTTCTTGTTTTGCTTGAAGGTGCAATATTTTGTTTGCTGTATTTCCAAAAAAAACTTGACAGCAATCATATTCAGCGTTTTTTCAGAAGAAATTGGATTTCCCCCAGGTGGGGAAGATGCGTTAGAATCAGGTATTGTCCTCTGATTGTTGGGAATATTTCATTGAAGTTAGAAACTGTTGAATATGGTAGGTACTTGGTGTTTGTAAAATTGGAGGTTGGCATTTAGCAAAAAGGTTAATGACATACTAATTTCTGTGAATATTCATCAAATTAAGGGCAGAGTTTGCTTTGGGGATTTCATTCTCTTCAGTATTGCGTCTGGACACAGAACCAGATGATATAAATTGATTTGGAAGTTAACCTGAAATAAACTTTACTAGAAAATTCCATTCTAAATGTGGCCACAAAGAATTGCAAGGTGTACTTTTAAGATGCAGAATGGACATTGGGCTAGTTCAGACAGAATTAATTTTCCTGTGCTGTGGATAAATTCAATGCTAACTATTTTTAAAAAAAATTAAAAGGAATTGTGCTACTTGAGAAAATGAGGCTTTTAAAATTTTATATGGGTAAGGTCAGCATTTATTGCCACATCCCTCATTCCACTTTGAGGACAGTTAAGAGTCAACAACATTGCTCTGCATCTGAAGTCACATATCGGCCAAATGAGGGAAGGACAATAAATTCCCTTCCTTAAAGCAAATTAGTGTACCCAATGGGTTTTTATGGTAATCAGTTATAGTTTGGTGGTCACCATGACTGAGATTAGCATTCATTTCAGAATTTTTTTGTCTGATCAATTGGATTTAAAGTCCAACAGCTGCCAAAATTAAATTTGAACCCTTGACCGCATAGCAATATCTGTCTTACCCCAACAATGTTCATTAAGGTGAAAAGATGTTGCTATCCCAAATTTGGTCTTCACTGCACCTTTTGTCAAAGCTTTTCATCTTGTACTCATCAGAACAAAATGCAAGATGCCATGGAGAATGCACCCATTAATGCTGATTGGCAGTTAACTGCCAGGCTTTGTTAACTCTCAAGAAAATAGCTCAATCAAAGTCTACTTGTTAACCAATCAGCACTGACTTCCCGTGAATATAAATATTATTTATGTTGTTTATTTGTATGCACTGGTGGTACTGAAATTGGCCTGATCGATGCAAGCTGAACAGCTTTGACAAAATGTTTCCTTTTTCAGCAATTCTCAAAATGAAAAGTCATTTTTTTTCTGCAGCACAGCTTCAGTCATTTTATGGCTGTAACTCCATTTCAAAGCTTGAAAATTACCATAACCCCACAGTAGCAACTTAGACTGGAGAAATCCAGGATGAGGTTACAAGGTGGGAGGCAAAGCCTTTCATCTTAAGGGTTTTTTGAAAACCTATATTTGCACTGGCTTTTTCGGAACAGGAGTTGGTTGCAAATATGATGGGTCGAATGGTCTATTTCTGCACTGTAGCAATTCTGTGATGCTGGCTCTCAACTTTCGGTCATTAGACCACTGTCACCATTACAGAATGATAAGGATATGAAGGGCCCTCCTGGCTGTTATTAACAAGGTCAGAGATCCACAGCAGTCATTGCTGCCTTGGGATGTCCAACTCCAAGAAAGTGAGGTCTTGATTCTCAGTCTGAGAAAGCTTCTCCCAGAGTATTCTTGTAGAGTTCCTGTAGAGATAGCTAATAGGCTTTATCCGTCTGATAACATAGTCAGTTTAAAAACTCATCTGTTCATCACGGCTCTTCTATTCAATCAAGACTCTTCAATGTGTCTACGTTTTGTCTGCATTGCAGCTTGACGTATTTGAGGATTCATGATGGGATTGAAATACACAGCATTTATGTACGGAATTAACTCAGTAAATGATCCCAGTATACTTTTCCTTGAATCTTTCTGCATAAAGTGTCATCATAAGATGGATTCAGAAGAATATTACAGAACAATATTTGGCCGAGATGACTTCCGCTGACTTGAGATAATTTGAATTTATTATGAATAATGTTTTATTAATTGTTTTATCAAGCCATGCAGACTGGCATTGTTATCACCTGGACTTCTGCTTGTGGGTCCAAAAATATAACTGTCAGATAAACGCATTTTTTTTGTTTGGTGAGATTTTGCAATAAAATTTGCATGAAAATTGACAGTGCATCTAAGCCACAGTGTGGCATGTTACATTTTAATTAAAATAGAAAGGCGAAGGTCTGTAATTAATGTTTGGATGAACAAGTGCATGCTTGTTGAATCTTTGTTGTCCCATCTGGCTTTATTTAAGATGTGATTGCAAAGCTCAAACAGTCAGGAGCTTCACAGTCGAGTGGAAAATATCAACGCTGCATCAGATTGCATTCTGTTAATTTCCAATTATTTGCAACATCGACAACCAATTGACACGATTGTTACTCAGTAGGGAGTGGTGAATTGTATGAAAAACACTCCGTACCTCCTTTTACCTCTTAGCAACATAACCAGCAGCCGTTGAGACCATTCACTGATATTGGAAGCGCTTTCTATTATGTTCAGTTTCAGTGTGTGCAATCAAATTGCGTTGGGGACTTGCAAACTAACTAATCCTCTTGGTCTGCATCCTTAATGATAACAGTATCTCTTTGGATTGGTAATTTGTATGAAGATAATATGCAGTTTATTGAACATAGAAATAGAAACAGGATTATACCATTGGATCCCTTGAGCTTGCTCTGTCATTCAGTACAATAGAATTGGTAACCAGTTGTGTTAACAAAGCATCTTTCTTGGATATCACATCCCAGGGATGGAGCTGAATATGCAATTTTTGGGCCAGGTAGGAATTCTGACACTGTGTCACAAGATCTCCCAATCATAGAAGTTCATGGCTAATCATTCGATTTAATTCCAACTTTACGAATGCTCCTAGTATCCTTGATTCTGAGATGCCGAAAAATCTGTCTGTCTCAGCCTTAGGTATCATTGATAAGCTGTATTGTGTGCATCTAATGGTCAGGAAAAATGGGGTGGGGGGGGGGGGTGTCATCATAGAAAAATGGAAAATGCCATCTGCAATGCCCATCTTTACTCCATGCCCACCTCTCACTGCCCTCAGAAATTTTGATTTCCAGTATGAAATTGCAGATGGAACCTCAAAGAGAGATTTACTACCATAGCTAATTCATCAGTTTTGACAGAAGACTAGAAGCATCTTAGTTAGTGTGTGGCTCCAGGAGGTGAGGACATGGGATGTGTGTCATTCAAAAGAGGTCTACTTGCACTCCTAACAACAGACAAACTTTGTATTAAATGTTTGAAGCATGTCCTACAAACTGTATGTATGCTGACAGTTAGTTATTGCATTATCTCTCTTTTATTATTTCCCTTCTCCAAGCCTTAAACATCTGGTAGATGGAAACAAGCAGTGGTCCTCCAGTGCTCCCAATCTGGGAAAAAGCCATCGACCAACTCCTACTGTCCCAGGGTTTGCCAGCCTTGTTGAAATAGGTATGGAAAATGTGAACTGTTCTAAAAATCAAACTTTGTTGCATTGATTATTTATTTTTTTTCCATTTTTCACCTATTCTTTGCTAAAGGTGCTAAGTTTTACTGGGTTAGCTATTCCACAGTGGTAAAGCAGATCCACGGTTCATGTGGTTCCACGATCCATGGTTCAAGTGGGCTGTCATCTCATGGATTGCGTCAATGAGTATCAACAGGTTAATTAACTTGTTTTGGCCAGATCTTGTAGTTAGTGGTGAATTAATGGCTCCCAACATTCAACGCTTTTCCAGTTGCCCACTGAACTACACTGCAATTTGTTGGAATTAACAAGTTGTGAAACTCTGCCACCGTCTATGTGACAAGATAGGAGTATATGTTCCACCAACCAGATCAAATAATCATCATAGACATGCAGAATCTAAGTATATAAATTGCAGATTATGGGAGGACTCGTGTGGTGTACTGGTAGTGTCCCTACCTCAGTGCCAGGTAGCATGCGTTCAGTGTAGTAGAGGTGTGCACATATTTTTGAACAGATTGATTAGAGAGTATTTGCCCCAGAGCTGCTAATATCCCTATTCCCTTCTCAGTAGTTTGTGAACAATAAGTTTTTCTGATGAAAATATGCATGTTTTAAATTCCTTAATGTGTGGACAAATTGAGATCTAGCAGTAGGTATTTTGAGAGGTTAACTAAAAAGGATTGCTTGTTCATGGTGTTACCCCTAAATATAACAACACAAAACTCATTCGCAGTCAGAGAGTCATACAACATGAAAACAGACCCTTCAGTCCATATTCCCAGCTGCCTGCTCCTGGCCCATATCCCCCCCAAGCCTTTCCTTTTTACGTACTTACCTAGGTTTCTTTTAAATGTTGTAACTGTGCCCACGTCCACCATTTCATGAGCAAGTTCATTGCACACGCGAACCATTCTCTGTGTAAAAAAATTTTCCCCTCACGTTTCTTTTAAATCTCTGTCCTGTCACCTTAAACACATGCCCCCTAGTCTGGAAATTCCCCTTCCTACAGAAAAGATACTTAATATTAACCCTATTTGTACCCCTCATGATTTTATAAACCTCTACAAGGTCACCTCTCAATTTCCAATTTTCCAGACTGTCCAGCCTTTCTTAACTCAAACCTTCCTGCCCCGCAACGTCCTGGTAAATGTCTTCTGAACCCTCCACAGCTTATTAATATCCTTCCTATATGCATTTTAACCATTTTTTTGAGTGTTTAAGAGAACAGGGGACATTTTTACAGAGTAGTGCAAAAATGTTATTGATTCATGTGATTGTCCTGTTAATGGAAAACACATGTTGCAGGCCTAATAAAGAAGATACTTTCACTCCTGAAGGGTTGTTTAGGTGAATTTAACAACTAATATTTTTTCAGGATTCTCTTTACGTGCCAGACTTTCTGCAGGCCACAAAGTCAGTTTGTAAGCAGACGGTCCATTTGTTGTCTTGGTGGACCTGGAAAAGAAAGGGCTTGGTGACCATACGCTGTTACAGCCTGTAACTCTTCTTGAGGCCTATGTATTCCTTTCCTTCCTACTTGTAAGTTAGGAATAAGTCTTCAATGTGCTTAACAGTTTAGAGAAACCATTTCCTCTGGTGGATCATGCAGATAGAGCAGACTGTTGATCATAAAGTCAGAGTTAGAATGCTTGGGACTGAAATCATGAAATGTTTCCCCTCGCAAAGAGAATAGAAATCTGAAATTCTCTCCTTCTCCATGGAAGGATCCAATGGAAAAATGGAACTGGGAGTCAAATCAGCCATTACTAAGTTGAATGAAGGAAAAGGCTTGTGGGACTGAATGGTCTGACTCTTAAGAGTTTTGGGAATTGAACTATTCCTGAGTTTAAAAAAAATCCAAAGTTAACAATATTGTTGGGGTGTGATATATGAAAGGGTGTCTTTCATAAAGAAACCAGATTCAAGATCCTTTTCCTTTACCTCCAGAGCATGAAGATGGTGATACCATTATTGATTTCGATACAACGCTACAACAACCTGCTTTACATAACCAAGCCTACCTCTCTTTACCATTTGACCGAAATGATGGGGAGGCTGCTGTTAGTGACAACAATGAGGATCCTACTCCAGTAAACTCAGCTACTAGCACCCCACAGCATACTCCGACCAACAGTACAAAGCGGAGCTCGCAAAGGAAGAAATGTGACTTTGTCTTCCTTGGTTGTGGGGCTGTCCTAGCAGCAGTGGCTTTGGGATTAGACTTGCTCGAACTGGGGAAATGTCATACTTTGCAAGAAGAAGTTGAACCAAAGGAGGAGAAGAAAAAGAAGGAAGGCATTTTTCAACGCACCAGCCGATTGCGAAGGAGCACCAGCCCTCCGTCTCGAAATCTCTTCAAGAACGAAGAATCGGTGATTGCCTCCTTTGATACACCTTCCTCTTTGACATTGCTCTCATTATCTTCGATTTCTGAATACAACTCCACGAGATCTTTGTTACGCTCAGATAGTGATGAAATGGTGGTGTATGAAATGCCTACAACCCCAAGTTCGATGAATGAGAGCTCCAAGCTTATTACCAATCATCCTTTGGTTGATGTAACCATTGAACGCTTCAAACGTGACCCTAAGCAATCATTGACTCCAACACATGTGACAACAACCTCCACTGCAGTGCACTGGGGTCACAGGCGAACTCCTTCTGATGGAGCTATTAAACAAATTCCTCAGACTCCGAACTGTACGCCGTCCAATGGTGCCGTGGGCTCTGTTGTTACAGGTAGGTGCTTTGTGTTTTATATTGATGTCTTGGTGTTCCCAGAAATAGGCAGTTCAACCAATGCGGCTCCTTGAAAGGATTTGTGGTATCTTGCTCCTTGTAAAATGCAACTTTGTGTTTTATTGGTTCTCATAAGTGCAAGCCATCCAATTACTTTGAATTCTACCCTATTTTCTCCTTTGCCCTCCTACTCCCACTCACACACCACTTCCCCCAAGCTACTCCTCAAGGCAGGCCCAACCTGTCAGTAAGGGTTGTGGTTGGGTGCGGGGCGTGGTGGTCAGAGGAAACCCAACATTCTGCCTTTGTAACCATTCCAGTCTCCATGCAAAAAGAAGGCCAATCAGTTCTTGCGCCTTCCTAATGAAAGCAACGAATCCCGTGATCATACTTGCTGCATGGCTGTATTGCCATTGTGAGTTGTAGAGTGTCACCAGAACACCCACTTCTGTGAATACTTCATTCTATGTGTATTTGCAAACAGTGGGAAGAACAGAGTTCTAATGTTGTCTCAAAATATTGCCACGTAGAATTGCAGTAAAGATATTTTTAAAAATTGATAAATGCACCTTCTAAATAACTTGGTGTAGTCTAACACTTCGCATGATGCAGTTATCTTGTGTATTTGGACATTTATTACACATTACACAGTTGTAACTTTGGAAAGGGATGAAATAGATGCCTGTTGGATGACTAGTTCTATTGCCAAAAACTAGGTGCATCCAAGGAGCTGGGCCACTGTTGTCTGTTTACGCACCTTGAGCAGAAACATCGAAATTAACTTATTCACTAAGGAGGCTGAGATGGAATAGACTCAACTAAAATTGGAAGTAGTTTCGGGAAGGGCAGGAATTCTAAGGATTTTTCTTCATAGAATCCCTACAGTGTGGAAACAGGCCCTTTGGCCCAACAAGTCAACACCGACCCTCAGAGCATCCCACCCAGACCCATCCCCCGATAATCCACCTAATGTACACATCTCTGAACACTTCGGGCAATTTAGCTCAGCCAATCTACCTAGCCTGTACATCTTTGAACTGTTGGAGGAAATCCACGTAGACACGGGGAGAATGTGCAAACTCCACACAGACAGTCGCCCGAGGGTAGAATCGAATCTGGGTCCCTGGTGCTATGAGGCAGCAGTGCTAAATACTGAGCCACCGTGCCACCCTTTAGTGGCCCGTTCTTCCTATGAGATTAAAAAAAATGAAAATGACAGAAAAAAGAAATATATTTCAGTTTAATAATACAAGTGAAAACCAGACTGAATACTGGAGGATCAGAGGGGAAGCGAAAGAGGAAATGAGAAACGATGTATTAGCAATCACATCCAAGGAATTCCTATGGGAGTAATGCGGTTAATGACCTTTTTTTGGTTCTGTTCCCTGCCGTACCCTTACAATTAGTGGCTATTATAACGGAATGGGGAAAGATACAAATTGGTAGGGATTAACATTTCTGTGTTTTTTTTTAAGGTATAGGTAAAATTCCAAGTCCCAGCAGGGATCCAGCGGAAGTTCCTCGCCTGCCTGATCCCAATCTGGTTTTTCCACCGACTCCAAGACGAAGGAACACAAAACAAGACTTCACATTGGAAAGACCCAAAACTTTGGAATTTGTACCGAGGCCACGCCCATCCGCAAACCGTCAACGTTTAGACACGTGGTGGTTTGTCTCACCCAGCAAAACATGCAGTAACTCCCCTGTCAACAGTTCAAGCACCGAAACACCATCCAACCTGGACTCCTGCCTCAGCAGCAGTGGCACTGTGGAGGAAAGGCCCCTCTTTCTGCCTTACAGGCAAGGACTCGGTAGCTACGAGCGGACATTGTTAGACACAGATGTGGAAGGTCAGAGCCAGGATGGAACGCTCCCACTGTGTGGAGCAGAGATGAATCCACGTAAGACAACCGCCTACGAGCTACAGCACAGCTTCTGGTCATAGCAGCACATGGTATACTGCATGAGTCCACGAAAGGAACTTGCACTGGGAATGCACTTTTATTGAAAGACTGGCTTGAACTCAATGCCATTTAATGTCATCCTAGAATTTTACTGAACTTCAAACTTGGATCCGGGATCCACGTAGCCAACAATAAAAACAAGCAGTTGGATGCAGTTCAGTTGGGTTAATCCATCTTATTCCCAAAACTCATCTTGTACTGTACGTATCCAAGATTTCTGTTCCCATTCCCATTGACCTTTTGGCTTAGAATCATGTTGTTATGAATCAAGGCTAAGTTCAAGTTGCATTTGTTAGTAGAAAAAAAATTATGTCTGTATTCTCCTGTGTTGTAACCTACTTAAACAAGTTCCAAGGCAAGCACGTTAGCAGATGCTAAAGGCATAAAGCATGACCGATAGAGATTTATGCACCTTCCAACAAGCTATAAATAGTCTCCAATGAAGACGTGTTAAACCATGCCTGTTCTTCAAAAATTTTAAGACCATACATTTCTTTTCCTCTCTGCAAGTCTGTTGTTCCTCCCATCCCAAATGATGACAAAAGCAGTAAAGGTGAAGAGAAAGAGAGAGAAGAAATTTGTGGCACTCCCATACCTCTACATTACTTAAGCTGGATGATCATGATTTAAAGCTGAGAAACTCAGCAGTTTTGCAATGCGAATAGTATCTGTGAAGTGAATACGCAGCTCAGAACTTTTTGTCACATGGACAAGTCACTTGCAGCTCAACAGACTGGTGAAGGCAAGGTATTCATGTGTTTTTTTTTCCAGTGAGTCTCATGTCATCCTCTTGAGCCAACTTTTCTGAATCTGTTTACTAAACTCCCTCACCATTCCTGACAAGCACCCATTACAAAGAGAGTTTTATTTTCTCATGGTCAGTGAGATTGAATAGACTTTTCTGCAAATATGTCCAACTGCATTATCTCAGCTGAAGTAATTCTTGACCTATTTACAAATAAATCTGTTTCTGGACATCAGCTGTTAAGAAAAGTATCAACATCAAAGATTTTGGGCCAGCAATGCAGCTCACAGCTCCCCGGTCTATTGGTTATTAATTGTATTTGCTGAATCAAAGGATTGGGAACATATATTCCAGTGTTCATCTCATGTCCTTGTCTAAGTGACCACTTGTATTTAATGCTCTTAGTAAGTATTTATTGCACTGAGACCTTGACGGTCAAAGATTATGATATTATTAATAACGTGTAATGGAAAATTGTCAGTGGAATGTTTTATTGTTAACTGTGAGGAAACGATGTCCCATTTTATTAGCCTCAAGTCCATAGGCTCAACAGTATTTGCAAAAGTTCTCAGTCCAGAAGTCAAATCTTTTATCTATGCCTTTTGACATAAGCCAGTGTTACTTGCTAGCGTTTTATGGTGGCTGCTTCCTACAATTTTTCAACAAATGACACCCGAGACTAATGAGACATGGTGACAGAGTGGTTGCTGTATGTGGGACTGATCGTTCTGTCTCCACCGCAGGGTTTTTTTCTCCCCATTTGTGAATGCTGCAACAGCCTTGCCTCCCCATTAAATTCCCTGTACTTCTCCTGGGTAGCAAATAAGAGGAGTAGATTTGTCCGCTACAGAAGAGTAAACTTGCCAAAGGCCATAATGGTGGGAAGCTGGGAAGCAAATGGTCTGCTAGTGATATTACAAGTACCACTGATACAAGCCAGTGTTTGATGGGAGGAAAATGTAGTACATCTTCACAGTGTGTGCTATGATGGTAATTTATCAACTCCACAAAAATCTGCTTACTCAGTGCGTATATTGAGCATTCAGCTACAGAAAACAATTTCTCAAATGGCATAATTGAAGTGCATATTTTTTTTTTGTTTCTATTTTCATTTGTCCCACTTGTAAGCTTGGTAACTTTGTGGGTATAGTTTATGAGGCAGGAAAATGCATCAGCCTTATTTTTCTCTTTTCCCCCCCACTGCCCCTGGTAACAGACTTATAACTTCCAGGAAGAATGAAGTGTTTTTCACAGTGGAGCACTTGGGATTCACAAGTCTCCCAGTTTCATAATGCGATGGACCTAGAATAAGTTTCAGCTAAAACTGACAACCCTCTTCATCCTGCCTTGAGTCTGTGCATTTCCTCCTGGTCAATGGAAGGTGTAGTTACAGGATACACAAACCATATTGGAGTGCATGGATGTGAGTGGCATTATACTGTCTCTTTTATAGCTTTGATAGGGGAACAGAAGAGACCAGTGAGGAAAGAAATGGGATTGTGGTCTTTAAGCAGTTGAAAGGCACTGTTACCTTCACACACAGCCATTCCCATATCTGACCAGGAATCCCTTTGATTTATCTGGAACAAGCAGCAAGTACCCACTTGTGCTCGTCATTTAAATACATCTCTGCTCTGAGGATAGTACAACTTGTTTCCTTTCACTTGTTTCCTTTTGAAGGTAAGGTCTGACACTTTTGTCTTTGGTTTACTTCAATCTTGTGCGGTTCAGGCCAAAGAGTAGATTGTGCAGGTTGACCATTCCATTTTTTAAAGCCAACCTCATTGTCAGCTGGCTCTGGCATATGAACATTTTCCCTTACAAAGGCAAATGTCAAATGTTTTTTGGATTTGCCTTTTCCTTTGTTATCACTCTCTCTCACACACACACAGTTAAACATACACACTCACTCTCATTCTCACTCACACTCTCTCTCTCTCTCTCTATCTCTCTCACACTCACTCACACTCACACTAGCCAAGGCAATGCGTACTTCTTGGCTCTCAGTCAGTATTGAATTGATAATATGTTAGTGACGAAACGGTAGTGAATTTAGAAACAATGTTTCACAGTTCACTCCTCATGATATGCTGGATGACACTTTCGTGTGTGAGTCCACTTAATGAATTGACCAAATATACACCTCTGATGCAACTGATGAGTGATCTCTACTTACAGAAGATAATTCTGACTCCTTAAAATCATTTACATGTGGAATGTGGGTCTGCGCACTAACGGATTCTGACAGCATGCTCCTATCACTGGCATATATATATTATTCCATATATTTATTAAAACAGAAGGTAGAGAAGTGTGTGTTTGAGACTTTGGCTACAGTAAATGATTTGTCCAAGAGTGCATATATTCACTGGTGGATTCATAAAGTTTGCTGCCTTTTAGTGCTGCTCACCTCTAAATAGGCAGTCAAGTTGCTTTAGTCCCGAGTGGCATTCTGGCTGTTTGGAACAGAATTTAACAAAATACAAATGACATTCAGCCACTTGTGTTAATGCTGGCAATAAAGATCAGTAGCACAGGGAGCCAGTTACCATGAACAACTACCCAGTAAATTTGCTCACTAGTATGATCTGAAAATGACTTCAGTGCACTGATCAAAAACTAAAAGTGTGTAGAATAGGTACAAATGCATTTTGGAGATGTGAATTAAATGTTCAAAATCCTACATACATGGAATTGTACTGCTTCTTACTCCATGGCTTTTCTAGATTCTGTAGAAGACAAGGGTGTAAACAGAATGCAGTCAGAATTTGAGAGTTCTGATCGAGGATGTGACTATAAGAACAGTTATAAATGTGACTCCCCCGAATAGGTATGTAACCTTTCCAGCAGAACCATTGCCCCATTTGTATGACCAGAAAAGGCACGTGCTGTACCCATGATCTTGGTGTTTAGAGCGTCAGTGGGAAACCTGAAAGCCGAGCACTACCTACACTTTTTGATTTGACCCAGAAGATACAATAGAATAATCTCTGCAGCAAGAATGGATGGCAACTAACTTCAAACCAATAGTATGCTACCAGCCTGCTTCTGAGTTTCTGTTTCTTTAAGCCTATTGTCTGAGAGCAAAATGCTGACACAGGTGATTAGTCTGCTAAATCTACCCACTCAATCTCACCAGAGTGCTTTGATAACTGAGAATAGATAACGTCTGATGTGTCAATAGGATGGCACAAAACAATCGGTATACAAGTGACTCTGAACTTAAAAATTTAGTGAAAACATAGTCGATTGTGAGAATGAGGGATAACAAGAGTTTCATGGCTCTCCGCGAAATGACAACAGTGTGGAGTGTTAGATTTTCTTCCAGCGCAAGACTTGAATAGACCTTGTGCAAGAAACCTCAAATCATTAAATAGAGAGGTCTCTGGCATATTTGATAATCCAATCCAACGAATGTATTGTCAGATCATTAGTTAATGAGGAAGTTAGTGTCTGCGTAATAGAATAAATACAGAACTGTACCTGAAATCACTAGATGCCCAAAGCAAATTTTGGTCTGAAGAGAAGATTTGAGCTGAGTCGTCCCCTGTTCTGAAGGAAAATGGGGTAAATTCTGTTAAAGTTCCTTAAATTAAGACAAAGGCACTTTACTAAGAAAGTGCAGGCCTTTCCACAATCTGCTGTTAGAAAATTAATGCTGAATATCTTTGGATGCTAGAAAGTCTCTCAACAATTTGATCTTGAAATACATTGACTGCTGCACTAGTTGGAAAATCTAACTCATAGACAGCACAATGCTGATTAAAATTAATTGTCTTTTTAACTGGGCAATATGTATGAACAGTAGTTGAGAGCCTGTGTTGAGCTACCAGCTTATTAAATGAATTTGCACATGGTTTGTTGGATTAAGCACGTCAGCTGATAAATCAGAGACAAGATTTTTTTTTCAGAATGAGACATTAAGCTGCTTGAAGGTATAAATTCCACTCACTGGCAAAACTAGCACCAACAAATTTTACTCATGAGCCAGTCATTATGAGATCTTCCCCTCCCTACCTCATCCACCCCACCCCACCCCATTTCATCTCACCCCATTTCATCTCACCCCATTTCATCTCACCCCATTTCACCTCACCCCATCCCATTTCACCTCACCTGCCTTCAGTTCAACTTGGAGCACGTTTTGATTGTACTTGCCTGATAGGGTAATTGGATGGCACTTTATTGTGTGGAGTTGCTTTTGAGTTGCTTTCAACTTGTGTTGAGCCATTGCTTTTATCAATGGGAGTTCAGAGTTGACCTTAGGAGATGGTATGGAGGCCCTGGACATCTCAATTTGGTTGTTAACAGGCAGTTCAGGACAGTAACCCCAATACAGAACAAACCCAATAAACATACACATTGCCTTTCTTTTTTATTACTATGCTGCCTCTAGAGTCAGGATGCTTACAGTGCTAGTGTTATGATTGTGAGTAGTTGCTGTGACCAAACCTATACCATCAGCAATGAAGACAAATGCTGAGATTCTCTCCTGACATGAACTGACTCAGAGACATTTTCCCCTTTGCACCATTGCTAATAGGTAATGTTGCAGATGCCTCTTCTCTGTGCTCTCAATGAAGTTTATTTTGAAAGGAGGATTTGGAATTTTATATCTTTGGTTAGCGGCTCCTCCAGAGCAGTGGGGCATAAATGACAACATGTTAAAGTGACAACATTGGTCTGTGGAAGAGATGACGCTTTCAACTCTCCTCCACCCAATCTGTAACTTAAAGCTTGCCTCCTTCATATTTGAGATGGAGGTTCACCATAGCGCTGACTGGACAGAGATTGTTAGCAGAATAAAATGGGAAAGTTACCCTTTGTGATCAAACTTAGTTCCCCTTTTTTTGCATAATTTGGCAGATTAGGCATTATTTCTTGAGGCTAATTCACTACTGAATGTTCTATGTATAATATGAATGCTAGAAACACTCACACTACTTGTTCTAAGTCTGATTTTTGAAGATATTAACTTTCATCTGATTTTGAAGGCTGTGAAGTGATAATTATTGGCTGATTAGAAAGGCTGTGTGCACTTGTTATTTCAAACTTTGGGTTCAGGTTTATACCATTTTGTGGCTTGTGGACAAGTCCACCCTGATCTTTATAATAATTGTTTGTTTAAATCCCTAATGTTTAATACTGTCAATGTCTTTGGTGTTTGGTGGTCCTTTGAAATTTAAGAAATGTAAGTTGCATTTTTTTTCTAGTATTCTTTGCATTTTCAGGGGTTCCTGTTTAATTTAAGAGGGTAGTTGGGCTACATAAAATATCTTGCAACTAAAAAGAATGTGTGAGCAAAATACATGTTGTGTTCAATACAACATTCTGCTCCTGGCAATTCAACATCCACTTAAGTGCGAAAAGACTTCAGTGGGAATTAGGTGGTGGGTGAATGTTGAAAGATACAAATAATATAAACGTGTATGGTTATAATTGCATCACCTGACACTAATTAGTAAATAGGTTTCTTTACTTTAAAAACTGGGTAGCTAAATGACATTGGGATGACAAAGTATGTCTAGTTAATTGAATTTGGGGACCAACAGCCAGTGAGTAATGAAATAACTTATGCAAAGCTGTGACTGTTGGTGTTTTATTATTTTATCTGCACTGCTGTCAGTATTTAAATTAGCAATCCCTTTTTGACCATTATGAAACTGTAGGCGTTTGACACGGACAACTTGTTTCTGAATCTAAACTATTTTGCAGTCAGTCACTCTGCAAATGCAAATGATTCTTCTACTGTTTTCGGAGCACATAGTGTGAACATTTCAGAGGGGAAAGCAGTAATCTCCACTTTGGTAGCCAATTAAATAGATGTGTTAACACAGTGTGGAGCTGGAGGAACACAACATTTCTGAAGAAGGGTCCCAGCCCGAAACATCAAGCCTGCTGCTCCTCTGATGCTGCCTGGCCTGCTGTGTTCCCCTAGCTCCACACTGTTTTTTTCTGACTCCAGAATCGGCAGTTCTTACTGTCTCTAAATAGACGCGGTGTTGCATATGCAGCAGGATGAACAGCAACACAATCTACGGTACAGTGAACAAAGTCTGTTTATTGAACAAACAGAATGTACTTGAAAAGAGCCTCTTCAAACTAAAGCAACTAGAACTTGTAACTGAAACAACAGTAATGTCACCTGATCAAAGGTTTTTATTTAACTTGAATTTGATTGGAAGGTAGTTACATAAGCTCTATTCATGCCAAGAATAGTGGTACCATATACAGTCACCTTTAAAGGGCAGTCAGCACAGATAACGACTCCTTCCATCCCAGCCCACCCCATTCTTGGTCTGGTTTTTATTTAATTCTTGTTTTCTTACACAGTTGGGCTGATTTAGATTTCTACAACACTGCATTCTGATTTGGATTATTGCACTATCTTTTTAATGTTGTTAAATTTATTTGTTGAAAGTGAGAGAAATATTTTTCAAGCTCCCAACTGAATAGTCTGAACTGGTTTGGAATATTTGAGAGGAAGTGACTTTAATTACAGGGCAAATGCACAATGGTCTTATTTATTGCACAGAGAAACATTTGTGTTTGCCATCCTTCAGGCATCAGGAATGGACCTTTCTGTTATTCACATCTCTCTTTTTGATTTGAAGTGGTTACTCAAGTTTTTTGTGTGCACTTCAGTTAAAATGACAATGGTTAACAAAATATTTCATGGTTGGGAAATACCACTGTCTCGTCTTGCCTGGTTGATGTAAATTGATTCTGTACGTATTTTGCATTTTTTGTATTAAGTTATGGTTTAAGAGAAAAAGAACATATATTTTTGTTTAAAAAGAATCAAATGAAGTCATTTGTTACTTTTTGTTTTTTTTAAAAAAAGAGACACCACTTAGCCAAGCAGGCTTGGTTTACTCACTAAACCTACTGTTGTTCAAACTGTTCAGCCTCATCTCTGCACTAAATATATCAACTTGAATAAAGTTCTTGTATCATTAAAATTGTGGCCACATGCATTCATTTCTAAACACAACATTTTTCTTTCTTCAGTATGTGTTAACTACAGCTCAAATGGTAGCGCTTTTATCCATGAATCAGAAAATCTTAGGTTCAATTCCCACCTCAAGATTTTTTTTCATTCATGGGATGTGTGCATCACGAGTTGGACTAGCATTTATTGCCAATCCTTAATTGCACAGAGGACAGTTAAGTGTCAACCACATTTCTGTGGATCTGGAGTCACATTTAGACCAGACTAGGTAAGGGTCGCAGATATCCTTCCCTAAAGGACATTAGTGAACCAGATTGTTTGTTTTTTTTTTCCTGACAATCATTAATGGTTTCATGGTCATCATTAGAATCTTAACTCCAGATTATTATTGAATTCAAATTCCACCATCTGCCATGGCAGGATTTGAACCCAGGTCCCCAAAGCATTACTTGGGTTTCTGGATTAATATTCTCGTCTAGCTGGATAATACCACTGGGTCATTCCTACCCACGTGCAGATAAGTAAAGGTTGATGCTCGAGTGTAGCGCTAAGGGACTGCTGCAAAGTTGGAGATGCTGACTTTTGGATGAGGATGTAAAACCAAGACACTGTCTGGGTGAAGGCGTGGCAAAGTGGTAATGTATCTGTACTAGTAATCCAGAGGTATAGACTAATGCTCAGGAAGTATGTGTTCATTTGATTGTGTTTGTTGGAGGTGAACTATCTCAGTCATAAGATGTCGTTGCAGGAGTTTCATGTGTACAGTACCACAGACCCAGTCATCTTCAGCTGCTTCATCAATGCCCTTCCAACCATTATAAGCTCAGAAGTGGGGATATTCACCAATAATTGCACCATGTTTAGTACCAATCACAATTCATTGACTCAGAGTCATACAGCAATGTAACAGACCCTTCAGCCCAACCATCCATACTGACCAGGTTTCTAAGCTGAACAAGTCCCATTTGTTTGCATTTGGTCCGTATTCATCTAAACCTTTTCTAACCATATCTTTTAAATGTTGTAATTATACTCATCTCTAACACTTTCCCTGGCAACTCATTCCATGTACATACCACCCTCTGTGTGAAAAAGCTTTCCCTCTGCTCCCTTTCAAAACTTTCCCCTTACTTTAAACCATAAGACTTAGGAGCAGAAATTAGACCACTCAGCCCATCAAGTCTGCTCCGCCATTCAATCATGGCTGATAAATAAGTTCCTCAACCCCATTCTCTTGCTTGTTCCACTTAACCCTTGATCCCCTATCTATCTCAGTTTTAAATATACGCAATGACCTGGCTTCCACAGCCTTCTGTGGCAATGAATTCCATAGACTCACCATTCTCTGGCTGAAGAAGTTTCTCCTTATCCCCGTTCTAAAAGGCCTTCCTTTTACTCTAACACTGTGCCCTCGGGTCCTAGCCTCTCCTACCCTTGGAAGCACCTTCCCAACATCCATTTTGTCCAGGCCATTCAGTATTCCGAAAGTTTCAATTAGGTCTCCTCTCATCCTCCTAAATTCTAATGAGTTTAGTCCCAAACGTTCCTCATATGTTAAGCTTTCCATTCCTGGGACCATTCCTGTGAATCTCCTCTGAACATGTGCCAGGGCCAGTACATCGTTCCTGAGATATGTGGCCCAAAACTGCACACAATACTCCAAATGTGGCCTGACCGGAGCCTGATAAAGCCTCAGTAGTACATCCCTGCTTTTATATTAAAATCCTCTTAAAATAAATGCCAAATGTTGCATTTGCCTTCCTGACTACTGACTCAACCTGCAGGTTTACCTTGAGAGAATCCTGGACTAGAACTCCCCAGTTTATTTGCACCTGAGACATCTGAATTTTCTCCCCATTTAGAAAATAGCCCATGCTTTTATTTTTCTTACCAAAGTGCATGACCTCACATTTTCCCACATTGTATTACACCTGTCACTTATTTTCCCCCTTTCCTAACCTGTCCTAATCCTTCTAAAGCCTTGCCATCTCCCCAATACTACCTGTCCCTCCACCTATCTTTGTATCATCTGCAAACTTAGCCAGAATGCCCACAGTTCCTTCATCAGGGTCATTAACGTACAAAGTGAAAAGTTGTGGTCCCAACACTGACCCTTGCAGAACACCACTTGTCACCAGCTGCCATCCTGAAAAAGACCTTTTTATCCCCACTCTCTACTTTCTGCCAGACAGCCAATCTTCTACGCATGCTAGCACCTTGCCTCTAACGTCGTTGGCTCTTACCTTACTAAGCAGCCTCCTGTGTGGCACCTTATCAAAGGCTGCCTTGAAGCCCGGGTAGATAACATCCATTGGCCCTCCTTAGTCTACCCTGCTTGTTACTTCCTCAAAGAATTTGAAACTATGCTGTCTAGTTTTAGATTCCCTGCCCTGGGCAAAAGACCTTGGCTGTTCACCTTATCTATGTTCCTCATGATTTTATAAACCTTTTTAAAAACCCTCAGCCTCCTATGCTCCAGGGAAAAGAGTCCCAGCCTATCCAGTTTCTCCTTTATAATTTAAAGTCTCCAGTCTCAGTAACATCCTTTTGTAAATCTTTTTTCACTGTTTTCACTTTAATAATGTTCTCCCTTCGGCGGGGCAACCAGAATTGTGCACAGTACTGCTAATAGGGCCTTACCAGTATCTTCTCTCCTCAAATACTAGGGCAGTCCATGTTCAAAGTAGCAAAATTTAGACAACATTCACGCTCAAGCTGAAGACTTGCCAGAGACTGGGTTCCTGCATTGAGTAACTCAGTTGTTGATTTTCCCTACTCTGTCAACCATCTATAACGCACAAGTCAGGAGTGTGAATGAAATTCTTGCCATGTGCCTGGAGCAGTCCATTTGGTTGGTACCTCATATATGACACCTTCAACAATCATTCCCTGCATTGATGTATGGTGACATCTACTGGATACGCAGAAACAACTCAACATGGCTCCCTCATCGATACCTCTGAAACCTGCCACCTCTATGGCCTGGAAAACAAGGGCAGTAGATGCATGGAACACCATCCCATGAACAAAAAACTTCACTTACGTTGATGCCACAAGTGAGTTTATCTGTCCTTAAAATGGGCCCAAAGAATCTCTCAAAATATCTCTCAGAAATCAAGTCACTAAGTATTTTGGATTCACGTAGCATTTCTCAAGAAAAAAAACATACAAGTTTTCTTTTTGAAATTTAATGAACATTTTCAAAGGTAAGCAGGGACTTTCTAGTGGTTTCCTGAAGGTGTGAACAGTCTTCCCATCTCACCAGAAACCTGACAGGATGACAATCATCCAAACTAAAAATTGAGAGAGTTAAACTGCCAATTACCCTGACTGAACGATAATAAATGCCTCCATATTCCAGACCCAGACTAAACTAGTTGCATTATGTCTCTCAGCTAATGTGCAATACACCTGTAGGTGGTATGACCATTAAACAGCATGTGACCTGATGATGATATAAAGATCTCTGTTTCCACCTCTTCAGTGAACTTGCAGCATGACTCCCTTAGAGAACCGACCAACTGTTTGCAATAGAATTCCTTCATATTAGCCTAAACACGAGTGCCTGTTATTAGATGTGGTTAGCAAAGGCTGAAGTATTGAAACTTGCATCCAGTTTTTGTCTTAAAGGGAGCTAACATAAGAATACTGAATGGCCTGGACAAAGTGGATGTTGGGGAGATGCTTCCATTGGTAGGAGAGTCTAGGACCTGAGGGTACAGCCTTAGAGTAAAGGGAAGACCTTTTAGAACGGAGATAAGGAGAAACTTCTTCAGCCAGAGAGTGGTGAATCTATGGAATTCACTGCCACAGAAGGCTGTGGAAGCCAGGTCATTGAGTACAATTAAGACTGAGATAGATAGGTCCTTGATTCTCAAGGAAATCAAGGGTTACGGGGAGAAAGCAGGAGAATAGGTTTGAGGAACTTATCAGCCATGATTGAATGGCAGAGCAGACTCGATGGGCCAAATGGCCTAATTTCTGCTTCTCTGTTTTATGGCCTTATGATTGGCTCATCAGATGTGAATGCCCTACTGAAGGTAAAAAGTCCATCATTGCACCTACACTAGTTTGTGGGTAGATGAGATTAAACCTAACGTGAAGCTTCATTGCATAGTTTTATTAACATTTATGTTTTGATCCATGCAAACATTTAGCTGTGAGCAATCATTGTGTGCACAGAGAAAGACCTTGAAACACAACTGCTTCTCAATAGACAGACAAGTGGAGAGTATTCAGGACTACTGCATGGAACCAGACTACTAAGAGTCACAACCTGATACATTGTAAATATGAAACAAAGGAGTCTTCATGCATACTGAGGACCAGTTTTGTTCAGTCCACCCTGTGAGGACAACCTCAAACTATTTGACAACAGAAGCAATCACAGTTCCTAAATTCTGATTTCAAGCTTTCAAGTTCTTCTGATCCAATTTTAAACTTCATATTCTTCCATACTTTAAATATTTGTAGCTATGCTTTAGGTGTTTGTCACTTTTTACTCTAATAGCTTTCAGCAATAATTGTGCAATAAACTAACCTTTTGTTTCGACCATACATTTGTGCTAAGAGGTATTGCATAGTTGAAGCATTAAAATCTAAAAGTAGGCTCCAATAAATTGGTAATGGACCACTCTGAGGATATAGCTGCTGTGAACATGTCATTACTATCACTGTTACTCTGCAGAAAGAAGATTTTTGGCCCAGCATCTCTTCACTGGTTTCTGATCATTTAGGCTTTGTGTCAATCTCCTGCCTGTTCCCGAATACCCTGCATATTGTTTCTAGTTAAATAAACATGAAATGCTCTCTTGAATGCCTCAATTAAATCTGCTATCACCACACTTCCAGGCACTGCATCCCAACCTGAAACTGCTCACTGGTGAACAAGGATTTTTCTCAAACCACATTTGCTTCTTTTGCAAAATATTTTCTCATGTGCCTTCTTGTTTCCCTTGTTGACTGTACCCAGACTCTTCATGATTCTGAAAACTTACATCAAAACTTTCCTCAACCTTCAGAAGTTGCTGGAGAAGTTCAGCAGGTCTGAAAGCATCTCTCAAGGGAAATCAGAGTTAACTTTTTGAGTCCAGTGTTCCTTCCTCAGAAAAGATGGTGGCTAGGAAAATGTTGGTTTTTATGTGGAAGACGAGGATGTAGGGAGTAAACAGCAGGTGCGGACAGAGCCCAAGGAGGAAGAGGAGTAGCTGGACAGACAAAGGAGTGGATAACAATCTCATTAGGAGAGTGAATAGCTATTAGTGACTAGCAATAGGTAGTGTGTAATGGCAGGCTATGTGATAATAAGGCCTGGTGTGTGCGGTAGGGGGCTTGGATATGGGAGAGATCAGGCTCTAAAATTATTGAACTTGATATTGAATCTGATACTAAATAAAAACCAAAAGAACTGCAGATGCTGTAAATCAGGAACAAGAGCAAAGTTGCTGGAAAAGCTCAGCAGGTCTGGCAGCATCTGTGAAGGAGAAAGCAAAGTTAATTTTTTGGGCCCGGTGACCCTTCCTCAGAACTGGCAGATGCTGCCAGGCCTGCTGAGCTTTTCCAGCAACTTTGTTTTTGTTCTTGATATCGAGTCTGGATGGCTGCAGTGTCCCCAAGTGGAAAATAGGATGCTGTTCTTCAAGCTTGCGCTGAGCTGCGCTGGAACACTGCAGCAAGTCCGAGACAGAGATGTTGGCCAGGGAATAGGGTGGTGTGTTAAAGTGGCAGGCAACAGGTAGCTCAGGGTCTGTTTTTTTTTTGCGGGCAGAAGGTAGATGTCCTGTAAAGTGGTCATCCAGTCTATGCTTCGTTTCTCCAATGTAGAGGAGACCACATTTTGAGCAGTGAATGCAGTAGACTAAATTGTGTCAAGTGCTTCACCTGGAAGGTATGCTTGGGCCCGAATTTCTTAATTTCTCTGCTCCCCTCACCCAATTCAACCTATCTCCCTCTGAATTGACTGTACTCCGTGCACTTATATCCAGCCCTCACTTTGTTGTTAAGCCAGCCGATAAGGGTAGTGTTGCTGTAGTCTGGCGTACTGACCTCTACTTTGCAAAGACTGAGTGCCAGCTCTCAGATACCTCCTCCTACCTTCCCCTGGACCATGACCCAACCATGCTGCATCAGGCCATTGTATGAAAAATGGTCACGGACATCCTTTCATCTGATGATCCCCCCAAACTGCCTCCAAGCTGATAGTCACCCAAGCCCTCAAAGCTCACTTCTACCTCCTTCCAAAGATCCACAAACAGGACTGTCCTGGCAGACCCCATTGTTTCAGCCTGCTCATGCCCCACAGAACTCTTCTGTTCCTACCTTCACTCAGTCTTTTTACCCCTGGTCCAGGCCCTTCCCACATACATCCATGATTCCTTTGTCACTTTACTCCAGTTTGCAGATTCCGGCCACCTCCTTTACCATAGAAGTGCAATCCCTTTACACGTCCTTCTCCCACCAGGAGGGTCTCAGGACTCTCCGCTTCTTCCTGGAACAAAGGTCTGAGCTGTCCCCACCCACCACCACCACCCTCCTCCGCTTGGTCGAAATCGTCCTCACCCTCAACAACTTCTCTTTAAACTTCTCACATTTTCTTCAGGTCAGGGGGGTGGGCATGGGTGCACACATTGGCTCCAGCTATGCCTGTTTCTTTGGAGGACATGGAACATTCCTTCTTCCAGTCCTATTCCGGTGTCCACCGACAACTCCTTCTCTGATATGTTGATGATATAAGCAGTGCTGCTTCCCTCTCTTGTCTGGAATTGGAGAAGTTCATCTACTTCGCTTCCAATTTCCATCCTGCTCTCACTTTCACAAGGCCCATCTCTGGCTCCTCCCTCCTCTTCATCAACATCTCTATTTCCATTTCTGGGGATAGACTGGCCACTAATATCCATTATAAACCCACTGACTCCCACACCTCCCTGGACTATACATATTCACACCCCACTTCCTGTAAACACTCCGTCCCATTCTGTCAGCTCCTCCGTCTCCAACGTACATGCTCCAATGAGGCCAACTTCGACAAGGGAGCCTCTAAAATGTCCACCTTCTTCCTCAACCGAGGATTACTCAGCTCCATTGTTGACAGGGCTTTCAACCGGGTCTGACCCATCTCCCACAAATCTGCCCTCGCACCCTCTCTTAACTGCCACAACAGCGATAGGGTCTGCCTTGTCCTTAACTACCATCCCACCAGCATCCACATCCAGAAGATCATTGGCCACCATTTCTGCCAACCCCCCCGCCCCAAACAAGATGCCACCACCAGATGCATAGTTACTTCCGCTCCCTAGCCCAACTTCTGCAGGGACTGTTCTCTCCGGGACACCCTGGTCCACACTTTCTTCACCCCAAACATCCAGCACAGCCCCATGGCATCTCCCCCTGCAACTGCTGAAAGTGTAGCACCTGCCTATTTACCTCCTCCCTCCTCAGTATCCAAGGGCAAAAAACATACCTTCCAGGTGAAACAGCACTTTACCTGCACTTCCCAGAATCTAGTCTACTGCATTTGTTGCTCACAATGTGGCCTCCTCTACATTGGGGAAACAAAGTGTAAACTGGGTGACCACTTCGTAGAACATCTACATTCTGCTTGTAAAAAAAGACCCTGAACTACCTGTTGCCTGCCACTTCAATGTACCACCCCATTCCCTGGCCAACATCTCTGTCTCAGGCTTGCTGCAGTGTTCCAGCAAAGCTCAGCACAAGCTGGAAGAACAACACCTCATTTTCCACTTGGGGACCCTGCAGCCCTCCAAACTAAATATCGAGCTAAATGATTTTAGAGCCTGATCTCTGCCACATCCTCGCGCCCCCCACTCCCCCCCGCCACCTACACACCAGTCTTTGTTATCATATAACCTGCCATTACACACTATCTATTGTTAGCCGCTAACAGTCTCCATTAACGGCAACTCATTCTCCCACCCAAATCGTTATCCACTCCTTTGTCTGTCAAACTGTTTTTCTATTTTTGGGCTCTATCCCCACTATATCTCCTCCCCCCACCGTATCTTCTGCAGACAGGAATCCCTCCCTGTTAGGAAATCCACTCTCCATTGAAGACCAAGATGTGCAGCATTCAAGTCAGATGATCCAGACTAATACAGAAAATCCAGATATGAACTCCGCAAAGCCATTAGGGAGGCCAAGGGGCAGCACCGGAACTAGTTACAACCCCAAAACTACCAAACAGTCTCCCAAAACCTTTGGCAAGGCCTACACAACATTACAGGATACAAAAATGAAGCAGAGTGAGATAGCAGACAAAGACACACCTCTCAATGATGCAATGTATGCTTTCTCTGCTCGGTTTGAGCAGAATGCCAACAGCATGGTGACGCTTGACCCAACAGGCCCGGGCACTCTTGTTCCCTCAGTCACCACCGCAGACACCAGGTCAGCCTTCGTGGGAATTAACCCAAGGAACGCGACAGGCCCGGACGTTGTCCCCAACTGTGCACTCAAATCCTGGGCGGACCAACTGGCAGAAGTATTCACCGTCATCTTCAACCTCTCCCTCCTACCAGCTGAAGTCCCCATCTGCTTCAAGAAGATCACCATCATCAATGTACAAAAGAAAGCACATGCAATATACTTTAATGACTACCACCCAGTGTCTCTGACCTCAATAATCATGAAGTGCTTCAAGGAGCTGGTCATGACCCACATCAAATCCAGTCTCCCACAGGGTGACTCGATCCCATACAATTTGCCTACCAATGCAACAGGCCCACTGCAAATGCCATATCCCTAGCCCTGCACTCATCCATGGAACATCTGGACAACAAGGACACCTACATCAAGCTCCTACTCATTGACTACAGCTCTGCCTTCAACACCATTATCCTCTCTATACTGATCTCAAAACTCTATGACGTTGGTCTTGGTTCTGCCCTCTGCAACTGCATCCTCAGCTTTCCGACCCACAGACCGCAATCAGTGAGGATAGGTAACTGCATCTCCTCCACAATAATACTCAATACTGAAGGCCCCCACCCCCACCCAACCAATGGATTCATCCTCAAACCCTTACTGTACTCTCTGTACACCAACAAATTCCGAATGAACGCTATCTACAAGTCTGTTGACGACACCACCATAGTGGGATGGATGTCTAACAATGCCGAGCCAAACTACAGAAGTGGGGTGGAGGGTTTGGTGATGTGGTGCAAAGAGAACAACCTGTCTCTAACATTGGCAAAACTGAAGAACCGATCATCGGCTTCGAAAAAAGAGAGGAAAACACACCCCCACCTACATCAGGGTGGAGACTGCCAAGTTCCTCGGAGCAACGCTAACCAACAACCTGCCCTGGACTTCCCATGTAGACGCGACAGTCGAAGAAGGCCCAGCAATGTCTCTTCTTCCTCAGGCGGCTCAGGAAATTTGGCATGTCCGCAATATGTCCTCATCAACTTCTCCAGATGCACATTTGAAAGTATACTGTCCGGGTATATAACAGCCTGATACGGCAGCTGCTCTGCTTGAGGCCATAAGAAACTACAGAATGTGGTGTGCACAGCCCAAACCATCACAGAAGCCAATCTTCCATCCATGGACTCTATTTATACAGCTCGCTGCCTTGGGAAGGCAGTCATCATCAAAGGCCCATCGCATTCTGGTAATGATCTCCGACAACCTCTTCCATCAGGCAGCAGATACAGAGGCCTGAACACACACACGAGCGAGTTCAGGAACAGCTTCTTCTTATTAGACTGATGAATGGACTCTTTAGCCTCAAATAACACTGATCTTGCTAACATTGATTTTGCCTCGCCCAGGCCCTGTGCAATGTAACCTGTATGTCTCTGTTTAATTCCTTTTGATCTGTGTCATCCTTGCTTACTGTGATCTACCTGGACGGCTTGTAAACAAACAAGACTTTTCTCTGTACTATGGTACGTGTGACAATAAATCAATCAATTAATGTAAACTGACATTTTCCCAGCTACCATGAGTTCTGAGGAAGGGTCACCAGACCTGAAACGTTAACTCTGATTTTCCCCTTTACAGATGCTTCCAGACCTGCTGGGCTTCTCCAGAAACTTCTGTTCTTGTTTCTGATTTACAGCATCCACAGTTCTTTCTGTTTTTACTTAGTATTTTCTCTAGTATTCTCCTCTCCAAGAAAAGCAGTGCCGAATTTTCTGATCTATCCTCCTGACTATTTCTCATCCCTAGAATCATTGTCATAAACGTCTTCTCTATATTCTCCAACGCATTCACGTCCTTCCCAAAGCACACTACCCAGTACAGCAGTGTTGCAGCTGAGGTCTAATTCATTTTCTGTATACATCGGTGTAACCTCTCTGCTTTTGTACTCTATGCCGCTATTAAGGAAGCCTAGAATACTGTATGCTTTATTAAATGTTCTCTCTACCTTTCCTAGCACATTTTAATGACTTATACACATAATCAACCAAGTCTCTTTGCTCCCACACACCTTTTAGAATAATACCCTTTTTATTAGCACTATTCCTCCTGCAAAATCACATTACCCCACACCTCTTGGCATTGAACTTCATCTGCCACCTATGTCCCCACTCCACCAACTTGCCGATGTCCTTTTGAACATTGGCACTGTCCTCCTTGTTGTTCACAAAGCTCCTAACTTCTACATCCTTCGCAAACTTTGAAATTGTCCCCTTCATGCCAAGATAAATATACCAAGTTAAGTTAATTTCTTATGCAATAAATTAGCATTGTCTTTTTTTAATCCCAGTTATTATTCTAAATTCCAACCAGCAGAATAAAATGTAAGACAGGTATGCATTTACGCAGTGCCTATGAGAACAGGCTGATTCAAAATGTTTTACAGCCAGTGGATTGTGATGAGACCAGTGTTTTAAAAGGCGAGCATAGCTTCTGCAAACAGCAGTGTGATAACGACCAGATAATTCTTGTGATGCTCACTGGGGCTAAGTATAAGATAGGACACATGAGGGAACTCCTCTGATCTATGAAAAAGAACCTCAGGATCTTTAGGTTGAAGAGAGAGGGAGTGCCTTGGTTTGATGCCACACCTGCAAGTTGGCATCTTTGACAGTGCAACATACCTTCAGTGCAGTGCTGGAGTATCGACGCTGACTTTTGTGCTCAAGTCCAGGAGTCAAACCTGAACCCGAAAACCTTGTGATTTGCAGCTGAGACTGCTACCGGCGAAGCCCACTGAATTCAAGCGTGGAGAGAAAGTAATCACACTCGCTCAGTCTGGCCACAAGACGTACAGAGGCCATACACGACATCTGATCCTGCCATGCTTCCCCCCAAAGTCACACAAGACTAAAAAAAAGTTTCACCCGCCTTTTCCAGTTCCCCGTATGGCTTGGGAATAAAGGTAGTGAGCACACGGCCCACCCCGTGCTCAGTGCACGATCTCCCCAAGAACACAGCAGCTTCCGTGCTGTGCCAATTCCCTTCTCATTTGAATCTTAGAGCTGAAATAATCAGTGGAGAATGACAGATAACAAAGTGTGGACCTGGATAAACACAGCAGGCCAAGCAGCATCTCAGGAGCACAAAAGCTGACGTTTCGGGCCTAGACCCTTCATCAGAGAGGGGGATGGGGAAAGGCAACTGGAATAAATAGGGAGAGAGGGGGAGGCGGACTGAAGATGGAGAGAAAAGAAGATAGGTAGAGAGGAGAGTATAGGTGAGGAAATAGGGAGGGGATAGGTCAGTGCAGGGAAGACGGACAGGTCAAGGAGGTGGGATGAGGTGGTAGGTAGGAAATGAAGGTGCAGCTTGAGGTGAGAGGAAGGGATGGGTGAGAGGAAGAATAGGTTAGGGAAGCGGAGACAAGCTGGGCTGGTTTTGGGATGCAGTGGGGGTAGGGGACGAGCTGGGCTGGTTTTGAGATGCAGTGGGGGAAGGGGACGAGCTGGGCTGGTTTTGGGATGCAGTGGGGGAAGGGGAGATTTTGAAGCTTGTGAAGTCCACATTGATACCATTGGGCTGCAGGGTTCCCAAGTGGAGTATGAGTTGCTGTTCCTGCAACCTTCGGGTGGCATCATTGTGGCACTGCAGGAGGCCCATGATGGACATGTCATCTGTGGAATGGGAGGGGGAATTAAAATGGTTCGCGATGGGAGGTGCAGTTGTTTGTTGCGAACTGAGCGGAGGTGTTCTGCAAAGTGATCCCCAAGCCTCTGCTTGGTCTCCCCAATGTAGAGGAAGCCACACCGGGTACAATGGATACAATATACCACATGGGCAGATGTGCAGGTGAACATCTGCTTGATGTGGAAGGTCATCTTGGGGCCTGGGATAGGGGTGAGGGAGGAGGTGTGGGGGCAAGTGTAGCATTTCCTGCAGTTGCAGGGGAAGGTGCTGGGTGTGGTGGGGTTGGAGGGGAGTGTGGAGTGGACAAGGGAGTCGCGGAGAGAGTGGTCTCTCCGGAAAGCAGACAAGGGTGGGGATGGAAAAATAGCTTGGGTGGTGGGGTCGGATTGTAGATGGCGGAAGTGTCGGAGGATGATGCGTTGTATCCGGAGGTTGGTGGAGTGGTATGTGAGAACGAGGGGGATCCTCTGGGGGCGGTTGTGGCGGAGGCGGGGTGTGAGGGATGTGTTGCGGGAAATGCGGGAGACGCGGTCAAGGGCGTTCTCGACCACTGCGGGGGAAAAGTTGTAGTCCTTGAAGAACGTATACATCTGGGATGTGTGGGAGTGGAATGCCTCATCCTGGGAGCAGATGCGGCAGAGGCGGAGGAATTGGGAATAGGGGATGGAATTTTTGCAGGAGGGTGGGTGGGAGGAGGTGTATTCTAGGTAGCTGTGGGAGTCGGTGGGCTTGAAATGGACATCAGTTTCTAGCTGGTTACCTGAGATGGAGACTGAGAGGTCCAGGAAGGTGAGGGATGGGTTGGAGATGGCCCAGGTGAACTTGAGGTTGGGGTGGAAGGTGTTGGTGAAGTGAATGAACTGTTCGAGCTCCTCTGGGGAGCAAGAGGCGGTGCTGATACAGTCATCAATGTAATGGAGGAAGAGGTGGCGTTTGGGGCCTGTGTAGGTGTGGAAGAGGGAATGACAGGCTGTTTTGACATCATTGGCACAAATACCCAAGGCCTATAAATCCATATCCTAGGTCTCAAAGACCCAGTAACTCAAAGCTGTAAGTTCTAATCATGTCAATGAGAATTGTTCTGCATCTCTCATAACTAAACTATGTGCACTAAAGGGAAGCTGTTATTATTGCTGTCTCTAATTCCCACTAATGCATTAACTCTATAACCCAAGGAAGTATCTCGTACTGAAATCCTTGAGAAAGGAAACGTTTTAGATGGCTAATAAAATGTGAGGCTGGACGAACACAGCAGGCCAAGCAGCATCTCGCTCCTGAGATGCTGCTTGGCCTGCTGTGTTCGTCCAGCCTCACATTTTATTAGCTTGGAATCTCCAGCATCTGCAGTTCCCATTATCTCTGATACAGTTTTAGATGGCTTCTTGTCTTTGATTGTTCAGAAATTGAGCCACGGGATTAGCTGGCAGTCACTGGAGTGCCTATTCTAAAATTCTACAATAGCTACATTTCAAAGGTTCTTCAACACTTACTCAAGATATTCTGTGGCTCTCTCTACATTGTCCCTTCATTGGCAAATTCTTGCCATTCTTCAATCGGTTATTGTTGTCTCACTATTAAATATTTTTAAAAAAAATTCAAAATGCTAAGTTTCAGACAGAATGGATCACTGGTAGCAACAAGTGCAAAAAATGCTAGAAAAGCTCAGCAGGCCAAGCCGCTGAGAAACACCATTAATGTTTCGGGACAGAGGGGCTACTTAGCCAGACATTTTCTTTGGTGTTCTGGTTTGGTTCTTGTGCCAAAACCAAAGGAGGGATCTTAATGAGGCCTGAATGATGTAGGCTACACTGAGAAATGAGGCAGTCAGACCAGAGACCCAGAGATCCCTATCTCATCATGGAACCAATGAGCTCCATCTTTTAACTAAGCTCCGGATGTCAAGGTGAGATTCCTGCAACCGAGTGGTGGGCTGCCTATTAAATGGGACTTTATTGCTTGTTGGCAATCTTGTTAACTGCAAACTCACCTTATTAATATGCAGCTTCTTATTCTACCAGCAATTCAGACATTGACAGTTCTTGACATAGAAGCCAAAGTGAGTACCTGCCAACTTCAGATTGCCACTCTCTCCAAACAAGCTCCGTGTTGCACACTGAGCACCAACATCACAGAGCACGCTCCATAAGCGCCAACCACATGCACCCCAAGCTGGAAGAACAACACCTTATTTTCCACTTGGGGACCCTATAGCCCTCCAGACTCAATATCAACTTTCCCATGTCCCAGCCTCCTCACCCACACACCAGGCTTTGTTATCACATGGCCTGACATTATACATTACCTATTGTTCATCTCCATTAACAGCTCCCAGCCAGATTGTTATCAATTACTTTGTCTGTCCAATTGTTCCTTTCTCTCTTTGGACTCTATCCACACCTATCATTTATTCCTTATGCTCTTCCCCTCACCCCCTTATCTTCTGCATAAAAATCAATATTTTCCTAGACCGCATCAGTTCTGAGGAAGGGTCACCGGACATTAACGTTAACTCTGATTTCTCTTCACAGATGTTGCCAGACCTGCTGAGCTTTTCCAGCAATAGCTTTCCTCCTGGATGGAGATAGAGGGGGAGGGGGGGGGGGGGAGAGAGAGAGAGAGAGAGAGATTGTTAGTATGGGAGATGAAATTGGGTGGAAGGGCTTTTGCTTTTGGTGCAGTTGGGGACGTGTCCCAAGAGAGTGAGTAAACAGCACATTCAAAGTTAGTAGAGTCAGGCTTTGGGGTGGATGAGGATGCATGAGGGAAGTTATATGCAATACAGAGAGTGGTAGAGCATGAGCCTCGGTGGGAGGTGGGTGCAGTTGCAGAGATAGTGTGCACGTGAGGTATTTGAGACAAGATGGTTTGTGTCTAGCTTGTCTGGGTGCACAGTAGCCTTTTAAAGATGGCGATAGTGCCAGGGATGCTGGTCATTTCAGAGGTAGCTTGACAGTGTAGTGGCAGGAAGAGCAAGTGGCAGAATAGAGATAGATGGAATCAGAGGTGTCATGGGAATGGGACACGTAGCCAATGAGACAAATTTGTTTAGATCTTGCAAAAGATTTCACTAGGCCTCAGGGCAAGAAACCCTGCAGAAAACTTGATAACACTGACACCTTAGCCAAAAAAAACATAAAATTCAGCAGCAAATGGACCTATTAGAATTTGCATAAACCTCTCCCAATTGGACAAGGCTGTAGAATGTGATGTACCCCCAGTGGCATCAGTAGTTGAAAACTTGGCAAAATTCACAAAAAGCACTATTTTCACAAAACTGGGTGTGAATAATAGATTCTGATGGACAGTCGAAGTTGTTACTGACCTTCATTAAGCCACTTGGGCATGGCTGCTTTAACCATTTTCCCTCTGCTGTCATTTTGGCACCAATGATATTCACAGAAGAAAAGGCACCCTCGCAGACGCGTAGACAGTCAAGAGTTTTAGGAATATATTTGTGGATTACAGTTCAGGATTGAAACAACCATAAGTCACTTATATCCTTGTTAATTACAAAGGAAATCACTAAGATGCTGCCTAAGGCCTAATAATTCAGACTGAGACAAATATAAAATGGTATCATTACTGAGTTCAAGGCAAATATAAACTACTACAGATACATTACTGAGAATGCATGACTACCTATAACAGGAAGATTTGTCAAAGCAGTTGGAGATTATTCTTCTCAAAGCACCAAATATTTCCACGCAAGTATTAAAACATTGGAATTTTAAATTAAAACACAGCCTTTCATCCAAATGGAGGAGAAGGGAAGAAAATCAATGAGAAACAATAACTTCTCTCAGATGAAGAAGGTGAATTTAGAGAAAACAGAACCTCAACAAACTCAAAGAGAACTCAATAGCACAATCAGGGAGATCATTGAAACCACCACAAAAACTGCCACTGTAGAACAGACTTTAGGGAGATGTAAGAGAATATCTATACACAAATATGTATAGCATGGTATAGGATAGAGATTTGAAGAACGATAGTGCAGTAATGGATTAATTCCTGGACGTGCGCAAAAGAAGTTTGCCATTGTTGATGTCATGTCTACATGATGATAAACTTGATGATGAGAAGACTTTAACTTCGACCTCATGCAAAATTGTAAGGTATGTAGTTAGCTTGTTGTAGATAAAGAACTGTTTTAAGATAATCCAAGAGTCTGGCCATACCTTTATCTTTGAGTAAGACCCATAAGCATCATCCAGAACTCAAACTGACAACAATTATCACTGTACTTTACTATTGGATATCGTGCTGCTTTCTCATAGTTACTGTTTTAGATGTGGACAGAAGTGTAACTGTTTCTTTGCTTTCCTAGGCAAGATGTGGTTTAAATATGTATCACATTAATGACTGCAGAAACTGTGCAGATCTGACGTTGCAGATTGGATAAGAGATTGATTTTTGTTAAAAGCATGTCAAAAAATAAGACTAATTAGAAATGATACAACACGGAGAATGAAATTGACAAACATTTTTAAAATGTTGCTTTAGCAGCCTGGTTAGAAATTTAAATAGAAAAGAAAATCTACCATATTCATGAAATGCAAGGGATGGAAATCTGTACCTGCCAATCAAAGTTCCTGCCATCTGTTGCCCATCATTTACCCACTGTGCAAAATGCACCAACTTAGAAATTCTTTTCACTGCATATTATTAGGAGTACTATGCAGTTGGTGTCTCTGAATCTTACTGCTCCCTTCTGTGTCTTTTCTCAAAGAATGTGATTGTTAAGTGCTGTCCATGAAAGGTTGTAATTTGTCAGGAAAGGAACTATTAAAGGTAATATGAACCTATTTCAGGTGGCTTCAAGCCTCACATTTTGTTCTGCTGTAGCTCACGTGTTCTCTCTCTATACCAGCTGATTACTAAGCAGACCTTTCACAAGGTACGGTATGTAAAAGCTCTGAAAATATTCACATTAAGCAGTGCTAGGCTGTTAGCAAACTCCAAAGATCATATATAGCTGTACCAGGCATTGAAAGTTTTTTTTGTTTAACTCTAGACCGTGGGCACATTTAATGGAAATCTTTGACATAATGAAGTGACATAGCTGTATGCCCAAGACTGTACTGTTTGGATTAGATCACAGAATCCCTAGGGGGTGGGAGCAGGTCATTCGGCCCATTGATACTACACCAACCCTCCATAAAGCATCCCACCCCACCATCACCAAAGGCTAACTTCTCTAGCCTGCATATCCCTGGACCTTATGGGCAATTGAGCCCGGTGAAACCATCTCACCTACACATCTTTAGACTGTCGGAGGAAACCAGGGAACCCAGAGGAAACTTATGCAGACACAAGGAGAACGTGCAAACTCCACACAGACAGTCACCCGAGGCTGCAATTGAATCTGGGTCCCTGGCACTGTGAGGCTGATGAGCTGTAAATGACTATGTCACATACACACAAGTTCTTCAAACAGTAGCATAATGAGATTTATGTAAATCCCGAATATATGACTGCTATCAGCAAGGGAGTAGACACCAGTCTAGACTGAGCATATGAAGAGACAGATCTTAGGCACTGCACTAGAGAGCTGTATGTACACAGATGTAAGTAAGGGAACTGAAGAACCTTACTTAGAGATAGGGAATGTGCAGCCTCAGAGCCAGTGTACGTACGAACATCTACAGGAAAGAGATTCCCAGACTGCTATCTTAATTAATTTTAAAAACACACTGCAAATCCTGAAAGGCCGCAAAACTCATCAACTATGTCAGATCAAAAGAATTATGAATTAGGGCCCATTTAATTAGGGTCAGTCTGGTGCAGCCAAGAGTGGGTTATGTTGTCATGGACATTGGTGAAGGTTCTATGGTTTGAATCAATCTGAGTGTTTGATAGGATGCTTTTTAATTACACTTTGGGCCTGATGCAGTTTTCGGCTCACTGAAAGATGGTATCCAAATGCAGTGACAGCCAGTTAAATCTGCACTATTAGCAGAGTAAAACTCTATTGTCATCATTGACTGCTTGGATCATGACTGAGATTGAATGTCAGTATGAATTTGATGAGGGAAGATCATGGCTTTGGATACAGTTGGCTGGCCAGTATTTATCGCCTGTCACTAGCTGCACTTCAGTTGGTGAGCTGTCTTCTTGAGCTATTGCAGCCTAAATTGCTCCACCGTGCCATTAGAGAGGGGATTCTAGGGTTTTGACTCAGCAGCAGTGAAGTATTGGTGATATATTTCCAAGTCAGGATGGTGACTGGGTTGGAGGGGAATTCCAGACAGTGGTGCTCCCATGCCTCTGCTGCCCATGTAATTCTTGATGAAATGGCAATACGTATGGGTAGTGCTGTCTAAGGATCTTTGATTAATTTCTGTGCCATCTTGTAGATAGTATACACTGCTGCTACTGAATGTTGTTGGTGGAGGGAGTGGATGTGGTACCAATCAGGCGGGCTGCTTTGTCCGGGATGCTGTTAAGTTTCTTGAGTGTTGTTGGAGTCGCACTCATCTAGGAAAGTGGGGTATTCCATCACACTCTTGACTTGTGCCTAGTAGATGGTGGACGGGCATTGAGGAGTCAGGAGGTGAGTTACTCGTTGCAGTATTCCTAGTGTTTGAACTGCTGTTGTAGCCACTGTGTTTATGTGAAAAGTATAATTGAGTTCCTAGTCACTGATAACCACAAGAATGTTGACAGTGGGGGATTCAGTGATGGTGACACCATTGAATGTCAACAAGTGATGGTTCGATTGACTGTTGTTGGAGGTGGTCTTAGGTGTTTGTGTGGCACAGATGTTACTTCCCACTTGTCAGTTCAAGCCCAGATATTGTCTGGATCTTGTTGCATTCATGGACTTCTTCAGTATCTGAGGAGTTACAAATGTTGCAAACATCCCCCCTTCTGATCTTATGATGGAGGAAATGTCATTGATGAAGCAACGGAAGAAAGTTGGGCTTAGGACACTGTCCTGAGGATCTCATGCAGAGATGTCCTGGAGCTGAGAGGATTGATCTCAAACAATCACAGCCATCTTCCTGTGTGCCAACTTTGACTCCAATTAGCATAGAGTTTGCCTCGTGATTCCTATTGATTCCAGTTTTGCTAGGGCTCCTTGATGCTACATTTGGTTGAATGTGGTCTTAATGTCAAGGGCTGGCTCAATTACCTCACCTTTGGAATTCAGCTCTTTTGTCCATGTTTGAACCAAGGCTGTACTGAGGTCAGGAGCTGAGTGGCCCTGGCAGAGCCCAAACTGGGTGTCACTGAGCAGGTTATTGCTGAGCAGGTGCTGCTTAATAGCACTATTAGAAACATAGGAAACCAGTACAGAAGTTGGGCATTTGGCCCTTTGAGCCCACACCACCATTCAGTACGGTCATGGCTGATCGTTCAATTTCAGACCCATCCCACTTTCTCTCCGGAGATAATGGGAACTGCAGATGCTGGAGAATCCAAGATAACAAAGTATGGAGCTGGATGAACACAGCAGGCCAAGCAGCATCTTAGGAGCACAAAAGCTGATGTTTCAGGCCTAGACCCTTCCGAAACATCAGCTTTCCTGCTCCTAAGATGCTGCTTGGCCTGCTGTATTCATCCAGTTCCACACTTTGTTATCCCACTTTCTCTCCATACCTTTCTAACTCTTTAGTGACAAGGACCACATCTAGCTACCTCTTGAATATATCTAAGGAACTGGACTCAACAGCTTTTTGGGGGAAATAATTCCAGGGTATCACAACTCTGAGTGAAGAAATTCTTCCTCATCTCAGCCCTGACTGGCTTACCCCCTATTCTTAGATTGTGACCAATGTCGGGAACATTCTTCCCACAACTAGCCTGACCAGTCCCATCAAGATTTTACACGTTTCTATGAGATCTCCCCTCATTCTACTAAATTCCAGTGAGCACAAACACAGTTGATCTAACCTTTCCTCATATGTCTGTCTTGCCATCCACGGAATCAGACTGGTCAACTTGTGCTAGGCTCCCTCAATATTAAGAATGTCCTTGCTCAGACTAGGAAATCAAAACTGCACACATTATTCAAGATGTGGCCTCACAAAGACCCTGTATAACTTCGGCAAGACATCCTTACTCCGATAGTCAAATCCTCCTGCTATGCAGGCAAGCATGCCATTAGCTTTCCAATTGATGATACCTTCCATCATTTTACTGGTGTTCAAGAGTAGAATCTTGGTGATTGGCCAGGTTGGATTTGTCCTGCTTTTGTGTACAGGACATACTTTTTTTTTAACATTGTTCGGTAAATGCCAGTGTTGTAAATGTACTGGAATAAGTTGGATTGGGGAGTGGCTAGTTCCGAAGCACAAGTCTTCATGCTCTTGCCGTAATGTTGTAGGGGCCCATCTCCATTGCAATATCTAGTGTCTCTAACTGTTTCATGATAACACAAGGAGTGAATCGAATTGGCTGAAGACTGGTATCTGTAATACTGGGGATCACTGGAGGAGGCTGAGATGGATCATCCATTTTGCACTTCTGGCTGAAGATTGCTGAGGATGTCTCAGCCTTATCTTTTGCACTGATGTGCTGGGCTCTTCCATCATTGAGAATGGGGATATTTGTGGAGCGTCCTCCTCCAGTGAGTTGTTTAATTGTCCACCACCGTTCACAATGGCATGTGGCAGCAATGCGGAGCTTAGATCTGATCCGTTGGTTGCAGTATCGCTTAGCTCTGTCTGTCACTTGCTGTTTGGCATGTGAGTTGTCCTGTTTGGTAGCTTTACCAGGTTGATACCTCATTTTTAGGCAGGTCTGCTGCTGCTCCTGGCACGCACTTTCGCACTCTCCATTGAACCAGTGGTGATTTCTGGCTTGATAGTCATAGAGTCGTAGGCTCATAGAGTTCTATAACATGGAGGCAGGCCCTTCAGTCCAAACAGGCCCCTGCTGACCAAAATGTCCACCCACGCTAACCCCATTTCCCCCCACTGAGCCATATCCTTCTAAACTTTTCCTATCCATGTATTCGTCCACATGCCAAATAAGTGTTGTTAATGTACCTTCCTCAATCACTTCCACTTGAAGCTCATTCTATATGTGTATTGGCCTCTGTGCTAAATGGTTGCCCCTCAGGTTCTCATGTATTCATTCCCTTCTTACCTTAAACGGATACCCTCTAGTCCTCAATTCCCCAACCCTGGGAAAACGACAGAGTGCATTCACCCTATCCATACCTCCCACGCTCTCATACACTTCTGTAAGATCCCCCCGAGTCTCCTACGCTCTAAAGAAAGAGGTCCTAGCTTGTCCACACCTCCCTATAACTCATTCCCTTGAGGCCTAGCAACATCCTTGTAAATTTCTTTTGAACTCTATTCAGTTTAATACCATCCTTCTGATAGCAAGGTGACCAAAACTGAACACAATACTCCCAAGTGCAGCCTCACCAATGTCCTGTACAACTGCCACATAACTTCCCAAGTTCTGTATTCACCTCCCTGACTGATGAAGGCCAGTCTGCCAAAAGCCTTCTTCACTGCCCTGTCTACCTATGACTCCACTTTCAGAGAACCATGCACCTGATTTCCAAGGTCCCTCTGTTCCACTACAGTCCTTAAGGCCCGACCATTCACTACGAAACTCCTACCTTGATTTAACTTTCCAAAATGCAACACCTCCCACTGATCTATATTAATCTCCATTTCTCGGACAACTTCCCCAGCTGATCAAGATCCTACTGCAATTTCTGAAAACCTTTCACAATGTCCACGATACCTGCTATTTTAGTGTCATCCACATTCTTGTAAAGTGCCTTGTACATTCTCAGCCAAATCATTGATATAGATAACAAACAGCAATGGGCCCAGCACTGACCCCTGAGGCACACCACTAGTCAAAAGCCTCCAGTACGACAGGCATCCTTCCACTGTTACCCTTGCTTCCTACCATCAAACCAGTTGTGTATCCAATTTGCCAGCTCTCCCTGGGTTCCATGCAATATAACCTTCTAGAGCATTCTAACATGTAGAATCTTATCAAAGGTCTTACTGAAATTCATGTAGACTATTTCAACATTCCTGGTCACTTCATCAAAGAACTCTAAGAAATTTGTGAGGAATGATTGCCCAAGCACAAAACCATGCTTACTACTCCGAATCAAACCCTGTCTTTTCAAATGCATATATACCTTATCCCTCAGAATCTTCTCAAGTAATTTACTTACCACAAATGTTAAGCTCACTGGCCTATAATTCCTAAGTTTTTCTTTGTAGCCTTTCTTGAATAAGAGTACAACATTCACTATCCTCTAGTTTTCTGGGACCCAACGATGATGCAGGGCCTGCAATTACTTCTCTAGCCTCTTACAGGTTTCTTGGATATATCTGATCAGGACCAGGAGATTTATCCACCTTCATACATTCTAAAACGTCCGACACCTCTCCTGCTGTGATATTGACTGTCCCCAAGATATCACCACTAAACTCCCCAAGTTCCCAAGTCTTCGTGTCTTTCTCCATGGTAAACACAGAGGAGAAATATTCATTGAGGTGCTCCACCATTTCCTGTGGTTCCACACATGTCTACTTTAGCTCTTGAGGGGTCCTATTCTCTCTCTAGTTATTCTTTTTCCTTTAATGTACTTAAAGAATCTCTTTGGATTCAACTATTTTCTCAGCCAAGACTATCCCGTGGGGAATACGCTGGGCCATGTGGTTGCATATGGTCCACAGTGCCTCAGGGATGCCCAGTCTTGAGTTGCTGGCCCTGTTCAAATTCTGTCCCAGTTAGCACGGTGATAGTGCCTCACAACATGATGTATTCTCAATGTGAAGGCAGGACTTGTTCTCCACAAGGACTGTGCAGTAATTGCTATTACTGATACTGTCCTGGGCAAATGCATCTGCAACCAACAGACTTATAAGGATGAGGTCAAGTACGTTTTCCCCTCATTACCTTTTGCAGACACAGTCCAGCATCCATGTCTTTTAGGATCTAACCAGCTTGATCAGTCGTACTGCTGCCGAGCCACTCTTGATGGTTGAAATTAAAAATGCCGCACCCAGAGCACATTCTGTGCCTTTGGCGCTCCCAGTGTTTCCTCCATGCATTGTTCAACATGGAGACTATTGCCTAGTTTGAAGTTAGCGGCAGAATCCATAATGGGAATTGTTGCATCTTAATAAAAAAAAATGATCAGCCAAATTAGCTGGTAGTGTTAACAAAAAACAGGACAAGGGCATCCACAGTCAAGAGACAGTAAATTAAAATTCTATCTCTGAGAACAGATGGGCTGAATGAGAATTCTTTGGAAGAGCATTGCCTTGGTACTGCAATTTTGCAATTTGAGGTGACAGCTTCAAATTCTGAACCATGCTACCTTTCTGAATGACCCTTTGACATTGTGTTGGCAAATTCCAAAAGACAATGCACAAAACAATTGATACAGATTTTTTTTCCCTTTATTCATTCAGGGGATGAGGGCATTGTGGCTGGGCAGCATTTATTGCCCAGAGAGCAGTTACAAGTCAACCACATTGCTGTGGGTCTGGAGTCACATGCAGGCCAGACCAGGTGAGGATGGCAGTTCCATTTCCTGAAGGACATTAGTGAACCCCGACAATTGGTTCACGGCCATCATTAGATTCTTAGTTCCAGATACTTTATTGAATTCAAATTCCACAATCTGCCATGGCAGGATGTGAACCCACATCCCCAGAACATTATCTGGGTATCCGGATTAACAGTGCAGCGATAATACCATTAGGCCATCACCTCTGTGCTAGATTTGTGTTGGAATTCTTACTATTGGAGCTATGCTGGCAGAAAATGAGCTGAAAATGTGACGACAGAGTGCGACGTTGTTTTTCAATATGAAGCAGACCACACTTAGCCAAAGCTGTTGGAAGTCTTAGACTGTATAAAGGTGGATATATCTCCTGGTCCTGATCAAAGCAGCGTCAACAAGGTGGAATTTTTAATGTACTTACCTGATCGCAGAACAGGTCTGCTTCTAATCTCACATTCAGAGAAGGTCGAGCTTTAATCATAGAAATCCTACAATTCAGATAGAGTCTACATGGCCCATCAAATCTGCACCCTCCGTCCAATGACCATCCCACCCAGGATCACTTTCCAAACCTATCCCTGTGACCCCACATTTATCATTGCTAATCCACTTAGGCTGCACATCCCTGGACACTATGGAACAATTTAACACGGCCTGTCTACCCAACCTGCACATCTTTGTGACTGTGGGAAGAAACTGGAGTACCTGGAGGGAACCCACACAGACGCAGAGAGAATAGCTGCCTGAGGCTGGAATCGAACCCAAGTCCCTGGTGCTAACCGCTGAGCCCCTGTGCTGCCTTTAATCCCATCACCCAGTCAATATAACAGGCCTGAACACTTTCTGTTCTGCCACAATCACTGGCAATACTGTAGGATTGGTGACCTATCATAAGAACTCTGAATCTTTGAGTCCAACGGTCTATTTCCAGGAATGTAGTGACGATTCACCCCTCATGAGCTCTAACAGTTCCTCTCATTAACTGTGGCACCGACCTCCCATTCCCCTATGCTCACCAGCACTGAAGATCTTGCTGCGGCCAGGACCTTCCAGGTTGAAGTCCAGCAATACGCCAGATCAAATGCTGTTAGTCAGGAATAGCCCTTTGCAGTGGACAGAGTAGAAGCAAGATGAGAACCAAAAGCTTCCAGGAGCACTTCATTGGAAACGAGAGATCACATTCGGAAAATGTTGCCTCTTTACATTATCACCCGTCTGGTCAACTGTTAAAGCAGCTGCCGCTATAAAAATAAACCACTAGTCCCTTAGTGCCACTACTCTAAGCGCGATAGGATTACTCAAAGCACATTCAGATGAGAATGGAAGACAATACAGTGTATCTATCACTGGCAAAGATGGCAGGTTACCTGACTTTGTCTCTGCATTAAGGGGCAAGGCAAGACACAACTACGGTGAACCTGACAGCTGTAATAAGGCACCAATGTGCCAAAAGGCAAGTAAAGGCAGAGTGTAATGAGCATCCATGTGGGCACAGAGTGAGTGGGCACGAAGAGAGTGAGCGAGGAGCCCAGTGATACACTCTATTCCCAATGTGTGAGCTGGATGCCTTTGGGCCAAGCTGACTGGCAGCAACATTGTAATGGGAGGTGTTGGCGAGTCCTAGTGAAGTGGTGAACTGTGCTGTAAATCAATCAGAAGTGTTCCATATTCATGTGATGAGGCTGGTGCTTGTCTGATGCCAGCCTCCATGGGGATAAGGGATCCATGCAGGTGGCCTCTGACCATGGGACATACCCTGAGATGTAGGAGACTGCTGGGGCAAGATGGAGGCCTAAAGACGATGTTCCTCGACTGGTGCCCCTCAGGTACCAGCTCAGACTTGAATGTTGGCGTTGTTGCCATCTTGTTTCTCTCTACTGCCTTGGTTAACAGAAACTTGCATGTGAATGAGCTCAAATTATTTAACCATGAGATGTTAATGCATGAAAATAGGCTCCTCATTCCCCCAGATGCTCACTAGCAAGATTGTCACCTCACCGTTAAAACCACGGGTGGAAAATATGATTTTTTTTATCCCCTCAATTTCACTTTTCCACTCCTCCTATATTTTACCAACAGACTTGCCAAAGCCCCAGGGGCTGCGAAAATTCTTCCCTGCGTTTTTGTGAAACGGCTACATTTCCAAGGCATACCACCAGATGGGGCTATTCTAAACAATTCCTCAGAAGCCTGCAGCTACATTATAGTAATTCTCTCAAACAGACATCTTGGCAGCTCATGAATTCTCATATGTGATTTACTCAGACACTTGGATTGGTGGTAACTTATTGCCAGGAAAAGTGACCGTTTTCAAATTTCACATGTGCTTAGAATGTCACGGAGCATTGTATAAAACTACACAATAAATATTGACCAGAAGTTGAATTTGTGCGCATGTGAAGTGTAGGAACCCATGATGAAGCTTGAATTTTTGTCCGAAATAACTCAGGTGTTATAAATAACATGAAGAAAAGTACCTTTTGTTTTCTCTCTTTTCTATTTCTTGTTAACAGATGCACTCACAGATACTCAACAATCAAAATGTCTACTGATTTTTCAGCGTCAGCAATTTGCAGGAAAAATCACAGCTTTTATCAGAGGCACAAGGCTTTTGTGGTCTCAACAAATTAGGCTAATTAAACAGGAGATCACCACTAAGTTAAGTCTGACTGGAGCATCGGACGCTATGGGGTCACAGAGGTGTATAAAATCATGAGGGGCATGGACAGGGTGAATAGACAAAGTCTTTTCCATGGAGTGGGGGAGTCCAAAACTAGAGGGACATAGGTTTAAGGTGAGAGGGGAAGGATTTAAAAAGGACCTAAGGGGCAACGTTTCCACACACAGGGTGGTGCGTGCATAGAATGAGTTGCCTGGGTAGCTGACGGAGGCTGGTACAATTACAACATTTAAAAGGAATCTGGATGGGCATATGAGTAGCAGGGGTTGAGAGAGATAGGGGCCAAATGCTGGCAAATGGGACTAGATTTATTTAGGATACCTTGTCAGCATGGTGGAGTTGGACCGAAGGGTTTATTTCCTGGTATAGTAGGAACTGCGGATGGTGGAGAATCTGAGATAACAAGGTGTAGAGCTGGATGAACACAGCAGGCCCAGCAGCATCAGAGGGGCAGGAAGGCTGACGTTTCAGGCCTAGATCCCTTCTTCAGAAATGGGCAAGGGGAAGGGAGTTCTGAAATAAGTTGGGAGAGAGGGGAAGACGAATAGAAGAGGATAGAGGAGAAGATAGGTGGAGAGGAGACAGTCATGTGAAAGAGGCAGTGATAGAGCCAGTAAAGTTGAGTGTAGGTGGAGAGTTAGGGAGGGGATAGGTCAGTCCAGGGAGGATCGACATGTCAAGGGGCAGGATGAGATTCGTAAGTAGGAGAAAGGGGTGGGGCTTGATGTGGGAGGAGCAGATAGGTGGGAGGAAGGTCAGGTTAGGGAGGTGTGGATGAGCTGGGCTGGTTTTGGGATGCAGTGGGGGACGGGGAAATTTTGAAGCTTGGTAAGTCCACATTGATACCATTGGGCTGCAGGGTTCCCAAGTGGAATATAAGGCACTCCTTTATCCATCTTCAACCTGCCTCCCCCCCTCTCCCTATTTATTTCCGAACCCCCTTCCCTGCCCCCATTTCTGATGAAGGGTCTAGGCCTGAAACGTCAGCCTCCCTGCTCCTCTGATGCTGCTTGGCCTGCTGCGTTCATCCAGCTCTACACCTTGTTTATTTCCTCGCTGTATATCTCTATGACTGTCTGGTTATGCCTCTGGTTATTACTGTATGTATGGAATGCCAGAGAGGTTCACAAGAAAAGCCCACCCAAGATGAAAATGCGAGTGCACACAAATTGGAGGTGGCCTTGCGGTTTCATTTGGGAACAGATTGAGTTGCTGAAAACCGAGAGTTGGGATAAAGGAAATTAAAACAAAAAATTGCTGAAACTTTTCATAATATTTATCTGAGCTATTGCTGTGGGTGTGGCCATTGTTGCTTGGGTGCCATGAGCCGCAAAGCGCATGTTTACGAGGTGTCTCCCATCCACTCTAGAAAAAGTGACCACTGCACAACCTTTTGGTACATGCCAGCAGCAGAAGCAGCAGGAAAGGACACTTAATTTGCAGCTTATATGGGCCAACTGGCCTCTGGGTGGGAGGGATGTTGACCACTGGGCTACTGTTACGTGGAGGACTCAGTGGTGTTGAGAATGTGATGGGGGCTCCACAGCTACCCACATTCACTCTGCCCCAGATTCTCTCACAGACTGGAGTAATATAGTGCGGTTCTAGTTGCCGTGCTCTAGGAAGGATATTATTAAATTGGAGTGGTTTCAGAAAAGATTTACCAGGATGTTGCTGCAAGTGGAGGCTTTGAGTAATAAGGAGAGGCTGGATGGGCTGGGGCTTTTTTCACTGAAGCGTAGGAGTTTGGGGGGTGACCTTACAGAGGCCTATAAAATCATGTGGGGCAATAGATAGGGTGAATAGCAAAGGTCTTTTCCCTAGCTCAAAGCTAGAGATACATGTTTTAAAGGTGAGAGGAGAAAGATTTAAAAAGGACACAAGTGGCAACTTCTTGACCTGGAGAGTGGTTCACAAGTGGAATGAACTGCCAGAGGAACTGGTGGTTGAGGGTACAGTTAGAACATTTAAAAGCAACTTGGATAAGTACATGAATAGGAAAGGTTTGGAGGGATGTGGGCCAAAAGCATCAAGTGAAACTAGTTTAGTTTGGGAAATTTGGACTAGTTGGACTGAAGGGTCTATTTCCATTCTATATGACTCTATAGTTGGTAAATCTAGATTACTGTGTGTAGTTGCCCTTTTCATGAACATATTGTGGTAGCTGGTTGTTAAAATCGAAAGCTATCTGATGTGTGGTTAACCTTCAGCAGGGTATCTATACTTGATGTGGCAATGCTCATGTTACCACTCATAACCTAAGAAACAATGATGCGGATAACATGGTATTGAAGGATCTCTCAGACGTTTTATCGCAGCTCACCCGTTATACATAATCATTGCATTCCTTAGGCACATAAGTGTCTTGAACTAGTATTAAGCAGTTGGTTAAAATAGAGCAGCATGCCTTCAATAGCACGTCATGCTTCAATGTTCTGGGTTAAGGTGGAGTCTGAGATTTTCATACTCTAAGTCACATAAAGGGATATTGACATACTGAACACAGGACAAACCCAGCAATCTCCATGCAGGAACCAAGGAGAGAGATATTTATTACATTTGTTAGGAGTGGCCAACTCTAATAAGGCAATGTCAGCAATGATATTAATCACCAATCATGAAGTGAATTCAGCCAGAAAGGACCATCTGATAACACAGATAATTAGGCTCCCCAATTCCAATTTGGTAAAACAGGTTTATACACGCTTAATGACTGCAGAGAATAATGCAATTTGCATCCAGTAAAGGAAAATAAGCAGTTTTAAAATCATTAAGAGAGAAACATGTGCTTGAAATGACTGTTGGATGATGATTAACTTGATAGTTCTCCGTTCATCATGAATGGAAGTGGTAGGGCTATTTACTATAAATTGTTTAATGCTTCACTTAAAAAACAGTCGGATGAAAGTCACACCAATGCGACTTGGCTGCTGCTGCCAGCATTCTAACATTCAGCAACGTGTGGGTTACAGTTCAGAAAACAGACACGGCTGAAGATCAAACTGACTTACTTTGACCTTGGATCCAAAGATTTTGTTTTTGAAGGCATTGACACACCTTTACCTCTTCTAAAACTATTCAAAATAAAAAATTGTTCCATTGGCAATAATAAAAATAGTTAAAGAAATGTGGAGTCAGGATACCCTGGGGGTGGGGCATGATAATATTGAAAAAAAATTGCATTTATATAGAGTCTTTCACGTCATGCTATCCCAAATCACCTTACAGCTCATGAAGTACCTGAGGTGCTGTTCCCATATAATGTAATAGTTATGGCAATGGGCTGGAACATGGATTATTAATGGTAGCATAAATTAATAATATAAGTTATATATAATATTAATAATAATTTACAGTACAAATCTGACTATAGCAGTTTGAGAATTTGAATTCAGTTTCAAAACAAGAGCAGATGTCAGTAAAACGAACCATAATAATGTTAGATGATCACAATAAAAATCCGATAACATTGTTCAGGAAAATTGTCTTGGTTGCCGATATGCAAATAGAAGTTTCCATTACAGGCACTGAGTAAAAGTGCTACTGTGTCAAATAAGTGGATGGAGGGCCATTCCCCATCTTCCCTGCTGCAAGTAGAATGCAGTGATTTTGAAAAGGTGTTGGGTACTCCAGTCCCTCATTTTCCTCACTGTTTTGCAGATTTCTCTTACCTTGTGTCATATTTACAGAGGTAGATATATGGCTCCATTTCTTCTGCATTAAAAGAGCATCCCCACCAGATTTCATATGTCTGCCTCTCAGGGTACAATCCTCAGTTGTCAGCTGTCCTATTATTCAAGCAGCAGGAAGCCGGAGAGGGCATTCCAAATAATAAGGAGTTGCATCCATGGAGAACACACCATGTAGTTTGTCACCGTGGGAGATAGCACGCTCCCAGTGACAGGCAAATATCACATTGGCTTGTAAAGTGAAATGTCTGTAAAACATATCTCCAATCGTCCAACACTTCAGTATTCTCTACATTTCTCAAACATTGAAACTTGCCTATTAATTTCTCGGATGAGAAATTGTACATTTTCAAATAAAACTAATTGGGCCCCAAAGTTACTCATTATTTAAGTTTAATGAAAATGGATGTGGATTATTCATTGCTCAACCTTTTTAAGGCTGAATCTGGCCATATGCTTCCAATGAGTTCATGTATGTATTGACAGAAGGACTTTCAGTATCATACTCTGTAAAATTCAAACAATGTTCTGTACATGTTTGGGCATTAAAGTGTAGCTTCTAAAAGGCCATGAACAGGCTTAAGTGTACAGTAGGGCACCAGGCTAGAAGAGAAACAAGTCATGTGCAAGCTATTTGGGTTACTGCGTTCACTGCTATGTTAGTTGCATTGGACAGTCTCTGCTTGATGTTGTGCCACTTTCTGAACTGCTGTACAGTCTGCCACAGACAGCCAAAGTGAAAGGGTGAGGGATTCACACAGGGCAACAAAAGAACAGCTCATAATTTTGGGCAGAGCAACCTCCATGTTCTCCTTTAAGAGACTGAGTAGGGTAAGAGAGAAATGGAGAGAGATAAGTCTCAGTTGGAGGAAGTTGCCAAAAATGTTACTAATGGATAGAGGTGCCACTGAGTCCCAAGAGAAACGCAGACTGGATTTGCAAGAAAATCAATGGCATAACTAAGGCTGACAAAGCAATGCATTTACCCTTCCTTTTCCTTCCTTGGGCACTTTCTAAAAGTAAGGACTATGGATTGTGGTTAGGATTGCACACTAACTTGAAAAATTAATTAATCACTAACTAACCTGGAAAAAAGAAGATCCCCTGTTGAGTCATGGCTGAACTACATTTTATTCTAATTGTATGGACTGAACACATACTTAAGGACTCATGAAGATGTCAGGACAAGTTGGAAGTGGAATTGTTGGTAGTTGAATGGGATACAGTGAAAGAATTTGGAGGAGGTGTAGAGTATAGAGTTAACACTACCTTTACTGCAATGTACCTACTGAGAATGTGCATGAGGAGCTGTGTCATGATGGTGCCAGAACAAAATGGAAACAGGACCTGATTATGCAGGGTCTCAGATAAGGTTTCTTCTGTGCTCTATACCACACAGTTCAATAAAACCTGTTAATTTTCACACACTTGAAAGTAGACCTAACCTTACTCCATTCCCCTCCTCTTCCTCTTGTGAATCCCTGATTTTGATCACCCTGTTAGTAGAGGTACTGAGTTCAGTTGCCAGACTTGGGAATTTTCTCCTTAAACTTCTGAACATCTTTCCTTTGCTTTCCTCCGTTGAGAAACTCATTAAAACCTACTTCTTTGGCCAGGCTTTTGGCCATTTGATCTAATGTCCTCTTCAGTGTCATATTTGGTTTTATGCTGCACTTGTGAACAGCTTTGAGACATTGTAGCTTGCACATGACTTGTTTCTCTTCTAGCCTGGTGCCCTACTGTACACTTAAGCCTGTTCATGGCCTTTTAGAAGCTACACTTTAATGCCCAAACATGTACAGAACATTGTTTGAATTTTACAGAGTATGATACTGAAAGTCCTTCTGTCAATACATACATGAACTCATTGGAAGCATATGGCCAGATTCAGCCTTAAAAAGGTTGAGCAATGAATAATCCACATCCATTTTCATTAAACTTAAATAACCAATTAGTTTTATTTGAAAATGTACAATTTCTCATCCGAGAAATTAATAGGCATAATGTCTCATTCTTGTTTCTATTCATATTCTTGCTTTTAAATTCCTTCATGCCCTCATTCTCTGTATCCCCTACAGCCCTACAAAATCCTTCAATATTTCTGCACAGTGGCTCAGTGAGGGTGGCATGGTGGCTCAGTGATTAACACTGTTGCCTTACAGCACCAGAGGCATGAGCTCAATTCTAGCCTTGGATGACCATCTGTGTGCAGTTTGAACATTGTCCCCATCATGCATGGGTTTCTTCCGGGTACTCCAGTTTCAGTCCAAAGATGTGCAGGCTAGGTGAATTGGCCATGTGGAATGCAGGGTTGCAAGGATAGGGGGTGGGTCTGGCTGGGATGCTCTTTGGACAGTTGGAGTGGACTCGAGGTGGGGAATGAATGGCCTGCTTCCACACTGTAGGGAACCTATGATCCGCTTCCCTCATGCATCTCGAAATGCACTTTCTCCACCAATCATCGTGCAGTCAATTGCTATGATCCTAACTGCACTTTCTACCTCTCTATCTCTCTTTTCTCCTTTAAGGTGTTACTTCCTACCAACTTCTTGACCATGCTGGAGGTCACCTGTTCTAAAAGCCTTTATTGTAGCTTGGCATGTCAAATTTTATTTAATGACACTTCTGTGTTTTCATAGATCAAAGATGCTGAATAAATGTTCGTCATTGTCGTACTTGTGACATTCAGCCAAGTAGATCTGTCCTGAATTAACTGAGGTCAGCTGGTAGAGCTTTGGGTGATATAATTAGTCAACTCACCCAGGTCTAAGCAAATATAGACATTAGTCTGGATTTCAACTTTTAATCCTTCGTGGGGAAATATTTTGACTTTACTGAAGTATGTCCCACTCACCTTCAAAGGCCACAGATAAAGAATGAGGGTAACTGATCAACAAGCCGTAGTTTCCATTACACTCTTCCCAGATAGAACATCTCTTCACAGTTCATTTCTGGTGGGTGCAGGCCTTTGAAATATGTTTTTTTTGATTCATTCATGAGATGTAAGCATTGCTTGCTGGGCCAGTTTTTATTGCCAGTTCACCTTGAGAAGGTGCTGGTGAACTGCAGCAGTTCATTTATTGTAGATACGCATGCAATGCTGTAAGTTTAAGTTTATTCCAGGATTTTGATCCAGAGACATTGAAGGAATGGCAATCCATTTCCAAGTTAGGATGGTGAGTGGCTTGGGCCGTGGGTAGGTTCTAGTCAGTGGGATGTTCCCACGTCTATGTTTGACCTGATGCTGTGGGACCTCATGGGGTCCAGGCTCAAATTTGAGGATTCCAGGAGTAACTTCATGCCAACTGTTTGCCACCTCTGCTGGGTCTGTCCTGCCTGTGGTATGTGGTGATATCTAAGACATCCTGTGTTGATTCTGTGAGGATGACTGTATCCAGTTGTTGCTTGACCAGTCTGTGAAACAGCTGTCCCAATTTTGCCAGCCCAAATGGCAGTAAGGAGGACCTTGCAGGACAGACATGGCTGTGTTTGCAGTTGATGTTTCTAGTGCCCAACTTGATGCCAGGTGATCTGACTGGCCTAAAAGCTCTTTTGAGATATTTTAGCAGAAGAATTAATACATTTCAGAAACTGCTTTCAGGAAAGACAAGTCTTGTTTTATCTGGCCAATTTTCACCATCTAAATTTAAATGTGGATAAAAATAGTTCACAGAATGGCTCTTCAATAATAAATTAAGTTAGAAATCTGTTCAGCATGGCATTAATTATGTAGATCGTGTCAAATAAAAGCTACTCAACATGCAAAGGAAGAATGTTCTTTCCTCTTCTTTCCTGAAGGTGTCATGTGTTTTCCTAATATGGGTCCACAGACACCAGATTCTTCAGGAGCATGTCTTCACACTGCATTGTTGGATTGCTCAACAGAGGACCAACCTGGACTTGATGAGCTGAATGGCCTCATTCTGTGCCACATGAGTCTATGATGCTGCGTTTCAGTACACACAGTGAGCAAAAATGGGCCATTTGCTGTTTTGCAGACCTTATGATTCCATGACTCTATGAAGAGTGAGCACTCTTCTAATGTAAGAAATGGGGCACCAAATTTGCACGCACAAATAGTAATGTGATAATTGCAGTATAGGGCAATTGTCCTGAAGGGGTAATGTTACAGACCTGATTATTTTCCACATTTTTTTTGGTGGGCAACTGAGGAGTCTAGCTTCAGATCCTGATTGAATCAGGCCCGGAATCCCTTGCCCCTGATAATGTTAGTAATTACATCTAATTAACCAATGCAACTTGTACCTATTTATTCATGAATTAAACTACATCTTTTTGAGACTAGTTAGTGTGTCATCCTCTACCACTGTTAAGGGTCATGTGCTGCAATGGTAGCATCCCTACTTCTGGGCTAGTAACCTTAGGTTCAATTCCTGTTTGCCCCAGAGGAGTGTCATACCTGTTGGAGTAGATTGAAATAAAATAATTTGATGAATTGGTTAATGTCTTGCGGTGCAGTGGTAATGTCCTTGCTTTTGGGTCAGAAGGTCCAAGTTCAAGTCCAACATGCTCCAGACATGTGTCATAACATATCTCCTATTGTGAACAAAACAGTATGTTCGAACCAGTGTAGAAAGACAGTTGGCTGGGGAGATGGTGACATGGTGGTATTGTCACTGGATTAGTAATCATAGAATCATAGAATCCCTACAATGTGGAAACAGGCCCTTTAGCCCAAGAAGTCCACACTGAACCTCACAGCATCCCACACAGACCCATCCCCCGATAACCCACCTAATCTACACCTTCCCAAACACTACGGGCAATTTAGCATGGCCAATCCACCTAGCTAATCCAGAAGCCCAGGCCAGTTTCAGGAACACCTCAGATGTTCCCACTTCTTTCCAAGTTTAAATTTTTACTTAAGTTAATAAAACACCTTAACAAATACAAAAATAAGGCAGAAGCTGGGGTATTGCATACAATACCTATTCTGTACTATAAAATACTACTTATAATAATATAAAAGCAGAAATCACTGGAGAAACTCAGCAGGTCTGTGGGAAAGAAACAGACTGAATATTTTGAGTCTGGTATGACTCTTCTTCAGAATTCAGTTCTCAAGATATTCATGGAAACTCAAACTGAGAAATTAAATAGTGAATTACATACACATTTTCAACCATCTTCCACCCTTTGTTGTAGAGTTGCTGAAGCATTACTTTAATTTGGAAAATTGTGCCATCTGGATAATGTAACTTCAGCTCCGTGACTGTAACTTCAGTTTCTTTGGTACTTGATTTCATATGACTGTGAGATTTGCATCTGTATTAAGCTTAAAATTAATGAGATGTCCATTGACATACAAAGATTATATCAAAGCTGAGTTGGCTGAATTGCCAATTTCCCCAAGGAATGCTTAGATATATTATCATTGGTGGTCGTTCTATTGTATTAACATTGTTATATGAATGAGTATTTGCCTTTTTGCAGCCCTGAAGTTATGTCTAACATTTACACATTTTGTGGAGTAGTCTATAACTTTACAGATATTGCATTAATTTCTCAAAGCTGGGCATTGCTTGTGACTTTGAGGCATTTTTATTCTATACACTGGCACTGAATCTTCATAACTGCTTTTTAGTGAACTCTTGGTATGTTGGCTTGTCACATCTAGTTTTAGAAAGTGAATGGATTGTTTCCCTCTTTTGTGCTAAGGCTGTCTCTCTCATCCCAAGATTTATTTGTAAGCATTCCTAGTTTCTGCTTTTAGTGAAATTTGAATTGCTTTCTTCAAAGTCCAAATTCTTCACACTGTAATATATTTGACAAGGACTCATCAATAATTTCAATAATTATTCTTTCTCTCCTGAATTCTGATTTCAAAACTTCTTGGCCCCAGTTTTACACTAATATGTAGAGGAATCCTTTCTGCAATTATGTCTAGATTCCCCTGGACATCAAACTCTTGCATTAAAAGTTGCACCTCTGATGCTGCCTGGCTTGCTGTGTTCATCCAGCTCCACACCTTGTTATCTCAGACTCCAGCATCGGCAGTTACTACGATAATAAAATGTGAGGCTGGATGAACACAGCAGGCCAAGCAGCATCTCAGGAGCACAAAAGCTGACGTTTCGGGCCTAGACCCTTCATCAGGTGCTCCTGAGATGCTGCTTGGCCTGCTGTGTTCATCCAGCCTCACATTTTATTATCTTGGAATTCTCCAGCATCTGCAGTTCCCATTATCTCGGCAGTTACTACTATCTCTTTTAAGGATGTTGTTTCTCTGTGGCAATATTATTTCTCCTGCAATATCCTCCTTACGTAATTACTTATTCTGCTTCTTTTTAAACTGTTTTAAATTCTGCAGAGAATAAATGCTGCTATATTTCTGTTTTCATGTTTTTACTTCTATAGTAATTCTATGTAGTAATAAAACTGTTTGAAATTCTTTCTTTGGAAGACTTTTGCTTCCATATGTAATAATGCTGTTTATATGTTCTCCTCTTTGCAGGCCTTAAAACTGTGAAATATCACATGCTATTTTGTTTTCTTCCATAAAAGATTTAGATAATTTAAATGATAATGATACAGCTTACCGGGGGGCCTACCTACCTTTATGTGGCCAGAATAGTTGTTTCCTATCTTTTGCAGGTAAGTGGACATTTTCCCAACTTCTGTGGCAGAATGGAGATTTTCGACCCTTTTGTGGGCAATACGGACAACCTCTGTCATTTACAGCTCAATGCACTTTAAACAATTAACATTTTTTTCTTGGGATGTCTATCATTGGCTATATCGGCTTTTATTACAAATGCCCATGAATAGGGGGCAGCGAACTCCATTCTTGAAACACTGCATTCCAAGAGGTGTGGAAAGGAAGGAAGTTTCAGCATTTTGACCTGATGATAGTAGAGTGAATAGCAATATAGTCCCAAGTCAGAATTTTGTAATGTGATTTGATTTACTGTTGCCACATATACCTAGGTACAGTGAAAAGTTTTGTTTTGCGTGCAGTACAGGCAGGTCATATCAAACAAGGTGCATTAGTGTAACAGAACAGAGCAAAGAATATGATGTTACAGCTGCAGAGAAGATGCACTGAGAGTGAAATCACATGCATTTTAAAATTTGACAGGTCTATTCAGAAATCTAATAACAGCAGGGAAGAAGCTATTCTTGAATCTATTCGTACGTGTATACAAACGTTTACATCTTCTGCCCAGCAGAAGAGAGTAGAAGAGAGTATAACTGGTGTGGTTTGTTTCCTGAGAGACAGCGCAAAGTATAGGCAGAGTTAATAGATGGAAGGCTAGTTTGGGTGATGGGCTAGCTGTGCTCACAACTCTCTGTAATTTCTTGTGGTCTTGGGAAGGGCAGTTGCCATACCAAGCTGTGATGCATCCAAATAAAATGCTTTCTATGGTGCATCTATAAAAATTGACCAGAGTCTTTGCAGGCATGCCAAATTTCCTGCACCTCCTGAGGGAATAGAGACATTGTTGTGGACATGGGTGGACCAGGACATGTTGTTGGTGATCATCATTCCCAGGAACTTGATTCTCTCAACCATCTCCACCTCAGGAGCATTGGTGCAGAAGAGCAGTGCCCTCTGCTCCACTTCCTGAAGTCAATTTGCAGTGAAACTTTGAAGGCAGTTGCGTTTTCACACATTTGCTGCCCTTGTCCTTTTAGGTGATAAAGGCTTGGAAGGTATGTTTGAGGGAACCTTGATGAGTTGCAGCAGTGCACCTTGTAAATGGTACAAACTACTGTCACTGTGGATCCGAGCTGGATGGAGTGAATGTTTGAGGTGGTAGAAGTTGTGTTGATCCAGCAAGCCGCTTTAGCCTGGATTTTGTTGCAGATACCATCATTTAGTCAAATGAAGAGTATTCCATCACGCACTTGGGGGAGACGCTTTGGGGAGTCCTTCACCAAACACATTCATGCTGTGATTCATTAATGTCATTTCATACCGGGTTCTATCCTAGTGAATTGTTGGTAACATACCCCCAATGTCAATATACCCTCATGAAGGTGGGTTGTGCAAAACCGTACATTTTGGACTGGAGGATACAGATGCTGGGAGTTGACCCTCCAAGCCTGAGAGAGCTAAAGATTGCTAACACAGTCAAAAGAGGGAGTGTCTCAAGTTGGAGTTGGCATTATCATTGAGAACACAACTGCTAGACCACCTGGGGTGGGGAGGGGCCGGGGGTGCGGCACAGGACTGCATGTGGGAGTCTGTCAGTCAGCCATTGGGGAGAATGGATACTGGACACTGACACCCCTCCTCCCACAAGTATAATATTTTATTGTATTGGTATACTGCCCCTTATTTGATTGTGTTTGGCCACTGGGGACTAGAAATCTCCAGTCAGCATGGGATGGGTTCAAAAGCTGCTCGCTGCTTGTGGGTGGGTATCTGCCTCATCCTGGCATTTGTAGAAATGGCCTGGACCATGATGGGCCCATGTGTACAAATCAATTTTCTGGCTCTCCAGTGGTAAATTCTGGACACTTCCGCCTCCATTCCCGCTGCAGGTATAGTCACAAAGTTCTACCGTGTCTTTTCAAACATTCAGATTGCAGAATCCTTACTGGGCTGTGCAGACCTAAAAATACAGTAGCTGCCAAAAATGGACAGGGACATCAGGCTGCTTAATTATTCTGCACTCAACAGTTCAATTGCAAACAGCCTGACAACTCCAGCTTAGCACCAAGGTTGCCAATGTACACATTGGGCAGATATAGCTTCCAGCTGAGGACTCTCCCCTTCCTCCTGTGTTCCTCTTCTAGTAGATCTAGCATACTCTGAATCTCCTTGGGGCTTGTACTCCCAGTCTTTGAGATTGTAAGTAATAGTCAGCTAGGATTTGTTCCAGGTATTTGTCTCACATGATTTCTTTTCTGTTATTTGATGATGCCTTGAAATCAGGACAAAAGTCTTCAGGATAAGCCATCCTATCTTTTGTAGAACATCATTTGCTTATATACCCAACACTCCCAACCCTGCTTCCTACTTAATCCAGAACCTATAACATCTTCTACAATTATGCCAATCGTTTATTCGCATGGACTATAGATATTAAACTAAATATAAAATTAATCAAGTTCAGGTTTGCTGGAGGATTGCAAACACTTAGCTTTGTTCAAAAAGGGAAAATCCGGTGACACAATGATTCAATCTAGTATAGGGAATGTTTGGAGACAATGATATGAGATAAAATAAATATCACTCAGAAAAATATGTTCTTGTAAATGAATGTCAGCATGGATTTGTTTAAGGCAAGTCCTGTTTGACAAACCTGATAAAGTTCTGAGGAAGGGCCACTGAACCAAAACGTTAACTCTGATTTTTTCTTCACAGATGCTGCCAGGCCTGCTGAGCTTTTCCAGCAACTTTATTTTTGTTCCTGATTTACAGCACACACAGTTCTTTCAGTTTTTAACCTGATAGGGTTGATGAGGAAAGCAGGGTTGATGGTATAGGTTTTCAAGTACCCCAGAATAGATTTGTGTTCTCCCATACACATTACCTGACATATTGCATTTTTCCCAGTGTATTCTCACTGCATTTTGGATTAGAACAAAGATAGAGCCACAATCTGAAGGAATAAAATTTAGAAAATTTCTTTCCGAGACTTTAAGGTTATCATGTTCCTGTCTTATCCCTTTACTTTATGATGAGCCACAAGTTATAGAACTAAACTCACAGAGAACTCCCTGCCCCGTTTTTCTTGGGAATTGGTTAATTAAGTACGAAATCCCCATTTCCCCCAAAACCTGCAAATATGCTGACATCAAGCCCTTCCAGATCAGAAAATATGGGTTAGATATGAAAAAAAATTTTTGTAAATGGTGTACCTTGAGTTGGGTTGAATTGAATTACTGTGGCTGGGCCCTGGCAACAGAGCTAGAAGTGGGCACGTTGTTAACTGGGAAGAATGTGAATGGCTGGGCAGTTGGTAAGATTGGGGTGTGGGATTTGTCCAAACACATGATAGAGTGGGCAGAGAGACATCGGTTACCGCGTCAGCTGATGAAAAGACACATGTTGGTATCATCTTCAATTGGCAGCTAGACCTGAATTCCCTGCATCCTCCGAGATCGCTATATCAGCCTCAGTGACATGACAGGGCGATACCTGCAGCACATCCAGCTGACCATTGTGTGGAGACGAATAGTATTCCTCCTCCTTCCTGCATGATAAACAGCTCACAACAGCAAGGAGAAGCCCAAGGCTGATAGTGCACTACCATAGATTCACTGCTAGCACTTGCAGATGAGGAGGTCCTTGAATGGGCAAGGATGCCGCACGGTTTGGCGATTACAGATGGCAAGTCTGGAGTTGCAAATGAAGACAAAGAGAGAGAGAGAGACAGAGAGAGAGGGAGGGAGGGAGAGAGAGAGAGAGAGAGAGACGAGGCTGTCAGCTCATTTGTCCACTCCGGACAAATGAATATGGATAGCAACGTTAGATTATAGAGGGAAATGTGGGAGTCTTATCCAAACATTTTACATTCTGCCAGATAGATTTCAGTACTCCAGAAAGTTGGGAGGCTGCAGCATCTCTATCTCTCGGAGAGGTGCTGCCATATCTCAGGAGTATGCCTGCTTGGCTTTATCCATTGACAATTTAGCAGTTCTCATGGATAGCCAGATCCAGGAGATCGCACACTGGGTGCTGAATGTATACGTGACCTGCAAAGCATTGTTTGGCCAAGAGCTCAAAGCAACAATGACAACACAAAAAAGTTGGGGGGTGGCTGCAGGGGTTGGGTGCATGGGAGGTAGGGAGGGGATAGGACAGTCCAGGGAAGACGGACAGGTCAAGGAGGTGGGATGAGGTTAGTAGGTAGGAGATGGAGGTGTGGCTTGGGGTGGGGAGGAAGGGATGGGTGAGAGGAAGAACAGGTTAGGGAGGCAGAGACAGGTTGGACTGGTTTTGGGATGCAGTGGGTGGAGGGGAAGAGCTGGGCTGGTTGTGTGGTGCAGTGGGGGGAGGGGACGAACTGGGCTGGTTTTGGGATGCGGTGGGGGAAGGGGAGATTTTGAAGCTGGTGAAGTCCACATTGATAGCATTGGGCAGCAGGGTTCCCAAGTGGAATATGAGTTGCTGTTCCTGCAACCTTCGGGTGGCATCATCGTGGCACTGCAGGAGGCCCATGATGGACATGTCGTCTAAAGAATGGGAGGGGGAGTTGAAATGGTTTGCGACTGGGAGGTGCAATTGTTTATTGCGAACAGAGTGAAGGTGTTCTGCAAAGCGGTCCCCAAGCCTCCGCTTGGTTTCCCCAATGTAGAGGAAGCCACACCGGTACAGTGGATGCAGTATACCACATTGGCAGATGTGCAGGTGAACCTCTGCTTAACGTGGAAAGTCATCTTGGGGCCTGGGATAGGGGTGAGGGAGGAGGTGTGGGGGCAAGTGTAGCATTTCCTGCGGTTGCAGGGGAAGGTGCCGGGTGTGGTGGGGTTGGAGGGCAGTGTGGAGCAAACAAGGGAGTCACGGAGAGAGTGGTCTCTCCGGAAAGCAGACAAGGGTGGGGATGGAAAAATGTCTTGGGTGGTGGGATCGGATTGTAGATGGCGGAAGTGTCGGAGGATGATGCATTGTATCCGGACGTTGGTGGGGTGGTGTGTGAGATCGAGGGGGATCCTCTTTGGGCGGTTGTGGCGGGGGCGGAGTGTGAGGGATGTGTTGCGGGAAATGCGGGAGACGCGGTCAAGGGCGTTCTGGACCACTGTGGGGTGAAAGTTGTGGTCCTTGAAGAACTTGGACATCTGGGACGTGCGGGAGTGGAATGCCTCATCGTGGGAGCAGATGCGGCGGAGGCGGAGGAATTGGGAATAGGGGATGGAATTTTTGCAGGAGGGTGGGTGGGAGGAGGTGTATTCTAGGTAGCTGTGGGAGTCGGTGGGCTTGAAATGGACATCAGTTACAAGCTGGTTGCCTGAGATGGAGACTGAGAGGTCCAGGAAGGTGAGGGATGGGTTGGAGATGGCCCAGGTGAACTGAAGGTTGGGGTGGAAGGTGTTGGTGAAGTGGATGAACTGTTCGAGCTCCTCTGGGGAGCAAGAGGCGGCGCTGATACAGTCATCAATGTAACGGAGGAAGAGGTGGGGTTTGGGGCCTGTGTAGGTGCGGAAGAGGGACTGTTCCACGTAACCTACAAAGAGGCAGGCATAGCTGGGGCCCATGCGGGTGCCCATGGCCACCCCCTTAGTCTGTAGGAAGTGAGAGGAATCGAAAGAGAAGTTGTTGAGGATGAGGACGAGTTCGGCTAGGCGGATGAGGGTGTCGGTGGAGGGGGACTGGTCGGGCCTGAGGGACCGGAAGAAGTGGAGGGCCTTGAGGCCATCTGCATGCCGAATACTTGTGTATAGGGACTGGACGTCCATGGTGAAAATGAGGTGTTGGGGGCCCGGGAATTGGAAGTCCTGGAGGAAGTGGAGGGCATGGGTGGTGCCATGAGCCTGCTTTATGCATTTTTCACTTGCTCTGGCATTCAGTGTAAGAGGCTTATCATCCTGTCCTTTGTCTACCAATTTGTCTGCATCTCTGGACCAGAACTGGAGTGAGGCTCCATCCTCTAAATCAAGGCCCTTCCCCACTGTACAAGCTGGTACACGGCACAGGAGATGACATTGACTCACAGAAAGGTCAAGGCCAGAATATGGGATGTACATATTGCAGAAAATGCCATACGAAAGGAAGGGAAACACAGCTAGCTTTGGGAAACCCAGTACTGAAAACACAAGAAGCTAAATCACTTTCCATGTGAGTATTTAACTGGAAACAAGAAAAGCAACCCTATAAAGTGGTACAGTGGCTCAGGGGTTAGCTGTGCTCCTTCACAACACCAGGGACCTGGGTTTGATTCCGGCCTTGGATGACTGTCTGTGTGGCGTTTGCACATTCTCTCCATGTCTGCGTGGGCTCAGGGGTATGGAGGCTCGGCAGATTATCCATAGTAATTGCAGGATTACAGGAATAAGGTAGGTGGCTGGGTTTGGCTATGATGCTGTTCAGAGGGAGGAGCTAAAACCGTATGAGGGAATGATGTGCACCCCAAGCGAACAAATAAAGATGAAAGCCCAAAGTAATGGAAATAACAAAGATCTGCAAGTCCCTCAGCAAGTCTAAAGTTTACCGTAAGCCTGCATGTACCAAAAAGAATTTGCAGCATTTTCAGGGCAGCAGGTGATGGACAACTGGACGGGTCCTGACAAATTGTACAGATATTTTTACCCGTCTTGGATGTCTTCCAAGTGAATATCATCTTAAGTTGATAAAGTGTGAAACCAACTCAACATCTGCTGAGGATTGTTCCGACTGCCCTTGAATCCAGCTTGAAAGGCATAATAGGGGAACTGGAAGAGAAATGAAAAAAAAAATCAGGAAAATAAAACTCCTGCAGCCCCGGGCAAGCTCTGAGCCTCAGAACCAACACTCTTGGAGAAGAAATATTACTCCAGGAGTGAAAAGATGCCAGACAAACTGTCCACAAAGAACTTGCATGTGTGCCAATAAAAGACCTGAAAGATTGAAAGATTATGGATGTAATACATTTGCAGAGACAGACAAAAGTGTGACAGATTGGGATGAGCAGTTTTTTTAATATTATGGAGGAATATTTTCTATATTGACAACCGGTAACTTGTAGCTGCAAATGATATTGCATACAACTACTTTCGCTTCGCTTCTTTTATTAAATGTGAGATGCTTCGAGAAATGCATTTGTGAGAATACTGTACATTGTGACTTGCCATAATCTTGTAACCTTTGCTGTAAGTGCTTTTAGTGAGAGAAGCCATTAAAACCTACATATGAAACAGCTGAAGTGGAGACTGAACATGTTGCTATACAGATGGTCAGCATGAATTTGATAGGCCAAATGGCCTCCTTCTTTGCCACAATGATTCTATGACTGCGCTTTAAACAGCTCAGACCTGGCCCTGTTCTTCTTGTGCATATTTATGCTTCCAGCTGTAATGGATACATCAGAGAGCAGGACCCCATTGCACTGAGAGTTCACTTTGATACATACTTTGTGAGTAATTGATTAATCCATTCATTGTAGTCAGGTATGCTACCTTGCAGCTAAGTGCTATCCAGTCTGTACTGCCAGTTACGACACAAACAAGATAAACAACAAGAGCGAATGCCTTGAGGTCAATGTTTCAGGTCCACACACACACACACACACACACACACACACACACACACACACACACACACACACACACACACACACACACACACACACACACTCCTATAACATAATGTGCAGTGCTTGGAATGAGGTCAGCCAGATTCACCTCATAGAATATGAGTTCCCTGATTGGAGTTGTTACCCTGGTCCAATTAGGGAGCCCTGGCTGACAGAAATAAACAGGAGTGTCGAGCCTCTCTACCGTGAGAGCTGGCTCTGAGGGAGCCGGATCAGAGTCAAGGACTCTCCATGTGTAAGTAAAGGGTGACTTGACGGCAGCATACTGGCTTATGTGGAGTTATTTCATAACCTTTATTCAAACATCCACTTCAATGAGAGAGGAACTGTTGATGGCTAAATCAGTCATCATTTGCTGCGTGTGGTTGTCAGTAGGAATCGGAGTGAAGCAATGCTTCTTCGCTGGCAGCTCCTGTTTGCTGTAGTGCTGCTATCAGAATACAACTACCATCCTGCAACCCTTGCTCTTCTCTGAGCTTTCTCCCAGCCCCAGCTTCAGTGAGAGATACTGCTTTAAAGGAGCCACCCTCCAGACCCCTTCCCAACAAACAGATGGTGAACTGCCTTTTCATGTAGAAGGTACAAAATAATATCCACAAAGTCATCTTTACCTAGTGTCAAACTAATTCACTCCTCTTTAACCTGTAGCATTGAAGTTAACCCATTAATATTTAATGTCAAGAGCTTCCTAAAAAAAAAATACAACTTGAAAATTCAGATGAATGTGCAAGGTGCTCCCAGGTTAAAGATTCCGCAGCATTCTGGGTGCAGCTTTGGATCTCTTCAGATTACGTGATGTCCCTCAGGATGGTGCGCAACGGTTTTGTTACTAACCCAGAGGATGGGAATTCAAATCACACAACATTGCTGCTCTAAAACTTGATTTCATTTTTTAAAATAATTGCAAATCAAAACAAAAACTTGTATCAGCAAAAGCGACAGTGCAGCTATTATAACAAAGCGTGGGGCTGGATGAACACAGCAGGCCAAGCAGCATCTTAGGAGCACAAAAGCTGACGTTTCGGGCCTAGACACTTCATCAAAAAAAAGTGCAGCTATTATATTTGTTCACTGTTACCCTTGAGTTAGGGAATTTATGTGAGATTCCAGTGTCACACTGTAGTTGAACTGCTTTCTCAATGTTATCAAACAAGGTCTACCACGAATGGGACCCCACCCCCTCACATTCTCAGAAGAATGAGGGTGGCCATTGTTATTCACCTTGACATCACTCGTCATTGAAGCATGTGAACGGGAATGAAAATATTCCTTCGGAAGAGGGGTCTCTGGACTTGAAATATTAATTCTGCTTTCTCTCCACTGATGCTGCCAGACCTGCTAGGTTTCTCCAGTAACTTTTTAATTCTTCATCAGATCTTCAGCTCTTCATTTTAAGAATAATGATATTTCTGCTCAATCCACCATTGTCTTATTTATAGCACAACACAGGCTGCTTATCATTATTCATTCATTAGATGTGGATGTTGTTGGCTAGGCCAGTGATCATTACCCAATTGTAAATCCCCTGAAGTTGGTGATGGTGAGCTGCTGTCTTCAACTGCTGCAGTCCATCTGATGTAAGTACATGGGGAGTGCAAGAGAGAGAACTCCAGGATTTTGACCCAGTGTTAGTGAAGGACATTTCTAAGGCAGGATGAGGGGTGGCTTGGCAGAGAGCTTGCAGGTGGTGGGGTGCCCCATCCATATGCTGTCCCTGTCTTTCATGGCTATGTTACAAGGAACTCAGCATTTTGAGAGATTTAAAGCACTGATGATATGAACCAGGTAAATTCTTAGCTTTATTGCACCATATCTGAATCAGCACAGTGCCCCTTGCCTTGGCTGTTGATGGTCCCTTAAGCATGTTTCTCAGATTAATTAGAATCATAGAGATATATAGCGCGGAAACAAACCCTTCTGTCCAACTCATCCATGCCAACGAGATGTCAGAAATTAGTTTATTTCCATTTGCCGCCCATTGGTCCATATCCCACTACACCCTTCCTATTCATGTACCCATCCAGATGCCTTTTAAATGTTGTAATTGTACCAATCTCCACCACTCCCTCTGGCAGCTCATTCCATACACACACCACAATCTGTGTGAAAACCTTTGCCCCTTAGGCCCCTTTTAAATGTTTCCCCTCTCACCTTAAACCTATGCCCTCTAGTTTTGGACTCCCCTACCCTGGGGAAAAGGCCTTGTCTATTTACCATATCCATCCCCCCTCATGATTTTACAAACCTCTATAAGGACACCCATCAGCCTCCAACGCTCCAGGGAAAATAGCCTCAGTCTATTCAGTCCCTCCTTATAGCTCAAACCCCCCAATCCTGGCAACATCCTTGTAAATCTTTTCTGAATTGTTTCTAGTTCCACAACATCCTTCCTCTCCTCCATAAGTGGCTGAACCAATGTCCTGTACAGCAGCAACCTGACCTCCAACTCCCATACCTAATGCACTGACCAATAAAGGCAAGCATACCAAATACCTTCTTCACTATCCTATCCACCTGTGACTCCATTTTCAAGGAAATAGGAACCTACACTCCAAGGTCTCTTTGCTCAGCAACACTCCCCAGGACCTTACCATTACACTTAATAATGCTGCCCTGATTTGCCTTTCCAAAATGCAGCACCTCACAGTTATCTAATGTTACTGCTACTCCTTAGCCTATTGGCCCATCTAATCAAGATCCCATTGTACTCTGAAGTAAACTTCTTTGCTGTCCACTACACCTCCAATTTTAGTGTCATCTACAAACTTACTGACCATATATTTTATGTTCATATCCGAATCATTAAGACAAATGACAAAAAGCAGTGGAGCCAACACCAATCCTTGTGACACACCACTGGTCACAGTCCTCCCTTCTGAAATGCAACCCTCCACCACCATCCCTGTCTTCTACCTTTGAGCCTGTTCTGTATCCAAATAGTTAGTTTTCCCAGTATTCTGTGTGATCTAACCTTGCTAACCAGGCTACCATGAGGAACTTTGTCAAACACCTGACTGAAGTCCGTATAGATCACATCCACCACACTGCTCTCATCAATCCTCTTCATTACTTCTTCAAAAAAAAATTCAATTAAGTTATTGAGACATGATTTCCCATGTACAAAGCCACACCGACTATCCATAATCAGTCCTTGGCTTTCCAAATATACATAAATCCAGCAATTGGCATTGGGATTCCTAACTCTTCAAAGGATAAAGTTCCACTTCAACCGTTGCCAGCAAATTGGGATGGGGAGGTAGAAAATAGCACCATGACATTTCCTCTGGTTTTCACCCAATTGAAAGGATGCACCGGAACAGGCAACCTTGTAACAAGGTATGTCGGGGCTCTGGCTTCCCCAAAACTGGCCCAACCAAGGCTGGCTCATACTTGTCTGCAACCCATTGATATTAGTCATCAAACCAGCCCGTTAACACCAATCACTGATCTCTATCAATGCCAGCCACTGACCTATTAACATTAGTCATCAACTTCCGTTAACCAGTCAGTAAGCACTATTAATACAAGTCACCAGTCCCTGTTGGATCAGTTACCCAATCTTGTAATACCAATTTGCCCTGTTAACACCTGCCACTAGTCTTTGTTAATACTGGTCAGCAATTGTAGTTCATGCTCATCACTGGCCTTTATTACCAGTCATGAAATCCTGTTGATACTAATGTAACCAATTAGGGCTGGGGTATGCAGTTTTTCAATCTGCTATCAGAAGGTCTGGTTGGTAAGGTGAGAAAATTAGTCAGAATTTTGGCTGCTACAAATGCCCTTGTGGCCTTGTCCTCTCTCTATGCCAGCAGAAAGCTGGGTTGCAGATGTGAGTTAGCTGATAGTACTATTTGTGAAGTTATTAGCTCTCTAGGTTAAGTAAGTTGGGAAATAGAGTAGTATGTGGGGAAAATACAAGCTTGTTTATTTTTGAAGGGAGAGAAAAGAACAGAATAACATTTAAATAGAGTAAGTACTACCAAAAAAAAGTGCACCACAAAGGGACTTGGGAGGGTGTGGGATCTTGTACATGGAATGCAGAAAGCTAGTACACAGGTACACCAGGTAATCAGGAGGACTAATGAAATGTTCCTTATTTTGAAGAAATTGCTTTATTAGAGTAGGGAAGTCTTGCTGCAACTGTACAAGATGCTGGTGAGGCCACAGCAGTGGCACTGACCCTTATTTAAGGCCAGATATCATTTCATTGGAGGCAGTACAGAGAAAGTTCACTGGGGTGTGGAGAGATTGTCTTCAGAGCAAAGGTTAAACAGGTTGGAAGTCTACACTTGGAAATTAAAGAATGAGAGATGATCTCATTGAAATAGATAGAATTCTTAAGAGGCTTGACAGGGTATATGATTTAGAGGGTTCACCCCTTAGGGGACAGTCTAGGATCAGACAGCATAGCCTCACTATAAAGGGGTGGCACTTTAAAACTGAGATGAGGTGGAATTTCTTCTGAGGGTTGTGAATCTTTGGAGCTCCTTGCCATATAGAGCTGGGGGGGTAGAGTTCTTGTGTACATTTAAAGCTGGGATGGGTGGATGGATGGATAATTGAGTTGCAGAGAAAGGGCTGGAAAGTAGATAAAAAGAATGTTGGATCAGCCATGATCGTATTGAATGAAAGAGCAGGCTTGAGGGGTTGAACGGTCTATTTCTGTTCCTATTTCTTAAAGGCCAACAATAGTTCTGTGAGCAACATTCCCTTTCTTTCTCCAATCGTCAAAGTCCCTCCCCAGGATTTGCAACTGCTTCCAATTCTCCCACAATCTAACAACATCACTGTTATAATGCTACGTGAACAGAGTACAGCCAATCTGTGGAAATAACCATGGTCACAGAGATTCTGGTCAGACCAATGTCCTCACCCTCCTTTTTGGATCATAGCCCAGCCCCAGAATAACTTGGTCAGACAGCTCTATGGTCGGATCCCTGACTGATCTGTGCAGTTCCCTAACTGACTTATCGTGATTCCCCAGACTGATTTCACTGACCTACAGCACTAACTTGTGGCCCACTCCCTGACTGTTAGTGATACCCCTGCCCTGATTCTTACCATCCCAAACAGATGACCGCATGTTCCTAGCCGCTGGACTGATATCAGACATTTCAGTTGACCTACTGCTCTGTACTTCCTAGCTCCCTCCTTTGATTTGACTGAGAGCTACATCATTTAGACATGGCCATTTGGCTGAAGCACATGCAGTGCTTTTGTTGCATACTTGGTGCAGATGGGAGATTTGAAATAACACAGTGCCATGCAGCAGCATGTTCATCTCCTTTGACCAATGCCTGCTGACAACCGCAACAAGCTGCCTGACTTTGTGTTTCTGCAGTAAAACATAAGGCACGGCAGAGATACTGCGAGCCTTTAAGCTCTGGCTGAGGGAGCAAAGGTCAAAAAAAGCAAGCTAAGGTAAGACAAGGCCTTATCAATTTGTGAGTGGAGCATTGAAGTACTAAATATACTAGGAAAACAAGTGAGGAGCTTTGAGAAGCTGCCTAATCCAGTCAATGTATCTGTACCTCTGCACAAAATGTCCTACCATAAAAGGTGCCAGTGAGCTCAAGTGCAGCTTTGAAAGGCAGAAACTTCTTGCTAATGGAATGTGCCTAGAGATGTTAGTGACTAGTGCCCAGGTTGGATGCTTGGAGGAGCTAGCAGTGAGCTGGAGTCTCTAAACACCAACTCTGACTTTCATGTCCAAGTTGTCTCTGCCAAATGGGAAACTGAGTGTAAATGAGACTGGACTAGGGAATAATGAGGATATTAATGCATGCAATAGGTCTCTTGCTGCTCACTAACAAGATTCTTGTTGGTTGGAAAACTGATATTTTGCTCTCAAAGGATCTCCTTCTTGCTCGTCTCATGTGATTTTTTTTTTCCCGAATTTATCGACTATTGTCTGTGTTGTATGGTACCCTTAGTGCAACCCTCTGAACTGCACCACTGACAGCCCAAACCCATCCGTTGTAGATAATTTCTCTCCAAACATTCACAGCCCTGAACCCACCACCCCTCTACAATGAGATCACATTCAGAATGATCAACACTTTTCCCGTTCGTGTACCAGCACTGTCACATTGCCTTCCTACCTCTATCTCTCTTTCTCTCTCTCACTCTCCTTGTCTCAAAGTCCTGCCCCATGAGCCCTAGGCTACAGCCTCCTTCCCTCTCTTTAGCACCCCTGCACTATGCCTTTAAACCCTCTATCTCAGTGGCCTTACATGTTGGCTATTGCCTGCAGTAACCTGATCTCCATCATGGCCTTTACTCTCCTCAAAGAGGAAAAATAAACTTCTTTCACTTGCTATGCACCATGTATATTTAGTTTGTGAACCTGAATGGACATATTTCTTGTTCGCCAATAACTTAATTTGAAAGGTGCACTTAATGCTGGCAAGATTGCTTTTTTGAGGAGCATACGTGACAAACAAATGTGTGCAAAAGAACTTTATGAAGCTCTACCTGCCTTCATGCTTTTCAGAATTTATGACTTTAGTTTTGTCTTGCATTGGGAAGCTAATTTTCAGCCTCCTATCCAAGTAAGGTCCCCCAGCAACCTTACATTGCACTCCCTGGAGATTGCACACAAACTGTTTTGACTGCTCATATCTGCTGCTTTGTGAGATTTTCGAGGTAGTCCACCAGTACAAAGATGTGTGGGTAATCACTGCATCCATTCAAATTCAGAAACTTGTTAGACGCTTTAGTGGATACAAGGATATCTTTTCTGAGTAAGTTTCTACTTGATGGGTGGTCCTTTTTTGGGCTGTGGGTATGTAATTAGTTCCATAATTCCAGCATTTGTGTGTTCTCACGTTTAGAATATTGGAACTCATGCTTTTTTCTCAATGTCTGAATGTACCTTCAGGGGTTATATTTAAAGTATAGCCCTTCCCCTGTCCCACCTGCATCCCAGAATCATAAGATTGTAGAACTGTTGCTGCAAAGGAGGGAAGTGTTCTGCAGCCCTGTGTCCCTGTGAATTCTGTGCAGATACAGACAGTAGATCAGAAGGCTTCTTCATAAGTTTGCTTCTGGGACTGGTCAAGTTGTCCAGCAACTGGCTCAGACAGCGACTGTGGAAGGGTCGATAGTTATTAGCTGTCTGCAGTTATGTCTGTACTCGAGCGTGCCTGGAATGGGATTTTGCCTTTAATAACCACTGGGGTTACAATCATCATCCCCAAAAATTACATTTTAATTTACATTTAATAAGTTCCTGGTCTTCTTTAATAAATTTCCATTAGCTTTTTGATTTTTTTTGTTACAGTGCATCACTAATGTCTGTTTACATTCTTGATTGATTTCCTTTTTAAAAAAAAAACATATGAGGAGGCCAAACAGTTGATTCTGTGTGTCTCACTGCAAATTAATTCACCTGAGGTCACTCATTGCCCCATAGCTCTGCAAATTTTCCCTCTTCAGATAATGATCCAATTCTCTCTTGAAAACTGCAATTGAATCTGCCTCCAACAGACTTTCGGACCACTCTAGATAAAAGTGAGGGGGTCATGCAAGTTTACGAGGATGTGGAAAATGCTGTAATAATGCACAGAGGGAGTGAACAGAACACGCCACCCACTACTTCATTTAGTTTCTTAACCATTACTTTTGTTTTAAAATCCTAAAAAGATCTGTGAGACCTAATTACACACAAACTGAATAAGTTTAGGAGCACACAGAGTGACTGACAGAAAAAGGCAGATTGATCCATCACGTTTGTCCAAACAGTTGTGACATAATTAAGTCGCGCACATTCTCCCCAAAACTTCTCCCTCTCTCATCCAGTGTTCTGTACCACTAACAGCAGAAATGTTGAATACATGCATGATCAGATAGATGAATAACATTTTCAGGCATCAGGAGAGATGGATTGTTTGAAGTTAGATCGCTGGGATGTTGCTTTTTCTTCAACCCAAAGTAAAGGAACTATCAACTGTAAAGGTGGTGTCTAAACGTTCTCAGTCCAGTTCCTGGCAGCTGCATTTTTGTCACGAAATTCAGTGATAAATGAGGAAAACTTCCAGTGTTAAGAACTTATTTATCGGATATTTTGACGTAAAAACATAAAGCTATTAATTATACAAGTATTGCTGAATCAAAATGAAAGGTTTGGAAACTTATGTTTACCTATGGATGATGAGTTAATTCAATATTGATATAGTGGGTTAGTTGACCGGACAGGATGTTGGACTTCTTGTGTTTGAGATGTCAATCCTCCTGGATTGTTCTGCAAAGTTTAACCCACTGAACATTGCCAAATGAAAACCTTTAAGATGTATTGCAAATGGCATTTCCATTTCTATGAACATGTTGATATGTTAGTAATAAAATAGTGGAGATGAGAGGAGAGGCTATTCAATTGTGTAGATTGGTAGAATAGTTTCAGTCCAGAGGATGCCATTTGGTCCATCACATCTGTACCAAGCTCTTTACAAAAGCAGTTCGCCTCATGCTACTTGTCTGCCTTTTTCCTATAGCCTTGCAATTCCTTTTGTTGAGCAGTCATGTGAAGCTCTTAGGAAGTCATTTCACTGCAGCTAGCAACACCATTTTATGTGCTGAATTATATAAAGCTTCACTGGTATAGGCTTAACACTCTTGACATGTTAAAGGTGTACTGGACTTAGTGCTAGATTTGGGGCTTAAAAAGGTTTTAAAGAAAATATCAAGGCAATTTATTGCGGCTTTGACATTCCATTGACACAGAACATAACATTTGAATGTTCTGTATTTCTTGCAAGATTTTCTCTTGTTTATCTACTCCTTGTTTAGCTGATACAGATTTAGATGCTTGATTTTAATTCCTAGGACAGCTTCTACTTAAAATGTCGGCAACACTGATATTTGCTTTTTGTCTCTGGTGGTTTTGTTCTGCAGTTTCAGGAACAGTCTAAAAATGTTCAATTCTGATATTTTATTGTAACCGCATGCAAAATTTTTAAAGAAAATGCAGAATCCCGCACATTTAGGACTGAGAACTTTATGCGTATTTATTTTGCGGGCCAGGAGTTGCAATTTGCAAGCCAACCCCATGGCTGGTCCTATTTATGCAGGCAACAGAGAATCTCTGTAATGCTCCCTCAGTTGGCTGATGGCAAAGTGCAGTCAAGCACAACTCACACTGACTGCCACCTCTACACTCAACGGGGACCCTTACAGCACGTGAGACTAACTCATGCTCCAGCTAGCCTCCAGCTCTTAAAGGCAACCTATCCCTCTTAAAGAGGAGTAGCATTGACAGAAACGATAGGGCTCCTCTGAATGCAAATACTGCAATTGACTGCAACTGGAAACAAAGAAAGTGGGTCCACGTGGCAGAGTGAAAGAGCCCGCGCAAAGGGAAAAACCAGCAAACTTTGTAAATTACAGACTGCCGAACTTCAGAATGGAGGACGATTATGATACATTCACTTTCAAGTGTTGCTGCTGTTTTAATGGTTTTTCTCTTTTGACTAGCTTCAGGAATGCCACATTGGAGGTTGAAGACTTGGAGGTGTACAAAAGGAGAAAGGGCAGTCTTTCTGTAGGAAGTCAGGAGGTTGTCAAGGATCTGAAGGGAATAGGAGCAGGTAGCAAAGGAACTCAATGCCATGAGTCCACCAAAAATACCATGCAGGGAACTAGAAAGTTCAATGATCTCATGCAATACTTGTTTGAGTTTTTTGAAGACTAAGATCAAGAAGGTAGATGAAGCAGAGCAGTAGACATTGTCTACATGATCTTTAGTAAGGCCTTCAACAATTCTCTGTATGATAGTCTGGTTAGTAAGGTTTAATCATACGGTATTGAGGGAGAGCTAGCCAATTGGATACAAAATAAGCTTGACAATAGGAGACACAGGTTGGTGGTAAAGAGTTGTTTTTCAGACTGGAGGCCTGTGACCAGTGGCGTGCCACAAGGATTTGTGTTGAGGACACTGTTGTTCAAAGAGACATTGATAGGATGCAGAAATGGTCTGTGAAGTGGCAGAAGGAGTTTAACCCTGAAAAGTGTGAGGTGCTTCATTTTGGAAGGACAAATTTGAAAGCAGAATACGGTTAACAGAAAAAATCTTGGCAGTGTGGAGGAGCAGAGAGAACTTGGCGTTCATGTCCACAGTTCCCTGAAAGCTGCCACCCAGGTGGATAGAGTTGTTAAGAAGGTGTATGGTGTGTTAGCTTTCATTAATAGAGGGATTGAATTCTAGAGCCGTGAAGTTATGCTCCAGTTATACAAAACTGTGAGTGAGTGGAGGTAGATTTCGGGGAGATGTCAGAGGTAGGTTCTTTACTCAGAGATTGGTGGGGCATGGAATGCATTGCCAGAGAGAGTAGTAAAGTCAGCCTTAGGGGCATTTAAGTGGCTATTAGATGGGCATATGGGTGATAGTATAAGGTAGGGGTGGAGGTTAGATAGACATTAGGTTTAAGGTAAATGTTCGGCACAACATTTTGGGCCAAAGGGCCTGTACTGTGCTGTACTGCTCCATGTTTAATGTTCTATGTTAACTGGGGGAAGCAGTAGTGCTAGTTGAAACCTATGGAACACACAGCCTAATGGATTATTTTTCTTGAAGTTAAAGGAAACAGTGCAAGACACACAAGGCAAGAGGGTTAAGAGAGATGAGGGGGGTGAAAAAAACAGAGAAAGGTGTGAGAGGGAAAGACGTAGGGGGATAAGACCATGGGAGAGGGAAAGGAGACAGATGAGGTTTTGCACTTTGGAAAAAAGAATACTGGCATGGACTATTTTCTAAATGGTGAGAAAATTCGCAAAGCAGAAGTGCAAAGGGATCTGGGAGTGTTGGTCCAGGATTATCTAAAGGTTAACTTGCAGGTTGAGTCCATAATTAAGAAAGCGAATGTAATGTTATCGTTTATCTCAAGTGGGTTGGAATAAGAAAGGACCGATGTGCTTCTGAAGCTTTATAAGGCTCTAGGCACCATTTAGAATACCGTGTCCAATTTTGGGCCCCACACCTCAGGAAGGACATACTAGCCCGAGAGCGTGTCCAGCGGAGATTCACATGGACGATCCCTGGAATGGTAGGTTTAACGTATGATGAACGGCTAAGGATCCTGGGATTGTACGCATTAGAGTTTAGAAGGTTGAGGGCAGATCTAGTAGAAACTTACAAGATAATGTATGGTTTAGAAGGGGTGGACGCTAAGAAGTTGTTTCCGTTAGGTGGGGAGACTAGGACCCGTGGGCACAGCCTTAAAATTAGAGGGGGTAAATTTAAAACAGAAATGAGATGACATTTCTTCAGTCAGAGTGGTGGGCTTGTGGAATTCATTGCCGCAGAGTGCAGTGGAGGCCGGGATGTTGGATGCCTTCAAGGCAGAGATCGACAAATTCTTGATCTCAGAAGGAATCAAGGGCCACGGGGAGAGTGCAGGGAAGTGGTGTTGAAATGCCCATCAACCATGATTTAAATGGCAGAGTGGACTTGATGGGCCGAATGGCCTTACTTCCACTCCTGTGTCTTACGGCCTTATGGTCTTATGAAAAGCATGTTCTGAGACGATGAAACCACCTTGGAGTATGCCCTACCAGAGGTAACTTGGCGCTATCATTAGTTAAATCTCACTCCTTAGCTCAGATTTAGTTGCCCCCCCACTTCTCTTCATATTTATTGCAAAGGTAAAATTTGGCTTTTCACACCAGGACCACTCACTTCCGCATGAACAATCAGCAACAGAATTGTCATTTATCATAACAAGGTATTATTCTCCAAGTCAATGCTAGAGTTTCTTCAGATTATGACATTGAATTGCACATCGATGACACTTGCGGCCCTGATTCATGTGCCTGGTGCTGGGATGTGCATCACCAACAAGCTTTCCATTTTATGAGAGACAGAGTGGCAACCCCAGCTCACTACAACGTGTGCTTTTTACATTATTGAGCAGCTGACACCTCTTCTGTTTTCTTTCCGGGCAGCCCTGTTCATTCCGATCAGTTTATGGGTTTCCAGGGCACTAACCTAGATGGAGCAATGCCACTTATTGTTTGAGACAGATGCTGTTGCAGTCACACAAGACTGTGATCTTCAGTGATGCCTGGAGACAGTTTTGGAGCAAAAACCATGACTATAGTGTTCTAGGTATGCAGTCTCCAATCCACTTATGCATATTATGCATTTAGTTAATAAGGGTTGTTCAACAGTAAAGGAGACTCTCCTACATCTGCAACTTCACTATAATCTCACTATAGTTCAAATAAGTGGAGTGCTTCCAATCTATCCAGCTAGCACAATACCAAGCCTAACACAACACTGGCATGGCACTATTCGGCAATATGAAACTGGATGATCCTTGCATTTCAGTTATTAGCCCCAGCTTGTACTGCAGACATGCGATTTTTGATGTTTTAGTAACTGGAATTGGTGAAAGTTTTCACAGCTCACATGAAATGTGCTAAAGGTGTGTGAAATGTTGAAGGAAACATCTGGATCTTGGCAACTTGCAGTGATGGGTACATGACAGCTCTTTGATTTATTGGGTATGTCCAAGGTACGAAGAAAGATCTGGGGAAAAGAAAATCAACACTGCATCCAGCAATTTTCAAACTCCAATTTCGCGTATTCACAGAAGAATGCAGGAAATTCATTTCCCAAATTCATTCTTGCATCTTTGTTGGTGTAATATTAATGTCCTTTACCAAGGATGGGCACAATGGCTAAAGTAGACTCTAGTCCCTTTGAGACAGACATGGGAGCAATAATCAGAAGAAACGTGGAAACAGCAGTGATGTTGTACAAATATTTTATGTCTGACTTCACAGAGATAGACACAAGTTATGTACCAGAAATATTGGGTAACCAACGGGCTAATCAGAGTGAGGAAGATAAATTATATTAACACAGGAAGGTACTAAAGAAATAGGTTTCTAAGAGAAGTAGATGCAGAGACAATGGATGCACTGGTTGTGAGTTTTCACACTTCCCTAAGTTTTAGAATGCTCACAGCGCATTATAAGTTAGCAAATATCACATCACTGTTCAAGAAAAGAGGGAATGGCAAAACAATCAATTACAGATTAGCCATCAGGAAAATGCTGGTATCTACTATTAAGAGAGTTGTGGCAATGCTTTTAGACAATTACAATGTTTTCAAGCAGTGTCGACACAGTTTTACGAAAGAGAAATTATATTTGACAAACTTATTAGGGTTTTTAAGGACATAATTAACAGGGATTGTTAAGGAGGCATGAATAGATGTAGCATACTTGGATTTCCAAAGGGTGCCACATAAAAAGTAAACATGCAAGATTTGGGCTTATGAAAGTGGAGGTAATAAACTAGCAGGCTTGAAGGACTTGTTAATGAACAGGAAGATGACGTTAGTGGTAAATGGGCCATTTGAGTCTAGCCAGTGGTGTACCGCAAATCTCAATGCTGATTTCAATTGGTTGGTTGGAATCTAAGTTGTGAGGTGCAAAGAGATTTAAGGCCAAACTTTACCAAAGATGTAAATGTCAATTTTGGTGGGTTACGTGGAGGGTTTCTATCTGTGGGCTCTAGCGAATTATCTTGTACAGTTCTCCCCACCACCCATCTTGCTGTGTAAGCACCACACCTCCACATTGCCAAGTCCACAACATTGTGACGGAGGTACATGTCACTGCTGGGAACAGACAGAATTTGTGCCTCCAGCACAATATTCACACCTCAGCAGTGCACCCCAAGCAAATCACTGCCAGCCAAGGATAGCCCTTCCCATTCTATGTAATGTGAGGGAAAAGAAAAGATTCTGAGGGCACACAGGTGGCACTTCATTGCAAATAAAAACTCAGATTCATAAACACCTTGCCACTTTACATCATCACCTGCCTAACTGACTGACACTTTATCTGCAGCCACACAAATCACGGTATGTATTCTTAGCGCCATGCTATGTTTGAACCTTTTCTGAGGGATTGCTACTTTTTCTGAAATGTTCAGTGTAGCAGAATATTTCACTGTTGTTCAGGACCGACCATGGCTTATTCCACTGACCAACTTGGAAGGACAGCTCTGACTAGTCTCTGGGTACCAATCATCTCATGTTTGGCTGCACTGGACATGCAGAAATGACTGTGGTCCACTCCCTGGACTGTAATCATATGGAACCCCTGACCCTGACTGCTCCAAGTGAGTAACTGACTGTTTCCAAGCTTCTGGACTGCTAACAGATGATAGCCTTGACTTATTGTTCCACGACTGACGACAGCGCCCCACAACTTGACTGTGGACAACTGCCCTTAGACCTTTTAACATGGCTGTAGAGTTGAAGCACGCTCAGCATGATTGTTGCGTAAGCTGCTGGCACATGCTGCCCATGTGACACAATGTGTAAAGTATCATGCCTGCCCCTTGTCCAATCACTCCTGGCAAACATGAGGAGCTGCTTGGCTTTGTGCACGCACTAAAAGACAACAATACAATGCAAGCTATCAGTGCACTCCAATGTACCGTGATGATGTGGTGAGGTGCTGCATGTCTGCTGCCTACCTTTGTGGGCAAGAGCAGGACAGGCAGTTGCTACCCATGGAATAACACCCGGCAGCGTTGAGGAATGCTGGACTGAACAGAGCAAAGGAGGAGCGAGTGATTAGCTAGAGCCACCAAAAACCAGCTCTGACTTTCACATCAGGAATTGTCGCTGTCTCGTTTTCCACTGCTGCATGGGAAAATAGCAAACTACACATTAAATGAGATAATAATGTGATGTAGATGGGCCTCTCGCCACTGACTCACAAGATTCCTGTTATGCTGTTCAAATCCTCAGTGGAAAATCAATTTTTTCTTTTCTCAACATCAATGGTCTAATGTTTCTGATCTTGCCACATTTTACTGACTGACTCGCCCATTGCTTGCATCACTGCAGGTGGGGGGTGGCGCCGGCTGGGAAAATTAAACCCATAAACTGATTAAGTAGTAGGGAACAAGGTGACACATGCGTATAAGTGGTGAAGCTTCAGGTCTTTCGTTCAGGTTGCAAGAGTATTAAAGCAGAAATATTTTTTTAAAAGCCCTAAAAGACATTTGAATAGCGAGTTTTGAGAAGATTTGGAACTCAGGTTGAGGTTCTGGATGTGAGTTTGCTCGCTGAGCTGGAAGGTTCATTTTCAGACGTTTCGTCACCTTTTTTTTTATTTGAAAAAATATATTTTATTCATAGAATGTACAAAAAATAAAACATTTATACACCTACCCAGTCATGCAAGCCACTCCGGGTTACCCAGGGGGTACGTACACCAACTAAAGGGAAAAAAAAACAAAACAGAGAAAAAAAAACAAAGCAAAGAAACCGCCCCGGCAGTCGTCACCCCGCACAGTCCCAGTTGGCCCCCTGACCAGTTGGGGAAGGCGCCAGCTGGGCCCAGTTACCAGATAGGATTCTTTTCCCTTTTCTGGACGAGGGGGCTCATACGGTGGTCTTTCCCCACCGCGCCTTGGCGGCGGCTGCCCCAAGCTTTAGCGCGTCCCTCAGCACGTAGCCCTGGACCTTGGAGTGCGCCAGTCTGCAACACTCGGTCGGGGGCAGTTCTTTCAGCTGGCAGACCAGCAAGTTGCGGGCAGACCAAAGAGCGTCTTTCACCGCATTGATGGTCCTCCAGGCGCAGTTGACGTTGGTCTCGGTGTGCGTCCCCGGAAACAGCCCGTAGAGCACGGAGTCCCGCGTCACGGAGCTGCTCGGGACGAACCTCGACAAATACCACTGCATCCCCCTCCAGACCTCCTGCGCATAGGCACACTCCAGAAGGAGGTGATCAACAGTCTCGTCCCCCCCGCAGCCACCTCGAGGGCAGCGTGCGGTGGTGCAGAGATTCCGGGCATGCATAAAGGATCTCACTGGCAGAGCCCCTCTCACCGCCAGCCAAGCAATGTCCTTGTGCTTGTTTGAAAGTTCTGGCGATGAGGCATTCTGCCAAACGACTTTGGCAGTCTGCGTGGGGAACCACACGACGGGATCCACCCTCTCCTTTTCCCGAAGGGTCCTGAGGATACTACGTGCTGACCACTGCCTGACGGCCTTGTGGTCAAAGGTGTTTCCCTTCAAAAATTTCTCCACGAAGGACAGGTGGTACGGAACGGTCCAACTACTCGGAGCGTTCCGCGGCAACGAGGCCAGGCCCATCCTTCGCAACACCGGGGACAGGTAGAACCTCAGTAAGTAGTGACACTTGGTGTTTGCGTACTGAGGATCTACGCACAGCTTGATGCAGCCACACACAAAGGTAGCCGTCAGGGCGAGGGTGGCGTTCGGTACGCCCTTTCCCCCATTTCCCAGGTCTTTGTACATGGTATCTCTGCGGACCCGGTCCATCCTCGACCCCCAAATGAAGTGGAAGATGGCCCGGGTGACCGCAGTGGCGCAGGTCCAGGTAATAGGCCAGGCCTGCGCCACATACAACAGTACCGAAAGCCCCTCGCACCTGACAACCAGGTTCTTACCTGCGATGGAGAGGGACCGGAGCGTCCACCTGCCCAGCTTCTGCTTAAATTTGGCAATACGCTCCTCCCAAGTCTTAGTGCATGCCCCAGCTCCACCAAACCAAACACCCAGCACCTTCAGGTAGTCTGTCCTGACGGTGAAGGGGATGAAGGAGCGGTCGTCCCAGTTCCCGAAGAACATGACCTCGCTCTTACCCCTATTGACTTTGGCACCCGAGGCCAGTTCAAACTGGCCGCAGATGTCCAACAGCCTACTCACCGACCGACGATCGGTGCAGAAGACGGCGACATCATCCATGTACAGGGAGGTCTTGACCTGAAGGCCTCCGCTGCCTGGGATAGTCACGCCCTTCAGGCTCACGTCCTTCCTGATGGAGGCGGCGAAGGGCTCCACACAGCACACGAACAAGGCAGGAGAGAGCGGGCAGCCCTGCCTGACTCCAGATCTAACAGGAAAACTGTCTGATTCCCACCCGTTGATCGAGACTGCGCTAACGATGTTGGCGTAGAGCAGCCGGATCCAATTGCGGACGCCCTCCCCGAACCCCAATTTGGAGAGGACGTCCCTCATGTAAGCATGAGAGACCCTGTCGAAGGCCTTCTCCTGGTCCAGGCTGACGAGGCAGGTGTCCACCCGCCTGTCCTGTACGTAGGCGATCGTATCCCTGATGAGCGCGAGGCTCTCAGCGATCTTCCTGCCCGGCACAGCACAGGTTTGGTCAGGGTGAATCACCGACTCCAGGACAGACCTGACCCGGTTGGCAATGACCTTGGCCAGGATTTTGTAGTCCACGTTCAAAAGTGAAATGGGACGCCAATTCTTAATTTCTTCCCTCTCGCCCTTCCTCTTGTAAATGAGGGTGATGATGCCCTTCCTCATGGACTTGCACATTTCCCCTGCCCGAAGCGCACTATCGTACACCTCCAGCAGGTCCTGGCCGACCAGGCCCCACAGAGCAGAATACAGCTCGACCGGTAAGCCATCACTTCCGGGAGTCCTATTCCTCTGCAAGGACTTGACGGCTCTGGCCAGCTCGTCCAGGGATATCGGCCGGTCCAGCCACTCCCTCGTGCCGTCATCTAAGACCTCCGTGATAGACGACAGGAACGACTCGGAGGCCGTGCTGTCCGTGGGCTTCATGTCGTACAGTCCGGCATAGAAGGATCTGCTGATCCTCAAAACGTCGGGCCGAGACAACGTCACCGAGCCGTCGTCCTCCTTCAGCCGGCTAAGCACGGAGCTCTCTTTGTGCACCTTCTGAAAGAAGAAACGCAAGCACATCTCGTCCTGCTCCACAGAGCGGACCCTGGACCGGAAGATTATCCTGGAGGCCTCCGCGGCGAAGAGCGAGGCTTGCTGGCCCCTCACCTCGCGGAGGTCCTCCGTGACATCGACCCCCATCAACTGCAGAAGGAGTAGGTTCTGCACCCTTTTCTGGAGTCGCGACAGCTTTCCCCGCCTCTCTCTTGCCTTCTGAACACCCTTGAGGACAAAGAACCTCTTGATGTTCTCCTTCACCGTCTCCCACCAGTCGCCTGGAGACTCAAAGAGGGGTTTCACGGTCCTCCAACCGGTGTACTCCCTCTTAAGCTCCTCGACGTTCTCTGGGGTCAACAGAGTCGTGTTGAGCTTCCACGTCCCCTTGCTGGCCGGCTGGTCGTCCTGTAAGTGACAGTCGGCCAACAGGAGGCAGTGGTCAGAGAAGAACACCGGCTCGACACCAGTCGATCTGACCGAAAACGTCCGTGACACAAACAGGAAGTCTATCCTTGAGCGGATAGACCCGTCTGGCCGCGACCAGGTGTACCTCTGCTGCGCTCCGTCTGCAGGGGTGCTGAAGACGTCGAGCAGCTTGGCGTCCTTCACCGTGCCCATCAGGAATCTGGACGTGACGTTCAGTTGCCTCCCCCCACCCGCTGTCCCCATGCCGGATCTTCCATCTGCATCAATGATGCAGTTGAAGTTTCCGCCTAGGATGACCGGCCTGGACGTAGCCAGCAGGGGTGGAAGCCGCTGCAGGACGGCCAACCGCTCACTCCGTACCGCTGGGGCGTACACGTTGATCAGCCTCAGGGGAGCATTCCTGTAGGTGATGTCAGCCACTAGGAGGCGCCCCCCCACCACCTCCTGAACTTGAGAGATGGTGAAGTTGCGCCCCCGCAGCAGAATAGCCAGGCCCGAGGAGCGACAGTCGTTACCCCCCGACCAGATCGAAGGCCCACAGGTCCAGGCGCCGGACCATTTCCCGTACCTGTCGAGGTGCGGTATCCCGCACTCCTGCAGAAACAGGAGGTCCGCCTTGATGGTGGTCAGGTAGGCCAACGTGGGCACACATCTCGCGGTGGACTTGACGCTGCGCACATTAATGCTCGCAATTCGTACCCCCATTGTGGGCAGTGACCGCAGTACCCTCCCCAAGTCCAAGGTCCAGCTCCTCCGTCTGTCTCTTCATGCCCATTGCCCGGGGTAACTGCTGGATGCTCTCTGGGCTCAGGAAACCGTCTGTGCTGCCTTCATGGTGGCATCCCCCCGTCAGGGGTGCGGAGGCAGGAGGGTCCGGCTCCGGATCAGGCTGGGGACGTGCTGTTTCCTCCTTCCCGCCTGGAAGTTCCGGGGGGCCCTCCAGTGCTCCAGCGGCACTTGACTGGGTGTCGGAGTGAGCCTCAGGATGCCTCCCGTCACCTGGAAGCGGGGGGCTGCTTTCCTTCCCCCTCGAGACCTTTAACTTCTGCTTCGGGTGGGCCCTCTCCGAATCCTCCTCGTCAGAGGAGCTCTTATAGCCCCCCTGTAGCTGTCTCTTCCCTCCTGATTGTTGCGGTTCCTGGGCCCGTCGACGCACCTTCCTCCTCGCTTTCCGGACTGTAGTCCACTCCCCTGGGTCGCCTGTCGCCGCCTCCATTGGCTCCGGGTTGTCGGGGGGGATTGGAGCCTGCAGGGGTGCTTTGCTGGCCTCGGGCCCATCCTGCAGGGCTGGGCCCTCCTGCACGGCCTGGCCCTCCTGCACATTAGTGGGGTCCTTGCTGGGCCCTGGTGCCTTCCTCTCCTCCGGGGGGGGCTGGCCCCGCATTTCCCCTGCCGGCGACCTGGGCGTAGGTGGTACCCCGCCGCGGGCATGCCCTATAGAAGTGGCCCGCTTCCCCGCAAAGGTTGCAGCTTCTCTCTCGTGGGCAATCCTTTGCAAGGTGTCCCTCCTCCCTGCAGTTCCTGCAGATGGTGGCTTTGCAGTCGGCCGCCATGTGACCTGACCTACCACAGGCATGGCAGACTTTAGGTTGCCCTGCATAGGTCAGGTAGCCCCTGCTCCCGCCGATCGCGAAGCTGGACGGTGGGTGTGCGACATTCCCGTCTGCGCCCATCCTCAGCGTCACCTTGACCTGCCTCTTACTCGTCCAGATGCCAAAGGGGTCCACCATGTCAGTTAGGTCCCCCTCCACCTTCACATACCTTCCGAGGAAGGTCAGGACATCAACTGCTGGCACATGCGGGTTGTACATGTGTACAGTCACCATATGGCTCCTCTGCGCTGGCATCACAAACAGTGGGACAGCGGTCAATACAGAGAGGGGGCCCTTACCTCCTTTCTCCTTGAAAACCTCCAGGAAGCGCTCGCAAAGCTTGGCACTCCGGAAGGTCACATCGTAAAAACCCCCTCCGGGGAAATCCTGCAGGCAGTAAATGTCCGCAGCAGCGAACCCACAACAGTCCAACAGGACCCTCTTCACGAAGAAGGTGCGTTCCACAGGTGCACCTTCATCCACCTTCTTTACGGAAACACGGATGGTGTTCCGGACCCCCTGACCTGGGGCACGAGCACTTGCCGCAGCCATCGTTGCAGGTTGGCTGCTCCCCTGAACCAGCGTTAGGCCGAAGCCAGCATTAAGATCCACTGGTCGCAAGGGTGCACAGCCAACTCGACGTCCTCCTTTCACCTCCAAGACAGCACTCTCGTCCTCTCAGTCCACAAGAGAGTGGGTCTTTATTGTGTTCGAGATGTGAGCTGGTTCACTGAGCTGTAAGGTTTGTCCCCAGATGTTTCGTCACCATTCTAGGTAACATCATCAGTGAGCCTCCAGTGAAGCACTGGTGTTATGTCCCGCTTTCCATTTATCTGGTTAGGTTTCCTTGGGTTGGTGATGTCATTTCCTGTTCTTTTGAATGAACCTTCCAGCTCAGCGAGCAATCTCACATCTAGAACCTCAACCTGAGCTACAAATCTTCTCAAAACTCGCTATTTAAATGTCTTTTAGGGCTTTTAAAAAAATATTTCTGCTTTAATACTCTTGCAACCTGAACGAAGGACCTGAAGCTTCACCACTTATACACATGTGTCACCTTGTTCTCTACTACTTAATCAGTTTATGGGTTTAATTTTCCCAGCCGGCGCCACCCCCCACCTGCAATGATGCAAGCAATGGGCGAGTCAGTCAGTAAAATGTGGCAAGATCGGAAACATTAGACCATTGGTGTTGAGAAAAGAATAGGAAATGACATCACCAATGCAGGAAATGATATCACCAACCCAAGGAAACCTAACCAGATAAATAGAAAGCGGGACATAACACCAGCGCTTTGTCAGAAGCTCACTGATGATGTTACCTAGAATGGTGATGAAACATCTGGGGACAAACCGGCAAGCTCAGTGAGCTAGCTTACATCTGGAACACAATAAAGACCCACTCTCTTGTGGACTGAGAGGAGGAGAGCGCTGTGTTGGAGGTGGAAGGAAGACGTCGGGTTGGCTGTGCACCCTTGCGACCAGTGGATCTCAATGCCGGCTTCGGCCTAATGCTGGTTCAGGGGAGCAGCCAACCTGCAACGATGGCTGTGGCAAGTGCTCGTGCCCCAGGTCAGGGGGTCCGGAACACCATCCGTGTTTCCGTAAAGAAGGTGGATGAAGGTGCACCTGTGGACCGCACCTCCTTCGTGAAGAGGGTCCTGTTGGACTGTTGTGGGTTCGCTGCTGCGGACATTTACTGCCTGCAGGATTTCCCTGGAGGAGGTTTTTACGACGTGACCTTCCGGAGTGCCAAGCTTTGCGAGCGCTTCCTGGAGGTTTTCAAGGAGAAAGGAGGTGAGGGCCCCTCTCTGTATTGACCGCTGTCCCACTGTTTGTGATGCCAGCGCAGAGGAGCCGTATGGTGACTGTACAGATGTACAACCCGCATGTGCCAGCAGTTGATGTCCTGACCTTCCTCGGAAGGTATGTGAAGGTGGAAGGGGACCTAACTGACATGGTGGACCCCTTTGGCATCTGGACGAGTAAGAGGCAGGTCAAGGTGACGCTGAGGATGTGCGCAGACGGGAATGTCACACACCCACCGTCCAGCTTCGCGATCGGCGGGAGCAGGGGCTACCTGACCTATGCAGGGCAACCTAAAGTCTGCCAGGCCTGTGGTAGGTCAGGTCACATGGCAGCCGACTGCAAAGCCACCATCTGCAGGAACTGCAGGGAGGAGGGACAGCTTGCAAAGGATTGCCCACGAGAGAGAAGCTGCAACCTTTGCAGGGAAGCGGGCCACTTCTATAGGGCATGCCCGCAGCGGGGTGCCACCTACGCCCAGGTCGCCGGCAGGGGAAAGGTGGGGCCAGTCCCCCCGGAGGAGAGGAAGGCACCAGGGCCCAGCAAGGACCCCACTAATGTGCAGGAGGGCCAGGTCATGCAGGATGGGCCCGAGGCCAGCAAAGCACCCCTGCAGGCTCCGATTTTCCCCCCCGACAACCCGGAGCCAATGGAGGCGGCGACAGGCGACCCAGGGGAGTGGACAACAGTCCGGAAAGCGAGGAGGAAGGTGCGTCGACGGGCCCAGGAACCGCAACAATCAGGCGGGAAGAGGCAGCTACAGGGGGGCTATAAGAGCTCCTCTGACGAGGAGGATTCGGAGAGGGCCCACCCGAAGCAGAAGTTAAAGGTCTCGAGGGGGAAGGAAAGCAGCACCCTGCTTCCAGGTGATGGGAGGCGTCCTGAGGCTCACTCCGACACCCAGTCAAGTGCCGCTGGAGCACTGGAGGGCCCCCCGGAACTTCCAGGCGGGAAGGAGGAAACAGCGCGTCCCCAGCCTGACCCGGAGCCGGACCCTCCTGCCTCCGCACCCCTGACGGGGGGATGCCACCCGGAAGGCTGCACGGACGGTTTCCTGAGCCCGGAGAGAGTCCAGCAGTTACCCCGGGTAATAGGCATGAAGGGACTGATGGAGGGGCTGGACCTTGGACTTGGGGAGGGTACTGCGGTCACTGCCCACAATGGGGGTACAAGTTGTGAGCATTAATGTGCGCAGTGTCAAGTCAACCGTGAGATGTGTGTCCACGTTGGCCTACCTGACCACCATCAAGGCGGACCTCCTGTTTCTGCAGGAGTGCGGGATACCGCACCTCGACAGGTACGGGAAATGGTCTGGCGCCTGGACCTGTGGGCCTTCGATCTGGTCGGGGGGTAACGACTGTCGCTCCTCGGGCCTGGCTATTCTGCTGCGGGGGCGCAACTTCACCATCTCTCAAGTTCAGGAGGTGGTGGGGGGGCGCCTCCTAGTGGCTGACATCACCTACAGGAATGCTCCCCTGAGGCTGATCAACGTGTACGCCCCAGCGGTACGGAGTGAGCGGTTGGCTGTCCTGCAGCGGCTTCCACCCCTGCTGGCTACGTCCAGGCCGGTCATCCTAGGCGGAGACTTCAACTGCATCATTGATGCAGATGGAAGATCCGGCGTGGGGACAGCGAGTGGGGGGATTCAACTGGACGTCACGTCCAGATTCCTGATGGGCACGGTGAAGGACGCCAAGCTGCTCGACGTCTTCAGCACCCCTGCAGATGGAAAGCAGCAGAGGTACACCTGGTCGCGGCCAAGCGGGTCTATCCGCTCAAGGATAGACTTCCTGTTTGTGTCACGGACGTTCTCGGTCAGGTCCACCGGTGTTGAGCCGGTGTTCTTCTCTGACCACTGCCTCCTGTTGGCTGACTGTCACTTACAGGACGACCAGCCGGCCGGCAAGGGGACGTGAAAGCTCAACACGACTCTGTTGACCCCAGAGAACGTCGAGGAGCTTAAGAGGGAGTACGCCGGTTGGAGAACCGTGAAACCCCTCTTTGAGTCTCCAGGCGACTGGTGGGAGACGGTGAAGGAGAACATCAAGAGGTTCTTTGTCTTCAAGGGTGTTCAGAAGGTGAGAGAAAGGCGGGGAAAGCTGTCGCGACTCCAGAAAAGGGTGCAGAACCTGCTCCTTCTGCAGTTGATGGGGGTCGATGTCAGGAGGACCTCCGCGAGGTGAGGGGCCAGCAAGCCTCGCTCTTCGCCGCGGAGGCCTCCAGGATAATCTTCCAGTCCAGGGTCCGCTCCGTGGAGCAGGACGAGACGCGCTCGCGTTTCTTCTTTCAGAAGGCGCACAAAGAGAGCTCTGTGCTTAGCCGGCTGAAGGAGGACGACGGCTCGGTGACGTCGTCTCGGCCCGACGTTTTGAGGATCAGCAGATCCTTCTATGCCGGACTGTACGACACGAAGCCCACGGACAGCACGGCCTCCGAGTCGTTCCTGTCATCTATCACGGAGGTCTTAGACGACGGCACGAGGGAGTGGCTGGACCGGCCGATATCCCTGGACGAGCTGGCCAGAGCCCTCAGGTCCTTACAGAGGAATAGGACTCCCGGAAGCGACGGCTTACTGGTCGAGCTGTATTCTGCTCTGTGGGGCCTGGTCGGCCAGGACCTGCTGGAGGTGTACGATAGTGCGCTTCGGGCAGGGGAAATGTGCACGTCCATGAGGAAGGGCATCATCACCCTCATTTACAAGAGGAAGGGCGAGAGGGAAGAAATTAAGAATTGGCGTCCCATTTCACTTTTGAACGTGGACTACAAAATCCTGGCCAAGGTCATTGCCAACCGGGTCAGGTCTGTCCTGGAGTCAGTGATTCACACTGACCAAACCTGTGCTGTGCCGGGCAGGAAGATCGCTGAGAGCCTCGTGCTCATCAGGGATACGATCGCCGACGTACAGGACAGGTGGGTGGACACCTGCCTCGTCAGCCTGGACCAGGAGAAGGCCTTCGACAGGGTCTCTCATGCTTACATGAGGGGCGTCCTCTCCAAATTGGGGTTCGGGGAGGGCATCCGCAGTTGGATCCGGCTGCTCTACGCCAACATCGTTAGCGCAGTCTCGATCAACAGGTGGGAATCAGACAGTTTTCCTGTTAGATCTGGAGTCAGGCAGGGCTGCCCGCTCTCTCCTGCCTTGTTCGTGTGCTGTGTGGAGCCCTTCGCCGCCTCCATCAGGAAGGATGTGAGCCTGAAGGGCGTGACTATCCCAGGCAGCGGAGGCCTTCAGGTCAAGACCTCCCTGTACATGGACGATGTCGCCATCTTCTGCACCGATCGTCGGTCGGTGAGTAGGCTGTTGGACATCTGCGGCCAGTTTGAACTGGCCTCGGGTGCCAAAGTCAATAGGGGTAAGAGCGAGGCCATGTTCTTCGGGAACTGGGACGACCACTCCTTCATCCCCTTCACCGTCAGGACAGACTACCTGAAGGTGCTGGGTGTTTGGTTTGGTGGAGCTGGGGCATGCACTAAGACTTGGGAGGAGCGTATTGCCAAATTTAAGCAGAAGCTGGGCAGGTGGACGCTCCGGTCCCTCTCCATTGCGGGTAAGAACCTGGTTGTCAGGTGCGAGGGGCTTTCGGTACTGTTGTATGTGGCGCAGGCCTGGCCTATTACCTGGACCTGCGCCGCTGCGGTCACCCGGGCCATCTTCCACTTCATTTGGGGGTCGAGGATGGACCGGGTCCGCAGAGATACCATGTACAAAGACCTGGGAAATGGGGGAAAGGGTGTACCGAACGCCACCCTCGCCCTGACGGCTACCTTTGTGTGTAGCTGCATCAAACTGTGCGTAGATCCTCAGTACGCAAACACCAAGTGTCACTACTTACTGAGGTTCTCCCTGTCCCCGGTGTTGTGAAGGATGGGCCTGGCCTCGTTGCCGCGGAACGCTCCGAGTAGTTGGACCGTTCCGTACCACCTGTCCTTCGTGGAGAAATTTTTGAAAGGAAACACCTTTGACCAAAAGGCCGTCAGGCAGTGGTCAGCACGTAGTATCCTCAGCGCCCTTCGGGAAAAGGAGAGGGTGGATCCCGTCGTGTGGTTCCCCACGCAGACTGCCAAAGTCGTTTGGCAGAATGCCTCATCGCCAGAACTTTCAAACAAGCACAAGGACATTGCTTGGCTGGCGGTGAGAGGGGCTCTGCCAGTGAGATCCTTTATGCATGCCCGGAATCTCTGCACCACTGCACGCTGCCCTCGAGGTGGCTGCGGGGGGGACGAGACTGTTGATCACCTCCTTCTGGAGTGTGCCTATGCGCAGGAGGTCTGGAGGGGCTGCAGTGGTATTTGTCGAGGTTCGTCCTGAGCAGCTCCGTGACGCGGGACTCCGTGCTCCACGGGCTGTTTCCGGGGACGCACACCGAGACCAACATCAACTGTGCCTGGAGGACCATCAATGCGGTGAAAGACGCTCTTTGGTCTGCCCGCAACTTGCTGGTCTGCCTGCTCTAAGAACTGACCCCGACCGAGTGTTGCAGACTGGCGCACTCCAAGGTCCAGGGCTACGTGCTGAGGGACGCGCTAAAGCTTGGGGCAGCCGCCGCCAAGGCGCGGTGGGGAAAGACCACCGTATGAGCCCCCTCGTCCAGAAAAGGGAAAAGAATCCTATCTGGTAACTGGGCCCAGCTGGCGCCTTCCCCAACTGGTCAGGGGGCCAACTGGGACTGTGCGGGGTGACGACTGCCGGGGTGTTTTCTTTGCTTTGTTTTTTTTTCTCTGTTTTGTTTTTTTCCTTTAGTTGGTGTACGTACCCCCGGGCAACCCGGAGTGGCTTGCATGACTGGGTAGGTGTATAAATGTTTTTTTTTGTACATTCTATGAATAAAGTATATTTTTTCAAATAAAAAAAAAGGTGACGAAACATCTGGGAGTCCAACACCAGCGCCTCCACATCATGCCTCATTGAAGATCGCTGTCTGTTGTTTAAAATAGGAATTCAGTTGCCAATTTATGCACAGCAAGATCTCATAAAAAGCAATGGGCTTATGAGCAGATAATCTGTTTTAGGTATGTTGATTAAGAGATCTTGTTGGGCAGAATACCGGGATGGTCTCTCCTTCCACTCTTCAAAACAGCAGCATGGGACGATTTATAGTAAAATGGACAGATGGACTTCATTTTAACATTGAATCTACAAAGCAATGCCTCTGACCTTGTAGCACTCCCTCAGTACTCACACTGGGAATATCAGCCCAGACAGTGGCTCAAGAGGCAGGAAAGAAAGCCTGTTCCTACAAATTGGTGTGAAATATAATAAATTATTTTGTTTTTAAAACAATAAAAGAGACAGCAAAGCAAAAAAAAAGAAAGATCACTTCTTGTCAATATTTGGATTCGTAGAGAGAGTCTGACATCCGAATTAGTATGTTCACTATCTACACCGATTCATTAAAAAGCCTTGGGTTATCACTGTTATTGAATGCATTGTGTCTGTTGTTGAAGGTATCCTAGATAGATAGCTCAGTGCGTCCAGGTCTTACTTCTATTAGTTATGCATGGCCGATATTCATAATGATGAGATGACAATCATGGCTCCATTGGTAATGGACTTGCGTAAGTGCCAGAAGATCCCAATCCAGAGCTTGACCACAAAATTCAACACTGACAATCAAATGCCCACACCATCTGATATTCTGGCCACTATTAAACCCTGGATTAATGTAAAAATAGTGAAAATTAATTACGTAGTATGTTGCTATCTGTGTGGGCTTGCTGTCCGGAAATTAACTGCTGTGATTCCTAGATTACAACTTTTCAAAAGCGCTCAGCTTGCAACAAAACACGGAGATGAATTGTTGTTGTGAACAATTCCAAGTCTTTCATTAACTTCCCTCTCTTTACCCCAATGTATAACATCATCAGTTACATTAGAAGTCTTGATGAATTTGTACATATTTTGTTACGTATAATGTATGCTTTATAGAATCCAAGAGTTCTAATTTGCCAAATCCAAATATCAGGATGGTCAGCCATGCTGCTTAGAGGGAATTTCACCAATGCTCGAAGCTTTTGTTGTTCATCTGTTACTTTGCTGAGTCTCTTAGAATGGTGTTGGAAGCTTGAACTCTTGTGGGAGTCATATCCTATCATGTGAACTCAGTAGAACATACTAAATATCCGAAATTGGTACCTGAGAAATGATACACCACCTTGGCATCCCAAACCCCAGCTGAGGAGTTGAGGAAGGAGTGTTTGACCCTTTGTTTTGAGGGCTGGTGGGCTAGGATTTTTTTTGTTAAGTATTCAAGTGATACGTCAATTTGGAGTTCAATTTCCAGTGATTTAATGGGCACAGAGGGAGCAGGCAACATGCAGAAGGCACAGATCATCTTTCAAACAGGTTTAATGAATTAATATGTTTCATATGATATATAAACACAGGAAGGATGTAAGGGGGTGGGTACATCTTGGTCATGTTGAGTATTTCAGGAAGCTGCACTGGCTTTCACAAGTGAACTATGTCAAATTGTCTGCTTGCTTGCTTGATGATTTTAGATTTGGGTCAGAGTTTTGTAGAGTATCGTGTCATACCAGAATGCAAAGAATTATCTACTCTGGGGTTTGAGAAGCACAATACAGGGAAGTACAGATTGGGAGCAATTGTTCCACAGAAATGGCACAGCTGAAATGTGGAGGCTGTTTAAGGAGCAGTTGTTGCGAGTGATGTATAAATTTGTTCTTCTGAGACAGGTAAGAAGGGGTAAGATTAAGGAGCCTTGGATGACAGGTACAGAGGTGCTTCTTGTCAAAAAGAAAAAGGCAGCGTACGTAAGGTGGAGGAAGCAAGGGTCTAGCACAGCTTTAGAGGATTACAGGCTTGCTCGGAAGGAGCTCAAAAGTGGACTGAGGAGGGCCAGGAGGGCGCATGAAAAAGGCTTGGCAGGAAGGATTAGGGAGAAGCCGAAGGCATTTTACTCACACGTGAGGAATAAGAGAATGATCAGGGAGAAGGTAGGGCCGATCAGGGATAGCGTAGGGAACTTGTGCGTGGAGTCTGAGCAGATAGGGGAAGCCCTAAATGTGTTTTTTGCTTCGGTTTTCACTAAGGAAGGGGACCTTGTTGTGAATGAGAACTTAAGGAGCAGGAAAACAGGCTTGAACAGATCGAGATTGAGGAAGTTGATGTGCTGGAAATTTTGGCAAACATTAAGATTGATAAGGCCCCAGGGCCAGACCAGATTTATCCTAGGTTGCTCCAGGAAGCGAGAAAGGAGGTTGCTAAGCCACTGGCGAAGATCTTTGCTTCCTCACTCTCCACGGGAGTCGTACTGGAAGATTGGAGGGAGGTAAATGTTCCTCTTTTCAAGAAAGGGAATAGGGAAATCCCTGGAAATTACAGACCAGTCAGTCTTACATCTGTGGTCAGCAAGGTTTTGGAAAGAATTCTGAGGGATTGGATTTATGACTATTTGGAAAACCATAGCATGATTAAAGGGAGTCAGCATGGCTTTGAGAGGGGCAGGTCATGCCTCACAAATCATATTGAGTTCTTTGAAGAAGTCACGAGACAGGTTGACAAGTGTCGAGCAGTGGATGTGGTGTACGTGGACTTCAGCAAGGCATTTGATAAGGTTCCCCATGGCAGGCTCATTCATAAAGTCAGGAGGTATGGGATACAGGGTGATTTGGCTGTCTGTATTCAGAATTGGTTGGCTGACAGGAGGCAGAGAGTGGTTGTAGATGGTAAGTATTCTGCCTGGAGGTCAGTGCTGAGTGGTGTCCCACAGGGGTCTGTTCTTGGGCCTCTGCTCTTTGTAGTTTTTATAAATGACTTGGATGAGGAGGTTGAGGGGTGGGTTAGTATGTTTGCTGATGACACAAAGGTTGGAGGTGCCGTTGATAGTACCGAGGGCTATTGCAGGCTTCAGCGAGACATTGACAGAATGCAGAGCTGGGCTGAGAGATGGCAGATGGAGATCAACCTGGATAAATGCGAGGTGATGCATTTTGGAAGGTCAAACTTAAATGCTGAATATGGGATTAAAGGCAGGATTCTCGGCAGTATGGAGGAACAGTGGGATCTTGGTGTTCAAGTGCATAGCTCCCTCAAAGTTGCCACCCAAGTGTATAAGGTTGTTAAGAAAGCATATGGTGTTTTGGCTTTCATTAACAGGGGGATCGAGTTTAAGAGCCACGAGGTTATGCTGCAGCTCTACAAAACCCTGGTGAGACCACACTGGGAATATTGTGTCCAGTTCTGGTCGCCCTATTATAGGAAAGATGTGGAGGCTTTGGACAGGGTGCAAAGGAGGTTTACCAGGATGCTGCCTGGACTGGAGGGCTTGTCTTACGAGGAAAGGTTGACTGAGCTCGGACGTTTCTCTCTGGAGAGAAGGAGGAAGAGAGGTGACCTGATCGAGGTGTACAAGGTAATGAGAGGCATGGATAGAGTCGATAGCCAGAGACTTTTCCCCACGGCAGGATTGGCTGCCACGAGGGGGTCATAGTTTTAAGGTGTTAGGAGGAAGGTATAGAGGAGATGTCAGACGGAGGTTCTTCACCCAGAGAGTTGTGAGCGCATGGAATAGTTTACCAGTGGTAGTTGTGGAAGCAGGGTCATTAGTGACATTTAAGCGACTGCTGGACATGCACATGGACAGCAGTGAATTCAGGGGAATGTAGGTTAGGTTATTTTATTTTTGGATTAGGATTATTCCACGGCACAACATCGTGGGCCAAAGGGCCTGTACTGTGCTGTACTTTTCTATGTTCTATGTTCTAAACCTTCAAGCTCAGTGAACCAGCTTACATCCAAACATTTGAATGTACGCATGCAAAGAACCACAAAGTTATCATGCAGGTATCGCAAGCAATTAGGAAGGCACACTGACACAGGATTTGAAGTACAGGAATAAGAAAATCTTGCTATAATTGCACAAGCCTTTGTTGATTTTGCATCTAGTGTACAGCGTGTGGTTTGGTCTTCATATCTAAAGAAAGATATACTTGCCTCGAAATGCATTCAGCAAAGGTTAAGTAGATTGATGCCAGGAATGAGAGACTTGCTCTGAGATGAAATGCTGAATAAATTGCACTTACAAGCTCCGGCATTCAGAAAATTGAAAGTGATCCCATTGTAATTTATGAGATACTGTAGGTGAGAGACAGGATGGATACTGATCAGCTGTTTTGCTCGGCTCAGGAATTTAGAATATGGAAGCATAGTCTTAGGAAAAGGGCTGATCGTTTTGTACTGAGGTCAGGAGAAGTCTCTTCACTCAGATGGTTGTAATTCTCTAGAATTGACTGTAACACAGGGCTAAGCAAATAAGCAATCAATCAGCTTTTGGGATTTCTATTATCGATGGCAACTTCACACCTGACCTTCCAGCTAACCGTAGTCACAAGTACGCGTTTGGTAACATTTGTATTGGAACTGAAATGCATTTATAGGAATCGAGGGGATTGGGAACCAAGAAGGAAGGTAGAGTTGAGTTGGAAGATCAGTTAGGATTGTATTGGATAGCAGGACAGGTTCAAGGAGCCAATATGCTCTATTTTTTAAGCTCTTAATTTGGTAATGTAATAGCTCAGAGTTTAGCAAGACAAGAAATGAAAGGTAAATGTAATGTATATTGCTGTATGTTGGTGGTCTGCACAAAACCAATGTTTTTGATGATTGAAGCAAATGCAAATTACTTGCTGTTCCTAATGCAAATGTGACCAAATGTGCACTTGTGACTACATTCAGTCAGTTGTGAAGTGGCCATTGGTAATAGAAATCCAAAGCTGAATAATTGCCTATTGAATGATGTATATTTGATTTTGTTAAAGTTATGAAGTGCTGAAAGTTATTGAATAATATATATCGACTCTTACTGAAACTTAGTAATGCTTAGAGTTTGTTTTGTCTTTTTGTATTTTTGTTGGGAATCTCATTCAAACCTGGCTAGATTGATGATGTATGTGCATAAAATGGAAATAAAATGAATTGAAAAAGAAAGAAAAACTTTTAAAGCACTTTGTTTGATAACCCACTTCTGAAATGACTTGAGAGGATTTAGAATGCTAAAGGTGCCATATAAATGAAATTCATTGTTGTGGTTGGAGAAGAATCTATCCCGTAAACAGTAATGTGTGCTCCCTGGCACCCCCCTTTGCTAGCTTCAGAACCCATTATTGTAAAATCTTGTCCAGTTCTGAAGCCACTAAGTGTTCACGGCAAGTTCTGCTACTTATGGATCTCAATGACTACCTGGGATCCATAAAATTCAGTCAAAGGTGGGGATCAATATGTTGGTGAAAGAAGGACAAGGTCTAAACAACTGTGATAAAACATGATTATAAGAAATGATATTTTTGAAAGTCATGTTATATCATTACATCCAAAAATAGCCAAAAGTGTAGGCTATCTTAACAGATGTAAAAGAGCCAAATTATGTCCAAATTGACACAGTGATGGCAATGAAAGAACTGTTGTGGATGGCTCTGGGTCATGCTGCCTAGATTAAGAGTTGGGACAGTATTTCCTGTGGTTGTCAAGGTGACAACAGCTCTGAATGTTTACCTTATTAGCTCCTGTTGCTGGAGATATAAACAACATTTCACAGTTTGCAATGAAGTGCTGTATAAAGGAGGCCACTGAGGCTTTCCTTTATAATGAGAAACTTATCCATCTCACTCCCAATTGCCAGAGACCAGCAGGTTTTGCACAGATGGTAGGTTCCCCCACAGTGCAGGATTCCATTTACGGAGCGTGCATTGCCTTCCGTGTGCCTCGTTGTCAACTCCAACTGAATTCATCAGCAGAAAGGGAATCCGCTTCCCTCCATGAGCAGTTGATCTACAACCACTGACAGCACATCAAACAAGGTGAATGCTCGCCATCTCAGGAGCGATCATGATTCTTCCATACTGCAGAAGAAACTCTTTTTGCAAGCAGGAGCAGAGGATACAGAATCAAGAGAAAAAGGGGAAGCAACCGAGGAGGAAATAACACCACTGCTGTGATATGGATTGCACAACCTGAACACTTGGTGGGAGAAATTTCAGTAGTAGCAGTAAAAGGTGATTCGATGTATATTGAAAAAGGAGAAAGTTGTTGGGATGTGGGGAAAGAGTAGGGAAGTGGGATTAATTGGCTAGTACTATCAAACAGCATACACAGGCCCAGCAGATCAAATCTCCTCCTCCTGTGCTATCTTACCATACATTTCTACCAACTTATTCAGCAGTCTTCAGTGTTACCAGAATTCCACCCAGTATTGTAAATAATAAACATAAACAGAAGTTGTTAGAAAAGCTGAGCAGCTCTGGCAGCAACTGTGGAAAGAAATCAGAGTTAATGTTTCGGTTCCGGTGACCCTTCCTCAGAACTGTGAATAGTAAGCTGGCTAGTAGACTGATGGGTAAAAATTACAATGTGCTGGAGAAACTCAGCAGGTCTGGCAACATCTGTGGAGGGTGAAAAGCCAAGAGTTAACATTTCAAATCTGGTGGCCCTACTTCGGAAGGCCACTTCAAGGTGTTCACAAAGGAGTTGTAGGATTTGAAAGGATTACTCCCTGTTTCTCTCTCCATGGAAGCTACCAGCCCCAATGAGTTTTTCCAGCATTTTCTGGTTTCATTTCCAGCAGTTGCATTATTTTGCATTTAGTTGGGTTGATTGATATTTGGTTAATAAGGGAATTAGAGGACGGGTGGTCATTTAGAAAGTGGAGTTAAAACAGAAGTTTGGCCATCTTGTTTGACAGTGGAAGTGGTTTAAAGGCCCAAATGACTGACTCCAGCATCTCTTTGTTAAGTTCTTATAAAGTAGGTTTCTCTTCTGATAAGACTTATTATTGTAATCTGGAAGGCACATGCATAGCAGGCCTACAATAATATCCAAGCTGCATTAGGTATAGAGCACATGTTTGCAATGCTTTGGTACCTGGATTGCTCAGGAAAAGCCATGTACCCCTTTTATGTTTTTTGGACATTGTCACTGGCGGATCATGCATTTAATTCTGTACTTTTTTGTAATTTTTGTGGCAAAATTAGTGTGTTACCTCACACCCTGGCAGAGTGGAATCTGTGTTACTTTATCTACCTGTCTCATTTACTGTGCACTTTTGCACATGGTCTCACCATGCACAGATCCACCCTTGATGTGAGCTTCTGTATATTGCTGGTGGTGGCTGGGAATATAGGGGCAAGTGATTGTGTATCTCATTAACATCTATGTGATGCTGTGCTCTTCCACCTTCTCCGCTTGCTGAAAAGGTTCTGACTCCTGGGTGTCTAAATTTAAAAAACGTTCGATTGTGGTGTGGGAAGGGAACAGGGTCAGACGTGGTGCTTTGTAAAACTGCAAATCATGAACCAGAAAAGAGGGGAAAGAGTGAAGCAGGAAAACACCGGGACTGTTTTGATACACAAGATACTCAACAACAAAGCCAGACTCTCATTCCCATTCTATCCTTGCACTTCCCGTCGCTAACCAACCTAGCCTGCACATCCCTGGACACTATGGCCGATTTAACATGGCCAATCCATTTAACCTGCACATGCTTGGAGTGTGGGAGGAAACTGGAGCACCTGGAGGAAACCCACACAGACGGGGAGAATGTGTAAACTCCACACAGATAGTCGCCTGAGAGTGGAATCGAACCCAAATCCTGGCTCTGTGAGGCAGCAGTGTTAACCCCTGAGCTGCTGTGCCACCCATTTTGTCCTACATTCCTCTGCATCATATGTTTGATGTGTTTCCTTTCCTTTCCTCTGTTCGATGCAAGATATCTCTCCAACTCTTCATCATCTAGGGCTGGGACTATTTTCCCTAGAGCGTTGAAGGCTGAGGGGTGACCTTATAGAAGTCTATAAAATCAAGGAACTTGGATATGGTAAATAGAGAAGGGAGGGAGAGTCAAAAGCTAGAGGACATAGGTTTAAGGTGAGAGGGGAAAGATTTAAAGGGGACCTAAGGAGAAACTTTTTCATGCAGATGGTGGTGTGAGCATGGAATACGCTTCCAGAGGAAATGGTGGGGCCTTATTGATTGGAAGGATTTAGATGGATATGGACCAAATGCTGGCAAATGGGATTAGATCTGTCCAGGATATCTGGTTGGCGTGGATGAGCTGGACCGAAGGGCCTGTTTCCATGTCGTACCTTTCAATGACACTACCTGCACCAAAGCCAGCAGTGCAATGTCTTTCACTTCCAATCATCACTCAAAAACGAGAGCACAGATTCAATTCCCAAAGGACTCTCACTGCTTTTTCCAGGCTCTCCATTGGAGTATTCCTTGAAGTGGCACTTGTGCTATATGACCCCATGTCGATGTATGCTGCCAACAAATTGTGCGGTTACTGATGGCTGCAGGCAGGCAGGCAGCAAGAATGTGACGTTTTATGAAGGGTGCCAATTTCTGAGCATTGATCGTACAATCAAAATTCACCTTTATCAACCTTGTGGGTCACTGGTTGGTTGTCTGGTGCATGAGCACTGGCTGATAACTCTCTGTCCGTCTCACTCACAATTACAAAATTGTTCCAGTGCTGTCCCTGTGAAGGGAATTTCTTTCAAGTTGTTCGAAACTAGCCTTCTGTGTGACTCATTCGGTCCGCTTGCAATCCCCAACCGCTTAAAGTATAGCTCGTTCACCTTTCATTTATCACTTCCATGTATTTTTCCAAACTGGCGTGATGCCCTTGAGGTGACCTATTTCCCTAATTTGTATCGTCAGTGTTAATGAGTTGCCTGGTGCAGCTCTGAATCACCTGAGGTGGCCTCTGTTAACTTTGCACTCAGTAGCAATTCGTGGGCAAGAAATGGATACTAGCATGGCACCCCATGAGGTGGTCTGCCTGCATTAAGTATTGAATCACATACTGGGCAGTGTCCAAAGTAGAAAGCACACTGCGCTGAATCAGAAGTGCTAATTAGAAAACAAAGGCAAGAAATTTCACACAGCTGCTTCAGTCAGTTGCTACATCAGTGAAGCACACCATGTCAAGTCTTAATGCTTACAAAATTTATTCATTTTTTCAATACGTTAATTTCTCCCGGGAGTTTTCAATATTGACCTCCAGTCTGTCCATCTCTTTTGATAGGTTCTGACTCTGAGTGGAATCTGGAACTTTGCTCATGTATGAATCTAGATGTTAGGGGTATCCAAGTCCTTGCCCCTCAACCTGTCCAGCTTTATGTCTGACCTCAGAGCTTCCACCAGATAGTAGTTGAAAATACCAGCCGCTCGCTGGCAAGTTGTACCAATCTGGGAGTGGAGTCAGCCTACAGCATACCCTAGTCGGAAAAAGCCACACCCTAAAATCACCTGCTCAAAAACAAAATATCCTCACAAACATTCATGTATGGAAATTTTATATTGCATTTAACAGATCCTTTTTTGATTTTTTTTCAGATCCTAAAGCTCGCCTGGTATCCTTAGCTAGCCTTCCAAGAGTGAAAGTGGTGGGTAATCAGTCTCTAGCCGTTAATTGGTTGCCGTGGAGACAATCATGTTGCCTGATTTGTCCTCCCCCCTACATAATGCAAACTTTAAGACGCTTCCATTTGGACCCGGGTCCTGAAGCCTACTTGGAAATTTCTGCTTTCACCTAATAATTCCATTTATGATGTAAATTCAAATTCCACAAGGCAGCTGGAGACCTAGCATTCAGTGTTAAAATCCACACGCTGAAGTCGGTGATCGTGAAGATTTTGGACTGTGCAATAAACCCAACAACTTTTTCTTTAGGAATGGAAACCTGTACCTTGTTTGGCCTATTGCAGAAACTTAACCATTATGTGGTGATTACAGGAATGTTCAAATTTTTCTCATTTAATTTAGAATATAGTTGGATTCGCAGTTAGTATTGTTGATATTATTTGTAACATATCATAGTGTATGTCATACAATTAATTGCTTTTGCAGAGCTGTCACTGTTGTGCCAGAAACCGTGATGACATCATGTTCCGTTAATTTATTTAGTGACAATGCTGGTTGGTGTGATGATACCTGGACGTTAGGTGTTAAGTTAGGAGGAGAGATAATTCAAATTCGGCCTGTTTTCTCTGGGACTTAGAAGATTAAGGGTGAACTGATTGAAGTGTTCAAGATAGTGACAGGAGAAGACAATGTAGATAGAGACAAACTTTTTCCACAGCTTGGGAATTCTAGATGTAGGGGGAGTAGTCTGAGAATTACGGCTACACGGCTCAGGGGAGATGTTGGGAACCAGCCCGACACGCAAAGGGTGGCAGATGTTTGGAAATCTCTTCCACGGACGGCAGTGGATGCTGGGTCAGTTGTTAATTTTAAACCTGAGATAGATAAAGTTTTGCTAGGAAAAGGTATTAAGGGATGTGGAATTAGATTACAGATCAGTCATGATGTCATTGAATGGTGGAACAGGGTCTAGGAGCAGAAGGGCCTACTTCTACTCTGTGCCTATGTGTGAATGTTATTCAGGAAATATGGAGTTGTCTATACATCTCAGGATCTTCAGTTCCAACCTGAACTGACCTGATGGGGCCTCAAATTAATGCCAAGCCTGAGAGGTGGCACTTCTGACAATTCAGTTCTCTCCATCAATATTACAGTGAAGCATCAGCCGATAGGTTATGAACTTAAAGGTTCCGAGCAGGGCTAAAAACCACAAAGGTTGACTGGAAAACAATTGCTTTTACAAATGGAGTCATTGGCTTTCATGTTGAACTCATATAAAGGAAAACTAATAAAGAATTAGATTAAAAAAAACACACACAATTTGTGGTGTAAAGTTTTGAAAGGGTTAAAGTCTGAGAACAGTGTGAGGAGCACCTCCCACTGTGCTGCTGTAACACTTCACATGAGAAAGAGACTTGCGTAGCAAATATGCCTTCCGCAGAGTTAATCATACTTCTCCATTATATGTAATAAATGGTAAAACCTACCAAAGATTCTACAATGTCTCCTAAGTTTATTAGCCAAATATACAACAATCCCCTGTATTATTTACTTTAAGCATGGCAATTTTGGAATTACATATACTCCTTTGTTTATAGGTTTTTGTCAAGATCCTGGGGGAAAAAATAACAAAAGCCTCATTATATTGAAAGTGTAGCTGATTAAGCTGGGCTGCCTCTCGCTTATCTACTGAACTGTACAAACTGGCTCCTTGTTGTTTAGGCAATGTGACTGTTACTGGCTCCTTCTCATTTTATTGAACTGAGCTCCCACCATTCCTTGACACTCCTTGCAGCTGCAGACAATGAGTTCTTGCCTGCTATTTCACGCATGAAGTGCCAGCCAGTTACTGAGTCAAGGCACCTGTCTGTGCTGTGTGATAAATTGTCATCCGAAAATTTCAGACCTGTGCCTGCCTGGGGAGTGAGGCTGACTGTAATTGAACACTGAAATACATCCAGGTGTATACTACTGAGATGGGACTGAGGAGAATCTATAGGAGGCTCATTCATCTCCGGGTCAGGAGGCTTATTCAATCAATAGTAATAATATTAATAATGCTCAGTTACTGAAGCTTCTGGATCAATTTTCTTTCCATTAATCTGCTTATCAGATTCAGGTCAGTTTCACAAGTCCAGAGGCAGTCTTGTATTCAGAAGTGAACACATGGATGCAATGCAACACAACACTATCTTGTTATAAAAGAAATCTGGATCATTTTTTAAAGCTTGAGGATGTAAAGAACTTTAAATATGCAACCCTTACACTGCATTAAAGGAATTTTGAACATGTTCTAGGGGTTGTTTAGCTTGTGTTTTATACAGCTTTTGCCCATAAGTATGTTCTGCACTTCTTTGGGGTATTCTGGCTTTTTAACTTAGTGTAAACTAAGTGATCATGTACCAGCTGCACCCCTTAAAACCTACTGCTGTGACAAAGCTTTTGGTCATCTGCCGTAATGTCTTGTTCTGAGACTTGTTTTCAATTGTTTAAAATTATTCCTGGGCTGTGGGTGTCACTGGCTGGCCAGAATTTATTGCCCTGCCCCTAGTTGTCCCTGAGAAGGTGGTGGTGAGCTGCCTTCTTGAACCTCTGCTGTTCACCTGCTGTCTGTCAACCTACAATGCCATTAGGGCAGGAATTCTAGGATCTTAACCCAGCAACAGTGATGGAAGGGCAATATAGTTCCAAGTCAGGATGGTGAATGGCTTGGTGGGAAATGTCAGTGGTGATGTTCCCTTGTATCTGCAGTCCTTGTCCTTCTAGATGGAAGTGGCCATAGGTTTGGAAGGCGCTGCTTGAAAATCTTTGATGAATTTCTGCAGCGCATCTTGTAGATTGTGCACACTGCTGCTACTGAGCGTCAGTGGTAGAGGGAGCGGATGCTTGTGGATGTGGTACCAGTCAAGCGGGCTGCTTTACCCTGGATGGTGCCAAGCTTCTTGAGTGTTGTTGGGGCAGCACCCATCCAGGCATGGGTTTGAATCTGGCCACGGCAGATGGTGGAATCTGAATTCAATAAAAATCTGCATTAAGAGACTAATGATGAACCTGAAACCATTGTTGATTTTGGTAAAAACCCATGTGGTTCGCTAATGTCCTTTAAGGAAGTAAACTACCTAGAATACACCTCCTCCCACCCACCCTCCTGCAAAAATTCCATCCCCTATTCCCAATTCCTCCGCCTCCGCCGCATCTGCTCCCACAACAAGACATTCCACTCCCACACATCCCAGATGTCCAAGTTCTTCAAGGACCGCAACTTTCCCCCCACAGTGATCGAGAATGCCCTTGACCGCGTCTCCCGTATTTCCCGCAACACATCCCTCACACCCCATCCCCGCCACAACCGCCCAAAGAGGATCCCCCTCGTTCTCACACACCACCTCACCAACCTCCGGATACAACGCATCATCCTCCGACACTTCCGCCATCTACAATCCGACCCCACCACCCAAGACATTTTTCCATCCCCACCCCTGTCTGTTTTCCGGAGAGACCACACTCTCCATGACTCCCTTGTTCGCTCCACACTGCCCTCCAACCCCACCACACCCGGCACCTTCCCCTGCAACCACAGGAAATGCTACACTTGCCCCACACCTCCTCCCTCATCCCTATCCCAGGCCCCAAGATGACTTTCCACATTAAGCAGAGGTTCACCTGCACATCTGCCAATGTGGTATACTGCATCCACTGTACCCGGTGTGGCTTCCTCTACATTGGGGAAACCAAGCGGAGGCTTGGGGACGGCTTTGCAGAACACCTCCGCTCAGTTCGCAACAAACAACTGCACCTCCCAGTCGCCAACCATTTCAACTCCACCTCCCATTCTTTAGATGACATGTCCATCATGGGCCTCCTGCAGTGCCACAATGATGTCACCCGAAGGTTGCAGGAACAGCAACTCATATTCCGCTTGGGAACCCTGTAGCCTAATGGTATCAATGTGGACTTCACCAGCTTCAAAATCTCCCCTTCCCCCACCGCATCCCTAAACCAGCCCAGTTCGTCCCCTCCCCCACCACTGCACCACACAACCAGCCCAGCTCTTCCCCTCCACCCACTGCATCCCAAAACCAGTCCAACCTGTCTCTGCCTCCCTAACCTGTTCTTCCTCTCACCCATCCCTTCCTCCCACCCCAAGCCAGACCTCCATCTCCTACCTACTAACCTCATCCTACCTCCTTGACCTGTCCGTCTTCCCTGGACTGACCTATCCCCTCCCTACCTCCCCACCGATACTCTCCTCTCCACCTATCTTCTTTTCTCTCCATCTTCGGTCCGCCTCCCCCTCTCTCCCTATTTATTCCAGAACCCTCACCCCATCCCCCTCTCTGATGAAGGGTCTAGGCCCGAAACGTCAGCTTTTGTGCTCCTGAGATGCTGCTTGGCCTGCTGTGTTCATCCAGCCTCACATTTTATTATCTTGCCTTCCTTACCTGGTCTGGTCTACATGTGACTCCAGGCCTACAGCGATGTGGTTGACATTTAACTTCTCTCTGGGCAATTAAGGATGAGTAATGAATGCTGGCCTAGCCAGAGATATTCATATCCCGTGAATGAATGCAAAAATAGACTATTACTGGCACCTTCTCATTCTATTCTGCGTTGAACTGAGCTCCCATCATTCCTCAACACCCCTTGCAGCTGCAGACAATGAGTTTGCAAGGAATAGACTGCAGATTGGTGAAACAGATTAAGAGATAAGGATGAGCATAGCGGGTGGAAGTGGGAAGTAAATAGTGTGATGCCTATTAGATCACTTCAAATAATTCCGGTTCTATAAACTGAATGTTTGAATAGGGGAGAGATAAGTTGCATGATATAGTAGCTCAGTCATAGCAACATTGGAATGCAAATTGCTTGTTACTTTTCCATTGCAGGAAGTAGGACTGTAAATCTGAGCTGAAATGAATCAGCCACTTTTACAGAACACCTTGAGGGATTTATTTTGCCTCTGTGCAGTGTTTTGAAGGAAACGTTGCACCTATCTACAGCTGCCAGCCTGTGATAAGGAGGTTATGAACATGCAGGTGATTGCTCCTGGAACCTGCTGTCTGATGCCTGTGGCAGGAATCATTGATCAGTTAAGAGGGTGAGCTGCAAAGATAGATGAAGACTCAGACTCAACAGTACTGCCAGACTGTCACTCACCTGGCAAGGCATGTAACAGCCTGGCAACACCAGCTTTACTTGTTTGTTATTTAAGTTGAAGGTCAGGGCAAGGGGATGGTCGAAGGAGAGAGGAATGCAGTTTGCATCCACTTCCATTAGTTACACAGTGGCATATTGGTGTTTCATATTTTAATGTCTCATCAGCAAGTGTCTGCATTGATTGAAGGTATTTATTTTGAGACTGTTCTTTCTCTGCCAGATTTAAATTCAGAAATATTTTTTCATTGTATCTCTAGCAAAACACATTCCAGCAGCATTTCCAAGCTTATTTACATCATTGCATCCTGATGTATTTTGGGCAAGTAACATCTTATTGGTGGCTAAAGGTATGAAAATCCGTTGCCTCTATCTCTCTGTCTGAAATTAATGTGTCAGAAATTTCCCTGAGTCTTCTGGGCCGTCATAGACAGTGAGCTATAGATATGTGTCAAATCTTCAGCGAAGGCTCAAAATCTTCTGGAGAGGATAGAATCTTCATGATGCACTCAGAACCTTCAGGAGAGAGTCAGAACCTTCATGTAAGGATCAGAATTTCGGGGAAGGGTCAGAACCTTCAGACAGAGACAATTTCAGGAAAGGGGAAACACATCAAAGCTGTGCCAGGATCTTCATTAGGGGGACAGGTTCTGTTGCCAAAGGCTGAGGTTATCTGCAGTTGTCACTGAGAGGAGCGCAGCGGTTGGATTGAAGTCTAGGTGTGACCCACTGCAATTTCCTCAAAGTGAGTGTTACTTCAGAGGGAAATGTGTAGCCCTCCCACTCCAATATTTCATGGAATTTTGAGGTCATGGCGAAGCACATTTTGGTCACCACACCCCACACATTGAATAACCAGAAGGTTGGGGCCTGTGAAATGGAGCAGTTTAATCATTCCCCTTTCTCTCTCATTAAAATCTGGCCTTTCTCTCCGTTTTCTCCCTTATCAACGTTACGTTGCCTTTTTTTCTTATTTCCCAAACTTATTTTCTTCTTGTTTGTTTTCCCTCGTCCCCATCTGCTCAATTTTCTTTGCCCCTTCTCTTCCTATTCTAGTTCCCGCTTTAAACTTCTTCCCACGTTTTCTCTTTCCCTTCTTCTGCCCTTTGTATCCTATTTCCTGGACTTAAATATCACCTGTCTCTTTAATATTACTTAACACTCTATTCTTTGTATAAGAATCCAGTATAAATTTTCATAGAATTGGAGCCTCCAGAAGGGCCGTGAATTTAGGGGAGGTGATGGCCTAGTGGTACAATCGTTGGATTGTTAGCCCAGAGACCTCAATATTATTCTGGGCTCCCAGGTTTGAATCCTGCCCTAGCAGATGGTGGAATTTGAGTTCAATAAATATCTGGAAAAAGAACGGAAACTGTCATCCTTACCTGGTCTGGCTTATGTGTGACTGCACACCACACAGCAATGTGGTTGACTCATAATTGCCGTGAAGGCAGTTAAGGATGGACAACAAATGCTGTCTGGGCAGTGATGCCTGCATCATGTGAACGAATAAGGGGAAAATAAAATAGTAAACCTGCACTCTTGATCTAACTGGCTCTATTGCAGGCTGGGCACCTCCCATCCAAACATTTTCTTTTTAATCATTGCGTGGAATCAGGCCAGCTTCTCTATAACCTTGATCTCAAAGGAGTCATGAACCATAGTCTATATTAAGGAACCTTTCTAAAGGTGTGTTCAAATTGTCTTAACCTTATTTCCCATGTTCCTGTACTCCATCGATCACCCACGCCCCATGTAATTCTCTTGCCAAATCTAGCAGGAAGCCCAGACTGTAAAAGGGAAAACCTTGTCTAATTGGATGGCCAGTTGGATGGATTTGCTTGATCATCTATTTGATGTGGTTATTTTTATGGGTCTGTCTTGTGGCACAGTGGTGATGCCCCTATCCTGGACCGGGAGGCTGGGATTCAAGTCCCACCTGCTCTAAAGATGAGTAATGTCAACTCTGAACAGGTTGATTAGAAAAATAAGGTAAATAATTGTTTCTTATAATAATTTTTATACGTGGTCCCTGTGTCAATGTCTCAGTGTTTATTCATACAAGATTACGAGGCTCAATAATCTTAAACCTGTTTTTGATACTTTGGTGGTCTTTTTGATTGATACTTTATACTGATTGCTGGACAGCAGTAATTTTTTTTTCAAAAGGTTTGCATTTCCTTGCTGAACAGTACCACAAATATGCAGCATTAATTGGGTGTGTATACTGGGTGAATAGATATGGAAAGGTGATGAGTTGACATAGAGACTATGAGGTATCATTGGAATTGGGTGGGGACACAAACTGGCATTGAATTAGCTTGTGGGGCGCTAAACAGAACCGTGAGGAGTGGGTAAGGGTGTTGGGGCACGAAGGTAAGCGATCCAAGCTACCTATTGTTTACTGCAATAGGGAAACAGTCTCCAAGAACCAGGGTGGGCCGTTTAAACAGCCCTTTTGTGTGCTGGGCAGCTCCTGGAGCTTGATCTGAAGTGTGCCCAACTTCATGCCGTACCTGCCTCCCTGGAGTGAAAACCATGCCATTCTAGACCTTTGTACCCGGGACGATATAGCAAGCCAGGAAAACTCTCCACTCGAGGTATTTGTCTGCATAGCAGAAATCTAGGACTCCATGTACATGCTTATATTTTGTAATGAGCTTCTTGACACAATTGCTGAAAATTCATAGATGGTCCATTGACTGCTATCTAATGCTCAGAGCGAACAAGACTAGTGCTTGATGGGTAAATGAGAGTGAGTACTTGGTGGCAGCAGCTTGCTAATTACTTGACATGATGAATCATAGAGACACACAGCATAGGAGCAGGCTGTCGGGTCCGCCATGCCTTCGGCAACCACCGAACACACAACTACATTGCTCCCATTTACCTGCACTACGTCTCCAAATTTTAAAGACTCATCCAGATGCAGCTTCAATGTTGCGAGATTACCTGCCTCCACCACCATCTCAGGAAGTATGCTCCAAATTTCTACATCCTCTGGGTGAAAAGAATGGTTCTTAAATCTCCTCTAAAGCACTTACTCCTCACTATAAATTTGTGCCTTCCGGCCTTAGGCACGTCTGCCCTGGGGGGAAAAGCATCCTCATGGCCTAGTCTGTCTAGGCCTACTGTCAATCAGATTTGTCCCCTCACCATCCTCTGGCTCTGTGGAAAACAAACTCAGCCTATTCAGTCTCTCCTCCATAACTGAGACTTTCCAACTCGTGCCTTACCATCCTGCTATTGCTTCTTCTGGGCAATATCCCTGAATACTCCATGGTCACCATTCTGTTCGACCCTTCACTCACACCACGAGGCTCCACCTCACCCTGCCCGATCTTGGTCCGACTCCATTTCAGGCATTCAATGTTTTACTTTAGAGTTGACAGACACCTCCGAACTTAGGTGCTTCTGACAAGATGCTTTGCAGACAGGGGCAGATACGCCTCTGTATCTCCACAGTCTGCTTCATGGTTGCTTTTAGCTTTCTTTCTGAGCACTGACTGACTTTAGTGCGGAGTTACAGGGCGCCAGACTTTGTATGGATCACCACAGCTTTCCTGGCATTCCCTGCTGTCAGCCTCTGTGATCCGCTTTGCTTCTTGTCACAGAGGGAGAGGCAGGCAGCTTGCGACCGGCTCAACAGTCAGTCTGTCAAACAGACAGAGAGTGGATGGGTCTGTGTATGGCACTGTGATACATCAACATCAAAGCTGCAGTATGTGCCAGCAGCTTAGATGGCAAACCTCCTGCATAAGCTTCAGGAAGATGAAGATGCACAGAAGTCAAATGGGACCAGCCCTTCCTGAGGTCAAGGTAGACTACAGTCAGTTAAGGCCTACTGGCACAGTCAAGCAAGGGGCCCATCTGACTACGCCGAAGGGATTCTTGACATTCTCAATTTCCCCATTGTGAATTCTGCAGGTCTGGTATGGCCAGTCTAGGGATCACAGGCTGGTCAATTAGGGTTGCTGCTGAGATATCAGTGCAGGGAGTGCACCAGTTTTTCCTGGAATGAGACAAAAGAAGGGATTGGGTACTGTGGACTGAGATGCAAGAGCAGCTTGTGGCCTTGCCTGAGCAGGAGAGGCGTTTCACTAAGTGAGGAGGAAGCACAGTTAGTTGTTTGGGAAGATGGAGGTGGGGGATACTGGACATGATACATGTAATACTGAGGGCTGTAGGCCATCAGCCCTGGTGAGAAGTGGTGGCAAAGTTAGAGTGAGGGACAGGCCTTGAGTGTGAAGCTCTGGAGAAGAGATGGTGGTGTTAACTGAGATTATAGACTTTACGCAACATTGCTGGGTGACTCAGTCAGTCAGGACTTAATACTGATCCCCTGTTGCAATTTCAGCCTGGGCTAACTGGGTCTGTTTGGTATCCTATGGTGCTCAGCAAAATAAAGGACTGCCGTTCTCTCTGATACCCTATCCAAATCCCTGTCCTGGAAGTGGGGAACAGGCTACAATGTTGTCAGTATTGAGCACCGGCATTTTGAGGGCTCATTCCTAGATTGCAGCTTCTGTAGTGTTGCGCAGCTCTGCTTTCAATATGGTTGCCAACTGTACATAAACTAGAGCACTTTTATCTAACTTGCCGAATGACTTCCCAAGAAGCATGGCCAATATTTGGACTGCATAATAGATAGAGCGTAAAGCAGAAATTTCAGCCCTGGCCCTGCTGGCTCAACTCCTGTAAATGCCACATCTTAACTATAAAAGTGAAAGTCCAGTCCTGTGGTTCTGCTTTGATGGGCAGAAACCCTCACTCAGGAGCATTAATAATGGACTGGATTAAATATCCTGCTTAATTCGCCATCAAATACTGTGACACCAATTATCTGTCAGTTGCTATCCCATGCAGCATCCTCTTTGCACTGTGCAGTGTCAAAGAGACAGATAATGACCAATACACTGAACATCTATCTTAGTTTGGTATGACACACTCCAGATGTTAGAGTACAGCAAATGTAATTAGAAAGCAGCATGAGATCGAAAGGCCAGCGGAAGCGAAGCTAATCATCACTGGTACAGGCTCAGTTAAGCTTTAGTAGTCACTCAGGAGAATTCCCTGACCACTGAACCCAGCTTAACTGCAGACATTAAAGCTCTTGGGCTCCCTTCAAAAGGGCAAGTGATAATGTGCAATCGAATAACATAATCACCGACAAAACAGATGAGTCATTGGGGTAGACTCAACAAAATTACTTCTGGAAATAATATTTCATTGCTGGTTCACATGCAATAGTTTTAATCAAAGCGGCAGCTCAAACTTGACTTAAATTAAGCCTGATAGTGCTGAAAATATGTGTAATGAAACAAGCAGGGAAATAGTTTGGGTACAGATATAAAGAAACATTCACTCCTGATACCATAACTTGTTGAAACATTGACCTGGCTTTTCTCTTCGCAGGCTTTGAAGAGACTGTCATGCGTTTTCCCTTTTGTATTTGTAGAGGTCCAGCATTTAGGGATATTCCTATTTTAGTATTCGACAAAGTCTGATGTCAGTGGCAGAGCAGGCAACATATGGCATCCCGTGCCCGGGCTTGACCTCTTCGCCTGCGTTTTCTTTTCCTTTTTCCTTGCCCTTCTTCCCCTTTTCTTCTTCCTCAAACTTTTTCCTCAAATCAAGTTGATCAGAGGATTAGATAGGGTGGACAGTGGGAGTCTTTTTCCGAGGATGGTGACGCCTGCTTGTACGAGGGGTACAATAGTTACAAATTAAGGGGTGATAGATTGAAGACAGATGTCAGAGGCAGGTTCTTTACTCAGAAAGTGTAAGGGCATGGAACGCCCTGCTGCCAATGTAGTTAACTCAGCCAGGTTAGGGGCATTTAAACAGTCCTTGAATAAGCGTATGGATGATGGGATAGTGTAGGGGGATGGGCTTAGATTAGGTCACAGGTCAGCGCAACATTGAGGGCCGAAGGCCCTGTTCTGCGCTGTATTGTTCTATATTCCTCCTCAGCAGGAGGCATCCTGCATGGGCTTTGGCGCAATGCGGCTAACAGAGTCGGTCAGTCGGCCTGTGAAGCCTGCAGTGGGAAGCTCACTTTTGCATGGAGTGGGCCCCCCTGAAAGCATCATGGCATGGGCTGGGAAGCCTAGAGCAGAACTCTGGCAGCGGCATGCAGATAAGGAAATGTCGATTCTCTTTAAGTTATCTTTTTTAAAATATTTTATTCCAAGTTAATATGGATGGCACCTATATACAAAATTCTCATTCTGCTCTATATTGAATACATGTGACAATAAAGGATATCTTAATTCTGCACAGTGATAATGGGAACCGCAGATACTGGAGAATCCAAGATAACAAAGTGTGGAGCTGGATGAACACAGCAGGCCAAGCATCTCAGGAGCACAAAAGCTGACGTTTCGGGCCTAGACCCTCCATCAGAGAGGGGGATGGGGAGAGGGTTCTGAAATAAATAGGGAGAGAGGGGGAGGCGGACAGAAGATGGATAGAGGGGAAGATAGGTGGAGAGGACAAGGGAGTTGCAGTGGGAGAGAGATTCCCTGAGGTTGGTCCGGAGGGAGGAGGGTAACTTCTTCAGGTTAGGCATCCCTGGAAGAGGCTTCTCAGTGAGGTTAGTTCCCATTATCTCTGATCACAATTTTAACCTCACTGCGAAGCCTCTTCCAGAGATGCCTAACCTGAAGAAGTTACCCTCCTCCCTCCGGACCAACCTCAGGGAATCTCTCTCCCACTGTAACTCCCTTGTCCTCTCCACCTATCTTCCCCTCTATCCATCTTCGGTCCGCCTCCCCCTCTCGCCCTATTTATTTCAGAACCCTCTCCCCATCCCCCTCTCTGATGAAGAGTCTAGGCCCGAAACGTCAGCTTTTGTGCTCCTGAGATGCTGCTCGGCCTGCTGTGTTCATCCAGCTCCACACTTTGTCATCCTAATTCTGCCTGCTTGTTTTTTTTTCAAAAAAGGCATCAGTATTTTCAAAGGGTCTCCGAGGAAAAATATCACTGCCATATCCGAATAGGAAAGATTATTGAAACGAGATTTTGAATGAATGCCAGTCCACTTGCCCTGCTTGAACAGGAATTCCAGTTGGCACGCCGTAAATATCATGACTAACATTTTAAATGATTTTAACGCACGTGTAGCATAATTACATTTTGACATTTCTAATCCAGTTGGTGCCCTTCTACTGATCCCTTTCAGTATCACAGTTACTCATCTCCTTTTAATGGGTTTACTGTGTATATGGGGGTGATGTATTTCTATTGGAAGTGAGGAAACATTCCACTTTGTGAAACCCAATGAGCATCTGATTCCCTAAATAAATGCAACTAACTAAAATCACCATCTGCCGTGCTGCTGAACAAGTACAGCTGAGGACCATCCCAGTTTCCATTAGTGGACTGTGCTACTTTGGCTGATTGCAGTAGGGTGGAACATAGTAACTCAACAGTGAGCCTCATGGGGCTGAATTTTATTGCAAGTGTGCAGATCCCACATTAGAATGAATTCTGTATTGGAACCTGGAAGAACAAGCGGCAAGGTGTTAAACCTTTTTTGGGGATGGCTGATTAGGAAGCCGTGACAGGGTGCCCCGTCCGATGAAGGAAGGCAGGCGGGTCCCCACAGCGAGGGATATAGTCAGTGTCCTTGAAGTGTTGGGGAGACTGGCCCTCTGCAGGAAAGGCAGCAGGGCAATGCCAGTGCCTTCAATGCTAGGGCAGCTGTTAGGGTAGACACCCCTTTCTCCATGGAGTAGCCACAAGGCCATGCATACTCTCTGTGGAAGGAGCCATTTTGTGAAGTACTGCAGGCAAATATTGTACGCACTTGTGTAAAAAAAAAATAACTTTCTAAGACAAAAATTCTAGGTTGTGAAGTGGGGGTTCAGCTTTTGCATGTAATGTTTTGGAGAGGTTGACAATCCCTATCCTATCTCCTTGTTAATGATGTTCCTTCTTTCGAGTCTGTCCTTGTCAACCCCACCCCCATAAGTTGGACAGAAGGAGCCAATAGTAATTTAATGATTTTTCAAAAAAGTAAATGTGTAAATAAATAATAATCTCCACGGAGGCGGACATTAATTTCTGTGCACTGATTAAGTTTGTTTATCAAAACCACAAGCCAGCTACAAATTTATTGAATTTCACTTGGCTTTTTGACAGAAATGAGAGGATGCTAGTTAGCAGCGGAGCACAGCGTACAATGAACATGTTTAAAAATCCATAAAAATCACACTCCTCCTTGACTCCAGAACCAAATAACACATTCCAATCTGCTTCTTGAATGGTATACACACTATTCACATCATCTTCATCAGAATTCATGTTGACGTCAGCCATATCTTACCACAAATCTTCTTGTGCCATCAAGTGCATTGGCTATCCTACATTTTTATGACCTGTACGAAATAAGAGTAGAATTAGACCATTTGGCCCTTCAAGTCTGATTTAAAATTCAACGAGATCGTGGCCCAACAGTTTGTTTTCAAATTGCACATTCTCATCACGTTTCCTCTGCCTAATGAGAATATGTCTACCCTAGTCTTAAAAATATTGAATGACCCAGTCTCTGTTGCCTTCTGTGGCAGAGAGATTCAAAGTTGTACAACTCTCTGAGAGAAAAGAATCCTCTCCATCTCTGTGTTGACAGGATACTGTCTAATTATAAAACAGTGCTGTCTAGTTCTGGGTCAATCCACAAGACGAAACATCTTTTCCATGTTCATCTTGTCAGTCTCATTCAGGATCTTACACACTTCCATCAAGTCACCCTTCCTTCTCCTAAACTCAATGAAAGCAAACCCAATTTGTCCAACCTATCCTTATATGGTAAACCATGGATTCCTTTCAACTCATCTAGAAAACATCCCCTGAATTGCCTTTGATGGATTCACTTCCTTCCTTAAATAAGAAGACCAAAAATGCACAGTTTAAAAAAAAATCATTCACAGATGTAGGTGTCACTGACTAGGCCAGCATTCATTGCCCATCCCTAATTGCCAAGAAGGCAGTTGAGAGACAATCACATTACTGTAGGTCTGGAGTCACATGTAGGCAAGAAGGCAGTCTCCTTCCCTAAAGGACATCATTGAACCAGCAGGATTTCCCTGACAATCAACAATAGTTTCATGGTCATCATTAGATTTTTAATTCCAGGCTTCTTTTGATTTCAAATTCCTCTAGGATTAGGCAGGAATTGGTCCCAAGTCTCCAGACCATTACCTTGGTCTCTAGTTTATTAGGCTAGTGATAATACCACAAGACCATTTGAAATGTGATCTCAACAATGCTCTGTCTAAGTGAAGCATACCATCCTTTAATGTTGAATTCCTTTCATCATGAAGCATTGTATTCCACTCGCATTTTTGATTGTGTGCTGTTCTTGCACAATAACTTTTTCTCACATGCACCAGAACACCTAAATCTGCCTTTATGAAATTTGGGATTTTGATGTTGGTCTCCATTTAATTAATCTTGACTACTGCTTCCTGCAACATCTCCATTCCATTCTCTCAGCTCCTCCATCGCTTAGCTCCCCATATTTTCCATGCAGAACGTCTTTCCTAGTTAATACCTATGTCATTAAGGTGTTAGGAGGAAGGTATAGAGGAGACATCAGAGGGAGGTTCTTCACCCAGAGAGTTGTGAGCGCATGGAATAGTTTACCAGTGGTAGTCGTGGAAGCGGAGTCATTAGTGACATTTAAGTGACTGCTGGACATGCACATGGGCAGCAGTGAATTGAGGGGAATGTAGGGTGGGTTAGTTTATTTTTGGATTTGGATTATTCCACGGCACAACATCGTGGGCCGAGGGGCCTGTACTGTGCTATACTTTTCTATGTTCTATGTTCTATTGGTTCCAATGTGAACTATGACCACTGGACTTAACCCCCTCACAGCAAGTCCTCTCCAGCTCCGAACAGATATCCCAAACACCAGAACAGGACAGGCAACACAGCTCTTCTTGAATGATTTGATGACTACCTCCACTCCGATTTTGTCTCAGGTATCAACAATTCATTCACACAGAATCGTTTGGGCTTATATGCCACGTGCATCTCTCCCCCAGTCATCGAGCTAGGCCAATCATTGATGAATCTAATGGTTGAACAAGGCTGGTTAAAGTATTGGGAATCACTGTAATATCAGTGTTAAAAGATGTAGCTTCAGCAACGATGTCATTAACAAAGTGCAATCTGAACAGGTGTCAGATGAGAATTTTATTTTTAATGTGAACCTTTTAGTTGGAAACTCTACATTCATCAGCCAAAAATTCAAGGCACTTTAATCGATCTATCATTTATTGTGAACTATTCTTTTTGGGAATTACAGTTTTGAGAGTGTTTTTCTCTTAACTAGCACCACTGGCTGAAGCTTTGTCCTATTGCACACACACAATCGAACAGTGAATTTATCCTTTGCATGGCCAGTTGGCTTCACAAACAATGTTTTCTCCCCAGATTTACTCATTGTTTGATGGGCTGGTATGTCGAAATTCATAGGAGTCTCATCCGTTTTCCCAATACAGGTCAATCTATATCCATTCTTTTCAATGTTTGACTGCTGAAATGCAATAAGCCTGTCATCAGATTCTGCCAGGAGATGCTGTGAAATCTTGGACTTCTATCACAGTGCAAAATTGTTTCCTTTCATATGTCATAATTGCTTTGAGAATGGCAACACCTACTTTTCTTGCTTGTTTGAAATCAAAGAGAACCCAAACTGGAAACTTTCATTGATGCATTTTGTAATTTCATCTCTCAACCACAGAAAGCGGAGTGAACAGCACAGACGATCACAGATTCCATTTAACACGCTGCTGCGGAAAGGTGGCCAACATCATCAAAGACCCATTGCACCCTGGCAATAACTTTCTACAACCTCTTCCAGCAGAAGATACAGAAGCATGAGCAGGTTCAGGAACAGCTTCTTCCCAGCCATGATTAGACTGATGAATGTACTCCCTAGCCTCAAAAAACGCTGATCTTGCTAATGTTGATCTTGCCTAGCACACACTCCTTGCAATGTAAACTCTCTGCCTCCGTCTAAAGTCTTTTTGATCTCTAAATCCTTTACTTACTGTGAACTACTTGTACCGGTCTTAAACAAGTTTTTTACTTTTTTTGTTGGTACACATGATAATAAGTAAATAAATAGATCCAACAGTGCAGAGATGTTCACTTCAGTAAGTTTACTACTTAGAGAAGGGTCGGGGCGCATGAGGCGTTCACAGCTGGCACAGGAAGCAATGCCTGAGAACCTCTGGTGCTTGGAGGACTGTTGGAGACCAGACACCTGTAGATGATGTGAATCAGTACTCAGCCATGAATGACATGTTGCACATGCATAGTCAGGCAGGGGAACACCAATCGATGATACCAGAGGACCTCACTAGCCTAGAGTAGAAGGTAGAGAAGCCCATCCAAGTTCCGTCTGCTTTCTCAACGGCAGGAAAGTGCTTGACTGCCTTCATAGAATGGATGACTTAGAAACCCAGACCCAACAAAAAAACAAGGTGGCTCCTGAGCGGGTGCTCCCAGTGCACTCTATCACTGTATCCATGGGTCAATAGCAAGGCAAGAGGGAGACAAGGAATATCAGCCTCACTCCAAGCACCTCCTAGAATAAAAATTAGAATTAGGATTAGATGTATTGTAACGGAGATTCACACGGATGATCCCTGGAATGGTAGGTTTAACATATGATGAACGGCGAAGGATCCTGGGATTGTACTCTTAGAGTTTAAAAGGTTGAGGGGAGATCTAATAGAAACTTACAAGATAATGTATGGCTTAGAAGGGGTGGACACTGGGAAGTTGTTTCCGTTAGGCAGGGAGACTAGGACAAGTGGGCACAGCCTTTAGGTTAGAGGGGGTAAATTTAAAACTGAAATAAGACGACGTTTCTTCAGCCAAAGAGTGGTGGGCTTGTGGAATTCATTGCCACGGAGTGCAGTGGAGGCCGGGACGTTGGATGCCTTCAAGGCAGAGATCGACAAATTCTTGATCTCAGAAGGAATCAAGGGCTACGGGGAGAGTGCAGGGAAGTGGTGTTGAAATGCCCATCAGCCATGATTTAAATGGTGGAATGGACTTGATGAGCCAAGTGGCCTTACTTCCACTCCTATGTCTTATGGTCTTATGGTCTTATGTGGACTCAAGTTACAAAAGAACAGGAGTTAAGTGAAAAATGTACAATGTTGCCAACACACGGTACCATCCGAGGTACAAAGTATCTAGGTACAAATCTTAGGTAGAAAAATAGAGAAAATAAAGAAGAGAAGTTACACTGCTTCACAGATGTACTTAGTATTAGTATGTTAGCAAAATAAGAAATAAAGCTAAAAAGACATTACAGCCTTCCAATGGCTTTCACACGGCCTGATCGGGTTCTATCATTTCCCAACAGGGAGCCATCTTTGTTTGTGGCCCACGGGTCACCGTCCCCACTCCAGGCTGTTGACTGCTCCGGCTCTGCTCCGGGCTCACTGGTCACTGTCTCCACTACTCTCCAGGCCCTCTGGTCGCTATCCCTGCTCCAGATCTCTGGCCACCTCCGCTCTGCTCCAGGCTGCTGGCAGCAGGGGAAAAAGACAGAGAGAAAACAAAACACAAGAGAGAAAAATAAAGGAAAGGGCGGAGGGGGGACCTCCGACTGGAGCGCCCTACTGTGCCATCTTGGATCTTTGGCACGAAGAGGCAGGGAAGTGTCATTATGTACCCATCGCGAGGAGGGATGCCAACCGCGATTCCCCGGAGCTACGACTCAGGACATTCCGGAGTTGCCCTGTGCCCCAATTTCCTCTCTATCAGTGTAACTACTATCTGCAGCAGGCTATGCTAAAGCTCTATCTGTGTATGGCACTCTCGGCATGTAGGGGCCCACTAGGCTCCAAACCCCCAGGGAACCCCCTCCAGAATCATCACAGTCATCGGGGCTCAGTGACCTGTCTCTACTTTGCTGTGGATGTTGAGTCATTGGTTGGTTAAACACAGTGGTAAGGTAAAGATAAAAACAATTTGAGGGCACATGTTTAAAAAAAAACACTTGTGGGACCTGAGCGTTGCTGGCCTGCTAACATTAACATTTATCCCTTGAGAATGTGTTGGTGAACTACCTTCTTGTACCGCTGCATGCAGCATGCTGCAGGTTGACCCACAATGCCCTTAAGGAGGGAATTCCAGGATTTTGATCCAACAACAGTAAATTTTCCAACTTAGGATGCGGAGTGACTTGGAGTGGAATTTGCACATGAAGGTGTTGCTATGTGATCAGTGATAATGGGAACTGCAGATGCTGGAGAATCCAAGATAACAAAAGTGTGAAACTGGTCCCAAAACCAGCCCAGCTCATCCCCCTCCCCCCACTGCATCCCAAAACCAGCCCAGCTCATCCCCACCTCCCTAACCTGTTCTTCCTCTCACCCATCCCTCCTCCCACCTCAAGCCGCACCTCTATTTCCTACCTACTAACCTCATCCCGCCTCCCTGACCTGTCTGTCCTCGCTGGACTGACCTATCCCCTCCCTACCTCCCCACCTATACCCTCCTCTCCACCTATCTTCTTTTCTCTCCATCTTCGGTCCACCTCCCCCTCTCTCCCTATTTATTTCAGAACCCTCTCCCCATCCCCCTCTCTGATGAAGGGTCTAGGCCCGAAACGTCAGCTTTTGTGCTCCTGGGATGCTGCTTGACCTGCTGTGTTCATCCAGCTTCACACTTTGTTATCAAGGTGTTGTCATGTATCTGCTGCCTACAGATGGCGCACATGATTATTTCATGTATCCAGTCTGCAATTCTATGTAAACCTATATTCACTCGCACTGCTGTAACATTTGATGCAGTCTTATTTCTTTACCAGATATTGACATTGCTGTCTAAAGTGAAAGTCATGGATCATCTTTCCTCATCAGAGGGTGATGTGGGTCATCTATTGCAAAACCTTTCATTGTCTCACATCATCAGCTTTTTCAGTGCCAAGTGATGCTCTCATGACAAATATCTAGCATTTGGGGATTACAGCCAAGGCTCACGAAGCTGAATTCAGGGTCAGGAGTTAAGTCAGGTTGATGCAACATGTCTGGCGCCACAGTATTGCAAAAGTGTAGACATTGCAGAGCAAACCTATGTACATAGTGGAGAAACATGGCTGGTTTTTTCAACATGCAGGATGGAAAGATCTTTCCCTGCTAAGGTTTCTGAGGCCACGTGGAACATTCTCAGAAAAAAAACGCAGAAGATGCACCGGTGAGATGAGAAGACTTTATTCTCCTAGGGATTTCAGGGAATTGTTTGGTTTCATCTCTCCGTCATAGTGAAAGCACAGTCACTAAGGATGCTCAGAAATTGTAATGAAGCAGTCAAGGACCACAGCATTCTCCAGGGCATGAGGGACAGTAGGGATCAAGGCAATTAATAACAACCTGGATGTAAGAGAACTGGGGAGCATCCTCCAAAGCCTGTGTGCCTTAGTCTGGCTGCTCAGTGCTGGAGGAACGGCCCACACTTACACTATGCTTTCAGAGCCTGATGACCCACATCACCCTCTGATGAGGAAAGATGATCCATGACTTTCACTTTAGACAGCAATGTCAATATCTGGTAAAGAAATAAGACTGCATCAAATGTTACAGCAGTGCGAGTGAATGTAGATTTACATAGAAGTGCAGACTAGATACATGAAATAATCATGTGCGCCGTCTGTAGGCAGCAGATACATAGCAACACCTTGATAACAAAGTGTGTTTCCAAAAATCATAGCATCAGTGAATTGCCCCAGCAACAGTTAGCAACAGGGTTGTCATTGGCATGTCTGTTACATTGTATCATTAACACGCTTATTGTTATATTTGAGCAACCCCCTGATCTGTGTGAAGATCATTGACTTCACATTGGAAAAGAAATGTTGATCCTGCATCTCTTTCTCTCCCAACAGGTCCACACTTGATTGAGTGAGTTTGTGGAGGATGCAACACACTACGATAATATATCACCATTTGAATGGTCCTGTGCTATCAGTTTCAGGAAATCTATCAAGACAGTAATTTGATGCATCATTCTGTTTAAGGTTTTCCCTCCAAACCTGCTCTTGGTAAACACTTAATCCAGCAATGGTGCCTACTTGCCTGTTTCCAGTCTGTGCATCGTGGAAAGGATCATCCTCTGTGGCTTTAGCAGCTTTATGTGACCAAACGTCCAGGTGTACGGGCACAGTACACATTGCCTGGGGTACTTAAAGCCTGTTAGTGTACATTGCATGGCACAATACTTCAACTCCCTTTGGTGGGTTTCGCAGAGAATCTGCCTGACTCAGTGATTATGTAATGTAGGTTAAATTGTGAAATCCAGCTCTCACTTACTGTTCTTCCATATACATCCCTTTTCTTCTGTAACAGCCTGCAGGCTATTCAAGAGGATAGTGCGAAAGGAGTGGAGGGAAATTCAAAATGAACCTAATAATTTCATTATCCAATATCCACAAAATTGCACTTCCTGGTAAAAATTGAGGCTATGGACATGTGGACCTGGAGACTGAGCAAATCATAGAGTGCAATTGTCATACAGCACTGAAACAGACCCTTCCATCCGATTTGTCCATGCTGACCAGATATTCTAAATTGATCTAGTCCCATTTGCCAGCATTTGGCCCAAACCCCTCTAAATCCTTCTTATTCATTTACCAATCCAGGTGCCTTTTAAATGTTGCAGTTGTACCAGCCTGCACCACTTCTTCTGGAAGCTCATGCCATAAACGCACCACCCTCTGTGTGAAAAAGTTGCCCTTTAGGTCCCTTTTAAATCTTTTCTCCCTTACCTTAAACCTATGCCATCTAGTTTGGGACTCTCCCGGCCCTGGCTAAAGGCCTTGGCTATTCACCCTATCCGTGACCCTCATGATTTTACAAACTTTTACAAGATCACCCATCAGCCTCTAACACTCCAGTAGCTTCAGCCTATTCAACTTCTCCCGATAGCTCAAGCCCTCCAATCCGAGCAACACCCTCGTAAATCTTTTCTGAACCCTTTCAAGTTTCACAACATCTTTCCTATTGTCGTACAACTGAGAAGAGCCATAGAGTTGCTCTTAGACACACGGGCTGAGCTCAGTTCATCTACACGGAGGATGTATCTGGCACTGCTCCAGCTTTTATTGAATCCAGGTTCATGTTTGCCCCTCAGCTGGATGTAAAAGATCACCTGGAACTCTTTGGAGGAAGAGTAGTGAAATAACTCCACAGAAGACAATATCCTGTCACCCTTTATTTGCATATGCACAGTACGTGGGATCTGACCAGCCACGTCTGGCCAGTCCCTCGACCAAAGAGACTCTCTTAATCTCTTGTTTATATTGGTCAGCCAGGGCTCCCTGATTGGTCCAGGTTATCAACCTTGATCAAGGATCTCACAGTCAATGAGATCCACCTTGCCCTCATTCTAAACACTACAACGGTACTCCCTGGAATCCTGGCCAAAGTCTGCAACATTACTAAGCTATTTGAGATTATCTGGTCTTCATCACACTGCAAGAGCTTGCTGTGTGCAAACTGGTTGCCAGGGTACCACATGGCAACAATGACTACACTTCAAGAGAATTTCATTAGTTGTGAACCACTTTGGGATTGGAAAAAGGCACTTTAGAAAGTGAACTCTTTCCTTCTTTTGTTTTTATACTGCTCTTGGTCAGTTTGAATCCAAGAAAATTAGTTTGCATTAGCCAGTTCCTTGACATTTTAAATCCAGTTCCCTAGACCCAGCATTACAATCTTAGGTGCGGAAATACAGGAAACTGCTTAATGTGTGCTGATTGAAGCCAGCTAAAGTCACAAAGTAACACTGAACTTTCCTGAAATAAATCAACGACCTGCAGATGCTGGAGATGAACTCTGACAAAGGGTCACTGGACTTGAAGTGTTAACTCTGTTTTTCTCTCAACAGATCCTGACAGACCTGTTCAGTTTCTCCACCACTTTCTTATTTTGTTACTGAACTGTCCTGTTGTGTGCAGTTCAAGTTCACATCAAAGATGTGACTGCTTTAGCCTAGCCATTAAATGAGGGTCTAGATCAGACTGAATTAAAATCGAGACCTGACAGTTCAGGAGAAAATAATTGACCACTGAGGACAAATGATAGTCGATTCAAGCATTTATATTTAATCTCTAACCTTTCTGAAAAATTCTCTGGCTTCCATTCAAATTAAATTTCAGTTAATTACTCTCCTACTCATATAAACTATTTTGCAGAAATTAATTGAGATTGCTTTTCAGATTGTCAGCTTCTGTTCTGTAACAATGTACTTTACCACGTGAATAACCAAGTTAATGAGATGTGACGATTTATAATCAGTGGGCGATTGGGCAGGAAGGAATGGTATCATTGGCACGTGACTTGAGGTTCCAATGCCCTGAGATCTGTTGAGGTTTTAGTAACTTTTGTTGAGAATCTGATTTTTTTTCTTTCTGAATTATTGTATGTTTGCATCCTGATTAAAAAGAAATTTACTGTTGATTATTTCAAGATTCCTTTCAAATTGAGGGCCCACTGGTTTTTGTGTTGAGTTTAAGGTAAACTGAGAATTGGGAGTAAATGATTTACTAGTTCTCTAATGCTTTAAAGAACTGCTTTAAAATTTGCAAAATTTAAAAATTATCAGTAGCACATGGTGTATTGAATGTATAGTCAGTGCCTTTTTAAAAAGGGTAAATTCACAGTAAGTGTGTAACTTATAAAAATAGCAATGGAGAGGTGGAAACTAAAAATATATAATTAAATTAATTGTCTGGGAAAGGGAAGTTCATGCACCATTCAGAGATAGTATGAACTGCTGATGCTGGAGCCAAAGATAACGCAGCGTGGGGCTGGAGGAACACAGCAGGTCCGGGCAGCATCAAAAGCATTGATGGGTGTCAAGAATATTTGCAAACAACCTTTTTTAGTTTGAAAACAGAAATAACAAACTTACTGCAAATATATAAAAATCAACATTTATTTTGCATAAAATGTATATTAGGGTTCTTAGGGACCTGTTCAGAGTGAATTTTGAAATTTAACTAGCCATCGAAGAATTATTGGCTATTTATTCTTCTATAAATATGTGGTAATTACATGTTTTAAATCTTCAGTAAAGTACAACTCACACTGGCTAATATAAATCTACTCAGTCACTTATTATTCAAAATGGGCTACTGATGTTGAGATGGATAAATGAATTTCTTTGGAGGACCCTTCCATTTTGGGGCTTCAGGAGCAGCTTTTTGAGTGGAGTAACATAGTAAGAAACCTTTGAAAAATGCTTTACCTCTCACTTTTATCACATTAAATGTCATAATTAAGTTGACGAAGAGTCACTGCATCCAAAGTGTTAATTCTGCTTTCTCTCTGCCACGCCTGCTGTGCTTCTCCAGCAATTTCTGTTTTTGTTTGTAATTAACTTGATGCTGTATTGCTGGGAGTTAAAGATCTGATGAATTACAGTATGGGGGAGGTAGGCTAAATTGTTTGGCCCGATTGAGCGAGACAATAAATCAGAAACTCATTTGCTTGAGCATGGTTGAGTTACGGAGTATTTTAAACAGCAGTTGACAAGAGTTCAGGAGTGGCACATTGCTGCTAGAATGAAGGATAGATGTAGCAAGGTATATGAACCTTGGATGACCAGGAATGTTATGACCTTGGTCAAAAAAATAAGGAAGCATACGTAAGGTCTGGGAGGATGAGAAGTGTCAAAACTCTTGAAGTATATAGGGAAAGTAGGAAAGAACTTAAGCTAGAAATTATAAGGGCTAAAAGGAATCGTGAAAATTCATTAGTAAACAGGATTAAGGAGAATCCCAAGCCTCCTTATACATATATAAAATGCAAGAGGGTAGCCAGGGAAAGGGTTGTCCCACTCAAGAACAAAGGAGGGAAACTATGTGTGGAGCCAGAAAAGGTAAGTGAGGTTTTGAATACTTTGTATTGGTACTCACCAGAGAAGGAATTGGAAGAGGATGATTTCAGGGAAAGCAGTGTCGAATTTCTAAGCCAAGTTACTAATAAAAAGGAAGAGGTGTTGTGCATCTCAAAAAGTATTAAGATAGGTACGCCCCCAGGTCCTGATGGGATCTATCCTAGAATATTGCGGGAGCACGAGAACAAATTGCTGGAGCATTAACAGACATCTTTGTATCCTGTTTGGCCACAGGCAAGGTCCCAGAGGACTGGAGCAAAGCTAATGCTAAAGCCATCGTTCAAAAAGGGTAACAGGGATAATCCAGGAAATTACAGGCCTGTGAGCCTTATGTCAGTGGGAGGGAAATTATTGGAAAAGATTCTCAGGGATAAGATCTATATGCATTTAGAAGCAAATGGACCGATTAGTGATAAACAACATGGTTTTGTGCAGGAGAGGTTGTGCCTCAATAATTTGATCGAATTTTTTGAGAAGAAAAAGAAAATGGTCGATGAGAGTAAAGCGGTTGATATTGTCTACATGGACTTTAGTAAAGTCTTTGACAAGGTGTCTCATGGTAAACTGGTACAAAATATTAAGTCACATGGTATTGGGGTGAGCTGGCAAGATGGATACAGAACGGGCTTAGTCATAGGAGATAGAGGGTAGCAGTGGAAGGATGCTTTTCAGAGTGGAGGGCTGTGACTAGTAGCCACAGGGATCAGTGCTGGGACCTCTGCTCTTCTTGGTCTACATAAACAATTTGGCGGAAAACATAGCTGGTCTAATTAGTAAGTTAGTGAATGATACAAAAATTGAACGAATTGCGGAAAGCGAGGAGGATTGTCAAAGGATGCAGCAGGATATAGATCAGTTGGAAGCATGGACTAAAAAATGGCAAATGGTATTTAACCCAGACAAATGTGAGGTGATGCATTTTGAAAAGTCAAGTACAAATCAAAATTATAAAGCGAATGACAGAACCCTTAGGAGTGTTGACATCTAGAGAGATCTGGATGTGCAGCTCCACAGTTCACTGAAAGTGATAGCACGTGTAAATAAGGTAGTTAAAAAAAAGGCCTATGGCAAGCTGATTTCATTGGAACGGGAATTGAGTATAAGGATAGACAAGTCATTTTGCAGCTTCATAGAGCGTAAGTTAGGCGACACTTGGAATATTGTGTTTAGTTCTGTTCACCACACTACCAGAGGGATGTGGACACTTTGGAGAGGATACAGAAAAGATTTACCAGGATGTTGCCTGGTTTGGGAGATTTTAGCTATGAAGAAAATTGGATATACTAGGTTTGTTATCACTGGAACGCAGGAGGTTGAGGGCGACCTGCTAGAAGTTTATAAGATTGTGAATGGCATGGATAGAGTGGAAAGTATGAAGCTTTTTTCCCAGATTGGAAGGCAGGGGTCAATGGCTAAGAGATGCAGGCTCAAGGTGCAATGGGGGAAGTTTAAAAGAGATGTGTGAGGCACGTTTTTCACTCAAGGGTGGTGAGTGCCTGGAACATGCTGCCAGAGGAGGTGGTGGAAGCAGACATGATAGCAGCATTCAAGAAACACATGAATGCATATACATGAAAAGGAAGTAGAGGGACACGGATCCTATATATGTTTTACTAGGGAAATGTTCTTTGAACAGGGGCCAGAGGACCTTTTGTTCCTAATTGAAGATTGGAGACGTAAATGGCTCCTTGGTTTAGTAGCCCCTCTGCTCATGTGGTGCCATGGAAGCTTCAACCTGACTTATCTCAGGTCTTGGATGGAGGGATTTGAAGCCAGAGGCTAGACACTGATCCTCTGCCACCTTCAAAGCCAGTTGGAGCTTTTGTGGGATAGAGTCTTAGAGTCATACAGCATGAAAACAGACCCTTCGGTCTGACCAGTCCATGCCGACCATAATCCCAAACTGATTTGCCCCAATCTGATTATTTTATAATCACTCATTTGACAAATAAAGAATAACAGGAAAGAAAACAATACTCTAATTTAGTGAAAGGTGAGCGCTCTGGTTGATTCTTACGATTATTCGCCCCGGCATTGGTCAGGGGACATCACACCAGGGGGGATGGATGCCACTGGATTAGTAATCCAGAGACCTGAGCTACTGCTCTGACAACATGTGTTCAAATGGTCCCAAGGCAGATTGAAACTCCCTCACTTCAGCCAGGCGTCAGGGAGCACATTCACATCGGTTAGTAATGTTTGGGGTGGCTTCTATTACCCCGTCTGATTCCTGCTTGGTCTTCTACCACCCTCCTCATTCTTCTTCACCAGCTAGGAGGCTGCCTTTCCCACATCCCATCAAGCTGCAGCCCTTCCCGGGGCCTTGCCCCACTCAACATGTGACCTCGAATAACCCCAAGCCACTCCTCTCCGCAATGCCCTTCACCACCAATCCCTGGCCATCATCTGAAGACACTGAGGATGAGTTGCCACTTCATCATTTCCCAATATGCGTTACCCCATCACTCACCAGGTCGTAACCACCGCTTGCCAGCTGCTGAACTCTAGGACTCCCTCCTGCCAGGGTTCACATTTGTCACTTTGGCTATCTTTGGTATCCTAAGTGTGAAAATATTTGTTTGAGCTTGGGCCTCACTCAGGCATGGGTCAATGTTTTGTATCTTGTGCACCCTCTAGTCTGAGACATCAGCTCAGTTGCAATCCGACAGACTATAAGATACAGAAGCAGAATTAGGCCAACCAGCTCCACCATTTCATCATGGCTGATATGTTTCTCAAACTCATTCTTCTGCCTTCTCCTCATAACAGTTGATCCCCTTACCAAACAAGTGCCGATCTAGCTCCCTCTTAAATACTCAATGACTTGGCTTCCACAGCCCTCTGAGCCAACGATTTCCACAGATGGACCGCTCTCTGGCTGAAGAAATTCCTCCTCATCTCAGTTGTAAAGGGTGGTCCCTTCACTCTGAGGCTGTGCACTCAGGCCTGAATATCTCCTACCAGTGGAATAATCTTCTCCACATCTACTTTATCCAGGCCTCTCAGTATTCTATAAGTTTCAATCAGATCATCCCCTTCCCCCCAGTGCCCTCGCATCCTTCTCAACTCCCTGGAGTAGAGTACGGGATCAGTGCAATTCCATCGTAAGTATTTTTACAGAAATCTGATGGGTGTGTACCATCACATTTGATTTCTCTTCAAATTGTAAGCGTGGATTAGGCATTTTTTTAAAGAAAAATTTGTAAGTAAATTCCTGTTGCTATATATATGGGCTGGTGTGTCATTTCTGCACAGATTGGAGATAGAAAATCTGCAACAGTGTCAAACAGACAGCAAATCACACACAATTCTCCACTTAATATTTGTAATTTAGTTTCTCTGCAAGGAAAATGTTTTCTTGTATGTTAACTTTGATTTGAGAGCCTTTTTTTGAAGAAAGGAAGCCTCTTTTTCTTTTTGGTTTGAGTTCAGTAATGTTAGTGGTTGGATCTGTTTGCATATATACTCACAAGTTTCCCACCCCAGATATTTGGTGTCCCCAGATCAGGCATAGTAAAGCCTCTCCAAATTCTACCCAATCTGTTGTCCTCAGATAAAACAATGACCTCTCCAAGTTGCTTTATAGCCACTACATAGTTGCTGTAGTCATTCAAGAAACAGCAATTTCACTAAACACAGTGAAATGTATGACCGGATCATTTGTGTTTTAGTTGTTGGTTGATGGATATATTTTGCCCAGGTCAAACCCCACCACTGCCCCCACAATCTCTCATTCTCCCTGTCTCTCTCCGTCTTCCACCTTTCTCCGCTGCCTTCCTCTACCCTCATTCCTTCCCTTGCTACCCCCCCCTTCAGTTTCCCCTCACCATCTCTGAAACCAACCCCCTTGTTCTCTTACTCATTCCTTCATCTCCCATCCCCTTCCTCTTTCATCTCCCCTCTTTCCCACATTTCTCACCTTTCCCTCTGACCCTCCTCCCATGGGGAGTTGGAATGATGGAGCAAATGCAACTTTGTGGTTCTGAGCAAAGCATTGGGCAGTATCATTTTTTCTTCAAAAGTGGTTGATTTAGAATGTGTCTGTACCTTGTTCGAATCTTGGCACTTTAGGGTGTTGAAATAACTGCACTGGGGTCAGTATGCTGTCACCGATCAACATTTATTTACTTGTACAAATTACATTGGCTGTGGCCAGCCAGCTCAGAGAACGTCCCCTGAACTGAGGAGATTCTAATCTCCTGGTTAACCTGGTGAGTCAGGGCTTTCCTGATTGGCCAAGGTTAACAACCCCATTTAAGGACCACATAGTCAATAAGGTTCACTTGGTTCCAATCACTACATTCCCTTGCCTGCTAAGTCTGGGGATGTAGGCCTGGTCTTTGGCTTGTAGTCTTTTCTGCGATGCTTTTGCCCCAAATCTGAACCCTTTCTAGTTTCACAACATCTTATTTGACCTGGATTTGGACTCAGACACACATGTACCAGACCGCAGCCCACGTCTCGTGCCCAGAGAATTTTGGGAGAGTTTCCTCCTTTTCTTTCACTAGTAACGGTATTAAGGCTGAATCCATTGCAAACTCTGAGAACACCTCGGCACTATGCAGAGGGGGAGAACCTACAGGTTTCTGAGGGGCCAGGTAATGGTTTTCAGGTGATCCATGTGTTTGTTCAGGCCTTTATCACCCACATGAACTTTGTTCGTCATGGGACCCGATCTCGCGTCAGCCTTGCGCTGTATCCAAACAGGGCCATTCGCATGGTTCCAGCACCAAACTTCATCCCCGGAATTAAACTGTCTTTCTCACTTAAACGAGGCATGAGGCCAGCACTGACATTCCTGCTGCGGTTTCACCATCCCCCCACCAGGCCTGGGAAATGTCAGGTTTAAGGCAGTGCAGGGTCTTCTCCCGATCAGTCACTCTGCTGGAGTTATCCCTGTTGTTGCGTACAGGGTGGTCTCATAATCAAACAGGAACTGGGACAGTTTGGTATCAAGTGACGCCGTAGGCTGCTTCTTTAAGCCCGCTTTCAATGTTTGGAATGCTCTTTCCTCCAGACCTTTGGACGATGGATGGTATGGAGTTGTCCTTATGTGGTGAATTCCATTTGACTTCAGGAAATATTCAAATTCCCTGCAGGTAAATGGTTTCATTTCCCCATTATGATCAGCTGTGTTAGTTTCGCTAGGATGGGATATTTCTGTGTCCACTGTCGGATATTGCCAGCGGGGACTTGAAGGGTGCTCAGGGAGTTTAAAACAGACTCTTTCAGGGGAAACAACACCAATGGAGTACCTGCTGGTGGAAGGTGGCTCAAAGCAACCTCATTAGCCACTTGGCTTCCTGGACGGTGTTCTAAGTTGTGCTATGCGTGCGTGGGTTTGCATCCCACTCTCATCGCCGCTGAAATAACTGCACATACCTCGTCACCAAGACATCCATCATTTACTTGCACACAGTACATTGGCCAGCAAGCTCAGAGTCAGTCCCCTGCGGGACTGGGGAGATTCTAAATCTCCTGTTAGTATTGGTCAGCCAGGGCTTTCCTGATTGGTCCAAGTTAACAACCCCAATCTAGGGCCTTGTCAATGAGGTGCACCTGGTTCCAATCACTACAGGTGTGACATTTTCTGGGAAGTTCATGTTGGTGGGACATTAGCACAGTTTGCATGTTGGGTCATACAGGATGTTGTGAAACTTGGAAAGGTTCAGACAAGATTTATAAGGATGTCGCTGGGACTGGAGGGGTTGAGCTATAGAGACAGGCTGAATAGGCTGGGGCTATTTTCACTGGAGCACCAGAAGTTGAAGGGTGACCATACAGAGGTTTATAAAATCATGAGGGGAATGGATTGGTTGAATAGTCAAGGTCTTTTCTCCAGGGTGGGGGAGTCCAAAACTAGAGGCCATGGGTTTAATGTGAGCAGGGAAAGATTTAAAATGGAGCTAAGGGGCAACTTTTTCACGTAGAGTGCGGTGCGTGTATGGAATGAGCTGCCAGAGGAAGTGGTGGAGGCTGGTACAATTACAACATGTAAAAGGCATCTGGATAGGTATACAAATAGGAAGGGTTTAGAGGGATATTGGCCAAATGCCAGCAAATGGGAATAGATTAATTTAGGATATGTGGCTGCAGTGGATGAGTTGGACCAAAGGGTCTGCTTCCATGCTGTACACCTCTATGTCTCTAAATATGCCTTGGTTTATGGTAACGCCTGCCAGTAGCCTGTTGAACTCCCCATTGTTGTGGATGGTGAGCTACGAGTAGCAGGGGTGGCTCTGGGTTTACTTGTCCTGGTTATGTTGCCCTCCTAGCTCCAGGATCCCAGAGGTCAGGAACTTGGAAACAGTGACTCAGTAGACATTGGCTGGTAGTGAGAGAGCTTCAGGTTTGTGACCCACAATAGTGAGGAAAGTGTTTCTCAGTTAGGGTGGCTCACGGTTTATCGGGAAACTTGCAGGTGATGGGACTCCTTTGCATCTGCTGCCCTTGTCCTTCGAGAAGGTTAAAGTTCTGGGTTTGAATAGTACTGTTAAAGCAGCTTTGATGAGTTGCTAGTTTCCATTTCTCATTATGTATTTTTAAATTTAATTCCGCTGCATTCTTATTTCTGCCGATGGTGCTGCATTTATGTCGCTGATTATTTATCACATCACCCACCCCCACTCTGCTGGCAAAGTGTCCCATCTTTCCCTACCCAGTGTGGGTCACCCTGGTGGAGTTGGCACAGCCTCCAGAGAATCATCAGAAGGAAGCGTAGCATGCCAACTGATGTGAGAGGGTTGGAAGGAAGCTTTAAAGAAAAATTTTGAAACTACATAATAAAACGTGTTCATTTTTGTTGACACAATGACCTATAAGAAAGCTCGTTTGATACCTAACAAATGCTTTCACAAATTTAACAAACTCTGATCAAATTCAAATGTGCCTCCTGATCTTGATCACTTTTGTTATGATCAAGGCTCCTTCTAAATGATAGCGTTTGATTTCAAATGATGCACAGAAACATTTGGAGAGCCACTGAACACAAGATCAACGTCAAGCTTTTCCAGTAGGGAGTGTAGAACCAAGCATGAGAAAATGCTTAGATTGTGAAATAGAGTTCTTGGTATTTGTCATCTGCTATCATTAAGCCTATTTTGCAAACTCAATTAAACATGCAATTGATATGAGAGCAGCTGTCGCTGTTGCTAAGGTCAAATGATGCTGCATCTTTCATTCAGACTGCTGCAAATTTAAAAGTAACACAAAAAATGTGTTGAGACCATTTATGCCCTTATTCCTATTTGTTGATTCTCTCCACTCCTGCTGCAACATCTCTTTACTCTATTTTTCTCTTATCAATCTATTAATAATCTATAAGTCTATGTATCTATTAATCCACTAACTGTCTGTGTAGAGTTTGTATATTCTCTCTGTGTCTGCATGGGGTTCCTTTGGATACTCAGATTGCCTCCTGTAATCCAAAATTACGTGGGTTAGTGGATTGTCCATGCTAAATTGCCCATAGTTTCCAGGGATATGCAGTTTGGGTGGTCTAGCCATGGGGAATGCAGGTTCCCAGGGCTGGGTTAGGCCGGTGAGCCTGGATGGGATGCTCTTTGAAGGGTCAGTGTGGCCTCAATGGGCTGAATGGTCTGTTTTCACACTGTAAGGATTCTAAGATTCTCTGATCTTAATCCAACACAATATCTTCACCAAATTGATTCTGATCACCCTGTACAAAAGTGGAAAGTCACAGCAGGATCTCTGCCCTCACTCAAGGTCAGGCAAGAAACAAGAATGAGAACCAACTTCCCAAGGTGCAATTATGATTGTGTGATTAAACTTACAGTCATGAATAGTTAGTAGAATCCAGTTTGATATGCTGACCCTGATTAGATATACCATTATCAGTAACTTTACACTGCGGAGGCTAGGAAATATCCCTTCAGATATTTCTATCTGTAATGGGTCAGTGTCTGTATGAGTGGGTGAGATGTTTTTGAAGGTGTTATAATGATTTCTTTTTCCCCGGCTTGCTCACCTCTAACTGCAAGTCCGGTGGAGGATAAGTATTTTCATGAATACCTTCCGTACTTCCTCAAGGTGACAATTCCATCTGTTTATATGACGGGGGGATCACTGGATAATAGTCAAGTACAAGAAACCCAAGCAACATTATTTTCCTTAACTTCCCTTATTGCTGGCTCAGATGTGGGCAACTAAATCAATGCAAGTCGTTGGACAACTGCGCCTCAGTAATCTACACACCTGAATCTTGAAGTTAACTATTAAAGTTACTTTGATAAAATGATGCACAAGTAAAATATTGTATTTCCTTTAATCCTTTTCCAATTATTTGCACCACACTTCCAATTGAACAACATCCCCATTATGCGCCTTACCACAAGATCCCACTTTCATGCTATGACTGAGACTGGAGAAGTTCAGGAACAGCACGACAAAAGGGAACATGAAGGATGTAGGGAGACCCACGTTCCTCTCAGGTGGAACCTGCAACTCACTCTCAAGGACATAAAGCTGAATCCTTACAAACAATCTTGATCATTTCACGCTTCGCATTGGTTGACTTTCTGCGTGTCAGATACACAGAGTCTCAAACCTAAGAGTCTCACCTCTTGCCATTTCTGTCTCACTTCTTATATCCGATGATGGGTGACAATGCTCATTGTCACAAAAATAATGACCCTCCAATCGAATCCATTTTGATGCCAGGTAGGTGGCCGGACTGAATCTGTGGATGCAGGAGTTCACTTGAAACGAATTATACTCCACTCGTGAAGAGAAAAATAGTAACTCGGTACAGCTCCACAGGGTGGCAGTCCCCTTACCGCTCAGTTGAGCTTGGATCAACGACGGCAAGGGTTCAGCTTTATGTCCTTGAGGCAGAAAGGCAAACCATCACGATCATTACATGCTTCGCATTGGTTGCCTTTCTGCCATGTCAGATATACAGAGACAAACCTAAGAGTCTCACGTCCTGCCATTTCTGCCTCACTTTTTAATTCTGATAATGGATGGCAATGTTTTGGAGCTGCTACTTTCCTCATCTAACTGTAAGTATGCAATGATATGATCTGTGCTAATCAAGGGTGGCTTTTGTTGGGAAGAGACTCTATCTCGGTGGATAAATGCCTGATTTCACTCTTGTGCTGTAGTGTTAGCAACATACATCTGGATAAGACTCCATAACTCAGAGCTCTACAATGAGGCATGGCATTGGCCTCCTTGTGAAGTCTCATAGCACATTGAGTCAGGGCACAATGTATTGACATGAGACATCAGGAATACAGTGGCTGACATGCTGTTCTGTTCTACCATAACCCACAGATTACTGGCTCATGAATCCGTGATCTAACAAATGCTAGGAGAATTCTTTGTAGCCTTTGCAGAGATCTGGTGACAGCAACAAAGAAAATTCAGTAATTTCAGCATTACGAGCAAGACAAGCAAGAGCTGCAACCTCAAGTGTCCACAGTAAACCCCAGCCCCCATTCCCTCCACCCCTGTGGAGAAAGGATTAGCAGCTTGAGAGGATGAGGTGTTGGAGAGTTGTTGGATGCACATGCAGCAACACACGGCTGAAGGTTGCAGTCCATGGCCCCAGGGGAAATGTGTGTGCAGCGGCAAAGTTAGAGCGCATGGTGGTCTTGAGTGCAAAGGAGCAGAGAGAAAATGTTGTGCACTTTCATTGCAGGGCACAGAAGATCATTGACCTTCTTCCTGCACTACTGGGCCTTCCTTCAAACCTGGGCACGGCTCTGATGTGGGCTGGCTGGGTCTGGTGATATGCTCTCCTTTGCCGATTGGCAGGAAAAAGCATTGCCTCCCTCTCAACCAACCCATCCATGAAAACCTCCAAATCGCAGTCAGTGAACAAAGGAGCTAACCTGCCTTTTTGGGCCATTTCATCTGGGTAACAATACTGTTTGAAGGGCCTTCCTGCCTGCTTACAAGGGTCCCCAAGCTCCCAGTCTGTCTTTGGCCACAGAATTAAACCCTACACAGGAGCTTCTCGGGTGACTACAGTGGAGCTCTCATGTTGACTATGGAGGCCAGTTGTTACATGAAGAGGTTGATAATAAAGAACAAAATTAGAGAGTTTGACTGCGAGTGCTTTTAGAAGGGAATCAACATTGCATTTTTTTGCTGCATACTGAAAGCTGCTGTTTCAGTGATTTATGAGCTGAGTGCCACTGTGACCAATCAAGCACCATGAGTTGGTGTAACATCGCCTAATGGGAGTAAATTGAATGTCCTTGTACTTTGTGATGTGATGTGCTGTGCTGATGTAACCTTATAGCGAGGGGAAGAGCATAGCAATCCTACTGAGACTTACTGCTTTTCAGGCACATGCAACTTCTATTACATGAAATGATTTTTTCTGCTTTAGATTTCTCTTGGAAAATAAAGAAACCATTGACCCCTGTTTCCATATCTTCTCCAACAAAGCCATATTGAAAGCGGGAAAGAAACAACATAATGTTGTATTAGTTAAGGATGGTGGGAAGTGGGTAGTACTGTATGTTGTGGTTAACTCACTTGGCTAGACAGCTAGTGTGGGGTCCAAGAATCTTTCGGCTGAGGTAGACTTGGGGCCTAATTCCTTGCCCTGCACTGCCCCCCGCCCCCAACAAAATACTGGCATAAAATATAATTTGGCAAAATTCCATAATAAATATGGGATGATTACGTGGAGAACACAAAGCTATTAATAAAAGGCGTCAACAAACTGCATCAATAAACCATGGGATCAACCCTGATAACCTCTCACTCTTTCTGAGGAGTATAACTGGATGAATCAGTTTTAGCAAGTGGACATTTTAAAATCTAAATGCAAATCAAAGTTGGCTTTTGTCTGCGTGATGAAAATCTATAAATTAAACTGGTGTTTCTTTTGTCTATATTACAGTTGCTGCAGTGCAGCAAAATTTATATGTGCACAGCATTCTGCAACATTTTTAACATGAAATCCTGGTCGTAATCCAATAGGCACTGAACTGAAACCACTGCGGATTTTTTCCCCCCGTGTTGCTTTTGTATTTAGTTGTGACCCTTTCATTCTGCTGAACACAATTTTCACAAAACCTCTCAGCAATACAGAACAAGAAGTTCCAAAGATCATTGCCTGTTTTGAAATTCAGGCAACAGCGCCATGAGCTGAGAACAGGGATGCTGCCATGGTCTCCAACATAGCAATAAATAAATGGCATTGAAAAAGCACCTTTCACATTCCTGGGGCACCTGGTGTTCCAGCCAACGAAGATGCTCTTTTTTAAGTGTAATCGTTGTTGATATGGAGGCAGATGTTGCAACACACAAACATTCACAACAGCAATGAGATAAATGGCCGGACAAACTGTTTAGATTGGATATTTTGAAGGATAAGTGCTTGTCTTCATTAGTAGGTGTCATGGGAACTTGTTTTTTAGTTATCCCTAAACAGAATCAGCAGATGTAAGTTCAGCCTTCACCCAAATAAAATAGAAACTCTGCCAATGCAGTACTTGCTCTGTGCTGTATGTGTCAGACAAGATCATCTGTTTAGGATTATCAGGACTTCTTGTACTGCCACAGCCAATATGAGGACAGAACCTGTATCCTTATATTGGAAACTTCCTTGTATATGCAACAGAAATCATTTCATAAAGCAATTACATCTTCAGCAAGGTTGTAATGTGAGGACAACTACATTTCTTCACAGAATCTCCTTCCTCTGTCATTCTCTCACACTCCTGGTCAATCTGAACATGATCCTCCCAGTACAAAGAGGAGCTGAGCAGCTGAAGACAAAGTAAAATCCTTCTTGTGTAATAACAGAAGTGATTCTGCCCATTATGGTGTGATAGCAGTCTACATTTGCGTATTGATTTTGACACTGAACTCGGGAGAAGCAGTTTCACATACTGTGCCCCATACAGCTCAGGAGAACTAGAGTTGTTAGAAGCCTGTTTATAACTAGATGTTAGAAAATCAGGGAATCCATAAGCAGGAGAGATATGCGTCTGCGGATATCTCTCTTGACAGCTTGTCAGAGATTATACACCACAGTGTTTCAAAAGCATTTTCTCATGAAATTTTTAAGAATGCCCATGCATTCATTCAATGGAAAATCTCTAAGGGCGTTCAGCTAAACATTTGTAGGCAAGTTTAATTTTGCAATCTAACTTATCAGTCTTGTTGAGTTAACTGACAAAACCTCTAATATATAGTTTCAAGGGTATAAAATGCTTTTTTTTATAAAGAACTAGTAAGTAAATTGGAGATAAATATTAATTCCATCTTGAATCTTGTCTTTGAATTTATAAGTGTTGATTCTTTGGCTTTTAAAGCACTTTTCTCCAAATTTTCATTATTCTTTAACCTTACCATATATGTTGGATCAAATTTGCATTGACTTTTTTTAGGCTTACACTATAATCCTAGCTTTCCAGTTAACATCAATATAACATTACAATGTTACAAGATATTATGTTAACACATGTAATTGGAGCGTTGGTTCATCTCAAGGTGATGTGGGTCACTGTTTTCTATGTGATTAGATCAGAGATATCAACTGCTTGGAGACAACTAATGGCTGAGTTATTTGACGAAATGTTCAGGTGAACCACATAGTTTGGCTGCTGCTTGCTCTGTCTGTGGCGAGTTTTCCAATGTCAGATAGGATGTTAATAGAGTTGCTATAAGTGCAAAATAAAAACTGAAAGAACTGCGGATGCTATAAACCAGAAACACAAACAGAAGTTGCTGGAAAAGCCCTGCAGGTCCAACAGCATCTGTGGAGAGAAAATCAGAGTTAACGTTTCGGGTCGAGTGACATTTCCTCAGAACTTCCATCATCCAGAGGTCCTGATGATGCTTTTTGATAATCTAGCCTCTGCTAAAAGGTGTACTGGTGGCTATGGGTCAGGACTGAGCCTGGTCTTGATGCCTTCCTCAGTCAAGATACCTTCTAACATTTACTAAGCTTGCGCATGAAACATGACCTTTTAATGGTATATCCACGTTGATGCCATTGCACTGAGAAGGTCACAAATCAGTCAGCTTTTTTCTGCACTTCCATGTTCTTATACCTCCCTATGTTTGTAACCTCTTCAATTCCACAACCTGTTGAAAAATCTGCACTCTGCAAAAATCTGGCTTCCTCGGCAACAGCAATATTATTTGTTCCACCATTGTTTAGTATGCTTCAGCTGCTAAGGTCCCAAGCTCTGGAATTTGATCACTAAACCCCTCTTCCTTTATACTTCTTTTTACTTCTCTAGAAATGCATGCAATTCCTTGGGCACCTGCTCTAATATCAGCTTATAAGGCTTGATGTCAAGTTTGCTTTATAATCTTTCTGTGAAGTACCCTGAATTGTTTTCTTACATTAACGATGCTACATAAATGTAAGTTGTTGTTGCTCCGTGTATGGTTATTTTCACACAGGATGGGTCATACATTCACCAGAGAATTGACAGTTGCTTTCGCCTTGCTAGCTATTCCTCACCTTCAGCAAACCTTTCACTTAAGATTCAGGCTGTGTTCTTTCATGTCCAGCTTAAAGCTTTAACTGGAGGGCACAGGCAAATGAACACAGATCAAATCATTTTATCTACTGTGCACAAATTCATGATATTAATAATAAATATACAATGCCAAAGACTTTTCCTTTTTCAAAACAGAAATAAAACTACCTCAGCAAATAGTTTTTATTATCAATTTAGCCTTGTTGCATGTGCCTGGATTTCATCTAACAGTTTGGATCAACTATGAGTTTTCAATTTTGTTTTATTTGTTCATGAGATGTAGGCATCTCTGGCTAGGCCGATGTTTAGTGCCCATCTCTAACGGGACTGGAGAAGGTGGTGGTGAGCTGCCTTCTTGAACTCCTGTGATGTAGGGACCTACATAGGGTTGATGAAAAACGAGTTCCAGGTTTTTGTTCCAGTGGCAGCAAAGGATGGATGATATGGTTCCAAGTTGGGATTGCGCGTAGCTCAGAGTGGAAATTTCAGATGGTAGCGTTCCCATGCATCTGGTGCCTTTATCCTTCTAGAAGGTTTGAGGTTTGAAAGATGCTGCCAGAGGAGCGTTGGCAGGCCATGACAGCACATCTTGTCAATAGTACACACAGCTGCTGATGTGCTTTGGTGGTGAAGGTATTTCTCATAGCTGAATATATTACTGGACAGATCAGATCTCACTCAAACCTCATGAATATTGTTGGAGCAACAACATCTGGGCAAATGGAGAGTATTATATCATATTCCTAATGTGCCTTGTGGGACAGGTTTTGGGGGGTCAGGAGGAAAGTTACTCCCTGAAGAATTCCTAGCCTCTGATCTGCCATTTTATTTATACAGTGGGAGCAGTTCAGCATCTGATTTGTGGTAACTCCTGGGATATTGATAGTGGAGAATGCAGCATTGGTAAAGCGATTGAAGGTTGATGAGCGATGGTGAGGTTCTCTCTTGTTGGAGGTGGTCAGCATCAGGCACTTGCGTGGCATGAACATTACTTGCTACCTATTAGCCCAAATCTAGAGGTTGCCCAGGTCTTGGTGTATATGGGCATAGACTGCTTCAGTGTCTGTGGTGTCATGAATGATACCAAACGTCCTCACTTCTTACTTTCTGGATGGAAGTTTGTTGATTACATTGAAGGTGGTTGAGCCTATGGCATTACCCTGATAAAGTCCTAAAATGATGTTCTCAGACTGAGATGATAGACTCTCAATGACCGTAACCATCTTCCTTTGTCCCAGGTATGACCCCAACCACTGCAGAGTTTTGCTCCTCATTCTCGCTGGCTCCAGTTTTGCTCAAACTCTTCAATGCCAAAATCAGTCAAGTATATTACCACAGATTGTGCCTATGTTTCCATCCACTCATGCTGTGTTGTGCTCGATTTGAATAGAAGACAATGAATAACAATGAGCCACGTATCTCTTTTACTCTTCAAAAGAATTGCAGAGCTCAGTAATATCACTGACATACTGGATTTTTTAATGTGCTTACTCATTGAGTATTTGAGCTATCTCTTTCTGGTAGTTTGTGGTCTGAAGAAGAACTGTTTTGCCATGTTCAGAGTGGAGCTCAGTGGTGTTTAGCTGTGCCTGCTCAGGCCATTGTTCTAATACTTAGCTCTGGCTGTTCTTTCATCTCTGCTCCCTTAAGTTAAAGGAGTGCTAATTTAAATAGACATGGCCATTCACTGCCAGGTTTAGCCTGACCACATATAGTTTCTGCTTTTATATTTAGAATAGTAACATGCATTGATCCGCCCATTTATTAGCATACTAGCATCTCTACAGTACAGAAAGAGGCCATTCAAGTCTGCACCGACCATGCATAAAGCATCCCACACAGACCCAAACTCCACTCTATTCCTGTAACCCTGTATTTACAATGGCTGATCCATTTAGCCTAGGCATTCCTGGACAGTTTGGGGCAATTTAGCATGGCCAGTCCATCTGATCTGCACATCTTTAGATTGTGGGAGGAAACTGGAGCACCCTGAGGAAACCCACGCAGACACAGTGAGAACATGCAAACTCCACATAAGCAGTCACTTGAGGCTGGAATTGAACCCAGGGTCATTGTGAAGGGAGCCATGCTAGCTGCTGAGCCACTGTGCCCATCCACTAAAACTGCGCACTATTTCAGAATCAACTTAGAATGCAAAGATAACCCTTGAAACCCACATTAAATACTTCTTGCCATATTTTCCACTGTCACCTACCATGCCTTGAACTTGTTGATTTCTTTGAAATTGGACTGAAGATTATCAGATGATCTTTATTCTTTTCTAGGCTGAGTAGGCAAAACTTCCAGTGAGAAATACTAGGAGCTGCCGATGCTGGAGTCACAGATAACACAGTGTGGAGGTGGAAGAGCATAGCAGGCCAGGCAGCATCAGAGGAGCAGGAAAGTTGATGCTTCAGGTCAGGAGACTTCTTCAGAAACTTCCAGTGAGCATTCCCCATGCTCTGTAGCTCTGAACTCACATCGTGGTCTAGTTTCTCATAAATTCCTAATATCCCAATGCGCTCTAAGTTTGCTATAAGATCCACTTCTTGTTTCCCCGACACTATTCCTAACAGTCATTCATCCAGCATCTACTCCTGGCCTCCATATTAACTGAAGCTTCTAATGATTCTTTGTCCTCATACACTGTCCCCCACTTATTTGACTTTATCATTTCTCTCCACAGCAAAACTCATGACCTCTCTGTCCTTGCAAGAAATAAAATTCCCTCTTAATCTGTCTCCAATCCTCTGCAAATAACTTAAATTTGTCGTTGCATCCCACATTTCTGCCTGAATGCACTGGAGCCCTATGTTCGAGACTCATAATCAGATTTCAGCTCTATTGCAACATCAAAATGGCTCATATTAAAGTCACAAAATAAGTCCTAGGCAAGTGTGACAAATAAAGATTGTTGCTCATTCTTCTCGGACTGCAGAGTCTGAAATGGTTGACCCAACCAGACCATCATCCTCTCACTGCCATCTAACTGGTTGGCATTACACTGGCCTGCTTCCATTCTTATCTATCCAATCATAGCCAGTGATGGCTGTCTTCACACTCATGTAATTTTTACCTCTAGTATCTGCCTTTCTAACCACTCTAAGCCTGAGCTCATCTCGAGCTGCTGGTCATACCCTGACTTACACCAAGCCCTGTTCACCCATCAAGTCCTCGCCTTCTGTTGTATATTGGCAAACGGGTGAGCAGTTCCGCAATTTTAAAATTCTCATCCATGTTTCAAATCCCTCTCGGACCTCACTCCTCTCTAACTCTATAATCTCCTGCCAACAGACAGCACTCCAAAGTATCTTCACTCCTGCAGTTCTGACTCTTCAAATCCCTGGTTTTAATTGTTTCATCATTGGTGGCCATATCTTTAGGTGCCAAGGCTCTATATCCTGGAATTCCCTCCCTTTTCATTTTCCTCTATTTCTCTTTCCTTCTTTTTATGATGTTCCTTGGGATTTGTTTCTTCAACTGAGCTCGTAGTCATCTGCCCTCATATCAAGCGTGCCACGTTATGAAACATTGCTCGATAAGGCTCCCATGATGTATCATGGGACATTTTATTATGTTAAAGGTGCCATTTAAATGAAAGTGCTTGTTTTTGTTAAGTGCTGTAAATGTAGCATGACACCAATGGTTAAACAAAGTTCTCTTTGGTTTAGGAGATAGCAAGAACTGTGGATGCTGGTGTCAGAGTCAACACAGTGTGGAGCTGAAGGAACCAAGCACATCAGGCAGCATCAGAGGAGCAGGAAAGTTGACATTTCGGATTTACACATTTCATCAGTGTCAACCCGAAATGTTGACTTCGCTGCTTCTCTTTTCTTTATATGTCTGTGCAGATTCATGTGTAAGTGTATTTCCATGTCACTGTACATATATTTTCAGAAGAAATAGTAAGTACCACAACAGCATTAATCTGTTACATTAATATATACATATAAATCGGATTTCTGAGTTTGTGCAGGGAATTATTTTTTATAATTCAATACTTGGTAATCCAACTAATCTTCAGAGAGAATAGAGTTACTGTGCAGGAGGTAGAAACCAAAGAAAATTTAATTGATGGTTACTACAGAAATGGAATGATTTCAATAATTTAAGTTTAATTATAAGAAGTTCAATTAAATCAATTTAAATTTGGCTATATTTCAATCTCTTTTTATGTGTATCATTCAATGTTTTTGCTCATTAATATAAAAAAGACAGATTCAATAGTCTTATACAACACAGTGTGGAACTGGAGGAACACAGCAGGCGAGGCAGCATAGAGGAGCATGAAAGCTGACGTTTCGGGTCGGAACCCTTCTTCAGAAATGGGGGAGAGGTAAGGGTGCTCTAAAATAAATAGAAAGAGGAGGGGTGAGGAGATGGACAGGTTGTGTCAGGTTAAGGAGGTAGGGATAAGAGGGAGGGTTGGTCATGGATAAGGTCGTAGGTGGGGAGATTTTGAAGCTAGTAACGTCCACATTGAGACCATTGGGTTGTAGGCTCCCAAGGTGAATTATGAGGTGCTAGTCTTCCAATTTCCGGGTGGCGTCATTGTGACACTGGAGGAGGCCGGGGTAGACATGTCATCAAGGAAATGGGAGTGGGAGTTGAAGTGGTTCGTGACTGGAAAGTGTTGTCGTTTGTTGTGAACAGAGTACAGGTGCTCTACAAAGCGGCCTCTGAGCCTTCGCTGGGTCTCACCAATGTAGAGGAGGCCACATCGGGAACAGCGGACGCAGTATACGACATTAGCAGATGTGCAGGTGAACATCTGTCTGATGTGTAAGACTTTTTTGAGTTCTTGGAATGGAGGTGAGAGGGGAAGCATAGGGGCTGGTGCAGCACTTCCTGCGATTGCAGGGAAAAGTGCCGGGGGTGGTGGGGCTAGTGGGGAGTGTGGAGCGGACAAGGAAGACACGGAGAGAGCAGTCCCTCTAGAAGGCAGATAGGGGTGGGGAGGGAAAAAATATCTTTCGTAGTGGGGTCAGATTGTAGATGGCAGAAGTGGTGAAGAATGAGCCGATGAACCCGAAGGTTAGTGGGGTGATAGGTGAGGACAAGGGGAAATCTGTCTTTGTTTTTGTTGAGGGGAGGGGTTGTGAGGACAGAGGTGTGGGAATCGCAAGAGATGAGGTGGAGAGCGTTTTTGACCAGTGAAGGCAGGATGTTGTGGTCCTTGAAATAAGGAGACATCTGGATTGTGCGGGAGTGGAAAACCCCATCTTGGGAGCAGACGCGGTGAAGGTGGAGGAATTGGGAATACGGGATGGTCTTTTTGCCGGAAGGTGGGTGCGAGGAGGTGTACTCCAGGTAGCTGTAGGAGTTGGTGGGCTTGAAATAGATATCAGTTTCCAGGTGGTTACCAGAGATGGAAAGAGAGACTACCAGCAAGAAGAGAGAGGTATCAGAGATGGTCCAGGTGAACTTGAGGTTGGGGTTGAAGGCGTTAGTAAAGTTGGCGAACTGTTCAAGCTCCTCGTGGGAGCACAAGGCTGTGCCGATACATTGAGGAGGAAGACATGGGGGACAGTGCCAGTGTAGCTGTGGTAAACGGATTGTTTCATGTACCCTACAAAAAGGCGGGCATAGCTTGGGCCCATGCAGGTACCCATGGCCACCCCCTTAGTCTGTAGGAAGTGGGATGGTCTTATGGTTCTAAGTGGAATGCTCTTTATTCAATATTCTTATGCTTTAAAAGAGGCCATTTAACATCTACAGATTTATAAGGAACGAAAACAGAAGTTGCTGGAAAAGCTCAGCAGGTCTGGTAGCATCTGTGAAGAAAAAATCAGAGTTAACGTTTCAGGTTCGATAACCCTTCGACAGAACTGATTGTAGCTGGGAAAATGTCAGTTTAGATGCAGAAAACAGGGAGGATGACGGGCTAGGGAGTAAGTGATAGGAAAGAGCCTAAAGAGAGAGAAGAGCCGTTGGACAGGGAAGGGAGTTGATAATGAGCTGGCTGGAGGGTGAATAGTTGTTAATGGTGACTGTTAGTGACTAACAGCAGGGGATGTTTAATGGCAGGCTATGTGGTAACAAGGCCTGATGTAGGGGTTTGGGGGCTGGGACATGGGGGAGTTTAGGCCCTAAAATTATTGAACTCAATATCGAGTCCAGATGGCTGCAGGGTCCCCAAGCAGAAAATGAGGTGTTGTTCCTCCAGCTTGTGTTGAGCTTCAGTAGAATATTGCAGCAAGCCGGAGACAGAGATATTGGCCAGGGAATGGGGTGGTGTTGGACTTCCAGGCAACGCGTAGCTCAGGGTCTTTTTTTGTGAGCAGAAAATAGATGTTTCCCCAATGTAGAGGAGACCACATTGTGAGCAGTGAATGCAGTAGATTAGATTCTGGGAAGTGCTGCTTCACCTAGAAGGTATGTTTGGGCCCTTGGATACTGGGGAGGGAGGAGGTAAATGGGCAGGTATTGCACCTTCACTAATTACAGGGGAAGGTGCTGTAGGGCTGTGGGGAGGTGTTGGGGGTGATGGAAGTATGGACCAGGGTGTCTCAGAAGGAAAAGTCCCTGCAGAAGGCGCTCAGGAGAGTGGAGGGGAATATGTGTCTGGTGGTGACATCTTGCTGGAGGTGGTGGAAATGGCATCTGATGATTTTCTAGATGTAGTTGCTGATGGAATGGTAGGTAAAGGTAAGGGGAATCCTATCGCTGTTGTGGGAGGGAAGAGAAGGGATAAGGATGGAAGTGTGGGAGATGATTTGAACCTGGTTGAGGGCCCTGTCGACAACGGAGCTAGAGAGTCCTTGGTTGAGGAAGAAGGTGGGCATTTTGGATGCTGCCTTGTAAAAGTTGCTCTCATCTGAACATATATGATGGAGACGGAGGAACTGAGAGAATAGGGCAGTTTTTACAGGAAGTGGGGTGTGAGGATGTGCAGTCCAGGTAGCTGTGGGAATCAGTGGGTTTGTGCTGGATATTAGTGGGCTTTCTAACCCCAGAAGTGGAAACCGAGATGTTGAGGATGAGAAAGGAGGACTCTGAGATAGACCAGGTGAAAATGAGAGCAGGGTGGAAATTGGAAGCAAAATCAATGAGCTTTTCCAATTCCAGACAAGAGAGTGAAGCAGCACTGATGATAACATCAACATATTGGAGACAGAGTTGTGGATGGGGCCGGAATATGTCTGGAACAGGGAATGTTTGACATACCCCATGAAGAGGCAGGCATAACTGGGACCCATGTGGGTACGCATGGCAACCCCTCTTATCTGAAGAAAATGAGAGGAGTTAAGAGAGATGTTGTTCAGGGTGAGGATGAGCTCAGCCAACAGGAGGAGGGTAGTGATGTGTGGGGATGGCTCAGTTCCTTGCTCCGGGAAGAAGCTGTGAGCCCTAAGACCCTGCTGGTGGGGAAAGGGCGTGTAAGGGGATTGCATGTCCATGGTAAAAAGAAGGCAGCTGGAACCTGCAAACTGTAAGTTTTGAAAGTAAGGCATGAGAGGAATCATGGATGTACTTGAGCAGGGATTGGACCAGTGGAGAGAAGACTGGGTGAAGGTGGGTAGAGATGAGTTCTGTGGGGCAGGAGCAGGCTGAAACAATGGGTTTACCTGGGCAGTCCTGTTTGTAGATTTTTGGAATGAGGTAGAAGCAAGCGGTGCACGCCTGGGGTACTATCAGCTTGGAGGTAATTGCGGGGAGATCACCGGAAAAATATGAGATCAGTTACCATAGTGGATACAATGACCTGATGCATCATAGTGGGGTCATGCTCCAGGGGAAGATAGGAAGAGGTATCTAAGATGAGAGCTGGGGCTCAGCAGGTCAAGGTCACTACGCAAGACTGCAGTAGCGCCACCCTTATCGGCAGGCTTAATAACAAAGTCAGAGTTACATCTGAGTGCATGGAGTACAGTCAGTTTGGAGTTCTTCTCTTTCTTTAGGCTCTATCCTATCGTTTACTCCCTACCCCACCCCCCCCTCCCTATTTTCTGCATATAAACTGAAATTTTCCCAGCCACCATCATTTCTGAGGAAGAGTCACCAGATCCTAAACGTTAACTCTGATTTTTCCTTCACAGAGACCTGCTGAGCTTTTCCAGCAACTTCTGTTTTTGCTCCTGATTTACAGCATTTGCAGTTCTTTCAGTTTTTATAGCGATTTATCATGATGAAGGCATTGTTTCTAGACCAACTACTTTAAGGTAATTGCATAAATCAAATTTATCTTTAATTTAATTTACCTTTAAGTGCATAAATCAAATTTATTGTAGGTAATTCATAGAAACATAGAATCTATAATCCATTCGGCCTTTCAAGCCTGATCCGTCATTAAAAATTATCGTAGCTGATCCCATCTCAATATTCTCATGATCTCCCCATATCCATTGATGCCTTTAAAATCTAAAAGATTATCTATCTCTTTCGTGAATATATTCTGTGACTTGGCTTCCACAACCTTCTGTTGTGGAAACTTCCACAGGTTCACTGCCATTTGAGTGAAGAAATTTTCATTATCTCTGTCTTAATTGGCCTGTCCTGTGTCCTTTATTTATAGTGTTTCAAAATGTCCACTTCCGGTTTCTAACTCTTCCTGTTCTTTCTCCAACTTTGTTTACTTTTCACTCAGACCACACTCAGGCCTAATTCATATCAATGTAAGTAGAATACCAGCTGGGTAGGATGGTAGCTGGGAGGGTGTAGGGTGCCAGGGCTAGAGGAGTAGGGGCATTGTGTGCCAGGTTAATAGGATGTCTATTGGATAAGATGCCAGTTGGAAAGGTGGTAGAGTTCAAGGGGAAGGATGCTAGAAGAGTAATGGGTAAGATACCAGGTATTTAGAGTGCTGGGCGACTTGGACTTCCTTTGAAGGTAGAATGCCAGGAAGGCAGGATGCCAAATGGGAAGAGGGTAAGCTACCAAATGGGTAAGGTGCCAGAGTCCAAGCTGCCACATGAAGCAATGTTCAGGGCAGGTCTGGGCATGTGGGAGAAGTCAGGTGTGGCCAAGGGTAGGGAGGTTGTGGGAGTGCAGGCCTGGGAATTGGATTGGTTGGGGCCAGCTTTTGTGTGTGGGGTGGGGTGGGAGTGAGCCAAGCATGGTGGGTTGGGAAGTGTCGGGTTGCATCAGTTGCCCAGCAGCAGTGGATTTGAGTCAGGTCAGATCCTGAGTTGGGTAGTGGTGTAGACTCAGGTTACAGTTGGGGGAGTTAGTTCCTGGGGGGAGTGCATTTTGTGTCAGGGTTTAGGCATTGTAAGTAGTTTGATCGTATGCAGTTGCGAACGGGGTATACTGCGAACTAAGCATGGGGTTAGTTTAATAATTAGACTCTGTATTTAACAGTCTAACCTCTTCTGAGCACATATTTTACCTAATTTCATTAGATTTCTCCAGAATCTCCAACATAATTAGACTTCTAGAGAGTTTGAGGTGTTAAGGAATTTCCCAGCAGAATATTCAATTTTCCAGGCTTCACTCCAAACTTCCTCTGGACTGTACTGTGATGTGAATCCCATAGATTCCCCCTGCACAACCCCATCTACTCTGGCGTAATGACTTTCAGGCCAATAGAACATTTGGGTCATCACTGACACTGAACAATTGCATATTTAGCTTCATAAAGTACTTTACCAAGTCATTCAGTTATTTGATCCAGTTAATCTGTAATTATGTCGAAGTGATGTGCTATTAATAGATACCCACATGTTATTGAAATCTTCTGTTGGCAATAATATCGCCTTGAGAAGATATCCTTTTACTTTTACAGATGAAAAAACGCTTATGTACTCAATGTAGTCATTAGCAAAACCACTTAGATCTATAATCTTATGTAGAGCTGGATGAACACAGCAGGCCAACCAGCATCAGAGGAGCAGGAAAGCTGATGTTTCAGGCCTAGACCCTTCTTCAGAAAGACCCTTCTTTCTGGAGAAGGGTCTAGGCCCGAAATGTCAGCCTTGCTGCTCCTCTGATGCTGCTTGGCCTGCTGTGTTCATCCAACTCTACACCTTGTTATCTCAGATTCTCCAGCATCTGCAGTTCCTATTATCTCAGATCAATAACCAGCCCAGCTCGTCCCCACCTCCCTAACCTGTTCTTCCTCTCACCTATCCCCTCCTCCTACCTCAAGCCGCACCTCCATCTCCCATCTACCAACCTCATCCCGCCTCCTTGACCTGTCCGTCCTCCCTGGACTGACCTATCCCCTCCCCATCTCCCCATCTATACTCTCCTCTCCACCTATCTTCTCCTCTATCCATCTTCGGTCCGCCTCCCCCTCTCTCCCTATTTATTTCAGAACCTTCTTCCCCATCCCCCTCTCTGATGAAGGGTCTAGGCCCGAAACATCAGTTTTTGTGCTCCTAAGATGCTGCTTGGTCAGCTGTGTTTATCCAGCTACACACTTTGTTATCTTGGATTCTCCAGCATCTGCAGTTTCCATTATCTCTATAATCCTGTTCATTTTTATTCAAAACAATGCTGTACTTTACTGGATTCTTTGAAGATATATTATTATCACAATACCATGTTCTAAGTAGTACATTTTGTGCATTACATTGGTTTCCAGAGTTACAGGAGCAGCTATCATCTGTGTATTAATAGAGTACTTTTGCTGGAGTGTGTGGAGGTTATAGCTTCAAATTGCAAGCTAGAACCCTCAATGCAACATCTATGCTGACATTCCAGTGCTACATCAGATGTTCAAGACCTTCCGGTAATGTGCTAAACTAAAACATTGACAGATTAAGTGGAAGAACACACAAAAAACACACATCATCATCATAAGAGCAAGCAGTGGAGCACTTTCTTTTATCTGGCCAATATTTAGCCCTCAATCAAAATGATTAAAAGAATACCAACAACCTGGTCATTATCACATTCCTGTCTTCAGGAAATTTTTCTTTTTGAAAATTGCCTGGAATGCTTCATGGTGTATAAATTTTAAGGGTGATATCTCTTTGAGAAGCTCAGCATGTAGACATGCAAAGTGCCTCAATCTCTTCCTGTGACCACAGGCTAAAAGCTCTACATGGTAGTACTCAAGACAAAAGGTGGTTTCTCAAGATTACTGTGTACTGTCTATATGAATGTATATGTACATAAGACCCCCCCACAGATATTCAGTAAACAAAATCCACATATCTCATTAGGGTGACATATAGATAACACAAGATATTACTACATTTTCCATGTTACAAAAGTGACCACACTTTAAAGAAACTTCGTTGGCTGTTAAACAGTTTAGGGCAGCCTGAGACTGTGATAGGTGCTGTAAAAATGCAAGTTTTTTTTCTGATCACATGTTCTGTTTTATTCATGTCTTATTAGCATTTTTAATGCAGCAGAACACCTCAATGCGATAATGTAGTTTAGCAAGCATTTTGAAATGTATTAACCAATTCTTTTTGTGACTTGTAGAGTACACAGTGTAATTAATGTTTAAAAATTACCAGCTGATCCCTTATGGCATCATATATGAACAATAGAACTCCATGAGAGTTAGTCTCTGTAATGTAAGTCTCTCACTTTATCTCTTTCTTCTCTCTCTTATCTTCCAGTCTTTGACTCCATATAATATCTAAGTTCACACTTAACACTTTCTTGAAAGAAATATGTACACAAACTTTCCTATGCTTTTCAGAACTCTTCAAAGTATTAACTAAAGCGTGAATACAGCCACTACTCATCAGTTAGCTCAATTTGCTTTTAAGCACTCGTTTGAACAAATCTATCAAATATCGTACTGGGATGTCAAGTGGACGCGCTCCATCTCTATGACAGGCTCGATGCACTTCTGGCAAACAGCATTCCAGTATATGCGAGATAATGGGAACTGCAGATGCTGGAGATTCCAAGATAATAAAATGTGAGGCTGAATGAACACAGCAGGCCAAGCAGCATCTCAGGAGCACAAAAGCTGACGTTTCGGGCCTAGACCCTTCATCAGAGACTCTGATGAAGGGTCTAGGCCCGAAACGTCAGCTTTTGTGCTCCTGAGATGCTGCTTGGCCTGCTGTGTTCATCCAGCCTCACATTTTATTATTCCAGTATATGCCACTGTTGCAGTCACTGCTGCAGATAAGGTACCTCCATTGCTCATGGGAGTGTGGGAGAGGTTGCAACCTCTGATTCCCCCAGCAGGTACAGAGGGCCAATCTGAGGGAGGGAAACTGGGGGCAAAAACTACCTTCTCTCCGAAGCTGTCCACATCACCCTTGAATGCAGGGTTTCTGGGAAGCCTGGCTGGCCTGGAATTGAAATGAAGCAGGCTAAATCATAAACCATGTCAGCCTTATTAAAATATTCAAATTGCCAACCCACCTTCTGGGAATGGCTTGGCTGCCATTCCCCATCCCCATAAAATCAGAAAATAGGCAGGTTTTGATGAAATTGAGACTTTCAGAGCTGTATATCTCTCACCTTATCCATGTTTCCCTGTTTCCAGCGGGTGGGGTTGTTGGTTAGGAACAGAATTAAGTCCTATAATGCTTTAAGCCTGTTTCACTATTTGGTGAGATCAGCAAATCAGGGCAGGACTTATACACTTAATGTGAGTTCCTGGGAGTGTTGTCAAACAAAGAGACCTTGGAGTGTGTGGTCATAGTTCCTTGAAAATGGAGTCACAGGTTGACAGGGTAGTGAAGAAGGCGTTTGGTATGCTTGCCTTTATTGGCCAATGCATTGAGTGTAAGAGTTGGAAGGTCATGTCGCGGTTGTAAAGGACATTGGTTAGGCCACTTTCAGAAAACTGCATGCAGCTCCCATCTGTCTGCTGTAGGAAAAATGCTGTGAAACTTGAAAGGCTTCAGAAAAGATTTACAAGGATGTTGCCAGGGTCGGAGGATTTGAGCTACAGGGAGAGGCTGAATAGGCTGGAGTTATTCTCTCTGGAGCATTGGAAGCAGAGAAGTGACCTGGTAGAGGTTTATAAAATGGTGAGGGGCATGGATAGTGTGATTGCTTAAGGTCTTTTCCCCAGAGTATGGGAGACCAAAACTAGAGGACATAGCTTTAAGGTGAGAGGGGAAAGAGTTAAAAGAGACCTAAGGGGCAACATTTTCACACGTGGTATGTGTATGGAATGAGCTGCCAGAGGAAGTGGTGGAGACTGGTACAATCACAACATTTAAAAGGTGCCTGGATTGATATGAGTAGGAAGGGTTTAGAAGGACATGGGCCAAATACTGGTAAATGGGACTAGCTTAATTTAGGATGTGTGGTTGTCACAGATGAGTTGGACTGAAGGATCTGTTCTGTGCTACACTGTACATCTCTATGACTCTGTAAATACCCTCCTCAGGCCCATTTCGCTTTATACCTTTTGATTAACCAAAACCGATCAGATTTAAACTTAAAACTAACCAAGGATCCTCTTGTAGAGGGGAGTTCCATGATCAGTCTGATGAGTTCCGAATAAAAATCAGATTGGACTTGAAATGTTAACTCTATTTCTTTCTCCACAGATACTGCGCACCTGCTGAGTTTACGCGGCATTCTCCGCATTTGTTTAGTTTTCCAACATCCACATTATTTTCCTATTATTGTTGTTGTAGGCCTGTTACTTCATTGAAGATTGACTTTTGAAAGTATATGGGGCTGAAAACTTGAAGTCAGAGTCTAGCTGATATGTTGATTAGCAGGAAATTACTTCCACAGGAGAACACAGTCTTTGAGAGATGGAGAGGTTTTTCTCTCTTCCTCTCTCTTCCCCTCCCCCCTCACACACACAGAGTCTCTCTCCCCCTCTCTCACAAACATGCACATCTACAGGGTGAATTTGTATTTGCAGATGCATTCTATTTTATTCAGAAAGCAGGCAATTTATAGACAGCCAGTTAATGTGGTGTTTTATAAATTCCTACTTTAGAAATAGAGCCAGTCTGACTCCAAACCAAAACACAAACAGATCCTAAACAAGACCTCACACCTAACATGCAATGGCTGACATGAAATGCCTTTTCTTTACAGTGATAAAACCTTTTGTTCTCTCAAGACAGCAACTTGAAACAAATCCAGGGATTTACATAAACATATTAATCAATTAAAACCTTCTAACAGAAGATTTAACAGCATCTTAGGTTTGTCTAATACATCACCATCAATGGTGTGAACCTTTGATTATATAAATTCTGTGTTTGATACCACCTCTCTCACTAATACCGGAATACAGAGTGAGGCTCCAAAGCTTGTGTTTTCAAATAAACCTGTTGGACTATAACCTGGTGTCGCGAGATTTCTGATCTGCGTAGTATTTTTTAACACAGTGCTTGCAGATTTCTGCAATATTTCAGCAGAACAGTGGCTGATTTCTAAAATCCTTTCTCTTGTGATTCCTTTGGCTGAGAATGGTCTCCGTGTCCTTCCTTGGGAGATCTGACAAAATGGTGCTTTGCAGTCTCTTGTGTAAAATCCAAGATGGCGGCTATTCCAAAACTATTGCATTATGCTTCCATATTCAGTATACGGTGAGCCACCATCAACCACTGCTTCCCCCCTTCCCCACCCCCTCTCCCAGGAAGCTATTGGAAAGGAGACTTTGCTTATTCCTTGTGGAAATGTGCATTTAATTTGAAAAGTCTTCACGCGTGTAGGTATGTCAATTTGCAATCCACTTGGATCCTTTTGGAAATTGACAGCATTGTGATTATAAAAGTTCAGGTGATTTCCAGGAGCGGTTTCTCAAGTTGATTAAAGATAGGTTAGCTTTTTACAGAATCTATAACATCACGACTGCCATGCTTATGACACAATTAACATCTCTTTGTAATTGCATGCTTTCGCCTGTATGACTTACAATACCACCAATCTTTGTGTCATCAGCTAACATGGCTATGTGCCTCTAAATGATTACAGCCAACCTTGATTTAACAGGCTCTTTATCAGCCAGCACTCTTGATAAACCAGTGAAAGTTATATACTTCAAAACTGCAATCTACCACAATGCCTAAGTATTAATGCTGTAAATAATGTATTACACCTGAAATACAGTATTACTTACTGTACGTTTTTGTGTAGAGTTTTGAGGGACGTTGATGTCTCAAAGCTTTGCTTGGTCAGGGTTTACTGCGTATCTCTTTATTAGCCAGAATATTTGATAAACCAGCACACTCCTGTTCTTATGGGTGCCAGTCAATAAAACATTTGATGTACTGTTATTAATAAACACACATAATAGTTGAGGTTGCAACACTGTTTCTTCTGGGATACAGCTGGTCACATCCTGTCGAGGAGATTGCATATCTATTATCTCTACTCTGTGTGTCCCACTGTTCAGCTAATTTCCACACCATGAATATCTTCAATCGGAAGAACTTTACCGGATGTCCTCATCTATGGACAATCTTATGTGCAAGGCATTAGCCATCCTTTCAAATGTTTCTGTTAAGTGCAACAAATAATGTATCCTCTACAGGAATTAGTGGCAACCTCAAAAGTTTCAGAGAAAACCGAAGCAAACATTTTAAGTACTGTATTGTTAGTTCATATTTGTTTGGCTGTTTTTGCAACATGAAGTTCATTGGCAATGTGATGGGGATAGTAAATGCAAAAGTGGTGTGCCGGTTCTATCCACTGTTAAGTATTTTCAGAATTCAAGTGCAATCTGTAGTGCAAAGACTGACTACCCCTGTTCCAGCATTTCTAGGGCTAGCAGCATAATAACAGGAACACTGTGGGATGAATTGTCCAGTTTGCATTGGAATAGTTAAAATATGAGTGCTCATAAAGTGCACAGCTGAGTTAAATGTCTCATTTATCTTTGGACTTTATATTTGTGTTTGTTGTGCGATTTTGTGTGAACGTGGAGCAAATTTAAAGGATCTAGTCTGACATGATTTGGAGTTCAAATATTGTGAATGCATAGTCAGTCTGATTTTGGCATTTAAAAACCCCCAAACTTTGCTCCTACTCAGAAACACATGGTTGCACTATCAGAATCTGAAACTAAAAACAAAGCTAAGGGAAAATCTTACTGGCATCTGACAAATGTGGGTCAAGGTACGAAATTTCAGAAATATATGTGAACTCCAGCAAGGCATTTCTCAATATTGTGTGCAACTTGGATGGATTTTCCAACAGAGTTCTGGGTGTTGAGACCAGTTTGTTACCAGGCAGTACCAACATGCCTATTATTGTTCATTGTCAGCCTCATTAATGACAGGTATCACCTCAAAATGCAGCTCCTGTGCTACCACTCACTGTGAATAAAGCAAATGTAAGAATTCCTGCCCTGAAAGTCTGAGTGGGTAACTGATTGCTTCCTTGTCACTTCCACCTCTGGATGTCCAGCTTGGATGCCTGGCAACAGAATCATTATTGAATACTCCATGGGCAGTGGTCACATTTGTGGACCTTAGCATCAGACACTTTCCAGGCTCTCCATATCTTCATGGCATGCTTCTGATCCATTTGAGCCGCACTGCTGCACCTTGAGGTGAACTGGTAACTATGATTGTAGTTCTGCTGCAAAGACAGTTTGTGTGCAGAAACTGACTCGCAGCTCACAGATTCAACCAGGCTGCACCTTGCCTGCTCTCTTAGCACTCCCTCACCTTGAGACTACCTGGATGCTCACAACACCTCTGCTTTATCCTTTTGCACTTTGTCCTTTCAACCAGAGCTACCAGGTTAAGGGTGCTTCTGTCTTGCCTTGCCATTTAGCTCAAATACAGGAATCTTGTCATAGTTGTCAGCTGTCATCAGTCAAATAAGGGTGCCGCGGTGGCTCAGTGATTTGCACTGCAGCCTCACAGCGCCAGGGACCCGGGTTCGATTCCAGCCTCGGGCGACTGTCTGTGTGGAGTTTGCACATTCTCCCCATGTCTGTGTGAGTGTGCTCCGGTCTCCTCCCACAATACAAAGATATGCAGGCTAGGTGGATTGGCCATACTAAAATTGTCCATAGCGTTCAGGTATGTGTGGGTTATAGGGTGATGGGCCTGGGTGGGATGTTTCAAGGGGCGGTGTGGACTTGTTGGGCCGAACGGCCTGTTTCCACACTGTAGGTAATCTAATCAAAAAAGTGCTTTGTATGTGAATGTGGAAGGCATTGTTAGTAAATTTGGAAGCATGGTAAATGGCAAAGAGTGCTACTTCACAGTACAACAGGATCTTGGTCAGATGGGCCAAAGAGTGGTAGATGGAGTTTAATTTAGATAAATGCAGAGTACTGCATTTTGGAAAGGAAAATCAAGGTGGGATTTGTGCACTTAATCATACGGTCCTGGGCAGTGTTGCTGAACAAAGAGACCTCAGATTGCAGGCTCATATTTCTGTGAAAGTGGAGTTGCAGGTTGATAGGTAAAATGAAAAAGATGTTTGATGTGCTTTCCTTTATTGGTCAGTGCATTGACTACAGGAGTTGGAAGGTCATTTGTGGCTGCACACGGCATTGGTTAGAGACATTTGGAGTATTGCATTTAATTCTGGTCTCTCTGCTTTTGGAAGGATGTTGTGAAACTTAAAAGGGTTCAGAAACGATTTACAAGGATGTTGCCAGGGTTGGAGGGTTTGAGCTTTAGGGAGAGGCTGAATAGGCTGGAGCATCGGAAGCTGACAGGGTGACCCTATAGAGGTTTATAAAATCATGAGGGGCATGTATTGGGTAACTAGACAACGTCTTTTCCCTGGAGTAGGGGAGTCCAAAACTAGAGGGCATAGGTTCAAGGTGAGAGGGGAAAAGATTTAAAAGGAGCTACTTTTTCACACAGAGGGTGGTGTGTATGTGGAATGAGCTGCCAGAAGAAGTGGTGGAGGCTGGTACAATGAAAACATTTAAAGGGCATCTGAATCAATATATGAATAGGAGGGTTTAGAAGGATATTGGCCAAATGCTGGCAAATGGGACCAGAATAATTTAGGATATCTTTTCGGCATGGTGGAGATGGACCAAAGGGTCAGTTTCCTTGTTGTACATCTCTATGACTTTATGACTCTAAGTTAAGGAGTCCCAGCATATTAAGTTAATTTCAGCTGCTGATGCCAGTCCAAGGATTTGGGCACAAGTCAGTTGGCCATTTGGAGAAGTGAGGGTCAGGATCATTCCCTCATAAGAGGTGAGGAGCAAATTGTCGGGTGCCTCACCACCCATCTTAGCTTTTTCTATTTTACTAAGGGGCACAGCAGTTCAAGAAAGCAGGGAGTACGGAGTAATTTCTAGACATAGCCCTTTCCTAGGTTGCTAACCTGCAGAGTGCCTGTAGCCTCTAGTTACTTGACATCCAGGAACAGGCACAAGGGACATCACTCTTAAAGTGGTAGTCAACATTGTGTACATCCACTGAGTTGTTGGGGAGGAAGTTCCAGGACTTTGATTCAGCAACTGTAAAAGAATTGGAGGATAATTCCGAACCAGGATAGTATATGATATGGCAAGGGCATATAGTTGGTGGTGTTCCCATACATGTACAGATCACACATTTGGAAAGTGCTGTTGAAGAAGCCTTGGTGGATTTCTGTATCAGTGTATCAGTGGTGAAGGGTGTGAATGCTGAAGATGGTGGACGGCGTGTCCTGGATGGTGCTGAGCTTCCTGCATGCTGCTGGAGTCCCACTCATCCAGGCAAGTGGACAGTATTCCATCACAGTCCCAGATGTTGTCTTGTAGATCCTGGATAGGCCTTGGCGAGTTATGTGCTGCAGAATTCCCAGCCTCAGCCTCTGATTAAAAGTAATAGGGCATATGCATTCTTCACCATCCACTACAGATGACTCCTGCAATTCCTCATCTATGGTTGAAAAGCCAAAGTTTCCTGACTTTACTTTAATGCTCAGAACTTTAGCATTGTGGAATCAGCATCTTGACTCTAATCCACACTGCCAATAGCTCTTGTAAACTGGACACAGTTCTCCAGCTGTGGTCTGACCAGTGAATCATGGAGACAATTTTAAGATGCCTGATTGGACATATAATGACCACAAGTTCCTTTGGTATTACTTTGACCTTGTACTTTGATATTTGATAATTTATTTTGTTTGCTCTCCTGCAATTTTAAAATCTGTTTAGCGTTGGTTAGAAGTGATAAGTCTTGTATACAAACATCCTTGTTCTTTTTCAGATTAGTCCTTAAAATATTCATGTGCAATAATCAAAACTCTAACACCCCTGGAATTTTCCTTTTACAAATGCTGTTTTGCCTTCATTCCATCAAGGCTAGAATTTTGGAACTGCCTGTACAATCTAAACTCTCACATTTGCTGAGTCCTCTCCACACAACCTTTTGTCTCATGCAATTCCAGGAAGACCTGATAAATGATGCCTTTCTTATAATGTCAAGCTTATGTGAACATTATAACAATGAGCATCTACGGAAGGGAGTATATTTCTGAATTGAGGTTGTCCCCTTCTCTATATTCGATGAAATCCCTCAGATTTATTTCTCTATTGATTACATTAAAAAGCTCCACAAGAAGCAACTACCTTATTTGGGTAACAGATAACCCAGGAACTGAAGTGAGCTGCAGATTATGGTGCAGTGCTTAAATTGCTTAATTTTTAACAACGCTGCTGCACCGGTGTTCAAATTCAGATTTCCCTTCACAGGATCAGAATTAAGGGACATAACTTCAAAATAAGGGGGAACAGATTTAAGATCGAGTTGAGGGGCAATTTTTTCACCCAAAGGGTTGTGAATCTATGGAACTCCCTGCGCACTGAAGCAGCCGAGGCTACCTCATTGAATATTTTTAAGGCAAAGATAGATAGATTTTTGAACAGCAAAGGAATTAAAGATTATGGTGAGAGGGTGGGTGAGTGGAGCTGAGTCCACAGAAACATCAACAATGATCTTATTGAATGGTGGAGCAGTCTCAATGGATCAGATAGCATACTCCCGCTCCTGTTTTTGTTTACTTATTAATGTTACCTGAGAGCTCTGAGTGTCATTTTCAGTATTCTTCAAGGAATGTGAATAATGCAAGTAGCCACTCTGCCACTTCCCAAACTTGCAGTTTTCATTAATAATCCACTACCGTACAAGCCTAAATCTTTCTACATATTTCACAGCTCACAGTGTACTCGTAAGAAAAGGAACCGGGAGCAGTGACAGCTCTTGCACTGAATTTAATTGCGCAGTGTATGACATAAGGTGTTAAAAGCCTTAAAGCTGCTGACTGCTATTGCTTCACTTTATTAAGCTTTTAGCTCAATTTCAGAATTGGATTTGTTGGCTATTTTTCAAAAGCCACAGGGCAAAGCAAGTAAAAGGCTTGGCACCAAAGCTATTTTAGGACACTTAGGACTGAGTAAGTGAAGTGGTCATTACCTGATGTATGCAATGTGCATTATAGGTGCCATTCCATAGCTTTTAAATGTAACAGTATCACTACATCTCTCATTGCTGTGCAAAGTAGAACACCAATCGTACTGCACTTCTCAGTAGCACTTACTGTAAGTTCAATTCAGGAAAGGTAATGTCTCTATTCTAACTTTTCATTTTTTAATGTCGAAGTGCCACAAACCCTGTTATAACATGATTAAACTACTAAAACAATTGGTTTCAGCAGGTGATTATTGAATCTGAGATGAGGTTATGTTGCTTATATATACAAGCTATAAGTATAATTCCAGCATTAGAAAAGAAAAATAATCACCATGATGTTACAGGTTAACATCTTAAGTCAGACTACGTAGAAAAAGGAGTCGATCATTCAACCCCTTGAGTCTGTTGTTCAGTCAATTCGTTGTTGACCTGTGCCTCAACTCCATTTACCAGCTTTAGCTCCGTATCCCTTCATTGAACAAAACTCAATCAATCTTTTCAATTTTTCCAATGACCCAACCTCAACAATGTCCTCATATTTTAACCTTTCTAACTTGAATGCAATTCTATTGATCGGCATTGCAACCATCCCCCCAAACCTCCCACACCCCCGTAACTGAAGCCAATGTCTTTCTGAAATGTAGCGCCCAGAGCTGATTGTAGCCTTCCAGATGGGTGCTGAACACATTTATGTACAGCTGGAACGTAACATCCATCCATTGTATACATCTGCCTTCAGATTTAAAGGTCAGCATTTCACTGGGCTTTCAATCTTTATTTATATGCCTTTCCACCAGCCTTAAGTGACTTCGGATTTTCATCTCCCCTGCTCGTTCTCAGTTCCAACCTTCTCGCCATCTAGAAAAATTATTGTCATATCTCACTTGGGCCCATAGTGGATGACCCAACATTTTCCCACATTGATTTCTAAGTTTGCCATTCACATCAATCAATGGCTTTTTGTAACATTGTGTTTCCACCACATGATTTCCTACCTAACTTAGCGTTTTCAACAAAATTAGATTGTAGCTCTCTATTTCTTTCATTCCAGGCACTGGGAACAGTTTCATACAAACTAAATAGTCTTTTGCTGTCCCCTTTAGCAGTGATCGTAACTCTGTTGATAGCTTATGAATGCACCCCAGATCCAAACATTGGGTTACGTTATTGTACGACAAAGATATCTAGCACATGCATTCCACCTGCTAAGTATGCCCCTCATGATTTTTTAAACCTCTGTAAGGTCATCGCCAACCTCCTATGCTCCAATGAGAGAAGTCCTTGCCCATTTTTATAACTCAAACCCTCCATTCCTGCCAACATGCTAGTCGATTTTTTATGAGCTCGCTTCAATTTACTAATATCCTTCCTATAGCAGAGCAACCAAAACTGGACATAGCACTCCAGCGAATTGTACAATCTCAACATAATGTCCCAACTCCTACAGTCAAACTTCTGAGCAATGTAGGAAAGTGTGCTAAATGTTTTTTTAACCACCCTGTCAATCGCTGGTACAAATTTCAAAGAGTTCTCTTTCTGAGCCTGTCTCTTTGTTCTACAGCACTACCAAGGGCCCTACCATTAAGTGCAGAGGCCCTGTCCTTGTTTGTATTACCAAAATGCAATACCCCACATTTATTTATATTAAACTCCATCTGCCACTCCTTTGCCAATTGACCCAATTGGTCAAGATCTCTTTGTAATCTTAAATAACCTTATATGCTGTCCACTATACCAAAAATTTCGATGTCATCTGCAAACTTTCTAAACATGCCTCCTATATTCTCATCCAAACTGTTTATATAAATGACAGACAAAAGTGGAGCCATTCCTGCAGAACACTGCTGGTCACAGGCTTTCAGTCTGAGAAACAACTCTGCACCACCACCCTCTATCTTCTACTGTCAAGTCAATTTTATATCCAATTAGCAAGCTCACCCATGGGATCTAACTTCACTAATTACTCTATCATGCGGAACCTTGTCAAAGGTGTTACTAAAGTCCATTTAAACAATGTCTACTTCTCTGTCCTCATCAATCATTTTGGTTACATCCTCAAAAAAAACTCAATCAAGTTGGTGAAACACAACTTCCCTTGCACCAAACTATGCTGACTATCCCTTGATTCTCCAAATGCATATAAATCATATCTTTCAGAATCACCTTCAACAACTTACCTGTGTCAGGCTCACTGGTGTTTAGTCCCTCAGTTTCTCCTTACAACCTTTCTTAAGTGAAGGCACAGCATTAGCTACCCTCCAGTCCTCTGACACTTCACCTATCATTGTAGATGACACAATTTTTTCTGTTAGGGGTCCTGAAATTTCTTCCCCAACTTCACACAACGTCCTGGGATAAGCATGATAAGGTCCTGGAGGTTTCTCCACTTTTCATAGAGATACCAAGGTGTGGAGCTGAATGAACACAGCATGTCAGGCAGCATCAGAGGAGCAGGAAAGCTGATGTTTTGGGTCTGAACAGTTCTTTAGAAATAGGGGAGAGGAAGGGGGTTCTGAAATAAACAGAGAGAGAGGGAGAGGAAAGTGGATAAAGGAGCAGATAGGTGGAGAGGAGACGGATAGGTCAACGAGGTGGGGATGGAGACAGTAAAGATGAGTGTAGGTGGGGAGGTAGGATGGGGGTTGGCCAGTCGAGGGAAGACGGGCAGGTCAAGAAGGTGGGGATGAGGCTGATAGGTAAGAGGTGGGGTGGGGTGTTGGTCAGTGAGGTGGGAGGAGTGGATAGGTGGGAGAAAAGACGGACAGGTCAAGGAGGAAGGGACGAGCTGGGCTGGTTTTGGGATGAGGTCAGGCGTGGGAAGCCTTCAAGGTTGATGTAACCGTTTTTAAAGATATGGCCAAGGGAAATGAATTGGAACACAAACTAGCCACAGAAATTTCTGATATCTTTTGATCAATACTGCCATTGAAAATTCTTGGGAAAAGTTTAAGGATGTTATTTTAGCACATCAACTAAAGTCAATGGGTCTGTTTACCTTCTAAAGACTGCCTATTATCCTCTGTTTGCCAATTGTGAACTAACAAAGAAACTGTTATAAAAACCAAGGATTGCTGCAGGTTGTGAAAGCGAATAGCTTGACACTCATTGTAAATACTGTTTATATAGGTGCTAGTTCCAACAGTGATAAAGTCTGGTTGCAAATGAACTAGAGCCTAGGGTTTGAGTGTGGGTGGATACAGGAACAATTCAACTATTTCTTCAGCTTTTCCTCCCGTCAAAACTCATTTTCTTTCCTGTCTGCATCTACCTGTTTGAGTATGTGTAAAGGTGAGTGTATACAGGGATTAGCGTAAAAGTTAGTAGAGTTAAATGCCAATGGTTCATAACTGTTTACTTCAATACAGAATAGATGGTACTTTATGTCAAACTTAAAGATAGGTCAAAAAGATAGGTAAATTGAGGAGTCTATGTTTACTTTTAAAAGCCTTTAACTGTTATAAAACCTCCGGATACAACGCATCATCCTCCGACACTTCCGCCATCTACAATCTGACCCCACCACCCAAGCTATTTTTCCATCCCCACCCTTGTCTGCTTTCTGGAGAGACCACTCTCTCCGGGACTCCCTTGTTCGCTCCACACTGCCCTCCAACCCCACCACACCCGGCACCTTCCCCTGCAACCGCAGGAAGTGCTACACTTGCCCCCACACCTCCTCCCTCATCCCTATCCCAGGCCCCAAGATGACTTTCCATATTAAGCAGATGTTCACCTGTACATCTGCCAATGTGGTATACTGCATTCACTGCACCCGTTGTAGCTTCGTCTACGTTGGGGAAACCAAGTGGAGGCTTGGGGACAGCTTTGCAGAGCACCTCCACTCGGTTCGCAATAAACAACTGCACCTCCCAGTCGCCAACCATTTTAACTCCCCCTCCCATTCCTTAGACGACATGTCCATCCTGGGCCTCCTGCATTGCCATGATGACACCACCCGAAGGTTGCAGGAACAGCAACTCATATTCCGCTTGGGAACCCTGCAGCCCAATGGTATCAACGTGGACTTCACAAGCTTCAAACTCTCCCCTTCCCCCCTCTGCATCCCAAAACCAGCCTAGCTCGTCCCCGCCTCCCTAACCTGTTCTTCCTCTCACCTATCCCCTCCTCTCACCTCAAGCTGCACCTCCATTTCCCACCTACTAACTTCATCCTGCCTCCTTGACCTGTCTGTTCTCCCCGGACTGACCTATCCCCTCCTTGCCTCCCCACCTACACTTTCCTCTCCACCTATCTTCTCCTCTATCAATCTTCGGTCCACCTCCCCCTCTCTCCCTATTTATTTCAGAACCTTCTCCCCATTCCCCTCTCTGATGAAGGGTCTAGGCCCAAAACGTCAGCTTTTGTTCTCCTAAGATCCTGCTTGGCCTGCTGTGTTCATCCAGCTTCACACTTTGTTATCTAAGAAGAATGGAGCTTGATTTCCAGTGAGCTACCCCAATGATTCATGACAAGCAGAAGTGCCAAGGCTGATTTGACAACAAGAACTAAATTTAAGCATTCTTCTAGATGAAATGCATGGCATCGCTGATCTTACATCTCTGATAAGAAATCACCATCATTATATGCCAGGTACCATCACTCTAAAATGCTACAATATTAGCCACCCTCCAGTCGGCCAGCCATGGTTGCAGATGATATAAATATTTCTGTTAGGAGCCCTGCAACTTGTTCCCTAACTTCTCACAACAAGAGCGATAAGAACCAATGTAACAAAGTGTGAAGCTGGATGAACACAGCAGGCCAAGCAGCATCTCAGGAGCACAAAAGCTGACAATAAGAACCAATGATGGGAAAATAAGGTTGATGACCTTCGAGCAGCTACTGATGAAAATGACCAAAAAGCTATATGTGAGGCTTGTATATATGGTTTCAAACCCAATGGTGTGACAAGATTAGATTCCCTACAGTGTGGAAACAGGCCCTTTGGCCCAACAAGTCCACACCGCCCCTTGAAGCATTCCACCCAGAACCATTCCCCTATAACCCACACACTATGGACAATTTAGCTTGGCCAATCCATCTAGCCTGCACATCTTTGGACTGTGGGAGGAAACCGGAGCACCTGGAGAAATCCACGCAGACACGGGGAGAACGTGCAAACTCCACACAGACAGTTACCCGAGGCTGGAATCGATCCGGGCCCCTGGCGCTGTGAGGCTGCAGTGCTAACCACTGAGCCACCGTGTCACCCGGTTCTGTCATCTCAACCAGCTCTGCACAAATAATCATGGGATTTTCACTCTTGTTGGCCAGATCACTTCAGTGATCTCCCAAACCAGTAATATATAGTGTGCTATGATATCACAGAGATACTTTCTCAGCACCACACTGTAAAAGAGCAGGCACTCCATCCTTCTCAAGCAGAAGTCATGAAGGCAATGAAACCATTTGTGTGGGTAAGTCCCAGGAGCTGACAGCATAGGGAGGCAATGGCCTAGTGGCATTATTGCTGGACTGTTAATCCGGAGATATCGGTAACATTTTGGGAACCCTCGTTTGAATCCTGCCATGGCAGATGGTGGAATTTGAATTCAGTAAAAATATCTGGAATTAAAAATCTAATGATGACTGTGAATCCATTGTTGATTATCGGAAAAACTCATCTGATTAACTCATGTTCTTTAGGGAAGGAAACTGCCATCCTTACCTGGTCTGGCCTACACGTGATTCCAGACCACAGCAATGTGGTTGACTCCCTACTGCCCTTTGGGAAATTAGGGATGGGCAATAAATGCTGCCTTGCCAGCAACACCCTCATCTTGTTAATGAATAAAGGGAGAAAAATACCATACCACCTGAAGTATTTTAGTGTGAAGAGTTTCGTATGGATAAGAAACTCACTAATCTCCTTTAACTTGTCCAGAGTCGAGACTGCTTATCAAGGCTCCCTATCACATCTCACTAATATACAGGGATCTTCATAGCAGGGACCCAGGTTTGGGTCTACCTTTGGGCAGCTGTCAGTGCAGAGTATACACATTCTCCCTGTGTCTGTGTAGGTTTCCGCTGGCTGCTCCAGTTGATCCACAGTCCAAAGATGTGGAGATTAGATGGATTGGCTGTGTTAAATTGCCCAAAGTGACCAGGATATGCAGGCGAGGTGGATTGGCCATAGAAAATGCAGGTTACAGGAATATGGCAGGGGATGGGTCTGTGTGGGATGCTTTTGGACAAGATCTGAGTCTACTGCCAGGGACTCCATCTGGGCCAGTCGTTTTCCTTGGGTTCTCTCTCAAAAAGGTCAATCTGATGTTGCCTAACTCCTTTTGGAGTAGCAAAAGCAGCAAAATTCAGGAATTGTACTAATTGAGACAGGAATTCATGCAAGGATCTTACAGGTGGAATAAGAGAATGACAAATAGGCGTTAGGTAAGGCCTCACACATAGCAGTGAGTGGGAGAAAAGCATCCCACACAGTTTGAGGAGTTTGGGGAGTTGGTGTGGACTCGATGGGCTGACTGACATGCTTCCATACTATAGGGATTCTATGAAGGCCATTTGTAACAATCACCATGAAATAGTGCTTCTTTCAAGAGGAGGACAATATCTTACAAGGGTTATTATTAATCAAGTTGTCACTCACCTTTTTCACTCTGGGTGCCAGAATCCCAGTGTGGTTCTGTGCATGATCATTGATGCATGTCAACTTCAAAAAACATTTTTTGAACAGTAAAAGAGCCTGTACGTGGTGTTCATTGACATGATCAAGATTTTTGATACAGCAAACCAGGATGTCCTGTGGAAGATTCTGCACAAAAACATGATGATCATTGTCATCTGCTCATTTCCTGATGGCCAGTGTGTTAGAAAGTGGTGCATTGTTGGATGCTTTCCATGTTATCAAAGTTGCTAAGCAAAACTCCAGATCAGCTTGCCTTAAACATAATGTATTGGTCACATCCAAGTATATATTTGGCACAGGTGTGTTCAATTCAGTTAGGTTAGCAACATTTTCAACCTAGAATCCCAGCTGATCAAGCAACATCATGAATAAAGCAAAAGGAACAAGCAAAATGCCTTCACATTTTATCTCTTCATTAAAGCCTGAAGCATTTGAATGTTGAATATCTATATGCCAAATTTATCAGTGTCACATTAGAAATAACAAGCAAGCCACAGAATAAAATAAACTAAATTAGAATGCATGTATGTTTTCAAATAAAGAGAACAACCGGTCCCCAAAGGTTGAAGAATTTTTGAGGAAGAGATTGATGGAATCAAACTTCTACATCACAGGAGTTTCCATGACTGATAGGAATCTCTGAATTCCAATTGAGGAATATGTAGGTTGTCATCAAAGCTTTGGTTGAGAATTACAGTTTACTTACCATTTTTAAAACATCCACAAAAGTACAGAAGTGTTTCCTTCTGATTTATCTCCTTCTCCCACTCACTGCTATGTGTGACGTCTTACCTAACGCCTATTTGTCATTCTCTTATTCCACCTGTAAGATCCTTGCATGAATTCTTGTCTCAATTAGTACAATTCCTGAAGTTTGCTGCTTTTGCTACTCCAAAAGGAGTTAGGCAACATCCTGTCTCACCCTCCATTGGAAGATATAAAAGCTTAAACACGTGTACCAACAGGTTTAAGAACAGCTTCTTCTCCACTGTTATTAGACTGCTGAATAGACCTCTCAAATTTCAAAGCTAATGTTGATCTTGTTTTTGTGCACCTCCTATGCAGCTGTAACATTGTGTGGCTTGTTCTCGTCAATCACTCTTTAATCTTTATCCTCGTATGTTATGATCTGCCTGTACTGCACACAAAACTCAACTTTTCACTGTACGTAGGTGCATGTGACAACAATAAATCAAGTCAAATCAAAATTTAGCTTGCTCTTTCTTTCTCTGCTTTTTTCTCTTTAATATTCTCTCTCTTTTCACTATTCTCTTGCCTTTTCTTTTTTGTGTCTTTCTCAATCCTCCTACATATACAAAAATGTCACGTAAATTCCAGAGAGTGATGGAGTTAGAGTCTATCGAAGTAAACGTCTCATTATGGTCTGAGAGCCTTCAGTTGACAAAGGAAGTTTAGCAGGAAATCACTTCAAGCTTTGGTGGTATTAACCCAAATCGGGCTGGAATTACTCCACTGGTATAAACTTATGATATACATGAGTTAAAATATAATCAAAATACATACTGGTAGCTTGGCTCAGTGAGTTTTTTAAAATTGATGTTGTAAAGCAATATTTGACTGAATTTTCAAAGACACTATTCAACACTTTCTGTAAAGCTTAGAAGAATTTAATCTTTTTTTTCCCGCAGTCTATGGGTTGCATGGCTGAAGATACAAGAACCTTTCATGTGAGGATGAGTGCTTAAGGTGAGGGTGAGCTGATAGTTTTGAAGTGCCTCCCTCCTCAATGAGCTCAATGCATTCAACATTTGTTTTAAGCAGAAGGTCAGTGAAATGATGTCACCTGTCCCAACATCCTTGAATGCACCTGTTCTCACAGTCACTGCCACAGACATCAGATTGACCTTTTTGAGAGAGAACCCAAGGAAAATGACTGGCCCAGATGGAGTCCCTGGCAGTAGACTCAGATCCTGCATGGACCAGCTGGGGGCAGTATTTACATCTTTAACCTCTCCTCACTGTGATGTGAGGTTCACCCCTGCATCAAGAAAACCCCTATCATCCTGGTGGCCAAAGAAAAATCAGGCAACGTGTCGTAATGACTACGGTGGCTCTGACTCCAACCATATTGAGAGGTTGGTAATGTCACACATTAACTCCAGCCTCCCAGACTGCCTGGATCTACCACAAGTTGGCTACCATCACAATAGGTCCAAGGCAGATCCCATTCTTTGACCGTACACTTATCCCTGGGACATCTTTGACTGAAAACATTAACTTTGTTTCTGTCTCCACTCATACTGGTAGACCTGATCCTGGTAGACATGCTGAGTTTCTCCAACACTTCCTGATTTTATTTTCAAACTCCAGCATCCACAGTATTTTGCTTTCATTTGGTTGATTCTTTACAAATGGACACCAGTGTTAACCCTGATCTGTTCTGCCATCATGATCTGTTGTTGATGCAGTGATGGCCCTTTGACCTTCAGCAGGAAACTTGTATCTGATAAGGTGATACTTCTGTTAGCTCCTTTAACATAAAAACTAGACGAGAGTCACATAGTACTGAAAAATTAAATAGATTTCATTACAGCTCCTGGTATTTACATTTACATTACAATCACCAATATGTCTGAGCTAATACTTCGCAATATGGTTTTCCCTCAGTGTATAATGCTGCAAGTAGCCTTAGCAGGATGGAAACAGACCATATACCATTATGCCACAAGCAATGGTATGGTGATGATATCATATGATGTTAAAGACATTCTAGCTGTGAGCTATAACACAACACATGGCAAAGAACATTTTTTTTACTCTGACTGAGGCCAGTCCTCCTGCACTGGGTGAGATAGGGAATGAAATCTATGGCTGCTTTTTCATGAACAGTTGAGTATGTTTGATCAATTCCATGTTCTCCAAGCTCCTTTGGCTAGTGCTGGCCTGGACCCCTTGCATTGTGAAGTGCCTGACATCAGATGGTACATCAGTTGCTACTGCACCCTTTCTATACAACATACTCCCTCTGCATCTCTGCAATGCTTAGGACCGATAGAGCAGATCTTCTGCCTGAAGCCTGGCATCCAGCATGTCAGCTGGGACCCAATTTGTACCTCTCTCATCTCTGAGTTACAGAATTCAGTGTTTAAGTCCCTATTCAGGAGCTTGGCAAATAAGTCGAGGTTGGGTTTCCATTGTAGCAATGAGGGATCGTTACATTTTAGATAGTACTGCCTTCTGGATAAGATGCTAAAGACAGAAACAGACCATATACCCTTATGTCATAAGCAATGGTATGGTGATTATATCACATGATATTAAAGGCATTCTAGCTGTGAGATATAACACAACACATTCAAATAACATGTAACCCATTTTTTCTCTGGCTGAGGCCACTCCTCCTGCACTGGGTGAGATAGGGAATGAAATCTTTTACAATGATCTAGGTAAGCTCTACCTGCTTGTTTAGGTCATTGTGAAAAATCCCACAGCACATCTTAATAAAGAGTAGAGAAATTCTCACATGCGCACTGACCAGTACGTAGGCCCCAGTCAACATCTCCAAAACAAAATCATCAGGCCATTATTATCACATTGTTGTCTGTGGGAATCTGCAATGCACAAATTGGCTGTCATGAACAAAAACAGATACTGCTGGGAAAGCTCAGCTGATCTGGCAGCATCTGTGAAGAAAAAAAATCAAAGTTAACGTTTCAGGTCCGGTGACCCTTCCTCAGAACTGGCTGTTAGGTTTGTTACATTACAGCAGTGATTACACTTCGAATAAGTTCTTGATGGAATTTAACGTAGTGGTCATTGAAGTGCTACACAAATACGAATTAATCTTCCTTTGTGAAAAAGTCTCTTTTAGTCTACAAACCTTTCCTAAGGTTAAAAACATGTATAAATAAGATCTATATTTTTTTCAAATTTCTTTAAGAATTACTAATTTGAGTTTGATGCTTCATAACTCAGATGGAATTTTAAAACTTAGAACTGAATGCATGCTTTTCAGTCAGTACAACATTTTTATATGGTGAGTACCTTTGTCTCTTTCCATGTTTTCAATGCAGGTAAATATGCTTCACGAAACTTAACACTCTAGTTGTGAATTTAATATTGTACATTGGGATTGTATCTTCTAATTACGCTTTAGTGTTTAAGAAATGCGGAACAGGCCATAAAACCATTTGCTTATTTCATGTTTGCTCATGTCTGGAAATCGCACTCATCACTCCTTAGCAAACAGGTCTCAATGTATTATGTTAAGTGAAGGAGCAATACCTTCTAGACTTGTCAATAGCTATCAAGTCTGTGTTGTAAAATTGTCATAATTGCAATCCTCTAATGCTTTCACACTAACTCCTCATCGTTGGGGGAAAAGAAAAAGCAATGCTATACTTGAAAATGTATTTAAATTAACTAAGCAACGACAGAAACAGGTGTGAAATGAATGCTTGTATTCTGAAAAACAAATTGGAGGGCTGCTGTTATAACAAGGTGTAGAGCTGGATGAACACAGCAGGCCAAGCAGCATCAGAGGAGCAGGAAGGCTGACATTTCAGGCCTAGCCTCTTCGTCAGAAACTGGAGGCATGCTGTTGTCTCTCATCGAGGTCTCATTGAGATGGGAGTGGGAAACGAAGAGAAGACACTGTGGATGAAGGGTGGACCAGAGGATGAAGAGAAGAAGGTTATATCTTTTCAGTTTCATTCTTAACACATTCAGTCAACTTAGGAAACAGAAATCATATCGGATATGACCAAGACCCGAGAACTGACTTCACTTACCACATACTGCACTTTTAGACTTCGTCTTAGGAGATTTTTCTTCACGCTGAGGTACAATATTTTCAACTTTTACTGTTTCAAAAAATGCTGACCAGATTCTGTAACGGTTCGATTAGCGATTAAGTTCCTGATGTGTGTGAACACACAGACCTCAGGTTTGATACTTGATCTGAACACAATAAATTTATCCGAGCTTGGGGTGTCAGTCAGGATGCTGTAATGTTGGCAAACGATCAAACCCAAACTCTGCAGGCTGATGCACAAAAAGAGACAACTTGTGTGAGTTACGAGTGAATTCTGGGATGTAGATCCTGGAACTGCCTACTCTTGTTGGAGTAACACTGCCATACAGACTGCAGTGATTTAAAGAAGAAAATCCACCCGTACGTTCTTGGGGATAACTTTTGATGGATAATAAATGTTGGCCTTCCCTGGAATACACACACAGTCCTCAGAATAATTACTATTCAAAAGGTTTTGGAACAAATCACTGGTGTCAAAAACAAAAAAAAATCTGAGGGAAGAAGAAAGGAGTTGATCATTGAAAGATCATTGATGAACCGCATTATTGAATGTATGCACTACGCTTAATTCAGTGTGCTAAATGAGAACAGATTGTTGAAGAAGCACAACATGACCGAGTGCACAAGTATAGATCTACCTACGTGGCATAAGGTAACGGTGCTGAAGGGATTAATGCTGAAAGCTGCAATAAACTCCCCCCATTCCGATCATGTTATACAAACTTGGGTGGGGAAAGGCAGAGCATCTGAAGATCTAAAGGCAGACCTGTTATTCTAATAGCCTTTAGGAACAATGTATATAATGCAACAACGTACATCTTGTTTAAGGTAAGAGCCTTTTTCTCATTGTACTAACTAATGGGTTTTTTTTAACCTTGGCCCAGTAGACCCAGTCGGAAAAGACTGTGTTGGTTTCCATCTGCCTAACCACATGTTGGTATCACATGCTCATGGAACTGCAACAGTAAATGATGAGGAAGTTCAACATATTTCAGATGTTTTAAGAATTTTAAATTTTCAGTAGCTTTTTGTTTTAAAGCAAAATGTTTCAAATAAAGAGGAAACAAGACTACTGGTATCCAAAACAGACGTTCTATAAATCACCGTCTCTTTGCCATTGCCAACTGATTTTCCGTAGTCAGCCTGTGGTCTCTTTGAGTGGGACTGTCAATTATGGGCATTTTGCTCATTTGTGAGATGGTTGTTACCCATTAGCAACTTTTTCATACTGCCCATGTTCATGTTTACAGGACTATTCAGCCAACAGTTCATCTAACCACAATTCTGAGCTATGTTCCAGTTGTGAAAGTTCACGGGCCAATCCAAAATGTTTCCAAGCAATCCAAATTGTCACCTTAAAATATTATTCTGTATACAGTTAGTTGGGTGGATTTGAAGCTCTGAAGAAATTTTCTGAATTTTCTGTTCATGGATTTTCTATGATGCTTGGATAATTGTTCACTGAATACTATTTTTCAACAACTCAAGATGAAATGTAAGAGAGAGAAATTGAGCTGGATTTTAAGCCAGAACTTCTCACTTATTTTTTGTGGCCCACTCTTCAACAGCATAATACGGCACTCCTTCATTTGATGCGATACATGGAGGTGTTGATGCAAACAGTAGGCAGCTTGCTGCAAAGCTTTTAAGGGTCAATTATACATGGAATAGATTAGTTTTCAACCTTTAAAGCTCCCTTGGAAAGTTAAATGTGTTTGTTGAGCAATCTTTCTGAAGAATGTAGCCACTGTATTGCTGACTAAGAAACTATATATTGCACCAAAAGCAGGAATTCTAAAACTGCATTGTCTGGACTGTATACAGCCTTAGGCATTGTAATGCTATGTGTCACTGAAATCCTCCAGTCGAACCTACTACCCTGAGTATTCATGTTGTCCTTATTCATTGTAGATAACCGCAGCTACCTTGCAAGTCCAGCCAGTCAAAGAAACCTTAAACATCTCTGCTTTCACCAGGGCCTCAGCATTAGCCCTCAAAATCACTGCTGGACGCAGGCACTTAAACTGTGATAATGTGACCCCAAACCAGTGATGCTTGGAAGGTCAAATGAAGGTCAGAAGAAGCCATGAGAAAACACCTGGAGATCCCTGGTGTTGCCTTTCTGCAAAGCTCACTCTAAACCCTAAACCATATCAATCTAAATCAGATTGGAAACAGATACTTGATGAAAAACATGTAGACCTCTCCAATATGTGGCTGTAGGCATCTAGAATAGATCATGCGTGAAATCTTTCCCCACCTCCATTTTTATCTTTTTGTGCATATTGTTATGATCCAAGTTGATGTTTACTACTGTACAAGTCAGATTGCAGACTGCAAACCCAGGCTGAAAGCTTAACAAATTTTTATTTTGGTTTTAAGAAGATGGTTTCTCATGGAAACATAATCATGGAATCCTGCAGATTAGGTTTTAACAATAAAACTTTTTAAGCAAAAGAAATTAAGATAACATAGAAAAGACCAAACTATTTACATATGATACACCTTTAAACACTTTGAGACACATGGAAGAAATATAATCCCATTAATCCCAAATACGCCTTTACAAATCCTGAGAAAACCCCTTGATATTATCTAAAAGCATACCCTGTACAATACTCATACAAGAAAAATCTGCATTTAGCACACAATAACCATGTTAATGAAATCTTTCTTTTCCTCACTTTATTTCTCTTCCTGCACCTGATTTTACATTGAATTCACCCTCTCTAATCAATACTTCTTTCTAGGTCCTTGTATTGTTTAATCCCTTAATCCTCCAAAACAAAAACTGGTACTTGCTGAAAGCAAAAAAATGGCACTAGAAATCACAGCAGGTTGGGCAGCATCTGTGGAGAGAGAGTAAGTTAATGTTTTGAGTCTAGATGACTAGTTTGCACTCTCTACCCACGGATGCTGCCTGGTCTGCTGAGATTTCCAGCATTTTCTTGATTTTGAGTACAGACTCCAGCATCTGCAATCATTTGCTCCTACAGGTACTTGATGGTTCAGTCAGGCTCCAGCTGTTTGGTTTCTCTTGCTCTGTTGGGATTATTTCCCTTCATGTGTTTCTTTAGCTAGGATGGCATTTATTGCCCACCTGGTGGTTAAGAGTTAATCACAGTGCTGTGACATTTAATGGCCTACAGTTGCTATTAGGCCAGCTTTCCAATTCTAGATTTTATTGATCTCACATTTGAACCAATGTCACCAGAGTCTTGGTCTGGGTCTCTGCATTATGAGGTTAGTAATCATAACACACGGTCACCACCTTCCCCTCACTCTCTGGGAGATGATGGTTCAAATTCCAATGGGGTGGTGAGTGGAATCTGAATTCCATTAATAAGTAAGTCTTAACAATAACATCATGAGATAATTCTCAGTTGTCATTTAAGACCAGCAGGTCAACAATTTAAGGGCTTTTGGAAATAGGCAACAAAAGTTGACCTACCAGAAACACTCACATTCCACAAAAAAATTACAAAAGAACTTTTAGCAATTCGCCACACGAAATAAAATTACAGCTCTGCTTATGGTAGGGAAAGACTATTGAAGAGCAAGAAACATTAAATGACCCATTAAAACAAAGTACAGTCCAATATATTTTAAGTGATCCAATCAAAGAGATACAGAAGACTTATGAATGTAAAATTAAAGAGTATTTATTGCTATTTGAGTGAAATCTGATGAATGATGAACTTGCTTCACAAGTAATGCAACACCCAACAAGAAACAATACAGATGCTTGGTTAGAGATAGCAGGAACTGCCGATGCTGGAGTCTGGGATAACACAGTGTGGAGCTCGAGGAACAGAGCAGGGCAGGCAGCATCAAAGGAGCAGGGAAGCTGACATTTCTGATCTGGACCCTTCTTCAGAAAAGAAAACCTGTTTCTAGCACCCAATAACCATGTTAATCATGTCTTTCTTTTTCTCGCTTTATTTTGCTTCCTGTACCTGATTTTACATTGAATTCACCCTCTCCAGTTGATACTTCCTTCTCAGTCTGAAGCAGGGTCCAGACCTGAAACGTTAGCTCTCCTGCTCCTCTGATGCTACCTGGCTGGCTGTGTTTATCCAGCTCCACAGATACTTGGTTAGTTCAGTGAGTAACCCAGTGTTTACTATTCAACCCTAGCTGCATTGAGAAGATGACTGTAGGCTTTGAACTGCTACTGTCTGTAAGTTATGGCAGTTTGATGCAACATTGTATCCTTTTAATGACATGATGCCATCTGTGTGAGAAGGCAGTGGGTAGACAACCCAACTGGTTTGGGACAAGGGTCATGTAAATGTTGGAAATGGCAAGGATGACAGATTTCATCTCCCAAAGGAAATGACAACCCAACAGTTTAATTTACTGATTTTTTTTCAACATTGCTGATGACAACAAAATTACGGACAGCAAAGAAAGTTGCCTCAGAGTACAACAGGATCTTGATCAGATGGACTGAAGAATAGCAGATGGAGTTTAATTTAGATAATTTTGAGATGCTGCATTTTGAAAAGGCAGGGCTTATACAGTGTAATGGTAAGGCTCTGGGGAGTGTTGCTGAACAGAGACCACGGAGTGTAGGTTCAAAGAAGGTGTTTAGTATACTTGCCTTTATTGGTCAGTGCATTGAGTATTGGAGTTGGATGTTATGTTACGGCTGTGCAGGACATTGGTAAGGCCACTAGTCTCCCTACAATAGGAAAGATGTTGTGAAACACTGAAATGGTTCAGAAAAGATTTACAATGATGCTTTCAGGGTTGGAGGGTTTGAGTTACAGGGAAAGGCTGAATAGACTGTGGCTATTTTTCCCGGAGCTTCGGAGCTGAGGAGAGACTTACGAGGTTCATAAAATCATGAAGGGCATTTGGAAATAGGCAACAAAAGTTGACCTACCAGAAACACTCACATAGGATACATAGAAAAGGTCTCTTACCTGGAGTTGGGAGTACAAACATTGAGGGCATATGTTTAAGTTGAGAGGGGAAAGATATTAAAAGGATGTAAGGGGCAACTTTTTCACACAGAGGGTGAATCATGTATGGAATGAGCTGCCAGAGGAAGCGGTGGAGGCTGGTACAATTACAACATTTAATAGGCATCTGGATGGCTAAAATGCTGCTTTTGGTATCAAGGGTAGTCCCTTTCACCCCAAGTGATTCCAAACTAATTACAGGACCTTCAAAAATCCAGTGTGCGAGGCAAAGGTACAATATAAAAGACCATCAACTAATATTAGAGGGAATCTAGAAGTCTTTTTCTATGGGCATGTAAATAGTGAAAGAGTAACAAGATGAGGGTTGAGGCAGATAAGGGATCAAAAGACTACTGAAGTAGTGGGCATGATCAGAGTATGAAATGAATATTTTGCATCTGTCGTTAACAAAGAAGACATGTTTCCAAAGTCATAGAGCTAATTGAGGCACTAGGCACACCATGGGCTTTAGCCATTTTTAAGAAAGCAGCTCATTGTTGCCTCTAGATGCAAATAGGGATGGGCTATACCTCCTGGTTTAGCCTGCTATTCCCACATTCCATGAAGGAATTTTCAAAAAAAACTGTCTTCCAAAAGTGCTTTTGTCAAACTGCCACAAAATAGTACAGTTGAAACCCATGCAATAAAAGAGGCAATGGTAATACAGATACAGTGAATATGTAGCAAATGAAATGCAATAAAAAGAAATTTTGGTAGGAAGGACTAGGAGAGGTAATATAAATGAGAGAATATAAATATAAAGGGAATGTAGCAATAGAGACACATAGGGTTATATGAGCACATTGAAAGTGGCAGGTCAGGTTGTAGAAATAGCTAAAAAGAGCATTTTACAAATCGCATAAAGGAAACAAAGGAAATCATGCTGAGACCTTATAATGGACTTATAAAAAGATTAATGAACTGCAGATGTCGTAAATCTGAAACAAAAAAATAGAAGTTGTTGGGGAAACTCAGCAGGCCTGGCAGCATTTGTGGAAAGAAAGCAGAGTTAATGTTTTGGGTCTAGTGATCCTTCTTCTGAACCTACTGGTTTGCCAACAACTGGAGTATTATATCCAGTTCTGGACACCCTATTTCAGAAATGTGACAGCTTTAAAGAGGATGTAAAAATTAAAGAGAATGGCTCCAGGAATGAGGGACTTTAGTTACATGGAGAGATTTGCAAAGCTGGGTTGAGAGGTCACTTGACAAATGTGTTCCAAATGATGAGAGGTCTGGTTAAAGCTGAAAGAGTATACTTTTATGTATCTCCCTTTATGTTAATTATGGTTATATTGGCTGCAAAAACAAATTTGCTGGAAAAGCCCAGCAGGTGTGACAGCATCTGTGAAGGAAAAGACAGAGTCAATGTTTTGGGCCCTGTGACCCTTCCTCAGAACTTACAGAAGTAATCTTCCCCATGCACTGTGAGTAAGTCTGTTGCTACTTTCATTTAAGGAGTGGCTAGGACAACACATAGATGTAGACACTCCCTGCACTGCTCAGTTTGATACGTTTGTCATGCTAATGTATAGATCAATGGAAATATTTGCCTTGTACCTTAACAGGCTAATGTGTTCGTGAGCTTGATCATATTTTTAGATTTTTCTTTCAGTTGATTGACTCTGAACCTTCATTGAATTGTTTTTGTACCTGTTTGTGCATCTTAACAATTTCCTTGCTGCCTGTGCTGCGATGTTGTACTGCTAGTTGTCAGCCTGTTTTGTTCTGGCATGGCCTTTTGGGCATGTACAAGAAACTTGATTCCAATGGTCCTTTCTGCCAAATGCTTCACAGATATCACAAAAAACTGGACAGCTTATTGCGAGGTGTTAGATACCACATCTGTCGCAGATGGTGTTTTGGCTTTCATTAACAGGGGGATCGAGTTTAAGAGCCGCGAGGTTATGCTGCAGCTCTACAAAACCCTGGTGAGACCATACTTGGAATATTGTGTCCAGTTCTGGTCACCCTATTATAGGAAAGATGTGGAGGCTTTGGAGAGGGTGCATAGGAGGTTTACCAGGATGCTGCCTGGACTGGAGGGCTTGTCTTACGAGGAGAGGTTGACTGAGCTCGCACTTCTCTCTCTGGAGAGAAGGAGGAAGAGAGGTGACCTGATTGAGGTGTACAACCTAATGAGAGGCATGGATAGAGTCGATAGCCAGAGACTTTTCCCCAGGGCAGGATTGACTGCCACGAGGGGTCATAGTTTTAAGGTGTTAGGAGGAAGGTATAGAGGAGACGTCAGAGGGAGGTTCTTCACCCAGAGAGTTGTGAGAGCATGGAATAGTTTACCAGTGGTAGTCCTGGAAGCGGAGTCATTATTGACATTTAAGCGACTGCTGGACATGCACATGGACAGCAGTGAATCGAGGGGAATATAGGTTAGGTTAATTTATTTTTGGATTAGGAATATTCCACGGCACAACATCATGGGCTGAAGGGCCTGTACTGTGCTGTACTTTTCTATGTTCCATGTTCTATGTTCTAAATTTTATTTATGCCTCAGTAATAGCGTTGGCTGCATCTTAAACATGTAATTGTTAAATCTGCTACTTATTTTATACTTAGTATTATTCTAGTGTCCATCTTTTTTTTGAGAGAACTTGAATATAAAAGCAGAGACGTACTACTGAGGCTTTATAAGGCTCTGGTCAGGCCACATTTGGAGTATTGCGTGCAGTTTTGGGCCGCATATCTCAGGAAGGATGTACTGGCCCTTAATTAGGTTCAGAGGATGTTCTTGAGTATAGAACCAGGAATGGAAAGCTTAATATATGAGGAACGTTTGAGGACTCTGGGACTATACTCATTGGAGTTTAGAAAGATGAGGGGTGATCCAATTGAAACTTTCAGAATACTGAACGGCCTGGACAATGTGAATGTTGGGAAGATGCTTCCATTGGTAGGAGAGTCAAGGGCCCGAGGGCACAGCCCTAGAGTAAAGGGAAGACCTTTCAGATTGGAGATAATGAGAAATTTTGTCAGCCAGAGAGTGGTGAGCCTGTGGAATTCACTGCCACAGAAGACTGTGAAGGTCAGGTCATTGAGTATATTTAAGAATGAGATAGATAGGTTCTTTATTATCAAGGTGACCTAGGGTTATGGGAAGAAAGCAGGAGAATGGGGTTGAGGAACTTATCAGTCATGATTGAATGGTAGAGCAGACTCAATGGGCTGAATGTCCTAATTTCTGCTCCTATGTCTTATAGTCTTATGGTCTTATCCTCTAGAATTTTTTTAAGTTCATTCATGGAATCACCCATTTAATGCCTTGTAGATAGTGGACAGGAGTCATTAAGTGAGTTACTTGCTGCAATGTTCCTAACCTCTGATCTATTCTTATTGCCACTGTTTATGGGGCACTTGAGTTTCTAGTCAATGGAAACCCCAAGGATGTTGATAGTGGGGGGATTCAATGATGGTAATGCTATTAAATGTCAAGAGGTGGTGGTTAGATTGCCTCTTATTGGAGATGGCCATTGTCTGGCATCAATGAATGGTCCTTTTTGTGCACAGGATGTCTTTCTTAGAAATCGGGCGAGATGCTCTTCAGAGAGTGGGTGGAAACTCGATGGGCCAAATGGTCTCTTTATGCCCTGCAGTCATTCTATGATTCTATGGACAGAACAAAACAAAGAAACTATCCCGATTTCCGCTGTACACTCTTAAAAGCAGTTATATGCTTTATTTAAAAAGAACTACAATATTGATAAAGAAGACACTCTGTTGTGTTTTACTGGTACTGCATCCAACATGGAAAAGCTTTCAGTTGTCCATCACTTCAGCTAAAACTTCCAGGGCTCATTCTTTTAAATGCTGGCCTAGTCAACAACACCCAAAATCCTAAAAAACATATATAAAACATGTAATATTTTAAATTCCCAACCAGAAGATGGTTTGATGCATCAATCCGAATGTACTGAACAATTTCCAAGCATCACCTTACTTCATCCAAATCCCTCTTGATTTGGAAGTGGGTCCCAGTTGTGCCATTTCTGCACTTTTTTGCTGTTTAATACATCTCTGCAATGTCAGCATCGATCTTTCTGAAATGTTCAAAAAATTGTATTTCTAGGAGGCATGAAGTAACACATACCCTCTGAGTGTGCAGGAATGACAGAACCAATATCTGTAGACAGGGGCTGGGTGAGTTGTGTGTGATTTGAAGGTAGAATCAACCTCTCATCTCATTCTACTGACTTGTTGTCACAGTCTAGTGAAGAAGGTCAAGATCTTGAGGGCAGTGATACTTCGGAAAAAAAGTACAAGGATATCATTAAACACGGCTTCTTACGACCTAAGCAATATTACAAACAATTTATGCTATAGGGAGCAAAATGTATAAATAAGTTGATGAGTTAATTCTGCTTGGCCAAAATTGTTGCCATAGGAAAAGCACTGGGACACTGTTCATTGCCTATGGTCCCAAGTGAAACTGTGCAAATCTTGAACATATTCCTTTAGTTTGTGCAGAACAGATCCCTGTGTATGAATGCACACCAGAGAAAACTTGAGTTCACAACTAAAGCAACAGAAGCCATTGTCAGACAGCCATGAAACCCTTTGGTTTTTTATTTTTTTACTGTGTGTGTTTGTTTACTTATCCTCCACGAGGCTATAGCTTAGGAAATCAAAAGCAACTGGGCTCTCATTCAGCCTGCTTCAGAAGGCTGTGCCAGACCAGTCTTGACAGCTGGCTGCAGCATCTCAGCATGAGCCTGGGCAAACTGGCTGTGTGGCATTCATGTGACAACGGGCAGAGCAATGGCAGTAAAGTAGACTCCCACCCAGTCCGGGAGAAGATAGCAAGTACTCTTCCCACCGTAGTGACGCCCAGCTACCGCCCTCGACAACAGTTATTGGCTTGGCACCAAGAGGACAAGAGTCAAATCTGTATCAACGAACCACAATCTTTATTAGTTTACTTAAAACAGACATACAATTCATACCATTTGGTTAAAAAAAAGGTTAGCAGCAGGCATGCAATTCATATAAGGCTAAAACCCAAGTGCACATGCATCAGTTTTCAGTGATGTTCCTTGAACAGTCAATAAAAATAAAGGCTAATGCCAAAAATAGAAGCTCATGTCAGCCAGGTGATTTCTCCCAGGTATTGGGGATATATCCATGCGGTCAAATGAGGGGTCCACAATTTCAAAGTTCCACAAGGTTGACCTCCAGAGTTTTCACTGCTGGCACACAGAAATCCTTCATTTTTTTGTCCTTTTTCCCTATCTTTCTGAGCTGTGGTGTCTTGCCCTTGTTAGTTCTTAGCTCATCTGACGAGCCAGTGTCTTTCCAGTACAGGTTGACTCCAAGGACGCCTTCAGGATTACTTCATTATTCTTCCTCCAAATAAGGATTTGCACTCCATGTCACCCTCAGAGCTGACCCGGTTCAAACTAACCAAAGCCAGTGGCTGGGACTTGGGTAACTTCAATTCCCAAACTTGCTGTTTTTAAGTGTGAGCAGCCCCTGGCCCAAAATGACATAGCTGCGCTTGCTGGGCAGTGCCCAAGGAAGGAATGCAAGAATGATGTGGCATTCATTATGTCAACAAGGGAGCCAAAGCCGAGATGGCAGCCACTTGAGCTTCTAGGCCAGACCCTAAAGCTGTCAGGAGAGCCTCCGTTGTGTTGTTGGGACCATTACGGCTTTCGTGGAGCTGATTACCTGATCCATGTTGGATAGAATGGTGTCCATGTTTCATGTGAACCCTTGACACAATTGCTGGACACAATTTCCCTCTGTACTGAGATAACATGTCACTGGTAAGATGCAAAGTACACCTTGCACTTTGGAAGATTGCCATGAACTATTTCCAGAAGACTGGGCTCTCAAACCCAGAATCATTTGCAACCAAACTATGACCCCAATGCCTTCACACTTGTACCCAGTGATTCATCCTATCAGACCCCTGTCCTACCATGAGCTGATAAACTGTGTAGGGTGACAATATCTGAGCTGATGTTTGTTACGGTCCAATGACTTGGAAAAGGAAATTTTGACCTGCTGCAGACCTGCTGAGCTTTTTCAGCAATTTTTGTTTTTGTTTCTGATTTACAGCATCCGCAGTTCTTTCGTTACTTTCTTTTCAAAAGTATGGGATTTTGTTATGTTTTATTAAATCGCTTTCAAAGTTCTATAAACAATCAAAAAGAGAAAAGGTGCAGTAAGGGTATTTTGAAATCCCAGAGCAAGTGTTAAATTCTATCTTCTTAGCCACAGATCATAAATAATGTGTTTATTCATGATTGTCTTTTCACAATCCCCTTTTCCCTGGACAGGTACTGAGGTTCTCATGAGAGTGAGAGAGCACTTCTTTGTACATCACTCAGTGCTTTTCATACATATTTCATACCTTTTCAAAGTCAGTATGTATCAAATCCACCCAGCAAGGACAGGGAAAAATAAAGGATTAATTCATTGATATTCATTCGCCAGGTCAAAAATCACATGGCACCAGGTTATAATCCAACAGGTTTATTTGAAAACACTAGCTTTCTGAGCATTGCTCCTTCTACAGGTGTGGTGAGGGAGGAGGTATTAAGATATAGAATTTATAAGTAAAAGACCAAAGGAGCACACAACTGATGTGAATGTATTGAATAAACCTAAAATGGCTGGCTGACTCTCTCCTGTTAAATCTTTCATCAGTTAGAAAGGAGATGCAGGTTTTGATTAACTAAAACGCAAATCCCCAAATTTCTTTCAAGTCACTGCCCTGAGATAACTAAACGTTTTATCAATGAATATTCCTGCTTTGGAAATAAAACCAGCCTGACTCCAAGCTAAAACACAGCCAACTTTAAATACCCACCTAAAGGGCACTGTATGACCTGAGATGTCACCGCTTACTTATATTGATAAAACCTTTAGTTACCTTGGGGCAGTGACATGAAAAAGATTCTGGGATTTGCATTTTAATCATTTGAAACCCCTGCAAGTCCTTTCTGACTGATTAAAGATTTAACAGAAGAGAGTCAGCCAACCATCTCGGTTTATTCAACGCGTTCACATCAGTTGTATGTTCTTTTGAACTTTTACTCATAAATTCTGTGTCTTGATGCCTCCTCTCTCACTACACCCGAGGAAGGAGCAATGCTATGAAAGCTTGTGTTTTCAAATAAAACTGCTGGACTATAACCCTGGTGCCGTGTGATTTTTGACCCTGTCCAACCCAATCCAACACTGGCACCTCCATATCATTCATTGACGAGTCACAGGAATTGGAGTGTGTTTCTGTGGTTGCTCAAAGGGCTGTCAGAGGCATAGGAACAGCCTGTTGTGCCACTAAATTAGGTCATGTCTGATGTTTGTGCAAAGCAAGAGCTAAAAAGTGATGATTGTAACCAGAAAGACCGACAGTGACCTTATATTTTCCACCAGTTTGGCGAGAGATCAGTCTCCCTGCTTCCATTCATCACTAGCTTCTGTCAACCACTGAGCGCGAGCTATCAAATCCTCCAGCAAAAGTGAAATAGTGCATTTCCGCTGTCACCAGGCTCATCAGGTGAGTTTCTGTTTCTGTTTACAATTGATGGATGTTGAACATCGGCAGTAGTTTGTGGAACAAGAAAGCTCCTGAACCAATGAAGAATGATCGTCATTTCTAATGAGAATGATGATGTTTGCTAGAAAGTTAAGTAGGTAGGAGGTGAATAGAATTTTTCTTCTTTATCCATCATTGTGGAAAGGCCTTTAGCATGCGTCATTGTAATTAATGAATATCCTATCAATTGACCGTTCCTCAGAATTTGACCTGAACCATTAACTCTGACTTCTCTCTACAAATGCTGCCAGGCCTGCTGAGCTTCTCCAGCAATTTCTATTTTTGTGTCTGAATCCCAGGCTTTTTATTGATAGGGCATGGATTGCAAAGCAAGAAAGTTTTGTTAAACTGGTACAGCACATTGGTTTGAACTCAGCTGGAGTAATTTGGCCAAGGTCGGCATTAAGCTCCATCTAATCTGCGGAGGTTGTAATATCTTTGAGTGGAAAGTAAGCAGTGTGGCATTGGCTCCTGATGGCCTTTGTAACTATGCCTAATTAGTCAATGTAACTCTTGCCTACTATTATCACTAATAAACTACATTTTGTTAAAATAAGTGCTTTTGTCTTGTTAAGATTCATAGGTGGTTCATTTTCACTACTATTAACCAAAGACGCTTGCATACCAGGTATAGAACAGAAGAATAGGGAGGTCTTGGGGCACGGTGGTAACATCCCTACTTTAGAACAAGGAGACTTGGATTCAAGTCACACTGGCTCCAGAGGTGTGTAACAGCATCTTTTCGATATTTTAGAAACCTAGAATCCTTGCAGTGTGGAAGCAGGCCATTCGGCCCGTCAAGTCCACATCAACCTGCCAGAAGAGCATCCCAATCAGACCCACCTTCTACCCTAGACACTACAGGCAATTTATCACAGCCAATCCACCTAATTTGCACATCTTTGGACTGTGGGAGGAAACCAGAGCACCCAGAGGAAACCCACACAAACACAGGGAGAATGTGCAAACAGACAGTCACCCGAGGTTGGAATTAAACCCGGGTCCATGGCGCCAATGGCAGCAGTGCTAACCACTGAGCCACTGTGCCTTGTTGTTTAGAAAGCATCTGGAAAGGAAGGCTAGAGGCAGCCCTATACACCAACTACAAACCACCAGTGATTGGTATCAGAATGTATAGCAGATAGAGGTATTGAAAATTCTGAGGGATTTGGATAGTGTAGGCACTTAAAACTGTTCACATGGTGGAGGAAGGACACTTGTTCACAGTGAATGGCTAGGATTTAGTAAATGCTGCTTCAGAATACGGAGGAGGCAGGGTTGACTGAGGCATTCAAAAGGCATTTGGTTAGTTGCCCACAAAGCAAACATGAAGGTTATGAGAAGGGGAACTTCTGTGAACTGATGTTTTAGAGGCCTGGTGCAGACACAATGGGCTGAAGGGCCTCCTCCCATGATGTAACAGCTCTGTGATTCTGTGGCCTGGCTTTCAGCTAATGCTGGCCCATAAGTGTGGCTGAAAATGTCAAACATGTCACAATGCATCATCAGCACAGCACTAGAGATTAGCTAAATGTAGCCTGAGTACCTTGTTCCAACTGACAAGGATAGCAATGATGCAAATGAAAAGTAGATCTAAAATCAGTGAGACAACTCACTGCTCTTTAACTTTGCCCATGAATTGTCAGACAATTCAAATGTTCCCAGATTTTTTGTCTTTTCTTCTTATAAATAGCACCTGTAAAAATATCCTGGGCTCAAGATGATGCTTAAAGTCCCCTGACTTAAGTGAGCAATGGATACAGTGCACCAACTCACCCAAAGTATATTTGACCCTATCTTTTCACAGCAGGCTCAAAAACAAGATCTTTCTCTGAATGTTTCTCATGCTGTACTGTCAGCCATGACTTGTTTGGTTCTGTCACCTTTGAGTCAGGATCTTTTTGAGTTCAAACTTCCCTCAAGAGACTTGAACACAATAATTGACGCTGCCACACCAGTCCATACTGAAGGGGTGTGCACTGTTGGAGACACACCATCCCTCACATAACCTGTAAAATCTACAGATCTATAATCTTGAATTGGTTTAAAAGACCATGAGCGTTATTGCAGAGCAAGGAAATTCTCTGTGGTGTCAGGGTTAAAATATATCCCTCAATCAAAGTCTCCAGTATAGATGATTTAGTCTTGCCACTGTGTGTGGGAGCTGGCTGGGTGCAAACAGGTTGCTGCATCTCTTAAATTAGAAGAGTGATTATATGTCAAATCTGCTGAATTAGATATAAAGCACTTCAGAACATCCTGAAGTTATGAAAACTGCCATACAAATGCAAGTCTTTTTTTTAACATTTGATTTGATTTATTGCAGTCACATATACCTAAGTACAGTGAAAAGCTTTGTATTACGAGCAGTGCAAGCAGACCATAGCAAACAAGGACATACAGATCATTGAGTGCTCAGACAGGCCAAGGCATAGAAGATTAGGGCTGCACAGGAGGTGTGCAAAGCAAGATCAACATTAACAAGGTTAGTATTTTTTGAAGCAGGGAGGTCCATTCAACAGCCTAACAACAGCAGGGAAGAAGCTGTTCTTGAACCTGTTGGTGGGTGTGTTCAAGCTTCTGTATCTTTTGCCTGATGGAAGGGGTTGGAAACAAGCATTATTTGGGTGGAAGAGGTCTTTGGCAGCCTTTCCACAGCAATGGGAAGTGTAAATGGGGTCCATGGATGGGAGCTTGTCTTACATGATAGTCTAGGCTGTGCACACAACGTTCTGTAATTTCTTACAGTGCTGGGCAGAGCAGGTGCTGCATCAGGCCATTATGCACCCGAATAGAATGCTTTCTGTGGTGCATATAAGTTGGTGAGGGGCCTTATGGTCATGAAAATGCAAACTCTTCTTTGCATCTCATTTAGGAATTGCAACGTATCATTCCATGGGACCCTAACTTGTCTTTAATTTTCAGATTCCTCATCCCCCAAATGCTCACAGGCTCTACAACCTGAGCTAAGTGACACTCCTGACTTTCTGATTCATTTTTCTTTCCCCGGTGATGTCATTGTTGTACATACCCTTCGGTCCAACCAGTCTATAATCTCAAACTAAACTAGTCCTACATGCCTGCTCCTGGTCTAAATCCCTCCATTCCTTTCCTATTCATTAACTTATCCAAAATTGTAAACATTGCAATTGTTCCCACATCCTCCAGTTCCTGTGGCAGTTAATTCCACACCTTAACCATTCCCTGTGCTTTTAAAAAAATCATTCCTTGTGTCTTTCAATATTTCCCCTCTCACCTAGTTTCGAACTCCCCTCACTCGGGGAAAGGACCCTTGCTATTCACCTTATCTATGCCCATTACGATTTTATAACTTATATCAGGTCCCCTTTCAACCTCCTATGCTCCAGTGGAAAAAGCTTCCAGTCTACCCAGCCTCTCCTTATAACTCAAACCATGTCCTCTATTTGCTATTGTCCCCCCAATTTTCCAGTATAATCAAAGCCCTTAAGCCTTGCAAATATCAGCAATACATTTACATATGCATTTCTCCAGAGGATTTCTCATATTTGGAGAGATAGAGGACATTGCACCTTTTATATCTAAAAAGGGTTGTGTGAGTGACAGCAAAAGTCAAAGTGGAAATGAAGAGGTCAGCGAAACCTTCAATCTGCAGCAAAAGTTATTGACCTATAAAATAAAAATAGAAAATGCTAGAAAATTCATTAGGCAGCAGGGAAATGGTGATGTTTCAGGACATGTGAGCTTTCACCTAGAACTGGGAAAAGTTAGTGATGGCATATTTTAAGAGGTGGGTGGGAGAAGAACAAATGGAAGATCTGCCTCAGAATGAAAGACAGGGAAGATTGAACAACAGCAAAGTTAGGTTACCCGGTCATTGGGAATGGAGGTGGAGGAAGAAAATGGAATAAAGAAATAAAAGATGTGCTCAGATATGTGCTCCTCACAGGAGAGGAAGCAAGGAAAGGAAATAAAATGAAGACAAGAATTTGCAGTCTGAAATTATTGAACTCATTGCTGAGTCCAGGGAGTTGTAAAGTGCCTCAGTGAAAGATAAAGTGCCATTTCTGGAGCATTTTGTTGAATTTCACTGGAACCGTGCAGCAAACCAAGGACAGAGATGTGAGTGTGCAAGCAAAATGCCAAATTAAAATGAGAGGCACCTGGGACCTTAGGGTCATAAAGAATACCAATTTTGTCCATTAAGTAATTTGGTCACCTTGTCTGCCTTCTTGTCCCCATAATGTGAAGGTTCCCACGTTGTGGGCAACGAATACGCTAAATTAGATTAAGAGAAGCTACATGTCAGTTGCTGCTTCACCTAGAAAGACTGTTTTGGACCATGGATGGTGTGGAAGAGCAGAGATAAAACATCCTGTTTTGCCTGAAAAAGTGATATGGAAAAGAAATGGGGAATTGGGGATGAATTGAGGAGTGAACCAGTATATCAATACTGAAAGGAGAAGATGCGTTTTGTGATGGCTCCTTTCTTTGGAAGTCCCTCATGGTCAGGGACAACTTGTTACAAAACTGAAAATGAGTCCTCAGGCGAATGAAGAGTCAGATGCTTGACTACAGTCTCTTGTCATTGATGGGGGAGTTGATGGTTGGGGAGGGAGGAGGCGGGGGATGACCAGGCTGTCAGCCCTCCTTTCTCTGCTGATGCTTGACTTCTGTTTGCCATGTGATGAGACTCAAGGTACAAGGATATTTCCCAGATGCTTAATCTCTGCTTTGGACAGATTTGGACCAAGTTTTTCTAAGTGTTGGCGGGAATGTTGGGATTCTTCAAGGGCCCTTCAAGAGTGTTTCCTCTGGTGTCCTGGGGCTTGCTTGCCATGTCGTGTCTCTGAGAAGAACACTTGTTTCAGGAGTTTTGTGTCAGACTAGTGCACAGTGTGGACTACCCTGTGGAGCTGATCGAGCGTGGTCAATGCTTCAACGCTAGGCACGTTCTGAGGCCAAGGGGTGACTTCACAGGTATATAAAATCATGAGGGGCATGAATAGGGTAAACAGACAGGATCTCTTCCCTGGTGTGGGAGAGTTTAGAGAGCACAGGTTTAAGGTGAGGGAGAAAGATTTCAAAGCGAATTAAGGGGCAACTTTTTCACACAGACAGTGTATGGTATGAGCTGCCAGAGGAAGTGGTGGAGACTGGTACAATTGCAACATTTAAAAGGCAACTGGATGGGCATATGAATAGGAAGGGTTTACAGGGATATGGGCCAAATGCTGGCAAATGGGACTAGATTTGCTTAAGATAGCTGGTCGGCATGGATGAGTTGGACCAAAGGGTCTGTTTCCATGCTGCATATCTCTATGACTCTATGTTGGATTGTGCTAGAATACTGACATTGTTGAGTCTGTTGTGGCAATGGATATCCAACATCATGCTAAAGATGGTGTAAATGATCTATTGACTATGGAGGCAAGTGGGGTGGATTCAATTGTATTTCGAGAAGGAATGAAAACAGATGAAAGCAGATGAAATGTTCCACATATCCCACAAAAAGACAGGCATGGCAGAAGCACAGAGATCTGGGCTAGCTGCCCTATCCTTGTTTTTTTACGTTGATGTAGTCACTGGAGATTTCATTGGAGATTTGTTTTTATTCATATAACCATTCCTCTTCTCTAAAGCTGCCTTCTTGCTTATAAATAGTTTTACTGATTCTTGTCTTCCAGGGTCATTGATGGATCTGATGGACCATTTTGGAGGCCACTATCCGGGTTTGTTTTTGTCATGAAGTGTTAAGAAATGAAATGTAAGGTCATTAAGGTAGAAGGAAAATTTTGACATGCCTCAAACAGTATTTCATCTGTTTGAAGCTGCCTCTCCCAACCAAGTTAGGAAAGTGCATCCATTGTCAAACTTTCTACAAATATTCAACATCTCTGATGTGCACTCTAACCTGAATGTAGCAGTTTTATTGTGGAAATTGTTGGAAAATCATCAAGCAGGAAGTGAAGGCTAAAGTCCAGCCTAAAATACGCAGGGCACTCACATTGTTCTGTGCAACAGTGCCTTTGGAATGGCTCTCTAGCCAAATGGCGGAATATATATACAATTACTGTTCAACTCAGATTTACAAGCGGTGGTCAAAAAGTACGGTAAACTATTATGTGGTGATTGTTAAGGATGTTGACAGAGATGTCATTTAACTTACTCGTGACAGCACATGAATATAATTATTAGACTGTCATCTACTGAGAAAGATATTGTGGACCAGTTTCTGTAATATTCCAGTTTTAGTTCATTTCGCCTTTAGTGTAACTTTTTTTACAAATAGCTTTTGGTTTTCAATTTAGCCTGAATGCAATGATTCAGTTTGCAATTTTTATGCTTTTCAAAGACGAGATGTCCTTGTATTGTTTGTATGCCAAGTAGATGTCAGTCCTGTGGCATTTCGAAGAAGATTTTTCTCAGCTATTTTTTGGTCTGCAGTTAATATTGGGAAACTATGCACTTCCAGCCGATGAATTTCCCTCTGTTGAATAAATCAATGAACAATCGTGGCTTGGATTGCATTATTTCCTGACTCATGCTCCTGGTATACACTAGAATACCAACTCAGAAAATCTCTACTGCTGTTAAGACTCCTATAGAAGGAAATACTGATCTGACTAAGGGAGCTACTGCTTTTATTGGGAATGTGCATTCAGAGAGAGCCTGTAGACTTTGATTCTTTATGAAATATCCTCTAAAGGTGTACTGACCCTGTTTAACTTGAACAGGCGGTGTTTCTTTTGGGGACTGCAGACCCTCCAAGCAAAACAGATTCCACATCTAACCTCTCAATTTATTTATCCTCGAGCTTGAGAATTTATATTGCATCAAATGCCACCACTAATCCCTGCAGTGAGTTCTCAGAAACATGGTATGTCAAAATTAATTATTATTTGCTGTTAGCCAAGTGTTCAGTTTCTTTATTTCACCGGCAGGATTTCCACAGATTTAACTTCTTTTTCTTGAATGTGCCTCTTTTAAAAATAATCCATTGGTGGTACGTGTGAATCATAAATGAATCTTCCATAAAATATAAAGTAAGTCATTGCTGCAGTGAACATTAGTGTCAGCCTGCTTGATGGAGACAATCGATGACATTCTGTGTGCTGTTTGGTCCTTTGAGGTTTTGCTACGTCAATTCTGTTGATTAAGCCACGTGTAAGAGATGATTATGAACAGGTTAAAGTGCATTTTGAACATTTGCCCTGCAAAACCATTCCATAATTTTAAATTTAAGAGATGTTCAGCCGAGTCCAAAATTATGGGATATAATACAAGACAGTCACTAATGAATGCAATAAGCAATTGAGTAGAAGATACTTAGTAGCTGGAATGTTGAACATGTTGCCACATCATGGGGTTTTGGTGAACACAGATGCATTTAAGAGAAGCTGGACGAACAGGAGACAGACACTAATAGAAGGATATGCAGCTAAGGTTCAATGAAATTGGTTGGGAGGAGGTTCATGTGGCGCTTTAACACCGGCACAGACCAGTTGATCTGAATGATGTGTCCTTGTTCTTTTTAAGAAGTTTTTGTTTGTAATTTTACAAATGCTAGCTGAAGTGGCCATTCGACATATGCTAACCTGATTGGTGAAGCCTTTCTGTGTATGGCTATTGTTCACATCAGAAGGCTAAAAATAGACTTGCCCTGACACATTAGCATCACAAATGGAAAAGATAGAATTTGCTTGTGTGATTACTTTAATAATTGTGTGCCCCTTTGATTTTAAACATTGTGTAGCTTGCACCAGAGCTTCTGTGATGTGCTCATACCTGTATTATTCTAGTCTTCAGGCTCAATGTATAATGATACAGCACAGAATCATTGGCACACTGAGTTGCTTTTTAAGCCTAGTCCTATTGTTTGCAGAAATGCAATAAGTACTGGCTGGCTTGCCATAATAATGTAACACCGGTCTTTGGTGCAAGGGCTTTTGTGTGCAGTCTGGGGCAGCCATGAAACACACACAACTTGGTACATGGTGTCAAGGATGGTGCAGCTGAAAATGTGTGGAATTTCAGAGCTGCAAGCTAGCCAGCAACTTTAGGAAATAACAAGTAGGAAATAAGACTGAAGACAGTGGCCTGCAATTTTGAATTACTGGGTGAGTCACAATGTCTGCACACATTCTACTCCTGCTGTGGAAATGAAAAGAGATTTGAAGCAGAATTGGATTTTAGACCCCATTCTTAGCGGTAATGAAATAATGACAAGATTAATTTTAAAAAAAACTTGAGCAAATAAGAGGAACAACCTTCCTATCAGTGCTAGGGAAAGAGAGCTACAAGTTGTGTTGCAGCTTAGGAACAGAAAAGCCAATCTGGAGAAATTTTGCAGGATTTGAAAATACACTTTGAACCTTGTAATAATATTCCTTATGAATTGTCTTAGGCAGAGAGGGGGAGCAATTGATTAGCATGTGACGACATTGATATAAACCAGCTGAATCTTGAGGGTTTGGGCAAATCCATCTAACCAGAGATAGCAAGAATTGCAGATGCTGAGGGGTCTGGACCCGAAACATCAACTTTCCTGCTCCTGTGATGAGCCTGGCCTGCTGTGCTCCTCCAGTTCCACACTGTGTTGTCTCCATCTAATCAGAGTTAGGTTCCTCATGGGCTTAAGCGATGTTGCCAAGAACACATCTTTAAGAGTGGAGAGATATTCTCAAAAACGCTATCAACATGTGCAGGGTCTGACAATGGAAATTTCTGGAACACAATGGAACACAATTTTGTTAACAAATGACCATTTGCTTTGTGACGACATACATTTAGGTAGTGTAGTAATTGGAACCAAGTGGATTGCCCACAGCCCACTGCGCACATGTAAAATAAGGGTGACAGTATACTGGCCTCTGTGCAGTTATTTAAGGTAACTTGTGTAACTTTATGAGCCTTTGTGTGCAGTCCATGTCAGCTATTAAACACACCACTTTGAACAGCCATTAGTCCCATTTCTCTGCATATTCCCTCTACCCCTACAACTGTGTTTTTTTCAGTCCTCAAGAACTTACCTAGTTCTCCTTTTTGAAGACTAGTATTGTACCTGTCCCTAAATGTAAAGAGTCACTGCATTCCAAATTGTAAACACCCATGGGATACTTTTTCTCTCATGTCTCTATTTCTTTTGTCAAACACCTTAAACTTGTGCCCTTTCATTAGCAATCCTTTAGCCATTGGAAATGGTTTTCCTTCAGCTATCCTGAATAATCTTATGATGATTTCACGATTAAATCTTCCCTTTGTCTACTTTGCTTGAAGAAGGGTAATTCCAGTTTTTCCAATCTATCATTGAAACTGTAATCCCCAAGCTCTGGAACATTTCTCCATGTTCTCTACCAAGACTTTGTATCTTTCCAATTGAGTGATGTCCAGAATTAGAAACATTTGAACTGTGGGCTGTTTTACAGAATGTTTTAGTTATTTGTGGCACACTTAAAGCCTATGCCACTATTTACAAAGTCTAGGATGCCATGTACTTGATTAACTACATTGTTAAACTGCCTTGTCACGTTCAAAAATCTGTGCACTAACACCCCAGTCTGGTTCTTCTTCAATGACTTTCTGATTGTACTATTTAGCATGTATAGTCTCTCCTTTTTCTGCAAACATGCATCAGCTCCATTTTCTGGAGGAATCCATTTTGAATTTCATGTGCCACATGCTTGCACATTCCAGCAGCTTATTGACGACCTCCTGAAGTCTATTGCTAGCCTTCTCACCACTTGCTACGCTCCAAGTTTCATGTCAACTTCAAATTTCAACTTTGCTCTCTATTACCAAGAGGAAAATTGTATCAAAAAAGGTAGTGATCTTGTGACGTTTTCAAGTCTGGGCACTATTGTTTAGGAAGAATATGTGAAGACTTCGTGGAGGGACAGAAAAGTATTAGTAGATTTGATTATTGGTGTTTGGACTTTGCTGGGTCTGTACCCCTGATTTTCTTACTGTCACTGATCATCCACAGAGCTCTAGCATGGTTGCCTTCTTCCTCCTTCAATGAGAATGTAGCCTGGGCTATACCCAAACCACGGTCTCTTTAATATCGTGTGGAGATGGATGAACACAGCAGGCCGCTGTGTTCATCCAGCTCCACACTTTGTTATCTTGGATTCTCCAGCATCTGCAGCTCCCATTATCTCTCTCTTTAAGATCGGCCCATTTTTCCATTACGCTTTAACTCCCCAATCCTTGATGCTAGTTTACCTGGAATAGGTTCATTCTTAATGCCACTTAAACTGGCCCTCCTACAAATTGCTATTTTTATTTCTGTATTTTTTTCTTCTTGCCCTTGTTTACGGTCACCAGCATAGTCTCAAATAATGACAGAACAATTTTTGAAGTACTCAGCAGGATGGTCAGCATTGGCCCAAAGGCGGGTTCATACTTCCTTGAGGAACTCCGAACCTGAAAGCCAAACAAGCATGTCAGTCTGCAGGGAGAAAAGGTGCTGCTTGGTGAGGGGAAGAACAAACTATCAGGTATTTGAAATACAAGGTTGACTGATGAGTAGCTGGCTTAAAAGAAGAAAATAGATTTTCAGGTGAGGCAACAGATCATCCCGGTCAGAAGTAAGGTATAATGGGCACACTGTGTAAGTCCATTATAATGCCATCACTGCACTGCAAACACAGCATGGGGGTCTTGTGGCTTTCAAAGGAGCTAAATCTTTCTTTATTTAAGGCTTAATTTTGCCTGTTTAAGAATAAGAGAAAATAGGAACTTTTCCTATTTACTGTGGTCCAGTTATAACGTGATCTAATTATAAACCATAAAGTTTCACTTCTTGGAGCCTAACATCTGCATAATAACCTTCTCCCACATTAAACATAATGAGTGCTGAAAAGAAGGCGATGTACTGTGGAAGTTTTTAGTTTTGAGCTCATTTGGGACAAATGCAAGAATCACAACAGCATGCTAAGGGAGGAAAGTGATCCCAGAGGTTTGGCAAATCAATTCTGAATGGATGAGGCATTGCTTTGGAGAAAACAAGGAAAAATAGGCTCCTCGAGCTCCTGGATAATTCAGTGAAAGTGCGAGGTTTGAACATATTCCTTTCATTTGAAAAGAATGGGCCCCTGTGTACTAATGTCTGTCGCTTGTACCAGGCATAAATGATATTACAACCTTGGTTGATTATCTTAAATTGGTTGTACGTGTATGCTACACTATCATAGAATCACATCCAACAATGAGAGTTTCACCAAAGGAGAAGAATTGAGAGTATGTATAAATTGGTGGGGATATAGAATGTCAGAAACATTCGACAGGTACCTACCTGAAAAGCAGCTCAACTCTCAGGGTTAGTAGGAACTGCAGATGCTGGAGAATCTGAGATAACAAGGTGTAGAGCTGGATAAACCCAGCAGGCCAAGCAGAAACATCTGCTAATGTGGTATACTGCATCCGCTGTTCCTGTTGTGGCCTCCTCTACATCGGGGAAACCATGCGGAGGCTTGTGGACCGCTTTGCAGAACACCTACGCTCAGTTCACACTAAACAACTGCACATCCCAGTCGCGAACCATTCTAACTCCCCCTTGATTCCACAGATGACATGTCCGTCCTGGGCCTCCTGCAGTGCCACAATGATACCAGCCGAAGGTTGCAGGAACAGCAACTCATTTTCCGCTTGGGAACCCTGAAACCCAATGGTATCAATGTGGACTTCACAAGCTTCAAAATTTCCTCTCCCCCTACCGCATCCCAAAACCAGCCCAGCTCATCCCCACCTCCCTAACCTGTCCTTCCTCCCACCTATCCCCTCCTCCCACCCCATCTCCTACCTACTAACCTCATCCTAACCCCTTGACCTGTCCATCCTCCCTGGACTGACCTAGCCTCCCTACCTCCCTACCTACACTCACCTTTACTGGCTCTATCCCTGCCTGTTTGACCTGTCTGTCTCCTCTCCACCTATCTTCTCCTCTCCACCTATCTTTTCCTCTATCCATCATCTATCCGCCTCCCCCTCTCTCCCTATTTATTTCAGAACCTCCCTCCCCTCCCCCATTTCTGAAGAAGGTTCTAGGCCCAAAAGGTCAGCCTCCCTGCTCCTCTGATGCTGCATGGCCTGCTGTGTTCATCCAGCTCTTCACCTTGTTATCTCAACTCTCAAGATGTACACCTGCAACAATCCATTCTTTGAGTCACAGCACAAGTTCAGGAGATGATCTAATTAAAATGTTTAAGACGATTAAATGATAATTTAGTTGTGAAAACTGCCTGAGTTTTTTTAATTTTTGTGCTTTTTAAAACTCTGGACTAAAATGAGAAAGAACTGTTTTAAGAATCAGTCTTTTGAAGGATTGTTGCATGTTTTAAAAAGTAATTAACCTGACACTCATGATAAGCATTTTGCTGAAAGCTGTTTGAACGACCACTTACTGAAGTGGCTGCCTCTCTGTCTCTCTTCCCCTGCTTTATTCTCTCTCTTTTCCAACCCCTTCACTCTCTCTCTCTCTTACCCCGTGTCTCCCTTAGCCTCTCTTTCTTACCCCGACCTCCTCTCTCTCTCCCCTCCCCTGTCAAGAAACTCTTGAGATTGGTGTGGGTCCGTTGGTCATTTCAGAACTGAGACTGATAGATTTTTGTTATGTAGGTGGTATGGGATCTAAGGTATATCTCAGGTACTGATTTGATTGAGTAGTGGAACAGACCCGAGGGCCTGAGTGGATGTTTCAGCCAATGGATTTGCATCCAATATTTGCCTTCCGCCATATGTAATAAACTAAATGCATTTCAGAGAATAGTTGTAACAAAGGTATTAATGAAGGAGTGGTCAATAAAGAGGATGAGAGGAAAGTCAGAACATGACCTTGGTAGTAATGGTGGTGTCATTTTGCAAAACAATTTTAGCATTTGCAAGAGCCGATGTGACGAAAGTTAGCTCTGTTATAGAGTCATACCGCATGGAAACAGACCCTTCGGTCCAACCAGTCCATGTCAAACATAATCCCAATTTTACACATCTTTAGAGAGAAAAGCTGCCACACCCTCATTTTATTTTCAACTTGGCTCAACTGCTTGTGTCAAGCCTTCTGAAACCTCACCCCCTCCCCTACTTTCCTGTAAAGAGAAAACAAAGATTAGTGGCTACTTCAGGAATCCTCTGCCAAAGGAAAACAAAATAAGTCAGATCCCCAAATCAGGCAGGATCCCCGGGGGTCCCTGAGCCACCTTATTATTTCCGAGAAGTATTGGTCTTACTTCACATCTGCTATGGTCAAGTCAGTTTTCAAATATATCTATCCTGCTTCTTCTTGAAGGAGACAATTCTCATTCACAGCTTCAGAATCCTGTTCGACAACATGGTCACTTTCTGAGAAAAGCATAATCTTCTGAAAATTTACACACTACTTTCTCACTTCATACATTGGCCTTTTATTGCCATAGTTTTGGAGTGGAAGAACACAGAATTCTTGCTACAGTTGTCCTAGACTTTGGTGAGATTGCACTGGAATGCCATGGCATAGTTGTGACTCTATGTCTAAGGAAGGGTATGCTTGCATTCGAGGTGTATCCGTGAGGATTCACTAATTTTTGGGGTGAGAGTTGTCCTAAAATGAAAGGCTGAGTAAATTAGCTGGTGGTGGGATGGGGGTGGAGGGGCAGAATCTATGTTCTATAGAGTTTGGAAGAATGAGAGGAGATGCCATTGAAACATTCAAGATTCTGATAGGACTTGACAGGGTAGAGTCTGAGAAGTTATCTCCACTGGCTGGGGTATTGATAACATCAGGATGGGTTAAGTCTCAAGGTAAAGGCTGATCACTTAATATTTAACAGCGTGGAACATTTCTTCATTCAAAGGGTTCTGAATCTTTAGAATTCTCTGCTCCAGGGGGTTGTGGAGGCTCTGTTGCTTAATATGTTTTAAGGTTAAGGTAGACAGATTTGTGGTCTATTGGGAATAAAGGGGTGTGAGGTGTGAACGAGAAAATGGTGTTGAGACATCATATTATCCATGACTGTACTGAATGAGATAGCAGGTGTAGGGGCTAAGTGGATTATTCCTGCTCCTAATTTTCATCTTTATGATTTTGTATGGGTTATATATCTTTGATTTCAGCATTGGGTGACTGTGTGAACTTCACACAGACATTCTCCCCATGTCTGTGTAGGTTTCCTTCGGGTGCTCCAGTTTCCTCTCACAGTCCAAAGATGTGCAGGTTCGGTGGATTGCCCATGCAAAATGCAGGGTTAAAGGCATAGGGTAGGGGCGTGGGTCTAGATGGGATGCTCTTTAGAGGGTCGTTTTAGACTTGATGGGCTGAAAGGCCTTCTTCTACACTGTGGGAATTCTGAGTCTCTAATTCTGCTTGCTACATCATCACAAAAATGACTAATAGAACCTTAAATGGCATTCATGGATGAAATAATTTTAACTTTGTGAAAAAGCCACTTTTAGTTCTCACTTTGCTCGTGAAACCAAACTGACAGCACAAGTCTCAGTATTTGTGGAGACTGCGCAGGGAGCTCAGGAGTACAGGGGCAAAACCAGGGAAGACTTGGTGCACCAAAGCCAACTGCAAGGTCTGAGTATAATCATTTTCTCTTATTTTGTTTCCGGTAGCTGGCCAAATTGATAGGCCGACTGGAAGCCTTGGGTGAACCATGCTAACAAAGTCATTAAAGCATCTGGCAAGAACGTCACGAAACTTGAAAGTGTTCAGAAAAGATTTACAAGGATGTGTCCAGGTTTGGAGGGTTTGAACTATAAGGAGATGCTGAATAGGGCTGTGACTATTTTCCCTGGTGTTTTGGACACTGAGGGGTGACCATATGGACATTTGTAAAATTATGAGGGCAATGGATAGGTTGAATAGCAAAGGTCTTTTTTCCAGTGTAGGGGAATCCATAACTAGAAGACACTTGATTAAAGCTGAGAAGGAAAAGATTTAAAAGGGACCCGGGGCAACATTTTGACGTAGAGGGTGGTCCGTGTGTGGGATGAGCTGACTGAGGAAGTGGTGGAATGTATATGGATAGGAAGGGTTTGAAGGAAAAGGGCAAATGGGGCTACATTAATTTAGGACATCTGGTCGGCATGGACATGCTGTATATCTGACTGTATGTTCTGTTTTGAAAACAAAATCTCCTACAACAAAATATCTATAATAGATATCTCAGGCAGGTTAAACAGATCAGATGTTAAGAAGGAGGTGGATGAGGTGAGAGGACACTTTCAACGGGTGTACGAACAGAGTCAGGTGGAGCGAGTTGGCGGTTTGGGACTAACCATTCAATGAGATGGTTGAGGGTTGGAGGTGCTGAGGGAATGCACATCTGTGGGTAACAAAGTTTGAAGTTGGAACTCATTGCAAGAGTTCTGCATGTACAACGTCAATCTGGACAAGAGAAAAAAGAACAAACTTAATCTTGTGGTTCTTTGTGATTAATTCCTCTGAGTAGAAAATATTTAACATGCAAACTGCCAGCTTAACTGTTACCTGGAGGGCTACCAATGATGGAAGCTCTCAAATGAACATGAAAAGTGTTTCAAAAATTCGACTACAGCATTCAATGATACAGAACAACCTTCTCTCGTGATGAAATATAAATTATGCATGTTTGAGATGATGTATGTCTTTTTTTAAAGTAGCTCTAGCAGCGACCATAAAATGCCAGATACCTAGGCCAAGCATAGAGTTTCAAAATCCCCGAAGCATTTCCAGTTGTAACACCATAGTATACCAGTCCATGAGTAAATAAGTATCTACATCACCATGTTTATCCAAATCCCCAGTTTGGGGAAAGCTACATGCTATAGAATGTATAGAGATACTGTGTAGAATGAAATATTAAAGGTCACTTATTGGGATGTAACATTGTTATACCCAGTCATCATTTCATATAAAACATAATGAAAATATATGTAGTATCTGCTGACTTAAATCAGTAATATTACCTGAAGGGAGTATATTTTTGAAATTTCCTAAGATAGTAAATCACATGGTTGAACAGTATGGACAGGGCTATTAATCATTTCTGTGCTCACAGAACCAGTGAGTGGTTTCAGATTCTAGCTGTAGTGGCTGATGCATGTGTTTCATTATTGCTGTGATTCTCTTCGGGTTCCCTGTAGCAGGGCTTGCTGACAGAGCTGTAGTATGCTCTGGGCCGGGGTTACAGGAGCAAATCGGCCTAGATGGAGCTGCAACCAAGGAACAGTAACAATTTTTGCGGAGAAGCACGGATTCTATTTTTCGAAAAGCATACTGAGCAAAGAGTAGCAGTCAACACTGGAATACGTGATTGTCCTCAAATGGCTTATTTTGCAGAGTCAGTTCTTTATTTTAATAAATTAGTGCTGCCAGACCATTCGAATTTACAGCAAACAGTTTGGTTTTCCCCATAACTCAATCTTATCCAAGCAAAGTCCCCATACCCTGAAATTCTTGCACATTTGGTACTTTTACAAACTTGCAAAATATTTGCTTTTTAAATAATACATTGTGTAATAAATCATAAGCTTCAGAATTTTTAAAGCTGTAAGTGATTTTAAGATTGGCTCTGATTTAATAGTCCACTGTCTCTGGTTATGTAAATTAGGCATTTAATTGCACAAATTGCAGAACTCAATGCACAGCACGTCAGTCAGTATTTCGGGAAATTGCAATCATTTTGTTGACGTACCATTTGCTCTGCTAATGAGGATACAACTGAAGCAGTTGCCTACGTTTCCTGTTCTGCTGCTGACAGCCTCGAGCTCAGTTTTCCGGATCCGCTGGGGAAAGGCTGGGAGATGGATGGCCGAGCCAAATGGAGACCCAGAGGGAAATGAAACAGCAACAAAAACAGTAATACTTGGTAATAAACATACTGGTTGAACTGATCTGATGTATGCAAGCACATAGGACCATGATGCCTCATTTGAGAGTCATCCTGTTTCTTCATAAGACATAGGAGCAGAAATCAGGCCATTCAGCCCATCACGTCTGCTGCGCCATTCAATCATGGCTGATAAGTTTCTCAACCCCATTGTCCCGCTTTCTCCCTGTAACCCATGACCATCTGGGATTTTCCTCCGATTGCTTTCCCACTGCCTTGCTATATTACCAATGTCAGGAAAGTTGGGGCTTTTGACAGATGGAAGCCAACTGTGCCTCCATGAATATTTCAGGGCTACCCCCACCTCCGTTGGTACCTTCTGCACCTTAGAAGGATCCACAGTCCTGTTAAACCTACCAACGAGTTTCAAGGGGTGGTAGGAGCCTCCCTAGCCATCATTCCTATATACAGGGGCCACACAAAAAAAATTATCACCGCAGCCACTGGTGCAGTGATTTTCTCTCCTCCTCCTGATTTTTACCAGGCTCTGGCTGCCTAAACCCAGCTTTTCCCAAACTGTGGCCCCAGCTCTCTGCCACTGAGGTTCCTTCCCCTGGCATCTACAGCCTGAGCAACAGCCACCACCAGCAGACACCACTAACTGTCTCACCTTCACCCCCCAACCCAACCATCAACACCCCACCCCAAGGGCCCATCCCCTTAAGCGAGACTCGCATCTCCTTTGTTACCCCAATGATGGGACTTGCTGGCAATGAACTAAAACTGCCCATTGCCATTCAAGCAACTTCCTCTTTTGTTTTTGAATTTTATTATCAGCATTTATTTCCATGAATTTTTTTAAAAAGTCTGCAAGCAGACTGAAAAGCTGGATTAAAAGTAAATATCGTCCCCTGTCCTGATATGTCACGGTACCTAGCACTCCCCGGTTAAACAGCATAGGTTGAATATCTGCTCCAAAACCTCTGCCAATGCTTCAATCGACACACCTTTGCAAGAAAAAAGGTATTATATTGTCATTTGTCTCACTGCTGCCTGTGGGAGCTTGCTGCATGCAAATTGGTTGATATATTTGGTATGTTTTAGCAGTGAATACACGTCAAAAGGCCATAATTAGGTGTAAAGACACAAAATTGCTGGAAAAGCTCAGCAGGTCCGGCAGCATCTGCGGAGGAGAAAACAGAGTTAACGTTTCGGGTCCGGTGACCCTTCCTCAGAACCTCTTGATTTACAGTATCCGCAGTTCTTTTGGTTTTTTTATAAAAAAAACCTGCAGATGCTGGAATATCTCCCTTGCGTTTGGATGTAGGTACATTTTAAATTGTACTTCCTCCAATGATACTGTTAAAATTAACACCAATAACCACTCACTGCTGTCTTCCTCAAGTTTCCATATTTCTTAGGTTCCAGTGCAATGATCAAACAGTGACACAAATGTTCACTTTTGATCTCAGCTTTTGAGTCGGGGAGCACTGGAGAGCGATAGACAAGCAGACAGTGGAGGAAGGATTCAACATTATATTGTGAGACCAGTGACCCAGAGAAGAGATGTTCTGGTGAAAGATCACTAACCCAAAAAACTGACTCTGTTTCTCTTCACAGGCGTTGCCTGGCCTGTTGAGGGTTTTCAACATTTTGTGCATCAGTTTCAAAAGGAAGTCAGGACAGCTTCTTTGAAAGACTCCCCTTGGGAGATGGGTTAATTGTGTCAAAATCTTTAGCATTGATATCTCAACAGCAAAATCTGTGTGTTCCAAAGAAAGCTCACTGGGCTCGAAACATTAACTCAGCAGTTTCAGCAGCATCTGTGAAGAGAAAGCAGAGTTCCTCCAGAAATCTCTGTTTTCATTTACAACAAAATGAATGGCGCCCCATATGACTTTTTCTGTCAAATTGATCAGCTATCAATGGGTTTTTATTTATCATTTTAAAGTGCTGGACTACTGGGAGCTCTCCTTATTCACAGATGACACATGTAAGTGTAGTTAAGGCCTCTCACATACTCTGCCCAAGTAAACACATCAACTAAAACCTCTTGTTCGAATCCACAAATCATTAGGCAAATGACTTGAGATGAATAAGTGCATTGAAAAAGCTAAGAGAAATAATCAGTGAGGATTAGAGGGCACGAATAACAATTTGCCAAACACGTACTTGCTGAACTTCGGTGATAAAAGCCACAGCCTACTTTGAACCGTTGGACACCATGGTATCATTTAAAAGCAGCTACTTACAACATTTTCTAATGATTTAACAAACTGCACTTTATTTTTATCCACCTATTCGACTTGCAGAAACTAAGTGTCAACTTGGTGGGTTCTAATGGGTCTGCCTTGAAAGGCACATGTCTTTAAGTTATTGAACAGGACAGAATGGTAAATAGATGATTTTTTAACTACAGAGGGACATAAGGAACAGGGTCTGGAGTTGGCCAGGCAGGTCTTAGAGCCTGCTGTGTCAAAGAATCATTTTAATTTATCCTGGCTAAAGTTTCAATAGCATCAACACTGTACCAAGTGCCTTGTTCCAGTTGAAGTCTGATAGATGTCTGTGAGACTGAGAGACTTAGTGAATGTTGGAGTGATATTTCCCTATTGGGCATTATCTAGTTCTAAGAATTCTCATTCAGTGCTGCATCCTTTTCAATATGAAGCGCCTGGGATTTCATGATTAATTAGCTCTAAGACACTGCCCAGAGTCTCACTCAGAGGAAAGTTGACCTCCATTGTTCAGCCCAGTGGTGGAATGCTGCCATCTTCACTAAATTCAACCCAATCAGGGAAGCTCCTGAGCATCTTTGAGGGAAACTCTTGCTGCTTTGAGTGCGGCTTGCGTCTGAAGTTTGCAAAATGGCTTTTAATTAGGGAATCACACTGTGTGGTATTTAATTTCTCTGTTTGTTATTCTTAATGCATTGATTTAGCATTGCTGCTTTTAAATCTCTTTCTGGGCACATTTCAATGTTCACTTAAAACAAAAGCTAAATGACTGTGTGTTTAAAGTGGCACACAGAGGAATTTAAAGTTAATTTGTTTAATCAGCATGGTCTAGAAATTCAACACTTAAATCTTATACCACTGTGACACCATTAGAGTGGAAGTGCAGTGGTTACATCAGCGGAGCTCATAATGGCCAATGCCTCCTCAGCTTGGGACCCCAAGATTTCAGATCATGGTCCCACTTTGGGAAGCCCTGATATAAATGTTTTAATAATAAGCATATTCTATTGATATCAATGTATTGGAAACATCCCTGACAACTTTTTTTTACATCTGTTGAAACAATAATTTTGGAGCATTTCTGACCATTGAAGCATTTACATGAGCAAACTCTCGGTTTGGACATTTTTACGTTTACAGACCTAAACCAGTTGGACATTATATCTTAAATGATAACATTGCTTCTGTATCAAACATTAAAATCTGTAGAAATTTCAAATGACTATCAAACTGGTAATAGTTCAATGAAATGTGTACAAGCAAATACCTTGTAATATGGCACAATTTGGTAGCAAATTACCAAGGTTGAAAGGAATGTATATTTACCACTTCCAAGTAGATTTGAAATATGTACTGTTCCTAATGTAGAAGCCTAAGTAATTAATCGAGATGGAATATGGCTTCTTATCCAGAGTATCATGTAAAAACATGTAATCTACTGCCAACAGATGAACAACCAGAACAGTCTCCTGACTCCCAATTTTAACGGCAAAAAGTTATCAATGCATAATCTGCTGTAACAATTACAAAGAACAATTAATGTGCTGCTTGCAGGATTGAATAATAAGTATTGATTTCTTGGTGATACACGACAGAAGAGTGAGACCACTAGCAAGTTTGCTATAAACCGAATGGCCTGCCATTAGCTCAAATTCCCTCAAGCACCCCACAAAGTCTCCTCGGATTGCCTGCCCCCAGTCTGAAGCACTCACAAACGATAATGGCACTTTGTCTGAAGATTACACAGAGAAGGGGATGTTGTCGATGGAGACATGATGGAGAGAAGATGATGATGGGAGAACAAGATGTAAGAGGAGTTGTGACAATGCTGAAGGACCATTACTATATTTCACCATTGTCCTTGTCTTCACCTTCCCAGCTCACCTTCAGGAAGAAGGCATGGCCAATATAAATATAAACCAACACTGTGCAGGTTTCTGCTGTTCAAAGTAGAATTTAGTAATTATTGCAATTTTTAAAACCTTTCCTCTAAGCAGAGAGAGGAAGTGTGTGTTTCCTGGATGGAAAAGCTAGTTTTACTGAAGCTAGTATTGAGGCACTGAGTTTGACTTTTAGCATTGACAGCAGCAAGGGTGCACTCAGTTATAGATCATATTTAAAAACAATTAAACGACATCCACCTTTTATAAAACTGCCAAATCATTTTCATTGGTATTCACAATTAAGGCTTGTGTTGAGTTAAACAAATATATCTTTTTTCCACACAGCAAAATACTTTGTGAGTGAATGGGAATTGTGGACATGGCTGATTCTGACTTAGCCAAAAAAGCTGCAAAACATAATTCTTCTTCCATCCTGAAGAACACTCATACCAGACTCAAAATGTTAACTGTTTCTCTTTCCACAAATGCTGCCAGGCCTGCTGAGTTCCTCCAGCACTCTGTGATTATTTCAGATTTCCAGCTTCCATTGAAACATAATTGTCAGTTATTTTTCTCCTTTCTATAGCCTCATGAGTCACCTAAAATACTGGAAAACATGACATGTTGATGTCAGTATTAATGTATTACATTCCATTGGGTAGAATAAATGGCAAGTGTGGATAATGAAGAGTCAGGGTAAATATGACACTGCTGAGAAGAAGTGTTTGTAAACTCTAACAAGTAGTATGGGATTAGTAGGGTAAGTATTGAGGCTCATCAATATAGACTGGAATGATCAATCTTCAAAGGAGTAGTGACTTCCACACTACTGAGGCCGCAAAAGTGAGAGCCACGGAATTTAATCTTCGGAAGATTCAATAATGAGGAATGATAATCTGAAGATTTGTACAATTACCTTCGAGTGTCAAATGGAAATTTTACAGGAATCTTCCTTGTTAGGTGTTTGGCAATGTTTCCACTTAGCTGTATATGTCTGTCTGCCTGGGAGGAGACCTGTTCCATGTTAAAAACTGTGTGTGCATGGGAAAGAAAAGAAGGTATAAAGAAGAGAACAACAAGATTTTAAGCTGTATGTTGATCCACATAATACCGATTACAAATAGTTTGTGCAGCAACTGGATGTATAGAGAGAGATACTACTTATTTAATTTTTGTATTAATAATGCAGAATTAGTGAAGTTTCTTTGGCAAAGTTTATTGCAAAGATTAAAATCAGTTTACTCACTGCTCATTATACCACATAGGTAAGAATAGGATATTTTTAAAATAAGTTTGAGTAAATATACTAAACACACTTTGCAGCTTAAGCCACTGCTGCTCTTTAATAAATCGTAAAGTTTCAACCAGTGACTTCTGCGAGTCGAAAGGAGAAGGTCACGTACAAATACACAGCATGAGGAGAGGTGTGTTATTATGCTAATACCACTAGACTAGCCGTTCAGAACAACAACAACTGATTCACATCCCACCACGGCACAGGGTGGAACATGAAGTCAATTAAGAAACAAACGATCTGTAATAACATCCCAACTGTTGATTGTTGTTAAAACCCATCTGATTATGTTTAGAGAAGGAAATCTGCTATTTTTATTTGACTCATATGATTCCAGATCCATTGCCATGTGATCGACTTTTTAAATATCCTCAAGGCAACAAATTTGCTGGCTTAGTGAGCAAAGTCTGCAAGCTAATTTAACTTCACTTTTAAGTAGTCCCTTACTTGAAACAGACAGATTCCCTTTCTGGTCTCCGCCAGATGCTGGGAAGGGCCTCAGACCTGCTGAACATTTCCAGCAACTTTGTTTTTGTTCTTCCAGATGCTGGGCTGACTGTGACGATGAGAAACCGCACCATTCTGAGGCCAGGACAGCCCCCTTTTTACAATGGAAGGCGACATTTCACCTCAGTTCCTGTGCATTGTGGAGCACTGTGTTTGGCAGACTCTCCAATAATGTTGGAGGGTCATAGAGTCATACAGCATGGAAACAAACACTTTGGTCGAACTCGTCCTTACCAACCAGTTCTCCTAAGCTAGGTCCCTTATCTGACCAGTTATCCTTAGGGTCCCTATCCTTTCAAATCTTTCCCCTCTCACCTTAAACAAGTCACCTTCAAATTGCAGATTCTAGTTAAAACTCCCAAACCATTGGTGAAATTTACTATTCAAGTGTTTCCCTTGTGTTTGCCACCCTCCCTGCTGCTTCTCGGTTTCCTGGTTTTGTTTGTTTAATGCGCCAGGGAAACAAAACAAAAAAACGACAATTAACCCATCAGCCCCATTCTGTCTATACCTTCTTGCAGTTAAAGATCTTCCTTCTAAAACACACAAGTAAAACTCTGCTGGATCCATTTGACAATATAGAGAAGCCTGTAGCGCCACTAATGGAGGTGTAACAGAATTGATCACTTGCATCAACTGTTTCTGAACTTGTGTCACTAGAGGGGTTACAAATAAAAGATATTTGCTATTAAATCCAACAAGCAAGTTGGGGAAATATGTATTCACGCAGAGAATGGTCCAAATGGGGGAACTTGCAGACACCTGGAGTGGTTCAGTGAATATCGTCCTGTTCTGAGGAAGGGTCACCGGACCTGAAACGTTAACCCTGTTTTTTCCTTCACCGATGCTGCTAGACCTGCTGAGTTTGTCCAGCAACTTTGTTTTTGTTCAGCCAATATCATCGATGCGTTTAAGCAGAAATTAGAAAAACAGAACAGAGAAAGGATTGGAGAGATTAAGGGAAACGAGGAATTGAGGAAGGTAGATTGGGAGGATACTCTGGATAAAGCATAAGCAGACAGCAATTGGCCTGAGTGCCCTGATTCTGTGTGTGTATACTATGCAATTCTATGCAATAAAATTGGGTAAATCCATCCTCTCAAAACCACAGTAGTTGTTTTCAATGGAGAATCCTTACCTTCAGTGACATTATTATTGTTAAAGAAGCTGAAAAGACTTCATGTCCTATAGTTCAGTCTAAAACTGAGGACTTTCTGCAATATTGTATGAGAAAAGGAAATTACGATAATGCTTGTTGACATTTCACCTACCCAAACTTATTCTAAATTTAGCTGCCCTTTAAAAATACCAATAAATACAACTGACCAGACTGCAAGGAGAAGTCAACACAAAACTATAATTTTGTGTCCTTCCTATCATTCAATTGATTGATGCCACTCACTCCATGTAAACCATTAGTTATTTGACCTGGATTCAGATCAAATTATCCAGTACATATGATACCTGATTATGTCCAGTTAAATAACCTAAATCTAATTGTTTGTTTGTCTCAGCTTACACTGATGGAGGAAAGATACAGCACAGTCATTCCTGCTTCAAACAGCAACTGAGAGAAAACAATCATATTAAACTCTCAACACAAAATCAACATTTGAGCTTAAACCATGACAACATCCATCAAAAGAATAAAACTGAACACAAGATTTATAAGGTGGGTGGGGAAGGGGGGGCAGGGTTGCTATGGGTGAATGAAGAGACAACATGGTGTGGTAATAATGTAACTAGACTAACAATCTAGAACTCCAGGCTAAGATCTGAGGATGTGGGTTTAAATTCCACCATGGTAGGTGGTGAAACTGGAATTCATTAAAAATCTGGAATAAAAAGCTGGTCTAAGAGCAGTGAAGTAACTCCTGGTGATTGTCATAAAAAAATCAATCTGGTTCCTTTAGAAATGAAATCTGCCATCTTTGTTTGGCCTGATCTACATGTGAGTCCAGACACATAGCAGTGTAATTAACTCTCAAATGCCCTCGGGCAATAAGGGATGGGCAGTAAATATTGACCTGGCCAGCAACACACATCCTGTAATTGAAGAAGTGTAATTAACATAACTCTGATTTTCCCTTTTATGAGACAATAACTAGTCCCAATTTAAGGTTCACCCTGCCTTAGCTACGAATGAAATGATGACAACTAAGCAGGCAACAGCGGAGTTCAAATTATGTTTTCTTTTTGAGTGACAGTGTTATCAGAATAAAATGGTTTATTTATGTCTTGACCATCAGTTGCAATCAGCAGGGCGTCCCCAAAACCTTTTAAAGGTTTTTTTCCCATATTGTCTGACCAAAGTGGCTGATTTCAATGACTGGATTGATTAGTTAACTTGTACATTTTTTTCTAAAAAAGACAATTGTGTGTGTGACAGGGTGATTAATCAAAGTGTTCTTCAGATATCACCCCAGATGTCAATCATGGTTGAACATTGTTTGGACATGTCAGTCCCAATGTGCCATTCCACACAGTTTAAAATTGTAAGGATGTCTACTCTTCCAAACCTCCTAATGGCCAATTATAATTTACTAATGGTAAAGACCTGAGCACATACGTTGCCACCTTTTCAATGAGTAAGATCTATGTTCCACTAGAGAAAGATAATGAAGAAGATAAAATATTCACCAAAAGAATGACCCAATGTGAACTTCTTTGTTCCTTTGCCTCTATTGAAGCAGTTCATTGGACACCTGAGCCTTCAGTGGTCAAAGATCAATTGAAAAAACACAACAGCCTGGTTCCACAAAGGTCAGTGATTTTTCTCTCTCCAATAGGTCGATGGCGTGCAGTATGCTGTGCAGTTTATTGTCCTCAACAAGAATAAGCCTTATAAGGATAAATTAAGTAAACTGGAATTCTACTGAGTGAGCTGTTCTCATGCTTCCTATTTATTAATATCTGTACAGCCACTGATACCATTGTGTTCTTTACAAACCTAGCATATAGAAATAATATTACAGACGTTACGACAAAATCTGAGTTTGTCAGTGAGTTTTTCAGAAACTATTTCATTTTACGAATTGAAAATCTTGTACCCCAGCAGTACTTTGCTTGCACTCCAATATGTACCGCTTCTGTTTGGAGCAATACAGCAAGTTGCCACTCTAAGTTGCAGCTGCAATGTTAAGAGAAAAGACTTTAAGTGAGTGAGAGATAATGGAAACTGCAGATGCTGGGGAATCCGAGATAACAAAGTGCGGAGCTGGATGAACACAGCTGGCCACGTAGCATCTTAGGAGCACAAAAGCTGATGTTTCGGGCCAAGACCCTTCATCAGATGAAGGTCATCTCGGCTCGAAACGTCAGCTTTTATGCTCCTAATATGCTGCTTGGCCTGCTGTGTTCATCCAGCTCCACACTTTGTCATCTCTGACTTTAAGTGAGTATCAGGTTTTCATAAGAATCAATGTTAAAGTCTGAGTTATGTTCCTTTGGATATTTTATGCCTGGAATAAAAAGAAGTTCAAAATACTTTACCCTACATGAACAACACTGCACATTGCCAGCTGAAATGCTTTGCAAGATAAAGTATCACTAACTGTAAGGGAAATACAGTACAGTTTACCACATACAATCTTTTAAAAATACCCGAACTTTTAGACTGCTCACACTCCATTTAGTGGAAGCCTATACTGAGTTCAGGGAGATACAGAGCCTTGTTCTGGATGGAGAACTTCAGTATGAGTTTGGAACAACAGCCAGGAGAAGGGAATGGTTTCAATGATGAAGGTAAAGCAATGGCAGAAAGAGGCAGCATCAGAAGAAAGTGAAGATAAGGGATCTGGTACAGGGGAGTAAAGCCTGGGGTGGGGGGGGGAGATAACTCAGGGGGGAGGCAAGGCTGGCAACGGAGCAGAGGGAGGTAGGAGGGATAAGAGACAGTGGAGACAACATTACACTAGAATTGCCAACGTCACAAAGAAACGGGCCTTAAAAATGTTTAAATTAAATGATGTCCAGCAGGACAATATGAAGTGAGGACCTAGTGCAGAGATACTACTTACTCATTCCACGCCAGACTGATTGCAATCAGCGCTGCCAATGCAAAACCAACCAATCTGCCTGAATATAACAAGGAGAAGGTTGAGGATGCCATTATAAACAATAGCATGGATTGTAGGCTGATTTAAAAAAAACTCCTGAATCAGTGTGCTTACATCAATGTATAGAAAATATCACAATTATGCAATGGATACAGATACGCACAATGTGCACATACAAAATGCAAAGAAAATACTCTAACTATTTTGTTCCATCAAGTGAAAACACATCGTAGTACCAGCTGAGTTGATGATGATTATAGGACAATTTTATAATCTGTGATGAAATTTGACAGATGTTTCTGGTCTCTTTCCATTCTGACCCTTTTGAAATGATCAAGTTCACAAAATAACTGACCAATCAACCTTAATCACCGCATTCCTTGAACTGTCTTGTGCTTACTAACACTTGTGGAGGAAGGACATTGCAATATGTGAGTTTTTAAGATAGATTGGTTCCTGGAAGAGGTCAAAACTGGGCTAAGGAAAATTGACATGGCATCCAACTCTATAATTCACTTTAAACTGAGTTTATAGGCTCAGATCATTTTATGTAAAATTATAAAATACTACAATGTTGTGAAGTCTGTGCAAGTCGAACATGGGTTTAGATGTTTTGGTCTTTTACAATGCATTTGAGATCAGATCCATCTTTGATCAATGATGTGAACACAGCTTCAGATTATATTCATCAATGGTCAGAACATATAAACCATAGAAAACATGGTTTTGTAATTTGTCAGAGACAGGTATTATGTGGTTGTGCTTTGGAATGTGGAAAATTGCAATATTCTGTTTTAAATCCATGCATTTTTTGAAGACTTTTTTTAAACAGAATGATATTGTCTACTGGGGACTATAAATGGTCAACTATACTATACTCATGGTAAAGTTATGTTGCCACCCTCTCCACAATTTGGATACATGTGGCACTAGGGAAGGGTACTGAGGTGGAAGGATATAATATATTCAATAATGTAATGACCCAGAATGATACGGTCCTCTGGGACAGGTTAGCAGACGATATCAACATCTGCTGAGAGAGAGATGTGGGATGGCCCAGCTGTCCTTGGGTCAATCGAGGCAATTAATGACCACTCCAGGGCCTCTTCCCCACTGTAAGTATCCTTTAGTGGGCAGAGGTGGGAACCACATTTGAAAATGGCACTTTTCATTTCTCACTTCTCACAGATCCTCACTTATAGGTGCCTCGAACTGAGTGGAGACAATATACTCCTTTCTCCACCCCACCAAATATCTTGCTCTGTGGTATTGTCCCCGCCCCCACAGTCCTAAGAGTGACTATCCTCTCAGTGATGCGGTGGGACCCTAATGCTATTGCTCTGGTGAGGAAATCTTACTCTGAGCTGTGTGTTAACTGGGAGCACAGGGTGGTAGCAGGGACAGGATCCCACAGACTGCTTTGCAGATGGAGAAGTCGACCAGAGCTCTGAGGAAAAGTTAACTTCAGCATCACATTTTGTATCCCTTGTGCGGATCCATGCCGGGGTTTTGTGCTTCTCTCGAGGGAAATCGGATCAGGTTTTACATTTGTTGCTTTGGCTTGACCTACCTCAGATGGATGCACTTTTTTTTTGTTTTGATCATCTCTAAGCACCTGCATAGCTTGAACAGCTTTCAGATACCACATGAGCAGGCCAGCTGCTGATTTCAGCTTGTGGCTAAATATATCAAACAAGCAGAAAGACATGATGCCCTTGTCAATAAACTCAGTTTAGTACCAATTCCAGCCAAACTACGCTTCACAAATTGAAGCAACAATGTCTTAAACCTGCAGATTTGCCCTTGATCTTTGCTTTTGTTTGGCCAACAGGTAGCATACATGCCTTCCTTTAATGCTTTGGGAGGCACTGAGGTCAATATGTCTTTTTTTGGACCAAGTGAAGGTCAGTAATTTGATTTGAAGCATGAATAAGTTCTAAGAGAGTTTACTTTTAAATGCTCACTTTGTTTTCTCCTCGAGTTTTTGCTTCGGTTGTTCCCACCATCCTGAATAAATCTGGTCAACTGCCTTGCTTTTGTCACTATAACAGGCTTCCAAAGAGACCCACAATGTGTGAGGAAAGCAGATATGACTATTCGTGGACATTGCTACACCATGAGACAAAATCTTCCACATGTGGCCTGAGCGAAGAGAGTCAGGGAGTTGGGGGGAAGAATGGCAAAACATTGCAGAAACTTTTAGGCTAAATGAATTAAATGAATTAACACAGCAGCAACGCGCAAATGCATGAAAACGTACTGACTCAACAGAACCACTGCCCCTTCATTTTAATAAAAATGTGCCTGCTAGCCCCAAGATTGAATGAGCTTGCTGGTAAGAACAACATGCTGATGCAAGGGAGAGACAGGCAGCTGAGTGCTTTTAATTAAATTAATGTCTTCTGCTGTGGCAAAAATTTGTTTCAGCAATTTTTTTTTCTCCCCTTTTGCTTTCTATTTAGCTAATGGATATATATCGCAGTTGGGCAAAATGCTCTACTTGTTTATCATCGCTGTTTGGCTGGCACAGCAGTTTTCTTTTAAAGAAAGGCAATCCACGTTGCCTTCAAAGTGAGGTTCTCTCGCATGGATCATTTTTCTTAAGGATTCCCACTCTGTCAGAGCACGGTTTACCATGAGTTTATTGCCTGCCTTTTAATTCCTAACTTCAAATTCAACAGATAAAAAGGGCTGAGATTTTCTTCTGTCTGCTAGATGTAGTTTGCCCAGAGACACAGGAACTGCTTTGAACCTGACAAATCGCACAAATCCAGTCTTTATTTGGCCACTTTAATGGCAGCTGGACAATTGGTGCGACCTGGGAAAAAGCGTGCTATGCTTTATTTTAAGCTGTGCTGAAATGCTGTTATCTGAACCGAGGTTTGCATTGCAAAACACTCTCACCCATTCTATTATTCTTGCTATTAAAATCCATTGACCTTCTCAAGAAACAGCAAACCCTAAAAATTCAACATTTCTCCTCTCCTTCCAAGAAAGCACTCATTCACGTTTGGGTAATGGTTCAAAGGCACAGATATCTCTCCGCTTTCTCAAACAAAATAATTTTATCTTTTGTGATCTCGATCAAATGGATTTTCTCATTTGTTCCTAGAAATTCAGGTTCAGCCCAAACCTATGCTGCAAGGACACATATGTACTTTAAACACCAAAAGTCAATGTTAATACTGGGGAGTGGGTTCCAGAAAACCAAAATGATAGAATGCCTATAGTGTGGAAGCAGACCATTCGGTCCATCAAGCCCACACTGACATTCCGAACAGCATCACACTCAGACTCAACCCCTGCCCCATCCCTGGACACTGCAGGCAATGTAGCATGGCCAATCCACCTAACCTGTACATCTTTGGACTGTGGGAGGAAGCCCACGCAGACACAGGGAGAATGTGCGAACTCCACACAGACAGTTGCCTGAGGGTAGAATCAAATCTGAGTCCCTGGTGCTGTGAGGCAGCAGCAATAACCAAGGAGCCACTGTGCTGCCAGTAACTACAATCTGAGATCGATACGCCAACTAAAACCACAAAAGGAAAGCAAGACCCCCCAGACTTGTATGTCTGATCTGTAACCATGGCCACTGAGAGAGAAGGCCCGTCACAGTTCAAGAATACAAGGTGCCCCACAGCAATGGTCAACACATCATCCACTTGTTAAGTGTAACATTGTAGCAAGCTGTTCATTGTTAGTGAGATAGTAATAACGAATGCCAGGGTCAATGGTGCCCAAAAGCCTAGATCACAAGTCAATCCCATTCTCACTGTCAATTTGGGTGCAAATGATGTAACAGGTGACACAGTAAGCTATGTCGAGTACAACGCACCCAGGAACAACCAGACAAAAACAAACTCTGTGCCAGCTCATGATACAACATGTACAGCTGCCTTTAGGCTTTACGCATTAACTTGGACAGACTGAATTAATGCTCAATTTTCACTTGTATTACATATTGATATTCCACAAGTCCAATTTTATGTATATTAAAATATAACCAAATTCTTTTCATTGTTTTCAGAATGGCCAGTTTCAGAGGTCTAATATATCAAGGGATGATCTGTGTGAAAATCTGAGAGTTGATGTTTGGATAGTCTGAAGGACTGTATTTTCCAGCAGTTTTTCTTGCTGGAGAGGACAGTTGTTGGTGTAAAAAGGTTACTGCACACTATGGAGCTGTGTTTTATCTAGAAATCATTTAGTTTGTGAGCTCAACCTCTTTTAGAATGCCTTCTAAACTGATTGTCTAGCTCCTTTAAATCTTGCACAAGTTTGATCATGCACTGCGTCCAGGAGCAAGGCCAATCTCACTTAAAATTAAGATCTAGCTTTCTAAAATCCTAAATGAAAATGACTCATGAAGGAGTTCAGTAAATTTTAGGCTGTTGGCGTAAGATCAGGGGTTTACAAGATGACTTGACCATGTACTGCACTAATCATATGCTGCCACTAATCTCTCACAGTCCTTGGAGGTAACAAAAAATGTTGTTCTATAACATATGTTATAGCTACAAAGTGAGTATAAAAACAGCAAGAGCAAAGTGCTCTTCAAATCAGCCCATTCCAATCACTAACAGGCCCAAGGCTGATACTTAGGAGATGTTGTAACTTGGGACAATTCAGAATAAACAAAAAGTCATACATTTAAGCTTAGTTATCACACTCTTGTTTTCCCATGATCCATAATTAATGTTTATGGTTACATCAATGCCAAGTTTACCAACCTGTCTACAGACTGCCAACTATAGGGAGGACCTGCCTGGTTCAAAGTCAATGAGGTAGTGCGAAGAACAAATATCAGCTCTCACCAGACCTCTGGAAATGTTCAAAACTGCAGAAAAATTCAAATATTCACTAATTTTATTTATTTTCTTTGCCCTAGGTTCATCCAATGAATAGCTGGATTGAGGAGTTGCAAGTCCAATTCCTTAACTGCGTAGATTTATCACCTCCAGCAATGAATTTGAGAGCTTGAAGTTATTCAGGGGAAAACTGGTAATGACATGATCTTCCAATGGTTACTTCCAATATGCCAGATGGTTAGTTTTGTTCGAGTACTGTAGATGAGCCGAAACCTGCTTTCACCCAGCTATCGCCAACCTACAGTAAATTGGCTTCTAAAACTAAAAATGAGGGAGTTGGATTAGCTCAACTTAGTAAAACGGTTGATTTTTTTTGAAAAAGGAACAATTCATGTTGAGGTGGTTGCCACGTGGCTTTCATGTGCCAGCACAAAACCGCAAGGCTTTCTCTTCCAGCTTGTGGTCCAAATGCAGAGAAGGCTTCATTTATAACGGCAATGCAGTGGCAAACCTAATTACTGGTTAATCACAGCATAAACTCAGTTCAGATCTGTTGCAATTTTTGTACCCTCTACTCAAGGTACAACCACATGATGTGGAGGCATTATTTTAGAGAACTTCTCTCGATTTCTCTTTTCTGTACTCTCAATCTTTGTGTCTCCCAGAAACTGATAACTATGATGTTAAAAGTTCCCTTGCTGAGCTTTCTTCATTCAACCATCCCTCCTGATTTGATCTACCAGACTGATTCTCAGGATGGTAGGGCTGACAAAGAACAGAGAAAACAAAGAGCAATACAGTACAGGAACAGGCCATTCAGCCCTGTAAACCTGCACCAACACATTTTCCCGTTCAATACTAAAACAGTCTTCAGTTACACCAGAGATAGTAGGAACTGCAGATGCTGGAGAATCTGAGAGAACAAGGTGTAGAGTTGGATAAACACAGCAGGCCGAGCAGCATCAGAGGAGCAGGAAGGCTGACATTTCAGGCCTCTACCCTGAGGAAGACCCTAATTTTCTGAAGAAGGGTCAAGGTCTGAAACGTCAGCTTTCCTGCTCCTCTGATGCTGCTTGGCCTGCTGTGTTCATCCAGCTCTACACCTTGTGATCTTATTTCAGTTACAGCATCTGTATCCCTCTATTCCTTGCCTGCTAATGCAGTTGTCAAGGTGCTTCCTGAATGCTGCCATTGTGTCTGTTTTTATCACCACCACCTCTGGCGGCATGTTTCAGGCACGACTACCTTTTACGTGGAAAAACTTGCTCTGCGCATGTCTTTTCTGCATTGACACCTCCCACTCCCCCGTCTTCCCCCCAATCACCACTACCACCACACCTTGAACCTGTGTCCCCTAGCAATTGACCCCCTCCACCCTGGGGAAACAAAACCTCATACTTCACAATCTATCCGCGCCATTCACAATCTTATAAACCTCTACCAGGTCACCCCTCATCCTCCTGCATTCCACTGACAACAAACCCAGTCTTTCAAATCCAACTTTACTTCATTGCTAAAATCCCCCATAACCAGGCAACATCCTGGTAGACGTTTCCTGCACCCTTCCGAAAGCATTCACATCCTTCTGCTAGTGTGGTGACCAGAACTGTGTACAATACGACAGATGAAGAAAAACTGGATTGACTGGGCTTCTGCAAACTAGAATTCCTAATTGTTTTGAGTGTGGGGTATGTCTCATAGAAACACATAAATCACGGTGAGCGCTGGACAAGCTAGATGCGGGAGAAATGTTCCTGATTTGGGGAAGTACAGAGCTAGGGGTCATCGACTAAGGATAAAAGGTAAGCCATTCAGGATTGAGGTCAGGAAGAATTTCTTCTCTACAGACTTGTGAACCTGTGGAATTCTCTACCACAGAAAGCTGTTGGGGCCAGTTTCTTAGATATATTCAAGAGGGAGTTGGAAGTTGCCCTTCCAACTAAAGGGATTAAAGGATATGGAGAGAAAGCAGGAGAGAGATACTGAAGTTGCACGATTAGTCATGATCATAGTGAGCTGTACTTAGTGATTATTTTTCAGAAGTTGTTATCCAGTCTGACAGCTGAGGAAGCTGAATCAACGTACACTCAGCTGAACTTACTGGAATGCTCCCAGCTGAATGACTGTATCAGTGCTGATGTGATTTGGCTCCCTCACAATTTGTCAAATTCAATAATTTCTCCAAGCAGTTCCTTCAATAATGCTGGCTGCATCTGTGTACTTAAACCATATACAGATAAGTACTGAATTCTAAGAGAGAGAATGCTCATAATTATATTTGAAAGAAAAAGGGGTATACTGTAGGAAAGTGTTACCTCTACGTTTTCATTCTTTGTCAGGTATATGTTGGTTCAAGACATAAGCAGCCCAAGGCAGCACTAAAGGAGTGCTGTATCATTACTGGTATGACTTTCTAGATGAAGCATTGAGCTAGAGGTTCTTTGTCTGGTCCAGATATTCAATCAGATCAACAAGCATTGTGTCCTGAAACAATCCTCTCTCAACCAGCCTCATTAAAGCAATAAATTAACCTGTCTCTTATTTTGGTATCTCAATGCGTGCCTTATTTTTCTGCATAACATGATTAAAATCATGTCAGTGCAGTAGGTTTATGAAGATATTCGGCTGGCTTAAAACCAGGGAGAAATATTATCAAGATAACACGGTGTAGAGCTGAAGAAGGACCCAGGCCTGAAACGTCAGCCTTCCTGCTCCTCTGATGCTGCTTGGCCTGCTGTGTTCATCCAGCTCTACACCTTGTTATCTCAGATTCTCCAGCATCTGCAGTTCCTGCTATCTCAGAAATATTATCAAGAGCTCCGGTGCAGTGGTTCTGTCCCTACATCTGGGCCAGAAGGTCTGGGTTTAAGTCTCACCTACTCCTGGACAGGTTGATTAAAAATGTTTTTTGAGACATTGAAGTGATATGTAGAAAGCATTACGTAAGTCATTTCTAAGCCAAGTGTGAAACTCCTTCTAACTGTAAATGCCCACTGGGAAAAGGTCAAACCTCTTAATAACTGTAAGGGGATACAAGTACATTTGACATGTAAAATTTTGCAGAAATATTTTAAAGGCTATCTTTTTCCTCATCATCAATTAGGTACCAAAAGATGGATCAAATGACTCTAGATTGTTTGAAGATGCGTTTGCTTCACAAGGTGGGGTTCAGGATCTCAAGGAAAGTTGAGAGCTGAAATTTTGGAGCCATGAGCTCCAATGGCAGCAATACTGTCTGAGTTCATTAAAGCTGCACTCCTACTCTCACAGAAAAGCTCCTGACTTACCACACCCCCACAGTACTCACTGAAGGGTCATGATAATTTTCAAATCTTGAAACGTAGTAGGAAAAGGATTTAGGAAGTTCCTGATCCAATCAGTATGCTTCTTGGGAATCGTCTGAAAATACTAGCCTGTTCAACTGCGCACATCTGTCATAAATATACCTAATTTTCCCTCTCCTTCGCTAACTATTACACAGGCAAACCTCAAAACTACTGGGATTATCCAGATGTACCGTCTAATCTAGCGTAGCAATTGAAAAAAATCACACAAATGAAATGTAGGACCACTGGATATGCAAGCATCCATTACCCATCCCTAATTGCCCCAGAGTGGCAGTGGTGAACTACCTTCTTGAACTGCTGCTGTCCTTAGGGCTGTAGGGACACCCACTGTGCCACTCAAAAGAGTTCCAGGATTTTAATCAAGCTACATTTAAGGAGTAGTGATGTTTCCAAGCCTGGATAGTTTGGACAGGAATTGGCAGGTTCTCATGCTTCTGATGCTCTTGTCCTTCTAGATGATAAAGCTTCTGGGTCTGGAGGATGCCTGTCAGAGGAGACTTAGACAATTATTGCAGTGTACCCTGTAGATAACACATACTGTAGTCACTAAGTACTGGTGATGAGGGAGTGTATGTTGAAGGTGGGAGATGGGGTGTCAATTAAGCAAGCTGTTTCATTGGGATAGTCTTGAGTTTTCTTGAAGCTGCACCTATCCAGGCAAGTGAAGTGCACATCACAGTTCTGAAAGGTGCCTCGCTGTTGGTGGACTGACGCTCTAGGGAGTCAAGAAATGTGTTACCTAGTGCAGGATTCCTAGCCTCTTGAAGCTACAATATTTATACGGCTTGTTAGTCCAGTCTCCAGTCAACAATAACCCTCAGGATGCTGACCATGAGAGATTCAGTGATGGTAATGCCAATGAACATCAAGGAATGATGATTAAATTCTGTCACTGGAGATGATCATTGCCTGGCACTTATGTGATGTAAATGTTTCTTGCCACTGACCAGTCCAAGCATGGGTACTGTGCAGGTCTTGCTGCACTTGGACACAGACTGTTTCAGTATTTGAGAAGTTGTGAATGCTGCTGAGCATTGTGTAGACAACAGCAAACACCCCCATTTCTTTTATTTTGATGGAGGGAAGGCCATTGATAAAGTAACTGAAGTTGGTTGAGTCTAGGACACGACCTTGGGGAAACTCCTGCAGTGATGCCCTGGGGCTGAGATGATTGACCTCCAACAACCACAGCTACCTTCCTATGTGCTAGATATACCTCCAATTATAGTTTTGCTCAGGCTCTTCGATATTACACTTGGTCAAATGTAGTCTTCACATCAATGGCAATCATTCTCGTCCAGTCTCTGAAAATTCAGCTCTTTTGTCCATGTTTGGACCAAGGCTGCAATGAGATCAAGAGCCAGATGGCCCAAGTGGAATCCAAACAGATCGTCAGTGAACACATTATTCCTTTGCAAGTGCCATGTGATAGCACTGTCAATATCTTCCAGCACTTCGCTGATGATTGGGTGGAGTTGGACTTATCCTACTTTTGTGTTCGGGACATAAGACCATAAGACATAGGAGTGGAAGTAAGGCCATTCGGCCCATCAAGTCCACTCCGCCATTTAAATCATGGCTGATGGGCATTTCAACTCCACTTCCCTGCACTCTCCCCGTAGGCCTTGATTCCTTCTGAGATCAAGAATTTTTCGATCTCTGCCTTGAAGGCATCCAACGTCTCGGCCTCCACTGCACTCCGTGGCAATGAATTCCACAGGCCCACCACTCTCTGGCTGAAGAAATGTTGTCTCATTTCAGTTTTAAATTTACCCCCTCTAATTTTAAGGCTGTGCCCACAGGTCCTAGTCACCCTGCCTAACAGAAACAACTTCATAGCGTCCACCCCTTCTAAGCCATACATTATCTTGTAAGTTTCTATTAGATCTGCCCTCAACCTTCTAAATTCTAATGAGTACAATCCCAGGATCCTTAGCCGTTCATCATACGTTAAACCTACCATTCCAGGGATCATCCATGTGAATCTCTGCTGGACACGCTCCAGGGCTAGTATGTCCTTCCTGAGGTGTGGGGCCCAAAATTGTATTCTAAATGGGGCCTAACTAGAGCTTTATAAAGCCTCAGAAGCACATCACTGATTTTATATTCCAACCCTCTTGAGATGAACGACAACATTACATTCGCTTTCTTAATTATGGACTCTACCTGCAAGTTAACCTTTAGAGAATCCTGGACCAACACTCCCAGATCCCTTTGTCCTTCTGCTTTGCAAATTTTCTCACCATTTAGAAAATAGTCCATGCCTGTATTTTTTTTCCAAAGTGCAAAACCTCACATTTACTCACATTGAATTTCATCAGCCATTTCCTGGACGACTCTCCTAAACTCTCTAAATCTTTCTGCAGCTTCCCCACCTCTTCAGTACTACCTGCCTGTCCACCTATCTTTGTATCATCGGCAAACTTCGCCAGAATGCCCCCAGTCCCTTCATCCAAATCATTAATATATAATTTGAACAGCTGCAGCCCCAACACTGAACCCTGTGGGACACCACTTGTCACCGGTTGCCATTCCAAAAAAGAGCCTTTTATCCCAACTCTCTGCCTTCTGTCAGACAGCCAATCCTCAATCCAAGCCAGTAGCTCACTTCGAACACCATTGGCCCTCACCTTGCTCAGCAGCCTCCCGTGAGGCACCGTATCAAAGGCCTTTTTGAAATCTAGATAGATAACATCTGCTGGGTTTCCCTGGTCTAACATACTTGTTACCTCTTTAAAGAATTCTAACAGGTTTGTCAGGCACGACCTCCCCTTACTAACATACCCAGGCATTCTTACACATTGTTGGGTAGACGCTTTGTTTGATGTATAAATGTTCCAATTACCTTGTTCTAATATTTCTAAGAACACATGCTCATTGATACAAGAGGGTTGGAATAAAAAGCAGCGATGTGTTTCTGAGGCTTTGTAAAGCTCTAGTTAGGCCCCATTTAGAATACTGTGTCCAAATTTGGACCCCAGACCTCAGAAGGACATACTAGCCCTGGAGCGTGTCCAGTGGACATTCACACGGATGATCCCTGGAATGGTAGGTTTAACGTATGATGAACAGCTAAGGATCCTGGGATTGTACTCATTAGAGTTTAGAAGGTTGAGGGGAGATCTAATAGAAACTTACAAGATAATGTATGGTTTAGAAGGGGTGGACGCTGGGAAGTTGTTTCCGTTAGGTGGGTTTACTAGCACCCGTGGGCACAGCCTTAAAATTAGAGGGGGTAAATTTAAAACTGAAATGAGACGACATTTCTTCAGCCAGAGAGTGGTGGGCTTGTGGAATTCATTGCCACAGAGTGCAATGAAGGCCGGGACATTGGAGGCCTTCAAGGCAGAGATCGACAAATTCTTGACCTCAGAAAGAATCAAGGGCTATGGGGAGAGTGCAGGGAAGTGGAGTTGAAATGCCCATCAGCCATGATTTAAATGGCGGAGTGGACGTGATGGGCCGAATGGCCTTATTTCCACTCCTATATCTTATGGTCTTACGGTCTTATGGGAAAAGAATACTAAATAAATTTTAATTTAGAGAGGAAAATGGCTTCCATACTCAGTTGCTGTGGCACCACAGACAACATTATCCTTTATCTTTTAGATGGTCACTGTGCAGATCCAGCACTTTCTCTTCTTATAACACATTCTTTGTACTGTTCTGCGCACTACCTTAAGATAATGTTTGAACTGTTCACAACAAAGGCTAATAAGAGCTGAAGCCATTGTCCAATTATTTGAAAATTGACAACTGCAGCATTTGCCCCATCACTTGTAATTTCATTAATGAGTAGTACAGCTTCCACTCTCCCTTTTGCAATGTGCCTGTTAGAGTAGAGAGACAGTCTCCCAGTAAATCATTTAAACAGCAGTTCAAAGTTAATAACTTATTAATGAAATTGTGAGCACTGACTAACACGCAAAGTCTCACAACCAGCAGATATATATTAACACCCTCAGGTCCCAAGATATTCAAAGTCTACTGTGTTAGAACACACATCTAGGTTTTCTGTGCAATTGCTAATGGATTCTATCACCACGGCAACGAATGGTTATCAGTGAGACCTAAAAAACACCCATCTTTTTACAGCAGCTTCTTTTCTAGTTGAAAAATAATACGTTCATCTCTCTTTCATTTCTCTAGCTTCCAAATGCACTTCTTTGCGTTAATTGTTTAAACGTCTCCACTAAAATAATGGATAGAGAAGCTCGAGACAAGTTCATTACGCATTTTGTATACTACAATGTAATCTCAGGGCAATTGCAAACAATTCTTGTGCTCTTCCTCCACTTTGTTTTTACCATTGCACTTAGCATGCTCAACACTTGTGTTATACCACAGCTAATTCCACTTAAATAAAAGTTTTTTTTTAATTTAAAGCGTGTTTATCAAAATTGATAATAGTTGTAGATACTTGTTCCCTTACTTTACATATATTTCTTAAAATCTGAGTATAATAATTCATGTGTATTATTTTAAACAGGTTCTATAAGCAGCAACTCTCAACCTTTCCCTCAAATCGCTAAAACCTGAACAAATAAAGGCTAAATGGCAGTGCAAATATACAAGACTGCTTTCTGTTCAAATGTTGTGGATGCTGTCCATCAAATCAATTGTTTCACAATAATCTCCCTTGGCCAGTTTTCAATCAGGACATCTGGAGTTGACCATTTTGCGAGATTGCTGTGGTGTCATTGCAAAAGCACGTTTCTCCCTATCCCTTAAGAGTAGTAAACTCCTCCCGCTCTCAGTTTCTCTGTAAACGTTTGTTAACAGTCATATTCTTTTTAAAAAATGAACCTTTTAAATGTGTTACCTTCCTCAACCAAGCAACGCAATTCAAAAATGTCCCAAACAAAGCTTGCCAATAAGTCTTGTAATGACGTCACAGCTTCGGGCTCACTTCCAATCCGTTTCTGGCTGCACAAAATGCCAAACTTCAAATGGCCTCTGGGTCTTCAATCCCTCAGCTGAGGAACTGGAGCTTGTCTCGAGCCGGCAAGCTTCCAATCCAGAGAATGAGGTTGATGGCGAAACAAAGCCCACCAGTCACCGCACCAGTTGTCCTCTCATACCCTGTCGTAGCAATTGCCTTTAAAGTGCTTCTTTTTCCTTCTGCGAGCATCTGCTGAGCTTCATCTCTGCCAGTTGGATGTATCTGATCACATTTGTATCTGCATTTTAAACAAAGACAGAATTAGCACAAAGTTGAGCCACCCTACACTCTATTCACTCACTGTTGTACCTTGGATTATGAAGCTTCACCAGGCCCCACCTTCCTCCTTGGGAAGTGCCAACTTTGGGTACAGTTTCATAACTACCATCTGCCTTGAACATTGTCTGATTAGGCAGTACAAGCCGAGAGGCTGATTCATTACCTTGCCTCATGACTGAGTGTAGTGTTACACATCTACAGAAAGCAGAAAGTTGAGACAGAAAGAATTTGCTGCCTTCCCTTAGTTTTGGGGCCAATCTGAGCATTGCCGTTATCACCCTGATTGTGATTGCCCACCTTATTAAAATGCAGCACTTGAGACTTCTCTCACTCCTTTCTTATCTTGGCATTTATACAACACAGGGTAGTTCAAAATCCCCAAAAGGTCATCACTAAGGAATGATGGGTGTGGGGACAATACGCACATCATCCTTCCTCAGCCTTCCTTTGAGCCTGTGGTTTCAGTGCATTTAAATACAGAGGAACAGGGGAAGCCTAAGTGACACAAATAAATTGGAGCTGCCATCCTCTTTACTGGTCCTGGTGAATCTTCAGTGAGAATGAATTGAAAGCAAATTTCAAAGTACCGAAAGACAAGGAGAGAACATAAGAAATAGATGCAGGAGCAGGCTATTTGGCCTTTCAGAGCCTTCCGCATCCTTCCCCACCATCACCCCTATTCCATTAGACCATAGCCCTGAGCCACAACACTGTGCCAGCTCTTCATAGCCCTCATCACTCTCTGATTTGAAAAATCTATCTTCCTACGCTTGAAATACTTTCAGGGAACTCGCCTCCACAACTCTCTGGGATAGAAAATTCCAGATATTGACTATCCTCTGGAAGAAGAAATTCCTTTCCGTCTCAGTTTTAAATGAGTGTGCACTTATTCTATAATAATGTCTTCAGATTGATGAGACCAAGCCCCCTTAACTTTCTCAACATCTACCCTCAATCATGTATGTTTCAACAAGATCATCCATCAGTCTTCTATGACTCAGAAGCCCCAAATCTCTCACATCTCAATCTTTGAACCACTCATTTACCACTAGCAAGCATTGAGATTTCAGAGGTAGCAAGCAGATCTAGAAGTGGTAAAGAATTGGTAAGAGATGTGCTTAGAAGCAGGGAAGTATATAATTTTTTGATGTATTGGGGGTTTTTTGGTGACTTTGTGTTTTATATCTGCTCAAAGCAAGGAAACACTGAATGCCATCAGGAAATCTGAATTGCATCAGTGGATGTGGACCAGAGTACAAAGGCAAATGAATATTTTTCCCTTTAACATTATTAAAAAGCAGTGCAACACTTGCATTATATTACAGCTTTTAGCATAGTAAAACATCCCAAAGTGCTTCATAGGAGGTTCATCTCAATCAGTCAATACCCCAGTGCACAAACTCACAGACCATGTGACTTGTCCTGTTGCCTTCCAGAGATTGTCATTCCTCATATCATCTGCTTCACCATACAATATTTTACATGGGCAGCGTAGGAAAGAAAGTTACATATTTGTACAGTGCTTTTCACCAGCTTAGGATAATGTTCCAAGTTTGAATTGGACGACCTAGGCACCGGAAAACATAATGGAAGAAACAGCCCCATCAACCATGCAAAGTCCTCCTAACTAATGTCTAGGGGCTAGTGCCAAAGTTGGTAAATCTATCTCAGAGCCTAGGCAACAGCCTAACATACCTTATAGCAAATGTCCCAGACACCATCATCAACATCCCTGGATATGTCCCGTCCCAGTGGCAGGACATACCTAGCAGAGGTGGTGGCACAGTGGTATACACTTGAGAGGGAGTTGCTCTCGGAGTTCTCATCATTGACTGCGGATTCCACAAAGTTTCATGGCTTCACATTAAACGTGGGAAAAGAAACCTCCAGCTGACTACCACGTACCGTCCTCCTTCAGCTGATGAAACAGCACTACTCCATGTTGAACAACACTTGGAGGAAACACAAGGGTAACAAGGTCAGAGAATGTACTCTGGATGGAGGATTTTAAAGACCATGGCCAAAGGTGGCTCAGCAGCAGTCCTACTGGTCGAGCTGGTGAGGTCCTAAAGGATTGCGTCTGCTGCAGGTGTTGAGGGAACCAAGAGGAAAAATATATTTGACCTCATCCTCACTAACCTGCTGACTCTGTATTTCATCTGCCCATGGCAGTATCAGTAAGAGTGACCACAGCGCAGGCTTTATGGAGAAAAATCTTGCCTTCATTTTGAGAATAACCTCTAAAGTGTTGTGTGGCACTATCACCATGCTAAAACGGGCAGAATTTGAACACATCTAGCAACTCAAGATGCGGTATGGACGAGGCATTGTGGGCCATCAACAGCAGCAGAATTGTACTCCAGTACAATCTGTAAGCTCATCGCCAGCCATACCCCCCACCTAACCATTACCATCCAGCCAGGGGATCAACCCTGGTTCAATGGAGAGTGCAGGAGTATATGCCAGGAACAGCACCGGGCATATCTAAAAACGTGGTATCAACCTGGTGAAGCTACCAAACAGGGCTACTGCATGCCAAACAGCATAATAAGTAAGTGACAGACAGAGCTAAGCAATCCCACAACCAATGGATCAGATCTAAGGTCTGTAGTCCTGCCACATCCAGTCATGAACGGTGGTGGACAATTAAACAACTCACCTGGAGGAGGAGACTCCACAAAGACCCCATTCCATTTCATTTGGGAAGAGTCCAATAAATCAATGCAAAAGATAAGGCTGAAGCATTCACAGTAATCTTCAGCCAGAAATGCAAAGTAGATGATCCATCGTGGATCCACCACTGTCTCCAGCATTACCGATTCCAGTCTTCAGCCAGTTCGATTCACTCCGCTTGATATCAAGAAACAGTTGGAGGCACTGAATATTACAAAGGTTATGATAACATTCTGGCAATAGCACTGAAGAGTTGTGCTCCAGAAGGTGCTGCGCTCTTAGCCAAGCTCTTCCTGGACAGTTAAACATTGGAATTAGTCTGACAATGTGGAAGATTGCTCAGTTATGTCCAGTACACAAGAATAGATCCAACCAGCTAATCACTGCCCCATCACTCTATTCTTCATCATCTGTAAAGCGATGGATGGTGTCATCAACAGTGCTACCTAGCAGAACCTGCTCAGTGACACCCAGTTGGGGTTCTGCCAGGGCCACTCAGCCCCTTACCTCATTATAGCTGTACTTCAAACATGGACAAAGAGCTGAATTCCAGGGGACAGTCCTTAATATCAAGATTGCATTCAGGAGTCCTGGCAGAATGGGAATCAATGGGTATCAGGGGGCAAACTCTCCAGTGGTTGCAGTCATACCTGGAACATAGGAAAATGTTTTTGTTGAAAGTCAGTCATCTCAGCTCCAGGGCATCTCTGCAGGAGTTCCTCAGGGTAGTGTCCTCAGCCAAACCATCATCAGCTGCTTCATCAATGACCTTCCCTCCATCATAGGGTCAGAAGCTGGGACGTTTGCCGATGATTGCACAATGTTAAGCACCATTCATGACTCCTCAGATACTGAAGCAGTCCATATTCAATTGCAACAAGATCCGGTCAATATCCAGGTTTGGGCTGACAAGTGGCAAATAACATTCGCCATCGCACAAATCTCAGGCAATGGCCACCTCTAATAAGAGAATCTAATCGCTGCCCCTTGACATTCAATGATGTAACCATCACTGAATCCCCACTATCAACATCCTGGGGATTACCAATGACTTGAAACTCAACTAAACTTGCCATATAAATACAGTGGCTACAGCAGCAGGTCAGAGGCTAGGAATACTGCAGAGAGTAACACACCTCCTGACTCCCGAGAGCCTATCCATCATCTATAAGGGATAAGTCAGGCATGTGATGGAATACTCCCCATCTACCTGGATGGGTGCAGCTCCAGTTCTCAAGAAACATGACCCTATCCAGGACAAAGTAGCCTGCTTCATTGGCACTACACATACAAACATCCACTCCTTTCACCACCAACACTCCATAGTACACACTACTGCTATCTACAAAAGGCACTGCAAAAATTCACCAAAGATCCTTAGACAGAAACTTCCAAACCCAGATGGACCATTTCCATCAAGAAGGGCAAGAGCAGCAGAACACAGGAAGCCCCTCTCACGATCCTGACTGAGAAATATACCACTGTTCCTTCATTAATGCTGGGTCAAAATCCTAGAATCCCCTCCACAAGGACACTGTAGGTCATACCACAGCACACGGACTGCAGCGTTTCAGGAAGCAGCACACCAGCAGCACCACCTCAAAGACAAGTAGGGACGGCCAATAAATACTGGCCAGCAGCAACAACTGTGCCCCACAAAAAAAAGTAATTGGATACCAATGAAATTCTTACATCACTGCAGTTAGATTTTAGCCACAATCTTGCAGAATTGAAAGGATTACAAATGAGTGACACCAATACCTGTGGTACCAATAGAATGGCCCTCCTTATAGAGGGGAATGTTACCATAGCATGAAGGACTCACATTAGCAGATCTCCTTAAGCCAATACAGGAGTTTGCATCCATTCAAACTGACTGCAGTGCCTGTCAATATCATCATATTGTCAGTGTTGAGTTGACAAGGCCCAATCTGCTGGGCAGAGATTAACTGAATAAAATGAACAGCTTGCACTTGAAAGTCTGCTTTATGAAATCAACCAACTGAGTTATGAGAGAGTTAGCTATCAATTCATCTGACAGGAGTCCCATATGGGAGACTGCCTTCCTGAGTATGTGGAATGCCCTGGCTTTTTGTGGCACTTCCTGACTGGATGTCTCCAAACAGGCAGAGAGAAGACTGGTGGAAGTCTTTCTGATGAGGAAACAAGTCAACATGATAGATGTTGAGAAGATGAAAACTGGGACCCATAAGAATGAGACATCACATTGTAAATCCAACAAGGAATTCAGGAGAATTGGTTTTATGCAGTGAGAAATGGGATTGGATATTGCAGGGAGTGGTTGTGATGCAATGCTGGACTTCTTATTTCTTGATTTTTCTAATTTTTTTTCCCTAAGAGCTTGTACTGGAGAAGTTCTTTCTCGATACCTTTGAACCTAAGATGGTGCCATAAGTGGTGACTTGTAAATTTTTCACTGCACTCATTTGAGTACATATGACAATAAATCTAATTCAGTTCAATTCAAATACGATAATGTTTACTGCACAGTCAAAAACCTTCCACAAAATCGATTGCACTAACCATCTTAATCAAGCCGGATAACTACAGTGATAATTCTGCTTCCACGAGCGCTCTTTCTTGTGTTCTCTTCATAACAGCAAGTTGGAGAACGCATTTGAAAATTCCAAACAATGGAAGAATATGAACAGGAAACATAAAACAAACTCAGGAAGCACTGGAAAGGTAGCAGAAAGTTACTATCCTTGTGACCCACAAGCCTGACGGAAACTTGCATTTCTTAGCCATGTTTATTTCTTTGTCACAATGTGACACTTCCGATTCACAGCTCCTGAGTGTACAGAGCAAGCCACTGAAGCTTGATCCTAATACAAAACAGAACCCAAAGTAGTAAAAGGGTTGGTTCAAGACAGTCACAAATACCGTAGATATAGACTTTTTGGAATAAATAGAAACGTTACTTTGCTAAGCCTGCATTTATTTTAACAGTGGTAAATTTGGAAACCTAACTGGAATAGAGATTACTTGAGCTCCAAGTACGCTTCAAAAGTAAACTCCATACATAATTGGCAATGTGTCTGCCACCTACTAGCACAAGCACCTTGGCACAGAGGTTCCTGTATTAACCTTCTTTTTTTTCCATAGAAGTATTTTTACTGTTGACCAAAAAGACCAATTTAAGAGTGGGAGAAGATAGGATATGGAAGGAACAGGAGTGTAGAAATGTAGAAACTGGAACTCCCTTTTCAGCTTCTCAAACTAGTCATGCAATTCAATGAGATCAAAGCTGGAACCAAACTCCCATATCCTTGATACTATTGAATAAGAAAAATAGCAGCTGATCTAGCATCAATTGCCATTTGTAGAAGAAAATTCCATACTTCTACCATCAGTTACATATAAAAGCGTTGACTAATTTCACTCCAGAAATGTTTAGGCTATTATCCTCCAGTCTTAGATTCCTCAATCTAATATATATCCTTTAGCATTAGCTAACTACCTCTCTTAAGGGGTTACATTTGTTGTGAAGTCCATTAAAAAAAATCAATGTACCATCCCTTGTTTGCTACTGCAGTCACTTCTTCAAGAAACATAATCGTGTTTGTCAGGTTTGACCTCTACGTTTCTAATAAAAGAAATGAGCTGAACTTGAGCACTGCAATAGACAGCAGCTTTAATTAGTGAGCCTTTTTCATTTGACAAGTCATTTGTCTTACTTGGATCACAGTATGAGACAGAGGCCGGTTTTGTTTTAGATTGGAGCAAACGAAGGATAATCCCTGGTGCCTGCCAAATAAAGACCCATTCAGCCGGAAACATTTGCAGAGATAAGGCCTGATGAACCTGTTGCAAATGTGTGGCCATCCATCCCCACCGACCAGCCTCTCACACCTACCTCCACACATGCAAGCACGCACACACACACACACACACACACACACACACACACACACACACAGGGACAAGAAACATGCAGCTGTAGAGGTGAGAGACTCAGCACAAGTCCTGAAAAAAATTAGTCTCATGGCACTTATCTGTGGTAAGAAATAGTAAGGGAACTGTGAAGATGGTAACACTGGCCAGGGAGAGGCCAGAAATCACCAGGCAGTGAGGAAGAAAGTGAGCGAGACCCAGAGCAACAGCAGGACCTAGAGGCAGGAGGCCGAGACTCAAGACAGGGGAGCACAGATAAAGAGAAAGAAAGCAAGTAAGAAAGCAAACAAGAAAGAGAGAGGGAGAGAGACAGAGAGACTGGAGGCCTGGCAGCACCGTGGAGGGTCAAAAATTTGATTTTTGCCTTTTATTGTGACCTTGGTATTACAAGGATAAGACCACAAGATATAGGAACTGCCCAGCAACCGGGATCAACTAGTTTAACTGGTCATAAATAACAGTTTGTAACTGTTTCATCTCGATGGTTAATGCTGTTCCTTTCCTTCTGCAGTAACAGTGTGACAATGTGTGCCTGAGGAATGCTATGGAGAGAGATGAAGTACTGAGCCAAATTTGTTGAACAAAAAAAGAACCTGAATTATTTGGCAAACAATTTCCTGCAGATGAAAAGAAAAGGGAGAATCTGGGATCTGTGAACTTTCAGATGGCAGCCTCTAAGCAGTCACAAATTCAAACATTACAGTTGTATTTTTAGGATTAAGGATTCATTGGGTTGTGCAGACTGTCAAGGACAGAAGTAGCTACAGGTAAAATTGTGTGTTATTCCCCACAGATGATAAGTAAACTATTCAAAACCTTTTAGTTTGAGTCCCTGAGTTGTAATAGCTGCAAGTTAATGTATTGTGTTGCCCTTGAACTGGAGTGACGGGGTAAGGTATTAAGAGGTGGTTAGCATAATTAGCTGGATGGTTAGTTCACAAAGCGGTGTGATGCTGACAGCGTGGGTTCAATTCCCACACTGACTGAGGTTACCATGAAGGTCTCCTTCTCTGCCCTCACCTGAGTGAGGTGGCCCTCAGATTAAACCACCATCAGTCATCTCGTTGAAGTGAGAAGGGAATGCTATGGCCTGGTAAGACTTCAGCGACTTGATTTAAGTAGTAACCAGCAAAACTGTGGAAGCTCAGACATTAAGCCAACTCAAGCGAGAGATTGATAGATTTCTACTTACTCATGGCACTAGGAGGTTTTGGAAAGAATATGGGTTTGAGGTAGATAATCTAGAATGGTGGAGAATAGAACAGATTCAAGGGGATTGCTCCTCCCTCTTATGTGTTTCATCAAAGTTCAAGTCTCAGGGATGCCCTCACTAATTTTTCTCCTTCCTGAATACAATCAGTTGTGTGACCTCCCTAGCCATCCCTGTTGTGATCAGATGAATAAGCACAATCAAGAGTGTGAACCTGAGCTTTCCTACCCTGCATGGATTTCGATCAATTCACGAGGTTAATAGGGCAAACCTTTGTTTATCTTTCCGGGGTCTGGGGGTGTAGAGAGTGGCCAGGGAGTTTTAATTCTTTTGATCTCCCAAAAGATTTAGTTTCCAGTGGAGTGGAGTTAGCTGCAGAGGAGATCATGGGATCAGGTAGATTTGAGCCCTGAGATGGGGTGAGTGGTGGAAGGTTGGGGAGGTGCAGGTGGAATGTCCGATCCCAGGAGGGTGTTTGGAGGTGGTCAGGAAATTGGAGGCATCAGGGATTACCGCTTGGATGGAGGGTGTCTTTGGACTTTATTAAGGGTATTGGAGGCTTGGAGAAGTGGTGGAGGAGGGAGTTTGTGGGTATTGAAGTCAGAACACTTCAGAGGGGGCGTGGATTTCTAGTGTGGGGTGAGGGGGCGAGGTGAAATTGGACGCTCTTTGGGGAGATCGGAAAGATTGAGCATGGAGTAGCTGTCTGATTGCAGCAAGCCTGGATGCCAGCTACACTGGATCCAGCAGCTCAGTAGAAAGCCACGTACCTTCAGAACCAGCAGACTTCAACTCACTTTAGCCAGTGGACTTCCTGGCCAGAATTAGAAGTGCAAAATGATAAATATACATTATTCATTTTTAAATTGCCAATTACCTCACTTCCTGGGCACAGAGTTAGTCACTTGACTCCCCCATTTAGCCTTTTGTCAAATCAGAAGTGGGTGGAGTGGAGGGTCAAAGGTCAGGATTCAGATTGTTAACACTAACCTCACAACCAACCTAAATGCTCCCTATTACATACGAAAAACTAGTTACTGCTGCATGTAAGCAAACTTGTAACCAAGTGTGGAACTGAATCTAAAAGATACAGCAGGGCTTCAGTAACTCCTGTTGGGTTTGGGGTGGGGCAAAGATCACTAACAAAAGGTACGGAAATTGAGAAGATTTATTGACTATCAAGGATCAGTTGTGACTTCATGCACTAATTTATTCTATTCTACATAGAGAACTGACTCAACTCTTGCCCCTCTACTGACACAAATTTGAGAGGTTCTGTGGATGAGCATTGTGTTCAGTTACAATTCAGCAACATTTAGAATGTAGTTTGTCTCCAGTTAAAGTTATTAATCAAACATTTCCTGGTCTAGACTCCAGAAACAATTAGATGAGTAACCAATAACTCTTTAATTTAACATCTGCAGTACAAATGTTAATTTTGAGAAATTACTGTTTTTGGAAACCTACTGATTATTGAATATATTCCATTGAGATCTAGTGCATTGAATAGTGATGGCTTGGTCACAGCACTGCATTATCTTAATAGCAAATTCAGAATAATTGTGACAGGCTGGTGAAACCCAAGATACACATCAGTTCCCTCAATATTGTGTAAAATTGCCCAGAACAATCAAAGATAATACAACTTCTTGCACTGAAAAGAATTGATTTCAACGATTTCAGACTATTTCTGCTACGTTACCCATTTAACGTAAAGGCTGCTAACCTGCTCCATGGTCTCAAAGCCGCACACTCATCAGTTGTTCCTAGCTTTATATTGTAAGAATATTAGCCCATCAGCAGATAGAACATAGATGCCTAATGTGGTGCTTCTTCTGGCATCATTAAGAAAGAAACAATGCTGCTCATAACCTTCACTACTTGATCACTGTGTTACTGTGGTATTACACCAAGAATTGCAAAGCCCAAGATGCACATTAGATCCATCAATAATGTGTAAAATTAATCAGAATGATCAGAAATAACATTTTCTCACAACAAAATGAGTTGATTCCAATTGTCTCAATCTACTTACATTAGAGATATCACCTCCCGGGTTACCCTCTCACTACTTACAGAATAGCCAGTGAAATTGACGGCCGCAGAAAGTAATTGAGACCAAAACTTTGAATGTTTTCAAAGTGTTAGGTGCAGTTCTTAGGGCGATTGGGTCATTGGGCAAAAGCAGGAGCAGGGTACTGAATTGGATGATCAGCCATGATCACACTGAGTGATAGAGCAGGCTCAGAAAAGGGGCCGAACGGCCTACTTCTGTTCCTATTTTCTAAGTTCATGCTACAGAGAAGAAGGCGGCCGCTCAGTCCAGAAAGCATAGGTTTAAGGTGATAAGGACAAGGTTCAGTACAAGGATGTCATTAAGCATTGCCTAAGCAATATTAAAAAAAAGCCAGTTCAAAGAAGCAGTACAGTGGCCCAGTGGTTAGCACTGCTGCCTCACAGAGCCAGGTATATAGGTTCAATTCTACCGTCGGGTAACTGTCTGTGTGGAGTTTGCACATTCTCCCCGTGTTTGCATAGATTTGCTCCGGTTTTCTCCCACAGTCCAAAGATGTACAGGTTAGGTGCATTGGCCATGCTCAATTGTCCAGAGATGTGCAGGTTAAGTAGATCAGCCATGGGAAATACAAGGTTACAGGAATAGTTTAGGGGGTTGAGTCTGGGTGGAATGCTCTTCAGAGAGTTGGTGTGGATGTGTTGTGCCAAATGGCCTGTTTTCACACTGTGGGGATTAGATTCAATGATTTAAAAGGGACCTGAGGGGCATCCTTTTCACACACAAGACAGTCCATTTATGGAATGAGCTGCTGGAGGAAGTGAAAGTGGCAGGTGTAATTACAACCTTTAAAAGGCATTGGGACAGATACACGAAAAGGAAAGGCTTGTGGGGATATAGGCCAAATGTTGGCAAATGGGACCCGTTTAGTCAGCATGGACGAGTTGGACAGTAGGGTCTGTTTCCATGCTATGTGACAATGTCTACGCAGAGCAATTCATCTATTGCTAACGGCCTCCCACTGCTCCCCTCTACCCCCGACCATAACCCTGCATATTTTTCGTTTTCAGATAATAATCCAACTCCATTTCGAATGTCGTGGCTTGAACATGTCTCCACCACAATCCAACGCAGCACATACCAGATCTTAATCTTTTAAACCAAAAGCCTTCACAGGACTCAATAAAATTCCTTTGTCTCTATTTTAAAGTTCAGCTTCTAAAATGATAACTTATACACCTTTCACCACCAAGTCACATCCTTGCCTGTACTCAGGGATGACAAAGTAATGCACCAGTTTTCTTACAATGCAATATCAGGTAACGCAATAATATTCAAAGGCAGCAGTCCTCCAGTTGTCAGCTAAAGCAAGCATATAACATGTTAGATTCTTAACTCAGGGTTTCATATGAAATATATAGAGTGCAAATTTTCCTTTTGTTTGGGAAAAAAGAAATGCTGTTTGCTTTGAACATGCTACAACCATCAATCGAAATGAAGATGATGCTTAATTGTGTATATGTCCACACACACACAACACACACACACACACACACACACACACACCCACACACACACACACACAAAATGTGCACTTTAATACTCACCTTTTTGCAGGGTATATTGGGAAATAGCTCACCTGTTGGCTCTCTGTTCCTTGCTTCCTTCAGGTAATGTAATGCCTTATCATAATCTCCGAGATGATAATAAGCCACACCAGAACGATACAGGGCCTTGAAATTATCCCCTTCTTTCTTCAGGACTTTGAGGCAATATTCCTTTACTCGTTCATAGTTCACTAGTTCCGCTTGTAGCAAGCAAGCTTTTGAGGGAAAAAAAATGAAGAAAAAGCACAAGGGATCAGTTGTTAGAATTCTTAAAGTAGGCTGGAGCACTGACACTAAAAATTGAATTTGTAACAAGGAACTGCACATAATATGGTGATTCTGGTACACTGGGGATTGTTTGGTATGGGATAATTGCAAAGGGAATTTCCATCACAGTGAAAATGGAACACACACATCAACTGAGGGCATCCTCATCAAGCCGCATCACTTTACATCCAACTGATGTATTTTGCGATCAATTTCATTACTATTTGCCGTCTGCTCATTACACCACGAGCATTTTTCACTTTAAAAAGACAGCAATGTGATATGCAAGGTAGCATGTCAAAAGGCCCGTCTCTAGTCTGATGCAGGGCAGGCACTGATACAGTGGGAATGTCACAATCCACAACTCCAGGCCAGTGCTTTGGAGGCAGAGGTTGAATTCATGGCAGATGCTGGGATTGGAATTCAATAACAATCTGAAAAAAAAGCTGGCCTAATGGCAACTGTGTAACTTTTGTTGACTGTTATAAAAGCCCATCTGGTTCACCCACGTCCATTAGAGAAGGAAATCTGCAATCCTATCTGGTCTGGCCTACATATGACTTCAGACCCACAGCAACGTGGTTGACCCTCTGAGCAATTAAGGATGAGTAAATGCAGGTTTAGCAATGTTCTCATCTGATGAACAATTTTTTTTTGAAATGGTGAACAGAGAACGAGCAACTTCTGTCTGATATTCCCTCTCTCTCCATCAGGTATCATGCACTGAGATTACTGTACTGACAGTAGATTTCCACATGCTGGTCAATGTTCATGCTTGACAAGATGTTGTAGTAGCTTGTCATTGGCTTCAGCTGGCTTTGGCTAAACTGAAGTTCCCTCCTGCTTTTGTCATCTCATCATCATATTGGGCTCTGCATGGTTGAGATATAGTGCTGCCACCAATCCTCCTTTCTGTATGAATCTAAGGATATATGTCACTATCAGCAAGGTGATAAGACCATAAAGTCTGGGAGCAGAATTAGGCCATTCAGCCCATTGAGTCTGCTCCCCCATTTTATCATGGCTGACATGTTTTTCAGTGCCATTTTCCTGCCTTCTCCCTGTAACTTTTATCCCCTTACAATCAAGAACCTAAACATAAGTCACTGTAAAAGCTCAGCAGGTCTGGCAACATATGTGAAGAAAAAAATCAGAGTTAACATTTTGGGTCTGGTGATTCTTCCTCAGAAGGAAACATTAAGTCTGACTGTTTTCTTCACAGATGCTGCCAGGCCTCCTGGGCTTTTTCAACATCTTCTGTTTTTGTTCCTGATTTACAGCATCCGCAGTTCTTTCGGTTTTTAATCAAGAAGCTATCTACCACTGTCTTAAATACGCTCAATGTCTTAGCCTTCACAGGTTCACCACCCTCTGGACCCACAGTCCTCAACTGCTCCTCCGTTATCCCCAAGATTATTCTTGCCTTTGTTGTCCGGACCCCCTCCGATGCCAGCACATCTTTCCTAAGATGTGGGGCCTAAAGCTGCGCGTGATATTCCAAATATAGTCTGACCAAAGCCTTACACAGCTTCAGCAGTAAATTCTGTTCTTGTATTCTAACCATCACAACATGCATGCTAACCTTACATTGGCGTTCCACCTGCCAATTGAACCTGCACGTTAACTTTCAGAGAATCTTGAACTAGTACTCCCAAGTCCCTTTGTGTTTCAGATTTCTGAAGCTTTTGCCCATTAAGAAAACAGTTTATGCCTCTATTCTTCCTATCAAAGTGACAACCTCACACTTTCCCACATTGTATTTCATCTGCTACTTCCTTGCCCACTTGCCTAGCCTATCCAAAGCCCTTCTGCAGCCTCTCCACTTCCTAAACACTACCTGTTCCTCCACCTATCTTTGTGAAGTTTGCAGATGACACAACAATACCCTCAATTCCTTTGTCCAGATCATTAATGTATAATGTGAATAGATGTGGTCGCAACACAGACCCGTGTGGGTTTCCACTAGTCGCCAGGTACCATCTGAATTCTATGCCTTCTGCCAGTCAGTTAGCCAATCCTCCATCCATACCAGAACCTTGCCTCTAACACCACAGGATCTTATCTTATTTGGCAGCTCCAACACAGCACCTTGTCAAAGGCATTCTGGAAATCCAAATAGACCATGTTCACTGACTCTCCTTTGCTCAATTTGCTCATTACCTCCTCAAAAAATTCCAACAGTTAGGCATGACCTTCCATTGACAAAGCCATGCTGATGTGGGCCTATTTTATCATGTACCCCCAAGTATTCTGCACTCTCACCTTTAAAAATGGACTCTAAAATCTTACCAACCTACAAGGTTAGGCTAACTCATCTATAATTTCCACAGGCATGTAACATTAGCCATTTTCCAGTCTTCTGGGAACCTCCTCCCAAGTCCAGCAATTCCACCTTCAAGCTTTTCAGCTTCCCCAGAAGCTTCTCCTTAATGGTGGCCACTTCTGCTCCAGACTCTCTTGAAGTTCTAGCCCACTGCTGGTGTCTCCTACTCCAAAAACTGATGCAAAGTACCAGTTCAGTTCCTTCGCCATTTCTTTGTTCCTATTGCTACTTCTCAAGCGGTCCAACGTCTGCACTTGCCTCTCTCTCTATACCCTTTACACATCTAGAAAACCTCTTGCAAACTTTTTATATATTACTAGCTAGCTTGCTCTCATATTTCATCTTTTCCCTGCTTATTGTTTCTTCTGTTGTCCTTTTGCTGGTTTTTAAAGGTTTCCCAATCCTCTGGCTTCCAGCCAATCTTCACCACATCGTATGCTTTTTCTCTGTTTTTATGTTGTCCCTGATTTGCCTTCTCAGCAATGTTTGCCTCACTGCAGAAGCTGGAATCCAAGGTAGACAAACAGGAGGCTGGAAAAACACAGCATGCCATGCAGCATCTGGAGGAAAGGAGAAGTCAATGTTTTGGGCATTACCCTTTTTCATACCTGGATGTGGGGGTCAGGGGAGCTGCAGATAAAAAGGGGACGTGGGGTGGAGGCAGAATGTGGTGATAGGTAGGTGCCGGTAGTTAAGTACAACGTGGTTGGTCAACACGATGGACGAATCTGGTTGGTGCTGGAAGGGAGGGTCAGAAGGTGGAATGGAATGGAGGAGGTGGGGGATGGGTGGGAAGATTATTTGAAGTTGGAGAACTCACTGTTGAATCCTCTAGGATGTAGGGTGCCCAGGCGGAAGATAGGGTCTTTTATGGTTACAGGGAAAGACACTGGGTGAATTGGAGTGGTTGGTATGAAGTATGGCATGAACTAAGGAGTGGCAAAGAGTCCTTGGTTCTTTTTCCTTGGGATGAATTTCTGTTGTGCCTCCTGAATTATCCCCAGAAATTCCTGCCATTGCTGCTGTACTGTCTTCCCTGCCAGGCTCTGTTCCAATCAGCTCTGGTCAGCTCCTCCCTCATGGTCTTTGTAGTTAACTTTACTCATTTTTATTTGCATTAGATTTGATTCCAGCTTCTCCCTCTCAAACTCAGGGTGATTGCTATCATACTATGGTCGCTGGCCCCTAGGGGTTCCTTCACCTTAAGCTCCCTAGTCAAGTTGCCTCATTACACATCATCAAATCCAGAATGTGCTCCTAAGATGCTGCTTGGCCTGCTTTGTTCATCCAGCCCCACACTTTGTTATATCAAATCCAGAATTACCTGTTCCCTGCTGGGATCTACGACAAGCTGCTCCAAAAAAGCATCTTGTACACTTTCCACAAATTACTTTTCTTTAGATTTGCTACCAACCCGATTTTCCTAGTCCCCCTGCATATTGAAGTCCCCAATGATTATTTTAATAGACTCTTTCTTACATGCTTTATCCAACTCTTGATTTATTTTCTTCACCACATTCTGACTACTACTACAAGGCCTGTGTATAACTCCCATCATGGTCCCTTCTCCTTTGCATTTCCTCAATTCTACCCACACTAATTCTATGGCTTCCATATCTATATCGCTCCTTGCTATTGGTTTAATTTTATTTATTACTAACAAGGCAACCTCACCCTCTCTGCCCATCTTCCTGCCCTTTTGATAGGGCACGCATCCTCGGATATTTAGTTCCCACCTCTGATCCGCTTACAGCTATCCACAACATCGTATCTGCCCATTTCAATCTGTGCTACAAGCTCATTCACCTTGTTTCATATACAGCGTGTATTTTAGTACAATACTTTCAGTCCTGCATTGATCACCCACCCTTCTCATAGTTCTCCCTTTATTTGCTGAGCCTGAAGTTAGATTACTGGCTTTTTCCATACTCTGTATCCTATTAATTGTTCTGGAAATGTTAGTAACCACTTCTGAGTCCTTTTCCCATTTCCTTTTGTGGGTAATTTTCTGCTCCACTCCAACAAACCCCTCCCCCCCACCTCCCACCCCCAAATTTAAATTAAAGCCCTGTCTGCAGCCCTAATTATGTGCTTCACCATTACTCCAGTCCCAGCATAATTCCGGTGAAGCCCGTCCCATAAGAATAGCTCCTGATGAAGGGTCTAGGCCCGAAACGTCAGCTTTTGTGCTCCTGAGATGCTGCTTGGCCTGCTGTGTTCGTCCAGCCTCACATTTTATTACCCTCCTTCCCCAGTACTGGTGCAAACAACAATAGCCATTGGTCTTACAGAATAAGAGGTAATTCATTGCACAATAGCTTTGAGCACAAGTTACACAGACTAGTTAAGTATAATTACTTAAGATAGCCCGGAACCAGGATCTCATGCAAGACTGCCCAATTCTCTACTCAAAGATTGGGTAACATACCAGATTGAGGGAAGCTCACTGCAACTTTAACTTTAACTCTTCCAGAAGAATTCTTATACAACATCTCCCCGCAGTGTTTTAATTCCATACTTAACATTTAGACATTGTACTTTTACATTTATCACTACCCAATCTCATCACTCCCCTGACTCCCAGTTTCTGATTTCACAAATACTAGACAACTGGAGGACGCACAATTGTTCTGCAAAACACTTCCTTCTGACTTGGAAGATTTGGTAGGTCTTTGTCTTCAGGGCTGTTCATCTTGAATCTGATCTTGACCTTCAGCGCTCCATGAATCGCTCATACAGTGGAGGATTTTTGATTTCTTGGATGCCATTTGTGAAGAATGTAGTTCCTGATAAGCTCGGTAGTTGGTCTGTTACTTTATCTGGAGCACCCTTAAATGCCTCGAGTTTCCATCACATCAGGAACTCTCTCCTGCTGACTCCTATCAATCCTCTTTAACCTCATCTGGGAGATGGGGGAAGAGATATTTAATCTCATGAATAGCCAACTCTGTTGAAATAAATACTTTTTTAGTACAAATCTGGATTTCGGGATGAAGAAATTGCTTTGTGGTTTGGATGGTTTTATTTTGCAGCATCCTGGATGTTCAACCCAAGAAATCTGTTCTTTTGCACAATGTCCTGCATCTGTAGACGTGGCTCAGACTTCCATGGGAATCGTTATGCTGCTCATCTCCCTTTGGTTCAAGGGACCCTTTACTCTCCATCTGCCGATACATCTTCGTTGAAGTTTGTAGGCTTTTTGCTTCAATAGTTTAGATGTCTTAATTTGGCCCCTGTGGATGTCTTTCTAGAGAAGGAGACATGCTAACATTCTCAGTCATGTTGCTGGAGGCTTACTTCTTAACTAAGGATTATTTCTGTCTCTAATCTTGGGAGATAAAGGATTTAAATGTTACTCTTTAACCTGTGTTATCTCATTATCGCTCTTCAAATTCAAATCTGCTGTATCCATTTGTTCACCCTATGGTGTCTTTTTGTTTGAACAAGATCAGTTAAAGGCTCCTCAAAAGGACATCAGCTGGGTTTTACTGCTCATTCTTGTTCTTGGGGCATTTATTTCTTTGGTCAAACTTTGGAGACTTATTTCCGGCTCTAATTTCAATAATGAATGAAGCATTTTCCAGGCCCAACAATCCTACATATGTTCACAGATTTTGCAGTGAGTTAGCAAATCTTCATTTCTTTGAGATCTCTGGCAATCACACCGTTGCTTGCCTCAGCTGTACACCTGGTAATGTCCAAATATCCCTGATGTATTCTTTCCAATATATCTTCCCGATGGGATGCTCGAATCACTAGTCTTCAATCCACAGCTAATAAATCAGCAATAACTATGAAATGCTGGCAGTGCTTAAACTATGTTCTCAGCCATCTCACTGGTATTTTAGTCTTCAACACATTACTAGCGAATGGTAGTGCATACTCAATTACCATTTGGTTCTTATTGAATCTGCTGGAGCCTCTTTTCACTTGCAGGCCACTGCAGGTCCCCTCGTCCGTATGACATAATTTTTTTTGCTATTAGAGGTAATCTCAATTGATTTTTTCCTTCTTTTTGGAGTCCTACCAGGAATTTAGGAAGCCCAATGACATATTGTACTGGTGCTCCTTAACCTGTCAGCTGATAACAGTTTGTTTCTGGACTCATTCTTGGAGAACTCGTCAAACTCTTTCTGCTATCTTTAAGGATGTTGAGGCCAAGACATGTAAGCAAGTTCAGAGGTGACAAGATTGATTCTGACCCATATACATATTTTCGCCTCTCGTTCACTGTTAGTGTTAATCATAGCACATCTTTAATCTCTGGAGTTGTTAACTCCTGGAACATATAGTTTTATCTTCATAAACCATAACTTACTGTTTCTTCAGCCACAGTATCTGATCTGAAGGAATGGTGACACTTGTTCCTGCAGTGACCTTAAAATTTATGAATTACCCAGGGACATAAATTAACAATTTTGTTAAATCATTAATTTCCCTTATGAATACCTTAGGTATAAAGTAAGAGGTCTAACTAGCTTATCATCATAAGTAAACACTTTTTGTTGCTTTAAAATAGTATTCCAGTCCTATACATTCTCTGTAAGTCTTACAGTTTTACAGATGTAGCATTCTTTTGTTATCACTGGGCACTGTCTGTGCCTGTGAGGCTTTGTAGCTCCACAATAACTCTTTCATAACCATTACTTTACACGACAGGAAAATATTGCAGCTTGATAATCAACTCATTGATCACATTATGAAAGCACCATTCATGGCCAACACATCTCAAGTGGGACATACCTGGAGCTTTCAAGGCAGGGAAGCTACTACTCTGCCACAAATTGCCCCACCCTACAGCGAAGTCCAATTTTACTTCATTGAATGTCCCAAAATGCTTTAGAGCCAGGGTTCATGAAAACTGCAATGTAAATGTAAGTCATTTTATCTGCCTAACACAGTGCAAATCTAATGAATGCTCTCTGAAAGCTAGTGTTAATTGTCCAGAGGTGCAGCATAACAATGTTATTACTAGTCAGAATCTTCTGGAGCATTGGAATCCATGGTTTCCTACATTTGGTTGGCTCCCTGTTCTTAATGGGAAGAGAAAACAAAGTGGGTGCTCAAGACCTGAAATGATGCCAAACTCAGGTTCCAGATACCCATTGGAAGGGACAGTTTTAAAAAGTTGGTGACCACTTTCTGTTTGTTATTTTTGAGACCCCATACTCTCTAGTCATTTTTGCGGTTATTTAAAACACATCTGGATGGATATATGAATAGGAAGAGTTTAGAGGGATATGGCCCAAATGTTGGCAAATGGGATTAAATTTATCTAGGATATCTGGTCACCATGGATGAGTTAGACTGAAAGGTCTGTTTCCTTGCTGTACAACTCTACGACTAAGAGCTTGGCCATCAAATTTCAATAAGTTTTTAAATAGGGCTTGTTAAAAACTTGGACAGACATTCAATGACGTGGAGAAGTTTAGCAAGACAATTTCAGAGATAGAGCCTCAGCAGCTGAACGTTGGACGGGCTGGAGTTGGGGATTGTTACAAAGCAATCCCCAAACAAGATCTGGAGGAGCTCTTGAAGAAGGGTCACTGGACCCAAAACATTGACCCTGATTTCTCTGCATTGATGCTGTCAGACCTGCTGAGCTTTTCCAGCAATTTTTGTTTTTGTTTCAGAATTGAAGGATTGGGGTAGGTTCTGCAGGGCAGTGGCAGTGCTGCAGGAAGGGGATGTACTGAATGGCTGGAGAAGAGAATTAGTGTAAGAAAATTGTTCAGTTATTTCAGAAGATAAGTTACCATGGTAATTACACACTTTTAAGATAATTCACTTTGCAATAGGCCCTGAAAAATTGTATTGCAAACATAACATATTTGCTGTGAGAAAAATGGAAGGTCCCATGAGGTTTTCTTTTGTGTTCTGAATAGTATTAGAACAAGTAATGCCACACATAAGAAACAATGGCAGAAGCAGATCCATAATATTAAATAGGAACAAAACAGATGAATATTTTAAGAAGCAACTTGCAGAAAAGGCAATAGAAATGACGGGGAAGTGAGGCAACTGGGTTCATTCTTTTCGACAGTCAGCAGAGGTGAGATCAGCAAGATGGGTATGCTGTTAAACTCTGACCAAGTGTTAGAGATGGACAAACAATCTCGCATTCACAACCAGAGGGCCACAATGCAAACCATGTGATTAATGGGCCCAATAATTTTTAAAAAATTGTCATCTCCTCATCAGAAGACATTCAGCACAGACAGGTATGTCCATCGCTGATCTAGTCCTTGGATATGTTAAACCTACAAATTGGACTGTTTGCTTTCCATTCTTTTTCTCTCAATTGTTATGCGAGAATTCCAGACAACTGCAGCTCTAACCTCTTCAAACCCCACCCTTATACTGCTAAAGTGATTCAGTGCTACAGCTTGTCCCACTATTCAAACAGTGATCAGTTTGAATGCGGTGCTCTTCTTCCTCCTTAGCCTACATCGTTCTTCGACCAAGAATGCGTCTGCATCCCTTTTATAAGTTACAACTAAATCTGTTTCTGCCACCCTATTGGAAGACATTCCCGGCTTTAACAATTTCACCGCATACAAAACATTCTCCTCGAGGCCGCCACTATAGATCTTCTGACAATTATCTCAGTCTGTGTCCTCAGATTACAGAACACCACCCCCCCCACCAACTCCCCACCAGCAAAAGCAATTTAACAACTCAGCCTGCAATGTGACTCATTTACACTCTTTAGTGGCTACTCAAATACACACATATATCTTCTGTCAGTAATAAACAATTTGATATTGTCTAAAGCATTAAAAACTCACTTTCAAATGCGTCTTTTAATTCTTCTATTAAACATCTCTGCTTTAAGGTAAACATCCCAGCTTTTCTAACTTGTCCAGACTACTAAAGTGCCTTATTCTGTTTTTTTCCAAATGGATTAATTCAGATTTCTTTGCATTGCTTATCAAAAAGGACAATCTCTTCTTAACAACAATCAGAAATAAATGTGTATTGATATTTGAATAGCCTGTGGCAATTTATACTGAACATTTTTACAATCTAAGCAGGAACCATGACACATTGGTTTCATGACTTGAAGAAAGGAGATAACTTTAAAGGTAATGGCCTTTATTTGTCTTACTATTATTTCCTTCCTCCTTTTCATGTTGACCTGCACTTCTCACAAACCTAGCACAGACATTATAAACAAATTGTGTATAATTTTCAGTGACTGGCCATCCCAAAAAGAGGCTTTGAATAGTGTGGCAAAATAATTCTTTTAAATGGTTACGGAATGACAATAATGTAATGTACTAAACAGGGCATTAAAGTGAATACATGCCCCTCCAGATTTGATCCTGGTTGTGGCCAACAGCACTGAAAAACTTGACAAAATCTTTTATGCAGATAGTGATAATCGAAAGGGACTCTCCAGTCCAACGCAAGCTTCAACTTCCTACTACAATGGGCACTTTGCTACAACTGAAGTTTACGTACAAGGGCATTGTTGTTATCATAGTAATAATAATATATTATTATGCAGAACACATCATTATTTGGACAGGAGGTCCATAGAAATGAAATGTGGTATCTGCTGCTTCGCTGGAGGTACAGCACACTTCCATTTAGTTGGAATTATGGTTGGGCATAACATTTCAATAAAATGCTATCACAAGAGTGTGGCATTTTTATTCTGAATCCATTTGAACTGTGGTAACATCCTTAATAGATAAAGTCTAACCTTCATTACTCATATACTTTGAGCTTTGTTATCGGCATAGAGAAGCTGTTGCTCACAGTTCAGTCACAAACAGCCCTTGCAATCGGAGGCGATAAATTAAAAATATATTGGCTTGTGTGATTTCACTCTCCCCACATAGTGTTTTGATTCCATAAATAAACCTCGTAGCACCACAGCAGGAATACCTAACTCAGGCTGAAGCAACCGTTTGAAGAATGAGACTCAGAAACAGAGAAAGACATTTGTACCCAGTCAACTTTTCTGCAAAGCATTGGGGTGTAATGTGTTCAGGAACACAGCCTCACCTTCCATACCAAGCTTCTCCATGAATGGACAGACTTCACCTTTGTAAGGCACTGAGTTTAATCAGACTTTAGCTTCCTTTAGATTTGTTAATTGTCCACAAATATTTCAATCCGGCTACCCCAGTTATTTATTACAGGACAGTTTAGGACTGATTACTAAATCTGGGAGCTGTGTATCCATAATGCTATATCAGCTGGGTACCCGTACAAATTAGAAGTGATGCACAGAATCATGATCAATGCTTAATAGTGGGATTATGGAACTGATGTCAATTATAATGATGATATCGTTTTATTTAACTTTTTTTTATACTATGAACTGAAATGGGGAAAAGAAAGTCTTAAAAACCAAAGATTCTGGAAAGGATTACTGCACTTCTTTGTTGAATAAAAACAAGTTGCCTGATATTATTCATTGTGACTGCTGGTTTCACTGCTGTTCATTCAGGCAAGCGGGGCAAGAGATAACCAAGTGTTATTACTCTCTTCCACATCTTTCCTTTTCCCGCAATGTCATCTTCTTCCCCACCTACCCCCGCCCCACCCAATGAACTCCATGCTAGCTCCCTTTCATATATGGCCCACAGTACCATCACATCGCACCCCCCATCCCACTCCCTCCTCCAATAATCTGCAGTGCCTTCTTTCCTCACCCTCCATGACTCTCAGTGTCTAATTGCTTCTCTGGGTTGCCAGCCTTTTTCCTTCTTCCTACTTCCCTCTTTCTCTCACACCAGCTGCCCCCTCTCCATCTTCTCATGCTAGATCACAGATTTCAAAGTGATTTCAAATAAAACATATTTTGTGTCCAAGAAAGATAATATTTCAACAGCGATTACAAGGTAGACAATGTTACACACATTTCTTAATCAGTTATGCAAACGCTACCCTTACATAGCAGCATTAAATACGCCATTCCCTGATGCTGCATTTATTAGTTCAGGACTCAACCTCATGAAGTACTGTATCTCTATTCCTGTACATGTGAATTCGTATAAGCTAATTATTCCTGAGCCACATTGTTGTTTGGGGGGATAAAAGGTCTGTACTTACAAAATGGTTGACGATTTATTTTTATAAAATATACTGAGAATTTACAAGCAAATTGAAAATAAATGGGCATGTCACATTAATGTAGAAATTTAGTAAAATGGTTATTAATTTATTTTTAATACTGCATAGAATAAGCCAATTATTCTGCACCTTTTACATCAAAGCAAAGCAGATTAGGCAGATTCAGCTTCATACTGATGTAAATTAGATCACAGATTTGCCAGTACTAGATTTAGGCAATGCTGTTTGGCCAAATCTAGGAAAGCTCTGATGAAAAGTCATCTAGAATCGAAACGTTAGCTTGCTTTCTCTCCACAGATGTTGCCTAACCCACAGTGTTCTCCAGCATATTTTGTTTTCATCTCAGGAAGCAGGCACTTACGTCTTTAGCTTTGCAAAGGCAGTAGCGTAACTATAGCATGTTCCAGTTTATGGGCTGTACCATCAGCCCCTTTACTGTAAAATCAACTGATATCTTATTTCCTCTGACTAGAATGCTGTGTGGAGCAGACAGTGCAGGCTGGCTGTGTCAGCTTGCTTTAGAGAGGGATTGGCACAGCACACACTGAAATGAAAACGAGTCTCTTGGTTTTTTTGCTCTCTGTGCACTCGGAAGTTAGAGCTCTGAACTGGCCTTGTTAACACCCTGTACTTAATATCACCACAATACTACAGCTGGTGTCTAATTGCACACTAGCATAAGTGCGCTAAATTTAAACTGGTGCTTAAAGCAGGCTGCAGCCTTTATTATAAACTTTTGTATAATTGATGTTAATTGTGATCTTACAGCCTCTCAAAGCTTTAAATTAAACTACTTCCATAATTACCAAGGTTTTAATTTTATGGAGACTGTGGTATCATCTGTCGACGGTGGTTAGTGGGAAATGAGGCCATGCTGGAAACCAGGGGTTCGAATGCAATTCATAAACCATTCGAATTTTAATCTTATGTCTTATGAAGTTACCTCAACTCTTGTAATAACTCTTAAGTTTCAACATAATTTTCTAAAACTTTTCTTTTAAAGATTGTAGGCAGTGGTTTTTCATTCCACAATTCTGTCTTGTTCCTGTCTCTAATTTTTTTTACCCTCATTTCTCATGCCGTGTCACAACAGTAAACATCAATTCAGCTTCCACGTGGTACTGTCAGCTGATCTATCTGTCTGGGTGGCTAACAGGGCCTGGTAGACAAAACCAAGGATGAATCTTAAATAGTAATTAGCAATTGGAATATTCCATCTATTGAAATGGCAGGGTTCCCTAAATTAGAGCATGTGCTTGAATATGCAGCAAGGGTCATTCATAGTGTTATTGCTCATTTGCTTTTGGGGAAAATCTAATTTAATATTAGCATGATGGTCTCTTCATGGTAGAGGTTTCTCTGAGATATGGTTTCTGTACAGCGCCTGGTTTCTAATATGCGATCACGTGACAGGGTTGCCTAGCGAGATAAACAGAACAGCCAAGGGTCAATCAAAATTCATTACAGGAATGAGCAGATTGTGGTTGTGCCTCTGCTTCAAGCAGGAGTTAAATTTTTCGTTTTGAACAAGCCTGGGGAAAGAAACATCTCATTCAAACAGGAAGCGGTGAATTTGAGAGTGGGCTAAATGAGCTTACAATTACTTTTGCCCAAAGTACTCCCACGCTGTATGTTGAACCTTTGGGACAGCCAAAACAAAAATGGACAGCTGGTGGGTGAGCATAAGTATGAGAGAACAACTGCAAGAGTTTAAGTGCATGGCTGCAAACAGGAGAGAAAGAGAACAGGGCTTTAGAATCAAAACCCTAAAGTTAAAGAATAATGGAACCAGGAGAGTTCTGATCCAAGTCGACCATGCTCAAGATGCTAGCAACAGCTGGAAGGAATGGTTGGAAGACATTTAGAGGAACAAAGTGATCCAGAAGTAAGCTAAAGATCCAGGAAGATTCAAACCTTTTATGAACCTCTGAAAGATTCCTCAAGATGCATGGTTAACGAAGTTCCAATTTCTGATAAATATCTCATTGTGCCATTGGAGGGTGGAAGAAAAATGGTTGTAGGAGAAGGATACTTGATCTAAGAAGTTTGGTTTACATTATAAGTAACTGTGTTCATTATACATTTAATGTAACTGACTAGACAAGGTGCAGTTTTTTTTAACTTCGGTCTAGTAATTTCCAATTGTTTTAAACTTTGAACTTCACAGTTTTATTGTTCTGGTAAATTTCCTGCGCTTTGGATCCAAAAAGACTACTCTCATTAAATCTTCTGATTTTAGCAGAAACCAGTAGAAGAAAACATTTCTCACCTTCCAACTAAGATATCTGAACTGTAGCCACTTTATTCTTTCAGTATTTTAAACAATCTGAACTCTTTATACAATTCACAAAAATATTGCCCCCTTCACAACATGAAAGCTAGTTAACAGCATCAATTGGTTGTGGCAAGAGGCCTACATTACAAACTGTCCTTCAGACAGCTCAGCAACAAAAGGGGCAAATGAATTTGCATTGTTATTGTCTTTTTGAATGAGATGGGTTGTTTCAGTTATCGGTTTCCTTTCCACAACCTTTGCAATGCTTCCTTAGTCTTCCTCAGAGTCACATGAAGCTGTCCAGGAAAGGTTTTCTAACTATCCTTGCCTGCCCAAGCTATTGTGGTAGTTTCAGATATTCGGTACAATTGTTGCCTCTGCTCCAAGTCCTGTTGTAGCATTCCTGATTTCGTTATATCCTGGACAACCCTGGAATTCCTCATAACCAACAGATCACTGCTGTTAGTGTAGTTTCCTCAACACCATTTGCCACGGTTGAACCATACAACATTTTGGGGAGAGCTACTGCTTAAATGAAGTATTATTAATTTAAGGAAGACACCCTGAAAAATATTATTGTGCTGTCCTGAAAGACTTCTGCAACGGAATTAGCTTTGGGAGTGGCCTCTTACTCTTCTCCAGCAAAAGACTGCAAGTAACAGTTCCCCCACTGATATGATTGCAACTGACAATCCATCACAATGGGATGGCTGGAATAGCAAGGAATTGTCAGATTCAAACTGAAAATCACTGAATTATCTAATCTCTGTTACAACACTGACGCAGAGTCACTCAAATGTATGTCATGAACGGTATTCGCCACTCTTCCAGGTGATAGATCTGAATTGAAAGCGACTGTACATGGTAAAAATGGCTGGGTGTCTCATTTAAAAGAAAAACAAGGGCAGTGATGTGGTTACAGAAAATGAAATAGTCACAATAAAGTGAACTCTTCCATTACCATAAGAGTTGCTGTTCTACTAGCAATGACTTTCAATCAATAAATAGCATGTTGAAATACCTGAGTATTCAGGGAAAAATTTGCATCTATAGGTTGGAATTAAAATTCAATCACTTTTTTGATTTCTCTGAATTATTTAATATATGTGTTCCTATTGCACATATAGAGATGCAATTGATTTTGTAGAAAGATACAATTCAAAGACGATTTATTCGCTTCAGCATGTAGAAAAGTACCTTCCTGAGAATGAAGCGCAGCCTGTACATACGATTATGAAAAGAAGCACATTCAGTTTCAAGTAGACTGTTCACAGCAAAAGGGATATCTGACGAGTGGGAGGCTTTCCAAGGTGTGATAACAAGCATTCACAGTCATTATGTTCCTGTTAGAGTGAAAGGTAAAGCTGGTAGGATTAGGGAACAATGGATGAATAAAGATATTGAGGTTCTAGTCAAGAATAAAATAGAATCACGTTAGAAATTGACAACTGCGTTCAAGAGATCCGTATAAAGAGTGCAGGGATATTCTTAAAAGGGAGATCAGAAGGCAAAGAGGGGATATGAGATAGTCTTGGCAAATAAGGTTAAGGAGAATCCTAAGAGATTCTACAAGTACGTTAAGAGCAAGAGGGGGCAACTAGAAAGAGAGAGAGAGAGAGAGAGAGTAGGGTCCCTTAAAAGATCAAAGAGATTGTGTTTGTGTCAAACCTGAGGAGATGGGAAAGATATTAAATGAATATTTAAATATTTAAATGAATATTTTGCATCAATTTTTACTGTGGAGAAATAAATATTGATGTTTTGAAAGCAGTTCACATGACATAGCTGAAGGTCTTAAAAAATATAAAAGGTGAATAAATCTCCGATACCTGATCTAGTGTATTCCAGGACTTTGTGGGAGGTTGGGGGTGACGGGGTGGGGGAATTGTGGGGCCCCTAGCAGAAATATGTGTATCATCTATAACATGGGTGAGGTGCCAGATGACTGGGGAATAACTAATGGCAAGCCTTTGTTTAAGCAGGGTTGCAAGGACAAGCCTGGCAACTATAGACATGTGAGTCTGACTTCAGTGGTGGCTAGGTTGTTGGAGGTGATTCTGAAAGATAGGATTTATACGGACTTAGGAAGGCAAGGAATGATTAGGGATAGTCAGCATGGTTTTGAGTGAAGAAATCGCATTTCACAAACGAGGTACAATTTTTTGAGGAAGTAACCAAGAAGATTGATGAGGGCAGAGTTGTAGACATTGTTTACTTGAACTTTAGTAAAGACTTTGACAAGGTTCTACGTTTACTTATAATTGTTTGCTTTTATTATAAATTATTTCATTATAATTCTTATGATAAACTTTTACTTATAAATTCTGTGTCTGACACTATCTCTGAAGAAGGACTGAGGCTCTCAAAGCTTGTGTTTTCAAATAAAACTTTTGGACTATAAGCTGGTGTTGCGTGATTTCTGACCTTGTCCACCCCAGTCCAACCAGCACCTCCACATCAAGATTCCACATGCTAGATCGATTAGTGAAATTAGATCACATGGGATTCAGGGCGAACTTGCCAAGTGGATACAAAATTGGCTTAACGGCAGGAGTCAGTGTGGTGGTGGTGGTGGTGGAGGAGGGTTGTTTACTTTTGGACTGGAGGCCTGTTACCAGTGGTGTTCCATCTACTTTTATTTGTCATTTATATAAATAATTTAGATGAGAAGACAGAGGACATGGTTAGTGAGCTTGCGGGTGACACCAAAATTGGTGGACAGTGAAGAAAGTTATCCAAGAATACAAAGAGATCTTCATCAACTGGATCAATGGGCTGAGGAGTTGCAGATGGAGTTGAATTTGTATAAATGTGAAATATTGTATTTTGGTAAAACAAACAAGGGGAGGACTTATACAATTAAAAGTAGGGCTTTGTATCATAGAATCATAGAATCCCTACAGTGTGGAAACAGGCTCTTCAGTCCAACAAGTCCACACTGAACCTTACAGCATCCTACCCAGAGCCATCCCCTATAACCCACCTAATCTACACATCCCTGAACACTACGGGCAATTTGGCATGGCCAATCCACCAAGCCTGCACATCTTTCGATAGTGGGAGGAAATCGGAGCACCCGGAGGAAACCCGCGCAGACACGGGGAGAATGGGCAAACTCTACACAGACAGTCACCCGAGGGTGGAATCAGACCCTGGTCCCTGGCACTATGAGGTAGCAGTGCTAATCACTGAGCCACTGTGCCACCCCAAATAGTGCTGTAGAACAGAGAGACCTAAGGGTTCAGGCACATAATTCTTTGAAATTTGCATCATATGTAGACAGGGTGGTTAAGAAGGCATTTAGCACACTTGCCTTCATTGCTCAGATCTTTGATGACAGGAATTGGGGTGTCATGTTGAGTTTGCACAGGACGTTGCTGGAAATGGAGGATTTGAGTTATGAGGAGAGGCTGGGTAGTTTAGGGCTTTTTCCATTGGAGCAGTGGAGGTTGAGGGGTGACCTTCATAGAGGTTTATAAAATAATGAGGAACAGATAAGTTGAATGGCAGGTGTCTTTAAACGAGGGGCATATTTTTAAAGTTGAGAGGAGAAAGATTTAAAAAAGACATGATGAGCAACTTTTTTTTACACAGAATGTTTCGTGTGTGGAATGATCTTCCAGAGGGAGTGTTAGATACAGGTACAGTTGCAATGCTCGAAAGACATTTAGATAAGTACATGAATAGGAAATGTTTGGAGGGACATGGGCCAAAGTCAGGCAAATGGAACTATTTAGTTTGGTTGGTGTGGAGTGGTTGGACCAAAGGGTCTGTTTCCATGCTATATGAATTTATAAGTGTCTGCACACAAAATATGTTCTGAGCAAGGACAAACCCTACAAATGGTAACCTCAGAGAAAAGAATTTGCGAGAATTGTGAACAAAACCACAAAAGGGGCACTCGGAAGAGAGACAATTTCAGTATGGAGGAGTTTAATGCTTCATTTCAGAATTCCATTTCCCTGAGGAGATATTTTCTGATGGGAGCAAATAAACTTTCAATTGTGATCGATGTGAGAAAATCCTTGTGACTATCTGTGTTTAAGAGTCATAAAAATTGACATGTCAGAATTAGGAGAAGATTTGTCTACAGTATGACTAGCAATTTTTTTCAGATGGAAAATTCCATGTACAGATTTGGAACTCCCCGGGTGAATGTTCTGCCAGTGTACCCACTCTGACAAAGTTTTCAGCAACAATTGTTCAAGTAAAGATGCAAATTAGTGCACAAAGAAATGTTCAAGTGCGTCTATAAGATGCACTGCAGAAATTCACCAAAGAGCCTTAGAAAACCCCTTCCAAACCCATAATTTTCATCTAAAACAACAAAGGCAGCAGATACATGGGAACACTTCTGCATGCAAATTGCCCTCTAAGCCGGACTCAAAAATATACTACCATTCCTTCACTGTTGCTCGGTCAATTCCTGGAATTATGGGTCCGCAGCAGGTCAAGAAGGCAGCTCACCACCACCTTCTCAAGGGCAACTAGGAACTGGCAATAAATACTGGCTCAGCCAGTGAAGCCCATGTCCCAGGAGTGGAAACAAAAGGATCCTTAACAGTGATGAGAGATAATGGGAACTGCAGATGCTGGAGAATTCCAAGATAATAAAATGTGAGGCTGGATGAACACAGCAGGCCAAGCAGCATCTCAGGAGCACAAAAGCTGATGTTTCGGGCCTAGACCCTTCATCAGAGAGGGGGATGGGGAGAGGGAGCTGGAATAAATAGGGAGAGAGGGGGAGGCGGACCGAAGATGGAGAGTAAAGAAGATAGGTGGAGAGAGCATAAGTGGGGAGGTAGGGAGGGGATAGGTCAGTCCAGGGAAGACGGACAGGTCAAGGAGGTGGGATGAGGTTAGTAGGTAGTTGGGGGTGCGGCTTGGGGTGGGAGGAAGGGATGGGTGAGAGGAAGAACCGGTTAGGGAGGCAGAGACAGGTTGGACTGGTTCACCTGTCTCTGCCTCCCTAACCGATCCTTAACAGTACTCAATTTAACAGCACATTTAGTTAAAGGGGGGAGTCAAAGGGCTAATTGATGTGAGCTTGATTTGTTCTCTGATCTATCTTACTTGATTGCATTAAGCCTGTAGATGAAGCTGAAAGGTTAACTGAAATAGAAACATCCAGACCAAAGACCTGGGTTCTGGCTGAGACTATGTGTTTGGGAATTTAAATAAATGCACTGAGGCCAGTATCCCATCACCAAGTCATCCTTTAATTATACATGCATAGGGCATGGTCTCTGACCAGCCAGCTCAGGGCCAGTCCCTAGACTGAGGAGAGCCTTTGAATATCCGGTTTATATCTGTCAGCCAAGGCTCCTTGACTAGGGCTGTTAACCTCCGCCAAAAAAGGACCTCATACCCAATGAGTTACACCTAGCCCCTGTTCCAAACATTGCAGGAATCCTGACAGCTCTGAGACATTTTAAAGTATCCTGAATAAATCTGTTGCAGGTTTAGCACTAATCTCTCTGAATTGCTTCAAGATAAATTTGCCATCCGGGATACAGAGCAAAACTGAACAAAACAGTGAACAAAACATGTGGGAATGTATCAATTTTGCACAGGATCTACTGGCTATTAATGCTGCACATTTCTGCTATTTATACCAAAGTTTTACCTATGTGAGATTTTTAAAAAATGACTAGTAATATTGCCTGCCTTGGGCTAAATCTCTTGTTGCTTTAGTGGACATGGGACTTGCACAATTTATAGCCATATGTGTATCAATCAGGTAATAAGAGATATGAGCCACTCAAGTGCACCACCTAATTTATTTAGTATGGAGTGTAAGATGGATAACTAAAGCAGTAAATTAGATTTTCACAAAATTTAGTTCCCCTAGTTACGATTTGCAAACACTCTGAGGGTTGATTCAGAGTGATTGTTAAAGCTTGCACATACATAAATGGTGCATTAAGTAGTAATAGGTTTGTATAAAATGATGCTGATATCCCCATTTCTTGAAAATTGCTTCCAGGAGTAAAAAGGTAAAGCATGCATTATTACAAACATCTAACTTCAGCAATTTTTTATGTCCATTAAGAGATTTATATATATTGAGCATTTGATGAGTTTCTCCTCTATTTCCTCAGGCGTGACTTTCAGATACAAGGCATTACTGACGCCTATTGAGAGTAAGCATCACATGAGCAGCAGGAACGACAAGATACATAAAGCAATCTGAAGCAGACAGAACTGGGACACAAGACAACGGGGAAAAAGGTGACAAATGCATCCCGTGACAGAAAATTTACACAGGAATGTCCTTCGAACATCCACGATGTCAAGGCTCTCCGTTATCATGCAACACTACATGATATCTTCACTCCAAAAGACTGAGTTCCAAAGCAGAAGTCTGAATTTCTTTTATAAACAATGGTAGATGCCATACAACAGCCCAAATGTGAAGCTGTACACTTCAGTGAAAACCAGAAAAGCAGAGCATTATTTAAATAACAATATATTGGGAATTATGGACTTACAAAGGGATCTGGGTGTCCCTGTGCATCAGCCAGTGTAAGTAGACAGGTCAATGCAGCAGGCAATCAGGTCTAACCAGGCTGGACAGACAAGATGCAGGGAGGATGTTTGCTTGGGGGGAGTCTAGAGTCAGGAGTCACAGTGTCAGGGTATGGAGCAGATCCTTTAGGACTGAGGTGAGAAAAACTATTTACTCGAAATGGCAGTGAACCTGTGGAGTTCTCTACCACAGGGGACTGAAGAAGTCACTGAATGTATTCAAGAAATATACTTCTTTAAGATTTTAAAGGCATTGAGGAATATAGGGAAAAAGTAGGCATTTGCCACTGAGCTAGAGAACCAGGCATGATCATACTAAATGGCGAAACAGGCTTGAAGGGCTGAATGGCCTGCTCCTGTTTCTAATTTCAATGTTTCCATGTTTCTAAAAATATATGAGTTTTACTGTTTTGAACTCACGGACAGTGTATAACTACAAAAATAAAGGAGTTACACAAGAGAAATATTCAATTGGACTCAATGGAGCTTTCTGCTGCACATGAAATCCTCCCACTCTACCTTTGACTCACCCTTTCACAATATCTTTCAAATATTTCTCGTGAACACACTTAGCTGTTTTCCCTTCAATCTAGTTACACTCTTCACTCAATTCCTCCATGAGGTCGAAAATTTTAAAACGCTGGAAATACAAAAGAGATACATCAACATCCTGGGGAGGAAAGGTGACACAACATTCCTGTTTTGTTCTGTTCCAGAGTCTTTACCACAACTAACAAAGGATTTCCAGCAGAATTGTTAACTTGTCTTTTCTTTTCGCAGATACTGACAGGCCTGCCATGTCTTTTATAATGCAGATTTGGTTTGCTCTCCAGCATTTGTTATCTTCTTCCATCCAAGCATTTTATATTTCCTGCATATTAGTGTGTAAATATTGCACTTTTCTTACCGAGCCGTCTCCTTGAGCAACTTTACATGATTTTGCACTTGTGATTGGAATCATTATTGTACGGTTCCATCATGTATTCACAACATGCGCAATTTTTAGAGATAATGGGAACTGCAAATGCTGGAGAATCCGAGATAACAAAGTGTGGAGCTGGATGAACACAGCAGGCCAAGCAGCATCTTAGGAGCACAAAAGCTGACGTTTCGGGCCTACACCCTTCCGAAATGTCAGCTTTTGTGCACCTAAGATGCTGCTTGGCCTGCTGTGTTCATCCAGCTCCACACTTTGTCATGCGCAATTTTTAAGTTTGTTTTGACTGAATGAAAATACCACATGGAGCTATCAAGTGACCAATCATTTCCACACAAGCTTATGGAATGCTGGCCGCACACAGTGTCTTCTGATTATTTGGTTTTCTTCATCTTGTGAACATAAGCATTGGAAGTTAGTATTTCACACAGACGGCTTCAGTTCATTCAGTGTGTCTATTAGCAGATTGTTTCACAACCAATCCCATTGCTACAAGAACATTCTGAATGACTGCTATGTTTTGGATTAGTTCGAACCAAGTTTGGCTTCACCACACTGAGAAAATGGATTCCAATTTAACTCAATTCGGTGTCTAATTCCCCACATGTGTATTTCAAAGCAACTGCGCTAACCTTGTGCCTCTGTTCATTCAATCATCCATCAATTTAGATTAAACTTGATAACAAAGGAGATTTTAAAAATCACTGGAACAGAAAGTAACCTAATTCTCAAGCCACAAACATCAATTGGTGTATTCACCAGTTTGTGGACTCTAGCCACTGTGATGTAGGAACATTCACAACGATAAATTATACCAGTGGCTCTCTCTTGTTATACTGTGAAAATCCAGGAAAATGTCCGTACATGTTGCTGAACTAATACAGGTAGATGCAACCAAACAGAAATAATTATGAGAAAGAATATATATGTTAATGTTAGAACAATTAGCTTCATTCAATGGTCTAGGCTTTATTGATTGTGTCCAATTATCTCAACTTTGCACAACATTAAATCGCTTATATTTGAAATAACTTCACTTGCTGGGTTTTTATTTCAGGATAATTGTCCACAAAACAAATCACCATCAATACTACCTGCCAGTTAGTTAACATGATTGCATGATATACAGGCTTAATCTTAGAAATGTCATTTTCTCGACTGGAGAAGCTGAATGAGAAAGCTGAACAGGAGGTCCTGAAGTTCAGCAAGTTCACATCTTGAGACAAACCTCTGAGACAGACTTTGTCCTTCAGTTCAATTACCTACATCCCACTACTGTAGATAACACCACACCCTCACGCTCTGTCATGAATTTACACTTAAAATGCCTTTTAGTGAGGTGAATGCATCACTGTAAGTTGAGTAATAGACCTTTTTAAAAAAGATGGAGGCTTAACCTTTCTCCCCCAGTCTGATTTATATCTAAGAGATTTTAAGAAAAATTGGAATATCAAGGTGCAATGGTGATCATCTTTATGCACATATAAAAAGCAATTCCAACTGAGAGGGGAGGCAATGGCCTAGTGGTATTATCACTGGACTGTTAATCTAGAGACCCAGATAATGTTCTGAGGACCTAGGCTCAAATCCCACCATGGGCAGATGATGGAATTTGAATTTAATAAAATGAAAGTAAGAATCTAATGATGACCATGAGCCCATTGCTGATTTTTGGAAAAATCCATCTGGCTCACTCGTGTCCTTTAGGGAAGGAAACTGCCATCCTTACCTGGTCTGGCCTACATGTAACTCCAGACCAACTGCCCGTGTGGTTGACTCTTAACTGCCCTCTGGGCAATTAGGGATGGGCAATAAATGCTGTCTAGCTAGTGATGCCCTCATCCTATAAAAGAATAAAGGAGAACTGACCCTCTGATAGAGCTGCAATGCCCAGTGCTGATCCCCTAAACATGTGGCAGCACCCTCAATTCTGACCCCCCTTAAAATAACGCAGTTGCTCAGTATTAATTGCTAAAATTGCCCATAGTATCCAAGGAAGTGCACACTTGGTGGATTAGCCATGGGAAATGCAGATTTACAGGGAGAGGATATGGGTCTCGGGGTGGGGGGGGAATGCTCTTTGAAGGGTCGGTGTGGACTCACAGGGCCGAATGACCTGCTTCCACACTATAGGGATTCTATGCTCTTTAGGGGAGTAGCTGGCATTAAGGTTACCTAGAACTCTGGAGAGTTGTATTTACCACTGAGACAATTGAGGTTGTTGGAGAAGATTATGAAACTACATGTGAAAGATTCTGTCTTCCCCTTGGCCTGGCTACACTATGGAGTTTGGAGGCACAGCTCTGTTGAGGCACTATGCACTGGCTCAGGCTGACCCTGCAAGTCTCATGACATATGGTAACTACCCAATCAGCATGACATCAGAAATGGGGAAGGAGTCAATGTGTTCTTCAGGGAAGCCTTTGGGGCAGGGCAGGCACCTTGATAAGCAAATGGTGCACCATCACTGGATAATGGCAAGAGATGTTCCAGACAAAATGCTGTTGGGCTACTGCTTAAAATGGATGTGAACGCCCTTCCAGCACCTTTTCTTCCTTCCAACCCCACCCACCCCACCCCAAAAAAGGATCGGGATCCTGGCTCGTAGCCAACACCACCATAGACAAATTAGCATTTTATCATTGTATGCAGCACTTTGCTGCGTGCAAATTTACTGTGTGTTTGCTACATTGCACTGGCTCTGCATCATTTGGAGACATATCCCGAGGCTGTGAAAGCAATTCCAATATATACAAGACTTTTATTTTCTTTCATCTGCTTCAAAGATAACGTTGCAGAAGGGCAGTAGACGCTATGCCGATCTGAGCATACTGAAAGACCAAGGCTGCAAAGACCCAAGGATTTTTTAAAAATATAACAAATAATCTGTTTTCCTGTACGAATATTGACATGCTAATTAAGTTCAGTTCCAGTCAACCACACTGCTTCAAAGAAATGTGGTTAACTCCAAAGGAAAGCATTCCATTGAATCCCTACAGGGCAAAAACGGGCCACTCAGCCCACACCGACCCTCTGAACAGTATCCCCTCTCCTACTCTATCCCTATAAACTTGCATTTGCCATGGGTAATGCAACTAATCTACACACCCCTGAACACTACGGATAATTCAGCATGGCCAATCCACCTAACCTGCACATCTTTGGACTACGGGAGGAACCTGGAACACCTAGAGGAAACCCACACTGAATGTGCAAACTCCACACAGTCACCGAAGGATGGAATCGAACCCGGGTCCCTGGCGTCGTGAGGCAGCAGGGCTAACCACCGAGCCACTGCGACATGTGTTCCTCCACTTTTCATTACAAATACTCCCATCCCTTTTTCAACCCCACCAAGCTAATGGATTGCACTTGTTACATTTTGTTCAGTCCAGCAATTCCTGGTTTCTGTTCAATACCATTTATTTTCAGCCACTCGTGAGACACGGAAGTCAATGGCTGAGCCAGTATTTATTGCACATCCCGAGCTGCCTGTCCTCAGGTGCCCTTGGGAAAGGCACTTGCGAAAATAGACTCGATTAGTTAGTTATATAAAAATGAGTCAGAGTTGAGGCATTCATTCCCTGGCTTGCCTGCAGTGCAAGTGATGCTGACGCTGTGTTATTAAACCTTGCTGTTGGAAGTAGTGATTAGTACTAATAGATTAACCATCACCACCTCCTCCCTGGTCTTTGAGTATCATTAAAACTCGCGGCTAAGAGAGCTCCAACGAATAGCTTAACAGATCTCAGCAGTGCTGTTTTGTAATTAAATGAGAACTTGGCATTATTTACACAACAAGTTGAACAAGCTCAAACATCCTACTGGTAAAAATAAATCTTGTTCAAGGAAATTTCTAAAGCTGTTCTCTCCTCACACTTCCCCATCCACACCAGCTATCCTCATGCAGATTTCACCATTATACTCTCTTCTAAAAATTCGACAGCTCACATTTGGTGAAGGTTCAGGTGCCAAGTGCTAACTCTAAACTTCTGGACGTGGACAGGGAGTATGGATAGCCAAGTGCTGTTAAAGCAGCCTGCAGCTTGAATCCACACAATGAAAAGGGTTTAATCGATAACAATACTTTACATTTGCACTATGTTTTTAAACATCCTGTCCCAAGGTATCTTCTGCAGAGCTATGTGAGAATCTTGTAAACCAAGCCTTACAGAGTTATCAGGACAGTGGTTAAAATCTTGGTCAAAGAGGCAAGATTTAAGGAAATGATAAAACGTGGTGACAGAGATATATATAGCTCATGTGTATGTGACAGTGGCACTGAGCTGTGTGGACGTGTGTGTACACAATGATGATGAATATGGATAGGGGTGTGCGCACGCATGTGGCAACACATGATGTGTGTTGTGGAGGATGTGTAAGTGAAGGTGAGTAGTGAGGGCAATGTATGGACACACGCAAGGTCCAGACACATCTACAGACAGTGAAACACAGTTAAGGGATGAGCTTCACCAGGCCAGTCAAGATGTAGGGAGGAAAATTAGAAAAATACTGTTGGCATTCCTCGCTAACACGTTCCGGCCTCCTTGCATTCTTCCAGGATGTAGCTTCTGTGTTCGGATAGCGACACTACCAGCAGGAGCAGGAAGGCATAAGGGGACGTTAATGAAGCAATCAGTGGAAATTTTCCAACAACAATGGAATTTTACTTGGGAGCCCTGCGGTGTCTTGCAACTCATTCAGGAGGCGAGTGCACAGCAGGAGGTCAAAGCATCACAGAAATAACATGCAGCCTCAAAGTTCAAAGTGTAGATGGGCAAACCACAGGCAAATGGGTGTGGGCACCTCCTGGAGACTGACATCACAGACTGTGCTTTGGCGAGGAAGCAGCTACCATCTTGAATGAAAGCAAAAATACCGCAGACATTGGAAATCTGAAGTAAACACAGGAAGTGCTGGAGAAAGAGATAGTGGGAACTGCAGATGCTGGAGAATCCAAGATAACGAAGTGTGAAGCTGGATGAACACAGCAGGCCAAACAGCATCTTAGGAGAACAAAAGCTGACGTTTCAGGCCTAGACCCTTTATCAGAGAGCTCTCTGATGAAGAGTCTAGGCCCAAAACGTCAGCTTTTGTGCTCCTGAGATGCTGCTTGGCCTGCTGTGTTCATCCAGTTTCACACTTTGTTATCTAAGTGCTGGAGAAACTTAGCAGGCCCGGCAGCATCTGTGCAGAAATAAACAGAGCTAACATTTCCAGCACTGGTCAAATTCTTCAGAACACCAGCCATCTGCCCAGGCTGCATGGTACCTCCATTTCTCTCTCTCTCGCCTCAGCAATGCCTCTCACAGTAGACAGAGGATGGAGTCTTGTCGAGATGACTGCAGTCTTGGCTGCCAACTGAAAAGTGGTCAAATCTCCTGCCTCATGTCCCTACGGAATTTACCGCTACATGTTGTTCCAGTCAGGCAATGAAGTAGGCAATCCCCAGGCCCATTCCCAGAATCAAGGACCCCAGAAGGGCAGAAGCACTCCCCTGTCCCTCCCCAATGAGAGCAGTAAACTAGTCAGAAGCCACCTGTACTCAGTTGCCCTAGTGGAGAGGTGGCGGTTGCATCTGTTGGTATGATACCCAGTGTTGGCTGAAGAAAAGGACCCAACTACAGGTGAAAAAGTACTGGGAAGGCAAAGGCCTAGTGGTATTATCACTGTGCCATTAACTCAGAGACCCAGATAACATTCTGGGGACCTTGGTTCGAATCCTGCCGTGGCAGATGATGGAATTTGAATGCAGTAAAATAACTGGAATTAAGAATTGCATGATGACCATGAACCCACTGCCAATCGTCGGGAAAAACCCATCTGGTTCACAAATGTCCTTTAAGGAAGGAACCTGCCATCCTTACCTGGTCTGGCCTACATGTGACTCCAGACCCACAGCAATGTGGTTGACTCTGAACTGCCCTCTGGGCAATTAGAGATGGCAATAAATGCAGCCTAGCCAGCAACATCCTCATCCCATGAATAAGGGCGGGGACGGAATGTGACGGGATGGGGAGGGCTGTGGAGGTGAGCCCTCAACAAGGGGCACAGTAGGAAAGCCTCTCAAAAGATGCCAAGCGTTGTCGATGCCATCCCGCTCAGGAATCTGTGCCTTTGAACAAGGGACAGTGTCAAGATGCCATAAGCAAACTGACCAAGCTTTGTTGGCCATGGCACCCAATATGGTGAGAGCTCCCTGCCTGCTGCAGGATTACTAGCAGCAGCGGCAGGGTGGGGAACAGAGGGGATTGAAGCATTAATTGCCCACTTAAGGAGTCGACAGGTCACAGGGTGGAGTAACCATCCAAAAGGTTCAAGATAGGAAGTCGGTGCTGGGGGCCCACTTGCCATCCTTCTATCTAATTAAATGCCATCCAACAGCCACTAAAAACGTACCACAGAGGGAGACCAGAAAACTGCCAGTCACTGTGGTAATTGAGCCTGCTGAATAATGCCCCCTTGCCCCCGCCTCACCCTCCCGAATTGAGCAATGAATCCAGAGGTGCCCTTGTAACAAGTGACCAGCAGTTGCACTACCATAGCAACAGTTTGTGTTCGCCAACCTGCAAAATGGCCGCGGTGCCCAGAGAAAAATCCCAAGGTGTGAAATTTGAGCCTGAGGTCTCAGGTCAACCGCCCTTTGGCAGAAATTGGTATGTCGCAAGAGGGGGAAGAGCTAGATGTCCTAGTCACGTACTTGCTGATATTGGTACAGAAAATTGTCCCAAGCAAAGTACTTTTCCTGAAAAAAGTTTCATATCACACTGAGAATACTGTCTCAGAAAAGGCAATATTCTGTGACTCCACAGAATGGGACAAGGGAATGGCAAGTTCCTGGGTCCTTTTGCTAAAGGTAATGCTTGCATCACTATGGAAATAAACACGGGTATGCTGCTTTCGAGTACACTTGCATCAGCCTGCTACAAAATGAATGCTCTATACTCTAGTCATTATCATTCTCTTGCCCATCCCTTTCCAAAAGGTGTCATTTGTTGATGTTCAGCATGCAGCACGATATGACAAGTTTTCCACCTTTTTAGGGGAAGCCTGACGTGTAGAAATCACTCCAGGACAGCCAAAGAAACACACAGCAGATGTTGCATAATACGGTAAACGAGCGAGAGAGTTTCAAGTTTTTGCTGATTATAGTTGTCTTTCCCCAGGATGGGGCATTTCATGACTATGAGACACATTTTTAAGGTGGGAGAGGAGAGGCATTTAAAATAAAGGCATGACAGGCAAATTTGTATGCACAGAGGGTTGTTCATGTGTTGAATGAAATTCCTGAGGGAGTGGTGAATGTACATACTATTACAATGTTTAAAAGGCATTTGGATGAGTACAAGAATAGCAAAGGTTTTGACTAGGAGCAGATAGGGCAGTTTGTGTTCAGCTTGAGGCGACAAGGTGTAGAGCTGAATGAACACAGCAGGCCAAGCAGCGTCAGAGGAGCAGGAAGGCTGTCATTTCAGGCCTAGACCCTCCTTCAGAAAATCATGTTCAGCATGGACTGGTTGGACCAAAGGGTCTGTTTCCATGCTGTATGACTACAGAAATTATTCATCGAGTCATAAAGCCCTAAAGATTGCGAACAGTCCTCCCTCAAACAGCTACCTCTCTGTCTCAAAACCAAATGTGGCTGGGGAGGTCTCTCCTGACAGACAGGACAGTTATTGAAGCGAACCAGGTTTCCAGACTGACCATAGTGTGAAAATCTGGCCAGCAAACCCACCCTTCTGGGAGGTTAACAAAACTACCAAACCTCTAAGTGAAGGCTCCAAGCACACACAGGATGCCAGGAGAAACATGCAAATCCGAAGGCTCCTAGATAACCATGAAACTCACGCGATTGTATCTTAGAATACGGGATCAAGGAATCTTCGCTCAGTTCAAGGATACTGCAATTGCTCACTCAAGCAAAGGAAAAAGACAAAAATCTGCACACGATAAGCACAGAGGAATCCGGCTGCTCGTGATATTTGATAAGATTTGAGCTAAATTTGGAACATAGAACACAGAAAAGTACAGCACAGTACAGGCCCTGCGGCCCATGATGTTGTGCCGTAGATTAATCCTAATCCAAATATAAAATAACCTAACCTACAGTTCTACACACAGAACATGCTGAGAACTGCCAGAAAGTCAAAGTGAGTCGAGGTAAAGGAGAGAGGAATTTACGATGTGACCTTCACCCTTTGACAATACGAAGGAAGTTCTGTGAACAACAGATCGGACTCTGCTGTGTCTTCAATGACCAGGCAAAGCCTTTAGTACAATAAATAGTTTTGAAAGTCTTTACCAAAACTTAGGTTGTCGTCTTAAGGTTGCAAACCTGATACAGCATTTTAATGATGGAGTGGCAGTGAGGGTCACTGATTGTGGTGAATATACTCACCCCTTTGATGTCACAAATAGTGTGGAACAAAGTTGTGTCATGGGCCCTGTGCTCTTCGGAATGTTATCTGTTGCCATGCTTTCTGGGGCACTTGATCAAAATACTGATGGAGTATACATCCAATTCAGAGCAAACATGGCTGAAATCCTCAACATGAGAGGTGATGATATGCCAGTATTTGCTGGTGACACACTGTGGTCATGGCTTTCATGGATAGTTTTTCAAAAGCGGCCGACAAATAAGGGCTAACCTTCAGTTTAAGGAAGGCAGAGAAAGTCCAGCAAGAAATATACATATATGACTATAACCCACCAACTAAAAGGGTCAATGATATCACCTTGAAGGCCACAGCTGGCTCCACAAATGTAATTGACAGTGAGGTGGCAAATAGAATTACTATCTACTTCCCTATTTAAGGCAGGGATTGCGGAAGAACTGAGGTATCAAACTCACAACAAAACTAATCCTTATCCCTCTTTTATACTTTGGAGGCAAGAACTACCTACTCCAGACATATTAAGCATGTCTGGTTCCCAGTCTGGGGTTTCCTAGAAGTGACTCGATCCCTTATTGCCACACTAGTGGCCCTTACATTCTGTCACCCTCTGACCACTCCTTACCATTTTGCTGTAGCCTCCTCTTCATTTGCCCATTCTCTAATTGCAGGCTTTCACTGTCCCTTACCAAGAGGTAATATGTAGTATCTCACAGCATAAAAAACTTACTTTTAAAAGAAATATGAAAAATAAATCAAAATGTGAAAGAAATTTGAAAATCTATGACATACATTTGGGGCATTTTTTCTATAAATGTGCGACTAGGCTTGGTTAAAACATGTCTATCCCTGCTGACACTGTTAGTCAGAGTGTAAATAGGGACATATAATCCATGCTAGGAGGCCGAAACCCCACACCCCTGCTCCCCCTCTGCCACACACACACACCCCAGCCCCAATGTGGTTGGATGTTAATTCCCCTACAATATTCCCTGAATCCAAAGTATTAATCCAATCAGCAGTAACAAAGTGGGTCCATTTCTGAAGAAGGCTCCTGACCCGAAATGTCAGCTTTCCTGCTCCTCTGATGCTGTCCAGCCCGCTGTGTTCCTCCAGCTCCACACTGTGTTATCTCTGACTCCAGCATCTGCAGTTCTTGCTATCTCTATTGATCCCATCAAGTTTTGTTTGAGATGTTGCAGGAATAGACAGATCAAGACTAAAGCAGTTCTTTTAAGTCAGGAATAGATAACAAGAATATGCAAATTGTTCCCATGCAAAATACACCCACCAGCATATATTGGAAACAAAAAAAATTAATAGCCCTTTCACTAAAAGATGTCTTAGTGCTGATGTCATTTATAATTCAATGCTTTACAAAGAGAAGGATACCACTTCTCAAAGAAAATGATGCAGGATTCCTCACCACTACAGGCCAAGGAGGAGCATCATCACTTAAGAACAGGGTCCATTAAAACATCCTCGAATTGAGTCTTCATATCTTTGCTTTCAGATTCCTCCACAGCCTCACTCCTCCTTATCATTGTAACCTCCTCCAACCCTGCAATCCTCTGAGATCACTGCATCTCTCCAAATCTGGCCTCTTACGCATCCCTTATTTTCTGAATCACAACAGTGCAGTTTCGTTGGCCACAGAATCTGGAATTCGCTCCATAAACCCTTTGTTCTGTGAATACATTCTCTCTTCATTTAAAAAGACTCCTTAAAGTCCATCTTTGACTAAGATTTTGGTCACCTGCTCCATATGCCACTTTGTGTGGATCAGTGTCAAATGTTGTTTGGTAGTGCTCCTGTGAGGCACCCTGGGACATTTCATTGCACGATTACATGATTATAAATAAAAATAGTTATTGATGTGAGTAATCACCTTGCAATCAACACCATGGCCACTTCCTTTAAATGAAGGAGAAATCAATGGTCAGACAGGGAGGGGCAGAGACCAACTTGGATGAATGCACAGAAAGCAATAAAAGGAATTCAGACCCAGGCTGGGGGGGGGGGGGAAGCAAAGCTGTAAAAAGTGATGGAAACAAATTTACACAGAACAGATGGGGGAAGAGATGCACACTGTCAAAGAGATAATGGATGGAGGACAGAAGACAAAGATAAATGGATCTGAAAACTGAGTTGCCTTGTTTTAAATAAAAGCAACCCTCCATTTTACCCCTCAGGCTCATTTCTACTTCGACACATTTTGCCAGCTGATAGAATACAAAAGGTGAGGCTCTGTTTCTCAGGTTGTCCTCCACAAGACAGGAAAAGAAGAGAGACAGAGTTGAAACAGTTTTTTAAAATATAAACACTGCTTGTCAGTTGCCAGGAAGGGAACGGGGGGCTGCCAAAAATATAACTGTCAGTTAAAAAGCTATTCATTATCTTGTGTGCTGCTGTAATTTCTTTTTCATTCTTTAATCCTGTCATTTAGAATTCTCGACAATTGTCAAATTTTGAGTCTTAAATCATGCTCAGAATGAAGACAGCCTCGCTGGAAGAGACAATATTGAAAGGAATAAAACCAGAAGGTGTTAGAGAAACTCAGCAAGACTGGCGGCATCTGCGGAGAGAGAAACAGAGTTAACGCTGCGAGTCCAAAATGATTCTACTTCAAGCTGCTCTCTTGAGCTTCTCTAGGACTCACTTTCAGATCTCCTGCATACAGAGTACCTTGCTTCTATTTGACCAATGTAGAATTTCTCTTCCTTCCCTGTCTGACCACTAACATCACCTTAGAGCTTTGCTTTCCCAATGTTCTGCTATTTGTCCTGGCAATGCTGTTTAATGGCTAGATGTTTTGGATTACACAGTGTATCAAAGCAGTCCTTTTCAGGTTTGGTTAAATGCAGTTAAGAGAAGGATCAACAACAGCAATTTGCTTAAATATGAACATTTATTAAGTAATAATAAAAGCCAAAAATAAAGAAACATTTATTAAGTAGATAAAAAGAATGAAACATAGAGGAAGTAAAAAAAACAATATGCCTCACGCCCATTGGGGCTCCTCGATCGATGGCTGGTCTGCAGTTTGTTCCTGGCACCATTTGTGATCCCAGTTCGAGATGATGTCCAGCAACTTGGGACAAAACTCTATCTTTTGTACAGTGTAACAAACAGCCAGGCACACAGAAAGCAGACACAGAAGTCAAAAACTGCTTGCTAGTACAGAAAACATAGCTACATGGGTCGTCTTCAGCCAGTAAAGGAATGCTCACAGGAGTCATTCAAGGTCAGGCAGCTGGTCAAGTATCATCATTCACTTTCCCAGCCTATACAATCTATTTTCTCATGCTGCTGTCAAATATCATCGTTAACCTTTAGCCCTTCGGCCCATCCTATACACTGGAACAGCAGGGAGAACCATGCGATGAACATTGCTTTAACCATCGATAATTCCAGCCGACACACTGTGGTGTTCTCCTCAACGTGTACCAGGGAAAGGAGGTAGTTCCTTCTTTCAAGTAGTGATTGGCCTATTTTTGAGTTGTGCCTCATTGGGAGCAAGCTGGAGAGTTAAGTAGCCTCCTCCTACTCCTAATTTGCATGCTTTTGCCACCTATCAAAAGGTGATGGCTAGATGAAAAATTTGGTTTTCTCTACAATACTGAACAGTACCCTTCCTCTCAACAGGGTCACTTCTGCATTGTGCAGCATTTCCGTCATGTTTCAATGAAACGCAGATTCAGCCAAGAACATTACTCTTATAACTTTGGAAAATGTTCTCTCTCCTGTTCGTGAAGAGCCTTCAGCCTGTGACTTCCCCACAAGGTGAATTCTGTCGTGTGATTTCCAGTGGAAATTCAGTGTATGGAATGCAAATCAGAGCTCAAAACAAATGAGCTGCAGTGAGATGTTTACATCATGATATGCAAGCTGCTAATCCACTTCGTGGCGTTGCACGCATGGGGAAGCTTATGTCTTTTTCTTAATATATATATAAGAAAGCATGAGTTCACAATTCAGTGCACCCAGCCTTCTGTCAAATATTCGTACCTTCAGTAGACAGAGGGATTCACACAGAAAGACAGTCATGTGTATAGCTACTGCCTGTGGAAAGAGCAAAATCTTGTCATTTAGGCATTCTGACCTTTTTCTTTGAACACACCTAATGTTTCAAGCGCCTGAAAAAAAAACTTCAGTTCCTCAGCTGCAGACTCTAGGGATTGCTTACAATAACAATAACTTCTGCATGGCCCAATGGTATTCGCCCGAACTTGTAGAAGCGTTACCATGGGTAACCATACAGAGGGGCGGCTTGCCCCTGGCTGCAATTGTAGTGTTGCACCTAGGCTCACCATTACTCAGTTTGAGGGAAGAATGACAGCAGTGGAAATCAGCCTAGGTTGCTAATAGCATTTCCTGCCACAAGAATGAGGGAATGAAATACTGAGGCAATAGACAATTGACAATAGACAATAGGTGCTGGAGTAGGCCATTCGGCCCTTCGAGCCAGCACCACCATTCATTATGATCATGGCTGATCATCCACAATCAGTATCCTGTTCCTGCCTTATCCCCATAACCCTTGATTCCACTATCTTTAAGAGGTCTATCTATCTCTTTCCTGAAAGTATCCAGAGAGTTGGCCTCCACTGCCTTTTGGGGCAGAGCATTCCATATACCCACCACTCTCTGGGTGAAGAAGTTTTTCCTCAACTCTGTTCTAAATGGCCTAGCCCTTATTTTTAAATTGTGTCCTCTGGTTCTGGACTCACCCATCAGCGGAAACATGCTTCCTGCCTCCAGATTGTCCAATCCCTTAATAATCTTATACGCCTCAATCGGATCCGTTCTCATCCTTCTAAACTCAAGTATATACAAGCCCAGTCGCTCCAATCTTTCAACATATGATAGTCCCACCATTCTGGGAATTGATCTCGTGAACCTATGCTGCACTCCCTCAATAGCAAGAATGTCCTTCCTCAAATTGGGAGACCAAAACTGCACACAGTACTCCAGATGCGCTCTCACCAGGGCCCTGTACAGCTGCAGAAGGACCTCTTTGCTCCTGTACTCAATTCCTCTTGTGATGAAGGCCAGCATGCCATTAGCTTTCTTCACTGCCTGCTGTACCTGCATGCTTGCTTTCATTGACTGATGTACAAGAACACCTAGATCTCGTTGTGCTTCCCCTTTACCTAACTTGACTCCATTGAGATAGTAATCTGCCTTCCTGTTCTTGCCATCAAAGTGTATAACCACACATTTATCCACATTAAACTGCATCTGCCATGCATCCGTCCACTCACCTGGCCTGTCCAATTCACCCTGTATTCTCATAACATCCTCCTCACATTTCACACTACCACCCAACTTTGTGTCATCGGCAAATTTGCTAATGTTACTTTTAATGACTTTGTCTATATCATTAATATATATCGTAAACAGCTGCGGTCCCAGCACCGAACCTTGTGGTACCCCACTGGTCACTGCCATTCCGAAAGGGGCCTGTTTATCACTACTCTTTGCTTCCTGTCAGCCAGCCAATTTTCAATCCAACTCAGTATTTTGCCCCCAGTACCATGTGCCCTAATTTTGTTCACCAATCTCCTATGCGGGACTTTATCAAAGGCTTTCTGAAAGTCCAGGTACACTACATCCACTGGTTCTCCCTTATCCATCTTCATAGATACATCCTCAAAAAATTCCAGATTAGTCAAGCACGATTTCCCCTTTGTAAATCCATGCTGACTCTGACCTATCCTGTCACTGCTATCCAAATGAGTTGTAATTTCATCTTTTATAATTGACTCCAGCATCTTTCCCACCACTGACATCAGGCTAACCGGTCTGTAATTTCCTGTTTTCTCTCTCCCTCCTTCCTTGAAAAGTGGGACAACATTTGCCACCCTCCAATCCGCAGGAACTGATCCTGAATCTATACAACCTTGGAAAATAATCACCAGTGTGTCCATAGTTTCTAGAGCCACCTCCTTAAGTACCCTGGGATGCAGACCATCAGGTCCCGGGGACTTATCGGCCTTCAGTCCTAACAGTCTATCCAACACCATTTCCGGCCTAATATAAATTCCCTTCAGTTCGTCCATTACCCTCGGTCCTCCAGCCACTACTGCATCTGGGAGATTGCTTGTGTCTTCCCTAGTGAAGACAGATCCAAAGTACTTATTCAATTCTTCTGCCATTTCCTTGTTCCCCATAATAAATTCACCTGTTTCTGCCTTCAAGGGCCCAATTTTAGTCGTAATCATTTTTTTTCTTTTCACATACCTAAAAAAGCTTTTACTATCCTCCTTTATATTTTTGGCCAGTTTTCCTTCATAGCTCATTTTTTCTCTGTGTATTGCCTTTTTAGTTATCCGCTATTGGTCTTTAAAAGGTTCCCAGTCCTCCGGCTTCCCACTCATCTTTGCTATGTTATACTTCTTCTCTTTTATTTTTATACAGTCCTTAACTTCCCTTGTCAGCCACGGCTGCCCCCGCCTCCCCTTAGGATCTTTCTTCCTCTTTGGAATGAACTGATCCTGCACCTTCTGTATTATATCCAGAAATACCTGCCATTGTTGTTCCACTGCCGTCCCTGCTAGGGTACTGTACCACTGAACTTTGGCCAGCTCCTCCCTCATAGCTCCAAAGTTCTCTTTGTTCAACTGAAATACTGACACTTCCGATTCTCCCTTCTCTCTCTCAAACTGCAGATTAAAACTTATCATATTGTGGTCACTACCTCCTAATGGCTCCTTTACTTTGAGGTCCCTGATCAAATCCGGTTCATTGCACAACACCAGATCCAGAATTGCCTCCTCCCTGGTAGGCTCCAGAACCAGCTGTTCTAAGACTCCATCTCGGAGGCACTCTACAAACTCCCTTTCTTGGGGTCCAGTACCATCCTGATTCTCCCAGTCTACCCGCATGTTGAAATCTCCCATAACAACTGTAGTGATACCTTTGTGACAGGCCAGTTTCAACTCTTGATTCAAGCTGCACCCCACCTCCTGACTACTGTTTGGGGGCCTGTAGATAACTCCCATTAGGGTCTTTCTACCCTTAGAATTTCTCAGCTCTATCCATACTGACTCTACATCTCCTGATTCTGTGTCCCCCCTCGCAAGGGACTGAATATCATTCCTCACCAACAGGGCCACCCCACCCCCTCTGCCCACCAGTCTGTCCTTTTGATAGCACGTATAGCCTTGAATATTCAATTCCCAGGCCCTGTCCACCTGAAGCCACGTCTCAGTTATCCCCACAACAGCATACTTGCCAACTTCCAACTGAGCCTCAAGCTCATCGACCTTATTTCTTATGCTTCGTGCATTCATATGTAATATTTTCAGTTTGTTTCTCCCTTCACCCTTCCTATCAATCCCTATTTCACTTGGCCATACTGTACGATTCCTTCTTGAGTTTTCTGCTCTGTTGATTCTGTTGTCCTTCTTAACTTCTCTTGTTCTCACTTTCCCTTTAACTTCATTCTTAAATTTCCAGTTTGGCCCCTCCCCCCACTACTTAGTTTAAATGCACCTGTGTTGCAGTGGCAAACCTGCCTGCCAGAAAGCTGGTCCCCCACCTATTAAGATGCAAACCGTCCCTCCTGTACAATTTATTCTTACCCCAAGACATACCCCAGTGATCCAAGAATTTAAATCCTTGCTCCTGGCACCAGTCCCTCAGCCACACGTTCAAGTCCATTATCTCTCTGTTCCTGCCCTCTCCAGCCCGAGGAACTGGAAGCAAACCAGAGATAACCATCCTGGATGTCCTGGTTTTCAGCCTTCTTCCGAGTTCTCTGAAGTCCACCCTGGACATCCTGCTTTTCAGCCTTCTTCCGAGTTCTCTGAGGCATGGTCGTGATGGTTTGTCTACATACTCCATCCAGTAGGAGCTATTACCTTCAGGACAGGGGACATGGGAAAGGGTTTTGATAATTGAATCTGTGTCAAACAAGGGCACAAATGGTTCAGTTGCTCAAAAATATTCCTACATAAACGTACACTAATGCACATCTTGTGGTGCAGAGGTAGTGTCCCTACCTCTGAGTCAGGAAGCCTGGGTTCAAGTCCCAACTGTTCCAGTAGGGGTGTATTAACATCTAGGAACAGAAAATATCTGCTTAGAAAATATCTACAAACTGTCACCAGCATGCGTACATGGACCAATCAGTTCAATTACATTCCATGCATACCTGCACTCAGAGAAACTGTCGTCCAATGTGGCCTACTCTACATTTGCAGATACCAAACGCAGGCTGGGTGACCGCTTTGCAGAACACCTCTGGTCCATGTACAAGCGTGCCCCTGCCTCCCCCCACAGCCAGTCATTTTAACACAGCCTCCTGATCGCATGCCCGTGCGTCTGTCCTCGGAACGTTGCACTGCTCCACTGAATCACAGTGCAAACTGGAGGAACAACATCTCATCTTCAGGCGTGGCACTTCACAGCATTCTTGACTTGGCATTAAGTTCAACACCTTTAAATTGTGCAGCATTTCTTCCCTTTTTGCTGGCGTGTTATTATGTCCTCCACACCCCATCCCCTGACCCAGTTACTGTCCTTTCAAGTCTGCCGGGAGACATACCGTTGTCCTGCCATTCTCACATTCTGATCACTTAAGCGGAAATAGCAACATCTTTTCTCCACAGCACCCAATACCCACTCCCCCCACAGCAGCCCCCACCAACTCAAAATATAGCATAAATGCTGTCCCTTCCGCACTTCACTTCAATTCTCATGAAGAGTCATCTAGACTTGAAACATTAGCTTGCTGTGTCTCCATGGATGCTGTCTAACCCGCTGTTGTTTTCAGTACTCGAAGCTTCTGTTAGTGCTTCCCTTCCAAGACAGGGGTGGAGTATGACAGCTTCAGCCAGAGCTCATCCGCTCTGCCCATTCTTTTTCTTCTTTTTTTCTCCTCCTCGTGTTTTTTTTTCCTTCTTCTCTCCCAGCCTCTGGTCAACTCCTGGTCTCTACGTAGCCATGACAAGCGGTCCTTTCGGCCTGACATGGTTCTCTCTCAGCCTGACATGGTTCTCTCTCAGCCTGACATGGCCTCAGTGTGGACTCCTTGTCTCAAGGTGATTCCACGGCGATCTCCCAGTCTCATGAACCTTGAGGTGAAGTCTAGTGCGGTCTGGAGCCAAGGTGCGGTGCAGATTGGAGGTTAGGTGCCAGCGTGGTCTGGCTTGGAAGACCGTTGTAGTGAAACTTTTATTTCTGCAATGCTGGACTTTTTGTTTCTCTTTTTCTGAGGCCTTGGAACTGAAGACATTGTACCTAAAATGGCACTGCAAGTAGAAACTTATCAACTTTTCACTCTCTGATGAAGGGTCTAGGCCCGAAACATCAGCTTTTGTGCTCCTGAGATGCTGCTTGGCCTGCTGTGTTCATCCAGCCTCACATTTTATTATCTCAACTTTTCACTGTGCTCTTTTGAGTACATGTGACAATAAAGCTAATTCTATGCTACTTGTAATATCAGGGAGATAATGCTTAAGAAGAGGTAGGCAGCGAGATCGTCTCCATTCAACAGGAACAAGGAAGGTCTTTGGAGAGCAATGAGGGGAGAAAAGTCCGACTCAACACCACTCTACCGGAGAACCAGTGAATTTGTCTCCAGAACAAACCAACATTCCACCAATTAATTCTAGTTCCATTCAGACATCACCCAGTCCTTTCTCAAAAGTCTCTCTCTCTCTCTCACATACACACACACACGCACGCACGCACGCACACACACACACACACACACACACACACACACACACACACACAGTTCTACAAGGCGATGCATTTGTGTCAAATCATGTAATTGCTCTTTTCATGTTAAAGAATGTAAACTGATTGTGGAAGACTCCTGTGTGCTGAGTTTGTCGCATCGTGGTGGAATGGAACATCAAAGGAGAAATTGCCATCCTGACAATTGTGAGTTTGAGAACAGAGTGATTAAAATTTTAATCGAGACATAGACTTGCTAAAGACTGCAATGATTTTTCAACTGTACTGAAGCAATGGCTCCATTGTGAGAGAGAGCACAAAAATGCCTCGTTCTCCCCAGTCCCAGAGATTTTGAAGTGCGCATTCATCACAACGCAGACACCACTTGTTTTAATTTAAACACAGACTTGAAACTGGGGACCAGAAAGTACAAGTTCAAACCATAATTTATATTTTTAAAAGTATATTAAAATAAGCCAAAAGTAGGGATTACTTTATGTGATCCAAGACAGACGCTATCACATAGCACTCCTAAGAATCATTGTCATTTTAGGTACATGCTATTCCTTAGCAGTTTAAATGTAGGTGTATCACTTATAGTGATATCTAAGCTCTTGTGTCATTGTTATCTGTGCTAGAACCTTTAGACCACATAAAAGGGGGTCCTAAATTTTGTCTTTACTGAACTGGTTCCTAACTATCACTTTTTTCCTCTTTTGACATACTGCAGCGAGATGGCTTAATTGGCAGAAGCCTAAAATGAATGAAAAGGCTGGGAACACATAGAGTCACAGACACGTCAGCCCAAATCATCCATGCCAATCATCTTCCCAAACTAAACTGGTCCCACTTGTTTGCATTTGGCCCATGTCCCTCTAAAGCTTTCCTATCCATGTACTTATCCCATTTTTAAAAAATGTCATAACTGTACATGTGTCTACCACATACTTTGGCAATTCATTCCACACACGAATCACTCTCTGTGTAAAAATGTTGCCCCCCTCATGTCCTTTTTAAATCTTTCTTAAATCTCCCACCTTAAAAACAGACACACTAGTTTTGAACTCCTCATCCTAGGGGAAAAACCCTTGTTATTCACCAATCTCTATAAAGTCAACCTCCTACGCTCCAGTAAAAGAAGTCCCAGCCTATCCAGCCTCTCTATAACTCAACCCTCCAGTCCTGGCAAATCTTTTCTGAATTCTCTCCAACATAACAATAGCCTTCCTTTAGTAGGGCAACCGGCACTGCACACAGTACACCAGCCTCACCAACATTCTGTATAACCTCAATATGACATCCCAACTCCTATACTTCTCAGGATATACCTACTTTATCCTGTGTGCTTCTTCTTACAAGATGTGCCAACTATTATGGTCTTATCTTCCTGTGAGCAGAGATAGTGAAAGGAAGGGATGAGTCCAACCCTAAACCTATTCCGACAGAGTATTTAACAGAGGGGTGCTATTCCCAATCTCCAGCAGTCATGGCTGGACAGAAGTCCTGATTTGCTTGGAAGCGTGCAAAGAAAGTTGCAGAAGTGTGGAGAGGGCAGAGGAAGACTCCTACAAGGCTGTGGAAGACAAGAATTCAGGGGGTACATGTTAAGCAATAAGAGGGCTGAGCCAGCAGTTTGTTTTAAAGGTTATTGAAGATAAACAGAAACTGAAGAAAACAGCATCAAGTTAATGAGTGGGAATTTGCTGAAAGGAAACCAGTTCCGGCCATGCCAGCTAAACGAGAAACTTTAAATGGAAACGGGGGTAAACCTCACTGAAATTCAATGCCTATAAAAGATATTACTCACATAAAGAGGATCAAGATTTCCTTCTGATGTTTGTACTGCGATTATGCCAATAATCCTTTCATAATGTAACATAATTGGGGTTTTTTTTGTGTAATTAGCCTCCCTGTTCTTTCTTTGACTCACATGGGCAGCCTTTTGTAACCAGAGTTGAGTGACTGATGTGCAAGGTACACAAAAGGAGAAGTAAAAAAAATTGTGGTTTATCAGGCCAGATTTCTCTCTGGGATCTGACATGTTCAGTATTGCCATCAGCCGAGTAATAACACGGTCATTTAAGTCAGACTTGGTGTTAGCACAACTTACATTAATCACAGAATTCACTACAGTGTAGAAGCAAGCTATTTGAACTATCGTGTCCAGGCTACCCCTCCAAACAGCAACCCATCCCCATGAGCCTGCATTTCCCATGCTCAATCTACCTAGCCTGCACAATTTAGCATAGCCAATCCAGCTAAACGGCACATCTTTGGACTGTGGAAGGACACTGGTGCACCCAGAGGAAACCGACGTGGACACAGGGAGAATGTGCAAACTCTACACAGTCAGTCACCCAAGGGTGGAATCGAACCCGGATCCCAGGCACTGAGGTGGCAGTGCTAACCACTGAGCCACTGTGCCACCCTTAGTCACAGTACTCTAAAAGGGGCTAGTGAAATGGCAATAATTGGTAGCATTTGGTGTGTTTAAACATGCATCTTTAGAAAACGATGAACACAATACAAAATTCAAAAGGTAACAATGGAGGCTTTCGCTATGTCACCATGATTCAATCCTCCACAAATAATTCACACTTAAGCAGGAACATTACCGACTTAACAAAATCAACCTTCCGCCAAAATTAATGAGATGTGCACTGAATAGGCTGCATTCCAAAGTGATGACAAGCAATTCAGTCATGAAACCTGTGCACAAGAAGCTGTCAAGAGAAGGCTGTGCAGCTGCTGTCAATGACTGAACAGAAGAAAATAAGTGAAAGCTGGGAGCTCTATGTACAAACACTTATCTCTTCATCGATTGGATTGCAGCATTTTAATTCATTGAAGGGTTGGCTGAGATCCTTCTCATGGCAGGTGCCATGGCTTTAAATCCTGGCACTGAACTGTTCTGACCATTTTGTACTGATTGCGGCAGCTCATTTATTATAATTGACTTGAAGAACACTGTTATTTCTATTCACCCACCTGCCAATCCTTACCCACTTCAGTTCAGAGATGGTCATCCCAAAACCGTTCCAATCGAAGCAAGAGAGCATGGAATGGTAGACCTGCCAATTCTAACACAATCTAATCAGATTCTGCAATGCTAATTTCTAAATATTAGTCCTAATTTTTTTGGACGTTTGAACCCGCACCCCATTATTGTATCAAATTTAACAGTAATAGTAGAACTTTCGGATTTCCCGTCTGTTTCTCCCAAGTACCTGATAATCATCCATAAGGTCATCTCTCAGGCAACTTTATTTCATTTTCAAAGGCTGGAGTATCCCAACAGTTTGTTCATAACTCTTTCTGGTTTATCTTCTGTTAAGTTGACCCTGTCATTTAACATTCTGCGAGTTTTACTGATTATCAACTTTATGTTGTTTAGGCAGGTTCAGCTTTATCAATGATGTTACTTAGACATCTTTTGGCTTTACCTTTAGCTATTTCAACACATTTCTTCAAATGTATCTATCACGTATTCATCCTACAATATGTTGAATGTTTTGTTTTCTCCGTTAAATTTCAGTTGTCACTGTTCTGCACAGTTACATGTTTTGTGCAGCTCTTGCTGTATTTCTGAGCTGCCTCCCTTGAATCCACTAGTCCTTCCAGTTTGGCATCTACTAGAACCTCCAGATCATTGAAATAGCAATGTAAATATTATTTTTAGAAGTCCCAGTTTAAACTATTGAAATTACAATTGGTTAACTGTTCACACATTAAAAGGTGTATGAAAGATGATACACCATATGTTTTCTCAGCTCTGTAATTTAAAACATAGAACAATACAGCGCAGAACAGGCCTTTCGGCCCTCGATGTTGCGCCGACCTGTGAACTAATCTAAGCCCATCCCCCTACACTATCCCATCATTATCCATATGCTTCTCCAAGGACTGTTTAAATGCCCCTAATGTGGCTGAGTTGACTACATTGGCAGGCAAGGCATTCCACCCCCTTACCACACTCTGAGTAAAGATTTACATTATACTCATGAGTGAAAAGGAGCAAATCTACATGAAAAACTGTAGCAATATCTTACATAACATTCTTAAACATTACTAATGACTTTCCAGAGAAAAATCACTTCCTGCAGAGATAATGGGAACTGCAGATGCTGGAGAATCCAAGATAACAAATTGTGGGACTGGATGAACACAGCAGGCCAAGCAGCATCTCAGGAGCACAAAAGCTGATGTTTCGGGCCTAGGCCCGAATGATGAAGGGTCTAGGCCTGAAACGTCAGCTTTTGTGCTCCTAAGATGCTGCTTGGCCTGCTGTGTTCATCCAGTCCCACACTTTGTTATCACTTCCTGCAGCACTTTTTAAAATCTGTTTTAAATGTTAACTGCAATATATTAATGGCAAGACCAACATTTATTGTTTAGCCATTTACTGTTTTACATGCTGGATTGATTGAAAGTAGTAGTGGTCCCAGTGCGGAGTGTCTGTGGCACTCCTCCCAGACATCAACCACCTAATGCCAATACAGTTCTATAACAAGTCCTTGTCATTTTCAACCCTTCATCCTGAGTTTGCCAGGAGCCTCCACAACTTCGCGCTCATCCCAGTTGGGTTCAGGGTAAGAGGCTGTCCAGTTAGTGATGACTTCTGGTATGTCAAGATTACATTAAGTGCTGGCTAAGGAATACTAACCTCACTACTGAGTCAGAATATTGTAGGCACATAACCCAGGCTGCCCTGTTCTCCACATTTCAAAAGTGACCGCACAGCAAAATTATTCCATTGGCTGTGAACAGATTTGGAAGTTCTGCTTGCTAGCTCATTGAATTCTTTTAAAAGGCAGAGAGAGTGAAATTCTTGACTAACAAGAGAGCCAACGGTATCAGGCAAGATGAGAACGTCAGGCTGACACCACAGTCAGTTCAGCCATGATCTCATTGAATGGTGGAATGTGCTGGGTAGCCTTCTCCTGCTCTGAAATCATACTTTTAAAAGAAGTATATGCATTGTACATAATGTTGGAAATAAGTGCAGGAGTAAGCCAAATGCTCTCAAGTCTGCTCCACCACTCTGTAACATCATGCCTGATCTGAACTTAGCCATACTAAGAAGAACTGAACTGTTGAACTTCTCACTTCTTATAATAAAATTCTATTTTTGTACGTAAGATTTTGTACCTAGGTATCTTTGTACTTAAGATGGCACCAGGAATAGCAACATTGTAGCCTTTTCCCATACTTGAGTACATGTGGCAATAAAATCTAAAACTTAAAAACTTGCCTGCTCCCTATAATCCTTTCAATATTACAAAAACTATGTCCCCCAGCCTTGCCCATATTCAATGACTCAACTCCTATAACACTTTGATGTTAAGCATTCTGAAAATTCACAACCAGTGAGCAGAAATTCCTCTTCATCTGTCTTACATGGACAATCTCTTACCCTGAATTCAATTCTAGATTCTCCCACAGGGGAGGGTCACTTAGGGAGTAGTCTCAGTCTAATCTTCAGCCTCTCAGCTTAGTCGCTCTGAGGTCTGCACAGCTTAACCAGACTATAAATAAATCAAAAGCTGTTTTTAAATGAGATGGGAATTTTACAGATGTTTACAGAGACCACATTCTGCAATTTAAACCTGTTTACCCTTAAAAAGCAAGAAACAGTGGATTCTATATAGTGTGATTTTCAAGTTTTGTTGTCAAACCAATGATAGTCAGGCCATGAAATGAGATACAGGAAAACCCATCGCATTAGCATCGCTAGGTGAATACCTGTTTTCTTAGAAAAATTATTAAAATGTTATTTACAGGCAGCACTGCTATGTTATATGAGTGTGAGCACAAAATGTTGTAATTCAGGTGTGGTCCATGATTGCTACATTATTTGAAAAGAACCATTAACCTAAAATGTTTGAGAGCTAGTGTCAGAAATTGTAGCTACCATTCCTGATTCTTGTACTCCAACCTTTCGCAATTGGAGGCTAACATGCGGTTGACTGAATTCTTTAATGGTGCACCTTATTAATCAAAGTGGCATTGCCAAAGAAAATATTTAAATAAACAAGCCTGCAATTTAATTCACCTAATATACTGCAAAGTCTTATTAAGGACCCGAGTGCATATTTTATGACTGTACCTTATCAGAGTGTTTTCTAATTGGCTCCTCACTATTTCCATGGCAACTACTGGGCTAAGCAGCAAAGCCAGCTAAGTATCTTAGCTTGGTATTAAAGCTGTAAAGCTCACTTTTAAAGTTCACACCCAACAACAGCTAGATACCCACAAGCAGCTATCTTAATCAAACAGCTCCAAAAACATACATCTTCCCTGGCCAGAATTAATCGAAGCCTCAAAATCTGCAGTGATAAGAACTAAGAAAAGAAACAGGAGGAGTTTTCATTACAGCTTTGATTGACAGTCAGTTGCGATGGCAACAACTGGGCAGGAATTCAATCTCTCACAATCCTTTCCTCTTTCCCTGAAGGAGCCGTAGCAAAATTGATGCCAATAGGAATCAAGGAGAAAACACTCCATTTTTTGGAGTTGTGCTTCAAAGGAAGATTGCTTTGGTTGTTGAAGGAGAATCGCCACAGCCATATGACATCAATAGAGAAGTTCCTCAAGATATTATTCTAGATTTCATCATCATCTCAAGTTGTTACAATAATGGCCTTCCCTCCACCATAAGGCCAGAAATGGGCTGAAGCAGTCAGATACTATATGCAGTAAGACAAGGAATGTTCAGGCTTGTGCTGATTCACGCCACACATGTACCAGGCAACAAGAGATAAAATGATTATCTTCCTTTGATAGTCAATGGCACCCTCAGCCATCCATATCCTGGGGTTAATGTCGATAAGAAACTGAACTGGAAATACCGCGGCTACAAAATCAGACTTAGGGGCCAGTAACTCGGAGACAAATAACTCAGCTCTGACTTCCTGAAGCCTGTCCACCATCTCCAAGGCAGAAGTCAGGAGTGTGGTGGAAAATGCTCCACTTTCTTAGATGACTGTCACTTTAATAACTCTCAAGAAGCTGCATCCCATTCTCAACCTTAAACATTCAATTTCTCCATCACCTGAAGTACAGTGCTAGCAGTGTGTACCAACTATGAGATGCACTGCAGCAACATTCCTTCAATAATACCTTTCAAACCTGCAAGCTCTAACACACAAAAATACAAGGGTTTCAGCCATATAGGGACACCACAACCCACAAGGTCCCCTCATAGTCATGGCATCCCAATTTAGAACAATATCACTATTCTTCCACTCGCTTTCTAAGGGCATGTGGATGTACCTACTCCAGATGAGGTGCAATAATTCAAGAAGGTGGTTTGCTATTGTGACCTTAATTGTCTCCCAAGGGGAAATTTGGACAGTCAATAAATGCTGACATATCCAGAAATGGCCACTTCACACGAATAAGAAAAATCAGTCCACATGTGCAATCAAATGGAGAATTTTCCGAAAGTAACAAGCAAGCAGCCTTTAGTCGCAAACCATTTCCACTCCCCCTCCCATTCTTTTGATGACATGTCCATCATGGGCCTCCTGCAGTGCCACAATGATGCCACCCGAAGGTTGGAGGAACAGCAACTCATATTCCGCTTGGGAACCCTGCAGCCCAATGGTATCAATGTGGACTTCACCAGCTTCAAAATCACCCCTTCCCCCACCGCATCCCAAAACCAGCCCAGTTCGTCCCCTCCCCCCACTGCACCACACAACCAGCCCAGCTCTTCCCCTCCACCCACTGCATCCCAAAACCAGTCCAACCTGTCTCTGCCTCCCTAACCTGTTCTTCCTCTCACCCATCCCTTCCTCCCACCCCAAGCCGCACCTCCATCTCCTACCTACCAACCTCATCCCACCTCCTTGACCTGTCCGTCTTCCCTGGACTGACCTATCCCCTCCCTACCTCCCCACCTATACTCTCCTCTCCACCTATCTTCTTTTCTCTCCATCTTCGGTCCGCCTCCCCCTCTCTCCCTATTTATTCCAGAACCCTCACCCCATCCCCCCTCTCTGATGAAGGGTCTAGGCCCGAAACGTCAGCTTTTATGCTCCTGAGATGCTGCTGGGCCTGCTGTGTTCATCCAGCCTCACATTTTATTAGTGTTTAGAAATTGATGTGTTCCCCACTGAGGTTGATGGGACAATGTGTCTTTGACATGCATGGTGAACCATTCGTTTGTCCACTCTTCAGGAAGGGAAAGTTCTTTCTGCACTAACTGCCCTCTCCTGGATGATCTCCCATTTTCTACCCTGCATTAACCAGAGCTCATTCCAAAGCTCTGCTTCTTTGCCCTTTCTCATACAAAGTCCTAATTCCTCCTCCTTATCCATACCTATCAATTGTCCTTAACCCTACCTCTTCTGCCCTTATCTTGTATATTAACATTTTTTTGAGACTCTTTAGTGCATGTCTTTTGGAAATGGAAGTATACTTGTTCCCCTTTACCTTCCCAAATAGTTGCATCAAAAAGCTCTAATAAATAAATAAATAAATTTAATCAGAAACATTTAAAACCAATTTGAATTTCTCTGATCACACTCTGTTTTGAAGTACATTGCTAGGGCTTCCTCAATGATTAATTCCAGCATTTTACCCAACAACTCAGAAGATGAGAATAACTGGCCGGCATATTTCCCTTCCTCCTTTCCTGGATATTGATGTTACAGTTGTGAACTTCCAATCCACAAAGACTGATCTAGAAGCTAAGGAATTCATAAGTAATGCATCCACTATCTCCTTTTAGAACCTTAGGATGCAGGTCATTGGGTCCTGAAAATTAATATAGAGAAAAAAAACCTGCAGATGCTGTAAACAAAAGTAGACAAACAGGAGGGTGGAAGAACACAGCAAGCCAGGCAACATCTGGAGGAAAGGAGAAGTCAATGTTTCTGGTACTACCTTTCTTCAGGACCAGATTCGGGAGGGGAATAGGGGAAGGTGCAGATAAAGACGAGGGGAGGGTGGTAGCAGAAAGGTGCTGATAGGTGGACACCAGCGGTAGGTATGACATGGTTGGTCAATGGGAGGGATGAATCTGGTTGATAGCTGGAGGGGAGGGTCAGTATGTGGAATGGAAGGGAGGAGGTGGGACTGGAAGAAGAGGTGGGGGATGGGTGGGAAGCTTATTTGAAATTGGAGAACTCAGTGTTGAGTCCTTCAGGCTGTAGGTTGCCCAGGAGCGGGCTGTTCCTCAAATTTGCATCCTGAATCACTGTGACACTGGAGAAGGCTAACTTGGGGTGGGGGGAGGGGTTTGGTCCAGGAGTTGAAATGGGCAGTGGCCGGGAGGTTAAGTGGGCCGTTAGGGGCCAGGAAAAGATGCTGAGTGAACCAGTCACCTGGTCTACATTTGGTCTCACCGATGTAGAGGAGACCACACGGAGAGCACTGGATACAACAGATTAGATTGAAGGAGATAATAAAATGTGAGGCTGGATGAACACAGCAGGCCAAGCAGCATCTCAGGAGCACAAAAGCTGACGTTTCGGGCCTAGACCCTTCATCAGAGAGGGGGATCGGGTGAGGGTTCTGGAATAAATAGGGAGAGACGGGGAGGCGGACCGAAGATGGAGAGAAAAGAAGATAGGTGGGGAGGAGAGTATAGGTGGGGAGGTAGGGAGGGGATAGGTCAGTCCAGGGAAGACCAGCAGGTCAAGGAGGTGGGATGAGGTTAGTAGGTAGGAGATGGAGGTGCGGCTTGGGGTGGGAGGAAGGGATGGGTGAGAAGAAGAACAGGTTAGGGAGGCAGAGACAGGCTGGACTGGTTGTGTGGTGCAGTGGGGGGAGGGGACGAACTGGGCTGGTTTTGGGATGCGGTGGGGGAAGGGGAGATTTTGAAGCTGGTGAAGTCCACATTGATACCATTGGGCTGCAGGGTTCCCAAGCGGAATATGAGTTGCTGTTCCTGCGACCTTCGGGTGGCATCATTGTGGCACTGCAGGAGGCCTATGGTGGACATGTCATCTAAAGAATGGGAGGGGGAGTGGAAATGGTTTGCGACTGGGAGGTGCAGTTGTTTATTGCGAACCGAGCGGAGGTGTTCTGCAAAGCGGTCCCCAAGTCTCCGCTTGGTTTCCCCAATGTAGAGGAAGCCACACCGGGTACAGTGGATGCAGTATACCACATTGGCAGATGTGCAGGTGAACCTCTGCTTAATGTGGAATGTCATCTTGGGGCCTGGGATAGGGGAGAGGGAGGAGGTATGGGGGCAAGTGTAGCATTTCCTGCGGTTGCAGGGGAAGGTGCCGGGTGTGGTGGGGTTGGAGGGCAGTGTGGAGCGAACAAGGGAGTCACGGAGAGAGTGGTCTCTCTGGAAAGCAGACAGGGGTGGGGATGGGAAAATGTCTTGGGTGGTGGGGTCGGATTGAAGGAGATGTGGGTGAAACTATGTCTCTCCTGCAAGGACTGTTTAGGGCCCTTGAGGGTGGTACTGCTTGGTCAGGTCTTGCATCTTTTTCAGTTGGGGGGGGACATGGGGGCATTGGAGTAGTGACCAACACTACTGGTGTCCACCTATTACCACCACTCCGCTACCATTACCCTGTCTTCCCCGTTTATCTGCAGCTACCCCTACCCCCAAATCCAGTCCTGAAGGGCAATACCCAAAATGTTGACTTCTCCTTCCCTCCTGACGCTGTCATGACTTGCTGTGTTCTTCCAGCCTCCTGTTTATCTACCTGAGAATTTATTCTCTTTTTTCTTAAGTGTCTCCAGTGTTTTTTTTCCCCTGCTAATACTGACTGCTTCAAGTCTTATTAACCCTTTGGTACCACCCTCTGGGTACAAATACAGCAATTACTTTCGCTCCGATGAGAATTACGGCGATAGCAAGCAGCATTGCTGAGGATTGCGACATGACGCAAGAGCGCCATCTACAGTGGTCCTGCAGACCACATCAGCAGAAAGCAGCTTTGGAAAGCACTCTGCTACATGTTGTTCAATGTTTGTCCCACCCGCTCCCCAAACTTAGCTCCCCTGCCCGAAACACACACGTAGTCAGTGTGCAGACTTCAAACCATGGCATTTCTAACCTGCGCATAAACTGCTTTAGCATTCGACAGAATCAGCTTAGCTGAGATGGAATGGTCCGTACAGAAGATGGGGAGGGGTGCCCAACACTACCAGTGTCCACCGGTAGTGCTAATCGAGAATGTTAGGGCTATGATGAGTATTGAGAGTTCAAAGCCGAATCACAGAATCCCTATAGTGTGCAAGTAGGCCATTCGGCCCATCGACCCCACACCAGCCCTTCAAAGAACATTCCACCGATGCTCATGCTATGTCTCCATTTCCCACCCTAGACACTGTGGGCAGCCTAGCCAATCCATCTCACTTGCACATTTTTGGCCTGTGGGAGGAAACCGGAGCACCCTGAGGCCGAAACCCACACAGACACGGGAAGGACGTGCAAACTCCACACAGACAATCGGCCAAGGGTGGAATCTGGTGCTGTGAGATAGCAGCGCTAACCCCTGAGCCACTGTGCCACCCCCAGATAAATACAATTGACCTCAGCTTAAGATACTGAAATACAGTGGCAATAAGAGAAATATAAATCAGGTCAAAACCAACAAAAACATAACTGTGCAACTAAGATGGAAGCCAGAGGTCTGAAGGAGATTAACTAGAGGAACGATGTTTGATTTATAAAAAAAACGTAATTTTGGTCATACCACTTCCAATCTAAGAAAATTACCTCTGCTATGAAATAAAACAGTGGCATTGTTAACTGCAACTGGTCTTCAAAATGAATGGGCAAAATTCTGGTATCCACACAAAGAATTGGGATCTAGCAAGTGCTAATTTAAGTGCTAGTGGAATTTGCTCGGTGTTTTCACCTGCACGGGTCACAAGTATTATCTTCACTCCTCCAGCAAGAGTTTCTATTCTTGGCCTTACTGGAAAGTTCAAGTTAATGTATGTGAGGACAAGATATGATTTCCCCCAGTTACTTGATGCCATTGTCGACACTGGCTCGGATCATTTTAACTCACGTTGATACTACAAAGAGTTAGGACATTGGATTAGCCATCCTTCATACAGTCTTGATTTTTACTTTCATTGACTTTGCAGGTTTTATTGAATTGCAGCTTGAAACTTGCATTTGGATCTACCTTGCTCTCTAAATAACCTCAGAAACGTACTGAGTTTCTCCATCTTACTATTTCCCCTGATCAAAGGTGTGAGTCAGCGTACCTTCCAATGGTGGATTACAGTGGATTTGTGTGGTTTACCAAGGATCCTCTTGTGCAATATGAATCCCATTAGTGTTCTATTCATTCTGTTGGATTTTCCAAGAATATTTTATTGTATATTTTGCACTGCAGTCTCTGCTTTTTCTGACTTCACAGCTGCACTATAAAGTCCTAAGCAATTGTTAGAAGCAAGTGTGTGATATCATATGCTTGCACGTATTGCAAAGTCCCTGTATCAACAAAGGTCTTCAAGGTCCCTGTCTGATCTCTGATTTGATTTAAATGTTTGTTTTGCTTTGACACTTGAAGACTGATTTTGAAATTCTCCAGCAGGTCAAGTTCCCTTCATAAAAACTGCTGGTTGCTGAAATCTGCTCTCTATGATTTAGTGACATTTCCACTTTAAAATGTTTGCAGCAGATGGGTGTGATCTGGGGACACCACCAATTTAGCAATCAGGTCACGATGCATCCGTCTGCTTACAAGCTTGGCAAAATTTTTCCTTTCTTCAATTCTTTCTTCAGTTCAGAAACCATCAAACATACAACAGGTGTACATTGAAGGATCTAGGCCTGAAACGTCAGCCTTCCTGCTCCTCTGATGCTGCTTGGCATGCTGTGTTCATCCAGCTCTACACTTTGTTATCTTACATCTTGCACAATGTTGGATATCAACAAGGCTTGAAGAACAAGAGACTTATTTTCTCTCTGAGGGTCATTAGTCAGAGGAAATTACTTTCCCAGATGGCAGTGGAGCTTGGGTCGCTGAATATATCCAGGCTGACTTAAATAGATTTCTTTTCTTGTTGACAAAGGAGCCAAGAGTGGACCACAACCTGGTCAGCTATGATCTCACTGATGGACTCAAAAGGCCTAATCCTAAAGCCTTTGTTCTTATGTAGACCTCATTTTACATTGGGAATCCCTGGTTTAAGCCAAAGTGAGGGTCAGTACTCCAAGGGATGTCACAAGGTGTGAAACTGTAACGTCCACAATCAGGTTTGCATCAAGGTAAACAGCCAGGTTCCCACTCTAACAGGCCCTCACTCTCTCAGCTCTCACTGACAGGGTGGCCTTGACCGTTTTCAAGTCTCAAAATGGAGTCACAGTGGGAAAATATTTGGGAAGCACAGGCCTAAATACTATCAAATGTGTACATCAAATGGAACAAAGTCAGCAGCAGCCTTTGGAAGAAATTGCGTGTGTCCACAGGCTGCCTTGGTACCTTTTTGTATTACGTAATTGACAGGCCAGCTACCTCTTTGACAATTACAATGGTCGACCAGATTTAACTCTGGATATCACCCATAAACTAGTTCTAACTTTCTTGTTAGTCTACTATTAATATTGCTGTAGTAAATTGAACCAGTGATATTTCAAGTACTTTGCACCATGCTGATGTTTCTTTCTGTCAAGAGTTTATTTTGCATGCAAATGGCCACACTGATCAATAGATGATCTCTGTTGGACATCATTCGAGTTTGCATTCAAGCACTGTCTGATTACTTTATAGATAGTTATTGCTTTATTAGCATAAGATGCGAACATTTAATTTTAAAAGCTTACCAAAATTTTGATCGCGTGTATGTTTCTGAGTTTTTTTTTTCTCCAAAGACCATTGTGCCTTTTGCTAATATATTCTTCTGAAAAATTCATAGTGCAGAAAATGGAGATCATATTCCAGCGAATAACAGCAGCTTGGAATTATTGCCTGCTTACAAAACTGCAGGGACCTTGTCTGTACCTACTAGGCATATAGTAACAATATGGCAGAGTGGGCAGAGGCAGGGTGTAGGGTGGGGCTGCTTTTGGCTTAATACATACATGGCAGAGAGATATCTCTGTGTTGGATGTTTGGACAGTTTATCTTCCATTACTTGTGAGTGTTGTAAACTGCTTCGTTAGCCACTTTGGATATTGTGCCAAATCACTGGCTAGGTTAATACAAATGTAGAATCATAGGACCCCTGCAGTGCACAAGGAGGCCATTTGGCCCATCAAGACTGCACCAGCCCTCCCAAAGGGCATCCCACCCAGACCTTTACCCTATCCCTATAACCCCAGCTTTAACATAGCCAATCCAACTAGCCTGCACATCTTCAGACTCTTGCAGGATATTGGAACACCCTGAGGAAACACAAACAGACACGGGGAGAAGGTGCACACTTCACACCGACACGAAGCAAGAATTGAACTCAGGTCGCTGGCACTGTCAGGCAGCAATCACTGTGCTGCCCAGTTTGGAAGAAGGGTCACTGGACCTGGACGTTAACTGTGCTTTCTCTCCACAGATGTCGCCAGACCTGCTGGGGTTCTCTGTTTTGGTTTCAGATTTCCAGTAACTGCAGTTACAGAGTCACTGACTTGCACAGCATGGAAATAGACTTTTCAGTCGAACTTGTCTATGCTGACCAGCTATCCTTAACTTAGTCCCATTTGCTAGCATTTGGCCCATATCCCACTAAACCCTGCCTATTCATATATCCATCTAAATGTCATTTAATTGTACCAGCCTCCACCACTTCCTCTGTGACTACAGCTCCTGAATCCTTGCTTCTGAAAGGGCGATAATGTATTTCTCAGGATTTGATCAGCACACGCTGTGCACTGGGCAAGGAACAGCCTGGTACCTCCCTGAATAGTACCCTAGTGAATCACTGGTGCTGGTATTATATTCGCTAAACATGTCCTTGGTCTCACAACACTGGGTGTCATCTACACCCGGTGATGTCATCCTCTCCACAACATGATAACCAACATGTCACCTTGGCAAATACCAACATTCCAGTGTAATATAAGGTAGAGGAGCAGATACAGGTAGCTGGAATATATCTGGGGTTGATGGACGTATAGAAAGTACTCCAGTTCCAATATGAGGGTCCCTGTACTCAGACTACTTTCAAATATGCCATTTCCTCTCCACCTTTAAGCGGATGAGTATTATGCTGAAGGAGCAAGGAATGGGGCGGCTGGAAAGGAAAGGGGTCAACTCCAAAGTGGCCGAGACACATAGCAGTAAACTGGGCAGCAGAAGACTTGGAGAGACTTACCCGCCAGACTGTTGTAGCACTCGATCTCGCTAGTCTCCAGCAGCCTCCTCTCTTCCTCGGTCAGTGCGAGCGGCGCTCTTCCGCAGGAGGGAGGCTGGACCTGGACAGCGGAGGACGACGACTCGGGATCAGTGACCGCCAGGAAGCCCTTCATCTCCAGCAGAGCCCGGTGGTATTTGCCGATGGCTTCTCGGAATTTCTTCGCCTTGTAGCACTGGTTGCCCTGCGTCTTGAAATCCAGGGCTCTCTGGACGGTGCCCTGGGACTCCGGCTGGCTTTGCTCGCACTTGGACGCGGTCCGTGCAGCTGACCCTCCGCCCAGCCCACCAGCATCTCCTGGCCGCCCGGCGTTGGAGATGTACTGGGTCCCGGGCACCGCTTTATCTTCCATCTCTTAGCAGCTGCTGCTAGCAGCGCCGACCTGATTCCTCATGTTGCTGGCACACCGTCTGCTGGCTGTTTACGTCTGTCTGTCTCTCTCTCTGCTTAGAACTGATTGCAGAAATTGACCACTACTGCTCTGTGTGTGTGTTTTTTTTAAAAAAAGATCATTGGCTCTATATTGTTGACCCGGAAGAGCTGGAACAGTCCACACGTAATCCAACCCTGATTCACTTTCTAATAAGAGCGATCGGTGTCTAGAGAGGTGAGCAGAAGCGAATCACAGATCACTGGAAGAGTTGGATGGGGGGGCTTCAGGTACAGCAGGGTGACGATTTGATAAACTTCGAATCACACAATGGCTCTTGGAGGACCATCAAGCCCTACATCTAAGGCGTGTTAATGATCGGTCGAATTTACTGCAGGGTGTAAATCTCTCGCTCTCTCACGCACACACCCAGATCAACCACGCCCTCTTGTTTAAAAAAAGACACGTTTCCCCATATCGCCACACGGAGAAACTCAGCAGGCCTTGCAGCATCTGCGGAGAGAGAGAATGTTTTGAGTCCAACGTGACTTCTTCAGAAGCGAAGGGGGCTGTGGAAAAGTTTTTTTTTTAAAAAAACAAATATGTTTTTATTCAGCGTGTTATGACACACGTCTTGGGGCGGGTACATTGAGCTAAAAGACTCCAGGTTTTATGTTTCAGGGGCAAGTGTCGTGAAAGGGGTGACAGGCAGGAGGAAAAGGGTTACTAATGGACCAATGTAGCAGGGATGTGGGTGAAGAGCGGATGTTAATAATAGGCATTAATAGCAGAGGAGAGATCAGCTCTACTGAGAGCAGACCCGTGGGGCGAATGGGTTCGAATCAAAATAGAGGACAGTTTTCTTCATGTCTAACATTGTGGAATTCTGTCCTCCTGTTTTGACTGCAATTTTTCCCCCTTCCCTCCTTTTCCCCCCAAAGCAAGTTAATTTCACACCGCCCTATCTATTACCCAAGACCTGTTTTCGGAGTATCCGTCCTCAGATTCACGCAAGCTTGCTTCCCCACCCGCGCCCCCTTTCTGCCTGTCTTCGGTAGGGGTTTTTTTTGTTGTGTTTGGGAGATGGTCCTGGAATACGTTGCTCAGGTGGGTTCTTTCATTTTCAGCTGTGAGCAAATTTGGACAAAGATTTGGCAATGGGCAATATTCCATCGGGTGCCCTTTCAGTCACACCCGCACACTCACCTCCGTCCACCACCAGCGCCCCATCATTCATCACACCACCGTTCCCTTGCCATACCCTCCTTCGCCCCACTCCACACACAAGCAAAAACCTCCTCTACCATCACCCTCTTCATAACTTGAAGGACTCTCACTCCCAACCAATGAGCAAAATCAGTTACTAGTCAAAGGGTAAATTGTGGGGTCTCCCTATGACTAACTATGCTTTTACAACCTTAAGCAGTGATTGCTCTCCGTAGAAAACGACGCAGCAACTGTCTTATGGCAAGGCGTATTGTCCTTAGCAGACTTGAAAAATAGACAATACAAAGCAAACTTTCTGCCTATGTTTTCTTCTGCATCCCATCCCACATGATCTGTGGTATACCTTGAAGTCAGCCTGTACTCCATAAGCATTGTATTCCATTTTGTTTCCTATTGTTTAAAATAACAGTTTTTGAATGTGCTGTGTGGTTCCAATTAACTACAGCCCGCCACTTCTTCCCATGTATTTCTTATGTATATCTTGCAGTGCTGTGCAAACGCGCAGTTCATTAAGCTGAAAGGAGTTTGTCTGCTATACTGACGGGGTTTGTAAAACCGTCTGTAATCTCTGTTCATGTGTCGGGTGCGGCAGCTTCATGTGCAGGTGTCAAACGTCGCCGGGCTACTCCCGCATCAACTACTGCGTGAACTTCACGTGTCACCTTTAAACCCGAGCTTCTGCGGATGGGAAAGCGTTCAGATCACCAAATCTCACTCTCCTGCATGTGCCATACTATTGCAATTAGGCTGCCTGAAATGCTGCTGCGGCCGTGATCTTCTTTGTGAAGATGATCTGCTCCAGCCCCTGCCAAATGTATTAGTGACATCGAGTGCCAGACTGCAAATGCTGTAAGACAGCTATGCATTGCGATTAAACAGACACACTGCCAGGGACGCGAATCCAAATTTTAAAAAAAACAGAGCATAATCTTTGAAAACTGCCACTTTAAAAATACACATTCAGATCGTGAGATGCTTTCAATGTAACTTACTAACTATAGTCAATCAATTTAGGGTTTTCTTGTATATCTCTCTTTACCCATCTGATATTTCCAAAACTGGTTTGAATGTATGAAATGTATAGCAAACGTGTTACATCCTCGTGTACTTTTCTAGGAAATTCACATATTTTGACATGATAGTGGTAAAACTTACAATGAACGTATATTTTCCTTAGTTATGGGCCTTACTGTACCTGGAACTGGTCACTGATCATATGCTGGAATTTCCAACTCATAAACTGGTATTTCATATATAATACCATAAAGATTATGTTATAGGACTTGTAACCTAGATAGACAACTTGAGTTCTAATTCTATTAAATAAACGGGGAAAATATCTCAAAAGGAAAAGCTAGCCTCAGTCATGGTGAGCATGGAACTGTAGGATTGTTACTTTGGAAACAAAAACTACTAATGTCTTTCAGGGAAAGGAAATGTATTTATATCCTTGCGCACTCTGGCCCATATACCTGACTCCAAACCTACATCTTTGTCAGTGACTCCCAAATGACCTAGCCAGTCAAATTCTATTCAAAAAGACAGCTCGCAACCATCATCTAATGGGCAATAGAGACTGGCCTTGTCAGTGATATGTCTTTCCTTTGAAGGAGTAAAATATACAGTTTCCTTAAGTGGTACAGAGGAATATAGTTCAGATGGAATATAACTTAAAGGCTGGGTATCTGAGTAAAGAATTTGTACCTACTGCCAGCTCGTTTACCTTTCATTACAGTGCAGTAGTGCAGCATGTTTTCTTTGTACAGTATTGGCACAGGGAGCTGATCGCCCTTAATGAGGATCAAGGTAATCCATAATCCTTATGATCCATGAGGTAAGCTGTTATATGTGACATGAACTGTGAGCCTAATATAAAGCATGATGTTGATAGCTCTGTGTACCTCAACAGGGATCTTCCATTTCGAATTTGCGTTAACTACAAACCTCTATAATATAAATTGCAATTAGTGTAGCATTAGCTACAATTTTATGCATTCAGAGTTGTGCTAAGGGTAGAGAAGTGTTGTTTACTTACAGTAAGAAAAATAAACATGTTACTAATATGAAGAACAAGGGGACAAAATTGCAAGAGTTTTTGTAAAGTATCATTTGAACATGGAATATTGAGATGAAGATCGCAGAATTATTTAAATTGAAACTAGGTAGGTATTTGAATCGGAAGAAAGTAAAATCATAGGAATAATGGACAGGTTTATCTCAATCTTTGCAATAATTTCTATGACTGTGAGAAAGAATGTTTGAATTCTGTTTATTTCATTTTAGTAGTGACAGTAAGGATTGTAACCTGGAATTTTGTAATGTGTTGTCTGCGTATCAATGTTTATTTTATATGGAATGATGCCTTCTTTTAAATAGCTGAAACATGCATTTATACAAATTCATGAATTTGTTGTGTGAAAATGCTGCCCTTCACTGCTCACTTTTAACTCTGTGGTCACCAATAATGACATGCATAGGGTGCTGGGGTGAGGGGTAATGACTGTGTGGCAGAACAAATATGAACAAGGCCATTTTATTATCAAATTGTCAAATTTTAAACTTGACTTTGTGGATAGTATCTTAATCAATCCCCTCTGCACTTGACATCTGCACAAACGCTTCTAAGCATTTAGCGCTGAATAGTGATTAGGATTATGAATTGTGGCTGATTGTTGGCATTCCCGGCCCTTCTACTAGGAGGGTCAGAATTGCTATATCATTTGAGATTATCTAACTCAGTCAGGCAGAATATGAACAGGAGACCTTCATTAGTTTGAATTACTCAAAGCTATCAAACAAACCTCCATGGAAACTACATTGAAGTTCTTCTTATGACTTTGTAAATGATAGCTAAAAGCTTGGAAGGCCGAAACTATTATCTTTTGTCTTCACTTTGTCCATCTATGTCCTTGGCAAGTGTCTGAGGTTGAAACAGCATATTTGCAATCCTAGATCCAAATCTGACCAAGCAATGAGTATGCAACTATATATCTACTCAGTCACCAAAACTTACCATATCTACCTCAGTAATAGTGTTTCACTCTGTCTCTGCCTCAGCACATCTGTTGCTGACACCTTCACCCAATGTTTATTTTTAAACTCTCAGCTTGACAACTAACAACTCAGCCTTCCCAACTAACACCTAATAATATTGTCCCCTATTCAAACTTGAGGGTAATCCAAAGCTCAGCTGCCTACATCCTAATTTGCACCACTTTCAGTTCAGTTTCACCCATTATCCCAAGTACAATATCCTGCATTGATAACCCATTCAGCAAAGACTCAAATTTTAAATTCGCGTCTTAAACTTCAAATCTTTGCAAAATCTCACCCATTCTTATCTACTCCAAAACCATCATGCTTTGATGTCCCTGCAGTGGTCCCATTCATACCATAATTGGTAAATAAAGATTCAACTGAATAGGTGTAAAGCGCTGCGCTTCCATCTTTAAAATTTTACTTCTCTCAAGTTTTAGAACATAGAACATAGAACATAGAACAATACAGCGCAGAACAGGCCTTTCGGCCCTCGATGTTGCGCCGACCTGTGAACTAATAAAAGCCCCTCCCCCTACACTATCCCATCATTATCTATATGCTTATCCAAGGACTGTTTAAATGCTCCTAATGTGGCTGAGTTAACTACATTGGCAGGCAGGGCGTTCCACGCCCTAACCACTCTCTGAGTAAAGAACCTGCCTCTGACATCTGTCTTAAATCTATCACCCCTCAATTTGTAGCTATGCCCCCTTGTACAAGCTGAAGTCATCATCCTCGGAAAAAGACTCTCACTGTACACCCTATCTAATCCTCTGATCATCTTGTATGTCTCTATTAAATCCCCTCTTAGCCTTCTTCTCTCCAATGAGAACAGACCCAAGTCCCTCAGCCTTTCTTCATAGGGCCTGCGCTCCAGACCAGGCAACATCCTGGTAAATCTCCTCTGCACCTTTTCCAATGCTTCCACATCCTTCCTGTAATGGGGCGACCAGAACTGCACGCATTATTCCAAATGAGGCCGCACTAGCATTTTGTACAGTTGCAGCATGACATCACGGCTCCAGAACTCAATCCCTCTACCAATAAAACCTAAAACACCGTAAGCCTTTTTAACAGCACTATCAATTTGGGTGGCAACTTTCAGGGATCTATGTACGTGGTCACCAGGATCCCTCTGCACATCTACACTACCAAGAATCTTTCCATTGACCCGGTATTCTGCCTTCCTCCCAAAGTGAATCACCTCACATTTTTCCATATTAAACTCCATTTGCCACCTTCTGGCCCAATTCTGCAGTTTATCCAAGTGTCCCTGCAACCTGCAACATTCTTCCACACTGTTCACCACTCCACCGACTTTAGTGTCATCTGCAAACTTACTAACCCATTCACCAATGCCTGTGTCCAAGTCATTTATAAAAATGACAAACAGCAGTGGTCCCAAAACAGATCCTTGAGGCACACTACTAGTTTTGGACTCCAGGCTGAATATTTTCCATCAACCACCACTCATTGCCTTCTTACAGAAAGCCAGTTTCTAATCCAAACTGCTAAATCTCCCTCAATCCCGTGCCTCTGTATTTTCTCCATTTTCTGTCTCCTTTCAAGATCCTTCTTAAAACTTACATTGTTGATAAGAGCACCCCTCTTAATTTGTCCATATGTGGCTCGTTGTCATGTTTCATTTGACAATACGCCCACGAAGTGCCTTTACAAATCATAGTCCATGAAAAGTGCTATGTAAAAATAATTTGCTGTTGTTCCTTTCAAAATTTTAATTCAAAATGTAGATGATGTATATCTAGTAATAGGAAACCCAAGTGATACTCATTGTATAAGATATTGGATTAAATATTCACCACTTAGGACTCTGTGGCTACTCAATGTCTGTGTAAAATGCTGTGTTGATAAATGTACCGTGTTGTGATGCCACTCGTACTTACAATGTGCTTTGAAGTAACAGAATAGACAATAGAAAAATAGTTAACATTGCAAAGGAAAAATCCTCTCTGCCTATCTTACACTTAACATGACAACTATGTCTAATAAATTCATACTTGTGATCTCTAATGAGTTCTGAAAATATGCAGAAAGGTGTCTCTGTTCACTGTATTACTGTGTTTGAAATAGTGATGAGCAGCTTGTATGTTACTTACAGAATTTGTATTCTCCCTAGAGGCTCAGCCTCTCAGTGCAACTGATCCATGAAGATCAGGATGACCCCGGAATTCATCTCTACATCCATTGAGTAAGCATCTCTCAGTTGGAGTAGCTGGCAGAGCACTACAAACGGTGCTGGTGTTCCTGAGGAACTCAATAAACCAGCACTCACCTTCCTAAACATTAAGCACCTTCTAATTATCATTTGTGCCTCTGAATGTTGAGTGACTAGCTATGACTCAGTCCACAGTGAATGAAACTTCTCGGCCCGAAACTTCAGCTTTTGTGCTCCTGAGATGCTGCTTGGCCTGCTGTGTTCATCCAGCTTCACGCTTTGTTATCTTGGAAACTTCATAACAATCACCTTTAGGAACACACAAGCAGAGCATGAAATCTGTTTGCACCTCTATAACTGTACTTGCGACACTTTTAGAAAGGGGAAGGAAATTAATGGGGAGCGGGTTTCAAATCAAATGTCAATGCATGGAATGCCAAAGAAGTTGAACTATTTTTCCAAACAATTTTCTGAATATTTGTACTATGAAAAATAAGTGCCCCTAATGCTGAATATAAAAATTATGAACATACAATATAAGTAGCTGGTAGAACCAGTAACCTTTTTTTATTTTGATGACTTTAACAATTAATTGGTAGTGTTGTCAACATTAAAAAACATGTAAGGAGTGAGGTTCTTGGTGAATAAAGGGTAAGACTCATTACATGGATTTTGAAATAACTCCACAGAAGCCAGTATCCTATCACCACATCACCCTTTATTTACAAATGCATTGTACTTAAGACTGGTCCAGCTTCCACAGAGACAGCTCTCAGAGTGAACAGAACCTCTGATATTCCTGTTAATATCTGTCAGCCAGGGCTCCCTGACTGGGCCAGGTTAAACAGCCCCAGGTAAAACATTCATATTCCATGAGGTCCACCTGGCTGACCTCGTCACATTTACCACAAGTTTGTTTTTACAATTGAGAACCAAACAACAACAAAATAGAAAATTGATGGATTTTTCCCTTCCCTGAGGACAATGGGCTATAGTGAAAAAGTTGTGAGATTTGCAACAAAAATGAAACTATCAGATTATTGACCTCAAGAAAAAAAGGTGTTGATTTTTTTCACCTTAAGGTCTAAGCAGGGAGTTCTTACTTCCATGATTTGCAACTCATTACCAGCTAAACTTACCTCATTTCTAGGCATCTTTCAATTCTCCTCTTTCCTTAGAAAACTAGATAACGTCAGTTTCCAACATGAAAGTCAATGCAGTAACCTGGCATCATAGAATCCCTAGAGTGGGGAAATAGGTCCTTTGGCCCGACAAGTCCACACTGATCCTCAGAGCACCCCACCCAGACCCATCCCTATAACCCATCTAATATACACATCACTGAACACTGTGGATAATTTAGCATGACCATAGCCTGCACATCTTTGGACTGTGGGAGAATACCAGAGCACCCAGAGGAAACCCGTACAGACACAGGGAGAATGTGCAAACTCCACACAGACAATTGCCTGAGGGTAGAATTGAATCGGGTCCCTGGTGCTGTGAGGCTGCAGTGCTAACCACCGAGCCTCCGTTTAAATCATAGGGAAAGCAAAGCTTTTTTTGAAAAAATATGATACATCAAAATAGGATAACTTTTTAAATGGAGAGAAATGCTAGATGAATAAATTTGGCAGAACTGCATTTTGATTTCGCAGTCGCACCTGTTCTGACATAGCTGTAAGGAGATTCACATTGTGAAAGCCCTCAGTTGGTGTGAGGGCCTGTCACCGCCTTCCAGCAGAGCAAAAAAGCACAAATTCAAACAAAGAAATATTTTAGCCAGCATTTGGCACACCAATTGACTGGATGTAGAATACCTGGATTCAATTATTTAAGGCAAAGTTTTGATATTTGCTTGTCTTTCACTCGAAAAAGTATGCATTCACATTTGGATACGATACAACACCCAAGCCTGACACAAATATGCATGAAATTTTACTTTGAAAAGACATACCTTCTGTTTCAATATTAGCATTAGATCCTGAAGCTGTTGTTCCATAGTTTCACAGATACTTATTACCTTTGAAATCCTGCTTTTTAATCCAACATTTTAATGCTGCAAATTCATCTGAGAGACTGAGATTGTTAGCAAAGGTATTTGTTATGGGAAAAAGTTGAGGAAATGGAGTCAACATACACATCTATAATAAATAGTCAATGCTTGTTCTTATGTTTCTAAGACTCCTGCCTTTTCCCTCCTATGTTAGTTTTCACTTGGTCATCGCTAAAGAGGTTTTTTTTCAGTAGTGTAATGAACCATCCCAAGACGCGTTATAGGAACATTATTAAAAAGACTGAAGTATGACAGATACCAAGCCACATAGGGAGATATTAGATCAGATGATAAAAGAAGTACTTCTAAGTAGGCAAGTGAGGCGGAGAGAGGAATTTCCAGAGCCTGGGGGCTAGGCAAAAACTAAATGCATGGCCAGAAATCGTGTTTAAAACTTGGGATGCACAAGAAGCCAAAATTATGAATTGCAAAATCTTCCATTTAAGAGTGAGCCAAAAATTATGAGTTGGGGGTGGGGGTAATAGGGCTGGCGGAGATGACAGAAATAAGGAGGGGCAAGGCCACAGTGGGATTTGAAAGCAAAAGAGGGGAATCTTAAAATAAAGACACTGCTTGATCAGGAGCCATACAAGCAGTTCGTGAATGGGCAGCAGTGATGTGGATGACCTCACGGTAGAATGTGTGACATCAGTCAGGAGTATATTCGTGTAGTTAAGTCTGAGGGTCATGAACGCATGACTGAGGATCGCACAGAAAATGAGCTGAGACTGTCATCCTTCTTTGAATCTTGGGAGTAAAAGGGTTATCCTGGGAGGAAAGGTTGAGCAGGTTGAGCCATGTTCCTTGGGAGCTTCAAAGATTAAGAGGTCATTGAAAATTGAAATTTCAATTGAATCATTGAAATTTATAGGACTTAGAGGAGAGTTGACAGGTTGTATGCTCAGAGAATGTTTGCCCTCACGGCTAGAGCTTGAGCCACAGTTTCAAAACCTGGGATCTTCCATTTAAGAGTGAGCAGTGGAGGAATTTCCTCCATTAGATGCTACCTTAGAGAGTAGTGGAGGCCGCATCACTAAAGATACAATATTTTAGTCATGTGTTATGTGGGACAAATGGGAAAGTGGAGTCATGTCTACAATCAGTGATAATGGGAACTGCAGATGCTGGAGAATCCAAGATAACAAAGTGTGAAGCTGGATGAACACAGCAGGCCAAGCAGCATCTCAGGAGCACAAAAGCTAATGTGCTCTTGAGATGCTGCTTGGCCTGCTGTGTTCATCCAGCTTCACACTTTATCATGTCTACAATCAGCTCAGTCATGGTCTTATGGAATTGCAGAGAAGGCTTGGGGTGGAGGGGAATGGCCTACCCCTTCTCCAGTTTCTTAGTTCTAGGTTAAAGGAAGGGCTACAGCACAAGGACCATTGTCACAGTAACATTTATCAAAAGTAGAGCCTGTGGAATTTGGAGTAGAGAATGACAAGGGCATAGAGAGAATGAAAAACAATCTCACTTAGAGTGTTGGAGTGGCATGGATAGTTGGAATTTGAGTGGAATTTGAGAAAGATGGGCTGAAAGCCAGCACAGTTCAGCTAGGACATGGTTGATGACCTTGTGTAGGATTGAATATGAGGGACAGAATCTAGCATGAGCTCAAGTATATGACAGGAACGGGTTTGGAGACACGAAATAAGTATATGTGAATAGGCGAAGCAGGATGTGACAAAGGCTCTTGTTCAACTGAGCTAGCAGTGGAAGTGAGAGATGCTAAGGAAGGAAAGTAGGTGGACTTCATGATGGAAGGCTAAGAATAAGGCTTGGTGTTCAAATTGATTCCGTGGTTCAAAGAAAGACTAGCAGTTAGTAAAGGCAGCCCACATTACACTAAGTAACCCCATGTGCTAGGTTTACTCTCTCGTCAGTGGGGCCTTTCATCTTCTGCCTTCCAGAATTTTTACTAATATATACTCCCCCAAATTTTGCTTCAATGTTACACATCTTTCCTACTGGGATTACTAAGGTCTTTGTCTGTCTGATTAAGCCAACAGCATCAAGGGCCTACCCATCATCCTTAATTGGATTGTTGAGCTGGATGAGGCCAGTTAGGAGGCATCTGATAAAAACAATGAGCCAGTTTGGCTTGTAACAAATCTAGACTCAGGATCCCTATTTCATCCCAGTAGTGGGGTTCCAAAGGGCATGATAAAACTCACACAAAACACGAGGGGCAAGAGACTCGAGGGAAATGGAGTATGGTTTAATCCGCATTCATTTGGAAGCAAACCTGTAGCAATCAAATAGTACTTGGAGTAGTGTACAGACAGGGAAGAGGAGAGGTGCTATAAAAGAAACTCCAGGCACTCCAAAGGTATGAGGTGAAATTGATGTTCACAGGTATTGTAGCTGTTCGTGAGGGATGGTAACAATGAAGGTATAGCCTGTAAATATTTAAGAGGTTTAGGAAATGCACAAGTTAGGGGGGAAGGGTAAAATTAACAGAGACAAAAATTCAAATTGTTGAAGAGTTAGAGATAATTAGTGCAAAAAGTGAGAGGGAGACTATTTTTGGCCGCAATCCGGTACAGTGATGGAATGAAAGGGCAGTAATAGATAGCCACCTTTTTTGATAGGGAAGCAAAAACAGAACAAAAACTAAGCAGAGCTAGAGAACAGCTAGAGATAGGCATGGTGGCTCAGTAGCTAGCGCTGCTGCCACACAGCACCAGAGACCTGGGTTCAATTCGGCCGTGGTCAACTGTCTGTGTACAGTTTGCACATTCTTCATGTGTCTGAGTGGATTTCCTCTGTGTGCTCCAATTTCCTCCCACAGTCCAAAGATAAGCAAATTAGGTGGATTGGCCATAAGAAACACAGGATTACTAGGATAGGGTAGCGTGGGTCTGATTGGGTGTCTTCAGAGGGTCCAAAGGGCCAAATAGCCTGCTTCCACACTGTAGGGATTCTATGATTCTAACTGGAATATACGTACAGGGCTTTCAATACATAGCATGCAAAAAATGGATATATCACCCTGGATAAATTTCTCTTTAATTACCATCTGCATTTCATTGACCACCATCACTCCCCAGCCCAAAACAAACTGTTTCAGAGAACCATAACAATACTTGTGGATTCTCCCTGAGTCAGCATCACTTCTTGTCCAAGTCCTAAGTTATGTCCCCTCAGTGCATAATGGGTAGTCAGGACCCCATGTCTGTGATGTATGATCAGAAAATGAGATCAGCAAGAGTTAATAATATGACACGACATGCATGAAATATTTAAAGAAACAGGAACAGTCAGCAGAGATTTGTTAAGTGCAGGTCATATTTGAATAATTTAATGGCACTTTTGGAGGATAATAAAAGCAAAATGGGAAGAATGTTGTAGAACTGATTTCAGAGGCATGAAGGGTTTCAGAATGATAAGGTGCCATGTAAGAGAAAGAAAATTAAGGCATATGGTGTTAGAAAGAATTCAATCTGATGGGTAAAGGTGGAGGAATGACTATCTTCCTGAAAATAAATCCTAGAACCTAGGATATTCCCTCAGATTGAGGCCTTGGCATGTTCCCAGAAGTGTACCTGAACATCCTTTATTTTTATAAATAAGGTAGGCTTAGAAACAGAAACAATGACATTGTAATTTACTAATGATATTGATCATTGAAACTATGCATGAATACATTGCAGGAAGACAGAGGAAAGTTAGGGGCAAAGATGACTTCTGCAGTCTATAGTCGAGAAATTGTGAAGTTGTACATATTGGGAGAGCTGGGAAATAATGAAACGTATCTATTAAATATGCACAAATTTCAGCTATGTTCTCTGATAGGAATGGATAGTGATATATTCAACGTTAGAGAGCAAATCTCACCACTGTTGCTGGTCTCCCCACTACTAAATACATGGAAAAGGCACCTATGAAGCTGTTAGCCAGATACGCCACTCGGATCAATATTTCATTGGTAGTGCCATACATTTAGATATTAATTTGAAATGTCACATCCAAATATGACACTGAAATGTTGTAGATGTAAAAGGTTCCGCAACAGTACCAAGTTCCAGATATTACTGTGAGACCACCATGCAGCCAGACCTTGCTCAGGTTAAGAGATTCACAGATTCAAGCATTGATATAATTATCCAGGCATTCCCATGAAACACCAAATTTCCAGGAATTGTCCTCGCAGAAAAAAACAATCAAACCTTGAAGGATCTTAAAGAAGTAAAAGCTGTAACAGCTGGATACTCATCAATAATCCTTTCATCAGCCTGGTTTGTCCAGTTTGAGACAAGGAAAGTGCCTGGCACCTTAAGTATGCCACTCTGCCTGGTTTCTGTCTGCAAATTCACTGCAGTGATGGATCGCAGCCAAACAAGCTTGTTGCAACAATTTTTCTTTTCCATCCCTGTGTACAGTAATGTTGTTGCTTATGTATTCTACAGGAGTTTTGATTTTAAAAAAATGTCTGTGACCTCCTAGATGCGAATAGAAAAATAAATAGCTTTTATTCTGTTTACACTTGTTGTGGTAGCTTTTATAAAGTAGGTTTATGACATATGCAATGAAGTTATCAATATTCTCTCCAAAGCATATTTCACCCCACCACTTGACAAGCAAAATTCAACTTTATTTTATCATTTGAGCCCATCAGTTTTCAAACGTTGATTAATGTCTGTCGGCAGACCAGTAATGCACTTAAACCTCAAAGTTAAACGATAGGATACTTGGAATTTTCTTTAATCTAACAACAAATGTAACCGAATCTCGCCTTGATTCAACAAGTTACAAAACCCCCATTAAGCCTACATTCTGCCAGTTCACAAAAGTTCTGGTTCCAATTATCCCTGCATTTTTGACAAGGAGTTTTCAGCTTTGTGTTAGTTTACTGTCAATTCACCTGCTAAACATAAATCTCTCCACCAAATAGAGTAGAATTTAGTTTGCAAATTACTGATTGCAAATGCATTTATGTCCCGATGTTATCTTGGAAGCACCATCAGCATAGAAGGGAGAGGTTACAGAAGGAAAAACTGCAAAGTAGGCTGAACATCCTGCAACGGGTTTCCCGCCCAATAGCCAGGCTGACTTGATCTGGTGGCTAGCTGTGTCGTGTACAAATCTGTGGCAGAAGGGTGGAGCAGAGAGGGAGACATTGCTGTCAGTGTTCCTGTGGGGTAGATGGACCGCAATATTGCAGAGCAAGAGAAAATGGGATTGAGTGTGGTTGGGAGGGAACAGACGGAGATCGTGTGGTCTGATCATGGTAGGAGGGCATTTCAGGTCAGCCACTGGGGTAGACACTGCTGCTTCCTTTGCCCTACCTGCCCCTACCAAACTGTGCTGTCAATGCAATTAACGTGTAGAACTGGTAAACTTTGATCTCATGAAATGGTTTGCATGGCTATGTTGATGCACAGAGAGAACCTTCATGCTGCAATGTGATATTATTATGAAATGAGCCCTTATTTTTGTCTGCTATTCTTTCTATATTTCTCCCCCCATTGAACACTTGGGTTTGACTTTGAGTGACTGTCCCTGGCCTCAGTGGGTAGAAGAGTGGAAATCACATTTACTGAGCAGCATCTGATGGTCAACATCCCCTCACAGCCACACAGCAACCCAGAACGCCCCCTGCAGGCCAAGCACAGCTCTGCATCTTGATGAAACTGTGTGCAGGCAGCTGCACTGAATGATGTGAAGGTCCTATTGTAGGCTCACGGCTATATTTTAAAAAACCTGTGCTTCAACAAGTAGAACCTGTCCTACATTTCCAAAGTTTCCCTGGCTCTGTTTGTGATGAAATGAGGGGTAAATCAATCCCTATTCATTCAAGATAATAAAATGTGAGGCTGGATGAACACAGCAGGCCCAGCAGCATCTCAGGAGCACAAAAGCTGACGTTTCGGGCCTAGACCCTTCATCAGAGAGGGGGATGGGGAGAGGGAACTAGAATAAATAGGGAGAGAGGGGGAGGCGGACCGAAGATGGAGAGTAAAGAAGATAGGTGGAGAGGAGAGTATAGGTGGGGAGGTAGGGAGGGGATAGGTCAGTCCAGGGAAGACGGACAGGTCAAGGAGGTGGGATGAGGTTAGTAGGTAGCGGGGGGTGCGGCTTGGGGTGGGAGGAAGGGATGGGTGAGAGGAAGTATCAATGTGGACTTCACCAGTTTCAAAATCTCCCCTTCCCCCACTGCATCCCTAAACCAGCCCAGTTCGTCCCCTCCCCCCACTGTACCACACAACCAGCCCAGCTCTTCCCCCCCACCCACTGCATCCCAAAACCAGTCCAACCTGTCTCTGCCTCCCTAACCGGTAAAAAATAACTGCTCAACCCCTATTCATTCAATGCGGTCAAACCCAATCTTATGACAATGCTCCTTTAGTGTTCACAGTAATTATATTCACTGTGATGTGTCAGTCTATCACCTTGCTCAACATGTCCTAAAACCTAAAGGTTTTGCATCCATTGGTTCAGAGAAGGCAATGCATTGTACAGATCTACACATCAGCCAAGCAATGGTGGCATAAGGGGCAGATTTCAAGACACAAAGTGATCCAGGAACGGGATAATTAGATCAATGTCCACCACGTCCATCAGCGTCTAAAAATCCAACCCCATCTTTTCTCTTCACGTTTTGATTTGAGAGTGAGGCAATGATGAAAACTGCTTAATAAATATTCCAGTGATAACGGGAACTGCAGATGCTGGAGAATCCAAGATGATAAAATGTGAGGCTGGATGAACACAGCAGGCCCAGCAGCATCTCAGGAGCACAAAAACTGACGTTTCGGGCCTAGACCCTTCATCAGAGAGGGTCTCTGATCAGCTCTCTGCTGAAGGGTCTAGGCCCGAAACGTCAGCTTTTGTGCTCCTGAGATGCTGCTGGGCCTGCAGTGTTCATCCAGCCTCACATTTTATTATCTATCATAAATATTCTACTTCAGTTAATTCAGAAGGTGGGAAGAGGCAGGACTACAGCAGTACCTGAGGAGAATTTGAAAGCATCATTGCTGCAGGTAAATGAAAAGAAACAACGAAAAGGTGAGCCTGAAACTTACCAGGGACATTCAAGAAGATCTGGAAGGAGAAAATGGAAGTGTCAACAGAAGTTTTCTGGACCATTTTTGGAAACAATTAAACTTGTCAAAGGACTGTACAAAATCTAACGTTCACCTCAGAAACAAGGGACCAATTAATCTCCTCTTGTGGGTAAACTTCTAACATTGGATGAAGTGATAGTGTAAAGTTCAGAAGTTTAACAACTGTTCATAGATTGGAAGAAGCAACAAAGATAAACTGTTACATACGAAGAGACCAGCAATAACTCTGTCTTGAATTACCTATTGAAGGACAAGGACAAGCGTATCAAGGAAGAGAAAGCAATTAGCCATGTTTGGGAGAAGAAGGAATCGAAGATATATTTTGACATCTGCTTGATAACTGGCTGCTTTACACTACAAGGACAAATGATTGCCCTGAAGAAGAATTTAAGGAGTTAATCACAGGAAAGTTGCATCTTGAAACAGATATGCCAAATGTAATAAGGAATGAAGAAGCTGCTTCTGATAAGAAGGCAAGCTGCAGACTTGCAATATGAAAGAATCTAAAATATCATCAATAATGTCACACTGTAGACCTGAGGGATGAAAAACCTGTGTAAGAACCCAACACCAGAATTCTTCATCAGCAGAACTTTGAAGGATAGCACTGCACGGGGATCCAACCCTGGACATCAGAGGCGGACACTATTGGTTGGAATCGCAGCTAAATTCTACAATTAATCAAGTAATACCAAGTTGAGTTATGATGCTTAACTTGATTACCCGAGGGGCCTTATTTTGAATGGTATTCGCAATAAAGTTTGAATAGTGGTTTCAGTGCTTAACTCTCTGTGTGGTTTCTAAATAAATAGCCGAATTGAAGGTAAGTTGTGGTGATTTTGACACAACGGAATGAACTTTCAAAAGGCACATTGATTAAATAAAGGACTATGAACATGGGTTTATAAAGGCAGAGTGAGTTCAAATCATTTAATTGAATTTTTCAAGGAACTCGCTGCAGGAAATGGAGTGCAGGTTGTATGACTGGAATTTCAGTTGTAGCTTGTTAAAGTGCCAAAAAAGACATTTGTTGTTGGAAAGGCACATGCCTTTCTTTTAACTGGAATACAATCACTCAGGTGGCAACAAGTCAGAGAAAAGTAAGATTGTGTATGTGGAAAGATTTCAGGTTAATGGGATGGGGATAATAGCATCCCCTGGAATGTCTTATCAAATCATATACATGGATTAAAGATAGGTACAAGAGGAACGATGTTGAACTTTGCTGATGTTCAATGGAGAAAGACAGTTTTAAAATCAATATTAAAAGAAAGTTTCCTGTAATGTCTCTTGTTCAGCTGCAATAAATCTATCAGAGATTGTTCAATAGACGAACATCCTTGGAAGGTTAGCATTCAGTTTACAGTTGAAGTACTTGTGATAAAAATAGATCAGCTCAATCCTGCTGGACCATTTATACATAGAGTCATAGAGTTTTACAGCATATAAACAGACCCTTCGTTCCAACTCTTCCATGCCGATCAGATATCCTAAATTAATCTAGCCCCATTTGCTAGCATTTGGCCCATACCCCTCTAAATTCTTCCTGTTCATATACCTATCCAGATGCCTTTTAAATATTTTAATTGTATCAGTTTACACCACTTGCTCTGGCAGCTCATTCCATACTCGCACCACCCGCTGCATGAAAAAGTTGACTCTTAGATCCCTTTTATATCTTTTCCCTCTCACCTTAAACCTGTGCCCTCTGGTTTTGGATTCCCCTACCCTGGGAAAAGGGCCTTGACTAGTCACCCTATCCATGCACTTCATGATTTATAAAGTCACTTCTCAACCTCTGATACTCCACGAAAAATAGCCCCAGCCTGTTTAGCCTCTCTCGACAGCTCAAACCCTCCAAACCCAGCAACATCCTTGCAAATGTTTTCTGCACCTTTTAAAGTTTAACAACATCTTTCCAATAGCAGGAAGACCAGAACTGAAAGCCATGTTCCAATAGTGGCCTAACCAATGTGCTGTACAGCCGTATCATGATAGCATTGCAACACAGGAATGAAGTTCCCAGCCACTCCTAATCCCCCTCAACCCTCCAATTTTCTTTGTCCTACAAGCTAAACATCTAGCCTTTACTTAACCCTCCACAGAGTTAAGTAAAGGCTAGATGTTTAGCTTGTAGGGCAAAGGCAATTGGCAAAATGACTGTTATTCTCTGGCTGCTTTGTGTGCCTTCAAGCAGCTATCTCAGACTGCCATTGACAGAAGCCATAAGCATGTTGCACTTGTGGCCCAAATAGTCCATAAGATCAGGGGAGGGAGACAGTGACAGAGAGTGATAGAAAATAAAGGGATTATAGACCTTCAGAGAAACTTGGATCACCTTTTATGGATCAAAAAATGAAAAAATAAACAGAATCTGGAAAGTTAAGAAAAACTGCTAGATGACTTTGTTTTTTCATTACTTAAAGTCAACATTGATCTTTGTTTCAATTAAAAGTGAAGATACTCACGTTGAAATAACTTTAACCATTTAAAGTTACAAATTTTTTTTTGCTAAGACAAAATGGTGGCACGGTGGTACTGCTGCCTCACAGCGCCAGGAACTCAGGTTCAATACCATCCTCGGGCACCTCTCTGTGTGGAGTTTGCACATTCCCCCCATGTCTGTGTGGGTTTCCTCCGGGTGCTCCGGTTTCCTCCCACAGTCCAAACATGTGTAGGCTAAGTGGGGATTGGTCATACAAAAATGTCCATAGTGTTCAGGGATGTATAGATCAGGTGGATAGGTCTGGGTGGGATGCTCTGAGGTTTGGTGTGGACTTGTTGGGTCAAAGGGCCTGTTTCCACACTGTAGGGATTCTATGAAAACCCGGAGCAACCTACAATTCAATTTAGGAGCAAGTCACAAGTGTTAGCTACTTTGGCCGACACAATTAAATTTTGTTCATTAGCAAAGCCCCCTGGCCCCAGTATCACTATGTCAACGACTCAATAATACAGTTAAAAGCTGTAATTAATTCCACATTCAATGGCTAAAATTTGTTCTTCATTACCTACTGTGCTTTCATTTACAGTCCAGAAGCACAGAGACATCATTCCAACAAACTGGAAAGAACAAGTGATCTGACCGAATTCAGAGTAGTCACTCAAGGGAGGAGTAATTTATTAAAACTGCCAGAGTAGTTGTAAAATGTTAATACTGTTGTGTTGAGTTCACTGAGGATGATGAGAATGTACAGTTATTTGTACATGAAGGAAATTCCAGTTTACTTCAAAGGATTAAACTTTAGAGTTAGATAACCATTCTGGAAATGTCTAACAATGAGTAATGTATGTTGTGAAGACTCCTTGACAGACAATCCTGGCTTTCTCCAAGAGGTCTTAACTGCAACAGCAAACATTTCTGTTGATTTTACAATAGTGAATCCAAACTGATGATTCAAACTTTTTCACTGTTCCAGTGATAGGGAGCAGCCTTTAATCTTATTTTGACGGATGACACTGAACTGTTTGAAGCTATTGGCATTTCCATTTAGATACCCGAGTTAGTGCCATAACATTATTTTATAAGTGTAATCTGTTGTAGGAATAAGAAACATTAGTGGTACGTGATCCAAAGACACCAAGTGGGTCAGTGCTGTTTGCACAGTCCAGAGAAATAGTAGCAATGTAGGATGAAGATCAATGGCCTCCACCATTCTGCTAGGGTAAGAGTCACACTGTTCTCTCTGTTACCTCACACTCACTCTATCACTGTTCAGTCAGTCACTCTGCCTTGGTAAGGTCTTTAGGAGGCCACAATTCTGATTTCTCTTTTTGAATCTTGGACTGTTGAATTATAGGAGAACTGTCACATGCCAAGGAAATACCAGTTACCAGTTACATGACAATTCAGGTAACGTGGGTATTGAAATGAGGGAAATGTTCATTCCAGTTAGTTAAATGCGGTCGAACACAATCTTACGACAATGTTCGTTTAGTGTTCGTGGTAAATATACTTTACTGGATATGGTTTCATGTGCCAACATTTTGTTTTTTTACCACCCTCATTTGACCTATCAGTGGAGTGGCATATCCTGAACCACCTGCAAGTTCCCCTCCATGACACTGACCGTTATGACTTGGAAATAAATCACTGTTTCTTCATTGTGGCTGATTCAAAACCCTGGAATCTCCACCCTTACAGCATAGTAGGTATACCTACAGCACATGGACTGGAACAGTTCAAGAAGGCAGCTCACCACCACCTTCTGAAGAGCAACTGGGTGACAGGCAATAAATGCTGGGCTAGCCAGCAATGCCCACAGCCCACCATTACGTTTAATAAAAAAGCTCAGAGATGCATTCAGCTCACCTTCTGTTGATGATCTTTTTGAGCTGTTGCAACTGGTCATCACCTGATGTAATTTGCTGAATCTATTCTGTTTGGCTGTGACCAAACCATACGAGGATCAATGTGGAGACTGCATTCCAGTTCAGATTCAATAGTGTCCACTTGTAGACCTAAAGTTCTTCATGGAGTTTGGAAGCCTTCTAAAATCTTTGGAGATGGTCATGTGGGAACTTAATTTGATTGGCACTTCTACCCTTGGATCTTCACAAGCAGATATTGTAGTCATGGAGCGCATGAGTTTGAAGTTGAGCTAAACGAAGAACTGCTTGTCAAGTAGGTATATGTGAAACAGTTGCATTAAGAAAATTGGAGACGTTGTCTTTCTTTCAGTGTTGGAGTGTTAGCCTGAATTGTTGTAAGGTTCTTTGAACCAGATGTAGTGGGCTTGCCATCGCGTAGTAGGCACACTCTGAAGTCTTTCTGTAATACATTTGTTTCCAATGTGGTGAGCTTGGTGGGTCATAGTGTTGGATTACACATTTGTTAGATAATAAAGCATTTTTGAGATATTGAAAGATATGCTAGTGGCATGAAAAAGTTGACCGAATAGCCTATTTCCATGCTGTATCACTCTATCACTCTTACTTCCTGCCGTATAGTGCGGTGCGTCTTTATTGTGAAGATTTTGAAGAAGCGGTCCCTTGGTCTCATAGTTTAAAATATATAGGGTTAAAAAGTTGAAGAATTAAAGACACTTTTCTAAGTCATCTTTGTCCTGTAACATAATCGTTTTCTTTACATTTTCTGTTTTGTTTGCCACTTATCTTTTCACTCCTTGTGAAATTATTTAAATGTTTTCTGCAATCGACCAATATTCTCCTTGTGACTGTCACCTGCTAATCTCTGTGAACAGGACAATCCGCACCCTTTTGAAACATTTCTTCTTCTGGACAGACGGAAAAGCATCTCCTCTTAGGCGCTACATTTCTCAAAACCTTAGGGGAGGCCTCTGAAAAATTTGGGGCCAGTAGACTGCCAATATTAGTGTAAAATCTAATGAGCATCAATGCCGTGGGGGAAGAATTTCTAGAATGCATGTGAGCAAATGTCTCTGGAGTAATATGTTGAGGAACCAACTGGGGAGCAGGTTCTATTTCAGATCTAGGATTTTGCATTGAGAAACGGCTCATTAATAATGTAGTTGTAAAAGAACATGTTACCAATAGTGACCATGATATGACAGAATTTTCTATTAAGTCTGAAGAAAATGTACAGCAATCTCAATCTAGGGTCAAAAATCTAAGCAAACAACTTTAAGTGTATAAAAGCAAGTCTGTTGTGGTAAATTGGGTAAATGCATTAAGACTTTGATAGTAGATATGCAATGGCTAGTATTTAGAAAATCAATCAATTTTTAAAAGTGTACATTCATTTAAAGCAAATGAATATAACAAGAAAAGCAAGAAAACTATGGCTAACAAAGGAAGCTAAAGCTAGTGCTAGACAGGCTTTTAAAGATATCACAAACAATGAGATCCTGAAGATTGGGAGAATTTTAAAATTCAGTAAAGGCGGACCAAAAAAGTGATAAAGAAAGAGAAACAATGTGAAACAAGCAAGAAACATGAAATAGGTTGTAAAAAGTAGCTATGTAAAAAGAGCAAGGTTAGGAAAGCCAAATATAGTTTCAGTACAGGTAGAGACAGGAGAATTTTTAATTATAAATAGAGAATTGGCAGAGAAGCTAAGTAAGTACTGTTTGTCTTCAGCAGGGAAGAGACTGAAGTCTTCTTGAGTTTTCCCTCAAGTGAGATTGTTGAACTGAAATAAAGTAATATCAAAAAAAGTGATGTTTAAGAAGTAATTTTTGAGCAAGATGTTTCACGCTATGCCAAGAGCAGCTGGCAGTACAGTGGATACTTCAACAGAACAATTGGCTTTAGCAGAGCTGAATTTCATGCCTAGAGGGCTTCTCCGTGACTATCAGTGATATCTAATATCGGGTAGTGGAGATAGTTATTGTAAGCTTGGTGCTGCTGAAGTATTAGTTCCATTGCATTATTGTTTTCACTTTGGGCACTGGGCAATTAGCTTTTCACCTGGTATCATCTGTTTTAATTCTTCAATAGCAAAACTGATATTCTGACAAATCCTCATTTGTTAAAAATGATCTTTTAATCCAACTTTGAAATACTTTATTCCATCTGTTCTGTACATGCTAAATGGACAATTGTAAATTAAACTAAAATTGTTAAAGGGACCACACCAGTTACTGTTTAATTATAATGGAGTTAGTGAGGAAATGAAAAAATGCAATGGGCTAATGAATGGTATAGAACATTACAGAATCCCTACAGCGCAGAAGTAGGCCACTTGGCCAATCAAGTCTGGACTGACTCTCAGAACAGCATTCCACCTTGACCCACTGCAACCCCCAATCAATTCCTGTAACCCTGAACACATTTCCCAATTTACCTAACCTGCACATTCCTGAAAACTACGGGCAATTTAGCATGGCCAATCCACCTAACCTGCACATCTTTGGTCTGTGGGAGGATACTGGAGATCTGGGAGGAAACTCCACGCAGACACGGGGAGAGTATGCAAACTCCACACAGACCGTGTGGATAGTGAGAATGGTGAGAGCTGAGATTTGAGCAGGAGTATATGTGGCCATGCATAAATTTGTAAAGGAGAATGTAGCACTTGAATACAATGCAGTAATAGATAGGGCCTCATTGGAGGTCAGTGAAGATAGCATATGGGTCAGGATAGAATGTGATCTATAATATTTCTGATGACATGCAGTTTGTGTCAGACGAAACTGAAAATGACAAGGAAAACATTGAAAATATTAGACGTGGAGAGATAAAATTCGGCAGTGACAAAGTGAATTAGGGCTGCTGGTAGTTAAACAAGTGGAAATGTATTGTCCAAATTTCTGAGCTAATATTCAAAGGAGCAGAAGATGAGATAAACTGAGATGTACTTCTAAGGTAATAACAAGCATGAACATTTAAAGACTGAAGATTGTAGGAGCTACATCTTCATCTTCATCTCGAAGTCACCTCCTAAAATCTATTACTCTGATCAATCTTGCAGTTGCCTCCTGACAACTGCTCCTTTGGATCAGTTGCTACCTGATTACAGTCCTGTGGGAATTCCTGGGAAACTTTAATATGCAATATACTTTCATGATGTCATGTCAATGTTGTTGATGGGAGCATCGAAAGAGGTAGAGAGTACTACAGAAGACCTGGGAAATTAGTTGAGAAGACAATGTATTGAGTTTGGCTTACAAGAACAGAAGAGAGCTAATGACTAACAGAAATTCATATTGTCATTGAGTCACAGAGCACAGAAACAGACTCTTTGGTCCAACTCATCCATGTCGATTGGATATCCTAAACTGATCAAGTTCCATTTGTCAGCATTTGGCACATATCCCTTTAAACCCATCCTATTCATACACCCATCAGTTGCCTTTTAAGTGTTGTAATTGTGCCTGCCTTCGCCTCCTCCTCTGACAGCTCGTTCCATACACACATTGTGTGAGAAGGTTACCATCCCAGGTCCCTTTTAAATCTTTTCCCTCTCACCATAAAGTCAGCAAGATACAACAGCTGTTTGATTGCTGTGAGTAAGGCAAATCTCTCAGAGTTTGTTTAAAATTCACCCTTCACAAACCTGACCCATGCCCGACTGCCCTGGCTCAGCTAAAAACAGTTCTAGGGGTTTGTTGTGTCCCAGAAATAATTTATTTTCCCACAAGTTTAAACACACATGGGTGAAATAACCTCAGGTTCCAAGTGTACGAGCGGTGACCATTTTGATAAACTCACTCTTTTATTAAATCCATAATAAGCGCCATCAAAAGTTAGCGGCACTCAGATTCCAAAGCACATTGCCAAAATTCCCAAAAAAAGGCTGGATAGGGCTGGGACTTTTTTCTACTGGAGCTTAGGAAGTTGAGAAGTGACCTTATAGAGGTTTATAAAATTATGAGGGGCATAGACAGGATTAATGGTAGGTGCCTTTTCCCTACGATGGGGGATTTCAAGACTGGGGGCACACTATTAAGGTGAGGGGAGAGAGAATTAAAAAGGATGTGAGGGTCAAATGTTTTACTCAGAGGGTGGCTCACGTGTTGAATGAGGAAGTGATGGACGCGGGCACAGTTCGTATTTAAAAGACACTTAAACAAGTACATGAATAGGAAAGTAGGGATATGGGCCTGGAGCGGGCAGGTGGGGCCAGTTTAGTTTGGGAATATGGTCGGCATGGGCTGGTTGGTCCGACGGGTCGTTTCCATGCTGTATGTCTCTGTGACTCTAAGTGTTCCAAAGGGAATGGCAGCAGATGACCTTTCAACCTAAAGGATGAGATTTGTGATAAAGTAGTCAATGAAGACAAATCCACGGCAAAGAAACAAAGAGTATTGGGAGCAGACAGGAAAGTGAAATTGAGGACACAAGCAGGCTGGAAATAAACTTTATCAAATAACAGTAAGCTGATGGGCTGAATAGCCTTCTCCTGCTCCTGATGTACACCTTCCTATGTATTTGGCACATCTAGATGAATGAAGCATTCCACTCTGCCGTTTACCAACGTTTCCCAGTTCAAAAGAGAGACAACTTCCTACTGAAAGTCAAATATCAATATAATCTGAAAAAAAAGTCAAAACGTGTTTGCAAAATGTTACAATAATAATGAAAAGAACTTGTATTCATAAAACTCCTTTCGTGCAACAAATGTTCCAAGGTAGTTCAAGGAACGTTATAAAACTTAAAGACATCTTACCCAATCATTTGCTCAAAAGGTTAGGTTTTAAGGAACCTCTTTGAGTGGGAAAGGGAGGTAGAGGGACAGAGAGATTCCAGTACTTAAGGAGCAGTCAGCTAAAGATACAATAGCCAATAGTGGAGTGATTAAACTCAAGGTTGCTTAAAATGTCAGAATTAAAGGAGCACCGATATATCACCTGGTTGAGAGGATTGTTCCATGTTAAAGGCTTCTCGTCTAAACTGAAAGCAAGTACAACAGAGGTTGTATGACAGTAGATAATCAGCGTACAATGGGCAAACACATTACTCCCAACGTTTTGTCATCTAATACAAAAATGAACAAAATTACACGCACTATGATTTGCATCTGCCTGTTACCCAGTGCGCATGGGCTGTAAAGAAAATCATCACAGGTGGGCATAAAATACTTGTTAATTCCAAGCTGTCCCACTTTTGGCTGTCTCTGCATATGAATTGCTGAATATTACATTTTTTTGGCTAAATCAGATTATCGTCAAGTTTTTGGAGGGCTTTACTCCGTGCAGTCTACAAGTTCTCTTGTTATCTTTTACCAAACTCACTGTGTTGATTATTTGCAATGGCATCTCTCATGTCTGATTCCAGCTCCAGCTTACCATGCAACATGCCTTTGACCAATTGCATGTCATGGAATTCATCAAGATTCCCTGACACAAGTGCTCTCTTTAAAAGGTCATTTTGCACCCAAGCAGACACTGTCATATTACCATAGGGTCAGAACAGTTTCAGCGATCTAAAACAGTACCCAACACTCTAGAAATAAGGTCAAAGACCTCTTCCGCTCCACCCTCCTAAGTACTTTCATCTTGACTCCTAATACCTCGAGCTCACTCTACCCCAGCTACTGTATCCAACTCCCACCAAGGCTCATGTTTGACCATTCTCACTGCAATATCTTCCCTCACTTACTGTCACCTACCCTGCTCCCAATGCCGCTAACCCTCCAAACCCTCTAAGTGGCCTACTCACTTGCTTGGGATACCTCCTCACTTGCGCCAGAAGCAATAGCTATGCTACCCACTTCCATCTCCCAAAATACGTGCCCTTCTCTCACTTGGCAAGAAAACAGCCCACAACAGCTCAGAGAGACAGGAGGTAACTAGTGAGTAGCCTGAAACTCAACTCCTCATCCCTTATGTGGAGAGGATCTTGGCTCTGAGCATCCCGAGGGCTAGCTGTTTCCAAGTCCCTGAACTCGTAGTCAGGCTTCCCATGAATTGAGATTTACTTGAGTCGACTGAAGGCTATCTGCCTTGACAAGACTGAATTATTGACAGATATGGGAAGCTTCCTTTCTTTGTATCATAGAAGGCAAGGCACGACGGAATATGAGCCTGGTATCTCTGACAGAAGGGGCTAATCACAAAAAGACAAGACATCCAAGTAGTCTCAGCGTGACTGAATGCTAAGATGGCATGTAGAGAGACCGGAGATGCAGACTGGTCTGCACCATAAGCTGGGAGCTTGTGCATTCAGTAGCAATACTGTGATAGTTGTTAGTGCTGCATTAAAATGGAGAAGCATCCTCCTCTAAGTGGGTGTGAGATATGTTATGAGGGTTTTTACAGGCTGGCACTTGTTGGATTGTCAATGTCCACGGACACCGGGAGTGTGTGGCCAGTGCCAATGAAGTGTGGCCAGTGCCAATGAAATATGCCCAGGCACGTTGGTGCCTGCTGTCCAACATAGAGGCTATGCAGAGTGAGTGACAAGCTGAATCTGCTCTGGTTTCCATGTTGCGACTTCTTGATATTTAGCTTGTGTAGCAAATTTGTTAAGATAGAAAAATGAATATTAATGAGACAAATTGGATGACCAACAAAGGTGCTTAACAAACAAAATTCCTCCTTAATTGGAAACTCACTGCCTGGTGAGAACCTCACTCGATCACTTATTAAAAGCATCAAAAGTGGCGTGACTTGCTCCCAACATTGAGATGAGCCTGACCAGACATCTTGTCTGATTCCGCCACACACCTCACCAGAGCTCAAGCTGTACACCAGTAAGATTCCTTTCATATCTTTAATGCATTCAGGTCTTCTAATGGTATTTTGCCTGTTGTTGGCAGTTCGTCTATTCTTCCTAGGATGATGTTTTTTTTTCCCTTCAAAGAATATCATTCTTATTACACTGCTTATTGCTGCTATGGTAACTGTTGTTTCTGATCCATTTCCCTTGTTAGGGAATATTTGATTTTGGCACTGATGGTTATGTTGTACTCTGTGCAGTCAATGACATCCCATCCTCCTCATCTACTGTCTGCTGCAATGGTATATCTTTTCCAGTTGCATATAAATGTTTACAAACTATAAAGGTATACCTGACCATTCACATTCACTACATATGGTCGAGTTTACAGCATCTCTACATATGTCCCAAGTTGCCAAGTGGATTAACTTCTATCTTCTTTTATCCACTACATCCAAGAGGGCTCAGCAGAAATGTTATCGTTTACCGCAAATTACCTGAGATTGTTTTATATAGTAACACAGTAAATTGCACCATTGTACAAAGACTTTATTATACATTTTCACAGCACCAGGAAAATACCCGTGTTGCTCATCAAACATTTACAAGCAAAGACTGTTAAAGGCAATGCTGTCATCCAAAAGGTGATGGGTTGGGAGGGGGGAAGCTTGGGGAGAGAAGGAGGGGACTAATTCAAAACAGGCTTGGAGGGGGGGTTTTAAACACTCCATCCCTTGCAGCGCCCACCTCTCCCTAAAGGCTTCAACAGCACGGTGGACAACATGCCCTCCCTCTCTTAGGGCACCCAGGCTCGAACACAGCCACGGAAGAGGGGCAGGCAGAAATGACCTGCCCCACAGCCTTCTGCCTCGAACTGGCCAGATCCAGGAACAGACCCATAACGTGGTTATCTATCTTCCCGCACCCCTCTACACCAGGTGTCTAAAGATCAGGATCGTGGTGCTGAAGTGCAACCAAAACCACAACATAAGGTTTTTCACATAACTGATTTCTGTTGAGATCAATGAATGTTTACACTGACCAATGCTCAGCTCTGGCAATAATTTACCAGCTTTATCAAAGTGAAATTTGGATTGGTCTATTTCATTTTGACATTTCCATCACATAAATTAATACTTCTGGCTTCAGTATTTTTTAGTTGTTTGAAAAGCAGTTTGTGTGCGACATTATGTTAATCACTGGACTGGGCTACTTAACGTACCTCAATAGGGCTGTCGCGGACAAGTCTGTGTTAGATCTACTCGATTCTTGTTGTGATCCAATTGATGATTTTAACTGCTGCATCAGTCTTTCTACTTAATGTGAAGTTTGGTGATGAATTTCCACATCATTATGAAGGGCCTGAATTCTTAACTTGTAAAATGAGGACCACTGTGGCTCATCACAACATCTGCAATGTCGTAATGACTGATATCTGCACCCTTCAACCTCATTGGTAGTCATTGACATCAGCTGGTTTAATTCCCATTTGTCAGAGTAATAGTTGATAGTGACAAGGTAATCGGTTTCTGCTAATCTGAAAGTTCTGCTCCAATCTTCATTAATTGACTTTGAGGCATCATGTTATGACTGATCCTTAAGCTTGCTTAGGTTGATATTCACTCCAAGCATTGCATTCTTTTCCAGATCCTCTATCTTTCAGGCTGAACTTGAGAGGGCCTGGAACTTACCTTGTTGAATGCTGAATTGGCCTTGGATTTTCAACTACTTTGAGATGATGCTCCATGAAAAGCATCCAAAGACCTGTGAATGCATCTTTGTAAATTTTTTTAAGGATCTATTCAGTAGTTAATGGCCTGGTACCCTTCAAAATGCTGCAAATCTCTTCTGGCACATGCAGTGCTACCAGTCCACACTTCAGAATTGTCTCAGCTAAGAGTGCTTTGCTTAAAATCTACTATCCAGAATTGAAGGTCTTTGTTCTTCACATTGCACAGGAATATCAGCTATGTTTTCCCTCTTGTGACAAGTACTTCCATTGCCCAGCATTAACTTTATGTTTGAGACTTCATTTTCAGGTCACCATCTCGAACCACTTTGCACACATTTGTGGAGCTCGTGGTGTTATCTGTAATGCCAATGGCGTCCTCATACTGCACATTCATTTGATGTGCTCCTTCTGCAGTCTTCATTCTCAAAGTCACAAAATGTTTATCACTATGAGATATTTTCCAGGGAGTGCAAACCTGCTGAATGGTGTAGAGACAAAAAAAACTGCAGATATTGGAATCAGGAAGTAGCGGTAATACCTGAAACCTTCTTTCTTCTTTCCTCCAGATGCTGCCTGGCTTGCTGTGTTCATCACACTGAATGGAATAGACTGATACACCTGATCATCAGCTAACATCTCTCCAGCAGCCACTTTTACAGGCACACTTACCTTCTTTCCAGTAAAATAGCTATGTGCAAAGTGATTCACATTCTTTCAGGGAGGACACTGCTTTCCCTGTGCTGGACATGTTTCCTTTTCTTTTACATTGTGTCTTTTAAACAAAAAACAAAAGAACTGCGGATGCTGGAAATCAGAAACAAAAACAGAAATTGCTGGAAAAGTTCAGCAGGTCTGGCTACAACGGTAGAAAGAAATCAGGGTTAACATTCAGTTCCTGCGACCCTTCTTTGGAACTGACAGTAGCGAGGAAAAGGCTGATATTCATGCAGTAGATAGGGTGTGGGGAGGGAGGAGGAGTAAACGATAGGCAGAGAGAGGGCTTCTGGTCTTTTGGCTCTTCGGATGCTATCTCCGCCAACCATTTACTCCTCCCCCCTCCCCACACCCTATCTTCTGCATAAATACCAAAGTTTTCCCAGCGAGGGAAAGGGTCACTTCAACCAAAATGTTAATTCTGATTTCTTTCCACAGATGCTGCCAGGCCTGCTGAGTTTTTACAACAATTTCTGCTTTTGTTTCTGGATATAAATCCTATATCTTGGCTTTTATCTTTCTGCTGGACCTTCTTCAAATATTTCTTGTTCCCTTTCTGAATTTTATATCAAACATATACAGTTCATAAAACATTATTAGAGCTTTACAGCTGTGTCTTTGAGGCATTCAATATTTCTCCAGTTTGTTTGCATCTGCTTCTCAATGAAACTGAATGCGCAATACAGCTTGTAACATGGTTTCCACATAAAGATATTATATGTGGAGGTTTTTGCTTAACTCTGTGACTGTTTGATAGCTTTTGTCACTGATACTGGGAGTGGTTCCATTTCTTTCTCACATTAGAAGGGGTGGCACAGTGGCTTCACAGCACCAGGGATCCAGGTTCAATTCCACCCCCAGGTGACTGTGTGGCTTTTGCACATTCTCCCCATGTCTGTGTGGGTTTGCTCTGGTTTCTTCCCACAGTCCAAAGATGCATAGGCTAGGTGGATTGGCCATGCTAAACTGCCTGTAATGTTCAGGGATACGTCGATTTGGCAATAGATCTGAGTGGGATGCTTCAAGGCTCAGTATGGACTTGTTGGGCCAAACAGCTTGATTCTATGATTATTTTTCATCAGAACTGGAGCATGGGCTGGAAAATCCAGAACCATAATGACTCATCCAGTAGTGCAATGTTGCAGACAAGAGTTCTAATTATTTCTTACTGCTCTGACAGTAAGTGGATCTCTCTCAGTTCTTGAAATGCACTCAGGTTCAGTTGCAAAAGTCTGACCTCATGCTCCATATGCAGATTTTAATGGCATCTGTCTTGAACTGAAAGCAAATATGAAAAGTCACATGACAATGGCAAGTTCCAGTGTACAATGTTCAAATGTTTTTCTCCAAGCAAGAATAAACACGGTTATAGAGATAGGAAGGGGGAAAACCAGGGGCAGATTTGAAACTAAATAATGTTTTATTTTAAGTGGAACTATATTTAAGTGGGAACTAATATAGGTCAGTGAACACAGTGGTGATGGTTGTACATAACTTGGTGTGAGTCAGAACATGGGCAGCAGAGGTTTTGGATAGCCTCAGAGATAGTAGGAATTGCAGATGCTGGAGAATCTGAGATGACAAGGTGTATGGATGAACACAGCTGACCAAGCAGAATCAGAGGACCAGGAAGGCTGACATTTCGGGCCTGACATCAGCCTCCCTGCTCCTCTGATGCTGCTTGGCCTGCTGTGTTCTTCCAGGTCAACATCTTGTTATCGCTTGTTTTAGACAGCTTCTTTTTTCCCAAGGGAGTCTGATCATGACTGTGTTGGAGATAACAAAAGAAGACTTTGAGCTCAAGATGAGCAGAGACTAGAAAGGAGTTGTGTTATGTTAATAGAGTTGGAAGTAACGATGTGGATATGTAGACGGACGTTGATCTTGAGATAAGTTATGGCACCAAGATTGTGAACAATTGCCAGGTAGTGAAATGGAACCAGCAGTTAGGTTGCAGAGTTTATGTCTGGGGACAGTGCCACTGAGCTTCCAATATTTGATTTCAGAAAATTGTTCTGATTGATCTGGTACTTGATATCCGATTTGCGGCATGACAAATCTGAAAGGGAGGTGATGGTTTTCCAATAATGTTGCCAGGGACAACATGTAAATGAGAAAGTAGAAGGTGAAATGATAGATCCTTGTGGGATCCAGATATAATGATGCAGGCTTGGAGGAGAAGCAATGGCAGGTGATTTTCTTTCTATGATTTATACAGTTGAGAATGGCACCAATCGAGTTGAATTCCCATTAAGCTTGAAGGGCATTTGAGGAAGGTTGGAGGAAGTTGGTGAAGTGAGTGGTTTCAAAAGCTACAAACAAGTCAAAAAGAATCAGGAAGAATAATTTATCAGATCATAAATGTAACTTGTGACTTTGATGAAAACCATTTTGGAATGATGGCAGCTGTAGAAACTTTCATTAATGTGATTCACATAATAAAGGTGGACTATTGTTTGTAAGATGTTAGCACATTTAAGGGCTTTGGAGAAGAAATGGAATACAGAAGTAGTGTCTGTGAAAAATTCAGTGAAGTTAAATGACACTTTCATTCCAGGGAGATGTCCTAGCTTAAGCAGCTTTCTACAACTTTCACACTTACAGAATAGCTTGGTACAATCCATTGTATTCACACTGCTAGCTCCTCATTTTTCCACTGATCCAAACTCAACAGAGTGAGTGTTTCACGTTAAGAGCATAGATGTTAAAATGAATAACCACTTCAAAAAAATCATTGACAAAATGTCAAGAAAAATAATAAAAACCCTTTGCCACTTCCACGCACAAGCAAACTTTTTTTTATATCAATGTGGGAAAGCGATTAGCTTCAAGAACTGCTAGAGCCTGCCTTCAGCCACTCAAAGGAATACACAGACAACATACCATGAACTGGAACTCTGCTGTAGCTGGCATCCCTCATGCCATACTGAGTAGTCCCTGCTGTACATATCAAACTTGCAAGAGAAAGAAAACCCGGTGGAATAATGTATTCGCTACCACATGCAGAACACAGTCTGTGCAATCCTTATGTTGGTTAAATATCTTTGAAGAATGAGAAAACCCATCTGCATTTGCAGAAAGGAACAGACTGCAATTTTACTGCCTGTCACATTTACAACATTAATGCGCCACCTATTGGTCAAAGCATACATTTGCCGTTGGATTTCTGTGAAAATAGTTCCTTGACAGCATTTGATTGATAGGTTGTCCATTCAAATTGGACTCAGCCTGTGGCCAGTGATAGGGTCGGTGGTAGGGTGGGGGGCATTGTTCTTTGTCTCTGGTTGATTCTCGAATTCATTGGCATTTGTAACTTAAAAACATTGGGAGACTTTGCTTAGCCCATGTTCTGCTTCCAAGTGAAGACAAAGCACGCCACACTGGGAGATGTATATAATTTTGCTAAAATAGTGAAAGATTGTGTGCTACATCAAATCACACATGAGAAGGAGATTTACTCATTGTAAATGTGGTGGGTGTCTGGAAATGTTAGTACTCCCCTTTTCTTTGACTCCATTCAACGAATTATTCACTTTTTGGTGTCCGTGCTTATAAAAGAGGGGCTTTCCAATCACATGACACATAGCTCAGGAAGCATTGAATTTTCACTTGGGTTTAGGAGTCTAGGCCACAAGCACTTGATTTTAACTGGAGGTAAAACTGCTGGATCTGGGTGTTGGCAGGGTGAACAAATGAAATAATACTCCAAGACTTGGAAGGATTTAAACGATTGAGTGTCAGTTGCATGAGTTGGAAATCAAGCTCTGACTATTACACAAGAAGTAACTGAGGTGTGTCAGAAGCCCACGATGGAGAGACTCCCTCCATGAAACTCACCAAAATTGGCACTTCACAGATTTCTGGTAAAACTCAGCCCACAATGACAGATTCATCCGTCCAGTGTTCACTAACATTATTTCTGGAGAACAGTCATATCAGACTTGAACAAGTAATTATGTTTCCAAATCTTCATATGCTGAGATTCTCCAGCACATTTTCCCTTTTCTCAGTTTTCCAGCACCTGCAGTGTAATCGTTCATTTGTCTCAGATAAGTATGGAAAATCATTGATCAAGGAAAGGTCACGCTGCAAGATATCTGAAAAATTCTTTTCCGATATGATAAAGAAAATAAATATTAGAGACAGTTGTAATATATATGCGGAATGGTAATCAGCTCTGCCTACCGTGTTTGTAATTATTAACTGTCCGGCCTCAATGCTTTTACTGCAGGGTGGTCACTTCATTGTTATGATCTTATTGGTTGGTCATTTGAGTCAAGTTTGATCCCAAATTGAAATCTGATTGATAGGCCATATTTTTAATTTTGTAATTTTTTTGCTGTGGTGGTCAGTCACTGAGCATACTCACAAGAAGCTGCCAATGTACTTTTAATAACGAACATCAAAGTTTATTACATACAAAATGAAAGGCACTTCAGAAAACATTTACTCGGTTGACATCAGGTATGGAGAGATTTTCTTATGAGGAGACATTGTGCAGGTTCAGCCTGTACTCATTGGAGTTTGGGAGATTGAGAGGAGATCGTATTGAAACATAAGAGATTTTTCCGGTTCTGAGGAAAGATCACCAGACCCGAAACATTAATTCTGATTTCTCCTTACGGTGCTGGTAGACCTGCTGACTTTCCCAGCAACATCTGTTTTTGTTTAAGATTTCTCAGAGGCTTGACGGAGTTGATGCTGAGAGATTGTTTCTCACTGTGGAAGGGTCTAGGGCTGGAGGACATAAGCTCAGTAGGAGGTAATCCATTTAAGACAAAGAAGATCCTCTTTTTCTATTAGCAGACATGAATCTGGAACATTCTTTATACATAGGGCTATCAAGTTCGGATTGTTAAGTATAATCAAGATTGAGATAGAAGATTTTTAAGCAATAGGGAATCAAAAGTTGTGGTGATAAAGCTAGAAAGTGAGTTTTGAATTATCAGATCAGCCAAGATCTCACTGAATGATCAAATAGTCTACTTCTGCTCCACATTTTATGGAACTATGCTCTACAAAAGAACTAGACAACAATTTCTTGTAACAATCACGTTATGAATATCAGAAATAAATATTTGACCTGTTCACCCTCAACAATCTTACAAACCTCGAACCTTAGTGAAAGGTTATCCTGTTTCCAGTTTTAACTTCTTTGTTCATTGTGCATAGTTGCAATTGATTTCTTTTTGGCAAATTTCTGCCTTCATTGAAAGCTATTTCTTTTGCTAAGTTCATCTTGAGACCCTTAAATAAACAACTAGCATAGCTCACTTCTTTATTAATATGGGTTCCTTAGCTCCTCTTCCACAGCCTTCAGTTTTGTACATTTTTGTTTCTTTTGATATTAAGCCACTCTGAATTGTTTTTCTTCTGCCCCGACTGTTGTGGTGACTGCTAAACTGCATTGCTGATGATAGAGGCCTTTTATTCTTTGAATTATCTGCTTCTCTCTCTGAAAGAGCCTACACACTCACTTGACCATCCTAAATAAATTGTTTCTTTCTCTCTTTCCCTTAAGTCATGGGGCATCTTGTCAGAGGAGGTCATTATGGTTTCTCGCTGTGGCATGTTGGAACTGGCAAGTTGACCATTGTATCTTGCTCTTGAGGGTGTTCTTCAACATTTTCAGGTGTGTGTCTTGTTTGTTATAGAGTTAACATGGAGCTACCTGGAGATATTTTCAATTTATTTTCTGCATAAAAGAATGTCTGGAAAACTTCTGCAAGTATTACAAATAAATTCAGCATGAAATTTTAGACTCAGAATAGTATTGGGGAAGGTGATGGCCTAGTGGTGTTATCACTGAACTGCCAATCCAGAGACCTAGATAATGTTCTGGGGACCTGGGTTCGAATCTTGATGCGGTAGATAGAATTAAGAGTCTAATGATGACCATGAGTCTACTGCTGATTGTTGGGAAAACCCCTTATGGTTTGCTTATGTCCCTTAGGGAAGGAAACTGCCATCATTAGCTGGTCTGACCTACATGTGAGTCCAGAACTACAGTGATGTGGCTGACTCTTAACTGCCCTTGGGGCAATTAGGGATGGGCAATAAATGCTGCCTAACCAGTGATACCCTCATCCCATAAATGAATAACAAAGACAAAGTATTAATATCGGGGTCTTTAACCCACTCATTGGACTTTTCACCATCAAGCGGGATTTTGTGAGACTGGTGATACGGACTCTGAGATAGAGCTCCAAGTGCCACCCTCACCAAAGTCCTCGCATGTACAGAAGGCAGTGTGAGACTTACTTATTTGTATATACATTTGTTATGTAGCTTAAGCTAATTTATTCTTTCATTAGATTAAATTAATAAATTTGCTTCATATTAAAGTGCACGTGTCTTTTTTGATTTATTTTGATCAGACCAATCTTCTAAATAATAACAATAATAATATACCGTAAGCCTTCATCACATTCTGGTCTCTGCTTGAACACTTTGGAATGGGTACTATATAAAAGTAAGTTGCTGTTGCTGGTGTCAAGCCAACAAAATTCAAAATGTGAAAAATTAATGCACTGGAGAAAAAGAATTATACCAAATGGAGAATGTTAATTACATTAAAATAAAGTACCCTGTGACAACATTCTTTAGTTACGCTTTACTAAATTATCGTGACTGAGAGCCACCAGTTTCTATGGGTTGAATCTTACACTTCATTGACAAAGTTGAATTTTAGGGAGAATTTCTAACTTGCTTACTCACCCTATCTTACCAAACTCATCATATTAACTACCCACCTCACCATATGGTATTTCCCACATTCAATTTGTGCTCTTTCTTACCATGCACCATTTCTGGATCAACATGCTGCTCAGTGCACATCTGCCCAACAACTGGCATCCATTGTGCCCAACCCATCATTAAAACATGCAGTCAATCAGGCTGATTCCAAAGTTGCCTTGCTCATTGAAGGACAGAATCTGAACATGGTGAAGGGAAGATGGCACCATTTTTCTCTGGCAGGCATCTGAAGGCCCTCGTGGTTAGGTGGTGTAACAAAGAGGTAACATTTTCCTGGAGGAATGGCAGAGTAGGAGATACCAGCAGATCTTGGTCTGAGGTGGCCACTTAAGTCAGTGCCAAGTTCAGAGAGCAGCTGAAAAGCTAGCAGTACTGATCTTCTCTGCTGTGCCAGGGTAAGTGCTACATTCTTCACTGTGTCAACTTAGGCGCACTCTATCCCTACTAGTGCACCCATTTCCCACCAAAGCTCTTGCCACAACCCTCACTGTCGCCTGCAACACATTCCCCACCTGTACTTTCCCCTCAGCCTCCCACAGCACCAATCCTACATGCCCTTAGTGCTGCCTTATTATTCCTTTGGAATGCTACACCACCCTTTCGCCACAAGCACCAGGACTAACAGCCATGCCACCCACTGCAATCTCGCTCCTTTCCCCACTTTATCATATTGAAGTTAGGCAAATAACATGGTGGAGAGTGCCCATTAAGGTGGGGATGCACACAATTAAGAAAACAACAACAAGTTTTAGTAAGCATAACACAGTACATATTGTGGTTGGTTGGCTCGCTGAGCTGATTCGTTGTTCCGCAGATGTTTTGTTACCTGGGAACAGTTCTGAGGAAGGGTCAGCGGACCCAAAACGTTAACTCTGTTTTTCCTTTCACAGATACTGCCAGGCCTGCTGAGCTCCTCCAGCAACTTTGTTTTTGTTTTAATTCTGCATCGTACCCTTCATCAAACAATTTGTACAACGTTGCAAAGAATGAACATTCCTTGTTCAGTCTTTTGATTAGGAGTTGGGAAGTCATGTTGAGATTGTACAGGACACTGGTGAGGCCTGTTCTGGAATACTGTGTCCAGTTCTGGTTGCCAAGTTACAGGAAGGATATTATTAAGCTGGAGAAGATTTGGAAGAGATTTGCCAGGATGTTGCTGGGTATGGAAGGTTTGAATAATAAAGGTTGGTTGGTTAGGCAAGGACTGTTTTCACTGGAGTTTAGGAGATTGAGAGGCAACCTTTATAGCGGTTTATAAAATAAATAGATAAATATATAAAATAGAGTTAATGGTAATTGTCTTTTCCCTAGGATGGCAAGGCCAGGTGGCACATTTTTGAGGTGAGAAACTTAAAGACATGATGGGCAAATATTTTATTCAGAAGGTGGTTTGCATGTCGAATGAACTTCCAGAGGATGTGAGTAAACAATTATAACATTTGAAAGACATTTGGATAAGTACATGAATAGGAAAGGTTTGGAAGAATATGGGCCAGGATCAGGCAGGTGGGACTAGTTGGTTTGGAATTATGTTAGTCATGGACTAACTGGACCAAAGGGTCTGTTTCCCTGCTGTATGCATCTATGACAATGCAAGTCTTCTTGTGCAATGATAGTAATCCTACCTCTGGGCCAGATGTTCTGGGTTTAAGTCCTTTACCATGACTTGTTGGCTAACAAAGGTGTATTTGCATGTGGCAAAACATGCTGACAGTCATCTTGTAAGGACTTCCAAGTTGTGCGACAGTAGGGAATAAATGGAAAACAAAGCTTCCTGGTCAGCCATCTTGCAGAAGGCAATTGCAAACCACTAAAGTACTTAAGTATGGACCATCAAATGAAGGTCACAGCCTAACCCTCAGAAATAAGGGTGGAGGAAAACACTGGTGAAGCTATGGAGGCTTCTTTCTAAGTTTCCTTTGACACTTTGTTCGTGAATTTTCTGGATCAGTGGTGATGACAACATGTCAGCATTCACCACCATTACCTCTCTGAAACCGACCAGAACTTAAGGATGTTGAGGGCATGGGCAGATCAGCATGGAATCCTGAGGTTCCAGGTTGTCACACGAGGCCAAATTATAATGGTGGTGGTGTCTTGCTAGGTCCTCATGTCCCACCAATTTCCTGCAATTGTGAACAAGCAGAGAATGGGATGCCAGCCCTTCAATGCAAAACGGTTTTCCGATGAAGGGTCTAGGCCTGAAACATCAGCTTTTGTGCTCCTGAGATGCTGCTTGGCCTGCTGTGTTCATCCAGCTCCACACTTTGTTATCTTGGATTCTCCAGCATCTGCAGTTCCCATCATCTGAGCAACCTTTCCAGCAATGCCAGTACTCACGCACTGGCTGCTGCCAGAATTGCAAGAAGTTCCACAAAAGCTACTCTGAGTGGGTCCAGGTTTTTTTTTCCTCTGTGGGGGAGAGCATTGACCACTCCTGTTAGTTAGAGCGGGGAGGGGCGTTTACTCAGCATGTAGATTCTGGGGACCAAGTTGAGACGCTTGATACTACGTCATCGAACTGCGTCACCGGCTGGTGACGCACTCTGTGCGCGACAGAATAGACATGGCAACGGTCGATAGCAGAGGTGAGGCTGCCTATACCCGGGCTTGGGAGAAAGGGGAGCGGCCGGGGGCAGAAAGGGGAGGGGAGGCGAGGCGGACTGGGGCGTGGGGGGTAAAGGGGAGGGGGCGGCGGGGGTTGAGAAGGGGAGGTGAGGGGGGCGGCTGGGGAAAAGGAGTCTCCCTCCTGCGGGCTGGTGTATTCTGACCCTGCTTCAGAGGAGAGAGGAGAACGCGTCCCCAGGGGTAACATTTCAGGTTTTCTGTAGTTTTTTTTACTGTAGGAAATTTAGCAGTCAAATTGTATTTGGTAGTATCCCAAAAACAGCAGTGAGATAGTGATCAAGATAATAAAATGTGAGGCTGGATGAACACAGCAGGCCAAGCAGCATCTCAGGAGCACAAAAGCTGACGTTTCGGGCCTAGACCCTTCATCAGAGAGGGGGATGGGGGGAGGGAACTGGAATAAACCACTCCCCCTCCCATTCTCTTGATGACATGTCCATCATGGGCCTCCTGCACTGCCACAATGATGCCACCCGAAGGTTGCAGGAACAGCAACTCATATTCCGCCTGGGAACCCTGCAGCCATATGGTATCAATGTGGACTTCACCAGTTTCAAAATCTCCCCTTCCCCTACTGCATCCCTCAACCAGCCCAGTTCGTCCCCTTCCCCCCACTGCACCACACAACCAGCCCAGCTCTTCCCCCCCACCCACTGCATCCCAAAACCAGTCCAACCTGTCTCTGCCTCCCTAACCGGTTCTTCCTCTCACCCATCCCTTCCTCCCACCCCAAGCCGCACCCCCCGCTACCTACTAACCTCATCCCACCTCCTTGACCTGTCCGTCCTCCCTGGACTGACCTATCCCCTCCCTACCTCCCCACCTACAATCTCTCCACCTATCTTCTTTACTCTCCATCTTCGGTCCGCCTCCCCCTCTCTCCCTATTTATTCCAGTTCCCTCCCCCCATCCCCCTCTCTGATGAAGGGTCTAGGCCCGAAACGTCAGCTTTTGTGCTCCTGAGATGCTGCTTGGCCTGCTGTGTTCATCCAGCCTCACATTTTATTATCTTGGAATCTCCAGCATCTGCAGTTCCCATTATCTGTGAGATAGTGATCAGATCATTCGAACATGATTGGGTCAGTCCTGATTTTGGCAAATTGATTGCTATTGATAAAGTTCCCTGGAAGAACTTCCCTCTTCTTCAATGGTGTCATGTGATTTTTGTTTACACATAGTTGAGAAGGCCCAAGAGGCCAGGCCGCAGTTTAACATCTCATCTGAAAGGTTACAGATCAGTTAGTGTTCCCTTAGAACTGCGTTGGAGGGCAAACATTTCATGCCAGTCTGAGCATATCTGAAAAGTAGGATTCAGCACTAGAGATTATGGCACAGATGATAAAACAGATGGTGGGTGCCTAGTTGACTCGTGTCAGAAGTCAGGAAGGTTCAGTAGGGAACATAATGTTTGAGAAGTTTGCAGTGCTAGGGTGGATTTTTATAGATTTAGCTGTGACAAAGGTGGAATAATTGTGTTAAAGCATTTGATAGTTCAGTCTGTAACAGTCATAGAATCATTAAATCTGTGCTGACCTGTCTACACAAATAACTCACTGCAACACCCTGGAGCTGCGCAAAAATGAAGAGGAACAGTTGTACAAAATCTTTACAAACAATGGGTATCCTAACAGCTTCAACTGCCGATGCCTGGCAAATTAAAAAAAACACCAAGAAGACACCGTATGCCCCAACACACTCATTTCCGCCCCCCCCCCACCCTATATTAGAAACACATTGGAACTGATTTCAAGATTCCAATGACCCCTTGGAATAAGGATAGCACACAAACCAACTGCCGCACTTCACCAGTTACCCTCAAAGACGAAAGATTCCGTACCCACAATGAGTGGGACAAATCCGATATACAAAGTGTCATGCAACAACTGCAAGAAACACTAAAAACGATAGATGGGCAGAAAACTCACACCAGGGTACGTGGACACCAACTCTCAGCAAAATCGCACAACCAACTCTCCCTTATTACAATACAGTCTGACATAGAAGAGACAAAGTAACAGTACTAGAACAAGCAAAACAAAACAAGCACAAGAATTCCTGGAGGCCTGGTTTTCCACCACTGGTACAATAAACAAACATGTTGAAATAGACCCCATCTGCGTACACAATTGTGCAAGGCAGTGGACCCCACATGACAGACAGGACCATATAAATTCAGAGCAGGACAGAACTATGGTGCTTCAGTGCACACAAGGCAAAACTGAAGATGTCACCTGGAGGGGAGACTAAACGTTTGTGTGAAAACCAGTCAGCTTGGCAAACAAACCAACACCACCGTACAAATCCCACTTTCCAGCACTTGGCCTATAGCCTTAAATGTTACGACATCTCAAGCACCATCCGTGTAATTTTTTAAAATGTCCCTGTCTTTACTGCCCTCCCAGGCAGTGCATTCTAGATTCCCACCCCCTCTGGATGAAAAAGGGTCTCCTTAAATTCCCTCTAAACATTTTGTCCTTCCCCTTAAAATGATGCCCCTTCACCATTGACCTTTCACCTGAGGGAAACAGCTACTTTGTATCCATCCCATCCTTGCCCCTTATGATCCTATACCTCAGTCAAGTCCCTTTCAGCCTTATCTGCTCTAAGGAAAATAGCCTGAGCCTCTATTCATTGCTGAAAAGGCTGCAACATTAGCAATATCCTGGTGAATCTCCTCTGCACCCCTCCAGTGTATTTGCATCCTTTTCATGGTGTGTTGACAAGAACTGTACACCATACTCGCTGTGGCTTAACCAAAGCTCTAACATAACCTTCCTGCTCTTACAGTATATGCCATGACTGATCAAGGAAGGCGTCCCATATGCCTTCTTATATTCGCCATATTAATCAGCCCTGTCATATTCAGGGATCTGTGCTCAAGCACCCCAAGATCCCTTTGTCCTCTGAGCATCCTAATCCTGCCATTCATTGAGTATTCCCTTGTCTTCCACTTCACAATGTTCATGGTTAAATTCCAGCTGCCACTGATCCTCCCTTCTGACAAGTTTGTCCATGTTCTCCTGTGACCTGAGACATTCTTCCTCACCATCAATCACCTGCCAATCTTCATGTGCTCCACAAATTTACTTATCATTTCCCCCACATTCTTATCGATCTTATATATATGTATCACAAACAGAATGAACTCAACACTAATCCCTATGATATGTCAGTGGCCCCACGAGTAAGGGTCACTCGCCGCAACATTAATTCTGTTTTCTCTCCATGGATGCTGCCAGAACTGCTGATTTTCTAGCAATTTCAGTTTTTATTCATTTCAGACGTCCAGCATCAGCAGTTCTTCATTTTACTTTTATCGCCGTCCTCTATCTCCTACCACTAAGCCAAATTATCCTGGCTGCCATGTGCTTTTATCTTCATTATTAGTCTCTTATGTGAGTCCTTGTTAAATGTTTTTCTGAAATCCATATAAATTACATCAACTGCACTATCCTCATCTGCACATTTTAATCCTGAAAATTTGTATTTGTTTGAATGACTTCCTTCTGACATAGCCATGCTGATTTATCCCCGATCAAACCTTGCCTGTTCCAGAGAAAACTAGTTGTCTCCTTCAGAATTTTCATCAATAGTTTAACATTGGGCTGTATAGGTCACAGTATCTTTATTTTAATTTCCAAGTGTGCATTAAATAATCTCAACCTTGAAAGTGATAGGCAGCCTTAATACGACTTAGGGTTGAGAGGGGGAGGTACAGGCAGAGTTCTCATTATTATGGCTCTTGCTTAAATGTGTGCAAATTGGCTGAGGAGAGGATTAAAACTTGCCAAGATGCCTTTGTGTTTGAATAGTCTGACTGATTGGCATGTGGAATGGATACTTGGGTAAGGCAATAGAGGATAATTGCTGTTCGAATGATAGCCTAGTAGGGCTTTCAGAAGATGGGAGACAAGAAGAATTCAGTGGCTTTATTTTCTGATATATAGTGAACTGTGCAAGTGCATTTAGTTAAAGCTTGGTGACAACATTTATGTGTTTTCTCCACTTTCTTTGCATTCTGAATGGATTATTCCAATTAACATTTTAAAAAATATTTTCCTTATATTCATGTCATTCTGTTTCTTCAGATAACCTGCTGGGGATTTCGTGGGTGGACAGTGCTTGGATTCCAATATTAAATCCAGGAAATGTGCTTGACTACTTCTCGGAAAGAAGCAACCCCTTTTACGATCGCACTTGCAACAATGAGGTGGTCAAAATGCAGCGTCTCAGCCTAGAACATTTGCAGTAGGTGTTGGTTGATAATCAGCACAGCCTGAATTGTGGTTGTGTTTACCATTTTCCCAGAATAGCAATGTAAAATCTAAATCCATTTTCCGTTCAGTAATGATTTTTAAAGCTAACGTTTGCATTCGTGCTATGTTGTTGTAGATTGACTAGACATTCGACATGATAATATATGGTGATTATAAGAAAATATGGAAGAGTAATTCTTGACCATGTATAAGTCAGTGCTTTTGATAGCCTTGCTGAAGAACTAATAATTTGACAAAATTGATTTTGGTCTAATGGCCTAAGGTATAAAGAAATGATGATCCTAATTTCAAGAATTTACTCAGTTTTCCAAATTAAGAACTTCAATTTTCTATATAAAGATCTGAATTATTCTCAATTTTCTGTGCCTTTTACATTCATATCCATTACTTTATTTTTCTTTTGATTAATGGTTTATCTTTTCACTCGCTTGTCTTAGTAAAATTATGATAAAAGGCTGATTAGCGCCACATAGGGCCCTAGAAGGGAATTTACACATGATGGCTGAGGTCTTAAGTGAATACTTTAAATCTTTCTTTACCAAAGAGCAGGATGCTTCCTGGGCCATAATAAAGGGGGAGGTCATTGTGACATGGACTGAGCTAAAAATGGGTAAAGAGGGATTATTGGAAGGTCAGGCTGTATTTTTGAAAACAACTGTCAAGGACGAGATAAGTCCATCTGTGAATGTTGAGGGAAGTAAGGATAGAGATTTCAGAGGTACTTCTAATCCTCCTTTAGATATGGGGGTGGTGCGAGAGGTCTGAGGAATTTGCAGCTATTATGCACTTGTAAACTAAAGGCGTATAAGGATAAATCTGGTTCAGTAATTTTAATCTCAGTGATAGGAAAGCTTTTATAAACAATAATCTGGGACAAAGTTAACAGTCGCTTGGATAAGATGGGTTAATTAAGGAATGCCAGCATAAATTTATTAAAAAATAAACTTTGTTTAACCCTTATTAGCCAGCAAAAACTCAACAAGTTAATCAGGTCGGTGCAGTTAATGTGGTATGCATAAACTTTTAAAAGATGTTTGATAAACTGTGACATAATAGACTTGCCAGCAAAAATTGTGACCAATGGAATAACAGTAACAGTGGCATCATGGATGTGAGGTAGGTGGAGTGACTGTAAATAGTGAAATGGTGAATACTTGTGTTTTGCACTCGTGGAATATATATAAAGATGGGCGAAATTGCAACTGTTCTCATTGGAGATAGTTGAAGAAAATTGTTAGTGATACCCCTAAGCATGAACAATATGGACAGAGTAGATAACCTATCTGTTAAGGTTCATTAACCACAGGATTTCTCTGGTATTTTTGCCAATCACCTTAAATCATATTTATCATAAGTATAGTGCTTTTTATTCAGCATTGCACTGCCTGAAAGTGTAATGGAAGCAGATGGCCTTCAAAAGAGAAATCGACAATTAACTCAAAGGAGAGACATTTGCAGGGCTGTGGAGAAGAGGCAAGGTGAACATCTCTTACAGCTTTCTGACATGGTCATTACGCATCACATGGTCTCCTGTGCTGTCACCATTCTGATTCTTTTATTGATGATGTTCAACTTATCGTGTCTGGGGGTTGTATGTGAAGCTGTGTACTAATTTCAACATTGATTCTGCTGTAGAATTTTCACTAAACATTTGTTTTTGTTCTTGTGCAGCAACATGACTGGCTTGGAATACATTCTACTACATGCTCAGGAGCCCATACTGTATATTATTCGGAAGCAACACAGACACTCTCCAACACAAGGTAAGACATATCTGTATCATAAAAAGGCAGTTGTTATGCAGTTAAGAGCAACTTTCCAGTGTTTCATGTACCAGGTATCTTTAGTGTTTAGAACATTGTTATATTTGTGTGGTTTGGATAAAGATTCATTCCAAACTTCTTCATCTATTCCAAAGTTGTTTGCTTTCATTCAAGCTAGTAATGTTCATCTTAACAAACAGAAAATACAGAACATTGCAGTGGAGGTATATTCATGATCAAAATGAAGATAGGAAAATTCAGTCCAAAGTTGTAGCATTGACTGATATTTGAATTTTATGTAGAAGAGCTATTACAGATGAAGGAACAAATAGTGGTTGCAGCATTTTCCACCGCTGACCCTCCGAATAATTTTTCCTGTGTGGCTGCTGTTGATTATGTTCTGTTTATTTTTGCCAATTAGTTATTGTTTATAATTTGCAATGTAAACCTAGACTTTTATCTACTCCTAAATTGGCACTGTCTAGGAATAAATACTTGCCCAAATCTCATCAAAAACAGGTCAATGCCCAAAAACTAGACTGATGAAAATCCTTAGCATCTCGTAAGTCATCATCCACCAACTGAATGATTGATTCAGCTGCTAATCATGAAGAAGTTGGCTTTTTAAAATCTCTCAGTTGTTAGTACTAATCAACACCCGTAATGCAGGATATGTTTTAACCAACTAAATTAGGTAAATATGCAGTTTGGCTGGTTCAATTTGCATGCCTCCCTTTCTCAAGTCTTCATATTCTTTGCATTTTCCACATCCTAAATATTAACAATTATTCCAAATGTAAAACTAAAGCCATATGTGCACATTCTGACCATTAGTACAATAAGCAACATTAAGAAGTTTTTCTTATGCACTCTGCAACAACATATTCACTGCTATAATAAGGAGGAATGTGACAGCTGGTTTGCATTATAATAAAATAAAGCAGGTAACTATTTCAGCAGCATGGCAGAGGAATAAGTACTGGCTAGGGCTTCAATGTAAGGTCTTTTGCAAGGAAGAAAGAAGTACCAGTTCCTAAAATAGGTATACTGATAGTGGCATTCCATCAGTACTGCATTGAATTGACAATGCGCACCAAATCTGTGAAGCCTGTGGAGTAGTATTTGAATCCATAACCTGCATTAAGAGAACCCTCATTTGATGCAGCATGGAAGAAGGCCACTTGATTTATGTGTTTGTGTCTGAACATTTTTTCCTCTGTGTCAGAAGATTGTGAGAGTTTAAGTCCCTGGTTAGAACTTAAATATACCATCAAGTTTGTCACTCAGTTGCACAAATGGGATAACTGCATAGTGACAATTCTTGCGCTGAGAATTTACTCTAAAGTCTGTCTACCTTCTATGGTGATATTGATGTGGATGTTGAGATTGCATGGCACTATTTTGCAATAGCAGCAATGATGCTTCCTCACTTTGCTGCTTTGTGGACCTTCGTTTGTGTGGAATGGCGATAGCGCTGGAGCCAATGAGTCGCTGTACCTCAATTTGTAAGCGAGGTGTTTTGAAATGTGTGCGGAAGATGTGCTAATGTATCATAAAAAATACAAGTCTATATTTTAACATTTAGATTCAGTTAACAAATAGTTTGGATAAAAGATTGATTCACAAAATATGTTTGAGATTGGGATCCAACTGCCAAAATTCCTGTAATTGTTCCATATTGAGCCACTTTACTGAAGGCTGTTGCCATGTATCTGACTGCTGTGTCTTCTCTGAAGTGACGGACACGTCTTACTTGCCCAGGTTTGTTTCCTGCCATTGAAATCACCTTGCCTTAAGACAATCATTTGAGCAGCATTAATTACCCTCCAGTGCGTTACCCAAGTATCCATTCTGTATCTGTCTTTCTGGATAGTGTGAGTCTGTCTGGCTGTGCAATCCAAAGGCATTTCAGCAAGTTTTAATCCACTCTTCATCTGATTTGCATGTAAACAAAGTCGTAAGAGTGGGAACCCTGTCTCAACCCTAAATCACATGAAGTGTGCCTGTCAGCTTCAAGGCTGATATTATTTAATGCACAGAATGAAATTAAAACAGAGATATTGTGATCTATGCAGCATAATGTCAAACTATTGGGGAAAATTCTGAAGGGTTAAATTAATGAATGTTAACCACTTGTTAATCTTCTAATAACATTAATTATTCTTTATCTGTAAAATAAATTCCATTCTTTATATGACTTTAGATTAATTCTTTGCGCTAATTGTGTTCCCGTTCTAGTTACTCCTTTGGCTGACTATTATATCATTGCTGGAGTGGTGTATCAAGCGCCTGATTTAGGATCAGTAATAAACTCTAGAATGGTGGGTGACTTTGTTTCAAGTGACTTTTTAATGCTAGTTTGTGGTATGTCTCAATCAAAAATGATGTTTTTTGATTGTGTATATTGATAAGGTTGCTGAGAACACTTAAACTGAAGAACCTGGCCAATTTGTTGGATTTGCAGTGCAAATTGGCTTTTTTATGGCCTGCCTTATCTGCAAGCAAAGAAAGGAAAGTGTGCCTTTTCTCCTGTCCCTCCTTTTTGTAGTTGTATTATGCATAAGTGAAAATTGAGAGATATTGTATGACCTGTTACACTTTCTGTCGCTAATTCACTAGTAGAAAAAGGCATTAGACTGATAAAAGAAACTAATGTCAGATTTAAATGCAAATATTTCATTCAACCTTTACAAACAAATTATGAAATGCAATAATGCAGAAAGATGACATTCGGCCTGTCGCGTCTATACTGGCTCTTCTAAAGAGCAATTTCTTTATAATCGTATTCCCATTTTCTTTCCTTATAGCTCTGCGCTTTTCCTCCTACAGGTATTTATCTAATCCATTTTAGAAGGCTACTATTGAATCTGCATTGACTCTCCTAACATGAGTGAATTCCAAATCCTAACCATTGTTTTTCACAAAAAGGTTTCTCCTCATGTTCTCTCAGGTTCTTTAGTAAGTGACCTTAAGTTTGTGTCTTTTGTTTATTGATCCTTCAACTATTGGAAACAGTTTGACTTTAATTATAAAGGTAGATTCATTATTTATGCTGTCAAATCTCCACTTAGTTTCTCTATTATAAGGAGAATAACCCGAGCTTCTCCAGTCCTGCCATATAACTATAATCCCTCATTCCTGAAACCATTCTACTAATCTTTTCTGTAACTTTGCCAAAGCTTTCAATACCTTCCTAAAATATGGTAGCCAGAATTGGATATTGTACTCAAGCTGGGTCAGAATTAACATGTTTTACAGGTTTAGAATAACTTAATCATTCTGTGTCTCTATTATAAATTGGAAAATGTCATATTCTTTATTAACTACTTGTTAACACATCTTGTCAACTTCAAAGGTTTGTGCAGAAAACATGCTCAAGTCCTTCTGTTCTTTTAAAAGCTGTGCAATGTATATTTAGTAATTATGATTCTGTGTATTTTTGCTATCAAAGGTGTCACCTCAGTTTGTAACACTGAATTTAATCTGTCATTTGTCTACCCATTCCATCAGTGTCTGTACGTTCTCTTGATGTCAGTTATTTTCCTCAAATGTTTACTACAGACCCAAGTTTTCCTCATCATCATCAATCATCCTCATAGAATCTGTACAGTGTGGAAACAGGCCCTACAGCCCAACAAGCCCACACCGACCTGCAGAGCATTCCACCCAGAACCATCTCCCCTATAATCCACCTAATATGCACATCCTTAAACACTACGGGCAACTTAGCATGGCCTATCCTCCAAGCCTGCACCGTGGCTGGCTCTGCTGTACAGAAAGGCGGGAAAAAGAGTGGAAGGGCTATAGTCATAGGGATTCGATTGTAAGGGGAGTCGATAGGCAGCTCTGTGGTTGAAAACGAGACTCCCAGATAGTGTGTTGCCTCCCAGGTGCATGGTTCAGGGGTGTCTCAGATCGACTGAAGGACATTCTGAAGGGGGAGGGTGAACAGCCAGCTGTCGTGGTGCATCTAGGCACCTTTGATATAGGTAAAACGTGGGACGAGGTCCTACAAGCAGAATTTAGGGAGTTACGAGCCAAGTTAAAAAGTAGGACCTCAAGGGTAGTAATCTCGGGATTGCTACCAGTGCCACGTGCTAGTCAGAGTAGAAATGAAAGAAAAGGTAGGATAAATGAGTGGTTTGAGAGATGGTGCAGGAGGGAGGGGTTCAGATTTTTGGGACATTGGGATCAGTTCTGGGGGAGGTGGGACTATTACATATAGGACGGTCTACACCTGGGCAGGACTGGAACCAATGTCTTAGGGGATGCTTTTGCTAACGCTGTTGGGGAGGGTTTAAATAAATGTGGCAGGGGGATGGGAACCAAATGAGGTGATTAGTGGGCAGTAAGAAGGTAGTAACTAAAGCCTGTAAGGAACTAGGTAATGAAGTCACTGTGACTAAAGGGAAGAATAGGCAGAGAGCAGATGATGAACGCAAAGGGATAGGTGGTCTGCGGTGCATTTGTTTTAATACGAGAAGTGTAGTAGGTAAGGCAGATGAACTTAGGGCTTGGATTAGTACCTGGGAGTATGATGTTATTGCTATTACTGAGACTTGATTGAGGGAAGGGCAAGATTGGCACCCAAATATCCCAGGATATGGATACTTCAGGCGGAATAGAGAGGGAGGTAAAAGGGGTGAAGGAGTTGTACTAGTGGTCAAAGAGGATGTCACAGCTGTGCTGAAGGAGGGCACTATGGAGGACTCGAGCAGTGAGGCAATATGGGCAGAGCTTAGAAATAGGAAGGGTGCGGTAACAATGTTGAGGCTGTACTACAAGCCTCCCAACAGCGAGTGTGAGATAGAGGCACGAATATGTAGACAAATTATGGAAAGATGTAGGAGCAACAGGGTCGTGGTGATGAGGGATTTTAATTTTCCCAACATTGACTGGGATTCACTTAGTGTTAGGAGTTCAGATTGAGCAGAATTTGTAAGGAACATCCAGGAGGGTTTTATGGAGCAGTATGTGAATAGTCCAACTTGGGAAGGGGCCTACTGGACCTCGTGTTGGGAAATGAGCCCGGCCAGGTGGTTGAAGTTTGAGTAGGGGATTACTTTGGGAATAGTGATCACAACTCCGTAAGTTTTAGAATACTGATGAGTAAAGACGCGAGTGGTCCTAAAGGAAGAGTGCGGAATTGGGGGAAAGCCAACTATAGTGAAATTTGGCAGGACCTGGGGAATGTGGATTGGGAGCAGCTGTTTTGAGGGTAAATCCACATTTGATATGTGGGAGGCTTTTAAAGAGAGGTTTATTAGAGTGCAGGACAGACATGTCTGTGTGAAAATGAGGGATAGGAAGGGCAAGATTAGGAAACCGTGGATGACAGTTGAAATTGTGAGACTAGCAAAGAGGAAAAAGGAAGCATAAATAAGGTCTAAGCGACTGAAAACAGACGAAGCTTTGGAAGAATGTTGGGAAAGTAGGACCTATCTGAAATGAGGAATTAAGAGGGCTAAAGAGGATCATGAAATATCTTTAGCAAACAGGGTTAGGGAAAATCCCGAAGCCTTTTATTCGTACATAGGGAGCAAGAGGGTAACTAGAGAAAGGGTTGGCCCACTCAAGGGCAAAGGAGGGAAGTTATGCGAGGAGTCAGAGAAAATGAGTGAGATTCGTAATGAGTACTTTGCGTAGGTATTCATGAGGAGAGGGACATGACGGATGTTGAGGTCAGGGATAGATGTTTGATTACTCTAGGTCAAGTCAGCATAAGGAGGGGGGACGTATTGGGTATTCTAAAAGGCATTAGGGTGGGCAAGTCCCCAAATCCAGGTGGGACCTATCCCGGGTTACTGAGGGAAGCGAGAGAGGATACAGCTGGGACCGTAACAGATACCTTTGCAGCTTTCTTGAGCGCGGGTGAGGCCCCAGACGACTGGAGAATTGCTAATGTTGTCCCCGAACTTAAGAAGGGTAGCAAGGATAATCCAGGTAATTATAGACCAGTGAGCCTGACATCAGTGGTGGGGAAGCTGCTGGAGAAGAAACTGAGGGATAGGATCTATTTACATTTGGAAGAAAATGGGCTTATTAGTGATAGGCAGCATGGTTTTGTGCAGGGAAGGTCATGTCTTACCAATTTGATAAAATTCTTTGAGGAAGTTGAGATGTGGGAAGGGCTGTAGATGTTATATACATGGACTTCAGTAAGGTGTTTGATAAGGCTCCCCATGATAGGCTGATGGAGAAAGTGAAGTCGCATGGGGTCCAGGGTGCACTAGCTATATAGATAGACAACTGGCTGGGCAACAGGAGACAGAGAGTTGCAGTAGAAGGGAGTTTCTCAAAATGGAGAACTGTGACCAGTGATGTTCCACAGGGATCCATGTTGGGACCACTGTTGTTTGTGATATACATAAATGACCTGGAGGAAGGTATTGATGGTCTGATTAGCAAGTTTGCAGATGATGCTAAGATTGGTGGAGTAGCAGATAGTGAAGGGGACTGTCGGATAATGCAGCAGAATATAGATAGATTGGAGAGTTGGGCAGAGAAATGGCAGATGGAATTCAATCCAGGCAATTGCAAGGTGATGCATTTTGGAAGATCCAATTCAAGAGTGAACTATGTGGTAAATGGAAAAGCCCTGGGGAAAATTGATGTACAGAGAAGTGTCCATTGTACCCTGAAGGTGGCAGCACAGGTCGATAAAGTGGTCGAGAAGGCATACAGCGTGCTTTCATTCATCGGACAGGGTATTGAGTACAAGAGTTGGCAGGTCATGTTACAGTTGTATAGGACTTTGGTTCAACTGCATTTGGAATACTGCATACAGTCCTGGTTGCCACAATGCCAAAAGGATGTGGATGCGCTGGAGAGGGTGCAGTGGAGGTTCACCAGGATGTTGCCTGGTATGGAGGGCACTAGCTATGAAGAGAGGTTGAGTGGATTAGGATTATTTACATTAGAGAGATGGAGGTTGAGGACGGACCTGATTGAGGTCTACAAAATCATGAGAAGTATAGACAGCGTGGATAGCAAGAAGCTTTTTCCCTGAGTGGGGGACTCAATTACAAGGGTCACGATTTCAAGGTGAGGGGGGTAAAGTTTAAGGGAGATATTCGTGGAAAGTTCTTTATGCAGAGGGTGGTGGGTGCCTGGAACGTGTTGCCAGCGGAGGTGGTAGAGGCGGGCACGATAGCATCATTTAAGATTTATTTAGACAAATACATGAATGGGTCGGGAGCAGAGGCATACAGATCCTTGGAAGATAGGCGACAGGTTTAGTTAGAGGATCTGGATCAGAACAGGCTTTGAGGGCCAAAGGGCCAGTTCCTGTGCTGTAATGTTCTTTGTTCTTCAGACTGTGGGAGGAAACTGGAGCACCCAGAGGAAAGCCACACAGACACAGCGAGAATGTGCAAGCTCCACATAGACAATCACCCGAAGCTGGAATTGAACCTAGGTTCCTGGAGCTGTGAGGCAGTAGCGCTAACCACTGAGTTACTGTGCTGCCTGCATTGTTCATTTGCAAATTACAACACTTTACTCGACACCCCTAAAGGCAAATCCTCTGAACGGTTGTGGCTAGCACGTCAACAATGTAGGATACATTACATGTGGACCAGGTTGCTTCCATGAATCATTTGAACCTATTATTGATAGCATTATGGAAATGTGCAGTCTGCATGATTACTATGTTCACCTCTAGGTTTAACAAGTGTTTTGACACTGAAATTTTTTGGTCCTTGTGTAATTAGAACACCGTATAAGCCTCTGTGTAATAGTGTTAAACTACATCGTGCATCTAGTCATGCTCATTTCAATGCTGTGTCATACTAGGGTGCATATGCTAATCTCCATTTCCTTTCAAGGCAGCATTTTTCTTTCTATGCACTGTGAAAAGAATGGTGCATTGCTGGAGATGTGGCAACTGATACATTGCTTTTATATCTTGTTACCCCAATTAGCTGACAGCAATACATGCAGTTCAGTCTGCATTTGATGAAGCCATGTCTTACTGCCGATACCATCCTTCCAAAGGATATTGGTGGCATTTCAAGGATCAAGATGAGAGGGGTAAGTGCTAACATGGTGCGAGCAGGAAGTTTGCTAAAGCCTTCTAAAGATGGCCACTTTCATAAAATAGCGAGTTTTGAGAAGATTTGTAGCTCAGGTTGAGGTTCCGGATGTGAGTTTGCTCGCTGAGCTGGAAGGTTCGTTTTCAGACGTTTCGTCACCGTTTTTTTTATTTGAAAAAATATACTTTATTCATAAGATGTACAAAAAATAAAACATATTTATACGCCTACCCAATCATGCAAGCCGCTCCGGGGGTACATACATCAACGAAAGGAAAAAAACAAACAAAGAAGAAGAAAAAACAAAGCAAAGAAAATACCCCGGCAGTTGTCACCCCGCACAGTCCCAGTTGGCCCCATGACCAGTGGGGAAGGCACCAGCTGGGCCCAGGTACAGGATAGGGCCCTTTTTTCTATTCGGACGAGGGGTTTCATACCGTGGTCTTTCCCCACCGCGCCTTGGCGGCGGCTGCCCCAAGCTTTACTGCGTCCTTCAGCATGTAGTCCTGGACCTTGGAGTGCGCCAGTCTGCAACATTCGGTCGGGGTCAGTTTTTTCAGCTGGCAGACCAGCAAGTTGCGGGTAGACCAAAGAACGTCTTTCACCACATTGATGGTCCTCCAGGGGCAGTTGATGTTGGTCTCGGTGTGCGTCCAGGGAAACAGCCTGTAGAGCACGGAGTCCTGCGTCACGGAGCTGCTCGGGACGAACCTCGACAAATACCACTGCATCCCCCTCCAGACCTCCTGCGCATAGGCACACTCCAGAAGGAGGTGATCGACAGTCTCGTCCCCCCCGCAGCCACCTCGAGGGCAGCGTGCGGTGGTGCAGAGATTCCGGGCATGCATAAAGGATGTCACTGGCAGAGCCCCTCTCGCCGCCAGCCAAGCAATGTCCTTGTGCTTGTTTGAAAGTTCTGGCGATGAGGCATTCTGCCAAACGACTTTGGCAGTCTGCGTGGGGAACCACACGACGGGATCCACCCTCTCCTTTTCCCGAAGGGTCTCGAGGATACTACGTGCTGACCACTGCCTGACGGCCTTGTGGTCAAAGGTGTTTCCTTTCAAAAATTTCTCCACGAAGGACAGGTGGTACGGAACAGTCCAACTACTCGGAGCATTCCGCGGCAACGAGGCCAGGCCCATCCTTCGCAACACCGGGGACAGGTAGAACCTCAGTAAGTAGTGACACTTGGTGTTTGCGTACTGAGGATCTACGCACAGCTTGATGCAGCCGCACTCAAAGGTAGCCGTCAGGGCGAGGGTGGCGTTTGGTACGCCCTTTCCCCCATTTTCCAGGTCTTCGTACATGGTGTCCCTGCGGACCCGGTCCATCCTCGGCCCCCAAATGAAGTGGAAGATGGCCCGCGTGACTGCAGCGGCGCAGGTCCATGGAATAGGCCAGGCCTGCACCACATACAACAGTACCGAAAGCCCCTCGCACCTGACAACCAGGTTCTTACCCGCGATGGAGAGGGACCGGAGCATCCACCTGCCCAGCTTCTGCTTCAATTTGGTGATAGGCTCCTCCCAAATCTTAGTGCACGCCCCAGCTCCACCAAACCAAACACCCAGCACCTTTAGGTAGTCTGTCCTGACGGTGAAGGGGATGAAGGAGCGGTCGTCCCAGTTCCCGAAGAACATGACCTCGCTCTTACCCCCAATGACTTTGGCACCCGAGGCCAGTTCAAACTGGCCGCAGATGTGCAATAGTCTACCCACTGACCGACGATCGGTGCAGAAGATGGCGACATCGTCCATGTACAGGGAGGTCTTGACCTGAAGGCCTCCGCTGCCTGGGATAGTCACGCCCTTCAGGCTCACGTCCTTCCTGATGGATGCGGCGAAGGGCTCCACACAGCACATGAACAAGGCAGGAGAGAGCGGGCAGCCCTGCCTGACTCCAGATCTGACGGGAAAACTGTCCGATTCCCACCCGTTGATCGAGACTGCGCTAACGATGTTGGCATAGAGCAGCCGATTCCAATTGCGGATGCCCTCCCCGAACCCCAATTTGGAGAGGACGCCCCTCATGTAAGCATGAGAGACCCTGTCGGAGGCCTTCTCCTGGTCCAGGCTGACGAGGCAGGTGTCCACACGCCTGTCCTGTACGTAGGCGACTGTATCCCTGATGAACGCGAGGTTCTCAGCGATCCTCCTGCCCGGCACAGCACAGGTTTGGTCAGGGTGAATCACCGACTCCAGGACAGACCTGGCCCGGTTGGCTATGACCTTGGCCAGGATTTTGTAGTCCACGTTCAATAGTGAAATGGGACGCCAATACTTAATTTCTTCCCTCTCCCCCTTCCTCTTGTAAATGAGGGTGATGATGCCCTTCCTCATGGACTTGCACATTTCCCCTGCCCGAAGCGCACTATCGTACACCTCCAGCAGGTCCTGGCCGACCAGGTCCCACAGAGCGGAATACAGCTCGACCGGTAAGCCGTCGCTCCCGGGAGTCCTATTCCTCTCCAAGGACTTGAGGGCTCTGGTCAGCTCGTCCAGGGATATCGGCCTGTCCAGCCATTCCCTCGTGCCGTCGTCTAAGTCTCCGTGATAGACAACAGGAACGACTCAGAGGCCATGCTGTCCGTGGGCTTCGTGTCGTACAGTCCGGCATAGAAGGATCTCCTGATCCTCAAAATGTCGGGCCGAGACGACGTCACCGAGCCGTCGTCCTCCTTCAGCCGGCTAAGCACAGAGCTCTCTTTGTGCACCTTCTGAAAGAAGAAACGCGAGCACGTCTCGTCCTGCTCCACGGAGCGGACCCTGGACCGGAAGATTATCCTGGAGGCCTCCGCAGTGAAGAGCGAGGCTTGCTGGCCCCTCACCTCGCGGAGGTCCTCCATGACATCGACCCCATCAACTGCAGAAGGAGCAGGCTCTGCACCCTTTTCTGGAGTCGCGACAGCTTTCCCTGCCTCTCTCTTGCCTTCCGAACACCCTTGAAGACAAAGAGCCTCTTGATGTTCTCCTTCCCTGTCTCCCACCAGTCGCTGGAGACTCAAAGAGGGGTTTCACGGTTCTCCAACCGGCGTACTCCCTCTTAAGCTCCTCGATGTTCTCTGGGGTCAAGAGAGTCGTGTTGAGCTTCCACGTCCCCTTGCCGGCCGGCTGGTCGTCCTGTAAGTGACAGTCGGCCAGCAGGAGGCAGTGGTCAGAGAAGAACATGAGCTCGATGCCGGTGGACCTGACCGAGAGTGCCCGTGACACAAACAGGAAGTCTATCCTTGAGTGAATTGACCCGTCTGGCCGCGACCAGGTGTACCTCTGCTGCGCTCCATCTGCAGGGGTGCTGAAGACGTTGAGCAGCTTGGCGTCCTTCACCGTGCCCATTGGGAATCTGGACGTGACGTCCAGTTGACTCCCCCCCACCCGCTGTCCCCACGTCGGATCTTCCATCTGCATCGATGATGCAGTTGAAGTCTCCGCCGAGGATGACCGGCCTGGACGTAGCCAGCAGGGGTGGAAGCCGCTGCAGGACGTCCAACCGCTCACTCCGTACCACTGGGGCGTACACGTTGATCAGCCTCAGGGGAGCATTCCTTTAGGTGACGTCAGCCACTAGGAGGCACCCCCCCACCACCTCCTGAACTTGAGAGATGCTGAAGTCGCGCCCCTGCAGCAGAATAGCCAGGCCCGAGGACCGACAGTCGTTAACCCCCAACCAGATCAAAGGCCCACAGGTCCAGGCGCCGGACCATTTCCCGTACCTGCCGAGGTGCGGTATCCCGCACTCCTGCAGAAACAGGAGGTCCGCCTTGATGGTGGTCAGGTAGGCCAACGTGGATACACATCTTGCGGTGGACTTGACACTACGTACATTAATGCTCACAACTCGTACCCCCATTGTGGGCAGTGACCGCAGTACCCTCCCCAAGTCCAAGGTCCAGCTCCTCCATCTGCCCCTTCATGGTCATTGCCCGGGCTAACTGCTGGACGCTCTCCGGGCTCAGGAAACCGTCCGTGCTGCCTTCTGGGTGGCATCTCCCCGTCGGGGGTGTGGAGGCAGGAGAGTCCAGCTCTGGGTCAGGCTGGGGACGCATTGTTTCCTCCTTCCCGCCTGGAAGTTCCGGGGGGCCCTCCAGTGCCCCAGCGGCACTTGACTGGGTGTCGGAGGGAGCCTCAGGATGCCTCCCGTCACCTGGAAGCAGGGTGCTGCTTTCCTTCTCCCTGGAGATCTTTAACTTCTGCTTCGGGCGGGCCGTCTCCAAATCCCCCTCGTCAGAGGAGCTCTTATAGCCCCCCTGTAGCTGCCTCTTCCTGCCTGATGGTTGCGGTTCCTGAGCCCGTCGACCACTCCCCTGTCGCCGCCTCCATCGACTCCGGGTTGTCAGGGGGGAGCGGAGCCCGCAGGCGCGCTTTGCTGGCCTCGGGCCCATCCTGCGGGGCTGGGCCATCCTGCACGACCTGGCCCTCCTGCACATTAGTGGTGTCCTTGCTGGGCCCTGGTGCCTTCCTCTCCTCCTGGGGGGCTGGCCCCGCATTGCCCCTGCCGGCGACCTGTGCGTAGGTGGTCCCCCGCTGTGGGCATGCCCTGTAGAGGTGGCCCGCTTCCCCGCAAAGGTTGCAGCTTCTCTCTCGTGGGCAATCCTTTGCAAGGTGTTCCTCCTCCCTGCAGTTCCTGCAGATGGTGGCTTTGCAGTCGGCCGCCACGTGACCTGACCTACCACAGGCATGGCAGACTTTAGGTTGCCCTGCATAGGTCAGGTAGTCCTTGCTCCCGCCGATCGCGAAGCTGGACGGTGGGTGTACGACGTTCCCATCCGCGCCCATCCTCAGCGTCACCTTGACCTGCCTCTTACTGGTCCAGATGCCAAAGCGGCCCATGATGTCAGTTAGATCCCCTTCCACCTTCACGTACCTTCCAAGGAAGGTCAGGACATCAACTGCTGGCACATGCGGGTTGTACATGTGTACAGTCACCATACGGCTCCTCTGTGCTGGCATCACAAACAGCGGGAAAGCGGTCAATACAGAGAGGGGGCCCTCACCTCCTTTCTCCTTGAAAACCTCCAGGAAGCGCTCGCAAAGCTTGGCACTCCGGAAGGTCACGTCGTAAAAACCTCCTCCAGGGAAATCCTGCAGGCAGTAAATGTCCGCAGCAGCGAACCCGCAACAGTCCAACAGGACCCTCTTCACGAAGAAGGTGCGGTCCACAGGTGCACCTTCATCCACCTTCTTTACGGAAACACGGATGGTGTTCCGGACCCCCTGACCTGGGGCACGAGCACTTGCCGCAGCCATCGTTGCAGGTTGGCTGCTCCCCTGAACCAGCGTTAGGACGAAGCCAGCATTAAGATCCACCGGTCGCAAGGGTGCACAGCCAACCCGACGTCTTCCTTTCACCTCCAACACAGCACTCTCCTCCTCTCAGTCCACAAGAGAGTGGGTCTTTATTTTGCTCCAAATGTAAGCTGGTTCACTGAGCTTGAAGGTTTGTTCCCAGACGTTTTGTCACCATTCTAGGTAACATCATCAGTGAACCTCCAGTGAAGCGCTGGTGTTATGTCCCGCTTTCTATTTATCTGTGATTTGGAGCCCATCTACCACTCCCTGAGAAAAACAACAAGAAATGGCATCACTAACGCAGGAAATGACATCACCAATGCAGGAAATGATGTCACAAACCCAAGGAAACCTAAACAGATAAATAGAAAGCGGGACATAACACCAGCGCTTCACCAGAGGCTCACTGATGATGTTACCTAGACTGGTGATGAAACATCTGGGAACAAACCGGCAAGCTCAGTGAACTAGCTTACATCTCGAACACAATAAAGACCCACTCTCTTGTGGACCGAGAGGACGAGAGTGCTGTGTTGGACGTGAAAGGAGGAGGTCGGGTTGGCTGTGCACCCTTGCGACCAGTGGATCTTAATGCTGGCTTCGGCCTAACGCTGGTTCAGGGGAGCAGCCAACCTGTAACGATGCCTGCGGCAAGTGCTCGTGCCCCAGGTCAGGGGGTCCGGAACACCATCCGTGTTTCTGTAAAGAAGGTGGATGAAGGTGCGCCTGTGGACCGCACCTTCTTCGTGAAGAGGGTCCTGTTGGACTGTTGTGGGTTTGCTGCTGCGGATATTTACTGCCTGCAGGATTTCCCCGGAGGAGGTTTTTAACGACGTGACCTTCCGGAGTGCCAAGCTTTGCGAGCGCTTCCTGGAGGTTTTCAAGGAGAAAGGAGGTGAGGGCCCCCTCTCTGTATTGACCGCTATCCCACTGTTCGTGATGCCAGCACAGAGGAGCCGTATGGTGACTGTACACATGTACAACCGGCATGTGCCAGCAGTTGATGTCCTGACCTTCCTTGGAAGGTATGTGAAGGTGGAAGGGGACCTAACTGACATCGTGGACCCCTTTGGCATCTGGACGAGTAAGAGGCAGGTCAAGGTGACGCTGAGGATGGGCGCAGACGGGAATGTCGCACACCCACCGTCCAGCTTCGCGATCGGCGGGAGCAGGGGCTACCTGACCTATGCAGGGCAACCTAAAGTCTGCCATGCCTGTGGTAGGTCAGGTCACATGGCGGCCGACTGCAAAGCCACCATCTGCAGGAACTGCAGGGAGGAGGGACACCTTGCAAAGGATTGCCCACGAGAGAGAAGCTGCAACCTTTGTGGGGAAGCGGGCCACTTCTATAGGGCATGCCCGCAGCGGGGTGCCACCTACGCCCAGGTTGCCGGCAGGGGCAATGCGGGGCCAGCCCCCCCGGAGGAGAGGAAGGCACCAGGGCCCAGCAAGGACCCCACTAATGTGCAGGAGGACCAGGCCGTGCAGGATGGGCCCAAGGCCAGCAAAGCACCCCTGCAGGCTCCGGTCCCCCCCCGACAACCTGGAGCCTATGGAGGCGGCGACAGGCGACCCAGGGGAGTGGACAACAATCCGGAAAGCGAGGAGGAAGGTGCGTCGACGGGCCCAGGAACCGCAACAATCAGGTGGGAAGAGGCAGCTACAGGGGGGCTATAAGAGCTCCTCTGACGAGGAGGATTAGGAGAGGGCCCACCCGAAGCAGAAGTTAAAGGTCTCAAGGGGGAAGGAAAGCAGCATCCCGCTTCCAGGTGATGGGAGGCGTCCTGAGGCTCACTCCGACACCCAGTCAAGTGCCGCTGGAGCACTGGAGGGCCCCCCGGAACTTCCAGGCGGGAAGGAGGAAACAGCGCATCCCCAGCCTGACCCGGAGCCGGACCCTCCTGCCTCCGCACCCCTGACGGGGGGATGCCACCCGGAAGGCAGCACGGACGGTTTCCTGAGCCCGGAGAGCGTCCAGCAGTTAGCCCGGGCAATGGGCATGAAGGGACAGACGGAGGGGCTGGACCTTGGACTTGGGGAGGGTACTGCGGTCACTGCCCACAATGAGGGTACAAGTTGTGAGCATTAATGTGCGCAGCGTCAAGTCAACCGCGAGATGTGTATCCACGTTGGCCTACCTGACCACCATCAAGGCGGACCTCCTGTTTCTGCAGGAGTGCGGGATACCGCACCTCGGCAGGTACGGGAAATGGTCCGGCGCCTGGACCTGTGGGCCTTTGATCTGGTCGGGGGGTAACGACTGTCGCTCCTCGGGCCTGGCTATTCTGCTGCGGGGGCACAACTTCACCATCTCTCAAGTTCAGGAGGTGGTGGGGGGGCGCCTCCTAGTGGCTGACATCACCTACAGGAATGCTCCCCTGAGGCTGATCAACGTGTACGCCCCAGCGGTACGGAGTGAGCGGTTGGCCGTCCTGCAGCGGCTTCCACCCCTGCTGGCTACGGCCAGGCCGGTCATCCTCGGCGGAGACTTCAACTGCATCATTGATGCAGATGGAAGATCCGGCGTGGGGACAGCGGGTGGGGGGATTCAACTGGACGTCACGTCCAGATTCCTGATGGGCACGGTGAAGGATGCCAAGCTGCTCGACGTCTTCAGCACCCCTGCAGACGGAGCGCAGCAGAGGTACACCTGGTCGCGGCCAGACGGGTCTATCCGCTCAAGGATAGACTTCCTGTTTGTGTCACGGACGTTCTCGGTCAGGTCCACCGGTGTCGAGCCGGTGTTCTTCTCTGACCACTGCCTCCTGTTGGCCGACTGTCACTTACAGGACGACCAGCCGGCCGGCAAGGGGACGTGGAAGCTCAACACGACTCTGTTGACCCCAGAGAACGTCGAGGAGCTTAAGAGGGAGTACGCCGGTTGGAGAACCGTGAAACCCCTCTTTGAGTCTCCAGGCGACTGTTGGAAGACGGTGAAGGAGAACATCAACAGGTTCTTTGTCCTCAAGGGTGTTCAGAAGGCAAGAGAGAGGCGGGGAAAGCTGTCGCGACTCCAGAAAAGGGTGCAGAACCTGCTCCTTCTGCAGTTGATGGGGTCGATGTCATGGAGGACCTCCGCGAGGTGAGGGGCCAGCAAGCCTCGCTCTTCGCCGCGGAGGCCTCCAGGATAATCTTCCGGTACAGGGTCCGCTCCGTGGAGCAGGACGCGACGTGCTCACGTTTCTTCTTTCAGAAGGTGCACAAAGAGAGCTCTGTGCTTAGCCGGCTGAAGGAGGACGACGGCTCGGTGACGTCGTCTCGCCCCGACGTTTTGAGGATCAGCAGATCCTTCTATGCCGGACTGTACGACACGAAGCCCACGGACAGCACGGCCTCCGAGTCGTTCCTGTCGTCTATCACGGAGGTCTTAGACGATGGCACGAGGGAATGGCTGGACCGGCCGATATCCCTGGACGAGCTGGCCAGAGCCCTCAAGTCCTTGGAGAGGAATAGGACTCCCGGAAGCGACGGCTTACCGGTCGAGCTGTATTCCGCTCTGTGGGACCTGGTCGGCCAAGACCTGCTGGAGGTGTACGATAGTGCGCTTCGGGCAGGGGAAATGTGCAAGTCCATGAGGAAGGGCATCATCACCCTCATTTACAAGAGGAAGGGGGAGAGGGAAGAAATTAAGAATTGGCGTCCCATTTCACTTTTGAACGTGGACTACAAAATCCTGGCCAAGGTCATTGCCAACCAGGTCAGGTCTGTCCTGGAGTCAGTGATTCACCCTGACCAAACCTGTGCTGTGCCGGGCAGGAAGATCGCTGAGAGCCTCGCGCTCATCAGGGATACGATCGCCTACGTACAGGACAGGCGGGTGGACACCTGCCTCATCAGCCTGGACCAGGAGAAGGCCTTCGACAGGGTCTCTCATGCTTTCATGAGGGACGTCCTCCCCAAATTGGGGTTCGGGGAGGGCATCCGCAATTGGATCCGGCTGCTCTACGCTAACATCGTTAGCGCAGTCTCGATCAACGGGTGGGAATCAGACAGTTTTCCTGTTAGATCTGGAGTCAGGCAGGGCTGCCCGCTCTCTCCTGCCTTGTTCGTGTGCTGTGTGGAGCCCTTCGCCGCCTCCATCAGGGAGGACGTGAGCCTGAAGGGCGTGACTATCCCAGGCAGCGGAGGCCTTCAGGTCAAGACCTCTCTGTACATGGACGATGTCGCCGTCTTCTGCACCGATCGTCGGTCGGTGAGTAGGCTGTTGGACATCTGCGGCCAGTTTGAACTGGCCTCGGGTGCCAAAGTCAATAGGGGTAAGAGCGAGGTCATGTTCTTCGGGAACTGGGACGACCGCTCCTTCGTCCCCTTCACCGTCAGGACAGACTACCTGAAGGTGCTGGGTGTTTGGTTTGGTGGAGCTGGGGCACGCACTAAGACTTGGGAGGAGCGTATCGCCAAATTTAAGCAGAAGCTGGGCAGGTGGACGCTCCGGTCCCTCTCCATCGCGGGTAAGAACCTGGTTGTCAGGTGCGAGGGGCTTTCGGTACTGTTGTATGTGGCGCAAGCCTGGCCTATTCCCTGGACCTGCACCGCTGCGGTCACCCGGGCCATCTTCCACTTCATTTGGGGGTCGAGGATGGACCGGGTCCACAGAGACACCATGTACAAAGACCTGGGAAATGGGGGAAAGGGCGTACCGAATGCCACCCTCGCCCTGAGGGCTACCTTTGTGTGCGGCACCATCAAGCTGTGCGTAGATCCTCAGTACGCAAACGCCAAGTGTCACTACTTACTGAGGTTCTACCTGTCCCCGGTGTTGCGAAGGACGGGCCTGGCCTCGTTGCCGCGGAACGCTCTGAGTAGTTGGACCGTTCCGTACCACCTGTTCTTCGTGGAGAAATTTTTGAAAGGAAACACCTTTGACCACAAGGCCGTCAGGCAGTGGTCAGCACGTAGTATCCTCGAGACCCTTCGGGAAAAGGAGAGGGTGGATCCCGTCTTGTGGTTCCCCACGCAGACTGCCAAAGTCGTTTGGCAGAATGCCTCATCGCCAGAACTTTCAAACAAGCACAAGGACATTGCTTGGCTGGCGGTGAGAGGGGCTCTGCCAGTGAGATCCTTTATGCATGCCCGGAATCTCTGCACGCTGCCCTCGAGGTGGCTGCGGGGGGGACGAGACTGTTGATCACCTCCTTCTGGAGTGTGCCTATGCGCAGGAGGTCTGGAGGGGGATGCAGTGGTATTTGTCGAGGTTCGTCCCGAGCAGCTCCGTGACGCGGGACTCCGTGCTCTACGGGCTGTTTCCGGGGACGCACACCGAGACCAACATCAACTGTGCCTGGAGGACCATCAATGCGGTGAAAGACGCTCTTTGGTCTGCCCGCAACTTGCTGGTCTGCCAGCTGAAAGAACTGACCCCGACTGAGTGTTGCAGACTGGCGCACTCCAAGGTCCAGGGCTACGTGCTGAGGGACGCGCTAAAGCTTGGGGCAGCCGCCGCCAAGGCGCGGTGGGGAAAGACCACCGTATGAGCCCCCTCGTCCAGAAAAGGGAAAAGAATCCTATCTGGTAACTGGGCCCAGCTGGCGCCTTCCCCAACTGGTCAGGGGGCCAACTGGGACTGTGCGGGGTGACGACTGCCGGGGCGGTTTCTTTGCTTTGTTTTTTTTTCTCTGTTTTGTTTTTTTTTTCCTTTAGTTGGTGTACGTACCCCCGGGTAACCCGGAGTGGCTTGCATGGCTGGGTAGGTGTATAAATGTTTTATTTTTTGTACATTCTATGAATAAAGTATATTTTTTCAAATAAAAAAAAAGGTGACGAAACGTCTGAAAACGAACCTTCCAGCTCAGCGAGCAAACTCACATCCAGCACTTTCACAAAATGTTAGTAGTATACCGTCTGCTGGAAAAACATAACCCGATGTGGGGCACTTAACGTCTTCAGTCTGTGGATGAAGGACCCTTCTATGTTGTATTTCCTCTTGATTCTCAGCAAGCTTTTGTCATGAGTTAGAGAATTGAGAGGTAGTTACTTATAAATCAGACAGAATGTCAAAAATGGACTGATGCCACCACTTCATGATGGCATAGTGAATCAATTTCTCACTTGGTTTGAATGATCTCGGGCAGCCATGACCCTAGTGAATTTCTGCTGTGTGTGCACTGTCCTGAAGAAACTGTGCACATTTTAATGAGAGTATTCAGAGAGCCAGCAACGTGCTCAGCACTTGCATCATCTACACTTTATTTCATGAAGGCAGATTCACTGCATCAGAAGGTACGTAGAATAATTTTATATCAAAATACAAGCAGTGTAAAGTAATACTTGCAAAATAGTTCGGTGATTGAGGGTTTCAGTCCCTCCGTAGTAATTTGAGAATTTGATTTGAAGTTTAAAATCAATATCTTAAAAGCAAATGACTTCGAGAGTATTGGATTATTTTTTTAAAAATTGCTTCACTATTTACATAAGGTAATGGAGCTCTCTTACTCTGTCTGACCTATATGTGGTTCCAGTCTCTCAGCATTGTCATTGACTCTGAACCATCCTTGAAGGTGCAGCATCTCAGCTGCAGTGCCACAGAGAATAGTGAAATCCTAGAAGTCCCTGACTAACAGTACGGTAGATGTACCTACACCACAGGACTGAGACATCCAGTATTCCGTTCAGGTAACAAACATAGAACATTACAGCGCAGTACAGGCCCTTCAGCCCTTGATATTGCGCCGACCTGTGAAACCAATCTGAAGCCCATCTAACCTACACTATTCCATTATCATCCATATGTTTATCCAATGACCATTTAAATGCCCACAAAGGAATGGCAATAAATGTCAGTCTTGACAGTGATGACCATCTCCTGAGAATTTTTTTTTAAAGAAGGGTAAAAAGGGTAAAAAAGGGGGTAAAGAAGATGTCAGAGATTCTGGAATTTCTGCAAATTATACTGCTGCGGCAAGTCAGTGAGCTAGTAGGCATCATCTTGAAAGGCCATGAATGATAATCACTGCTTTTATAATGCCATGTGAAAGAATGACCTGAGTACATCTCAGTAAGAAAAGCAACTGTGAAAATCTCCCATTGACTTCTCTCTCTCGGCTGAAACAGCGAACAGAACAGCCAGATTCTGCGGGTCTTTCTGTTAACAAGCAGACTGGAAGCAATATCTTAAATGCTTTTTGAGTGGTTTGCACAATCTAGTTTGCTTTTTATGCTGGTGTAAGCTTTGTAAATTAGTAGCCCAATTGACTGTCTGAATACCAGACTCTAAAGCAGATCATTGCGCTGCTCTGTCTGAATTATAGTTCAGGACATTGATGATAATAGCCATTTGACAGATATGCAGCAATGTGGCTGTCTACTGCTATGCATGGTGCAATTGACAGTCAGCAAAACAGTGCACCGTTTGTTAGGTGCACTCTGCAACCACTGATTTCAGAATGACTCTGCACACAACTGCAACCAAAATCATCATGTCTGCATCCTGCACCTCTGTGCATAAGTGGAGTTCAGCTTCCTGGCATTTTTAACATTTTGAGATAATTTTATGCCTACACCATGGCCAACAGAATTTCCTTTGTCCAGAATTCCATTCCATGTAGCGCCAAACTCACAGAGAGAGAGGGGCCTTCATGCGTCTTGGTTTTAATGCATTCTAAAATAGTACTTTTAATTAAAGCTTTTGCTTCATGAAATGGGACTTGTAAATAGTTGAGAAGGTAGCTGTATGGCTGCTAATAAGGGCAGATGATTAAAAATTAATGCAATGTTCCCACCCAGGTTGATAGTGCTGTTAAAAAGGCTTACGGTGTTTTAGGTTTTATTGGTAGAGGGATTGCGTTCTGGAGCTGTGATGTCATGTTGCAACTGTACAAAATGCTAGTGCGGCCTCATTTGGAATATTGCGTGCAGTTCTGGTCACCCCATTACAGGAAGGATGTGGAAGCATTGGAAAAGGTGCAGAGGAGATTTGCCAGGATGTTGCCTGGTCTGGAGCGCAGGCCCTATGAAGAAAGGCTGAGGGACTTGGGTCTGTTCTCATTGGAGAGAAGAAGGCTAAGAGGGGATTTAATAGAGACATACAAGATGATCAGAGGATTAGATAGGGTGGACAGTGAGAGTCTTTTTCCAAGGATGATGACTTCAGCTTGTACAAGGGGGCTTAGCTACAAATTGAGGGGTGATAGATTTAAGACAGATGTCAGAGGCAGGTTCTTTACTCAGAGAATGGTAAGGTCGTGGAATGCTCTGCCTGCCAATGTAGTTAACTCAGCCACATTAGGGGCATTTAAACTCTCCTTGGGTAAGCATATGGATAATGATGGGATAGCATAGGGGGAGGGACTTAGATCAGTTCACAGGTTGGCGCAACATCGAGGGCCGAAGGGCCTCTTCTGCACTGTATTGTTCTATGTTCTATGTTCTATGTTTTCTGTCAGAAGAGTACGCCATAGGTTTGTTTATGATGTGCAAGGCCCAGTGCCTGCAGACTACCTTTCAAGTTCATCAAAATCCCTGAGTAGCAGAGAGAAATTTTCTGGGATAGTAAAATTGGTTATGCAATACCTCTAGGAGGATTTGAGTTCATTAACTATAACTAACAAAAACATTTCTAAAATCTTCTCAGAAACAAATTATATTTTGACTGTCTTTTCATGGCTTTTCCTCTCTATCCCATCCAGATAAAGTAAAACCGAAATCAAAAAAGAAGGAGGAACCAAGTTCAATATTCCAGCGTCAGAGAGTGGATATGCTTCTTCTGGATATACGGCAGAAATTCCAGCCCAAGTTTATTCAGGTAACTGTCTTTCTGTAACAAGGTGTAGAGCTGGATGAGCACAGCAGGCCAAGCAATGACTCAGGAGCAGGAAAGCTAATGTTTTGGGCATAGTCCCTTCATCAGAAAATGGGGTAAGGGAAGGGGGTTCTGAAATAAATAGGGAGGGAGGGGGAGTCGGATCGAAGATGGATAGAGGAGAAGATTGCTGGAGAGGAGATAGACAAGTTAAAGAGGCGGGGGTGGAGTCAGTAAAGGTGACTGTAAGCTGGGAGGTAGGGAGGGGATAGTTCAGTCCAGGGAGGACGGACAGGTCAAAGGGGCAGGATGAGGTTAGTAGGTGGGAAATGGGAGTGTGGCTTGGAGTGGGTAGAGGGGATAGGTGAGAGGAAGAACAGGTTAGGGAGGCGGGGATGAACTGGGCTGGTTTTGGGATGCAGCAGGAGGGGAGATTTTGAAGCTCTTGAGGTCCACATGGATGCCATTGGGCTGCAGGGTTCCCAAGCGGAATATGAGTTGCTGTTCCTGCAACCTTTAGGTGGCATCGTTGTGGCACTATAGGAGGCCCAGGATGGACATGTCATCTGAGGAATGGGAGGGGGTTATGACATGTATCGCGACTAGGAGGTGCAGTTGTTTATTGCAAACAGAGCGGAGGTGTTCTGCAAAGCGGTCCTCAAGCCTCTGCTTGGATTCCCTGATGTACAGGAGACCACAATGGGAACAACGGATGCAGTATACCCCATTAGCAGATATGCAGGTGAACATCCATTTGATGTGGAAAGTCTTCTTGGGGCCTGGGATGGGGGTGAGGGAGGAGGTATGGGAACAGGTGTAGCACTTCCTGCGGTTGCAGGGGAAGGTGCTGGGTGTGGTGGGGGTGGAGAGGACTGTGGAGCGGACAAGGGAGTCACGGAGAGAGTGGTCCCTCCGGAAAGCAGACAAGGTGGGGAGGGAAAAATGTCTTTGGTGGTGGGGTCGGATTGCAGATGGCGGAAGTGTCGGAGGATGATGCATTGGTTCCGGAGGTTGTTGGGGTGGTATGTGAGGGTGAGGGGAATACTTTTTTGGTTGTTATTGCGGGGACGGGGTGTGAGGGATGAATTGCGGGAAATGTGGGAGACACATTCGAGGGTGTTCTCGACCGGTGTGGGGTTGTGGGGCGTGGGGTGGGGGTGGAGGGGTGATGTTGCGGTCCTTGAAAAAAATGAGGATATCTGAGATGTACGGAAGTGGAATGCCTCATCCTGGGAGCAGATGCAGTGAAGGCGAAGAAATTGGGAATGGGGATGGCCTTTTTGCAGGAAGGTGGATGGGAAGCGGTGTATTCTATGTAGCTGTGGGAGTTGGGTGGGCTTGAAATGGATATCGGTTTCTAGGTGGTAGCCCGAGATGGAAACAGAGAGATCCAGGAAAATGAGGGAGGTGTAAGAGATAGTTCAGGTGAACTTAAGGTCGGGGTGGGAGGTGTTGGTGAAGTGGATAAACTGTTTGAGCTCCTTGTGGGAGCACGAGGCGGCGCTGATACAGAATCAATGTAACGGAGGAAGAGGTGGGGTTTAGGACCAGTGTAGTTTCAGATGGATTTCAGTGAGATATCCGGTGCAGCAGATTGACTCACCATTTGAAGGGCATAGAGGTAGCACCCATTTACAAGTCCCATTTCACAAGCCAATTCAGTCTGTCACTTTACATCTTAAGCAGTAGGCCCAATTTGGCTTAAACAGGCTAAGGTTGCTAAGTTTAAAAGCAAAAGGCAGATATCCTGCAGGTCTGATATGCTGCTACCTTAGAATGTGGATTGGAATAATTTCATTCACACATCCAACTTGAACATTTGAATTTTCTCTTGAAGGGGTGGTGAAAGAGATCTTGCTAGTTGTGGTGTAAATGTAAAGTGATTTTCCCCCATTCATTCCTTTTCTCTTGTTTACTTCGACACCAAAAATTTGGCAGCAATATCAGTGCACCGAAGTAACTACTGAATGATGAAATTTAAGAACTTGAGTTTTCTTTGTGTGGATGTCCTCAAGTGTTCCTGATATTGATTGTTGGTTTCATTTTCAGCCCAAATCTGGAGACAAGCCTGTGCCAGGTGAGAGGTTTTATTCTGACTCAAGCTAATTCAAGTTAATAGACCTTCCAGACTAATATTTTGACGGCAAACATTCCCATGTTTATTTTTCTGCTTTTCAGTGGAGCAAGTGAAAAAGGAAACTGAGCCAACAACTGAGACCATCAAACAGGAGGAAAAAGACTCCACAAAGAACTCACAGCAGAGCTCAAGCACCAAGGCTCCTCCTGAGAAACGAATGCGACTCCAGTGAAGAGGTGATAAATGTCTCTCACTGGCTTGAGTTGCCAAATCACTGGCTCCATTGTCGTGAGCCATTGAACTTTTGGACTTTATTTTGTACAGAAGTGAATTTTTTGTGTGCTTTTTATTTTTATACATCAAATGTGAAATGGGTTCATCTCTAGGAGAGGCGTAATCTTTTCAGTTCTTAATCCTCAACCTGTTTCAAGATATCATTCGTTCTTATTGCTTCAGACATTTTCTGCTGACCATCCTGCTTCACTAGATAAGAAGAGGAATCAGTATAAAGATGCAAAGCTGTCATTTTAAGAATGACAGTCCAAAGTGATCAATCTTAGACTAAGTGATGAGACTTCTTACACTTGGAATGATATTGAGGAAATTAATTGTTATTATCCTATGACACCATTCTTTAACCAGTGGATATCCATGGGCAGTACAAATTGGAATCGCGTCAATCTACATGGGCACTATTCCAACAAAGCTAACATTTGATAGCCGTTTATAAGTAAGATTTTATACCAGTAGCTACAGATTTTCAATGTGTATTGATAATCAGTGCGGGTGTTTTATTTGTGGTGTAGAATGTTCTTCCCACAGTTGTTACTGACACTGCTGCTTTCTGTCTGACTGAGATTGGGAATGCATTTGCTTAGGAGTGTTCATGCAAGTCCTACCACAGCATGCATCTTAGCAATGCATTGTGTTGCTTTGTAAAGGTAGATAATTAAAAATCAAAGAGCTCCCCACCTGATGATTTACTTGGTAATGGCAGCTTCTAGAGAATTGTTAAGCAGGAAGTTTCCATTTTTGAATGCGAGCTTTCACTGAGCTACTGGAATTAACTTTGAGAAGATCGTGATGGTCAAGTAGCTTATGCTAGGATAAATTTCTAAGTTCATATGGGAACAGGATCGGTCAGAGGCTGTGATCAAAAACTTGAGTACTGTTATCTATTAGGAAAATGTTGTGTGGTTATTGAGATCTAATTAACATTATTTGAGCAGGAGACAGAACCTCCACAATCTCAAAGTGGAAATTTTGTAAAGGCGAAGTTGCTGAACAATAACTTCCATTTAACTGGCTCAGACCCATATGCTTCACTGCTTGAAGTTTGTACTGTTTACAATATCTTTTGCTGTGTAAAGAGTGGATTGAATTTCATAACAGTTAGTGAGTAGGACCCTGATAAGGAGTAATGTAGGAATAATTTGACCAATTTAAATAAACATCTTTGAAAAATAGTGTAACTGATACTTTCAAGTATTGGAAACAGAATAAAAAGTAACTATGATTCTGTGTACCACTGAGTAAAGAAACCTGAAATTGTTTCGTGGAGATTTTATTTTTAAGTATATTTAAGAATGAACTTCTTGACATCATGTGGCATTGCACACAAAATCAAGAGTACTGAAGGATCGTTTGGAAGGAATTGGAGAGATTGAGAAGATGGAAGGAAACCGGGAAACAAGCTTGGGCATTGTGGAAAATTGTGATCCTCGTTCGTCTGTCATAACCAAAATATCTTCCTCATTGCGAGTAGGAGGGATTGATAGGCCAAAATAACACTGAAGTTATCTTCTGATAGGCAGTGTTTTTTTTGTTTAAATGGGTAGGCGGTGTTTACTTTGCCATTCCCTCTCCCAACGTTACAATCGGAAAACTGGAACCAAAATATGCTGGAAATCACAATGGGTTGGGTAGCGTGCGTGGAGAGAAAGAGCAAACTAATTTTTCAAGTCTAGATTACTTCATCAGAGCAGTGCTTCTACAAAGGGTAAACTGGTTTGGGAGTCGGTGGATGAAGATGTACCAGCTTGGAATTGCAGCTGGAGAGAATTGGATCACTGTCATCTCTGTTCAAAAGCTGCAGGGGTGTGGCATTGAATTAGGACAGGAGAAGAGTGAGAAAGGGTTTCATTTGCAAGGCAAAACCTTGATACAAAGTCAAAATTAATTGATGCTTAAATTTCTTTAAGCTTGCTTGGAAATTGAATTAAATGACAGCGAAGATTTAATATTGCAGCAGATGGGTTGGTGCAAGGTTCCTGCTGTGACAACTTCCAGTGCAATTGCAGAAGGTGTAATACTCGCCTATTTACCTGCTCCTCCTTGCTACCCAAGGCCCCTGACACACATTCCAGGTGAAGCAGCGATTTACCTGTACTTCATTTGCTCCAGCCTACTGTGTCTTCACTGCGCACAGTATGGTTTCCTCTACATTGGGGAGATGAAACACAGACACTCGACCACGTTGAGCAACACCTTAGCAAAATGACCTTGACCTTCCAGTTGCCTGTCACTTCACTACACTGCGAAGTTCCCTGGCCAACATTTCTGTTTCACACTTGGCACAGTGCTCCACCGAAGCTCAGTGCAAGCTGGAGGAACAATGTCTCATCTTCCACCTTGGGAATTTGACTTCAAGTTTAACAATTTCAGAGCGCAAGAACCTTCCTCCGTGTTCATTGTCTACCCCACACTTGCAAGTCCTGTTCTGTATGCGTTGCTTCCAACACAGCTAAGCCTTTTCACCTATTCAGACTTCCTGCTTGCATTTGGTCAAGATTTATGTGCCTTTGACTCATCAAGAATACTCCCGGCCCTGTGTCGATTCAACTCAACCCTTTCTCTCTCACTCCTTTTTTCTTTTCCCCCACACCCAGTCATCAGCAAATGCCAAATCAAATCCACTAGCAGCATTTAGGTTGAACAAGATTGTACTGTAATGTAGCCAAGAAGAAACTGAAGAGGGGAGAGAGAAGGGGGACTGTTAAGATTTTTAAATGGGGACAGATGAAGTTTAAACGTGTGCTTAGCCAAGGTTAAAGTCACTCACTGTTTGCCAGACTGGTATCCTCTGTCCCAGGTATATCAAAAGGGATTCAAACGTTCTCCAATCAAAGCTATTTCTAATCATTCTAATTGATAACTTTTGAAAGAAGTAATTTCAAGGCAACTGTCCTTTTTAATAAATCACATACAGAAACTTCCAAATTATTGTCTGATGTTTTGTTGGCTCATATTCCTTCCTTTCTGCCTGTTCCATTGACATCATGGCTGGTCCCTGGATCTGTTTGGTTAACAGAAATTTATCATCTTCTGTTTTAAAATTAATTAATTGATCCAGTTATTGGTTGCTATTTAAGGAAGAAAATTCCAAAATTCTATACCCTTTATGTGAAGAATTTTTTTTTCTAATTACAGTCCTGGCTGTCACTTCTAGTGTGTTCCCCTGGCTTTATAATCCCTGATTATCAGAAATAGCTTCTCTTTATAAAAACTTCAATCAAATTATACCTTGTTTATCTGAATTCCATGCAATGCAAACCCTAGCCTGTGTAATTTCTCATAAATTAAACCTCGGAGCCCTAGTACCATTCCAGTAAATCTATTTTGCTCTTCATTCAATGCCATCATATTGTCACTATGGTATGTTGTCCAAAACTACCCAATACTCCAAACAGGATTTTATATAGTTGAATAATGACTTTGCTTCCCTTACAATCTAGTCCTTCAGGTATAAAGGCCAGTATTTCACTTCTTTTGGGTTATATTTTGTATATATCCTATTATAGATGTCTCCAGTGTCACTCGTCTGTTTATATGTAGTAATAATAGAATGGAATCTCTACAGTGTGGAAACAGGCCATTCAGCCCAACAAGTCAACACTGACTCTCCGAAGAGCATTTCACCCAGACTCCCCAGCCTGCATTTCCCATATTTAATCCACCCAATCTGTATATCTCTGGACACTATGGACAATTTATCATTGCCAATCCACCTCACCTGCACATTTTTGGTCTCTGGGAGCAAACCGAAGCATCCGGAGGGGACCCACATGGACATGGGGAGAATGTGCACACTTGACACAGACAGTTGCCTGAGTCTGGAATTTAATCCAGGTCCCTGGTGCTGTGAAGCAGCAGTGCTGATTACTGAGCCATGATGCTATCCCAAAAAGCAAATCTTTGTCCTATACTTTTTAGGTCCAAATTTCTTGACTTCACATTCGCAAACATTAAAGCCCATTTACAATTTATCCTTTCTACTAACAACTGCCTAATTCTAATGCCACACTTCCAACTACATTGCTCATACATTGTTTACCTCTCTGTCATCACCAACGAAAACCACAGGCTATGAGATAACAAGGTGTAGAGCTGGATGAACACAACAGGCCAAGCAGCATCAGAGGAGCAGGATAGGGAGAGATCCACTGAGGTCTTTCCGGAGGAGGAAGATAACTTCTTCAGGGTAGGCATCCTTAGAAGAGGTTTCGCAGTGGGGTTAAAATTGCTTCAGAGATAGTAGGAACTGTAGATGCTAGAGAATCTGAGATAACAAGGTGTAGAGCTGGATGAACACAACAGCCAAGCAGCATCAGAGGAGCAGGAAAGCTAATGTTTCAGATCTGGACAGTATTGAACCGCAGTGTAGCTGTACTGTTAGTTTGAAACTCCCTCTAGTGTGACACTTTTTAATGGCTTCACAGAGGGCAGAATTAATTGGGTTGTGAATAAATTGCCTATGTTTCCAGCTCTTAATTACATTGTTTTTGACATGATTTGGTTCTCTGAAGGATTATGATAAATCCCATTTTCATGAGCTCAATAATGATTGAAGTAAGATTAATGCACAGTCAAACTTAGATAGAAAGGGATGCATAGCCACATCGACTTAGTCCTGAGTTTTGCAGTAGCTCCAAATTCTATTTCCTAGTAACTCGATACTTTACCTTTCTTGTAAGTTCATACGTAATCAGTTCTTTTTAAAACAAAAATATTCATTCTGGGACTGGTCCTTTCTGGTAAGGCCATCATGCAGTATCTAGCCCAGTTTGCTCCTGAGGAGGTAATGGTGTGCCTTTTTCTTGAACTTCTGCGGTTAGCAAAGCCCAACCATGTTCTGAATCAGATTCCATGTCATATCTGTTACTCCTCCCGTTTGCTTCAATACCTGAAGAACTGAGGAGAGTTTTTTTTGAAGACTGTTCCAATTCTGCTTTATTATTTGTTCTGACACCTATTCAAAGCAAGTGATGTGCCACTACCATTCAATGAGATTAAATTTCTGGTCAGTGATGGGGTACTTGTTATTCCCAAACTGGTACAATCCATTGCACAGACATGCATAAGAACTAAGTAATAGGCGCAGTGGTGGTATTGAGAACAGGAAAAGGCAGAAAATGGCAAGAATGAGAACTCAGTGGCTAGTATATCATAATGCCATGATAATGTAAGTGCAGCTAACAGCCTGCTGTCGTCATACTTGTGTCCTGTTCCGTCCAGAGAACAGATCCTCCAGAGGGGATGGTACCGCTGTATATAACTGGGAGGAAGTTGCTCTGAGAGTTTTCAACATTGACTCTGACCCCATGAAATCTTTTGGCTTCAGGCTAAACATGAGCAAGGAAACCTTTTGCTAATTCTCACCTTAGCCTCCTTTCTGATGGAAAAGTATGTCTTCATACTGAAGGCTAATTAGAAAAAGTGCTGTGGGTGATAATGGCACCAAATGTACTGGATGGGGACTTTAATGTCCATTCGTAACAGTGACATAATAGTGTTGTTACTACTGACGAAACTGGTTGAATCTTAAAGGACGTAGCTGTCAGATTTGCTGAGGGAAATCGAAGAGGAAATCATTTTCCTGGCCTCATCCTCACTAACTTATCTGTTGCACATGATAGTATTGTTAAGTGTGACCTTACCCAGTCTTTCTGAAGAAGAAGCCCTGTCTTCACACTGAGGATAACATCCCATCACTGCCACTGAATAATATAGCTTTCAAACAGATCTATTAACTCCACACTGGGTATCCATGAGGCACTCTGGATCATCATCAGCTGCAGAATTATATACACTGCAGTGGATTGATATATCCCCTAGTCCACCATTGCAATCAACCTTGGAGATCAACTCAGATTTCAATGAACAAAAACAAAGTTGCTGGAGAAGCTCAGCAGGTCTGGCAACATTTGTGAAGGAGAAAACAGTTAATGTTTTGGGTCCAGTGACCCTTCCTCAGAACTGATGGTGGCTGGGAAAACATCAGTTTATATATGGAGATGGGTGGGGTAGGGGGTAAATGATAGGATAGAGCCCAAAGAGAAAGAAAGATAGCTGAACAGACAAGGGAGTTGCTAACGATCAGGCTGGGAGGGTAAATAGTTGTTAATGGGGACTGTTAGTGACTAACAACAGAGGGTGTGTAGTGGCAAGCTATTGTTGCTGATTTACTGCTTCTGCAGTTCTTTCAGTTTTTATTCCAATTCAAAAAAGATTGGAGCAGCACCAAAAATACCTAAAAATGAGGTGTAAACCTCATGAAGGTACAACACCGAACTACATGTGTGCCAAACACTCGTAAGCAGCATGTGTCACAACTAAACCAACAGATCTGATCTAAACTGTGCAGTCCACATTCAGCCGTGAACGGTGATGGACAATTAAACAACTCACTGGAGGAGGAGGCTCCAGAAATGTACCTATTCCATTGATTGGTGGAGCCTAGCTCTTCACTTTGAAAGACAATGCTGAAGCACTTGCATCCATCTTCATCAAAAGTGCCAAATGGATGATCAAACTTTGCTTCCTCCCTTCGACCTCAACATGACAGATGGCAGTCTTCATCAAATTCAATTTGCTCTGTGTGATATCAAGAAACAATTGGAGGAACTGAATATTGCTTTACCCATAGCCAAGCTGTTTGATAAGGTTACAACTGGCACCTACCCGTCAATACCTGAATTGCTCAGGTATGTCCTTTCCACAAAAAGCAGGGCAAATCCACCCTGGCCAATCTCTGCCACATCATTCTACCCTCAATTATTTATAAATTGATGGAAGGAGCTATCAACATCAGCTATTGAGCAACATTTGTAAAGGAATAACCTTCTCACTGATGCTGAGTCAGGGTTCCACCAGGGCTATTTTGCTTGTGGTCTCTTTACAGACTTGGTTCAAACATAGACAAAAGAGTTGAATTCCAGAGGTGTGGAGTGCTCCACTGTTGACGCAGCGCAGTAAAAACCAGAAAGACCTGGACAACATCAGGCTTGGGCTGATAAGTGGCAATTAACATTGTTACCATATAGGCAGTTTAATGATGGTACTAAGTGAGTAAGAAAGCAGAGTTCAGAGGGTAGACTGAATTGAGGGAACATATTTGGGAAACTATAAAGTTTTATTTTATATTTCTTCAGTTAACACTAATCAAATTCTTAAATTAAATTTTCAGACCTCAGGCAGCAATTTTACACTTGCTGTCTCTACAACCAATAACCAATTTGGTATAAGAAGTTGCTGTTCAAACCAATATAAATTCTGGATAACATTCACCACAGGATTAAGACTAGATACGTCTTGGAGGTACATGAGTGAAACAGCAACTTTCTTTATCTTTAAAAAGATTAAAAGCCATGGTCAGAATTTTTCTCAGAAACCATGCCTAAAACCTTGAGGAAGTGGAGAGGTATGGCGAGAGTGGAACAAAATCAAAGTTGCTGGAAAGGGTCAGCAGGTCTGGCAGCATCTGTGAAGGAGAAAATAAAGTTAACATTAATGCGGAGATAGTAGGAACTGCTGATGCTGGAGGATCTGAGATAACAAGGTGTGAAGCTGGATGAACACAGCAGGCCAAGCAGCATCAGAGGAGCAGGGTCTGAAGAAGGGTCTCAACCCAAAACGACAGCTTTCCTGCGCCTCTGATGCTGCTTGGCCTGCTGTGCTCATCCAGCTTCACACTGTGTTATCTCTTAACATTAATGCTGAGCTTTTCTAGCAAGTTTGTTTTTGCTCCTGATTTACAGCATCAGCAGTTCTTTTGTTTTTTATGGTGAGAGTGGAGTGTATTGAAGGGAACGCGAGAGGCACATTAGCTGTTGTGCTAGTGTGGTCAGATGGAATGATGTCTTCAGGTTTTCTGTCAAAGCTAACAGTTCTTTCCTTAGACTGTTTATGTATGCAGTCATATTCACTGCACACACATCAGAATCTCAGCAGAGGAATTCTGTTATTTCCAATTCAATGCAGAACAATATTTAAAATATTTGGTCAATTTGATTATATTTAGCTTAGGCAGCCTGCAACAAATATTTTAATTTCTTAATGAAATGCTTTTGTAACTTCAAATATTAGGTAAATAGACTATCACATAATGTTACTCTATTGCAATCAGTTGCTCATATAATGTTATGCACACTACCTCACTTACGCATACAGATATTTGATATATTAGAGAGAACCAAGGGAGAGCTAAGTCAATTCTCTGCATAAATGGATGTAAGCAAGAAGAAGGATGTACTGAGAGAGACAAGAAAAAGCACTGGATTTACAACAGCTGATTTTTCAAAACTCCTAACTTCTCCACCAGAACATGATATTTGCAGTTAATCTGTCTTTTTGGTCCTTTCTGTAACTCATTTAAAAGATTGTTCACAACATTCATCACGCTTTGAATAAAAGTTTTTTTTAACCAAAATCAGTCTGAACTATGATGGTCAAATTCCAGCCTTTGGTTTATTATCACTAAGTTCACCGGAACAACCACATACAAATGAGATTGACATATTTGATATGGTTTAGTCTAAAATAATGTTCTGATGAAAATATTTTAGAAGTTAAAAATTAGCAGTTTTGCTAAAAGATCGATTATCGCATGTACAATTGACTATTTTGCTATTAAAGGGGTTTGTTTGAGAAAATGACAGCAATCAAAGAACTGGAAAAGGAGTAAGTATTCCAAATTTCAGTTCTGCTTTCATTTTAGAAATTCATTTGGTGGAGTAGTGATTAATCAGTCGATCAGCCTCTCTCCAGCCCGACAGCAGTGCTCCATGGGTGGTGCTGTGGGAGCTCCGATGAGTTGCTTCACCAGCAAATAAAATCTGCATCATCTGGAATCAGAGGGACACAATTATATTGCAACAGTTTAGCAATTTTTAATGATTTGCGTCATGTAGATTCATCAGCAAGAGGGATGACAATATTGGAACGAGTGCAATATTTTCCATTTACCATACAGCAAGTGGGCAGTCTAATTGTCTTGTTTAATAGAGGCCTCAATACCACATCTTCATCTACTCTGTCTCATTTGTAGCCTCCGGCACTCTGTTCTTGTTTCAGATTTCCAGCATTTGCACTTCTTTGCATTTATAACAGATTGCACTCCGCTGTGTTTATTATCAATACCGTTGTGATCAATATTCGCAACATGGATAACAACCGCTTGTGCATAACATCCTATTGAAGGATAACTCAACCAGGAGCCTTCAGGAGCAGGGTAGAGAGAATTACATTCACAGCTACACTGTATTTACATATATCGATAAGCAAATAAATGTGTTTAGTTGGTAAGATTATCTCCGGTTGTACAGATGGCATTTTACAGAAGCTTTGAGCATTATGACAGAAAAATTATTAATCAGACATTCAGAGAGTGATGAAAACCAGCAAAAAAACATTAACTTTAATTCTTTACTTTGCAATGAATGAATCAAATACCATCATCTGCAAGACACCATCTAAACCATACATCATCCTGACTTGGATGCATTTCTTTATCATTACTGAAACAATGCAGTGGCATTTCTTAACGTTAGCATTCTGGGAGCATATTCAATACAAGAACTGCTATGATTCATAGAATCATACAGATCAGAAGAGGCCCTTCAGCCCATCGAGTTTGCACCATTTAGAACTACTCTAATCCCATTGTCCAGCACTTGGTCCGTATTCCTTCAAGTACTTTTTAAAGGTTGCTAGGTTTCCCTTCTCAACTAACCTCCCAGGCAATGCATTTCAGATTCCCAGTACTTTCTGAGTGAAAAGAAATGCTTCAAATCCCCTCTAAACCTGTTGCCTTTCACCTTAAAATGTGCCTCCTTGTTATTGACCCTTCAATTAAGGGGAACTGTTGCTTTCTATCCACCCTGTCCATGCCCCTCGTAGTCTTATATACCTCAATCTCGTCGCCTCTAGCTTTCTCTGTTTGAAAGAAAACAAGCTGGACTTATCCAGCCACTCTTCAGAACTCAACGACATTGCTCCAGCTGTGGCAACATCCTAGTGCATCTCCTCTGAATGCCATCTGGCATAATCGTATCCTTCCTGCAGTATTCTCCTACCTGTAGTATAGTGACCAGACCTGTACCTAGTACTCCAGTTGTGGCCTAACATAAGTTTTGCACAATTCCAGCATAGCCTCCCTGTATTCATAGACTATGCCATGATTGATAAAACTAAGTGCCTTTATGCCTTCTTAACTACCCTACTAATCTATCCTGCCACCTTCACAAACGAGCACTGCAAGATCCCTCTGTTCCTCTGAGCTTCCTATTGCCCTGCCATTCATTAAGTACTCCCTTGTCCTGCTACTTGTTTCAAAGTGCATCACTTCACACTTTCCAGGGTTAAATTCTATCTTCCATTCATCTGCCCACTAACAAACCGTCTATATCTTCCTGTAACCTAAGACTATTAACTATCTGGCCAATCTTCATGTCAGCTGGAAGTTTACTTGTCATCCACCCACATTCTCATCTATATCATTTATATATAAATAGTCATAGAGTCACACAGCACAGAAACAGGCCCTTAGGTTCAACTCATCCATGCTAACCAGCATCCCCATCTGACCTAGTCTTGTTCGCCAGCATCTGGCCCATATCCCTTTAAACCCTTCCTGTTTGTACACCTATCCAGATGCCTTTTAAATGTTGTGATTGTACCAGCCTGCACCATTTCCTCTGTCAGCTCATTTCATACATGCATCACCCTCTGTGTGAAAAAGTTACCCCTCAGGTCTTTTTTAAATCTTTCCTCTCTCACCTTAAACCTACATCTTCTAGTTTTAAACCCCTTTACATTAAAGGGGCCCAGCACGGATCCCTGTAATATGTCACTGGACACTGGCCTCCTGTTGCACAAAAAACCTTCTACCATTGTGCTGGTCCATCTTACCAAATCCCCTGGATCCTACATGTTTTCAACTTCTTTATCAGTCTCACATGTGGAACCTTATCAAAGGCTTTGTTGAAATTCATATAAACTACATCAACTGTACTACCCTGATCTACATACCTGATTACCTCCTTGAAAAGTTCAATCAAATTTGTTAGGCATGACCTCCTTCTGACAAAGCCATGCTGACTATCACTGATCAAACCTTGCCGCTCCAGGCAAATATTAATTCCCTCCATCAGAGTTTTCTCCAATAGTTTCCCCACCACTGATGTGAGGCTGAGTGGTTTATAATTCCTTGGTTTCTCTCTACCACCCTTCTTGAAAACTAGAAACACCTTAGCTGTGTTCCAGATCTCCTCCAAGTCCACAGAAATTTGGATTGAAGGCCCTCTCATGTCCTCCCTGTCTCCCATAGCAGCCTTGGATACAACTCATCTGAACCTGGTGATTTGTCCAATTTTAAGCCTGCCAAAACGTCCAACACCTTTCTAATCCCTATATCAAATTGTTCAAGAAGCTTACAGTTCCTCTTCCCAAATTGTGTGATTGCAACCACAGTTCCCAGAGTGAAGACAGATGCGAAGTGTTCATTTAACACTCTACTAATTCCTTGCACAGACTGCCCCTTGGGTCACTAATAGGCCCACTTATTCCCTGGTTACACTTTTACCCTTAATATACATATTTTGGTATTCTCACCAATCTTAGGCACCAGTGTTTTTTTCTCCTCCACTATTCACCACTGATTTCTTTGAGACGCTGTGAACTGGTGATAAATACAAACCGTCCACATGCTGTAAAGAACCTGAAATCCAGCTTTTCTCTGATGGGTTTCAGTAGTCTCCCTTCTCTGCTTTCACCATTCATTCATATTTGTGATTGTGTGCGTTAGAGAGTGTGGCGTCTTGGTAAACATAAACTTTCATTGAAACTTAGATTCTAATTATCCTTATACAAGGCTTCATTTAGAGCTATCTCTCAATCGTTCTGATGCATGTGGTTTGACATCACTGATGATCTAGACTATCCTATTACGTATTAATATTAAACGTTTATGCTACAAGTTAAGGATCTGTGGAGCAGGACATTTGATTGGGATTGTTTCTTCCTACACTGCGACTCTTGTTCCATATAACACAGATGTGTGTACACTAAGTTAGAATAAGACTGTGCTGAGTTGATTAGTTTATATCGATTTTATGCTTTGTCTCAGATTTTAGGAATAGCCACTTGCGTTGAGTACTGGTGGCCAAGAAAGTGCACTTCTGTTTTTGAAAGTAAGAAAGCTGGAGGGAGATAGAAATACACCTTACCAATACAAATAAACTGTAAGGTTATTTAAAATTCTAAGAATGATACATCAATCTTCATGCCAGACTGTTGAATAGTATGTAAAATCCAAAAGAACTGCGGATGCTGTGAATCAAGACAAAAAAAAGTTACCGGAAAAGCTGTGCAGATCTGGCGGCATCTGTGAAAGAAAAAATAGAGTTAACGTTTCAGGTCCGGTTCTGAGGAGGGGTCACCAGACCCGAAACGTGAACCCTGTTTTTCCCTTCACAGATGCTGCCAGAACTGCACAGCTTTTCCTGCAACTTCTGTTTTTGTTGAATAGTGTGACTTACCGGAGAAGGAATTCCCTCTTTTGCCTGTGGTAGGGGTTCAGCCAGTGTGTCGATCATGTCTCCAGTTGAGTTGATGGATATATGGGAGTAGGAGCCCCGAGTGTAAGGGTTACTGGACCATTTTGTCACAAAAACATTTTTTGGTGCAGGCAGCGAAGGTCTCCCTAGGAAATATTACAGAGGTAGTTAAAGCAGACCTCACAAAAACATGCCCAAATAATTTCTGCCAAAATCATATTTGTGATGCTCCACTGCAGAATATGCTGGAAATGATCTGACTGCATCGAAACAGAGTTTGTCTTTCAACAGAACTGGGAAATTTATAATCAAAATACAAATGGAACGTTAGAGTGAAAGGATATTGCAGAAAAAGAACAAAAGGGAAGATCTACAATGGGATGGAGGGCAGGAGTTTTTGAGTGATGAATGGTACAATGGTGTAAGAGAACATGCAATGAGACAGAGAAGACTCAATAGAAATGTTGGCACTTGCTGACATTTTTGAATTTAATGTCAAAATTGGACATTGATGGAGCTTCTACTGAGAATCATTATCATACCATTTGGTTTATAAAATTTGGTTGAGTGTTAGCTCACCCAATCTGTTTATTCTATTCGTTTTACCCCATAAATATGTAGATTCCTAAAAGTTCCAAATTCGTACCAGTAAACTGTCTGAAAAGTTTGGTGAAGTTCGATGCTATTTCCTCTGGACTCAGAGACTCTACAAACTCAGCTTCTTTCCCGGTGATTGTTCCCACAAGGACATGACCGTACCTATGAAACAAGAAATCAAACTTGGTCAATAGCAGTTTTGTTTTAAAAAAAAGGATAAAATCTTGTGATAAACATTTTCAGTTTATATTGACTAATAACTATGCTCTGCTAATGCAGCATCTAGGTAAATGCTGAATCAGAAAACTTTTATTTTTCAAAACCAGTAAACTCAAACAGTTAGCCATTATGCATAAGAACCCTTGGTGAGATGACAAGCTGGCCAAACTGAAAAACGCAATATATACTTTGAGCATCATTTTCCCCTTTGGGCCCTCTCTTGCTGACATGATTCATTCTTCTTCATGAGTGAATTATCCATTCATGGGATGTGAGTGCCACTGACTTGGCTGGCATTTATTGCCCATTCCAAATTTCCAGAGGGCAGTAGGTTTGGAGTCACATGTAGGCAAGACCAGGTAAGGGTGGCAGTTTCCTTTTCTAAAGGACATTATTGAAACAGATGTGTTTTTTCAACAATTGGCAATTGATTCATGGCCATCACTAGATTCTTTATTCCAGATTCCTTTGCCATGGCAGGATCTTGTGACATTACTGGGGTCTCTGGATTAACAGTCCAGTGATAATACCACTAGGCCATGGCCTCCCAAGATAAGCCTAGATATTTAGCAACATGGGCTACTTTGTAATGGAGGCCATCATGTACAATTCTTGTGAAGGCAGATGGACATGCAGTGGTCAGCAAACCAAAGCAAGGGGAAATTTCTGAAGAAGGCTCCTGACCGAAACATCAGTTTTCCTGCTCTGCTGATGCTGCTTGGCCTGCTGTGTTCATCCAGCTCCACACTTTGTTATCTCTGACTCCAGCATCAGCAGTACCTACAATCTCTATATTAGGCCTCACTGATTTCCTTCTTCCTCGCAAGCTCAAGGGCTCTGGGACCAGTTGTGGTGCACCCTAACCTCTGCACCACTGCACCCCCCCAGCCACGCCCCTCCCAAATGTTTGACTGACTTAGTATTCAAAGCGAGTTTTGAGAAGATTTGTAGCTCAGGTTGAGTATTCAAAGTATTCAAAGTTAGTATTCAAGTTTTCTCCACCTTGTTTATGTCAGCACCATATAAAATGGTATGGAAACCAACAAACCCTTCAAGGGAACTCAATGAGTATGTTCTTTGCATTATTGTTGTTTGTGAGTAATCTTTCCAAAGTTAAGATTAGAGATGGGTGTAATTTGTGATGCAAATGATTATGCAATAGATCCACTAAAAAAGAACAACATTTATATTGGGGATTTAGTGTAAATAAAATCCAATGGTACTTTCGGGCAAATATAATTGGGAAAAATTAGGTAGATGATTAAGGGAGGGGACACCAGAAATGATGATAGGAACGCTGCCTTAAGGAGGGCCATAAAGCAGAAGAGGGAAATGGTTTAGGAATTCCAGCATATGGGCCTGAAGGTGTGGCCACAAATGGAGGGGAAGGTACAAGAGAGTAGCGTCAGAAAATCAGGACTTTTGGGTTTGAAAGTTACAGTCAAACAGAAGGTAAAGGCTACAAAGAAATTTCAGCATCAAGATGCAAGTTTTAAGATGGAGTCATTGAGAGAATGGAAGCCAGTGCCAATCAGCAAGGTAGGGATGATAGGGAGCCAAGATTGGGGTGGAAGTATGATCCATATCAGAGAATGTTGAATAGGAAAATGTTTAGGGAGGATCAAGTATGAAAGTATGAAAGGCCAATAACAATTTTTAGGGCTGGAGGAAGGTTTCAATGCTTGGTAAACTACAGCTTTTTGATAGGAGCTTGTGATGTTGCAGACATTACAATAGGCAGGATGTGCAAAGGAGAATATGCGTGACCAGAAATTCAGCTCAGCCATAAATTGCGTAAAGAAGTTGTGAACAGTTTGGTGAAACCTGAGATGATAGCCAGTTTTCGGTAGAAGTCAGTGATGATAGATAGCGTCTTCCAGCTGTGGAGCAATAATGAATTGCAACTTCGTCTGGATATTGGGCAACCAATTTAGCAAAAACAGAAATAGTGAGATTGAGTGAGATGATAGAGAGATAGAACTCGATGTTGCCAGTGTATCTGTGGAAACTGACCAATGCCTTTGGACGATATTATAAAGGGAAAAAGAGGATGAGATATGGAGGGGAAGTGACAGGAAGAGTAGTAATTGTTAGAGAGGCTCAGGCTGAAAAAGGACAATAGTAGAAGCAACTGACAGCAGAGTTGGATAATGGAAGAAGATGGTGTCATTAACCGTGTTGGTGCGTTAAGATCACAGTCACAGAGGATTTCATATCTAACTTTGATTACATAGGAACATACAAAATAAGAGCAGAAGGAGGTCATTCAAGCCTGGGGGCCTAGTTCACCAGACAATGACATCATGGTTGACCTTCTACTTCACACCACCTTTCTGTACTATCCTGCTAACAGCCTCTGTCTTGAACATACTCAACAACTGTGTATCCAGACCTTCTGGGGCAGAAGGTTCCAAGACTGACTACTCCCAAGTGGAGAATTTCCTCAACTCCGTCCTAAATGGCCTGCGTTTTATTCTGAGACTGTGGCTCTTGGTTCTACCCTACCTCACACCCCCAACCCACCACCACTGCCTTATCTCAAAAGCCAAGGGAAACCTTGACCTGCATCTGCCCTGTTCATCCCGGTAAGGATTTTATTTATTTGAGTGAGAATTATTTCACACTTTTCTAAACTTCAGTGAATATAGGCTCACTCAGTTTAAATTTGCTTACAGTACAATTCGTCTATCTCAAGAGGTAATTTGGTGAGTATTTATTGCAAACTCTCTACAAAAAGCATATCTTTTGTTTGGTAAGCAGATCAAAACTCTATACAATACAGCATGGTCTCACCGAGGCTGTATATAATTACAGTAAGACATCTCTGTTCTGACATCTAAATCCTCTCCCAGTAAAGGGGAACATACCATTTTCCTTCTGAATTGTTTACCCTACGTTAACCTGTAAAGTCTTATGAACAAGGACATCAAAGTTGTCCCAATTTTTCACTCTTTAAAAAAAAGCTCCAAATCTATGTATTTCCACCAAAGTGGTTAAGCTTACCTTTCTCTAACGTTTAAGGTTGTTTCATTCATGTGGCAATGGTTGAAGCCTCAATGGAGAGATTCAAATTTGTTAGTGGAAAGATGGGCACAGATTTGTGAAACAACAATTTGCTGAAGAATTATGGAGAGGATAGGGAGATGAAAATAGAACAGTGGTGGTCAACGAGAAAAGGAGTTACGTGCTGCGATGGAAATTTTACCTTCATAAATCACTGAAGAGTGGCTCTGTACTTATTTTAAATTTTCCTTTGCCTCTTCCTCCCTCTGCTGGTATAATAATCTTTACATTTGGTCATTCATTCAAACATAAGGAGTGATGGACTATTCTGAAGAAATGTAAGGATTTAACAACAAAGACAAATACTAAAAGACTCCAAGATAACAAGGCATGGAGCTGGATGAACACAGCAGGCCAAGCAGCATCAGAGGAGCAGGAAAGCTGATGTTTCGAGTTGAGACCCTTCTTCAGAACTCCTGTCTTCTTTTGTTACTTCAATGTTTGAAACACTTGAGTAATGCAAGATAAGCGGGTCACTACTACTTCAGGAATGAGTGGATTTTCTGATAGAATTATGGCACAGTGAAGGTAGATCGCAATATTTGTTGCCACGCGCCACCATGTTACTTGACAAAGATGGGCAGCTTTTACATTTTAAGTTAGGTTGTTGCCCAAAATCTTCTTGTGGTTGCCACCCTTGAAACAAAACTTTTCTGAATAGCAACAGAAATTAAAAGACATGTTTTGATTTTGCACCCTTAAATTTTACTCATGAAATAAACCTTTTAAGAGCAGCGACTAATCACATTTAAGTTTCTTAAAACTCTTGAACCTAACTTGTTGACAAATCAAAGCAGAGTAAATATTTATCTGAATGTTACAATTACTGTTTACAGTAGGATACTGGTGTTGTTACTGGATGACTAACCCACAGTGGTGAGATCAAATTTACTGCAGCAGTCAGAGAGTTTAAATTTAATATGGAGTCATAGAGTCATACAGTACGGAAAAAGGTCCCTTCCATCCAACTGGTCCATGCCAATCCAATCCCAAACTAAACTAGTCTCATCTGCCTACGCTCGGCTATATCCTTCCTAGCATTTTTTATTCAATGCACTTATCTAAATGTCTTTTAAACATTGTAACTGTACCCACATCCACCACATCATCTGGAAGTTCATTCCATACACAAACCACTCTCTGTGTCAACAAGTTGCCCCTTATATCTTGCTTAAATCTTCCTTCTCTCACCTTAAAAATATGCCTCCCAGCCTTAAAATGCTCCACCCTAAGGGGAAAAGACACCTGCCATTCACCTTGTCTATACCCGTCATGATTTTATAAACATCTGTAAGGTCACCCCTCAATCTCCAATGATCCAGTGAAAAAAAATGTCCAGGCCTTTCCAGCATCTCCTTAGAATTCAAACCCTCCATTCCCAGCAGCACCCTGGCAAGTCTCTGCTGAACTCTCTCCAGCTGAATAATATCAGTCAGATAACGGGGTGAACAAAACTGGACAAAGTGCTCCAGAAAAGACGAACGTCCTGTACAATCTCAACATGACATCCAAACTCTTGTATTCAAAATCTGTGCAATGAATGCTAAGCGCCTTCTTTCCTGAGCTATCTTCATGTGACACAAATGTCAAAGAATTATGTACATGAACCCTCAGGCATCGCTGTTCTACAACAATATCCAACGTCCGACTTTTAATTCTATAAGTTCTGCCCTTGTTTGTTTTACCAAAATGTAATATCTCACATTTATCCAAAATAAACCCCATCTGCCCCTCGTCAGCCATTGACCCAATTGATCAAGGTTTGTTTGTAATCTGAGATAACCTTCTTCATTGTTCACACTGCTCCCAATGTTGGTGTCATCCGCTAACTGACTAACCATGTCTTCTATATTCTCATGCAAATTCCTTATATAAATGACAAAGCAAAAGTTCATTAAATACATCTAATATGAAAAAAAGTTAGTGTCTGTAATAGTAACCATGAAATTACTGTATTGTTATAAAAACTGGTTTATTCCCTTATGTTGCAGAAATTAACATGTTCCTAGCTAGTCTGGTCTATATGCCACTCCAAAGCCATAGCAATATGGTTGTCTCACCAAGCTACACAATCATTTCAAAAACATTATGACAATCTGTAAAGAATTAACAATTTATTTCAGCCATCACCTTCTCCAGGGCGCTTTGTGATAGCCAATAAATACTGGCCTTGCCAGCTAAATCATCATCCATGAATAAATAAATTTGGAAAAAAATTTACTCTTAAAAATCATTCCAGTAAATTTTGTTAAGAAATCACATCTCTGATTTTATAGATGTCGCATCATCATTGACAATTGTGAATAATCCAAACATTTAATAATTTGCCAATGATACATGGACCAAGAATTTGCAATGCTTTTGATGACCAACTGTCAGCATTTGCTGTCATTACTGTCCTGAATCTGCCTGTCCCTTCAGGATACAGCAGGATTACAGCTAAATGTGAAAATCCTGAAACTTCTTTGATTATCCATTCTCAGGATGAGGGCATCGTTCGCTTGGCCAGCATTTATTGCCCATTGCAGAAGGCAATCTGCTGTGGGCCTAGAGTCACATGTAGGCCCGATCAGACAAGGATGGCAGGTTCCGTTCCCTAAAGGGCATTAATGAGCCAGATGGTTTTTCCTGACAATTGACAATGGTTTCATGGTCATCATTAGACATTTAATTTCAAATTCTTAATTGATTCTAGTTTCAACCTGCACTGTTTCTGCTTCTGAATCTTTTAGTATTAATTTTACTCCTTTGTTTTACAAACTAATGTGATTAATTAAAAATTTTCCTTACAACCTGTAATCTTTAAACCCATCCATCAAATGGCATCTGCCATGTGGGACTTGAACCCACACCCCCAGAACATTAACTGAGACTCTGGATTAATAAACTAGTGATAATACCACTAGGCTATCAGTCCTCTGCCTCTCAACGCCCTCATTCACCAAACTTGCAATTAGAGAAATACACTGATTGGGCAAAATGTTTCCATAATACCTATTACTGCTAGAAGGTCTTTAAAATGTTGTTCCTTACCCAATGAGCAGCACCTACATAGTTTGAAATTCTTGCCATCCTTTACATAAAGAGGTGTTCCATAAATTTACTCCTTTTTTTTGACAATGACCCATGTCTTACATTGCTGAACTAGAAGGAATAGTTCCTCCCAAGCTACCATATCTGTTCCTGTTAATATTTGATCAAATGACTCCCTAACCTTCTAAATTCTAGGGAATATAAGCATGGTCTGTGCATTCTCTCCTTGAAATTTAATCCATACGGGTGCAGATATCATTCAGGTAAAACTACATTGCATTCCTTCCAGGACAATATATCCTTCCTAAAATGTGGTGGCCAATGTGATCAGGGCTTTGTATAGTTGAAACAAGAATTCTATAGCATTGTGTTCTAAGCTGTAATTAGATAAAGTGCACAACATTTCAATTTTACCAATAACTCTGTTCAATGTAGGTGTGTCATACACTTTGTATTTCCAATTAAGATGCAAAGACATTACTGCAGAACATGTTCTGCCAGCATACAGATCAGAATTTTTTTTTCTGTTAGTACCTTTCTGGTGGCCTGAACACATAAACGACTGGAACACATCTCCACCACTCAACCAGGTTGGGTTTCTGGGCCGACAATGGGGTCTCATCCTCCCAGACCAATCCAATTATGTCTGTATTTTCATCCCAAAATGGGGCCTCATACTCCAGGTAAATCTTATTCATTGTGCCAAAGCCCATGGCTTGAATAGCATGCTGATAATTTTCAGGAAGGCTTGGCTGAAACAATGACTGACTATTTGCCTTTAGACAACCTGTGAATGAAAGCAAAATATAAATGATATTTTAGAACATCATTCCTTTCCCTTAGTTACTCCATTGTAGTTTAAAGTAGCCTTTTTACAATTGGCAGGTTATTTCCTTGTGTAGTTTGATAATGTTAATGTTTTGCTCACACCCAATGGTGATGAAAACAGTGATCAATACCATGATGGTAAAGCTACCTAATTTTATGGAAAGGGTTTAGGAAATGATGTTAACTCTGAACATTCAGACAGTTACTACTTTCAACCTGTACTGTTTCTGCTTCCAAATCATTTAGCATTAATTTTACTCCTTTGCTTTACAAACTAATGTGATTAATTGTTCATTTTCTTCCAACCTGTAATCTTTAAACTCATCCTTTCAAGTTCCCTGGCCATTTGCAGAGGTGGAAATCATTTGAGAAGAATGATCTTTTGAGAAGATTCAATCAGTTCAGGTTATACAGGACGTTGGTGAGACCTTTTCTGGATTACTGTGTCCAGTGCTGGTCACCCTGTTATAGGAAGTATATTGTGAAGGTTCAGAAGAGATTTACTAGGATGTCACTGAGAACGATAGGTTTGAGTTATAAGGAGAGGCTAGATAGGCTGAGATTTTTTTTACTGGAGCATAGGAGGTTGAGGGATGACCTTGTAGAGATTTATTAAATCATGAAGGGTAAAGATAAGGTGAATAGCAGGTATCTTTTCCCGAGAATGGGGGTTTCAAGCAGCATACTTTTATGGTGACAGGAGAAAGATTTAAAAAGGACATGAGGGGCAACTTTCTTTTACAGAGAGAGTGAACTTGCAGAGGATGTGGTGAATGTGGGTATAGTTACAACATTTAAAAGACATTTGGACAAGTAAATGAACAAAAAAATGTTTGGAGGGATATGGGCCTAGTGCATTCAGTTGGGACTAGTTTAGTTTGGGATCAGGGTCAGCATGGGTTGATTGGACTGAAGGGTCTGGTTCCATGCTGTGTGACTCTATTACTCTATGACTATGGCTTCCAAGTTTTTTTTTTGCAGCCAGTTAGGCCAGGATTTAACGGACCACTAGTTGGTTGTCTCTGGCACTCTTTGATTGCAACACCTATTCCTGTTTATGTTAAGGCAAAAATATGTAACAATGGATAACTAAATGAATACTTGGATGGCAAAACTTGTCCATGTGGCAAAGATTTTTGAAAAATTTATGTGAGAGGAAAGAATAGATTGGACTAGCTTCTATTGCTCATCTGCTACATTTCCACTGACAATGGTCTTTAGACTTAAGATGATTAACTCCATCAAACCATGCCAACGTTATGAGAATTTTTTAAAGATTCCAATTTTCTTGCTTCTGTTCACTTCAAAGTACACATGAGTTAGCTTGGGATATGTCCCCAGTGCTTTTCCATGAGAATGCAGAAAGCTTCCTTTGGCATCATGATGGTAGTGCTAAAATAATTGTTGTACTGTGAGCTGAACTAGAAAGAACCCATCAAAATGAAACCATTACAAGGAGCATACTCTGAAGAAATTACTGTAGCTGATCATTGGTCTTAGTGTTAGAAAAAAATTGCAGCTCATTAGAAGGGAGCACTGAGACACACTGTTTAAAATAGTTACCCAGTGAAATGGTTATGATGACGTGATCAGCGAGAATATGCGTTCCATCTTTGCACACCACTCTAACTGGATACTGTGAGGTGTCCTCCAATTCAAAGTTTCCATCCCACTGGATCTGTTTAACCGGCCTCTCCAGCAACAGTTTCTCTTTCGGGATAACCTCCAGCAATTTCTGCAAGAGGCGGGGGAATAGTCTGGAATGGGACAGAATTTTGTCACCCATGTGAAAAATATATAAAAAATATATAAATATATAAAAGATATATAAAATATAAATATATATAAAAATATAAAGAAAAATATGCAGAGGCAGACACGATTATCCCAGTCAGATATGGTGAACCCGTAGACAATAGCTGAATCACTTTGCCATCGTGCTCTTCCCAGGCAGGGATGGGTGGAAGTCAGGTAATTTTGGAAAAAAAAAGGTGTGTGGGAGATATTTCTCAATTCCACATCTACTACCATATACTGTCAACTCTGTCCCCACTTGCACCAGTCACAATGTCATCCCCCCAATCTCCCAAGTCTTCCCAAGGTGACAACGGTTACCTCTGGGAGACAGCAACAGCTCATCATTATCCCAGCTCCCAACAATTTACTGTTTATAATTAGAAATATTCTTCATACAGGGGACATTGTGAGGTTCATTTTAAAAGGAGTGTGATAAATCTGCACCCTGACCATACTTTGGCAGCCTAATCAGCATTCTACCCTCAACAAATGGCCTCAACAACCAGACTACTTTATTTGAAAGACATTAGCAGCTAGTTATTCCTTAAATAAACTTGGAGCTTCCCTTTGTAACTAAAACTTGTAAAATTGGTCACACTCTTCCACACCTTTTCTATTTGTCCTTGACATCATTTGCCATGGTGAGACCAAAAGCATTGTCTATGATTCCTGAGAATAATCAGCAAAGGAATGAAATAAATCCTTAATCCTCAACCTTAACTCTTCATCAAAGATAATTCTGGGTTTTCACATTCAGCCAGTTTTGGAATTAATGATAACCAAATTTGTCTTGTTGATCTAGCTTTTGTCAACTAATTCAGATGATATTACAGCAAGCAGTTCCCACAAGGATCCTCAGAACCTACTGAGTGAAGAAACTTTCATTCTTATGAAAGATGTCAGACAACTTACAATTATTAATTACCCTTAGATCATGGTTAGCCATCAAAAAACCTTGAATATGCAAACAAAATTGATAAATGAGCTATATTGACAATAATTGAGTCCACAAGACCAAGTAGGTGTGGGTTCACACAGTGTGGATGGGAGGGTGGTTGGCAAATGTTCCCATCAGCTACATGGAACTGCACTTGGTGGTGACCTGGAGTCCCAGGTTCAACTGGAACAGGAAAGAATCATAGGTTGTCCTCCTCAAATAATGTTCCTGAACCACCTGGATTTACAGAAACTTGATTATTTTCTCAGAATTACTGCAAGTAGGGTATTTCAAATGGTGAGGTTTCAAGCTCCATCATCAAAAAAAAGCATCAGTGGAGACATCCCTCCAGTCTGCAGCCTTGTGAGCACTTCCTGCTCCATGGAGTGTTAAGTTGCTGGAGACAGGGCTTCCAGCCCTCACTGCAGAAGAAATCCCAACTCAGAGAGCAGTCTGTAGTCCAGTCTGTTGAGTGTGCAGCATCACCAACAGGGATGGCCCTAAATGTGGGCTCATACAGTGAGGAATAGGAGTGTGCTTTGGCCAAGTAGGGAGAGGGCGCTGAGGGTCCTGATGGCAAGGCTGTAGAGAGTGCAACTGTTAGTGAGGGGGGAGGGCAAAGCAGAAGAGTTGGAGTGGGGCATGTATTCAATATGGAAAGGGTGGAGGAATCGTTGGGCACCACTCCCTTCTACACCTTCCAAACCAAGACCTGATCAGGACAACCTGCCAGCCTCCCCTTTCATTCTTGACCTTCTCTAGCAGCCTCAAATTTGGAGTGAGGTGAGAACATAAGAACTAGGAGCAGCACGGTGGCTCAGTGGTTAGCACTGCCACCTCACAATGCCTGGGACCCGGGTTCGATTCCACCCTCAGGCAATTGTCTGTATGGAGTTTGCACATTCTCCCCGTGTCTGTGTGTGTTTCCTCCAGGTGCTCTGATTTCCTCACACAGTGCAAAAGATGTGCAGGCTAAATGGATAGGCCATGGTCAATTTCCCATAATGTTCAGGAAGGTTTGGATTAGGGGGATGGGTCTGGATGGGATGCTCTGAGGTTCGGTGTGGACTTGTTGGGCTGAAGGGCCTGTTCCCACACTGTAGGGATTCTATGATTCTATGATAGGAGCAGGATTAGACAATTTAACACCTTGTGCATGATCTACCATTTGATTCGATCATGGCTGATGTCACCTTGGCCCCAATTCTGCTTTCCTGTCTGTTCTCCATAACCCTCCAAGCCATTACTACTTAAAAGTCTGTCAATTTCTTCCTTAAATTTACTCAATGTTTCGACATTGGTGAATTCCACAGATTCACGTGCCTTTGAGAGAAATAATTTCTCCTCACCTTTGCTTTAGGCGGGCAACCCTTGAGTGGCTAATGATCAGCCACTGCAGGATCGCAATGGGGACATGAGAGTTTAGGCCACCCAAGGCTTTGCTTGTCCGTAGTGTAAAATTGTGGACTGTTCAGAGGTGGGAGGGGGAAGCTGGCAGGAAGATGATCTTGAGAATTTTACAACGCTGGAGTCTACTCGAAAAATGTGGAAAATTGCTCGGGTATATCCCATACCCTAAAAACAGGAGAAAACAAGCTAATTTATCAACACATCATTCTATTCAGTCTCATCAGTAAAGTGAAGGAAGGTGTCATCAACAGTGCTATGAAGCATCTCTTGTTACTCAATTTGGGTTCCACCAAGCTCATTCAGCTTCTGACCTCATTGTAGCTTTGTTGCAAACATGGACAAGAATTTCAGAGGCAAAGTGAGAGTAACTACCCTCGAAACCAAGGCCACATTTGATCAAATGTGGTATTAAGGAATCCTAACAACACTAGAATCAAATCCTACTTACAGTAATTATGGGAGGAAATCTTTCTGTTGGTTGAAGTCAGACCGAGCACAAAGGAAGATGGTCGTGGCTACTAGAGGTCAATCATCTCAGCTTCAGGACATCCCTGCGAGAGCTCCTCAGGATAATGTCTTAGGCCAACTGTCTTCAGCTGCTTCATCCATGACCTTCCCTCCCAAAAGATCAGAAGTGGAATGTTTGCTGACGATTGCACAACATTCAGCATCTTGCATGATTCTTCAAGTAGTCCATGTCAAAATGCAAAAAAGATCTGGATAATATCCAGAATTGGGCTGACAAGTGGCAAGTAACATTTGTGCCATGCAAGTGTCAGAGAATTGAAATATCCACAAACTAATAATTGCTTGTTGCTATCCACTGGCATTATGATCACTGAATCCCCCATTTATCAATATGCTGGAGGTTACCATCAATCAGAAATTGAACTGCACCAGCCATATAAAAATATTGTCACTAAAAGAGCAGGTCAGAAGTTAAGGATCCTACAGTGGGAAAGGCACCTTCTAACTCCATAAAGCCTATCCATGATCTCAAGGCACAATTGAAAAGCGTGTTGGAATTGACACCATCCGGGACATGCAGGCTACTTGTTTGGTGTAATATCCTGAAGCATCCACTTCCTCCATCATCAATGTATAGTAGCAGCAGTGTGTACTATCAACAAGATGCATGACAGAAATTCACCAAAACTCCTTTTACAGCACCTTCCAAAGACTGACCACTACCATGTTAGAAGGATTAGGGCAGCAGTTACGTGGAAATGCCACCTCCTGCAAGTTCCTCTCCAAGCTATTCACCTTTCAGACTTAGAAAAATTTTATCATTCCTCCACTGTTGCACACCAGCTGTCCCTCCAACTGTCCAAGTTGCTGTGGCAACACACATTTTTGGTTGCATGCAGTAACCTGGAGCCAAATGGATAGCGATGGCAGAGGTTCCAAATTAGCTCCATGACATGACTGACCAGGAAGTACTCCTGGTATTACTGCTTACCTTTGGCATGTATTGGCAGGAGGTTGAAATTGATTCTCAGCTTTGTCGGCACTGTTGTGAAACTTACCTGGCCATCAGACCCTGGAGTGGGCCTCGAACCCAGCCCCTCTGGCTCAGAGGCAGAGAAGCTACTCAATGCTCCACAAGATCTCCACTACACCCATTGAAATGGCTAAAAATATCACAGTCAGTCAACAATACAGACGGCAAAGAGCGTTAAATGTGCTTTACTAACCCCGGAGAATTTCGGTCATCACCTTCAATGCTCTTATATTCTCCATATTCAAGAACAGACACATCTCCCAGGCTGTTTGTTGCAAGATGGATACATTGCCATTTCATTGACATGCTCAGCAAAGCCAACCTCTGTCTCCTCAGCTCAACATGCTCATCACTCCATTGTTCAAGTAAGGTCTTTATTTCCTCTAAGTAGACATCAGCAAGGCTTTTAGCTTGTGTGTACCCTTTTTCTTCAGCAAGGCAATGAGCATGCCTCAGAATACTGCTCGCTAGATTTCTCATTTCCTCAGCGAAGTCAGGGTCAAGCTGTTTCTGAGTGTTGGTGAGCAGTGACCACTCTGTGCCTGACTTATTGTATACTTCCTGGAGGAAACCATACTCTTTGGCCAATTGAAAAATGGGGTTCTTCATGCTCGCCCCATGAATATACTGGGCTCCTTCATCTACCAGTGATTTACCTGAAATATATTGAGTGAAAATACTTTAATTCAGACGTAATTACTCTATCAAATGGCTCCTGACAAACAAAACATCTAAGGATTAATTTGTCATCAACGATTTTCCATGCTTATTTTGTAAATTAAAATATGTGGCTTGGAAAGATCATAAGTCAATATTCTGCAAAAGAACACTGCCCTAGCTTCAAAGTTTTCACCATGTCAACCATTTGGTTTTGAATTTCATTTTTTATTTTAAGATTTAAAAATGTAATTAAAATATCACATCTGAATCTTGGTTAAATGAAGCTTTTGTACACACTACTAGCTTATAAAGTATACTGATCATAATAAGGTCACCCAGATGGACCTCATTGAATATGAGTTCCCTGTTTGGGGCTGTTAATCTGGTCCAATCAGGGAACCCTGGCTGACAGATAAGAACAGGAGTGTCAGAGGTTCTGTTCACACTGAGAGCTGGCTCTGAGGAAGCCAAACAATGTCAAGTGTAAATACGGGCATTCTGGCCTCTGTGATGTTATTTTATAAAGTTTCATAGTTTTATCAGACCATAGGGCTGCTCTTCATTAGAGATAGCCAACTGGTAGTGGTTTAAGCTGAGGGTCACCACACTTCAGAGAAGGGGAGAGATTGAGAAGGAGTGTCATTCATGGTAACCTTAGGAATTGAACTCATGCAGTTGGTGTCATGTTGCATTTGCAAACCAGCCATCCATTCAACTGGACTAATGTATACTATCACATTGAGGATCACAGAACTGTATGCTCCAGATTCCTCAAATGAGCAAGGTCCTTCATTATTCAAGATGGACTCTTAGGTAAAATTCTTTTGATAATTGTTCAGTCTGACAAATATTACTTTTGTAGAAGGGAAGCAACAATCGGGGAAGAATCTTTTTCAGTTTGTGTGAACCCACAAAGAATTGGAAAACTTTATGATTACATTTTTGAGTTCAGGTGGAGATGAATTAGCTCCCAGAAATACAAGGTATCTAATTCTCTTCTTCATTATGTTTGTTTAATGAAACAACATTTGCTGTTTCCTAGACATAGTCTGCAAAATGAAGCTGAGAAAAATGTCAGCTGAACATTTTTGAGTGTTTTCAGGTGTAGAGTTTTGTTTGCGAGTGTATCCAAATATGCAAATAGGACTCACATGTGCAGTGGTAGCGTCACTACCTCTGAGCTAGGTAGGCCCAGGTTCAAGTCCCACCTGTTCCAGAGATGTGTCACTACATCCCTGAACAGGTTGATTAGAAAATATTCTAACATCGGAAGGTTCATGAAGTCATTGTTACTTCACAGTTTTACGTTTAAAATTAAAATATTATATCCTTGGTTATTTGTCTGAAATCCATATTGCCTTGAGAATAGTATATTTTACAATTGCATTAAGTGATGGGTGAACGTATTCATTATTTGTCATTATTAACGCATTTTGTCATTTAATCCGCCTGAGCACTGACTTAAAAAAAATTCTGGTCCAATGTAATGTAATTTCCGCATTCTCTAAATGTTCACTGTTCCATACCAAATGGGTAGCTTCTGATCCGTCCTCCAGGCCGACTTGATGCCTCAATAATCTGTACATCATTGAATCCGTGTTGCAATAATTTCCCAGCAGCTGCCACACCAGCTATTCCAGCTCCAATAATGACCACCTTTGGAATTTTCTTCTTGGAATTCATGCTTCAAAACAAAAGAAAAGATACATACACACACACACACACACACACACACACACACACACACACACACACACACACACAAATATTATTACATCACAACCAGTGGGAAAGTAGTAGAGAGTAAATAGTTGGAACTTCAGGCTGCTAAGTTCCTGGGTCCTGACAGGTTACATCATCGGGTCCTAAATGAGATAGCCAGTGATGTATTTCCTAGATTCATGAAAGGTTCCATCGGATTGGGAAATAGTGAAAGTAATTGTTGTATTTAAAAAGTGAGGCAGAGTTAAAGCTGGAAACTACAAGCTAGGAAGGGGGTGATGTTAAAGACTGTTGTTAAAAACAATATGGCAGGCCACTGAGAAAAGATCATGGTCATCAGACAGATTCAGCATGACTTTGTGAAAAAGAAATCATGTTTAATTGTTTTATTGGAAGTCTTTGAGAAAGTAAATAAAGGGGGACTAGTGAATGTACTGTACTCAGGGAATTGCGAGACTCCCACAAAAGGTGGGTAGGGTATAATTAAAATTCACCAGTCACAGCTTGATGATATCATCATCACCTCCATTTATACTTTACAGTGAGGGAAGAGGCCCATGACCTGGGATGGAGGCACATCAGGTCCCAATAATGGACCTGAAACTCTGGCAGGTGGGAGAGTCATGCTGATCTTGCTTTAGGGGATCTCTACGGCCTCAATCCTCCTTATCTCTCCACCAGCCCTGACAAATCTCTGAGATATCTGTGATTTCCCCTCAGGCTCACGTCTTGACGAATCCCAATTCTAATTTCACCATCATCAGTGCTTGTGCTTTCAGATGCTGAAACCCTGAGTTCTGGAATTCTCCCCTTAAACCTCTCTGCTTCCCTTTCCCACTTTCGAGAACTACCTCTTTCAGCAAGCTGTTGGTCACCAGCCCCAGCAAAATGCTCTTAGATGGCTTGGTGCTGAGTATGTTGTGTAATGCTTCTAAAGGATTGAGAACATTTTATTACACTACAGGCAGATGATTAGAATGGTGACGGTTAAACTGTCACCCACCTCAACTCTGCCTGAGGTGAATGCTAAAGATCTGCTCCTTTTAACATTTGCTGTGGGCTGGGAGTGCAATTTTGTTATCCAGGAATCACAAGGAAGTCTCTGGCCTTGTATGGCCCTGATTATTCAGCCTCTCCTGCACACCCATCATCCCTCCCAATTGACTGCTAGGAAGTGACCCCCATATCCACCCCCACTCCACCCACACCACCTCTGCCCCATGAGTCCTTTATTCTAGCTAGTTATGCTGTTTATCTGGCTGATTATCAAGTGAAAACTGCAGGATTTTTTCTTAAATGAGGTCCTAATGTTGTGATTAGTTGGGCCGTTATGTCCCATTCTTGATCTGTTGTGGACCTCTGCTCCCTTATGCGCCGTCCCTGTCTTTCCAATAATAAGTGGGAAGTAACTTCCATGTCAAACCATTTCACCAATAATATTCAGCTCTTTAGTATTTAATTTCTCCAGCAGATATGGTTGTGTGTGCGGAATTTCATTTCCAATCAATAGTAGCCCCCAGTTGCTATGCTGTTACTCACTACTGGCTTTGTGAATAGTCTTAATTTTAGATATATCTCATTCTATTTTGTACAATTTTAATGTGAACTGGGTCCTGTGACTTTATTTTATAAGTGCTGCCAATTCACATGAGGAACATTACAGGACCATAAAGCCTCCTATTATTTTAGAATGAGAGATTACCCCAACAGTTGGAGTTTCGATTGGATACATCTGAACAGAAAAGGATAATTGTACATGAGCAGTATGCTCGATACCATAGCCTCCTTTAAATAGGTTGAGTTTAGCTGAATCAAGGCTTTAATTTCATACAACTGCTATTTTCAGCAAGAGTTCCCAGTGACCTTAGTCGCAAATCTACTGGTTAAATTTGTTGGCAGCCAGCATTCCTCGTTCAAACAACAAATAAAAAACATCATGTAGACAGGGTGGTTAAGGAGGCGTTCAATGATTGCCTTCATTGCTCAGACCTTTGACTCTAGGAGTTGGGACATCATATTGAGGTTGTACAGGATGTTGGTGAGACCTCTTCTGGTGTGCTGTGTCCAGTTCTGAGATAGTAAGAACTAGAGTCAGAGGTAGTACAGTGTGGAGTTGGAGGAACACAATGGGCCAGGCAGCATCAGAGGAACGGAAAGCTGGCGTTTCAGGTTAGGTCCCTTCTTGGAAGGGTCCCGACCCGAAGCTTCAGGTTACCTGTTGCACTGATGCTGCCTGGCTTGTTGTGTTCCTCCAACTCCACACTGCATCATCTGTCTCCAGTTCTGGTTGCCCTGTTAGAGGAAGGGTATTATTAAGCTGGGGAGGGGTCAGAAGATATTTACCAGGATGTTGTTGGGAGTGGAGGGTTTGATTTATAAGGAGAGATCGGATAGGCTAGAATTTCCACTGGAGCATACAAAGTAAAGGAGTGGCCTTATGGAGGTTTATAAAATCATGAAGGGTATAGATCAGGTTACTGGCAGATGTCTTTTCCCCTGGAGGGGGGTTTTCAAGGTGAGAGGAGAAAGATTTAAAAGAGACAAGAGGGGCGATTCTTTTACAGAGAGAGCGTGATTGGTATGTGGGTTGAGCTTCCAGGAGAAGTGAAGGATGCAGATACAATTATAATGTTTAAAAGACCTTTGGATGAGTACATGAACAAGAAATGTTTGGAAGGATGTGGGCCAAGTGCAGGCAGGTGGGACCAGTTTAATTTTTGATTATGGCCAGCATAGACTGATTCGACCAAAATGTTTGTTTCTGAGCTGTAACTCTGTGACTCCATGACTCTATGACTAGAAAAATATGACTCACTTAGTAATGAACAGTGCGCAATTGAGGAACTTGAAAGAGATGAATAGTTTATGAGGGCTATGGACACAATCGGTAAGAAGCGACTGTTCCCCTTGGTTGAAGGGACAATAACAAGTGGGCATAATGTTATAGGGAAGGGTGGGAGGTTTAGAGGGGTTTTCAGGAAAGCCTTTTCCATTTGGAAGTTTGTGGGAATCTAGAATACATTGCTTGCCTGGCCAGTTCAGGTGGGAAACCTCACAAAGCTATAAAAGCATTTTGATGACCATTGAAATATCATAATATTCAAGGCTATTAAGATTAGTGCAGACTATTGGCCCAGGTTCAATGGGCTGAAGGACCTCTTCTGCATTGTATGAGATTTTGCAACAATCCAATAGACATAGTAGATCATTAGTAAAGAGACAGTGTCAGTACTTTGTAACAACATAGCCTCACATGTTCAAGCAGTGCCCGGCTGTGACAAAAGAATGCTGCATGTATAAAACCATAGGCCACTTCCAAAGGATATATAGAAGTCAGACACAGTTTCACAGCAGCAAAATGTCAAATGCCCACTCATATAAAGGTAGTAGAACCACCAGCATTAGAACAAAGAGCAAAGAATAGTACAACACAGGAACAGGCGCTTTGGCCCACCAAGACTGAACCAACACATGATTGTTTCCAACATTAAATACCTTTTGCTTATACTTGATCCCTTTTTCCTCTTTTCCCTACCCGTTTATATATCTGTCAAGATGGCATTTAAACGTTTGCATCCACCTCCACCACCACCTCTGGCAGCGCATTCCAGACATTTAAATAAACCTGCCTCTCATATCTCCTTTAACCTTATCCCCTTTTACTTTAAACCCTAAATCTCCTAGTTATTGGCATTTCTACCCTGAGAAAAAGATTCTGACTATTCATTCTTTTCATGTGTCTCATAAATGTTCAAATCTCTATCAGGTCACCCCTCATCCTTCGACGTTCAAGTTAGAAAAGGTTAGAAAAGTTATTGAATGCATTCCTCGGGGAAATCTGTTTATGTCATTGCTTTTAACATTGATAATGTTAGTGTTAAATTGTAATTCCCTTATTAGCTCAAATGGAAACAGAAACAAATTAAAAGAAAATAGAAATAGGAATTGAAAAAACAAAAGTTCTCAACCTGTAGACATGAAACTATATGGTCTAGGTAGCATGAAAGTGCTTTGCTACTCTCAAGATTAGAGGTATGGTAGAAGCAGGTTTAGGTCTATAGTCGATGGAATTTAGAAGAATGAGTGGAGAACAAATTGAGGTATTCAAGGTAATAAAACATAAGGATAAAATAGGTGTGGAGCAGACACTTCCTCTTGTGGGGCATTCTTGGATGAGGGGTCATAGTCTTAGGATAAGGGGTAGCAAATTTAATACAGATTTGAGGAGAAACTGCTTCTCCCAAAGGGTAATGAGTCTGTGGAATTTGCTACCCCACAGTGCAGTGGCTTTAAGGAGGTTTTAGACAGATTTTTACTTGGTAACGGGTAATTTGAAGGCTTATGGGGACAAGGCAGGATAATGGGGGTGAGGAGCATATCTGCCATGATCGAAAGGCAGAGCAGACTTTGATGGGCTGAATGGCCTAATTCTGTCCCTATGTCTTATGAATTTAAGAACTTATGAAGCAACTCTATAACATAAACAGCGTAAGATAATTGCAAATGTTGTGATAGTGATAGGATAGTATTATATAATCATAATAGATATCATCAGTGTAATGACAGGACTAGAGATCTTTGACTTCCTCATCTGACTTCTAATGCCAGGGACTTGAAATTAACCAAAATTATATTAAAAGAAAAGACATTAAGTCAAATGGCTGCAGAGATCACCTGATCACAGATTGCACTAATTAATGGAACAATTAGCAAAGATGCCCCTGTCTGAACTAAAATGAGCATGTCATCAACATGACTGAAACCAGTCACTCAGATCTCTAAATAAAAACCGAAAGAACTGTGGATGCTGTAAATCAGAAGCAAAAACAGAAATTGCTGGAAAAGCTCAAAAAGTCTGGCGGCATCTGTCGAGAGAAATCAAAGTTAACGTTTCTGGCTGAGTGACTGTAGGCTTGGGAACTGGTCACTGGACTCAAAGCATTATCTCTGAATTCTCTCCACAAATATTGCCAGACCTGCTGAGCTTTTCTGGCAATTTCAGTTTATCCACTCAGATTTCTATCTGCCTTTTTGTTTGAATCCCTACAGAGTGGAAACAGGCCCTTTGGACCAACAAATCCACACTGACCCTCAGAGCATTCCACCCAGACCCATCCCCTATAACCCACCTAATCTACACCTCCCTGAACACTTTGGGCAATTTAGTATGGCCAATCCACCTAGACTGCACATCTTTGGACTGGGGGAGGAAACTGGGGCACCCAGAGGAAACCCATGCAGACACGAGGAGAATGTTCAAATTCCACACAGACAGTCGCCCAAGAATGGGATCGAAACTGGGCCCCTAGCCCTGTGAGGCAGCAGTGCTAACTGCTGAGCCACTGTACCGCCCATTTCACTTATAACTTTTTGGATGTTTTGCTTGTTAGGATCAAAGTTTCTTGCAGATTATCCAGCTTATATAAAAATGAAGTCAGACAAGGGAACACACAAATGAACTGCAATTTGAATCCAAACACTGCGCAGAACAGAGAGATCTATAGATTGGTAACAGCAAGACGGGAAGACTTCACTGCTCTCTCTTCTCTTTATATATAGCCTTCTGTGAGAGACAGAGAGTGAGAGAGAGAGAGAGAGAAGGAGAGAGATAAAATGCTATGGGCCAGGACACAGAGACTTCAATTTCCACAGGCATTGACAACTTCACTCTGGAAGCTGCTGATGGTTTCTCAACCTTTGATTAACACATTCCAGCAACACGTCCCTTAATGGCAAAATCAGCAACAGGGTTGCCAAAGTCACCACCGTCATGACAGAGTTGAATAATTGAGTATGAATCAAAAGCCAGCTAACTGAAATTTTAAAGCTCTGTGTTTTCCAGGCTTGTGCTTTCAGCGCATTCCTTTCTACAGCAACGCTTGCACAAGGCAGATTACGCAGCATAACAGTTTCTGCCCCCACTGAAATAGCTCTACAGAGGCTGGTATCCCATCACCAAGCCACCCTTCATTTACACATGAACAGTCGTTGACTATACTACTGCCTCATTAAGAGTCAGGCATCAGAGTATCTGTATCCCTGGCACTCAACCTTTTGACACCAGCCAGGGCTCCCTGAGTTGTTCAGACTAATCAGGGAACTCATATTCTATGAGGTCCAGCTGGCTCACCTTGTTACAATCACTACATCAATTATCTCAGATAAATATCAATAAACAGTGCTGAATATGGAATGTTTGCCTCTTGAGTCAGTGGTCTAGGATCTCGAAATCATTTCTTTGCAGTCATTGCTATTAACCCTGATCTTTTCTGCCTTCCAATCTGTCATTGATACAGTGATAGGTTTTTTTTTACTTTCAGTGGGGTATTGCCATCTCATGAGTTGATACTGATGCTAGCTCCCATAGCAGTAGAATGAGACACATATAACATAGAATTCAACACACTATTGTTACAGCTCCTGGTATTATAACTATATATTACAACTGAAGGCACTTGCGTGCCTGGGCTAAAGCTAAGCATTTCATATATAATTTGTAGCTCCTCACAGTGTCTCTCAGATGCATAGGAAGTAGTTAAAGTACTATAGCAGCAGGTCACATGTTATGATATTATGATGATGTTATGACCATGTTCCTTGTGACCATGTGACGTACACAACAGTGGTGACTCTGTTGACTGGGTTACGTGAGCTATGTTGGCCTCATCTCCCCCATTGGTACAACACCAATAGATGACCTTTGTCTGCAATATAAGGATGTCTGCAAACCTGACTGCAAGTTGATTGTATAAATGCTCTGGAATTCCTTGCTGCTGACCAAAGTACCAGGAGACAAATAGTCAGGGAAGGCATGGAAAAAATAGGGGACAAGCAAGTGACCAGAAAGTTGAAAAGAAAGCCCATCAGAAGTAAAATCATCATTACTCATATAGTCCAGCTACAGAAGGGACTGCCACTCAAGAAATGGCCTCTACAGCCAAAGAAACATAAAGACTAGGAGTAGGAGCAGGGTATTTGGCCCTTCAGGCCCGCTGGACCATTCAATGTGATCATGGTTGAACCTCTATGTAGCTGGCATATCTCTGCTTTCTCCCCATATCCCCTAGATGCCGTAAGATCGGAACTGATAGCATGCAATCTAGATGTGATCTACACCCTGGGCACAGTACATTATCTCCCAAGATGGATGGATGTCACGATGGGTGAGAAGCAGTAATGTGAACATTGTGTTCCACAGATACTACAGAAAGTGTGAAGTAAAATGTACCTAAATGCCAGATTTTAGATGTGATAGTAATTATTCCGGTAGTTAACTGTTATGGTTAGGGAAGTCGAGTGGAGTCTTACATGAAAGTTGTAACTGCAGCGCAGGTCATTGAACCTGTCTGCATGTGGTTGTGAAACCCATAATTACTACCTGTTAAGGCAATAGGAAATGTAAATTTGCAGGATAGAGTCGAAATGTTAAGTTATGCATTCAGAGAGGAATTGCTATTTCCATGCTTCACCATGTCCTTCCCCCCCATTGTCCCTGAGAATGAGAGCTTTATTTACTGTTCGTAGTCACAAAGTCATAGAGTTATACAGTCATAGAGTCACAGAACCACGATTCTTAGAGATCTACAGCATGGAACCAGACAGTCCAACTTGTCCATGCCAATCAGATATCCTAAATTAATCTAGTTCAATTTCCCAGCAGTTGACCCGTATCCCTCTAAATCCTTCCTATTCATGGACCCATCTAGATGACTTTTAAACGTTTTCATTGTACCAGCCTCCACCACCTCCTCTGGCTGCTATTCCACACATGCACCACCCTCTGCCTGAAAAAGTTGCCCCTCAGATCCCCTTTAAGTTGTTCCCCTCTCACCTTAAACCTTAAAGGTCTCAATCTGCTCAGGAGCAGAAAAAGAAACTGTCACTAAGAAGTACGGGCAGAGATATTGAGAAACAGATAGAGAGAGAGAGAGAGAGAGAGAGAGAGATGACCCCAAGGCTGGTTTGACTGATTTAGGATTACACATTTTGATCCAGAGCACAAATAATTCCAAACATCCTGCATTTGTAAACTTAAGGGTGTATAAGCATTTCAAATGGATATTGCCTGTCATATAATAAGAGAAGAAAACCATTTGCTTACTGATAAAGCTAAATCAGTTCATGGGAAATTGTTTAATTATAGGCGCCTATGATCTCATATTCACTAGCCATCCTAACCCCCAAATACTGCTTGTGTTTGATTATATGGTACTGAAAAATTACATGAGATAATGACACTGGATGAAATTGCTGCTGACTCAAGTGGATCATGAATGATTGACTTGTAATTAGGATATCTTCAAATCAACTGAGAATATCTTTACATTGTGAAATTTCGCATTTTCATTGAGCTTCAGACCTGCGAGTAAAGCCAAGGATGTTACGACAAAATGTTGTTTATCAGCCAACAGGAGGTACCGGGGTTCTGATAGTGTCAGACAATGTACTTTAATATGCATACTGACATGGTAACTACACAACATTGAGAACATCGAGGAAGGAGCAAAGGTGAAAAGGCTGTAAATTACTCACAAAATTGTTGAATTCAACAAGAAAACGTTTGTTTGGATTTGGTATCAATGAAAGTTTTCATTTTACATTACTTGACATACAGAGGAAATAAATGCCTTGGCTTTTTGATATGCTCCAAGTTTAATTACAATAACAGTACCTTTGCTTAAGGGAAAGTATCACTTGGCCTAGATCTCAGGTGGTTGCCATTATGGCTAGGAGGGTGGTGGTGGTGTTTATAGAGTTTTCAGAGAGTCAGTTTATTCCTGCATTCCATTCTCATGACTGTAGGAGTGCTAATCTTTAGTTAGGTCTTGTGTTCCATAGGGAAAGATGTATCTGTCCTCCCCGTGAAGCCAGCCAAATATCAAGATGTTGCAGTTTGCAGTCCATCACACCCACCCTCACAAATCTCCCACCGCAGCCACGTAAAGTGCCTTTTGCACCTTTCACCTCCAAAGTTCTGAGCAGTGGGTAAAATCTTTGTCAGGGCAAGTGGGTAAGTAAATGGTCATTGAAAATATATGCTTAAAGCTTGCACAAGATGGTTCTGAATTATTTGTTAAACATCGTATAAAAGTTTTTTTTAAATTTTGGATGTGCATTTTTACTGAAGTAACAATAGCATCTACAGGGTTTGACTGAACGAAAACCATGACACATTGGTAGTAAGATCATAAGACCATAAGACATAGGAGCAGAGATTAGGCTATTTAGCCCATTGAGTCTGCTCTGCCGTTCAATAACGGCTGACGAGCTCCTCAACCCCATTCTCCTGCTTTCTCCCAGTAACCCTTGATCCCCTTCATACTCAAGAGCCTATCTAATAAAGATGTCAAGGGTTGCAGAGCTGTGTACATAGTGGTTGCTGACCTTGCATGTATTACAGCAGTGGCTTCACTAAAGTACTTCATTGGTTGTAAAGTGCTTGGTCATAATGAGTGAAAGGTGCCATGCAAACATAATTTCTTACATCGATTTCTTTCCTCCACTCTTTTGTCTTTTTTTTCCCCTTGCTTTCTGGTCTTTCACTGTCAGAAAAGTATCTTATTGCCATTTATCAAAAGGAAGTTGAAATTGATTTTCAAGGAGAAAACGCATTAGCCGCAATGAAACACCCCCACAATTTCAATGTTTCCCCACTGGCTGTCAGCATCCTTTGCTGTATCTCAGTGCCTTCATTATCTAGTACAAAAGTCCCACACAGCCAACAGACTTTTGGAAATAAAGAAGTATTGACTATTCAATCGATTGTGCTGAAAGCCCAATATTTTCTCCATGTCTTTATTTTCCACCAGCACAAGGATCTGCTCTGAAACCACACTGACGTATTCGGTGTCTTTTTATATTTACATTGTGACACGCATTAATTATATAGCAGTACATTCTCAGCCAGAGTGCATACTTAGTCAGTCAAGTTCAATGCTGAGTAACTTGTAGGCACCATAGGTGTAAATTGGGGCATTCTCACTTTGGGGCAGTGTTCCACATTGTGTTGGGAAATATATAAGTGCATTGCATTTTGAACCGCTATCCAAGATGTCAGAGATGATCCAAATGAAAGGCAGAGTGTCTTATGATTACTTGGGAAATGTCCCACAAAGATTCTTCAGAGAGGGATAAATCTAAAATGGATTTGAGGAAGCTAATCAGAATCTGGGAAAAAAAATGAATTGGCAAATTAACTTTTCTAAAATTATATGGCATCTGAAGATTAGCCAGTCATGGTGTTGGTATATGTATTCCCATTCATCAGCAGCTATGAAATAGGGAAGTTAGATTACTTTATCAGAACCAGGTCATTTGTTGCGACTTCCTTCCAAAATGTGACCTATTTTGCTTCGTAGATACTGATGGATCAGCGTATATTATAGTGCTCAGTTGTTCTGTGTTTTATTATGAGTTTATTATTGTTCTCACTGTGTTTGATTGGCCAAGGTTGGGTGTGGACTCGGAGAAAAGGAAACAAAGCCAGAGAACAAGGTGGAATGAATGAGTAAGAAGCATGGAGCAGACATTGTAAAGCACTGTGAGTAAAACTTGTCACACATGGACCAACCTGTCATCTCTGCATGGATGTGAGACATAGAATATGTGTTCCCAATATTTTATAATTCCTAGCATTTGCAATTACCTACCATTTCCAATTGTACTTGTAGAAGTAACTCCAAAGAGAGGCATATATTAAATGTCAGGTTTTAATCATTCATAGCTTAAGAATGTCCAAAGAAATGTATCAAAGCTCATTTCACTTTACAAAACAAAACAATACTTCTGGGTAATGATGCTATGTCTACCATATTGCAATAAACTTACCCTGGACGAACAGATGTGCTTCGTTTGAAATTTGATTCCAAGAATCCTTGAAAAATTTGTATCAATTAATCAATTTGCATCAATTTGTACACTTAAAATCTCTCTATATTTAAAGTACAGTTAAACATAGGTCTGGCTAATTGTTCAACTGCATTTTGTAGTCAGTATTTGAATTTATTTTCTCATTGGCCTTTGGGCTCAGATTGACGTGATAGTCTCCGTACAGTAGCCAGTTTGTTGCCAAATTCCACCCATATTTTGGTATTCAGCATTGACAATTTGTATCCCAGTCTGTTTAGAATCTTTGACATACCTTCAGTTATACTTATTGACTTGATAAGTAGATTGTCATAGAAGACAGATTGTGCCAGACTGGGTATATCCTCCCAAACGCTTCTCTTCAGGATGACTTAGCCACCGTCACTCTAGGCTGTGTTATAGTACTTTGCTTCGATCATCCATAAATTGATAACAGATCAAAGGTAGTGTCCAACTTGTATGTTACAGTACAAAGTCATAAAGCACTACCAGTCACTTGTTGTTGAGAAGCTAATGAATAACAAAATGTTTGCTTTCTCAAACCTCAGTTGAGGTTAAAGAAAAATCAGATTTAATACCATTTCTTTTGCAACTGTCACCATGTGACAGGTTCTTGCACAAATTGTTTTGTTTGTATTTGATTGCTGAGCAGTAATGCGTAGATAGCACTGGCTTACTTCTTTATAACTTTGTCCTTTAAACAAAGCACTTTCTCAGCAGTTCTTAACATGTCAGTCCAATTCTCACTCGCTTCTGGGTCATAATGTTGTGAAGTTCAGGACCCACACCTAAGGTTGGAGGATATAATTCCAATGTCAGAACGGTGAGCCAGTGGGGAATCCACATTGATTCTTTTCTGGAAGACCTGCCAAAACTGCAAAGCAGACAGGCTGGGTAGAGGCCACCAACACGGCCTTCCCCTGGAATCAAGAGGGAAGTTGGATGTCTCACTTATAGAGACTTGTCAGAGGCCAGGAGCTCTTCTGTTCACACCATCCCAACCCTCGCCTCAAACCCCCAAGGCCCAGTCCCTTGGTCAGATGCCCAATGCCTTTGATTGAGGGAATCCCTTCCAGGAGGTAATGAGCTAATTGCATAATTTTAGCTACTTGTCATAATACGATAGGCCACATGCAACTGGGTTAACCCAGCGGCAACTAGAAGAAGTCCTTAAATTGATCATTCTTTGGCTTATGAGTCTCAGTTGGTTGCGGTGTTAGCAGGTTGGCCATGGGCCTTCCTAAACAGAACTTAATTCTGGGAAAACGCTGATGGTGGGGAGGTTCAGGTATACCACTATCCTGCCTAACTACATGCCTTTCCTGCCTTCATATGCACCATCAGAGACAGCAGAAGATTGCCCGCAGATTCATGAAACTCTTAAGCAGACTTCTGCTTGAACCCACATCCATTTTGTTTTCCAAGAGAGGGATTTTAACTGTGATATGCAATTTCTAATAGTGGAACTGAAAGAGTGCACAATTCATGCTCTCTTAGTTTTTGCTGGTTTCAACACGATAATCTGCTGGTTCCAAGTGCAGGAGCACATATTACATAGAGGGGGAAGATTTTCAGTGGTGACATTCACCATTGTATGGCAGGCTGTGAAACAATGCGTTGGACAAACAGGGAAACTCTTGTATAGTGGAAAGTATTGAACTAGTGAATCTTGCACAAGAGAGCGATGAAAACTGGTTTAGTATATCTTAGGGTGACTACAATAATGTTTTCATAGTATCTGAGCCAGTAAAGTTAAGTGACATCTTGCTGCATGATTGAAGCTTTCCAGGACCTGTTTGCAGCTCTGCAATTGACCTCAGTGTGCAGGTTAATGGAATCTACTTCAGGTTACAGTGAATGACAGAACATCCAGTAGTCCAAGAAGAGGGAAGGGATAAAATACCAACCCATGAAGCTGAGGTAGCAGGAGACAGCAATATTTCCTCAGGAATGAATGTCAACAACAGTACGCAGAAGGCTGTTCTGTGATACCAATTAAGTACTGGACATGCCATTCACTACACTTTGGACACCTGTTTCAAACACGATCATTGTGAATGTTACAGCGCTAAAACTCTATCATTTCCATAATATTCTTAGTTTAGGGTATTATGATTGGTTATTTGACTGATAGCCCTAACTATACATCAGATTATGTTTGATTGCAATTTCATTTATTGAACATTATAAATGTTTTTGCACCACAGTAAGCCCCATCAATAGAAGACACGATTTATTTTGACAAAAATATGAACAAATAGTAATAAATGTTCTGCAAGAGCAGAAAGTGTCCAATCTTCTTTTTTCTTGTTATATGCCATTTTCATAAGGAATGGCATTTAATTGTAGTTCACTTGAACTGTTACTAGTATAACTTTAAGTAACTGTAGGCAACTTACAGACTGTTCAAGATACACAGAAATATTTGTGCCAAGCAAGGTTTGTTTGTTGCCATGTCATTAGTGGTGTGAGAGTCCACTTCTAGCTTCCACTGTTATCAGATTCACTGGCCCTTAGAACAAAAGGAGGCCATTTAGCCCACTGAATCCATGCCGTTCAACAAAATTTGACTGCATAATTTCATTTTCCAATTCTTGGCCCACAGCTCTGGGGGCTTTAGCAATGTAAGTGACTATCTAAAAATTGCCTAAATGTTAAGAGGGTTTTTCACTTAACCAGTGAGCAGTGAGTTCAAGATTGCTATACCTCCTACATGAAAAAAAATTCCCTTCAACTGTCCTCTCAAATCTTCTACCTCAAATCTTCTACCTCTTACCTAAAATCTGTGTCTACTGGTAATTTGCTCCTTTACTAATGGAAAAAGTGGCTTCCTATTGACTCTATGTATGCCCTTCATAATCCTGTCAAGGTCCCTTCACTGCTCCAAAGAAAACAACACCAGCTTATCCAAGATAAAATAACGTGGAGCTGGAGGAACACAGCAGGCCAGGCATAGAACACAGAACATAGAACATTACAGCACAGTACAGGCCCTTCGGCCCTCGATGTTGTGCTGACCTGTCATACCGATCTCAAGCCCATCTAACCTACGCTATTCCATGTACGTCCATATGCTTATCCAATGATGAGTTAACTGTACCTAAAGTTGGCGAAGCTACTACCGTTGCAGGCAAAGCGTTCCATTCCCTTACTACTCTCTGAGTAAAGAAACTACCTCTGTCATCTGTCCTATATCTTTCACCCCTCAATTTAAAGCTATGCCCCCTTGTGCTGGCCGTCACCATCCTAGGAAAAAGGCTCTCCCTATCCACCCTATCTAACCCTCTGATTATTTTATATGTTTCAATTAAGACACCTCTCAACCTTCTTCTCTCTAATGAAAACAGCCTCAAGTCCCTCAGCCTTTCCTTGTAAGACCTTCCCTCCATAGCAGGCAACATCCTAGTAAATCTCCTCTGCACCCTTTCCAAAGCTTCCACATCCTTCTTATAATGTGGTGACCAGAACTGTACACAATACTCCAAGTGCAGCCACACCAGAGTTTTGTACAGCTTCACCATAACCTCTTGGTTCCGGAACTCGATCCCTCTATTAATAAAACCTAAAACACTGTATGCCTTCTAACAGCCCTGTCAACCTGGGTGGCAACTTTCAAAGGATCCGTGTACATGGGCACCGAGATCTCTCTGCTCATCTACACTACTAAGAATCTTACCATTAGCCCTGTACTTTGCCTTCTGGTTACTCCTACCAAAGTGCATCACCTCACACTTGTCTGCATTAAACTCCATTTGCCACCTCTCAGCCCAGCTCTGCAGCTTATCTATGTCTCTCTGCAACAGCATCCTTCGTCACTATCCACAACTCCACCGACCTTAGTGTCGTCTGCAAATTTACTAACCCATCCGTCTACGCCCTCATCTAGGTCATTTATAAAAATGACAAACAGCAGTGGACCCAACACCGACCCTTGCGGTACACCACTAGTAACTGGTCTCCAGGATGATCTTCTTTCAGCACGCCAATTTCTGAATCAACCTGCTATATCTCCCACAATTCCATTCCTCCGCATTTTGAGAAGGAATGGAATTTGCTTCAGAGGAGCAGAAAAGTTGACGTTTTGGGTCGGGATTCTTCTTTAGAATTGTTGAGGGAGAAGGGAGCTCAGAAATAAATAGAGAGAGGACGGGTAGGGCTTCCCCTTCCCCATTTCTGAAGAAGGGTCCCGACCCGAAACGTCAACTTTCCTGCTCCTCTGATGCTGCCTGGCCTGCTGTGTTCCTCCAGCTCGACACTGTGTTATCTGACTCCAGCATCTGCAATTCATACTATCTCCCAGCTTATCCAATCTGGTAGCTGCCAGAAATTAAAATAAAGGGTGAAAAATTGATTGAATTGGTTATGTTGATGAATCAAGTTTCAAATGTCGCTACTTATTATTACATGGATAAGTTTAAATTACTTATTTGTTTGATGTTGTTCCTCACTGGTGGAGTAGAGATTAATCAGTCGATCAGCCTCTCTCCAGCCCGACAGCAGTGCTCCATGGGTGGTGCTGTGGTAGGTCCGATGAGTTGCTTCACCAGCAAATAAAACCTGCATCATCTGGAATCAGAGGGACATGATGATTGTGAACTGTAGGCAAGTGCACAGAGCGAACAGCTCTTAAGCACACAAAATCATTCCTCATCAAAGAAAGGAAGAACCAACATTATGTACTGTCTTTCACAGCCACAGAACCTCACCACAAGTGCTTTAAAGCCAATTAACGACTTACAGAAAATAGCCCTCGTGTCTTTCAGGAAACACAGCAGCGAATTTGAACACAGCAAGGCCTCACAAACAGCAGTGAATTGTACAACCAGGTCATCTGCCTTAATGATGCTGGTTGAAAGGATAAACCTTGACCAGGATGTCAAAGATCACTTTCTTGCTTTTCTTTGAATTACTGTAAGAGCTTTTCCATCACTTGAAATGATAGATGGGATCTTGGTATATCTGAAAGCTGGTATTTTCCACACGGTAAAGTTCCCTGTTAGAGTGCAAATCCTGGTGGGCAGAGTGGTAAGGATGAGGGCTTTCCACCTTGCCCAGGACCACCGGTGGAAACTCTGGCACCAGATGTTGGCATCAGCCTGGGTCAGTGCCGTTTCCCTGGTCAGATGGAACATACAGCAGTGCTACAGGCAAGTCAACAAAGTGTGGAGCTGGATGAACACAGCAGGCCAAGCAGCATCTCAGGAGCACAAAAGCTGACGTTTCGGGCCTAGACCCTTCATCAGACATCCTCATCTGCCTAGCCGAACTTGTCCTTACCCTCAACAACTTCTCTTTCGATTCCTCCCACCCTCCTCCCTACAGGCAAGTCATTTTGCCCTGCACATGGGTAAGTTAGCCATCTTCTCTGTATCCACTTCGTATTTGCTCCAAGTCCGCAATTGCACACACATCCCACAAAGCTGATAGCAAACCACGTTCACTATTAGAGTCATAAAGTTGTACAGGAAGGAAACAGATCCTTTTGGTCTATGCTCACCAGATATCCCAAATTAATGTAGACGCATTGGCCAGCATTTTGCCCATATCCCTCTAAACTCTTCTTTTTTAATTTCCCATCCAGATTCCTTTTAAATGTTGTAATTGTACTAACCTCTGCCACTTCCTCTGGCAGCTCATTTCATACATGCATTACCCTTTGCATGTTACACGTTAGGTCCATTTTAAGCTTTAACCTCTCACCTTAAACCTATGACCTCTGAGGAAGGGTCACCGGACCCAAAACATTAACTCTGTTTTTTCCTTCACAGATGCTGCCAGACCTGCTGAGTTTTTCCAGAAATTTTTGTGTTGTTTGTTAAACCTATGACCTCTAGTTCTGAACTCCCCTCCCCTGGGAAAAAGATCTTGGCTATTCACGCTGTCCATGCACCTCATGATTTTATAAACCTCTCTAAAATCACCCCTCAGCACCTGACGCTTTAGGGAAAATAGGCCCAGCCTATTCAGTCTCTCCCTATAGCTCAAACCCTCCAACCCTTTTAACATCCTAGTAAATCTTTTCTGCCATTTTCAAGTTTAACAACATCTTTACAGCAGGGAGACCAGGATTGAATGCAGTGGCCTAACCAATGTCCTGCACATCGCATGTGGCATCTTTGGACAATGGCTCTCGTCCACGTTATCCTTCTAGACTAATGAGGCTTCCTAGCCTTTGTGCTTCCTACCCACTGACCTGGGGCACCTCACCACCTTTCCTGCTCCTGCACTGCCATTAACAGTCCTTTCAGTCACTCTGATCTCACTCAATCCCTCCTTTAGTTTTGTTGCAGGGGAAAATGCCTCGTATCATTTCTGAAAGGGCAGGCTGCCAATATTCATCTCTCCTGCAAGGAGAAAATCCTTAAAATTGCAGGAGAGCCTCAAAACTACTCATGTGGAGATGCTGCGGAATTTCATGGGAGAAATCTACCAGGTAAGATTCATTGGGGGTGTGTAATGCTTCTCTCCCATTAGCACCACTGTGGACATATTCTGAATGTGCTTAAGTACCTAATCCTGTTGCATAACTAAGTCTGTTCTCTTATGCATGAATCTATGGTACTGGCAAGCCTTTGGCCAAAGATGCCACCTCACCAGCAGCTCCTCCACTTCCAACTTCAGACATTGCGAGGCTTTCTCCTTCACCCTCCACTGGCTCAGAGACTTTCACTTCAGCAGATTCTTTACCCACATCAGGTCTGAGAGCACAATCCGATAAGCACATCATTGACACTTTTTCACAGCCAATTAAGAAAAAGATACCCCAGCCTGATAACACTCAGAGGAAGCCAGAGACCAGGAACTAACTCAAGCTCAGGCAGAACATGACCCCATGTATTTTGGCCATGAATAACTTAGTGCAAATGCTCATTCACAGCTTTGTGCCAGACACTTGGTAAACTGGATCCACCCAACATCGGCAGAACCATGATATGTGTCTATCTATCTATTTGTCAGGACCAGTCGGTGGCTGCCATGGAAAGCAAGTACAGCTGTTAGTAATGCATGCAGACCTGCACTGTAGCTATATAACCATTGACACTCAGCATTAGCAGCAAGGTGAGAGGGGGTGATGGTCTTCAGTCTCACTACAGGTGCCTCTTCCTCTCGAGGAGACAAGGTGATGCCAGCAGATACCCAGAGGGAGAGGGCAAAAGTTAGAATCATTGCTGAACTCTCCTCTCAAGATTCTCTAGAATAATGGGGCCATTCACTTCCGTCCTGCTGGAATTCCCGACACTGTGGAAATTCCAGCTAAGGTGAATGAGCTGGACAGGACACTCTCAGCATATCCGAACAATATAACCACAGCCTCCCCCAGGGGTCCTCTTCCCAAATCTTTGAGGCTAACAGGCTCCACAATACTCCAGGACTGAAATTAATTGCAGTGAGCAGAGTAACTGCTTTATTTCACAGTCTAAGCACATGGGCATTGCTTATGAATGATGTGAATTTCTTCAAAGGGCAATTGCAATAATCAGATACTTTCACAGTACGGGTTGAATTTATGTGTAATCCTAGAATTCTGTGTGTGCAATGCATGCAATGTTTAATTGCATAGGAGACAAATTCAGGTCACAAGCAATCCTGACAATGTTATCGGTCAGTACTAATTGAAGATAGCCATCTCTGGAAAGAAATAATCACAGGCAAGCTTGAAAATGGCACCTGCAGAGAACTTCACCAAGACAATCTCTAATCTTTTTTTAAATTCATTTACGGGATGAGTGTGTCGCTGGCTAGGGAGCATTTGTTGCCCATCCCTAATTGCCCAGAGGGCTGTTAAAAGTCAACCACATTGCTGTGGGCCTAGAGTCACATGTAGGCCAGACCAGATAAGGACGGCAGTTTCCTTCCCTAAAGGACATTTGTGAACCAGATGGGTTTATCCCGATAATTGACAACGGACAATGATTCACTGTCATCATTAGATTATTAATTCTAGATATTTATTGAATTCATATCCCACCAAAGCCATGGCAGGATTTGAACACAGGTCCCCAGAATGTTAGCCAGCTCTCTGGATTAACAGACCAGCAATAACACCACCAGGCCATCACCTCACCTAAGGCTGCACAAGGGCACAGGGCTGATTTCCATTCACCTCAAACAGTAAGTATTTGCCAACAAGCTCTCATATACAACGCTGCCCTTCTCAATGAAATGGGGCTGTCGTATGAGGTATAATAACATGCATCCCCTGCAATCTATCACTGTAGTTGTGTAGCATGGCTAGCACTTTTTCTTCAGAATACAGTCCATTCTTAAAGTTTTTGAGAAGATTTGTAGCTTGAGTTGTGGATGAGGTTGTAGACTTGCTGGCTGAGCTGAGAAGGTCCGACATGTCAAAGGTCCATGTAGAGGCATTTCAAATCCCTCATTGCTGGAAACCTCTATTTCCTATTGGGTGGTGGAGAATGCTAAAGTATTAAGGCCCAGTGTCTTACAAGGAAGGTCACGGAGAGACAAAGGCTAATCTCTACAACCATACATGACTCTATTGTACAACACCTTGACTGAGGCTGAGTATAGATACAATGCTGCCCATTCCTCAACTGGAGCATTGTAGAGCAGATGGTAGGCTTCCCGAAAATGAGGTTCTGATACTTGAATTGGTCTTGCACAGATCAGACAAAGTTCATACATAATCCTAGCACACTGTACTCTGCACAATTGAAGCAGACAAAGAGGGATGTGATTAATGTTGAAGAGTTGGGAGTGTAGTGACAGTCTTCTGAGGAAGAAAATGAGGACATTGAGCAGGAGGAACTGCATGACAGAACATGGTCAGAAGTCACACAACACGAGGTTATGGTCCAAACGTTTATTTGAAATCAAAAGCTTTCAGAATGCTGCTCCTTCACCCGATGAAGGGGCAGTCCTTCGAAAGCTTGTGATTCCAAATAAACATGTTGGGCTATAAGCTGGTGTTGTGTGATTTCTGACCTTGTCCACCCCAGTCCAAGACCAGCACCTCCACTTCATGATAGGACACTGCAGTGTCAGACAGGACTTAATTGACACCCTGTTCCTGTAGATATGAGCTGGTGCAGTGATCACTCATTGCCTGCCAGCGTGTTGTTGCTGAAAAGGCAAGTGGTTCTGTCCGTTCCCAGAAACAAATGTAGGTTTTTTTTCCTTCCTTCACTTTTACTATTGTTTAATAAGTGAATGTTGAAGACTTTTCAGTGTATATTGAACAAAGAGAAGATGGTAGGCTATACTGGTTATTGCGGGAAAGACTAACACTCCCTTATATGGGGTTCTGAGATAGGATAAGGACAGGCAAACTGGGTAGCTTGGCTTATAGTGCTAGTAAATTTCTGAGTGCTCACTGTTATTTGCAAAGAAATGTCAGCCATACCACCTGACTGCTCTGAGAAATGTTTCCTGTCTGTCAATTCATGACCGGTACACAGCTGGGCTTCGAAGATGGCACCAAGAATCCTGGAAAGTCCTGACTGTGGTGAGCACTTTCACCTCTGGCCAGAGGCTGATTGGACAAGCAGAGTGCCACAGAGAGGTGGTGCATGTAAAAAGGCGAGTTTCAGAGAATAATGAGAGAAATCTCACTGGGCCACACAGGGAGTGATGCTTGATGGAACTCACCAACATTGACATTTGGTTGATTTTTGGTAAAATTCAGTGCTTTGCTTCTATTTTCCTCATTTGATTGTTTCTGCTTATTTGTAATCTGCGAAAAAAGAAGAGCCCCATCTCTCTCGTTTTCAATACATTCTCTACCAGTCACACAAGTGATGGTGAAAATCCCCAAGGACTGTTCCAGTGAGAGAAACTTTATTATAATCACCTGCTTAAAGCAGCCAATTTTTGAATCACATTTACCCCAGTCATCAAAATCCATATAAAATCTAAACCTAAAGTTTCTATTGTTTGACAAACAATGAAACACTTTTATTTAATCAAAGCCTGTTCGTTAAATTCTTATTTTGGTACCTCATAAGTCTATTTATTTAAATTAGTTACCAAATGGTATGAAACACTGGAGACTGAAATTGATTGTGAATCTAATAACCCAATCATTAGATGTAATGCATTGAGGACATCCAACCACGGGATGTTTTAAGATATTTTAGTCGTAAGTGGCATCAGCCTCTCCAGGGACAAATGTATCACCACAGGGAATCTTTACTGTTATACTGTTATTTTCAGACAGTCTATGACTGCATATACTGAACATTGCCAAGTGCACACTTAACTCCATCTCAGGCTTCTTATTTAAACTTAGAACGTTGAAGTTTAATTGGAATACATATTGGTTGCTTCAGTAGACTGAATGTATCACAATCAAAAGTGAGTGCATGTACAGTTCCTTTCCTAATGGTGATATCAAAATATTTACTCTCATCACTGAACTCCCCCATACAAATTTGTAATGTGGTCCCCCTGTGGCACGATATCTGCCCTTTCAAGTGCAAATTTTACATTATCCGGTTGTCTTCACTTACTTCACTCAGATGTCCATCATCGCCTTCCTGCGGTAGAGGCTCAGCCAGTGTGTCAATCATGTCTCCAGTTGAATTGATGGATATATGGGAGTAGGAGCCCCGAGTGTAAGGGTTACTGAACCATTTTGTCACAAAAGCATTTTTAGGCTGTGGCACGGGTCTTCCTAGAGACAAAACCAGGGGTCATGTGAACTAACAATGGGTATATGGAAGATTATCCATTTGCTAATTGTTTTACAGCAAGGCCAAGGTAAGTACAGAAAGGCAGGTTTTCAATCTTATCCGCAATGACTGATAAGATAGGAAATTTAACAAGAAAGCTTAATGCTGCTGTAAGCGAATAATCCCTACTTCCATAATATGTAATTTTAAATATTTTCATTAACCTCATCAGATTAAATAACAAGTTAAAAAACAATCCTTAAAACAGTCTGTTACACGTATATACATTTGTCAAAATAAACAACACATAGCCAAATTGCAATGAGACCCATGCCACTCCAAAACAATATATTAAATCAAAGAAAATCTAGGGGAAGTATCTTCTATTCGAAATACCTTTGTTTTCAGTTCAGAATACAAATTTTTTTGTTTGTTTTGTGAGGGCAGTTTTTTTTCCCAACATCCCAGCATGTCACCTCAGGAGATATTGTGGTAATTTGGGAAATTTTCTTTATCATGATGGTAGAAAGATTGTGGATACAATTTGATCAGTGATAGTTTCATAACATTCCACTTGCAGGATAATGTTTCAAAGTATTTTTAGAATGAACAGCAAAATAAATTATTTTGAGCAGGTAGGGAAAGGGGAAAAGTGGAAACTTTACATATTCGGGAGGATTGGGGGATTAAGGAAGCTAGTTTGAAGACTTTCTACTAGGAAAATTGGGATCATTTTTGAAAGGTAGCAATACACTGGTACAGTTACAGAAGGAAGGACAGAATGGAGAGGGTATTAACTAAAGAGCACACAGGACCAGAGACACTGTTTGGAGGTTTGATAATGGCAGTTTTGTGGAGGATAGGGATAAGGCTAGAGAAAGAGAAGCTGCTAAATGTTGATGGGTTTATGACTGACAATTTGAAGATGATCAGGAGATTGGATGGGAGGGTACTTCACTGTTGGCGGACCAGCCTCCTGGAAATCCTTCCTGAAAAGTCACTGAGGGTGCGCCTTGTGTGTCACAAGAACAGAAGTGATTCAAGAAGGTGGCTCACTACCACCTTCTCAAGGTCAACTAGCTGTAGACATCCACATTCCATGAAAAAGAATCAAAAATGGTGATAGGTTTCATAGATCACATGAATATAGTCAAATAATAAGCAGAAAGGGAGAACATAGTGCGCACGAAAATAGGTGAGTGCTCTGTTGGAAGGTCACTATTGGAGCTGGAATTTGGGATGAGAGATAAAAGAGACTTTATGAATGTGGACTTGAAACGATTATGATTTTCTTTCATTTTTGTTTGAATTGAGCACAATGAGAAGGAATAATGTAATAAAAACAGAATGGAGTCATGTCTGCTCTTTGGGAGATAGTGGGTCAATAAGAAGATTTGGCAATGGAAGGGGAGGTGACAGTAACATTTGAAGTTGATTGGGCTGATGTTGCAGTGGTGAAGAGCCAGTTCAGTTGATCATCATGCTTAAGGACAGGCCAAGGAGGGGAAGGGCATTAACAAGGGCAGACATAATATAGTTGTGGAGCAGAACAACTGATGTATTCATGGGTTGCAACTGAAAGAGGGAGAGGCAAGTGAGGGTTCACCTATTGTGGGAAAAAGCGAAAGTATAAATATTTGAAATACCTTGATTCAGACCAGACAGACAGTATGAAAGGAGGTAAGGAAATGTTTGGAAAGACTCCAGTCAGTGATGGAGGCCTTGTTTTTTACCAAGGCCATGTTTCAAATTGAGATCAAATGGACATTTGTGTGTGTGATTATGCAACATATTCATCTTGTAATATGATTATAAAGCGTAGGCAAGGAGATCTATCAATGACATTTTTACGCTAGATATATGTCGTTAAAAAACAACATAGACAAAACAAATCAAAGCTACAGAATTCTAACATTACTCTTGAGCCATATTGTGTTCACACACAGCTTTGTACTCTCAGCATAGGACCAGTGCGTTAAGAATTAAGAAAACCTTAAGAAATCTTACCAGTGAATTGTCTTAGGATTCTGGTAATGTTTGATACTAGGTCCTCTTCACTGAGTGTTTCTATAAACTCTGCTTCTCTCCCTGAGCTCCATCCCAAAAGGATATGTCCATATCTATTAAACAGATCAAACTTCAGCCAACAACTTTAACTAGCAAATAACTAATAAACAAATGTCAGATGTTCCCATAGTTGCAAAGATAGATTTATAATAGTTACCAATTGAGATTAATTGATTAATTAAAAATTCTACCTCCTCAATAATCTTCCATCGTGCGTCATGACCATAAGGCAAACATTACCGGTTTCTCTAGTGATTCAATATAATTTTATCAGAATGCCCAAAGTTAAATGTCATCTTTCCTTTCTTAATTTCGTTAGCAATCTGTCTGCTCACCTGCAGTGCCTCAATTATCAGATTTACTCCCAGAAAAGTATTATATAGTTCTTAATCCCACTTTCATTTATTGCCTTGCAATTGAATACCTTTCTACTGGATGAAGCACATCAAGAGCAAAAATGCGTCTCCACCACTCAGCTAGATTTGGTTTCAAACCAGAAAATGGAGTTTCGTCCTCCCAAACCAATTCAATCCAGTGTTCTGAACTGTTCCAAAAGGGCACCTCATACTCCAGGTAAATCTTGTTTGTTGTACCAAAGCCCATGTTTCTGATTGCATGCAACTTGTCCGCTGGGAGGCTTGGCTGGAACAATGCCTCTGCTGCTTCTTTCAGATAACCTAGTAAAGAAACTCAGGGAAATTAATGAATTAATTGCAATTGAATAAGGTGGCATTCTTGGACGTAATCACTGATCTTTACAATTTTCTATTTCTAATAATTCTCTTCCCTTTAAATTAGAATTATAAATTATTACTAGAGTGTTTCAAATTATTTATGGCTTGTATTTCAGATCAGAAATGTACTAAGACTTAAGTACCTGAAGCACACAAACATTTCCACATTTTATTATTCTTCAGTGAGATTTTTTAAAAATGGTTTGTTGACCATATTCAAGAGACCTAACAGTACAGCAACAACTTGCTTTCTGTCAGTGCCTCAGATGTGAAAAATTACCTGAGATAGTCCTCAGAAGCATGAATGACTCAAAGAAGATATAGTAAGAGGGGTGGCTAAAAGCTTGTAGTTGATGAAAGGGGTTTGAAACATTGCCTTAGAGGAGGGACATATGGGAAGAGTTTATGGGGGTGGGGGGGTGGGGGTGGAGCAGGTGTGGCCATGAAGCATCTTAAACATGAAGACAAAAATTTAAAATTTGATGCATTGGAGACCAGAAGCACATGTTAATAATCATAGGAGTGATGGGATGGGTATGAATTGGCGCAGGATGAGACATACACTTCTGGGTTTGAGAAATACAGAAGCTTATGGAAGAAGAACCAGCCAGAAAAGTACTGCATTGTCTAGAAATAATAAATAGCTGGACAAGGGTTGCAGAAAGCTTTGGGTTAAGGTAGGGACAGAGGCAGCAGACGTAATATAAGTCGAAGTAGCAGCCATTGTGACATAGGGGATAGGTGTCAAAAGTTCAAATCAAGGTCAAATCATACACTATGACTGAACAGTATGAGAAGTTGAGGCGAGTGGGGTGAAAGGAATGGGTAGTTATGTTGGAGAGGATAGCACAGAGCAGGGGGAAACACTGAATTTCTTCAAGCCATCATGATTTAACCAGGAAAGTAATTTAATACAAATATTATTTTTTATTTGCACATTTTCTTTTAAGGTTATATCAATTGATGTTTATACAATCCCTGCCCACTAACTTCCTCGTTTCAGTGCTTAGAAATTAGTAGAGAGGGGTCAACCAAATATGAATCCTACAGCTCTGCAGCACCATGCAATTTGCAGTGCTCTAACACTAAGAATAAACACTCAATGACTGTGAGTTTCCACCAAATGCTCCAGCTGACTTCAGTGCTAAAGCATTTAACATTTCCTAATTCAAAAATGACCCGTTTTGAAAATCCTTGAGTTCTTTATGTTTGTCTTAATATATGCTTATACCCCAAGTTTGCTATCACGACTGTTCATTTTAAAAATGTTATGACATGATTAGTGCACATCCCCTTCAATATTTAGGATTTGTGACATTCTCATTTTGAATGAAGCTGAAGGGTCTTGTTATTTCTCTTACCCAATGAAACAGTCACAATGACATGATCAGCTAGAATGTGATCCCCATCTTCACACACTACCCTGACTGGATAGAGTTTGCCAGTTTCCGATTCAAAACTTCCATTCCACTGGATATGTTTAACAGGCTTTTGCAGAAGCAGCTTCTCCCTTGGGATCTCTTCTACCAGATTAGAGATTAATTTGAGGAATAATCTGAAATAGCACAAGGTGACTTGTTAACAAAGCCCTTGTGGCCAATTCTATGAATCAGTTGATGTGACTTGGCTCATTAATAAATGTATTTACCAAATATGATGCATCCATCTTAAATATCAGCCAATGAGTCTATAATGTTTATTGAAGATTATAGTTTAGTATAGTTTAACACTGTCCATTACCAATCCTGTTAAAAATGATTGTCGCATTTTGAAATAATATTACCTATATTATTGGAGAATAGAATGGGACATCTGAAACTGTCTTAGCACATAGATTATGCCATGAGATTGAATCTAACATCAGTGTTAGCAGAATTACCTGATGAGATAATGTATGGACCACAAGGACTTCTGTTCTGGCGACATTGTTTTATAAACTTATGTGCAATTTCACAGCTGACTTTGGGAGACCATATTATCAAAAATACTCACAGGAGCTAGGAGTGACCGGCGATGATTTCAGAACCTGGTCAGCTAAGTGTTTGGTTTTAAGACTAAATTTTTTAAATCCTAACCTGTCACTTTTTGTTTTGCAAATCTATAATAGGCAGTGGGGAGAGTGTTTTGAAAATGTTTTACTGAGATTTGTCTCTTGATTACATTTTTAATATGAAATATAGATGTTGTTATCCTAGAGCAGTATTTTTGAGCAGTAAGATTATGCTCATGATGAGTTTTTGGAAATTGTGTTGTGTTGTGAAAGTATAAAAACTATACTTTTTGGGTATCTTCTGGGTCTGTAGATTATTTAAGGTGCAGAGGTGGCTTTTAGTACAGTGATGTGCTATTCCTGTTAGACATGGGAGATTAAGGAGAATGTCAAGCATGACTGGATGTAAATCCTATTGGATCACATGGATCAGTTGAAGCAGCAGTTAGAGGCAATGAGGAATTTACAGGAGCTGGAAGTGCGATGGATGGCAGTTTCAGGAAGATAAAAAAACTGCAGATACAGTCGGGTACAACAGTGTGGAGCTGGAGGAACATAGCAGGCCAGACTGCATCAGAGGAGCAAGAAAACTGATGTTTTGGATTCTGACCTGCTCTTATGATGCTGTCTGGCCTGCTGTGTTCCTCCAGCTCCACATCGTGTTATCTCTGACTCCAGCATCAGCAGTTCTTGCTATCTCCCAGATACAGTCATGTAGATGGTGTACTGTTGGGTCAAGTAGGAGAGGTAAGCAGTTAGTGAAGAAGTTTTCTGAGGCTATCCCCATCTCAAACAAGTGTGCTGTTTTGATTAATGTTGGGGATCATGGACTCTCAAGGAAATATGGCACCAATAGCCAGGTTTCTGGTACTGAGACTGTAATGTGAGGTATTGCAAGTTCCAAACAATCAATTATACTAGTCTAGGGCACAGACAGATGTTTCTGTGGCCAGCTGTGAGACATCAAAATGGTATGTTGCTTCCTGGTGCCAGGGTCAAGGATCTCTCCGGGAAGGTTCCGAAGACCAGCGGAATATCTTTGTACATGCTAACAGCAAAGACATAGGAAGGAAAAGGGACAAGGTTCTGCAGAGGCAATATAGGAAATTAGGCAGGAGGTTAAAAAAGGGTCTTTTAGGGTAGTAATATCTGGATTACTCCCACAGCCACTTTCTGTCCATATCAAGATATTACTGCCAGTTCCATGATTCCTTACTTAGCTTAAGCTTTCGTGGGTGACATTATCAAACAGAAATCATCAAAACACTTGAACAAATTTGTCAAACATAATTTTTCATTCTAATTTATTGATTATGCCATGATTTCTTTGTGCATTGTTAAGACTTCTGTAATAACTTGATACATTTGCATTTGTTGGTCAATGTATTGCGTATATGATTTGGGAAGTCCTGTTACAGCTGTACAGGACATTGGTTAGGCCACTTTTGGAATGCCATGTTCAATTCTGGCCTCCCCTAGTATAGGAAAGATATTGTGAAACTTGAAAGCTTTCAGAAAAGATTTACAAGGATGTTGCTAGGGTCGCAGCATTGGAGGCTGCGAGGCATGGATACGGTGAATAGCCAAAGTCTTTTCCCTGGGTTAGGGGAATCCAAAACTAAAAGTCAAAGTTTTAAGGTGAGAGGAAGAAGATTTAAAAGGGACCTAAAGGGCAACTTTTTCACACAGAGGGTGGTGCATGTATGGAATGAGCTGGTAGAGGAAGTGGTGCAGGCTGGTACAATTACAACATTTAAATGGCATCTGGATGGGTACATGAATAGGAAGGTAGCGAGTTTTGAGAAGATTTGTAGCTCAGGTTGAGGTTCTGGATGTGAGCAAACTCACATCCTGAATAGGAAGGGTTTAGAGGGATTTGGGCCAAATGCTGGCTCGTGAGATTAGGTTTATGTAGGATATCTGGTGAGCATGGACAAGTTGGACTGAAGGGTCTGTTTCTGTGCTGAACATCTCTATGGCTCTAAGACGCTATAATAGTTTGTTACCTCTCGACTCTTTTGCATCAGCTCTCTTGTGCAATGCACAATGTATACATAGCAATGCATACATGCCAAATCATGGCATTTGAGATAACACTAGGTAACTGATTCATGCGACTGGTCTGCGTTACGAAGATTTGATGGCTGAATCTGAAGATGTGAACAACATAAGATATTTTAAGTGTAAATTGCAAGTTAGCTATATGTCCTGTTGAGGTGCCACTTGCACGAAAGCAGTATGGTGGTATGGAGCTGGTTGGGGCTGTGGTTGCTATGAGAGAGGTATAACTGTGGGATATGGTAATGTATAACAATTTGTGGCTAGCAGTCTTGGGGTAACTTACATGAAACATGGCACGTTGGAGTTTTTTTTATTTTTTTAGTTCTTAAAAAGAATTGTTTCTCCTCAATTTGGTTGGTACATGGGTTTGAATCTCATCATCATCTTCTCAAGAGGATTGACTTCAGGGGCATGTGTTTGAGTTAAAAAAAAATTGGCCATCCCTCCTTCCACCCAGTCAAGGATAGGCTTTTGTGTTACACTATTCCAACTATTTGATCACAGATTTTGTTCAGATCTTACATGCTGAATTTTTCTTCATTTTATTTTTTGAGACATTATTTCACCTCCCGCTTTCCTCCCTGTAAAGTTTTGGTTGCTAAATGTTGGAAATATATTTTAAACTTTACTAAAGATAATAGATATGGTGCAATCTTGTGTTTGTCATCAATAAATTGCCTTTTGTATCACTAAATTTAAACTTGTAGTAATTACAATGTTACAGTGCAGTTAGCAGGTGTGAGTTGCAGGGCAACCTGAACTTTCACATGCATGTTGTACTCTGGACCTGTGTAGTGATGATAAAGGCTCCAATCTCTTTGGAAAGATGTACAGATGATTCAGACCATGTTTGTTTGTGATATGAATGCACCTTCCTCAGTTTCTGGCACTACGACAGGGATAATAACCCACTGCAACACTAGACATTCCAACGTATCCTTCTACGGATGCCAATGGCAGATGATATGAATGGGAGAGATTCCTGGTTAGCCATGTGATAGAAAGAAATTGGAATCTTTGCCGTCATTATCAATAGCTATTCAACCTTGTGCAATTATGTAACTACAGGGCAAATAATGGACAATTTACTTATTTATTACTAACCGTGGAGAGTTGAGGTCACCACCATTAATATCTTCATATTCACTAAATTCCTGCAGAGACACATCATTTAGGTTTTGCGATGAAAAATATAGGCATAGATTTTTCTTCATCATATTGAGGAAACCAAGCTTTTGCCTCCTGAATTTGGGAGAGTCGTCAGTCCAGTTTGAGAGGACCTTCTTTATTTCCTCCAGATAGACCTGACCAATGCTTCTAAGTTCTGCGTATTCCCTTCCTTGAGAACGAAGGGTTGTTTGCTCCCACAGAAAATTAGTTAGGTTCTCCATTTCCTTAACAAAGTCATCATCGAATTGTTTCTGAGTGTTGGTGAGCACTGACCATTTACCATCAGACTTGTTGTATACTTCCTGAAGAAGGCCATACTCTTTGGCCAGTTGAAAAATGGGATTCTTCATGCTCGCCCCATGAATGTACTGAGCTCCTTCATCCACCACCGATTTGCCTGAATGCAAAAGGAAAGAAGAAAAATCTGTAAGGACCTTTTTTTCTACTTTAAAGTTAACTATCAATAATTAATAGACTCCTTTCCATGCTAGGAAATTCAGAATGACTAGTGATTAGTTCATATGCTTTTATTTTTATTCTTCCTCCATGAACGTACTGGCTTACTTATCAATCACTGATTTGCTAAATATATTGAGAGGAGATTTTCATTCTGATGTAATTGCTGCAGTGAATTGTTCTGGAGAAATCAATCACAAAAGGAAATATCAAACGTCAATTAGCGTTTCTCAAAGGACGTATTCTACAATATTAAAATCGACTAATTGGAAAGATCATTAAATGATACACAATGGTTGTGTTTACTTCCTACCAGAACAATGTTTAACAGTAGCAAGGAAAACTGTTATAATCTATGGCAAATGGAAAATGCAGACCCACTTAAAGTGGTGTAAAACTTTTTTTTCAGTTTCTAGGCCTTGACAATGGAAGCATATTGGAGTTAGACTCTTGCTTTCTCCTGGACTGGGTTACAAAGCTCATAGGAAATTACATCGGTGAGGTATTTTGGAGTGGGTAATCAGTACTTGCAAGGACTATTTAGCAGTTCTATCTCTCTCCACCAATGTAAGCTGGAATAATTTGCAGTCAGACCATCTGAGACAGCCCCAGCTGCACAGGGTTTGAACTTTAAGAGCAGTTAGTAGCCTCTAGACAAAAGGTAATTCAGCCCTTATAAAGGAGAGCTAAACAGCAGAAGAAGCATGGCCTTATCAGAATTAAACAATTCCATAATCAACAGGTCAGATCAAACTTCTAAGGTTCTTGTACATTCAGTAAAAACAGGGGCCCTGGAGTCCTTATCCCTTTACTTGACACCAACACATGCATACCTAAAGTTGCCACATGTCACACTTAACATGAGATCCCACACTGGTGTACAGTACTGGTGGAGCTAGGAGGTGGCCCTTTAGAGGAGGTGGTGGTGTAATGGCAATGTCATGGGACTAGCAATACAGAACCCAATGTGAATGTTCTGGGGATATGGGTTTGAATTCCACTGCAGAATTCAAAACAATCTGGAATTAGGATCTGGATTAATGGGAATTAAGTAGCCATTGTTGATTGTCATTTTAAAAAAAAATACCATTTAGTTCACTAATGACCTTTGGGGAGGGAAATCTCTTATCTTTAACCAGTCTGGCCTACACATGACTCCAGACCCAGAGCAATGTGGTTGGCTCTTAACTGTCTTCTGGAGATAAGCAACAAACACTGGCCCAGCCAACAATGCATGTATTGTTCTTGTTTAAAAATAGTGCCAATGTAAGAGCCTCAACAGACTCAAGGACCTGTTGGATTTTACAGTTCCCCACTCTATCCCACTGCTTTCAAATCGACTGGTAGGGAAGCCTAAAATGAGTTTACCAGAGAGTGGGCCAAGTAATGATGACCACCATTAGTATCATGGTGCAACAGACCTGTAGGATGAAGTCTTGAACCCTATCTGCATCTCAGATGTTGTAAGAAAGTCCTGTGAAAACCTGGTATAACTGTCATTCTGAATTTACCCTACAGCCAAGGTGCTAAACCTTGGTTCAATCAGGAATTTAGGAAAGGATGCCACGACCAGCGATAATCATACTAACAAAATGAATAACTAAGGTAGTGTAACTACATCCTAACACTATACTCATGTCAACCAAGGGAGACAGTATTGAATATGCAGAGCTATGCAATCACACAGCCCACGGATCAGACCAAAACATTTTCAGTCCCACCAGATCCAGTCGTGAGTGGCGATGAACAATTTATTAGCTAATCAAAGGGAGAGGCTCCACAAATATCCCCATCCTCAACCATGGCAGAGCCAATACAAGGATGAAAAATTTCCAACCATCTTTGTCCCAGAAGAACTGAGTGGATAATCAATGTTAGTCTTCCCTTGAGCATGGGGAGGTGATAGCCTAACGGTATTATCACTGGACTGTGAAAGCAGAGACCAAGATAATGTTCTAGGGACCCAGATTTGGATCCTGCCATGGCAGATGGCAGAATTTGAATTTTAAAAAAATCTGGAAATCTAATTTTGACTATGATACCATCATCGATTGTCAGAAAAATCCATCTAGTTCTCTGATGTCCTTTAGGGAAGGAAACTGTCATCCTTACATGGTCTGGCCCAAATGTGACTCTAGACCCACAGCAACATGGTTGACTCTTAATTCTCTTTGTGCAATTAAGGTTGGGCAATAGATGCTGCCCTGCCTGTGACACCCTCATCCCATGTATGAATGAAAAAGAAATTTAAAAAGTCCATCATCACATAAGCCAGTTTTCAGCCAGTCTGATTCATTCTCTATGATGTCAAGAAACACAGCCGTTACTACATATCAGCTCGTGTTACTGAGGACCTGGGCTCCTGAACTAACTATAGCTTTACTCAAACCTAGCCCAACAACAACGCTTGCAATTACCCCATAGTTTGGAAAAATGCCAGGTATGTTCTGTTGCCAAAATGCAGGGCAAATTTAGTCTGGCCATTCACTGCCCCAACAGTTTACTGTCAATGATCAACAGAATGATGAAATGTGTGAATTCTCATGCTATCAAATAGCTCTTATTCAGTGGTAACCTATTAACCAATACACATTTTGAGTTGCAACAGGTCTTTAGTACTCATTACAACATTGGTCCAAACATGAACGCAAAGGCAGAATTTGAGAGGTGAGGTGAGAGCAGCTGCTTTTGACATCAAGCACTTGACTGAGTGTGGTATCAAAAATCTCTGATTGCCTTCGAATTGGAGTAAGACTGGACCAGTATGTGGAATGAATGCATTATTTTTTCCAGATAGATGGGACTAGTTTATTTTGGGATTATGGTTGGCATGGTCTGAATGGTCTGTTTTCATGCCGCATGACTCTATGACTTTATGATTCCTGCAAAAATAGAGCCAATCAAAATCAGTGGGAAGAATGCTCCAGTGGTTGAACTTTTTTCTAGCATAAAGGAAGGCAGTTGTAGTTAATTGAGGCCAATCATCACAGCCTTAGGAATAACATCACGAGTATTTCTCGGGGCACTGTCCTCGGCCCAACCATCTTCATCTATTTTATCAAAGACCTTCCCTCAAACTTAAGATCAGAAATGAAGCTGATCTTCAACGACAACGCTGTTAAGCTTTATTCGCAAATTATCAGATGTAATTACAGTTGGCAGTTAATTTGATGCAAGATGAAAACAAATCCTAAATTAATGCTGAACTAAGGGTTTCTTTTGCTTCAAATTGCTAATATGCGTAATCTGAATTTGATCGAAGTTTCTCAAACTGGCTCAGTAGGGAAGAAACTCATTCGTGCCATATTACTATGTTAATTCTCTGAGTGGGCCAAACAGCTTTCTTTAGTAAGATTAATGATGCCCAGTTCCTGCGAGACAACACATGTCTTTGTAACCCTGTACCATCAGCATGGGGGTGGGTTGAGGGGATAGAAATAGTGCCACTTCACTCTTCTGCTCCTTCTATCTCTCATTCCTAGTCTGATCACCTCCTCTCATTCCTTTTGAAGCTCAAATAGAAACTGTGGCAAGATATCAATGACTAGCACTTCCTCTCCTCCAGTGGCTCGTGTAATACATCCAATAAAGACTCACAGAGTTTACCCTTCCAGTGCTTAGAGAATTACCAGAACAAATGGTTAAAGTGAGATGGTGAACTCTTAACAATATGTCCTAGAATTTTTCCACATGGGTTTCATAGTCTTCTTCAAATGCCGAGTAACAAATGAACTCTAAAAGGTGGTAAAGACATAGTAGGAACTGCTGATGCTGGAGAATCTGAGATAACACGGTGTGAAGCAGGATGAACACAGCAGGTCAAGCAGCATCAGAGGAGCAGGGAAGCTTGACGTTTCGGGTTAGGACCCTTCTTCAGAAATGGGGGAGGGAAAGGGGATTCTGAAATAAATAGGAAAATGGGGGAGGTGGATAGAAGATGGATAAAGGAGAAGATAGGGTGAGAGGATACAGACAGGTCAAAGAGGTGGGGTTAGAGCCAGTGAAGGTGAATGTAGGTGGGGAGGTAGGTGGGGATAGGTCAGTCTAGGGAGGATGGACAGGTCGGGGTCGGCGGGATGAGGTTAGTGGGTAGGGGATGGGGGTGGGGGTTGAGGTGGGCGGTATGGTGAGGGAGGCGGGGACTAGCTGGGCTGGTTTTGGCATGTGGTCAGGGTAGGGGAGATTTTGAAGCTTGTGAAATCCACATTGATACCCTTGGGCTGCAGAGTTCCCAAGCGAAATATGAGATGTTGTTCCTGCATCTTTCGTCTGGTGTCATTGTGGCACTGCAGGAGGCCCAGCATGGACATGTCATCCGAGGAGTGCGGTGGGGGGGAGCGGGAATTGAAATGGTTCGCAACTGAGAGGTGTATGTGTTTGTTGCAGAGCGTAGGTGTTCTGCAAAGTGGTCCCGAAGCCTCCGCTTGGTTTCCTCGATGCAGAGGAGGCCACAACAGGAACAGCGAATACAGTATATAACATTGACAGATGTGCAGGTGAACATCTGTTTGATGTGAAAAGTCTTCCTGGGCCTGGGATGGGGGTGAGGTATAGGGAAAGGTGTAGCACTTGCTTTGGTTGCAGGGAAAAGTGCCGGGAGTGGTGGGAGTGTGGAATGGAAAAGGGAGTCATGGAAAGAGTGGTGCCCCCGAAAAGCATATAAGGGTGGGGAGGGAAAAATGACTGGTGGTAGAGTCAGATTGCAGACAGCGGAAATGTGGGAGGATGATGCATTGGATTTGTAGGGTGGTCGGGTTGTATGTGAGGACAAGGGGGAATTCTGTTTTGGTTATTATTGTGGGTAGGGGGTGTGAGGGATGAGTTGCGGGAAATGCAGGAGACACGGCCGAGGGAATATTTGATCACTGTGGAGGGTAAGTTGCGGTTTTTGAAAAAAGAGGACATCTGGGATGTTCGGGAGTAGAATGCCTCATCTCGGGAGCAGATGCGGCAGAGGCAAAGAAATTGGGAATAGGGGATGGCATTTTTACAGGAAGGTGAGTGAGAGGAGGAATATTTCAGGTAATTGTGTGAGTTGGTAGATTTAAAATGGACATCGGTTTCCAGGTGGATACCTTCCTCCCTCTTTCTCCTTCCTGGATCTCTCTGTCTCCATCTCTGGCATCCACCTGGAAACCGATATCCATTTTAAACCTACCAACTTGCACAATTACCTGGAATATTCCTCCTCTCACCCACCGTCCTGAAAAAATGCCATCCCCTATTCCCAATTCCTTCGACTCTGCCGCATTTGCTCCTGAGATGAGGCATTCCACTCCCGAACATCCCAGAAGTCCTCTTTTTTCAAAAACCGCAACTTCCTCTCCACAGTGATCAAAAATGCCCTCGACTGTGTCTCCCTCATTCCTGCACAATTCATCCCTCACACCCCCTACCCGCAATAATAACCAAAACAGAATTCCCCCTTGTCCTCACGTACCACCCGACCAACCCCCAAATCCAACGCATCATCCTCTGACATTTTCGCCATCTGCAATATGACCCCACCACCAAAGACACTTTTTTCCCTCCCCACCCCTACGTGCTTTCAAGGGGGGGAACCACTGTCTCCATGACTCCCTTGTCCGGTCCACACTCCCTCCAGCTCCACCACACCCGGCACTTTTCCCTGCAACCAAAGCAAGTGCTACACCTTTCCCTATACCTCACCCCGATCCCAGGCCCTAGGAAGACTTTTCACATCAAACAGATGTTCACCTGCCCATCTGTCAATGTTATATACTGTATCTGCTGTTCCTGTTGTGGGCTCCTCTACATCGCGGAAACCAAGCGGAGGCTTGGGGTCCGCTTTGCGGAACACCTACGCTCTGTTCGCAACAAACAACTACACCTCCCAGTCGTGAACTTCCCCGCTCCTCGGATGACATGTCCATCCTGGGCCTCCTGCATTGCCACAATGACACCAGATGAAAGATGCTGGAACAGCATCTCATATTTCGCTCGGGAACTCTGCAGCCCAAGGGTATCAATGTGGATTTCACAAGCTTCAAAATCTCCCCTCCCCTACCACATGCCAAAACCAGCCCAGCTAGTCCCCGGCTCCCTAACCATTCCTCCCACCTCAAGCCCGACCCCCAGCCACTACCCACTAACCTCATCCCACCCACCTTGACCTGTCCATCCTCCCTGAACTCCCCATCTACATTCACCTTCACTGGCTGTAACCCCGCCTCTTCGACCTCTCACTCTATCTTCTCCTTTATCCATCTTCTAGCCACGTCCCCCGTCTCCCTATTTATTTCATAATCCCAGTCCCCTCCCCCATTTCTGAAGAAGGGTCCCAAGCTGAAATGTCAAGCTTTCCTGCTCCTCTGATGCAGCTTGCCTGCTGTGTTCATCCAGCCTCACACAGTGTTATCACTAAAATGTGGTATATGTTTCCGTTCCACACAAAATCCTCCAAAATGACAAGGCTGAATCTGTGTTTTTTTGGACAGTAAATGTAGCATACAACCTCAAAGCGGGATTCCCTTCATCTAGGAGCTGGTCAGGTTGCCTTGTGAAATTGGGTTCTTCTCAGCTCATTCCACATGCACGCACAAGTGTACACCAAATATTATGGGTAGAAAATTTTAAAGCAGTGGGATCTCCTCGGTTCCAACCTTCTTATTTAAAAGGCATCTGGACATCACTTCACACCCTGCGAACCAAGAGCATCATCAGATGTCTGTTAGTCATCCCCACCTACTCCTGGAGATGTCAAACAGAAAGTCTGCAGCACCTCCTTAGAAATACTCCTGCAGGCTGTTTGAAAGAGAATAGGTGCATAATTTCCATGAGATGATAATAGGTGACTCACTCCAACTGGGAAAGAGAGCTTGGAGGTCATTACAAAATCACGGCCTGTGGGATACCCAAGAGAACCTGATTCCAGTGCTGGAAAATGATGAATGATCCCCTGAGCTCTGCCACTGTCTACTCAATACAACCTTGTACTATAGAGGTATGAAGCATTGTGAAATTGCAGAGGATTGATACACACAAGGTTAGGAGCCAGGCATCTCCATCAATGCCTCAAGAACACTGAATATGTTGCATTGAACTACAGCTATCAATGTTTCACTACACATACCACATGATTAGCAATGTTAGCTCTCACATATCTGCCCAGGTTCACAGGTTAGACATGAAAGGACCTACAACACTCAGCTCAAGCACCATCAGGGCACTAACCTTTCACTTCAACTTGGAAAATGTACATATTTGATATATTTCTACCAGAGGTTTATATGGGACATATATGCAACCACAAAAGTTGGCTTCAGTCGAAGGTGTCTCAGTCTCACACAGCTTATCTAATACTTTATTTCTTTTTCCTTAGTCAAACTCTTTGAAACAAAATCACCATTCATTCAGAACCTTTAATTCCTCAGATCTGCTGTGGCACATTATCTTTACCAGGGCTGTGAATGTCTGTTTTGGTGATACGGCTCAAAGGGCCGACATCTCAAGCTGAAAATGTTCACGTACACATATGAGTGTCTTTTAATTCTCTTCTGTGCCTACAGGCGAAGAACATGAACAATAAGCGCCAATGTACCTGTTGGGTTGATGCTGGGGTGAAGAGGTATGCTTAGCATAATACTGCTGATCCTTTTGCAGTATAGGCACAGAAATGGCAGGACACCGAAGGGAAAGGTTCCTGCGCTAAAGGGGTGATTGATATTGTTTCAGTCAGTCATATTTTGTAATGAGTGTGAACAAATATGGACACCTAGATTCTTAATTTTTAAAGAGATTGTTGAAAATTCCACAAAATATTTGTTCTGAGAAATTTCTTGACGGTCATGTGTCTTGTGGTAACTGTTTGTTTACTGCAGAATCCCTGGCTGTACACAACTGTGGTTGTAGCTGTGTTTTGGAGATTATTTGTTTAGTGGCAGTGGTCAGCCTGGGGATGGATACCCTTGTCTCCTATTTCTGGAAACACTCATGTTGAGGGTCCAATGTGCTACTGGAGCGCTGGCCTCATCTGAACTGTACTCCTGAAGATCTTCTGGAAGAATCCTCGATACTATGCTTCCTGAGCAAGATGTGTTGGCAATGATCCCAGAGGTACCTGCTTGCATTTGGTGACATCTGACTTTGTGGGTCAGAATACCAGACTGACAGCCAACTAAACATTCCATATATCCTTTTATTCCTTTCACGAACTAAGGCCTGTTGGACAAAGGTTTTTTTTTCCAAGTTGAATCCTTGCAGAAATAAAAATCTATTTTCCCTTTATCCTGTGTGTGAGTGAGTGTTTATCTGCGTGTGATTTTGGATTATTTAGAAGGGCAAACATTTATATTTCCATATAACAGAATAAATGTGTAAACTAATTTTGCATTGTGATTGGTACGTTTTGTTCAATATAAATTAATACTTGCTGATTATGAAATAAATCTGGTTTGTGGATTTTTCATTTTAAACTCAATTTAGGGAAAGTATCTGCATAGCCATAGCAGGAGCTAGGAAAGCAAATAACTTGTGTTGTGACCCATGGACTGGTAGAAAAAAGCCATCTCCCTTCTTGGTCAGAGCAAGATGTTCACCATTTCATAAGAAGGTCTCCACTTTGTTGTAGCAGTAGCAGCAAAAGAGGCATCAACAACTTAACAGGGTCTTGGCTCGTGGCTCACAACACTTAGAAATGTGCTCCTGAGATGCTGCTTGGCCTGCTGTGTTCGTCCAGCTTCACACTTTATTAACTTAGAAATGTTTCTTCTTTCTGCGCAGTTTTAGAATCTTACTTCCACTCCAGGAATTACAAAAGATGAGCCCAATCCCCCAGGAACATCTCTAACACCATGCCTCTGGAGGATCGACGGTTGGGGGGTGGGGGGGGAGTATGTGGAAATCGGTACACTCAGATGATACACCATTCAGCAAAGACATTCATTCATCCATCTGGAGGGGACTTGGGTCACATTCTAGTGAGTTCATGATCCTACAGTTATTGCAGGGAGTTATAACTGAAGTCTCTGACGCTTAAGTGGCTGACATCGCCCCTGTAATTCTTCAATCTGTCCTGCAATTAAAGCTGTATGACTTCCTTCAAACTTTCCTGAACTCCCCACACCCACCCTTAGCCTTGCACTGACCCTTAATCAATTCACTTGCTCTTCCACCCTCACCAACATGTCTCATGTCTCCATTATGTTTCCCACTCTCAATATGCAGCTCGCATCTTTCTGTGTCCCTTGCCTCTATCAGTATGAGTCTCCCCTCTATCTTGCAGTTGTCTACCTCCATTCCTCATGATCTCTCTGAAACTGCTAACTAGAATGCCCCAAAAATTAACTTCCTGCATTATCCTCCCACCTTTAATCAGTAACTTTTCTGTTGAGCCCCTTTTGTATTGAACCTCACATGCCTGCCCAGGTCAGTTTTGCTGGGATCAGCCAATGTGGCTGCCTTGCTTGTGTTGACTGAACAGACCACACAGTCCACACCCTGTACACTGTAGCAGTTTAAGTAAAGAAATGCCTTGGTTACGAAGGTCCCATACTTCCCAGAGCTTCCGCGAAGAAATCTACTCTGTCAGGAACATTCCTCGCATATTTGATCGGGTTTGTGAACTTCCAATTTTGCACAGGATTCGCATTCACATCTCACACAAGACGCTGCTCATGTTGTTGAAGCATATAGTCACACAAAAAGTCCTGTTCAGGTGTGTAGTGACACCGCTCTGGAACAGGCGGAATTTGAACCCAGGCTCTTTGGGTCTGTGAGGATGCTATGGCTCTAAGAGGTGTATTTTGTCCTTTAATTTTGAACGGAGGTTTTAAGGCAGAGGTCCAGATCTGTCTATTGAAAATCTATAAAGTAAACAGCTTGTGAAGCCTTGGTTTCTTTTTAAAAATAGAAGCAATAGAAGCAGCATGAATAGGCAGGGCAAGCTCCAACAGAACCAAGATTTGTAGTTTGTTGTTTTCAGTAGCAGCTGCTGTGGACTTGAAGCTGGATGTGGAAGCTGTCTTTGCTCTCTCTGTTGCAGCCGAAAGCTAGGGTGCTCTTTCTTCTGCTAGAATTACATGTGAGACAATCTGTTTTATTGTTTGCCTTTAACCAAGGGTGTGTTTCTAGGATGTCGCTATATTGGAACAGTTATTGTTTAGTAGTTAGATAACCTATCATTCTGCTAAATTTTCTAATAGAGTTAAGTTATTCCAATTTCTTCTTTCTTTTGTTGTATTTTAACGATAGCATATGAATAGTGTGTTTTGCTTCAAATCTAGTAGTTTGACCAATCAAATTGCATCCAGAACTCAACACTGAGCATTTACCTTTAAGATAAGAAAAAGTTACAGTCTGGGTTATCTTCAATATATTTTGAGGGGGTGATAAACATACGATCGCTGCAATACAAGGACATACTTGCTGAAGCATTTAATCTGGCAAATACAAATGCAAGAATGGCATTCTCCAAATGATCACCAGTTCTCATAATACGGGAGAGAGAGATAATGGGAACTGCAGATGCTGGAGAATCCAAGATAACAAAGTGTGGAGCTGGATGAACACAGCAGGCCAAGCAGCATCTCAGGAGCACAAAGGGCAGAGGCCCGAAACGTCAGCTTTTGTGCTCCTAAGACGCTGCTTGGCCTGCTGTGTTCATCCAGCTCCACACTTTGTTATCTCATGATACGGGAGAACAGGTTTGACAAGGCAATGCTAATTGACAAAGGTGTTGCCATGGAGAAAACAATGAGGGACTATAGCTTCTCCAAGTAAACTACTTGTTTATCCCAGTTAGCTGGTTTCTGTTAGAAGAGGGGATTGAGTCAAGTTCCATCCATCAACATGCCATACAGTTTCCTCAATGAGCCTTTTCTAGTATAACACATTTACCAAGGCATACTTTGTGGTAACCACAGAGTAAGCTAAGTTTGAGACCGAATCCTGGCCACTTCAGAGGGTTGTTAGTACCTGAAGGACTCAGAGAAAATTCAGCAAGACCTGGGGAGCATTTGTGCTTGAGCATAGTAGATAAGTGACAAGAAGCAACCGCTTTGTACAAGTGCCAGATAATGAACATTTCCAACAAGAAGAGAAGCAAACAAATGCGTGATATAAAATAGGGAATGGAAGTAAATGTTGATAAGGTGAGATGAATTAAATCAAAACATTCAACATTCAATACAATTCCACATGCGTAGAGTACATTTGCAGGAACCTCAGTGTTTGGGCTAATATTAAGCCATTCAGTTCCGAAAAAGTAGCATACTTCCATCTGCCTATGTGGATCAAAGGTTGAGTAGGCCAAGTGGCCTGTTCCTGTGTTAAAAATTCTATACCATCCTGAATAGGAGAGTCTCTAACCACCTGCCAATGACATCTAATTGCATTAATATCAGCATCAACGTCCTAGGCACTCTGGTCAGAAATTGAACCAGCCCAACCACAAAAATGCAAGCGTAATAACAGCAGTTACAGGCAGTGTATTCTGCAGTAAAATGGGTTCCCTTCAAACTCCCTGAAACATCTCTGCCACACACAAAGACAAATCAGGTGAGTGACCAAATATTCTTCATTTGTCCAGATGGATAAAGCTAAGATGACACTCAGAAAGCTCAACATTATTCAGGATGATACATTGCATTTGATCAGTAGGCTATCCACCATCTTAATTCTATGACTATAGTGCACAAACTGGACTTAGAATCATTGAATCCCTACAGTGCCAAAAAGGCCATTTGGCCCATCGAGTCTGCGCTGAAGAAAATCCCACCTTATCCCCGTAAGCCCACATTTACCATGGCTAGGCCCCCAGTCATCACATACCTTGATACAACATACAATTTAGTATGGCCAATCCACCTAGCCTGCACATTGTTGGAGAAACTGGAGCACCCAGAGGAAGCCCATGCAGGCACAGGGAGAATTTGCAAACTCCACACAGAAAGTCACCCAAAGCTGGAATGAAACCCTGGTTCCCGGTGCTGAGAGGCAGCCATGCCAACCACTGAGCCATTGTGCAAACCACCACCACCCACCCCGCCCCCGCCAAGTTCAATGCTCCTTTGACAGTGCCTTCAAAACTCTTATCTTCTATCTAAGGGGACATTAGGATCATGGGAAGACAATCCACCTTAAAGTCACAGAGTATCCTAGCTCACCAATTCTTCGGTATTTCAAATCTCGAAAACCCTACCTAGTAGCAATGCGGGAGTATCTCCAGCACATGGACTGCAGTAAGTCAGGAGAAATTCTTAACAGTATCTTTCTCAAGTGCAATGCAGGAGGAGCAGCAATGATGCTTTGCCAGTGATGTCCACATCCTCAAGAAGAATTCTTGTGGCTGTGGAAAGTTATGCTCCCTCTTGGCTTTCCAATCTTAGAACTTATTCCCTGACTCAGGTATTGTATGCATCTAGCACAGACAGGAATTGTTTCCACTTCCATTTGAGTCTCAAGTCATTTCCTCAGTCGAGGTGTTAAATTCCCAGATGTGGAGTGGGTAAAAAGTAACCCACATAGTGGCTCTAATTAGGCTAATTTATTCTCACACTTCACTGCAATGAAGTTTCTTACTTCATTTTCTTAAAACAGAAAAGTGCTTCAAGCTGCAATAACACATATTTTATTCATTTATACTTTTATATGTTTTTGTTGAACAGAACAGAACTAGCTGATTGCTACATTACATCTAAATTATTCACCAAACTGTTTGTACTTAGACTGAGCCTCATTATGCAGAATGTTCTCCCAGCAACAGAGTTCCAAACTAAAGTAAAACTGCACTAAAATACATGTTGGGATCTTTTCTCCACGGGTAAAATTCATTGCATTGTAGAGAGGGGAGCAGGAAGATTGATGGTAACAAGGTGTAGAGCTGGATGAACACACGAGGCCAAGCAGCATCAGAGGAGCAGGAAAGCTGACCTTTCGGGCCGAGACACTTCTTCAAAAATATGGGAAGGGAAGGGGATCTTGCAATAAGTAGGGAGAGAGGGGGAGGCAGATAGAAGATGGATAGAGGAGAAGATAGGTGGAGAGGAGATAGACACAGACACAAGGTCAAAGAGACGGGAATGGAGCCAGTAAAGGTGAATATAGTTAGGGAGGAGATAGGTCAGTCCAGGGAGGATGGACAGGTCAAGGGGGCGGGATGAGGTTAGTAGGTCAGAGATGGGGGTGGGACTTGAGGTGGGAGGAGGGAATAGGTGAGAGTAAGGACAGGTTAGGGAGGCAGTGACGAGCTGGGCTGGTTTTGGGATGCAGTAGGGGGAGAAGAGATTTTGAAACGTGTGAAGACCACGTTGATACCATTGAGCTGCAGGGTTCTCAAGCGAAATATGAGTTGCTGTTCCTGCAACTTTCAGGTGGAATCGCTGTGGCACTGCAGGAGGCCCAGGATGGACATGTCATCTGAGGAATGGGAGGGAGAGTTGAAGTAGTTCGTGACAGGGAGGTGATGTTGTTTAGAGCGAACCAAGTGTAGGTGTTCTGCAAAGCGGTCCCCAAGCCTCTGCTTGGTTTCCCCGATGTAGAGGAGACCACAACGGATACAGCGGATGCAGTATACCACATTGGCAGATGTGCAGGTGAACATCTGCTTGATGTGGAAAGTCTTCATGGGGCCTGGGATGGGAGTGAGGTGGGAGGTGTAGGGGCAGGTGTCGCACTTTCTGCGGTTGCAGGGGAAAGTGCCGGATGTGGTAGGGCTGGAGGGGAGTGTGGAGCGGACAAAGGAGTCAGGGAGAGAGTGGTCCCTCCAGAAAACAGATAAGGGTGGGGAGGGAAAAATGTCTTTGGTGGTGGTTGGATTACAGATGGCGGAAGTGTCGGAGGATGATGCGATATATCCAGAGGTTTGTGTGCTGGCACGTGAGGACGAAGGGGTTTCTGCTTTAGTTGTTACTCTGGGGAGTGGGTGTGAGGGATGAGTTGTGGGAAATGCGGGAGACATGTCGAAGACATTCTTGACCATTGAGGTGGGGGGAGGTTGCGGTCCTTGAAAAACGAGGACATCTGAGATGTACGGGAGTGGGATGCCTCATCCTGGGAACTGATGCGGCAGAGGCGAAGGAATTGGGAATAGGGGATGGCATTTTTGCAAGAAGGTGGGTGGGAGGAGGTGTATTCTAGGTAGGTGTGTGAGTTCGTGGACTTGAAATGGATATCGGTTTCTAGGTGGTTGCCAGAGATGGAAACAGAGAGATCCAGGAAGGAGAGGGAGGTATCAGAGATAGTCCAGGTGAACTTAAGTTTGGGGTGGAAGTTGTTGGCGAAGTGGATGAACTGTTTGAGCTCCTCCCACCCACCTTCCTGCAGAAATGCCATCCCCTATTCCCAACTCCTTCGCATCCGCTGCATGTGCTCCCAGGATGAAGCATTCCACTCCCGTACTCATTAAGTCCTCATGTCCTCATTAAGTCCTGATCCTGTCACCCTCATTCAACCATAACAGTTGAGGATTTAGCTTGGTGTGTACTTGCTTGAGGAACCTGGCATCAGATGGGCACACTGACAGCCACCACCATGACTCCCCTCCTCAAAATCATTCTCACCAATGCCCTGGGTCACTCGCTGGTCCCGGGCCTGTGGTCAGCGCATTGCCAGCACCCCCATCCCCTTTCGCACACTGCCTAAATGAGGAACCGTTACTCTCCCATTGACTGGCAGCTCTTACAGCAGGTGAGATTTTCGTCCTTGGGGTCATTGGCCTCAGTGAAGACCCACTACTGAACACTTAAATGCCTGACTGGCATTAAACTTGGTGGGAGTTCCACAAAGGAGTCAATGCCTGCTCTTACTATAGAACCACTACTGTGTGGAACCAGGCCATTCAGCCCACCAAGTCCAAAGTGATTCTCCAAACAGCCAGACCCACCCCATCCCTGTAACCTGTGTTTCCTATGGCCAATTCACCTAACTTGCGCATCATTGGACTGTTTAGGAAACCCAAGCACCCAGAGGAAAGCCAAGCAGACAGGGGGAGAATGAGCAAATTCCATACATACAGTTGTCGAAGGATGGAATCGAACCTGTGTCCCTGATGCTGTAAGGCAATAGAGCTCCTTAACAGTAAGCAAGATCCCTACCTGGATGAAATTCTACCCTCTTTTATTGGCAATGAAATTAATGGGAGGTGGCATGGGGAAGTTGTGGAATTAACACTGCCTTTCAACACGAGGGAACTGGGATCAGTAAATACTTCTGCTTTTATAAGTCTCTGTTGAGAAATTCAGATTAAGTCACAAACACCAATAATTTTCTTTTCAAATTACTATTCATCACACAGTCTGTTTTCTATACTTCCATAACTTTTAGCTCACATTTTTCTTACCAAACAGAGAACCTCTGATCCGTCCTCCAGGCTGGCTTGATGCCTCAATTATTTGCACATCAGTTAATCCTTGTTTTAGCAGCTTTCTAGCCGCTCCCACTCCAGATATTCCAGCTCCAACAATGACAATCTTTGGGGTCTTATTCTTGGATTGATTAAAATCCACACTTTGAAACAAGGAGAATACATGGTTATTTTGAATTTTGTGTTACAATGTGGCTTACGAATGGCTACCAGCCGTGCATGTTATTAAGATCAGGAAACGGGCCGGTCAAAAATATCATTTATCTTGTCAATTTTATAGAGTTGAGGATCTCTGATACATTTAATTGAGAAGAATAACAAGAGAAGGCCATTCATGTGCAAGCTCCCTCCCAAGCCACGCACCATTCTGATATCCCCGTTCTTTCACTGTCACTGGGTCAAAATCTTGCAACACCCTGCAGTTGAGTCACCTGCACCTTTTCAAGGGGCCGTTAGGGTCTGGGTAATAAACATCAGCCTCTAGGTAGCAACAGACACACACTGTCAATGAACACTTCTCCGAAGTGTAGCTTTTTCAAGGACTTTCAGAGAGGCTCAAAGTTAAGAATTGAACTTTTCAACAATTTTACAGAGCTTCAATGAGTTGGCCTGTGAAGAGATATCAACAGCGCCCACTTTATCGAGTGTAGAATCCCCAGCAGTACCTTATGGATTGATGTGTTATTTTGCACGTGTGCGTGCTCCTGAACTTGCTGTCAGTGTCAATGGCAAACTGACAGCTTTCCCATTACTGCCTACACATCATCTTGACTGAGGTGTAACTAGAAAATAACAAAATTCAATGTGTGACTGATAAGCGGGTATTAACTGCCCAGCCACAAACAGCAATGAACCCAGACAATCCAGAGGAGGGCAGTATTAATCCAGATTTCCTTACAGGTGAAGAATTGAGATGAGAAATTAACATCAAGCCTGGCAGCAAATGTGAAGAGAGAAACAGAGTTAATATTTTGAGTCCAGTTTGACCTTTCTTCCAAGCCAGTTCAACACCACTTACAGTATTTTGCTTAATTGTTATGACTCATAGAGTAATAGACTCATACAGAATGGAAACAGACCCTTTGGTCCAACTAGCCCATGCCGACCATGTCCCCAAACTAAACTACTCCCATTTTCCTGCATTTGGCCCATATCCCTCCAAACCTTTCAAATTCATGTACTTACCAAATGTCTCTTAAATGTTGTATCTGTGCCTGAATCCATCACTTCCTCTGGGAGTTGATTCCACATATGAATCACTCTGTATGAAAAGGTTGTTTCCTTTTCAAAGCTTTTTGATCTCAACTTAAAAATAGGTTCAAACTTCCCCCACTCTGGGGAAAAGGCCCTTGGTATTCACCTCATCCATACCCTTATGATTTTAATAACCTCTACAAGGTCATCCCTCAATCTCCTGCGCTCCGGTGAAAATAGTTCCAGTCTATCCAGAGATAATGGGAACTGCAGATGCTGGAGAATCCAAGACAACAAAATGTGAGGCTGGATGAGCACAGCAGGCCAAGCAGCATCTCAGGAGCACAAAAGCTGACGTTTCGGGCCTAGACCCTTCATCAGAGAAGGGTCTAGGCCCGAAACGTCAGCTTTTGTGCTCCTGAGATGCTGCTTGGCCTGCTGTGCTCATCCAGCCTCACATTTTGTTGTCCAGTCTATCCAATCTATTTTCTAACTCAAATACTCCATTCCAGGCAACATCCTGGGAAACATTTTCTCAACCCTCTCCAAGTTAATAATATCCTTCCTATAGCAGGGCGACCAGAACCGGACACAGTGCTCCAGAAGAGGCCTCACCAATGCCCTGTATGACCTCAACATGACGAGACTGAGACAAGATGTTCAACATCATGAGTCTGGACTAAGTAGATCGAGAAAATCTGTTCCCGTTGGTGGAAAAGTTGAGAATCACATGGCATAAATTTAAGCCAATTGGCAAAATGAAATACTGACAATCTTTGGAAAAGCTGTTTTATGCAGTGAGAAATGACAATCTGAAGTTCATGGCCCCAGGGTGTAGTGAAGGGAATTCAATGGATGCTTTCACAAGGAAACTGAATAAGCACCTGAAGAGAAAAATACACCGTCCATGGCTTTGAGGACAGGAGTGAAACTAGCTGGGGTTGTTTTTGCCATGAACCAGGACAGGCTGAATGGCTTCATTCTGTGCTGTACCCATCTTATGATTCAGCCAAAAGGGCTGTATCAGCTCCTGAGTTACTTCACTCGCAATTACTTTTGAAGACTGAATCAGACAGCAATCCCCCATAGTGATGATAATAGGGGAGGGGTACGGTTGAGGTGGTGTTGAGTAGATGGCAGGAAGTGAGTCTCTGGTTCTCCCAATCATGCATTGCAACTTCATCAGGATCCTTGCATACACCATTTAAGCAGAGTTCCGCCAATGGTGCACCTTTTGAATTCGTAAACCCGAAGGAGCAAAATGGTTTTCCTGCAGACAATCACACTTTGTTTGTGCTAGTGACAGAGATTACACACATGACTGACATTCCTGAAATAAACAATGGTGAAAGAAAAAAACAACATTTAAGGCTGCCAATCTGTAACAAAGGCACAACTTACAGCATTGCTTCGGAATACTCGCCCAGGATCAGTGCTGCAAGCATGGTGGCACTGTAAAAACTGATGATGGATATATTCTCCATTGCTCAGTAGCAATGCTGCTGCTACAGCTGCTGGAGATATTGAAGCCAGATTCTGCCAGATATTTCTTTAGCGTAAGGATATGCAAGAGGAGTTTCTGTAGAATTGATCTTCAGTACTTTGCCTGCACACAGTGTTATTCAATAACCCTTATGTAAACATGAAGGGCACGCACTGAGCTTTATAATATTTGCAAGCTTGGCAATTGGTTGATTCACAAAAGCCAGAGGCAGAGTGGTGTAAATTTTTTGACACAAAGTGTCCTGCAGTTCTGCCCACATTCCATTGTGTTGCCAGGAATAAGTGAGATGGGAGATGGCTGAGGGCCTGTTGGCTTGGATTTATATTTTAAGTTTTATATTAAAAGTGGTTAATCTGGTTATTGTTACAAGTGTATTTTTAACTACATATGTGTTAGATTTGCATGATGGTGTGCACATTTTCTATCCATTTGCACATGAATTTGTTTACTCTAGTCAGTCCAACATATAGTGTTACAATGGACAAGGGAGAGAAAATTTGATTAACGGTGCTTAAAATCATCAAGAGTTTAGTTAAGATAAATAGGTTCCGTTGTTTGAAGGGTCAATTGTCAGAAGGCACAGACTTAAACTGGCAAAACAACAAAGAGGTGGGGTGTGTTGATGGAAATCAAAGTCAGGTCTCTTAAGAGATGAACAAGATGGAAAAATATTTTTGCACCCACTTCTGGATACCAGTGAGAAGAAATTTAGTGCGTAGGGGGTTGTCCTGGTACAGACGGCAATTGGGCAGTGTTCCAATTCTCAGAGTGCTGTGCAGAGAATCACAGAAGGTCTTTTTGGGGGGTGGAGGAGAAGCATTGGCAACAGTACATAGAATGCAAGGGGCAGGGTCAGGGAAAAGGAACTCTGGACAGAGGAAGTGAAGAAAAATGCTGGGATATCAGGATGAAAAATCAGAACCTTGCCTGCAAAATGGGGATGTCTAGCCACCAAATGGGAAATGGTATTCAATATTGCGTTCAACGATTTAAGCTGTAGCTACACATCAGAAATTTTGAATAGATCCTATGGTACCATAATGTTTACCAAAGTTTAAGGAATTATTTCAAACATGGTCACAATCAAGCATTTTATATTTATCAACAATTTAGCTTAGCCTGAGTTTGATTACTAAGTTGATGCCTTGCTTGTGATTGAATTATATTTCATAATACATTCAATATCTATCCATAGAGAACATTACATTCCTGTAACATCAAACTGCCTCATTGATTCAAATTAGTTGCCTCGACTTACCTGGTTTGAGAACCAATCTGCTTCTGCTTACATGGAAGGTCTGGCCTCAGTTATGCCTCCATTTATTTGTCTCTTCCCTCATATTGTCCAACAGGTTTATTTGAAAAGACAAGCTTTTGGAGTCTTCCTCCTTCATCAGGTGCTAGTGAGAGTACCAAACACAGAATTTATAAATAAAAAATCAAAGGTTCACACCATTGATGAGGATGTACTAAACAAACCTAAGATGCTGATAAATCTTTAATCAATTAGAAGGTTTTAATTGAATAATATGTATATGTAAATCCCCAAATTCCTTTGAAGTCACTGTTCTTTGTGAACTAAAGGCTTTATCAGTGTAAAGAGGTGACATTTTAGGCCGGACAATGCATGTTAGGTGAAAGGCCTTGTTTAGAATCTGTTTGTGTTCAGATTTGGAGTCAGACCGATTTTTTCCTAAAAGTAGGAATTTATACAACGCAACATTGACTGACTGTGTATAAATTGTATGCTTTTGAACAAAATATAATGTATCTGCAAATACAAATTCACCCCATAGATTCACATGTTTGTGTGTGCGGGAGAGTGAGTGTGTGTGTGCGTGCGTGAGGGGAGGGAGAGAGAGAGAGCGGGAGAGAGAGCGAGAGAGAGAGAGAGAGAGTTGTGCGTATGTCTGTGTGAGGACGGCCTCAACTGGGATCCTGGGTTCATATTGCACTACAGGTGACCCCACCACAGTATGCACTCTCACACACTCAAACATTCTCTATTCTTATACACACACTGTCTGTCAAGCATGTGCATGCACCCTCACACACATAAAGACACACATACACTCTCTCTCTCTCACTGGAGTTGCATTTACCATTCAATTTTTGAAATGCGCATTAATTAAATTACAACAACAGGCTAGGTTTCAGTACTCATAACTAAAACTAAATTGTTAGTTTTCTCCTTATTTTCAAATAAATTGATGATTTGTCTGCTTAGAATAGTGGCATGCTATTTTTGACTTGCACAAAGTAGAATTACAAATATTGCAGTAGTAGGGATAATGCAGTAGAATTTGAAGAAACTTTTAATTGACTTCATGATGAGAAGCCACATAAAAACTACTCTAGTAGACAGCCTTAATGATAATGGGAACTGCAGATGCTGGAGAATCCAAGATAATAAAATGAGAGGCTGGATGAACACAGCAGGCCCAGCAGCATCTCAGGAACACAAAAGCTGACGTTTCGGGCCTAGACCTTTCATCAGAGAGGGGTATGGGGAGAGGGTTCTGGAATAAATAGGGAGAGAGGGGGAGGCGGACTGAAGAGGGAGAGAAAAGAAGATAGGTGGGGAGAGTATAGGTGGGGAGGTAGGGAGGGGATAGGTCAGTCCCGGGAGGACGGACAGGTCAAGGAGGTGGGATGAGGTCAGTGGGTAGGAGATGGAGGTGCGACTTGGGGTGGAAGGAAGCGAAGGGTGAGAGGAAGAACAGGTTAGGGAGGCAGGGACAGATTGGACTGGTTTTGGGATGCATTGGGTGGAGGGGAATAGCTGGGCTGGTTGTGTGGTGCAGTTGGGGGAGGGGACGAACTGGGCTGGTTTAGGGATGCGGTGGGGGCAGGGGAGATTTTGAAGCTGGTGAAGTCCACATTGATACCATTGGGCTGCAGGGTTCCCAAGCGGAATATGAGTTGCTGTTCCTGCAACCTTCGGGTGGCATCATTGCGGCACTGCAGGAGGCCTATGATGGACATGGCATCTAAAGAATGGGAGGGGGTGTGGAAATGGTTTGCGACTGGGAGGTGCAGTTGTTTATTGCGAACCGAGCGGAGGTGTTCTGCAAAGCGGTCCCCAAGCCTCCGCTTGGTTTTCCCAATGTAGAGAAAGCCACACCGGGTACAGTGGATGCAATATACCACATTGGCAGATGTGCAGGTGAACCGCTGCTTAATGTGGAAAGTCATCTTGGGGCCTGGGATAGGGGTGAGGGAGGAGGTGTGGGGACAAGTGTAGCATTTCCTGCGGTTGCAGGGGAAGGTGCCGGGTGTGGTGGGGTTGGCGGGCAGTGTGGAGTGAACAAGGGAGTCAGGGAGGGAGTGGTCTCTCCGGAAAGCAGACAGGGGTGGGGATGGAAAAATGTCTTGGGTGGTGGGGTCGGATTGTAGATGGTGGAAGTGTCGGAGGATGATGCATTGTATCCAGAGGTTGGTGGGGTGGTGTGTGAGAACGAGGGGGATCCTCTTTGGGCGGTTGTGGTGTGGGCGGGGTGTGAGGGATGTGTGGCAGGAAATGCGGGAGACGCGGTCAAGGGCGTTCTCGACCACTGTGGGGGGAAAGTTGCAGTCCTTGAAGAACTTGGACATCTGGAATGTGCGGGAGTGGAATGCCACATCGTTGGAGCAGATGCGGCGGAGGCGGAGGAATTGGGAATAGGGGATGGAATTTTTGCAGAAGGGTGGGTGGGAGGAGGTGTATTCTAGGTAGCTGTGGGAGTCGGTGGGCTTGAAATGGACATCAGTTACAAGCTGGTTGCCTGAGATGGAGACTGAGAGATCCAGGAAGGTGAGGGATGTGCTGACTGAGAAATCCAGGAAGGTGAGGGATGTGCTGACTGAGAGATCCCCTTTGGTCCAGGAACTCCCTACCTATGTCCGTGACACCAAACATGCCCTCCACCTCCTCCAGGACTTCCAATTCCCTGGCCCCCAACACCTCATTTTCACCATGGACGTCCAGTCCCTATACACCTGCATTCCGCATGCAGATGGCCTCAAGGCCCTCTGCTTCTTCCTGTCCCGCAGGCCCGACCAGTCCCCCTCCACCGACACCCTCATCCACCTAGCCGAACTCGTCTTCACCCTCAACAACTTCTCTTTCGATTCCTCCCACCTCCTACAGACTAAGGGGGTGGCCATGGGCACCCGCATGGGCCCCAGCTATGCCTGCCTCTTTGTAGGTTACGTGGAACAGTCTTTCTTCCACACCTACACAGGCCCCAAACCCCACCTCTTCCTCCGTTACATTGATGACTGTGTCGGCGCCGCCTCTTGCTCCCCAGAGGAGCTCGAACAGTTCATCCACTTCACCAACACCTTCCACCCCAACCTTCAGTTCACCTGGGACATCTCCAGCACATCCCTCACCTTCCTGGATCTCTCAGTCTCCATCTCAGGCAACCAGCTTGTAACTGATGTTCATTTCAAGCCAACCGACTCCCACAGCTACCTAGAATAAACCTCCACCCACCCACCCTCCTGCAAAAATTCCATCCCCTATTCTCAATTCCTCCGCCTCCGCCGCATCTGCTCCCACGATGAGGCATTCCACTCCCGCACATCCCAGATGTCCAAGTTCTTCAAGGACCGCAACTTTCCCCCCACAGTGGTCGAGAACGCCCTTGACCGCGTCTCCCGCATTTCCTGCCACACATCCCTCACACCCCGCCCACACCACAACCGCCCAAAGAGGATCCCCCTCGTTCGCACACACCACCCCACCAACCTCCGGATACAACGCATCATCCTCCGACACTTTCGCCATCTACAATCCGACCCCACCACCCAAGACATTTTTCCATCCCCACCCCTGTCTGCTTTCCGGAGAGACCACTCCCTCCCTGACTCCCTTGTTCACTCCACACTGCCCTCCAACCCCACCACACCCGGCACCTTCCCCTGCAACCGCAGGAAATGCTACACTTGCCCCCATACCTCCTCCCTCACCCCTATCCCAGGCCCCAAGATGACTTTCCACATTAAGCAGAGGTTCACCTACACATCTGCCAATGTGGTATACTGCATCCACTGTACCCGGTGTGGCTTTCTCTACATTGGGAAAACCAAGCGGAGGCTTGGGGACCGCTTTGCAGAACACCTCCGCTCGGTTCGCAATAAACAACTGCACCTCCCAGTCGCAAACCATTTCCACTCCCCCTCCCATTCTTTAGATGCCATGTCCATCATGGGCCTCCTGCAGTGCCACAATGATGCCACCCGAAGGTTGCAGGAACAGCAACTCATATTCCGCTTGGGAACCCTGCAGCCCAATGGTATCAATGTGGACTTCACCAGCTTCAAAATCTCCCCTTCCCCCACCGCATCCCAAAACCAGCCCAGTTCGTCCCCTCCCCCAACTGCACCACACAACCAGCCCAGCTCGTCCCCTCCACCCACTGCATCCCAAAACCAGTCCAACCTGTCTCTGCCTCCCTAACCTGTTCTTCCTCTCACCCATCGCTTCCTCCCACCCCAAGCCGCACCTCCATCTCCTACCCACTGACCTCATCCCACCTCCTTGACCTGTCCGTCTTCCCTGGACTGACCTATCCCCTCCCTACCTCCCCACCTATACTCTCTCCACCTATCTTCTTTTCTCTCCCTCTTCGGTCCGCCTGCCCCTCTCTCCCTATTTATTCCAGAACCCTCACCCCATCCCCCTCTCTGGTGAAGGGTCTAGGCCCAAAACGTCAGCTTTTGTGCTCCTGAGATGCTGCTGGGCCTGCTGTGTTCATCCAGCCTCACATTTTATTATCTAGTAGACAGCCTGTTTGAATATCTGCCGCTCCTTTAAATGTCATGCATATGCCTACTTGATAAATTTGATTTCCTTAGTAGGAAGTTCCTTTTGCCATTATTTCATTAGTCTATCAGGGGAGATATACCCACCGCCACAGCCTCACCACCACCCCACTGATCCTGCAGTCTTGACTGCCCGTTACGCCTCCCACAGCCACTCATTCTGCTACTGTTCCAGTTGCATAGCTAAAGTTACATTACCATTCATCTTCCAATGCTCGCTGCTCCTCCAGCCACAGAGTAATTCTCTCCTGCCTAGCTGCTCTCTACTGAACATTTCAGCAACACAGGAGCGATAAAGCTCCTCACTGATTCTGTCACTTTGATGGATGAAGGCAACCCTTTTTTTCCACTGGTCGCTCCCATGATTGATTTTTCTTGTGTGCTTTCAAGGTGCACTCACCCAATGCCCCAGGTATTTTGAATCTTTGCATTCAACCAGTCTGGCACCTCAGTGATGACACCTTCCTTAGCCATCAGGTCCTGAGGAAGGACTAGAATCAAGGGCTTCTAGCTCAGAGGAGGGGACACTAGTGATTATGCCATTTCTTGCTGGATCCTGGGAGTAGGGTCAATAAAATATCCAGTTGAACAATATGACTATTTTGCTCTATGTATTGGAAAGCCTTTAAGGAATATTATGTTCTGTACTAGAGTTTCTCTTAACACATAATTTATACTGGAACATCACTTCTTCAATAAATCTCTCTCATTTTTGCAAATAACACCACGTCAAGTTTTGTGAGAAATAGTCATATATTGAGGCTAGAGATTTTTGATAAAATAAGCAAAAAGACATGCCAATGTATTTAACTTCTAGTTTGGTAGACCGCTTCTAAGAAATCCCTGAACCAAGAAGTGCTTTCATTGCAAAGTCATTCAGTGTTCTTGCAACAGAAGTCTCTGTTCCCAGATGTCTATTAATTCACTGGACAAACGGTTGACATATTAACTAAAGCTATATCTCAGAAGGGAATTCTAGTGTGTGAAAATAAATTACATTATAATTTTGCAAGCTGTCTTATTGACCTTGGGAGGTAACATCCTTCTTTTTTGAAATGTACAAGTAGGATGTCAATTGTATTTTGACTAAGAAAACAAGAAACATTCTTCAAACTCATAAGGCTGAAAATAGCTCGAGATTCTTGCCAAAAATGTATTTGTTGTGACTGTAAATGTGCATCATTGACTATGAGCAAGTTTTATTTCAAAATTCACTCACAGAATGCTGGCTTTATTGGCTGAGCCATCTTTTAATCCCCATCCCTAATTGCCAAGAGGGCAATTAAGAGTCAATCACGTTACTGCAAAATTGGAGTCACATATAGGCTACACTAGATGAGGATGGTAGATTTCCTTTCTTGAAGGACACTAGTAAAACTGAGGGCTTTTGCAACAATTAATAACAGTTATCCTGTGTCATCTTTATTCCAGGTTTTTTTGTATTAAGTTCAAGTTTCACGATCTACTACGATAGGATTGGAAACTATGCCCCAGAACATTAGCCTGCTGTTCTAAGCTCCTGGTTGAGTAACACTAGAACTGCGCAACTGTCATGTGATGTTTTAGTTAAATATTGCACGCATTGTTCAAAATCTGAATCAGTTCAAATTTTCCAAAGTTCTACCCTTTCCTTTCTGATTGGAAGAAAAAAATCCTCTGATTAATTGGAAAGGCCATGTAAATGTAAAGCTGGAGGCTACTGACCTGAGCTCTGTGCACTCAAATTGTTGGTTGACACTCAGCAGGCACCAGAACCAAAGTACTTCAGTTAACCAGTATCAATAAACAAAGATTGATTGGTCCATTTATCTTATTTGTAGGAAAATCTCGATCAGCATGATTGGTACATTCCACAATGCTCATCTTTTTTCTGTGGATTTGCATTGTATATCTACGCACATCAAAGAACAACTAATATAGATCACACTAGAGTCTTCTGTAATCGATTAATTTAATATGTAGATTTGCAACAGATTCAAGCGACAAGCGGTGACAGTTGTTGAAATTAGGCCTAAAACAACAGATTTGAAGGACATAAATGAAAGACACAACAAGACAAATTGATTAGTTCACTTTCTTTAAATATATTTGTTCCCACCATTCAAATTAACACCTCATGAAGTGCAGCCACCTCATTCTAATTACTGGCTCTCGGAAATGTGAAACGAGAACTGAAAACCACAATGCTAAATTTTGCCTCTACATCTACAGATCAAGCAGTAATTATCAAGCGTATTAAATGGGTATCCCATTCAGACATCATTTCAGATATTGTGAGACCCTTTGCTGCCCTATGTGATTCACATGCAGCCTCTACGGTCTATATTTGATTGGTTTTATAAGGCTTTTATGTGCATCCTCAGTAATTCATGCAGCAGGAGCTGCTAATTAACATTATAAAGAACTTGACCTTGTTCCAGGGCCTGTTGTCATAACTAAGATGGAAGCAACATTGCTGCTGGTGGGATATAAAGTATAACAGAGACTGTTTCCGAAAATATCCTGTGGCAGGATGTTTTAGATTGAGAAAGAGGACTGGGTGGGTAAGATTAATACTGCAGAAAGATATATTATTTATCAACTTGTACAGTGAACATACTGTAAAAAAGTAACATCAAGCATTGCGATCAGAGATAATGGGAACTGCAGATGCTGGAGAATCCAAGATAACAAAGTGTGAAGCTGGATGAACACAGCAGGCCAAGCAGCATCTCAGGAGCACAAAAGCTGACGTTTCGGGCCTAGACCCTTCATCAGAAAAAAGCTTTTCTCTGATGAAGGGTCCAGGCCAGAAGCGTCAGCTTTTGTGCTCCTAAGATGCTGCTTGGCCTGCTGTGTTCATCCAGCTTCACACTTTGTCATCTAACATCAAGCATTGATTGGTTTTACAATGCACAAGTCTGCAGGATGGTTTTGGCACTGATGTGGCTCTCTCAGGCTTGGGATAGATGGCTGAAAGAATTGTTAATGAGATAAAGTGAAATCTCCATCCTTGGGCTGATGGCACAAAGCTGGGGTCCATGCAGAGGGAATCAGAACTATATTTCAATTTTACCGAAACCAACAATGATTCCCAGCATCATGGCCTTCAAATAGATCAATACAAATCTGACCACCAGGTAGACATCTCTGTTTTTTCACATGCTATTGTATTTTTTTGGTAAATTATATGTCATTTCAAGTAAATTGAAATGTAGTCACAGACTAAGACAGATTAGAGGATGGTTCCCTTTCTTTCATCTCTCAACTGACAGCCAACAAGATCTGATTAGAGAGCTGTTCTAACCTTTTGAGTGTTGCCACTCTCCAGAACAGACACAAGACAGGATCTCTCATACTTTTTTTTATGTAAAAGAAGGAATGAATATTTACTTCTCAGCACCCAAATGTTTTTACAGCAGTACTCACTCCTACACAAGATATGCTCACGCACACAAGCACACACACACATACATGATTATGAAAGGGGTAGCGTGCAGTTAGAATTTTTGAAAATCTAAAATGTCACGATTATTTTTGAATCTTCCAAGATGGAATCTGGAACTATTGCGGGCGTCAGCCTCCTTTTTTGGTTCACTAAGGAAATGAAGTTTGAGAATTTATCGAAATCATTTTCATGGCAATTTGCAACAGCTGATATCTAGATTTGCTCCGTTGACTTGTAGCCAAACGTCTGCAATGAAGATCTGCCCTGATTCTTCAAACTGATCGGTGGAAGGATAGCTACCAGTTTGGTGATTCTGGAAGGGTTCTTCCTTTGCCAGGAGGACTCTCTTTCCCAAGAGAGTTGCCCTGTTTTCTAGACTGACGAGCACCTCATTGCTCTCAAAAATGTCTTACTCAATGTTTCTTGTCACAAGCTGGTTTCTGTCAGATGAGAACAGAATCCTTGTTTGTGTTGTCTATACATGTGGTCCATTCTGGTAACAGAAAATTGGATTTGCATTTTTATTGTTTGCATCTCCCTGCAATAAATTAGGTCTTCCTCACATCTTATTTTGTTTCCACTCTGCTGCCAGAATATCTGAGGAGTTATTGTGTGCAACTTGCTGTGGGTATTCAGCCAATAATACTGTAACTGTACGGGAAAGACCTGTCACATTTTAATGTATTCTCAATCGGTAGTCCCAAAAGTGTCATTTATGTTTTAATGTACTGAGCCAAGCAGTCTAACGCTCAGCCTGAGGACATTTTCTGCACAGCAGCTGACAAGAAGGAAGAGTCAACTTGATTCTATTTTGCTTCAATGCACGTTGATCAGTCTCCATGGTGATTAAAAACAGTGTTCCTTTTCCATCCATCCATGAGTACACCTGGGTGAGCAAGATAATATAAGCAGGCAGTGGTGTACCAGTAATGTTATTGGACTAGTAATCCAATTATGTCTAGGGATGTGAGCTCAAATCTCACCACGACAGATGGCAAAATCGGAATTCAGTTTTAAAAATCCAGAATCAAAAACTAATTGAAAGTCAATCATTATCAATTGCTGTTTTAAAAACAAATCCTAGATGGTTCACTGATGTTCTTCTGGGAAGGAAAATCTGCCATGCTTACCTGGTTTGACTCCAGATGGATAGTAATGTGGTTGATTTTAACACCCCTCTGAAATGACCCTAAGAAGCTATTTAGATCAAGGGCAGTTTGTAAAATCATAGAATCCCTACGGTGTGGAAGCTGGCCATTAAATCCAGACTGACACTCGAAACAGCATCCTACCCAGACCCACCCCTTCCCCCACCTGTGTAGGCCTGCATTTCTCATGGCTAATCCATCTAACCTACACATCTTTGGACTGTAGGAGGAAACCAGAGCACTCAGACGTGTGGAGAATGTGCAAACTCCACACAGATAGTCACCTGAGGCTGGAATCAAACTCAGACCTCTGGCATTGTGAGGCATCAGTGCTAACCGCTGAGGCACCATGCCACCCATGGCCTTTCGAGATGAGTAATAACTGCTGGCTCAGCCAGAGATGCCCACCTTGCCATGATTTTTTTTATATTTCAAAAATATACTTTACTCATAAAAAATCTTCATACATATACCTACTCACTAGAGTACTTTGATTCTGCACAGACTTTATACGTGGAGAACAGACAACCCTTAGCATTTCTTACCTAGACAAAACGTTATCTACATACATTTGAGGCACCTGGGAGGCCTGAAAACTCAACAGACCCCCATTTATTTTGGCAGGAAGACCTTAGATGATGCTGTTTTCCCTCTGTGCTTCAGCAGCAGCTGCCCTAAGCTTTACTGTGTCCCTCAGCATGTAGTGTTGGACCTTGGAATGTGCCAGTCTGCAACGCTTGGTCAGGGTCAACTCCTTGCTCTGAAAGACCAACAAGTTGCGGGCAGACCAAAGAGTGTTTTTCCTGGAGTTGAAGGTCCTCCAGGCGCAGTTGATATTTGCCTCGATGTGCATCTCAGCGAACAGACTGGAGAGCACAGAGCCCTGTGTCATGGAGCTGCACAGGATAATCTTTGCCAAAAACGGCTGCATCTCTCTCCAAAATTCCTTTGCACAGGCACATTCTGGAAGGAAGTGTGAGACAGTGTCATCACTCCCCACTACACAGATGCTTTGATGTCCAGCACAACATGAAGGATCTCACAGGTAAGTGCCCTTCTCACTGCCAGCCAAGTGACATCTTGGGTATTGTTGGAAAGTTCTGGAGAAGAGGCATTCTACCAAATGGGTTTGACAGTCTTCTCAGGAATCCAAAAGGATCAACCCTCTTCTTTTCCCTTAGGATCTCAAGGACGCTGCGTGCTGACCACTTCCTGATGGACTTGTGGTCAAAGGCGTTTCCTTTCACGAACTTTCCCATGAGGGACAGGTGAAAAGGAATGGCCTAACTACATGAAGCATTCCACAACAATGAGGCCAGATCCGTCCTTCATAATACTGGGAACGGGTAGAACCTCAATACTTAGTGACCCTCGGTGTTTGCATGCCGAGGCAGCTTTGTGCAGCCATGCACAGAAGTACCATCAGGATGAGGGCAGTGTTGGGTACATTCTTCCCCCATTTATCTAGAAGATCCAATACTTTATACATGGTGTCCCTTTGGACACAGTCCATCTTAGACCTTCAAGTGAAGAGAAAGATGGCTCAGGTGACTGCAGTGGCACAGGTTCAGGGAATAGACCAGGCCTGCACCACGTATTGCTATGAATGAATAAATGTGAACTCTAAATTGATTATGTGGTTCCGTTATTGTGTAAGCCTAATCAATCAGGTCATATTTGCATGTCCCAGGCCTAGTTAGCTTGATTGGTTCTTGAGTCTGAATTTGCTTCCATATTATTTGAAATCCATCTTCCCAAACTTAGGTCCACTACTTGAAACAATTAATCTAATATACCATATCGATAAAATTGTTGCTATTTGATTTAATGGTTATTATTTGTTAACTTATTTACAACAGAGTTAAATGCAGTTTCTGAATTAAGATTTGAAAAGGATCTAACATATCAGTCCCAACTTTCTGCCAAGGCCATCTGGACCTCTTTCTGCGCACTTTCTTTCCATAAATGCTGCATGTTTGATCTTGGTTAACAGGTCAGTCTTAAAGAAAGTGAATCCAATAAAATTTGTAACTTTACTAAATTTTGGAAATGACCAACAAACATGAATGGTGACACCTACTGATTGTAAACAGTATTACATTACAACTACACAGTCTATAAGATGTTAAGATTTGGAAACCATAGTTTTACTTAGGGCCAATCATGCAATATTGTATTCTTGTTGGATTGGTGTGCATTGGATGGAAGCAACCTTCTGACATTGGACAGAAGTGCTATGTGTCTTAATCGCTGGGGATGTATCTGTGGTGCTAAATGTCTGTTCACTGGGTATGCAAAGCAGCAAACTGGTGTTGGCAATCTGCTCATCACATTAAATATTTGCTACTCACAGCAATTCAGGCCCTCGACACCCATCGAAAATGTGTGCCAAAATGGTCATCTCATTGAGCTATGTTGATCTTCATTCTTAAAGAAAAATCTTAAAGGTAGTTGCAGTAGCTAGCTACCTGTTGGCCTAACCATTTTCTTGCTTGTCAAAAACATTTTTAAAAAGGCTGAATCCAGTTTCATAGATGAGGCTGTTGGCCAAGGATTTTATAATTATATGTAGCTTAAATAGGATGTATGAGTAATATCCTGCCAACTGTAACTGTTTGAAGGTCTGCTTCTGAAGACCTGGAAGAAGGAAAGAAAGGGATTAGCAAAGAGACAGGCAAAACAATGTTTAAAGCATCTTTAAAGAGGTCAACGATCTCTTATGGACATCTCTGACTTGTAGCTGAATAAAATGGAGGAAGTTCATTTAGAGAGGCACAAAACACACCAGGGTGAGGTTTAGGCACTGTAGTGGGTGCTCACACATTCCAACTATGTACTGACCAGATGCTCCAAGTACCACCTGCCTGGCATCATTCTCAAATTAAGACTGGCCATAGAACATTGGTCAATTTAGATAATAAATTTGATTAAAAGATAACAGAGTGCTGAATGCAGAAAATTTAAATTTGTTAATATCAAGTTCTCAGGAAGGAACAGTGTGGTGGCATCCTGCCTTTCAAAATTAGGACATTAGAATTAATTTATTCTTCAACATTTCACTTGGTGGAAAAGTAATTAGAATAAAGCTTAACAAAGCGGGGAAGTGGGATTTTTCATTGCAAATCTTAAAATGATTGTTGTATCAAAATGTTTCAAAATCTCCCCCAGCCCCGACCTCATCTCATGTCCAGCCCTCTCTCCCATCCCTGCCTCCTTAGCCTGACACAACCTGTCCATTTTCTCTCCCACCTATCCACTCCTCCCACCTCCTGACCAATCCCCACCACTCCCTACCTGCATTCACCTATCACCATCCCATCTACCTTCCCCAGCCTCATCCCTCCCTCCCTCTATTTATTTCTGAGCCCTCTTCCCCCTCCCCTATTTCTGAAGACCTGAAATGTAAACTTTCCTGCTCCCCTGATGCTGCCTGGCCTGCTGTGTTCCTCCAGCTCCACATTGTGTTGTCTCTGACTCCAGCATCTGCAGTTCTTATTATCTCTGTTGTATCTTCTGATTCTCCATGTTAGAAATAATTACACTTTAGACTCAAAATGCTCAAGTTTTATTGAGTATATTTTATGCAACTCTCCATGGACTGATGGACTGATACGTGGTCACTAGGCACATGACTGCAGTGCATCAGTGAAACAGTGTCTAGGGATGTGTAGGCTTGGTGGGTGAATTACAAGGATGAGGTGGGTCTGGACAGGATGCCTTTCAGAAGGTTAGGGATGGGCTGAATGGCCTGCTTCCACACTGCAGGAACTTTATGATCATGTAGGTGACTGTCATGATCTTTTTCATGTTCACCATGGATCTGGAAATCATCAGTTTTGCTTTTAAATCCTGGGTAATTTTCATCTATTTTCTGCTGGAACACATTATGACTCAATTTAAGGCACAAAGTTAGACATTGGAATACTGATCAAATGATATATTGAATTGTTCCAGAAGCCTTTTCTGACATCAAGCTTGGTGAAAACGTCTTCTCCGCCAAGTGCTAGATTTCTTCCAGTCTTAACATAGTCTGGTTGGCAAGATGTACCTCGTGGGGTGCCACAGAGTTAGGTCTTTAGGCTCAAATCATTTACAAGCTATATTAATGACTTGAATACAGGGATAGAGAGTACTATGACCAAATTTGTGGATGACAATAAACTAAGAATAAATAAGAAATTTAGAAATGTATATGGATGGGTTCAGTGAATGGGGAAAAATTTGGCAGATGGAGTTCAACATTGACAAGTGAGAGGTTATTTTGCTGCGTCACTTTGAAGTTCTTTCTCCCATGTGGGAGAATAAAAAGACAACTTATTAACTAAGTGGGAAGAAACTGCAAAATACTTTGAAGAAGAGGGATCTGGGTGCCCTTGCGCATGAATTGCAGAAAGTTAGTATGTGGATACATCAGGTAATTAAAGGTGGCATTTGGAATTTTGGCACTTATTGCCAGAGGGATAGTGTATAAAAGTAGAGAAGTGTCTACAAGGTATTGCTGAGACTACCCCTGGAATGTTGAGTACAGCTTTGATTCCCTCAATTAAAGAAGGATGTAATTGCATTGGACATAGTTCAGAAAAGGTTTACTAGATTAATTCCAGACATGAAAAGTTTGTTTGAGGAGGGATTAAGCGTTTAGCCATATATTCACTTGAGTTAGAATGTCAGGAAATCTAACTGAAATATATAAGATGTTAAAGGGGATGATCTTTAAAAGTGGACGTAGAGTGGGTGTTTCTCTTTGTGGGGAAATTTAGAATGAGAAGTCATGGGATAGTCTAAGGGATGCTACATTAAAACACAGTTGAGGATAAAATGTTTCTTTCAAACTGTCAATCTGTGGTATTCATCAGCCAGGAGTGCAGTGAAGTCAGGACACCGAGTAAATTTAAGGAAGAGTTGGACAGATTTTTAATTAGTAATGTGTTTAAGGATTATGGGGTGTGAGCAAGCAAGTGGAGTTGAGCCCAAGGTGAGATCTGCTATGATCATATTAAATGGTGGATCATTGTTTACTCCTGATCCTAGTTCTTTATCAAATCTATGTCGGGTGTACTGAGATATGCCCAAGTATGCAAAGATTCTTGAAATAACAAGAATCTGCAAACAGATAAGCAAATTGTGAGAATTTTAGCCTGGAGGCAAACAGCACATGAGAGAAAGAACTTCAAAGCGACGCAGCAAAACTGACTGAGATAACACAGTGTGGAGCTGGAGGAAGACAGCAGGCCAGGCTGCATCAGAGCAAGAAAGTTGACGTTTCAGGTCGGGACACTTCTTCAGAAATGATTTAATTCATTAATCAAAAATGACATCATTCAAAAAGGATTTCTGAAGCTGGGTACTGACCTGAAACGTCAACTTTCCTGCTCCTTTGATGCTGCCTAGCCTGCTGTCCTCATTCAGCTCCACACTGTGTTATCTCTGACTCCAACATTGGCAGTTCTTACTATCTCTCAGCAATTGACTTTTTTGTTAACATACCTCTATCATGAGCTTTTGAACAGTAAAAAGACATCTGAATAAGACTTCGAAAAGCATTCAAACATTTTTATCAAGGGTTGTAAAAGAAAATAAGGGAAAGAGAATACCTTTCTGAAGAAGGGCTATCAGACTAGAAATGTTAACTCTATTTTTTCCTTCACAGATGCTGCCAGACCTGCTGAGCTTTTCCAGCAACTTCTGTTTTTGTTCTTAATTCACAGTTCTTTCGGTTTTTACCTTTTAAATATTATTTTAAATTATTATCAAAGAAAGAACAGGCAGAGTGAACATGTTAAAATCATTGAAAAAAAATGAGATAAGGAACTTCCTCTCCCTCCCAAAATCAAGTGAACTGACAGTCATTCTATGCAATAAAAATAAACTTCAAATGGCAGGTGTTAATCAAGTGTGGAGATCTTTTGTTCAGTAACAAGAGCTCAAGCAAAAGAGTAAAATGGTATGCAATGGAGACTCATTGGGACTTTCTTTTTAAAAGCATTCTTGTGTCTTATCTGTACTTATTTTAATCTTTGCATTTGTAATTATTTTATCTCTTTATTCGAGGAAACCTTCGGTGATAACTTGTAATATACAAACATTTAATATAGAATCATACAACTTTATAGCGCAGAAGGAAGACATTCAGTCCAATGTGTCTGTACCAGCTCCCAAAAGAGCTTTGCAACTGGTCCAAAAGCTTGACTGCTGATCTGCTTTAACATGAATCATCACAAATTAAAAGGGAGCATAACAAGCTATGTATCAATCTACAGTTCCTTTGACCACCTAATGGATACACGTGGTAGTCATAACAATATCCATATTGCCTCCTCATGATGATTCATCAATCACTTAATCCATTGTGGGAAACTTCTCAATAATGTGTAGCATTGTTTGTGTCGCTCCATGAATGCCACTATGTGGTTTTTGTTAGGGCCCAGTAAAGGTGGTTGACTGCACAGTCACCTTGGCCAAAGCATGCATATCAACAGGTGAGACTTGTCAATAGGAATTTCCTTGTAGCTTCTCCAGTTTCCCATTCCTTGACCTAAAGAATGTCTGATGGCAGGTGTCACCCAGGAAAGTTCACCAAGCGGGGCACTGAAATGGAAGGTTGAAAAAAAGTTACAAAACCAGTAAAACTTGAAACTAGTGTGACTGGTCTGAACTGGGAGTTTGACATTCAGGTAAATGGGTTCCTTCCGAATTTTGAGATAAGAAAGGGTGGAGGTGGATGAACACAGCAGGCCAAGCAGCGTCTTCGGAGCACAAAAGCTGACATTTTGGGCCTAGATCCTTCATCAGGAAAAAGCTTTTCTCTGATGAAGGGTCGCGGCCAGAAGCGTCAGCTTTTGTGCTCCTAAGATACTGCTTGGCCTGCTGTGTTCATCCAGCTCCACATATTCTTATCTCAGATTCTCCAGCATTTGCAGTTCCCATGATCTCCTTCCAAATTTTGTTTCCTTCAGGGGAGTAATTGGGTCGACTAGGTCATGGCAGAGTGGCAAAAGATTTGTTGTAGAGCTGGATGAACACAGCAGGCCAAGCAGGTCGAGGCCAGAAGCGTCAGCTTTTGTGCTCCTAAGATGCTGCTTGGCCTGCTGTGTTCATCCAGCTCTACACCTTGTTATCTCGGATTCTCCACCATCCACCGTTCCTACTATCTCTGGCAAAAGAGTTGGAGCTAGTGATGGCCTCGACCAACCAGACCACAGTGTGAACAGAGATAACGGGAACTGCAGATGCTGGAGAATCCAAGATAACAAAGTGTGGAGCTGGATGAACACAGCAGGCCCGAAACATCAGCTTTTGTGCTCCTGAGATGCTGCTTGGCCTGCTGTGCTCATCCAGCTCCACACTTCGTTATCCTGTTTTGTGAAAGAGGTTGGTGTGGACCAAGGGATGAAACGCAGCCTTCGGCTCTGGTCACATGGTCACACTTTCTGACCCCGCCCACAGGGCGACCAGGCCCCGCAAAGGCCTCCGTCTTGACGCATGCGTCAGGCTACACTCGTCCCACCCACCGGCGCATGCTCAGCAGGGCGCTAGGAGCAGCGGGCAGGACATGAGCCGGGACTCACACAGCGCTCTGACCCAGGAAATCCGCCTCAAGCGAGGCGCTTCAGGTACAGTCATTAAGGGAAGGGAACATCCCGGGTGAAGAGGGGAGAGGAATGGGGAACAGGGGAGGAGAAAGTTGTGGAGGGAGCAGAAAAGGAGGTGCGCGCGGGAGGGGTGGAGCGTGTGCGTGCGTCGGGGGACGGGTTGAGCGTGCGTGGGGGGGAGGGGTTGAGCGTGCGTGTGCGTCGGGGGGAGGGGGAGGGGTGGGGCGTGCGTCGGGGGGAGGGGGAGGGGTGGGGCGTGCGTCGGGGGGAGGGGGAGGGGTGGGGCGTGCGTCGGGGGGAGGGGGAGGGGTGGGGCGTGCGTCGGGGGGAGGGGGAGGGGTGGGGCGTGCGTCGGGGGGAGGGGGAGGGGTGGGGCGTGCGTCGGGGGGAGGGGTGGAGCGTGCGTGGGGAGGCAGGGGGAGGGGTGGAGCGTGCGTGGGGGGGCAGGGGGAGGGGTGGAGCGTGCGTGGGGGGGCAGGGGGAGGGGTGGAGCGTGCGTGGGGGGGGCAGGGGGAGGGGTGGAGCGTGCGTGGGGGGGCAGGGGGAGGGGTGGAGCGTGCGTGGGGGGGCAGGGGGAGGGGTGGAGCGTGCGTGGGGGGGCAGGGGGAGGGGTGGAGCGTGCGTGGGGGGGCAGGGGGAGGGGTGGAGCGTGCGTGGGGGGGAAGGGGGAGGGGTGGAGCGTGCGTGGGGGGGAAGGGGGAGGGGTGGAGCGTGCGTGGGGGGGAAGGGGGAGGGGTGGAGCGTGCGCGTGCGTGGGGGGGGAAGGGGGAGGGGTGGAGCGTGCGCGTGCGTGGGGGGGAAGGGGAGGGGTGGAGCGTGCGCGTGCGTGGGGGGGGAAGGGGAGGGGTGGAGCGTGCGCGTGCGTGGGGGGGGAAGGGGAGGGGTGTAGCGTGTGCCTGGGGGGGGAAGGGGAGGGGTGTAGCGTGCGCGTGCGGGGGAGGCTCGGGAGGGGTGGTGCGTGCGCGTGGGGGGGAAGGGGAGGGGTTGTGCGTGTGCGTGTGCGTGTGCGTGGGTTTGGAAGTGAGGGGTGTAGCGTGTGTGTGCGGGGGAGGGAGGGGAGGGGAGGGGTGGTGCTTGTGCGTAGGATCGGTGTTGGACACGTGATAGCTTGGGGAATGGAGTGACTAAGAGAGGAGGTAGTGAATGGTGGAGTGAACAACTGGTCATGTTCATGAACCTCGAAAGAAGAATCTCTGTCATAGTGAAGTGATACTCAGCAAAATTTGGGACCTGTTGCATCAAAGTTGCCGTTTGACTTTTGGTCAAAGTTTTATGTGTTTATTATAATTCTGCAGTTAAATTTTTGCAATAATTTTTGGATTGACATTCAGACGCATTAATTTTACCACTTATGAGAATTTTTTTTTCGGAAGGAAATTGCCTATGTAGTTAATGAATCTACTGTATGTAGATATGTAAATTCACATCTATCAATATTATTTATTGCTTCACTATAAATTCAGGGTATGATAGTTTGAGCATTTTGTTATTCCTAGTATTCGGGCATTGCTGGCCTCGCCAGCATATATTGCCCATTCCTAGTTGCTCTTGTGGTGTCTATGGTCAGTTCTTCCTTGGATCTCTACAATCTAGTTGGTCTAAGTAGATCTACAATGGGAGGGAAGTCCAGGATTTTTGCCCAGTGGCTCTGAAGGAACATTGAAATATATCTAGGACAGAGTAGTGAGTGGCTTGGAGAGAAATGTACAGATGGTGGTTTTCCCATTTCAGTTTCAGTTTTCAACATATTATTTGTGTCTTCCACTGTGAAGACTGACACAAAATAACTGTTTAATGTCTTGGCTATTTCCTCATTCCCAGGTATTAAATTGGTCTTCTCATCCGCTGAAGGACCAATGTTTACCTTCACCAGTCTTTTGGAATTTACATATTTATGGCAACTTTTGCTGGCTGTTTTTCTATGCTGAGCTAGTTTACTGTCATAATCTATCTTACTTTTCTTTATAACTCTTTTTTGTGGCTTTCTGTTGGCCTTTAAAGATTTCCCAGTCTACTAGTTTCCCACTACTCTTTGCTTTTTTTTTGTTTTTTTTCAATCTGATACCTTCCTTTATTTCCTTAGACATCCATGGCTGATTATTTCTTTTCCTACAGCTCTTCCTTGTCGCTGGAATATACTTCTGAGCACTGTGGAAAATTGTTTTGAAAGTCCTCCACTGTTCCTCAGTTAACCCACCACAAAGTTTTTGCTCCCACTCTGCCTTAGCTAACTCCTGCCATCATAGTCTCTTTTGTTTCAGCACAGGACATTGGTGCTGGATTTAACCTTCTCACGGTCCATCTGTATTTTAACTTCAACCATACAGTAATACTCCTGAGAGGATCCCTAACTGTGAAATCATTAATTATTCCTGTCTTATTACACAGGACTAGATCTAGGATAGCTTGGTCCCTTGTACGTTCCATTACATACTGTTCAAGGACATTATCGCAGATGCATTGAATGAACCCCTCCTCAAGGCTGCTATGATTCACCTGTTTTGACCAATCGATATGTAGATTAAAATCCACCAGATAAATTGTTGTACCATTTTTACATGCATTAGCTATTTCTATGTTTATTGCCCGCCCCACCATGATGTCATTATTTGGTGGCCTATAGACCACACCGAAGAGTGACTTCTTCTCCCTGCCAAATGGATTCAACCTTCTATTCAGAAGAACCAATATCATCTCTTACTACCAGCCTGATGTCATCCTTAAAAATCAGAGCGACACCACCTCCCTTACCTTCGTGTCTGTCCTTGCGAACAGTTTGATACCCTGGATATTTAACTCTCAGTCATGACCATCCTGCAACCGTGTCTCTATAATGGCCACTAAATCATATCCATTCTCCATGATTTATATCGTCAACTCATCCATCTTGTTCTGTATGCACCAAGCATTCAGATAAAGTGCCCTTATGCTGGTTTTTGCACCTTCTTTTTGAGTCCTGTCACGTCCATTACTAACAGCTCTTGAGTTCTCCTTCCCTTTAACTTTTTTCCTAATTTTCAATGGAGTTGAAGCTTCCTCATCACCTACTGCTTAGCCTTCCATTAATTGTTATACTCCCTGTGCGCTCACTCCTTCCTTCCTTCCTCCTTACTTACTAGTTTAAAGTCCCTTTGACCACCCTATTTACCCTTTTTGCTAGAACACCAGACCTGGCCCTGTTCAGGTGGAGTCTGTCCCAGTGGTACAGATTCTTCCTGTCTCAGAACAGATGCCAGTACCTCATGAAAAGGAAACCCTCTTTCCCACGGCGCTCTTTTAGCTACATGTTTATTTCCCTGATCGTTGCCCAACCCCCCCATGCCAATCCGCACGTGGCTCGGGCAGCAATCCAGAGATTATGACCCTTGGATACCTGTTTTCTCATTTTGGTGCTAGCTTTTCACAATCCCGAAACAGGTCTTTTTTCCTGGTCCTCCCTATGTTGTTGGTACCTACGTGGATCCTCCCCCTCTCTCTCTGGTATCGTCTCAAGCCGGTCAGAGATGTTTTGCACCCTGGCACCGGGCAGGCAGCACACCATGTGGGACTCTCTATCCTGCTCGCAAAAGGACACTGTCTCGTCTAACCCCCTGATGAATCCCCTACAACTACAATCTGTTCTTTAGCCCCCGCCTCGTGAACCATGGTGCCATGGTCAGTTGACTCATCCTCCCTGCAGCCCTGTTCCTCATCCACGCAGGGAGCAAGTGCCTCATACCTTTGGGACAACGTCAAGGGCTGCGGCTCCTGTGTTCCTGTCTGCAGGGTCCCTCTACCTGCCTCACTCGCTGTCCCTGGCCGCTGATCGAATTAACATTAGTTAATCTGTTAGGTGTGACTGCCTCCTGGAGCACAGCATCCGGATATCTCTCCCCCTCTTGGATGTGCCACAGTGTTTGGAGTTCAGATTACAGCTCATCAGTTTTGAGCCAGTGCTCCTCAAGCGGCCAACATTTGCTGCTGATGTGGTCACTGCTGTTCTCAATGGGATCAGCTAGCTCCCACGTCATGCAACTACAACATGTCACCTGACCTGCCATCTCTACTTTATTAATTATTTAAAATTAATTAGTTTTTTTTTCAATTTTCCAGTGTTCTCACTTTACGTGTTCTCTCCACCAGCAAGTTTACTCTGTTACATACTCAAACAGGTTCCAGTTTTGCCTTCTGAACCGCTCCCAAAAGTCCTTTACAAAAGTTCTTTTCACTTGTCCCTTCCAGTTGCGTGAAGAGATTCTGCTAGAGCCATAATGCAGATTCCAGTGAAGATCCATTGACGTATCGGAAATGATTGTCACAGCAAGTAGAAGAAAGGTGCACATAACAGCAGTGACTTTTACACATGGCCCTCAGCTCTGTCAATCGAGGGATTTAGGGAGCTCCCTCCTCAAATTTGGTTGCCCGCAAAAATCTGCTGATTTTTGGATTATGCTGATGGAGGTTGTAAACCAGATTAGCAGTGGTCAATCCAGCAATTGTCAGCTCTTGTCACTGTGAGGTGTGTACTGTTGCCATGAGGCACTATATTTGTTTCACTGAAGAAACCGGGTGTTTATTATGACCAGGCCATGCTTTAGGTATTTAGTAGGGGAGTACTCTAGTGTTTACCTTCCCTATGCCTCTCTTGACAGTTGGCTATTGCTCATTGTGGTGTTTGACAAACATAAGCAGGTGATTTTGACTAATGTTTCAGTGTCTTACTGAAGAGGTGCTATATTGCCAAAGATTAAAATGTAATCACATCTGTCCAAGGGAATACAGACGATTGTACAGTGCCATTCAAAGCAGAGTAATAAGAGTACTTCCTGGCCAAAGTGTATATCTCAGTTAACAATATTAGAATAGGTTAATAAATAGCTTGTTGTTGAATTTCATATGCCTTACAATGCATCAACGATTTCACAGTTTTACTTCCAGAACTCGCATAGACTTCATTATCTGTGAAGCACTTTGAGATTCCTCAATATGATATACAGATGCAAGCTCTATGTTTAACAGAAGAGATAAATGTTGCAGAAGCTGGAAATGTGAAAGAAAACAATGTTTGAAGTGTCAAACGGGAGAACACTGATATGGTCTGAATATTACTGATGCCCAATGTTAACAGCATGAAGCAGCACAGGGTGGGGGAAAAGGGGCAAAAAAGCACAAGAAAAGATACAAAAAAATTGACCTTTGTTGCATTTCCATATTCATAGTTCTGGTGGTAAAGAATTCATTCTGCATTCTAAATCAGATGAATGCCATAAAATCCACACAACATTGCACAAATAATGCCCCCAAACTGGAAAGGTGACATGTGGGAAGTCAAAGCATTCAATCTCAGCAGAGTGTGGAATACTAATATAAATTCTAGCATTTTAAAGCATTATCATCTGCAAAATTCCAGATACCTTTCTCATACATAATCATGACTGTATTCTTTATACTGTTTTATGTGCGCCCGTATTTTCTAGAGTGCTGCACACTTTCACGGTGAGAGAGTAACATAGTGGAAATGTCACTGGATTTGTAATCCAGTGGTTGAGGCTGATACCCTGGGGACACTGGTTTGAATCCCACTGTGGAAGGTGCTGGAATTTGCATTCAATTAATTGGTGAAATTCATTTGAGTAATGAATGCAATTGCTGTAAAATAACATCTGGTTCACTGATCTCCTTTTGAGAAGGAAATTTGGCATCCTTACCTTGTTGCACCTATATCTGACTTCAGACTGTCAGCAACATTTAATCTTTGTTTTTTTTTTAATTTTTAAAGTATGGTTGGCTACTTAGTTCAAGCATAATTACATTCCATGAAATTGTGTATTTTGCATGGTATTGTACAAAACCCCCTGGTCTAAACAATGAAGTACATCCTAATGGATGAATATATTCATTTTAATTTATTTTCTGTGCTAGTTTATATGCATACCTGAAATGGTTTTTGGGTAATTTTAACATTGCACTGTTTAATTTGTGTCATTAACCTCTTAGGCAAGTTAATAGAAGGTTTTCAAGCAATTTACATTAACTGAACATGGACAAATAAATGCTTTTGATAGTGAGGAATAAAAACGCTTGAAATACATTTTGAATGATAGAAAAGAACATGTTTAAAACTGGGTTACAGTAAAGTTAATTTATAAACCTTTGAAGAACCATGGATTAATTTCCTTATTCACTTCCAACTTATCATTTTCAAAATTGATGCTCAGGAGATGGGCCTTAATATTGTTTATTCATATTGTTTTTAGTCAATGTTGGTACTTCCCAAGTAGTCAGTTGTTGTCCAAAGTATTAGAAGTGCTTGTAATCTTTTCGGTTGGCACGTACTTTCTTTATATTTTGGTTCAGTGATAAAGTGGAATCCTTAAATGAACAAAGGTCATGAAGAGTACACACACATTCTAGGAACACCAGCCAGCAATCAAGCTATGCGTTAGTGTATAGACGGTATTTTTGTTCCTGCTAGGTATGCATAATAGGTATGTTAATTGATATTTGTATTTATTTAAGAAACAATTTTTTTGTAAGAAAACAAGCACACTATTCAAGTTGTAATTATGAGCTGAACTCTAGCACCCGTTTTTATCCTGATGAAGTAATAGCTGAATTACTCATCGTGCACTCAGAAATATGCAGCATTGAACAAGTACTTTAATTTACATAATGAAACCCAAACAGGTGTCGAGAACTCATTGGCTCATTTGGTTTACGGCTAGACTGCTTCTGGAAGCGTTTGATATAGGTCACCGTTGAACTCCTAATGGTAATTTAAAATGAACACTTTAATCATACCTTGACACTCCTATTTTCCAACGTGACCAATGCATTTATTTTGAAAGGTGCGGAAATATCAGGATTTCCTTGTATTTGCATGCCAGGTTATGCATCAGATTTCAGAAGGCTCGACTGGTAGAAATAAAATTGCAGCTTCTAGCCACGTTTCTGCATCTTTTCGCCTTTATGCTGTTTGCTCCTTTTTAAAAAATCCTTTGTGATCTCATCTATCACCCCTCACATCATCGTCTCCTAGGCCCTTTGCTCTCTTTTGCTATAACCAGGCATCAGGCCTACAGAGCTTTGATCTACCTGTTCAGTTTTCTTTCCCCATGTGTCTTTTAGCATTTTATTTCATGTTCTTGTTACCACTCCTGGTTTCTTAATATTCGTAGCTCAAGTGTTCTCGCAGCAACATCCATCAACACGGAAAATGCAAAAACACACGAATAGAAAGTAAAACACTATAATTGCAAAATACACACAAGAATGAGAACCAATATGTAAAAATCCATCAGAATTGAGTTCTGTATTATCATGTTTTTTTGTCCAATTAATTTTATTGATCTGCATATTAGTGTTGAAAAGTGAGAAGCTACCCTAAAAAGGAGTTAAAGTATCTGTATCACGATTTACGCAATAACTGTTAAAGAGAAGCTGCAGCATCAGAAGGAAGCCAATGTAGAATGGATTACTGAGACATGCCTACAGTAAATAGACTGGGAATTGCATATTGCAGGGTGCAGTAGATGTAGAGAATTTATATTGTGGAAAATGAGGGAAAAATAAGCCGAGCAATTGCAGACTAGTTAACTTCAGTGGTGGGAATGGTCCCTGAAATAATTGGTCAGGATAGAATTAACAGTCACTTGTTAAAAAAACATGGGTTGACTTGGAAGAGTTAGCATTGGTTTTTTAGTGAGGAAATTAAGCAACTTGCTGGAGTATTTTGAATAATCAGCAGTCAGAGAGGAAAAATTGGTCTTCATGGACTTTCAGCAGGTGTTTAATATCATGCCATGCAACAGATGTCTGAGAATAATTATGGCTCAAAGAATAAGTTGGCTTGCTGGGAAACAGAATAGTGGCCACTGGGTATTTTTCAGACTTAAGAAAGGTTTGTAGTGGTTACCTATAGGTCAGTATTGGGAGCCTTTCTTTCCTGATCTGTTTATGGTTGATCTCTTAGTGTGTCCGGGACAATTTCAAAGTTTGTACGGGAGAAAAAAGAAACTTGGAAACATTGTAAAATATGAAGAGGGAAGGACACAGATGGTGCAGTGAGAATGTGAATGCATTGGAGAGAGTGTATAAGAATGGTTCTTTGGGTGAAGATAGTTGGTGTGTTTGGACTGTTCTCCTCAGAAATAAGGTGATTGGATAAGGGTGAATGGAAGTTTTCAAAATCATCACCCTGGATAGAATAATCTGGGCTAAACTGGTTCTATGCATGCCCACTCCTTAAGGCAGACTGTGTATTGCTGGGGCTTAGTTTTGTTGGGCAAATAGCAGTATGTTCATGAAAGACTTGTATTAATATACAAATTGCTCTGTGTTGCTCTAGAAATCGCTGGTTGATTGAAGCCATTCTGCTGTTTTCCTTGTACAAGAGGCATCTCGCCTGGACCTGCCTGTTAATAAGAATTTGCTTGATTCACATGCTAATTGGATATTATACTTGGCACAGAAAGTTAAGCCTTAGTTATGAAGTGTGAGTGCCTTTCCAGTGACAGGACAATTGTAGAGTAGTGCTGATCAAGCTGTCTAACCCAGAAGTGAGCAGTTTAAATTGTATGGAGTCTCATTCTTTCAGGTGTTAAATTGTTCTGAGTGATTCGAATTAAAATGGGAATTTAGATTATATAAATCTATTTAGAGAGCAGTGTGTTGGACCACAGGAGGACATTCTTTGTATTGTTGCAGTTATGTTGATTTCAGTTGATTGTTCAAGATTATTGGAAATACTTTGGAATGGGCACAATGAATATTGTGAAATTGAGGACACATCGAAGAAGTGAGGCTATGCCTATCTCTAAAGAAAGCGGTTTGTTTTGCTGCTTCTCAGCTGCTATTGTTTGGAGAAATTACATCTGTCACCAGCTGTGGTTTCCATTGTTCAACGCTATATTCTTTGGGCCTACACATTCACTTACATAACCCAATGATTGTGCACTATTTAGTTTGCAGTCACTTCTCATGTCAGTACATTTAAAAATTAATTGAAATAAGAAATTGAGTAAGAATAGCTGTGCATTTTGGCTCAGCTTTTCCTATTAAATTAGTGATAATGTTGGTGGTGCTGGCTGTAATGATTTGTGATGAGGTCAGCCAGGTGGTTCATTGAATGTTCCCTGATTGAACCAGGTTAAGAGCCGCAGTCAAGGAGCCCTGGTTGATAGATATAAACAGTGGTGTCAAAGGTTCTGTTCGCTCTGAGTAAGCCAGACCAGTGTCAAGTACTATGCACATGTAAATAAAGGATGACTTTGTGATGGGACACTGGCCTCTGGAATTATTTTGCTGGCAATTACTGTGTAAATGGTTGCAGTAGCTTTAGGTAGAAGGCTGCATTGTAATTAAAAGCCGTGTCCAAAAGTTGCTGAAGAAGGGTCTCGGCCCAAAACGTCAGCTTTCCTATTTCTCTGATGCTGCTTGGCTTGCTGTGTTTATCCAGCTCTACGCCTTGTTATCTCAGATTCTCCAGCATCTGCAGTTCCTACTATCTCCAAAAGTTGCTGTCTGAATTATGCTGCTCTGTAGTTATTGTTATGAATGACAGTTTGCTATCTGCTTCATTGATATTTGATTGTTGTGAAGTTACTGTACTTGCACAGTAGGTGCAAATCAAAGTGACCATGAAGTTGGGGTCTTTTCATTGCATGCACAGTACTTGTTTTTAATGGTGTGATAATTGTCAATTTATGCTACCGACCTCTGTGCATTGAAAATTAAATGCACAAGTATGATGTCTCATTCCCGGTTTAATTGTTTGAAATTTTAAAATAACACATCTAAGACATTGTGTTTTGCTCATTTATTTTCAGCCGTGATTCACGTCCCATTTCGAACTTGAGCATTCAGAATCATAACTGACCATACAGGGATGGGGAGATGCAGCACTGTTAGTGATGTAGTCTTTTGGATGTGACATTAAATCAAGGATTTATCTGCCCTCATGTGGGAGTAAAAGGTTGCATAATTTTATTTTAAGGAAGTGCAGGGGAGTTATCCCAGTGTCCTGTCCCACTATGTATACCTCAATCCATGTCACAAATGTTTCTGGGTGTTTTGCTGTTTGTATGAATTTGCTATTTGCCTATTGGTTGTCATATTTCTATATTCCAATCATAACTGCATGTAATTAAAGTATTTAATTGGCTGTAAAGGTTTTTGCGATGTCCTCTATTCATAAAAAGTAATTATATAAATGTAAATTTTTTCCCTTTGTTGAATGAATTCACTTTTTACTCCTTGTTCTTTTCCTGATTTGAGAATGAATTTACCCACTACTTTGCACTTCATAATTATTACTAGTTCTCAAGAATTAATCTAATTTTAAGAAGTTACTTGCCCTGTTCATTTAGGTCAGCAAAACCTAAGCTATTAGCTTAATGTTAAACAATGCTTGCAGCATGGTTTCCTTTATATTGGCAAGATCGAAGACACATTGAATGACTGCTTTGTGGAACTCCTGTGTTATGTCTGTAAGAATGAGTCCAGTAATCTAATCCAGTTGCTTGAGAGAGTAAGGTGTACAGCTGGATGAACACAGCCGGCCAGGCAGCATCAGGGGAACAGGAAAGCTGACGTTTCGGGTCTGGAGCCTGTTTAATTTTTTTCTGAAGAAGGGTATCTCAGACTCCAGCATCGGCAATTCCAACTATCTCTAATCCAGTTGTTTGCCATTTCAACAAACTATCTTGCTCCCATGCCACCATTTCAATCCTAGGCCTGCTGCAGTGTTGCTATAAAGCCTATTGCAAGCTGGAGTAACAACACCTCATTTTCCACAGGTATTTTACAGTTTTTCGCACTCAGTATTAATTCAGTGAAAACTGTGCTCCAGTTTTGATTAAAAATCAGAAGTGAAATATTGCATTATTACTGATTGTAATTGGTGTTTCCAACAAGACCTTTATTCCTCATCAAACTGTGGCATTGATCTGACCCATCCCTACCACACACGTGTAGTGTTCAAAGTTGCTCAAAAGCACTACTGTTGAATAAATATTTTGTTGAAGAAATGGATTTCATTGCAACTGTTCAATTAATTTGAGGAATTTGAAGTTCAGTCGTCATTGGCAGATATTTGAACAAGTTTAATCACACTCTTGACCAAGTTTGTTTGTGTCCTTTTTTCTTCTGCAGGGTTGGGATTCAATATTATTGGAGGAACTGACCACCAGCACTTCTGTAACGATTCTGCAATTTATGTTACCAAAATTAAAAAAGATGGACCTGCAGGTCTTGATGGGCGTTTAAAGGAGCAAGACCAAATCTTAGCAGTAAGGCATTGAGGTGTTTGTTTTGAGTGCTTCATTGAGGTCTAGTTTAAAAGTGTGCCATATTAGATCAGCTGGTCTTTACACTCCCATCTTTCTGTCAGGTTCATGGGCAATGTGTATAAAAGCTGACCCATCCAATATTCTGTAAATTCAGAAATCCTCCCCCTCACCCCTGTGTAATCTGTTCTGCCTGATGTACTAATTCACTCAGAACTCTTGATGTAAGAGAGAAGAGGTTTGCAGTGGTGCCATTCAATTAAAGACGTGAAATGAATCTGCTGTGGATCATGGAATAATAAAGCTGTAGCTTTGGAAGGATGCCTAAAGGTGGAATGTCTCCAGTACCATTTTTAAATTTCCCAATTCTCCACTGTCGCAGCTCCTTTTACCTCCTGAATGTTGTGACTGCTGTTGGGTTAGAGTTCCATGGATTTTGTTCTTTCTTGAGTAGGTTCACTTGTTTCAGCCGGTGCTACTGAGCTATTTGACTTTTTGATGGCCATTTTTAGCTTTCCAGTGTGTACACTCTATGGACCTCCAAAAGGTGCTTCTGAATTAACTTCAGAACGAAGTTGAAGCCAGTGGAATAAAAAAGGACAGTGATGGCATGGATACGAAAATCAACTAAGTGACAAGAAACTGAGTAATGATTAATTGTTTTTTGGGAACAAAAACGAGTCGCTGGAAAAACTCAGCAGGTCTGGCAGCATCCGTGAAGAAAGAAATCGGAGGTAACATTTCAGGTCCAGTTCTGAGGAAGGGTCACGGGACCCAAACCCACTGACTCTGACTTGTTTTTTTCCACAGATGCTTCCTCCAGCAGCTTCTGTTGTTGTTCCTGATTTACAGCATTCGCAGTTCTTTCAGTTTTTAATTTTTTTTTAGGCTGGTGGAAGGCATACAATGGGATTTGTACTAGGGCCACTGATTTCTTGGTGTATATAGATGAGATTTGAGTGTACAGGGCTTAATTATAAAAGTAACAGTTGACATACAACTTAAGAGTATTGGTAGACTTGAGGTGGAATGTGGGCATGTAGTACATGAAACTTTATTCAAATAATATTGAAATTGTACATTTTGGTAGAAAGAGCAAGGAGAGGCAAGGTAAAACAAAGGATGCAATTGTAAAAGGAGTGCAAGAACAGAGCAATCCAGGAGTATAAGTGCAAAAATCACTTAAGGTGGTTTAGAAAATGGCTTAAAAGAGCAATCAGATTCTGGGCTTCAGAAATGAAAGCGAAGAAGTAACGAAAGAAGTTAAAACTCAAGTTCTGACATAACTGGAGAAATGTCTGTTTCAGGGCAGCATGTGTTCAAAAGGATATGTAGGCTTCAGAGAGGTTGCAGAAAAGTTTATAGGATAAGTTTCAAGGATAAGGAATTTGAACTACGTGAATATATTGCAGAAGCTGAGGTTGCTCTTTTAAAAGAAAAAGTTGAAACGAGATTTGAAAGAAGTGTTCAAAGTCATAAGGGATCTAGGCAGAGTAGAATGACTAATTATTCCCATAGCTGAAGGGGTCAAGAACCAGAAAGCGTCAGTGTAAGCTGAATTCTAAAAGAGTCAACAGCAAAATGAAAAAAAAACGTATGCAGTGAGTCATTAACTTTTGAAATGCACAACCAGAGAGTTGTGAAGGCAGACACAACGAGGGCTTTCAAGGAGGACTTGGGCCTGCGTCTGAAGAAACTACAGGCTTAAAAGCCAAGGGCCTCTGCCCTGAGTGAGATTGATTGAGATTCTTTTGCCGACACTTGGCCAGACACAGTGGACTGTATGGTATGCTATGTCCATGTTGTGATTATATGATTGTAGCGCAGGCTTCTTTGTAATTATAGTTCTTCGTAGTCCTTTGGCAATAACCCTGGTCTTTGATGTTGCATCCAAGTGATCATTTTAAATGTTGCTAAATGATTTGATTGTGATATGCTTTAAAGCAGCAGTCATATGTCACTAGATAACATTCAGAAGTGAGAATGATTCTGTTCCACCTATGCTGCAGATATCAAAGAACTTGAGACCATACTTGTCCTGGTTGGAAGTAGCTAGATAATCAGTGACTAAATTGAACTTGGGACCCCTTTATAGCTGAATACCAAATTAATTGCAACTGAATTAACACCTCAGTAACAACACAATTTAGGTTGGCTTCACTTTGTGAATGGTTGAATAGCGCCAGCAAGTATTGCGATTGACGATAAGTAATCTTTTGGCTTTCGGATTGTGCAGTTTGTTTTGCAATATTAGACATATTTACCATCACAACTATGCATGGGTTTGCATAAACCATATTCTAACCAGTATCCTTTTAAAATAAACTTTCTCTGTCAATTAGATAAATGGGCGAGAGCTCCGTAACTTGACACACCAGGAAGCAGTGGAAATCTTTCGAAATTCAGGTGATGAGGTGACACTACTCGTCTTAAAAAAGGTATAAAGTCTGTGTGTTAGCTCAACTTTTACTCCCTGGTTCCATTAAGAGTTTCTTGGTTCTACCTTTTGGAAGAAACTTGTGGTGTTTAATTTTTTGACAGGTCTTTTAGAAGTGTCAATATTGTTTTTAATCCTCCTACTTAATTACCACTTATCTAAGGTAATGCTGCATGTAATGACATGAGTTATTGAATTATTGTCCACCTTGGTATAGTGATAGTGCACTTGTCTCTGAGTCAGAGGACTATAGACACAAGTCCCACTTCAGTCACTGAACGCCTGATAGCCATAGGTATCCTTTGTCAAATGAGATGCTAAACTGACTCAGATGTAAAGATCCCATTGAATTTCAAATCAAAGTAAGTCTATCCTGTTCAATATTTATCCCTCAACCAACATCATTGAAACAAGTTCACTGATAATCATCTCACTGCTGCAGGTGGGACTTTAGTTCAGGCAACTGTCTATGCGGAGTTTGCGCATTCTCCCTGGATCTGTGTGGGTTTCCTCTAGGTGCTCAGATTTTTTCCCACTGCCCAAGATGAGCAGGTTAGGTGGACTGGCTGTACTGAAATTGCTCATAGTGTCCAGAGATATGTTGTCTAAGTGGATTAGCCAAGAGAAATGCAGGGTTACTGGGATGGGGTAGTGAGATAGGTGTGGGTGGGATGTTGTTTGCAGGGCCAGTGTGGACTTGATGGGCTGAATGGCTTGCTTCCATACTGGAGGGATTCTGTGAAATGCACGTTCTTAGAACCTTTCACCGAAGTCAGTATCATCAAATCACAATGATTACAGTGCAGGAGAAAACCATTCCACCCACCATGTTTATAGCATATCTGTATGTATATGTGTCAAGATCTGATTCACGTGGCTATGATCAAAATATCTAAGGAGGAAGAATTCACTTGACTAGATATTCCCTTGGAGTTTACAAGAATGAGAGTTTATGGCAAAAGGTAATATTCTGAGACAGCTTGCTAGAGGATGCGAAACTAAGGGTCATATCGGAGGTAATGGGTGTCCCTTTAGGCATGTGATCAAAAGAAATTTTGTTGCTGCAGACCTTGTGAAATTTTGAGATCCTTTACCTTAGACAGCTGTGGTTGGTCAATTGTGTGTATTCACTACTCAGCTTGATAGAATTTTGTGCTATATGGAATTTAGATAATGTGAGGATTAGGCAAGAAAGCAAAGTTAACATCTGTGATCATCCCTGATCCCAAGGAATGGCAGAACAGACTTGAGGATTTATGTTCAATTTTGACAGGAATTAGACTTTTGCAGTTATTATACAGGCATCCTCGCTATTTGCTATGGCTGGTGCAGGGTTATTTCTGCCACGCATCATAGCCTGCTTTTCCCATGTAAATGCATTGTTAATGATCTAATTCTTCTAATGACTCTTCAAACTTAAAATCAGTGCCAGTTAGAAATTTGAACAAGGGTATTCAATTTAACAAAGATTCACTTTGATCATTCTTGCTAGTTGGTCTTTTTTTTCCAGTTTAGGTATTTTACAATGCCAGTGTAAATACATTGTGAGAAAAATTACTTCTACCACTCTCAAGTATTGTCAGTCTTTTAAATCCTTAAATAGACAAGTGTGGCTGATTAAGTTTCTGCTATAATGTCATTGGAAATTTTGTGGCAACCAAGTGGAAGAACCAAACAGTCCAACAAACGGATGAAAGCAAAACAGTTGTGTTAGATTTATTTCTAGTGGATAACCCAGATCCACTGGGCAAAATTTGTTTATCAACCAGAATAGCTCAAATTTGGCCTCATCATTAGTGAAAATATATTGAAGGCAATTTAAGGCTTACCTTAGACTATTTTCATTGTAGAAAAACACAAATATTTCAGAAATCAACTTTTTATATAAAATGGTACAGAACTGTTTTCATTGTTACAGATTGCTGAGAGTTCAGAAGCTAATGATAGATGGGAAGTAATTGGTACATTAGCAGCCAAAATAGTGATAAAACTGAAGTCTGGGAAATGTGGATAGTATTTTGAATGCTTAAAAATACAGTTTAGGTATTTTGATGTTCAATTACAATCCACTAATATATTTTATGTTTTCTTTCAGCTAAAACCCAAGAATAATGAAATCCACATCTCTGGTTTCTCACCACTAGTATTGACAGCGCTGGGCATAACGGTGTTGGCAATTGTTGTATACATGAAATATCGTCATAGATTATAAAAATGAAAGTAAAACTGATGCCTTTTACTCTAGGGCAATAATGTTTAATACGCAATATTTGCTGCTTGAATGGCTAGCTAGATTTTAACTTTCACAATTGTTAATTATTATAGGATCATAAAGGGAATACATACCGAATGCCTGAGTCATTTATAAACAGCAAATAAGTTGCCAGTTTACTTCTTTGCAACTTCTTCCTCTTATTTCTTGGATGTAATTTAATTTTTGCAAGAAACGATTTAAAAATCTCCCATAAGTTTAAGACGTAAATACAAATGGCAGTGTAACCTAAGTACTTGAAATTTTTGTAAAGACTTTGTTACTTGATGGAAGATTCTGTAGCAGTAATCAATTTCTCAGTGAGCTGATTTGAAAAGTTAAGTTAATATTCTGGAAAATTCAAAAACTGCATGTGTGATCTCTTATACACTGGAGTGGATAGTGTTTAGAATCCAGATTAATGATTTACATTCAGACTGTTAATGTCTAACAACAGTTACTTTTGTAAGTAGTGTCCACAAACAGATGAGAAGTCTGTTGGAAAATGTAATACCTGCATTATTTTGTGTTGGGATGATATCTCATTTTTTGAAATGTGATTGAACTATTTTAAAACTTATAATAAGTATGAACCAATAATGATATAGTATTTGTCTTAGCAAATTTCAGTAGTCGTTACAAAAGTGTACAATCAAAGACAATGTTGTAATTTTTTAACTAGGCTTTTTTAGACAAAGCACATGAAAATGTGGCCTTGATTATTGACAAATGTGAGTATGCGAATTTACAGAACACTATGTTGATTTGTTTTCTGTCATTCTTAATTTTCACTATAGAATTTGTATTGAAATCAAATAATCTTTGCAGTTTTTGGTACTATAAGTGTCTTAACTAATTGGCAAGTTTTAATCGGTTCTGTTGTGGAGTGGGATACTTTTAACTTGGTTAATTCCCTTAGAAGAGCTTTTCAACCTTTCTGTACTATATTAGCGTTATTGCCTTAGTAGTTTACTTTACAATGCTGTAATAACCTCAAAATCAGCGATTTAAATACTAGAGTTGTAACAGAAGAACTGTTCAGAGCTTACTTGATGAAAGCCGGTTAAAAACTTGCCTTCAAAGTTGTATGGCTTTAAAAATGGTTATTGCAGACTAATGTCAGATTCTTAAAGACCCACCTTATGTCCTATTTCATATTTCAGTTAGACACATTACACACAGGTGTTGGACAAAACCCTAGGAAACTAATTCTGCATATAAACATGAAAATTCCCTGCCTAAAATAGTTCTGTGCCTCTTTCTGCGTATAAATTTAGCATATTTTCTGCTGGCAGCTATTTATGTTTGTAGTGCTTAAAATGATTACTCTGGTGCAGGGCCTTTGGCTGCTGGATATACTTCATGTCAAATTTTGCTGTAGACTATACAATTGTTGACCCTGCTTGAGTCACACCACTTCAGCTGGCTGGTCACCAAGCAATGGTGAAGACTGTGGATAAGTCTTTGGGGCTTAGTGACCTACTGTTCCAGTTGGAAGAAACTATGAAGCTTGTCACCAACTGGTTGAATAATGGAACTTTATTTGCCAAAACCCTTGCCAAATGCTATCACTCTTTTTGAATATACTGCGTAATTGGTGAATAATAGTGTCAGTCCTGTGTCTGCAGGTGTCCCCCAACGATAATGTGACTCCTGTTGAGACTGCCTGTGGCCCGCAAAAATGATGTGCATTTTCTCTGTTTAATGTTTAAATGCCACTCTTGACAGTGTACTAATCATTCATTAGAAGTTTATTTGGGAAAAACAAATATCTACTTTGTGGCAAGTAACTGACAAACAGTCTCAGTGGAAGTATACGCACTTTCCCTTTCCTATTGGAGATTCAGCAGTCCTTAAAGGGAATGAAATAGGTAATATGCTTTGCTTTGAGCACTGTTTACCTCAAGCAAGCTTATCTGAAAATAGGCAAAACTGACTTTAGCTTTGGTTTGCCTCTTAATGGTAAATTCATAGGTATTGGTACACTGAAATATCAATGCCTTTCTAGCATACATTGATTTGAGATGATTAGGGACAAGAGAGCCTTCAATCTAATTTATTTTTTGTGTTTTTTCAGCTGAAGCCTGTTTTATAACAATCTATTTTAAAATAATTTGTAGGAATTTGTAATTGTTGTTCAAATTCAGAAATCTCCTTTAATGTATGTTTTCAAAATCAAATATTGTACCATATATTTAACTGGGACTGTGCTTTTATAGTGTATGTTTATGCTTTAACCCAATTCTGGTTGACATGCTAGAACCATGGCACCTAGAGAGATTTCTGGGATTGTATATATTAGGCCAATAGACTGTACATTTCTTTGGGTAATGAGAGGAAGTTCAAGCCATTTCCTCATCTCTATATTCAATTCATGTGGTTTGAATAGCAAATCAAACAGCAAAGCTTCACTTCTTATATTTAAAGAAAACGTCTTAATTTTCAGTGGCTATCTTACAGATAAAGTTCTTTGAGTGTCAAGGACTTTTCCAGAAACATTTTCAAATTCCATTCTGCATATTCTTGTGTGCTGCTCATACTTTACTGAAGGAGCACTTCAACATGAAGCATATCTTGGCTGTAAGTAGGGTCCCATCTACAGAAACCCCGATTGTAAATTCAAATTAACATTTGAGGTGTTAGTAAGTGACTCCCTCTGTTGTCGACTTTGAACTTTCAGATCCTGTTGTAAAATTCTGAACCTTGATCTAATTAAAATGTCTTAACATCTAGCCGAACTATTCCCTCCTCTGGTACAAAATCTTTTATTGTTGGCAAACTACTAAATAGCAAATGCTGAAGGCAGGGATTTTTATGTACTACACAGAGTTATTGAACTTTTAGCTCCAGTAAACATGAGACACTAAACATTATGATTTCAGTAAATCCCTCATAATTACTATTATCTTTGTAGCTTGTTCTTGATCCATTTTATTATGTAAGGTTCTGCCATTTTCACTGTAGCATACAACTTGCTTGTAACCTGTAGGGCCTTTGGTGTTCAAGAATTGTTCTAAGGATAAAGATGATGTTTCATTTGCAAACATTAAATCAATAATTGAATTTGGAAAATAAACGTGTAAGTCTGCCATTAAATTAATACAGCTCACAAGAAAATCCATAATTGATCTGGTAAAAATATTTAAAACTGATAATGATACTTTTCATGTAAATATCATTGAAAAGAGGTGTTTAATCATCAGTTTAATTCTTAATTTTCAAGGGATTAGCAATAACTACATGGACAACAATTTGTGTTTTACGACTGTTCCTTCCAATATCGTGCTAATATACGTCAGTGCATAATCTTCATTTGGTGCAACAAAGCATTGGTAAATTTATCTCAAATGTAGTCTTTTCTTACGTGCTACCTTGGTATCTATATATGTTAACTGTGCTAAAAATGTTTTCCTATATCCAGTGCCTAGAGTGGGACAGATGCCAAATGTGTCCTTTTTAATAATGATGAAATTTCTGTTCAATGATATTTTAATATCTGTTTCAACATAACATAACCCTTTCTATGAAGATGAAAATAAACTGCCGCAACTGACCATTTTAATTGGTGTGCAATCAATGGTCATTTCAATCCTACAATTTCATTTTTATATGTATAATTTAGTTGGCCTGAAATGCTGCTAATTAACTTTTAAAATTGTATGATGGTTCAAAAATATGGTCTTTTATGACTCGACTATTGTTAATGTGTGTGTCATGGAGGTCTGACCTGTCATTACAGTTTAAACACTTGGTGAAAATTCCGACTGCTGTAAAATAAATATATCCAGATTTAAATAATATTTTTATGTAGAATTCCTGTACAGATAATGCCTGAAATAGAACTGTTACTGTAATGCTATTCATAAAGCTACTTGTTAAATATTGATATTTTTTCAAAGAAATCTTAATTTATTTACCCATATCTAAAGTTATAAGTGAACTATGCTATCATCTGTTGTTACAACTCTTTCAGAACTGTTAGAAATTGCATATGTTGCAAATGTTTTTGTAATGACTGATGTTGTTTAATTAGAAACACTAATTATACCACAATATCTCTGGTCCAGAATGCTCCACACCATGTTATGGATTATAGAATGATGTTAGAATGCATAACAACAAATGGTATAAACCAGAGACACCATGCGTATAAGTGTTTGTCTGAAATATAAAACAATGACAAAACATAAAGAGGCAATAGAATTGTTTTATGTTCATTTTTGCATTTAGTGTTGTGAACTGTTGATGCCTACACCAGGTACCTCTGAATTTTTTTCATTAAAGAACTTGCAGTTCCTTTATATTATCCACATTTCCTGATATTGTGAGCATGTCCTCCTCAGAATAGGTTTTGCTGCACTTTTCTTGGATGTCACAGAAAGGGTTTTAAAATTTGTGCAATGCTTTGGCCTGCTGAAGACCACTCCTACAAAAGGAGAGAAGAGCAGAGACATGAAAAAATGACTTGGACAGGATAGAGGGAGAAATCAAGTAGGTTTGTAACCTCACACTGCTTTCCCATACTAAGTGGTTACCCTGTCAGGTAATCTAATGCCTTTTCAATTTGTCACAGCACCCAAATAGTCAAGTGGCATATCAGTGAGTTGTTTGGGTCTGCCCAAAAGATCTCCAGATAACTTGCTGCTGGCTTGGGAAGATAAACTTACCTGTGAATTTTTCATATCTTTGCATTATTAACAGCACCAATCCTCTTGAATGATTATGATGTGGTGGGCATCACGGAGACGTGGTTGCAGGGAGTTCAGGACTGGCAGTTAAACATCCAAGGATTCACAGCATATTGAAAAGACAGGGAGGTGGGCAGAGGGGGCGGGGTTGCCTTGTTAAGAATGAAATTAAATCTATGGCACTGAATGACATAGGGTCAGAGGATGTGGAATCTTTATGGTTGGAATTGAGGGACCACAAAGGCAAAAAAACTGTAATGGGAGTTATGTACAGACCTCCTAACAGTGATCAGGACCAGGGGCGCAAGATGCACCGGGAAATAGATAGGGCATGTCAGAAAGGCAAGGTCACGGTGATCACGGGGGACTTCAATATGCAGGTGGACTGGGTGAATAATGTTACTGGTGGATCCAAAGAAAGGGAATTCATGGAATGTTTGCAGGATGGCTTTTTGGAACAGCTTGTGATTGAGCCCACAAGGAAGCAGGCTATTGTGGACTTAATGCTATGTAATGAGCCAGACTTTATAAAAAAACCTTAAAGTAAGGGAACACTCAGGAGGCAGTGATCATAAGAGGGTAGAGTTCAGTCAGCAGTTTGAAAGAGAGAAGGCAAAATCGAATGTAATGGTGTTACAGTTAAATAAAGGTAATTACAGGGGCATGAGAGGAATTAACAAAAATCGATTGGAAGCAGAGCCTAGCGGGGAAGACAGTAGAGCAACAATGGCAGGAGTTTCTGGCTGTAATTGAGGACACAGTACAGAGGTTCATCCCAAAGAAAAGAAAGTTTATCCGGGGTGGGATTAGACAGCCATGGCTGACAAAGGAAGTCAGGAAATATATCAAAGAAAAAGAGACAGCCTATAAAGTGGCCAAGAGCACTGGGAAATCAGAAGATTGGGAAGGCTACAAAAACAAACAGAGGATAACAAAGAGAGCGATAAGGAAGGAGAGGATCAAATATGAAGATAGGCTAGCTAGTAATATTAGAAATGATAGTAAAATCTTCTTTCAATACATAAAAAACAAACAAGAGGCAAAAGTTGACATTAGGCCGCTTCAAATTGATGCTGGAATGCTAGTGATGGGTGATAAGGAAATAGCTGAAGAACTTAATAAGTACTTTGCATCAGTCTTCACAGTGGAAGACATGAGTAGTATGCCAACAATTAGGAAGAGTCGGGGGCAGAGTTGAGTATGGTAGGCATTACAAAAGAGAAAGTGCTAAAAGGTCTAAAAATTGATAAATCTCCTGGCCCCAATGGGCCACATCCTAGAGTTCGGAGAGAGCTGGCTGAGGAAATAGCAGAAGCTTTGGTTATGATCTTTCAAAAGTCACTGGAGTCAGGGAAAGTCCCAGATGATTGGGAAATTGCTGTTGTAACCCCCTTGTTTAAGAAAGGATCAAGGCAAAAGATGGAAAATTATAGGCCGATTAGCCTAACCTCGGTAGTTGGTAAAATTCTAGAATCCATTATCAAGGTTGAGATTTCTAAATTCCTGGAAGTGCAGGGTCAGATTAGAACAAATCAGCATGGATTTAGTAAGGGGAGGTCATGCCTGACAAACCTGTTAGAATTATTTGAAGAGGTAACAAGTATGTTAGACCAGGGAAACCCAGTAGATGTTATCTATCTGGACTTCCAAAAGGCCTTTGATACGGTGCCTCATGGGAGGCTGCTGGGCAAGGTGAGGGCCCCTGGAGTTTGAGGTGAGCTACTGGCTTAGTTTGAGGATTGGCTGTCTGACAGAAGGTAGAGAGTTGGGATAAAAGGCTCTTTCGGAATGGCAACCAGTGACAAGTGGTGTCCTGCAGGGTTCAGTGTTGGGGCTGCAGCTGTTCACCTTATATATTAATGATCTGGATGAAGGGACTGGGGGCATTCTGGTGAAGTTTGCCGATGATACGAAGATTGGTGGACAGGCAGGTAGTACTGAGGAGGTGGGGAAGCTGCAGAAAGATTTAGACAAGTTTAGGAGAGTGGTCCAGGAAATGGCTGATGAAATTCAATGTGAGTAAATGTGAGGTTTTGCACTTTGGAAAAAAGAATACAGGCATGGACTATTTTCTAAATGGTGAGAAAATTCATAAAGCAGAAGTACAAAGGGATCTGGGAGTGTTGGTCCAGGATTCTCCAGAAGTTAACTTGCAGGTAGGGCCTGTGATTAAGAAAGCAAATGTAATGTCGGTTATCTCAAGAAGGTTGGAATATAAAAGCAGCAATGTGCTTCTGAGGCTTTATAAAGCTCTAGTTAGGCCCCATTTAGATACTGTGTCCAATTTTGGGCCCTACACCTCAGGAACGACATACTAGCCCTGGAGCGTGTCCAGCGGAGATTCACGGATGATCCCTGGAATGGTAGGTTTAACGTATGATGAACAGCTAAATATCCTGGGATTGTACTCATTAGAGTTTAGAAGTTTGAGGGGAGATCTAGTAGACACTTACAAGATAATGTATGGCTTAGAAGGGGTAGACGCTGGGAAGTTGTTTCCATTAGGCGGGGAGACTAGGAACCGTGGACACAGCCTTAAAATTCGAGGGGGTAAATTTAAAACTGATATGAGACGACATTTCTTCAGCCAGAGAGTGGTGGGCTTGTGGAATTCATTGCCATGGAGTGCAGTGGAGGCCCGGACATTAGATGTCTTCATGGCAGCGATCGACAAACTCTTGATCTCACAAGGAATCAAGGGCTACAGGGAGAGTGCAGGGAAGTGGAGTTGAAATGCCCATCAGCCATGATTTAATTGGTGGAGTGGACTTGATGGGCCGAATGGCCTTACTTCCACTCCAGTGTCTTATGGTCTTATAATATTGGAGAAATTGCATATTTAATATTTTAAGAAGTCAGCATCTCAAAGTGAACCAACATTAATACATTTTGATTTTATGTACTCAAATTTAAATATTGTTTGGAGGAAGATACATAAATTTTTTGACTTCAGCAAATGTCCTCCCACTTTTCCACAATTTGTCTGCATTTGGATAACATTGTCCTGCCCTCTTGTACTTAAAAATGTAGTGTAGTGCTGTGGGTAGAAAGTGATCACTAATCACAGTGCTGAAAAAGTGCACTGAAATCTCGAGATTGAAAGAGTATGTTGAATTTTTAATGAGTGAATCCATTCCTGCGTAAAGAGGTGTTGAGGCTGTTGAAAACCAAATAAATAGGAAGGAGATAAATGTTTTTCATGCCTGATTTGCCAAGTTGACATAAGTCTCATTTGGGAAAAGAAATATCTACATTCTGGCAGGAATTGTAGGAAGTGATCATTGAAAATTTCATAGGAAAGTTTGTACAGTGAAAGGTTATAGGTTTTGCCCATCTATTGCTCACTATTGAACAAATTTTGGCTAGTTTTCTCTTTGTCTATTGTTAACTAATTACTTTTTAAGGATAAAGTTTCTACAATTTGCCTGTGCTGTCAGATAATTAGTCACTTATGAGGTTGGTGTTGGCAAACTGCACGATACATCTCCGATTTGTGTATGAGTTTTTTTTATTTGCACCTCAACATATGGCTATAGGAGACTGTTTTAAGAGTAGCTAAATTTTGATGAGAAAAAGAGCTGCAACTTTCAGAGATATTTTGGGCATAGTTCAGGAGCACCCTCAGCTGGCACCATGCAAAATCGGGTTCATCTAGGTGATTAAAGACAGAGATGAAAGTGAGACAACGGCAACACTCAGTTAATATCAGGCTAATAATAGAATAGGAAGCTGAGCTGAAGGAAGGGATTAAGAAGCAAATACTATGTGCAAGTACATAAAAAGTCTTAAAGTCTCTTTCACTATATAAACTGCAAAACAGTCAAAGGCTGGTTGGGGATGATTAGGGACCAAAGGGAAGTGCAGATGTGAACACAGTTGAGGTATTGAATCAGTATTTTGCATTTTCCTCATTATAAAGAGAAAGTTGTAGCAAAATTATGTAGGATAGAATTAGAGAAACAGGATGTACATTTGCAGCACACAATAGAAATTGACTCTGAAACATAGAAACTAGGTCACTTAACACATTTGTCTGCCATCATTCAGTATGATCATGCTGACTCCATCTCAATGCCATATTCCTACTTTCTCTCCATACCCCTTGATGTCTTTAATATCTAAAAACTTATCTTTCTTAGTGCAGGAAAGTGGAGTTGAAATGCCCACCAGTCATGATTAAATGGCAGAGTGGAATCAATGGGCAGAATGGCCTTACTTCCACTCCTATGTCTTATGGTCTTATTCAGTTACTTGGCCTCCAATGCTTTATGTGGTAGAGAATTCCACAGGTTCACTACCCTCTGAATGGATTATTATTTCCAAATATCAACCATATCCTGAGACTTTGGACCTTAATTTTAGACTCACTAATGAGCGAAAACATTCTCCATTTAATTTAGTTTGTCCAGCCTTGTGAGAATTGTATGCATTTTAATCTTATCCTCTCTCATTCCTTTAAACTTTAGTGAGTACAGGTCCAGCTGAACAAATCTCAGGACTGTCCTGTCACCCCAGTGTCCATCTAGTGAACATCTGCTCCTTTGCTCTAAAGCAAGTATATCCATTCATAGGTAGGGGGATCAAAACTGCACATGATATTACAGACATGGTCTCACCAAGGCCCAATATAACTGGAATAAGACATTCTTTCTTTTGAACTCAAGTCCTCTTGCAATGAAGGCTGATATACCATTTGCATTCTTAACTACTTGCTGCACTGGACTGCCTGTCTTTCTAGATTTGTATACAAGGACAACCAGAGCTTCCAATATTCCATTACTCTGCCTGTTTTTGAAAGAGTATAAATTCACATTTAGCCACATTGTAACGAGTCTGCCATGTGTTCATTCACTGAACTTGTCTACATCACTTGAAGCCTCCTTTGATCTTTCTCATGATTCAACCCTGCTCGTCCTGCAAATGGAATTTGAAATCAATAAAAAAAACTCAGAAGACTAGTGATGACCGTGAATTGCTAATTGTTGGAAATCCCATCTGCTTCACTAATGTCCTTCAGGGAAGGAAACTGCCATTCATTGTCTGCTTTGGCCTATGTGTGACTTCCTTGAGTTCCTCTCTCTCATTGGAACTTTGGTTCCCTAATTCTTCCCACATGAAAAGTAAAGATGGAAACAGTATTAGCCACAGTTGGCTAATCTAAGTGGTCCCAGAGGACTGGAGTATTGCAAATATTTATACCCCCTACTCAAAGGAGGAGGATGAACTTAGTAAAGCCAATCAGTTAGTGAGTCAATGAATGATACCCATGAGTACAGATACGGTAAAATTGAAACCTATTAGATGAATGTAGGGATATCGATATGAAATTATCTAATAGTCAGAATGTGGAGAATAGTGATTTATAATTGATTCACAGATCTGGGGTTTTTTTTTGCCAGTGGGTGTTGTTGAGATCACTGCTGCCCTTGACACATTTCATTGACTTTGAAATGATGACCTGATATGCCAATGTGTGCAGAAGTACAAAGTCAAAAATCTAGCAGAAAAATGAATAGTTTAGCAACAATCATGGGCACATAGACTGGTGTACATGGCAGACCTGGCACATGGAATTTAACATTGAATCCCTACGGTGTGGAAGCAGGCTCTTTGGCCCATTGCATCCACGCCAACCCTCCGAAGAGCATCCCACCCTGTAACCCTACATTTCCCGTGGCTAATCCACCCATCCTTCATCTCTGGACACTACAGGCAATTTAGCATGAGCTGTCCACCTAACCTCCACATCTTTGACTGTGGGAGGAAAGTGGAGCACTCAGAGGAATCCCATGCAGACAAGGACAGAATATGAAAATTCTGTACAGACAGTATCCTGTAGTATCAAACCTGGTGCTTTGAAGCACCCCTAGCCACTGCACTGCCATACATGCACAAGTGGAAGTTGCTTTGTCACCTGGTAGCTAGTCTTTCAGTTGCAGTGGTGGGGCAAATACAATTGGCATTACACCTGCCTCAGGAAGGGACAGTAGATGAACAGCTTGCAAACAACTGTTCAGAGCACACGTTCAAATCACCAAGAGAGTGGTGCTGTGTGTACATTTCAAACCAAATGTTTGACATTTAGAAGACTGCATTACCTGGAAAAAAAAGAGCCTGACTGGTTCCGGTAACCCACCGAAAATAATTAGTTTATCTTCTAGTGATTGACCTCAGTACCATCTAATCAATTTGGAAATCAGTGGAAATTCTTTCAGGCTCACCAAAGCTTCTTCGACAGTACCTTCCGAAAGAAGTGACCTATACCGTTTAGGATAGGTACCTAAGATAGATACATGAAAACAACACTCCCTGCAAAATGACCTTCAAGCCATCTTGGTTTGGAACTATGCTGCCATTCCTTCACTGTACGTAAGTCACAATCCTGGACCCCCAGCCCTTGCTCCAAGTAGACTATAGTGATTCTCATCACTGTCTTCAAGGAAATGAAGGAGCAACGGATGAGAAATGCTCAGCTTGCTATTGGTGCTTTCAATTCTATAAAAGTTTTTTTTTAAATGGCTTGCCCTCAAGCTGTTATAATTTGAAAACTTTTAGATGCACTTGTCAGCACTTATGATCTGTTGAAAATTTCTAAGCTTTGTTGTCAACATTGCAAAGGAACAGACACAGAAATGCTTTTCAAGGTAAAACTCGCATTCAGCCAGCAATGAATGACATTATTTATTTTTCAAACAAATGGATAGAAATGAAAAATATCATAGTCTTATAGACATTGCTAGCCCAATCTGTCAGGACAGAAAGAGCTGCTACCAGTGACAATCTGACAGTTTCCACACAACCTGATCAAGCCAGTAAAGTAAATATCCAAAGCAGTCTGAAGATCAGCACTGCCTTCAAACTACAACGAGCTTCTTGTTGTTCCTTTAATAGGTAGGGAAACGGCTGCCATCACAAAGAATAATTTTCCTACTGTCCTTTTTACTTACCAAAGGTTTCCCAGATGTTGATTGTTGTATTTGCCTTTCATTAAATTGCTGTCTGTTTGAATATGAATCCTTTAATGCTCATTACTATACATGAAGGAAAACACCAGATCTAAAGCTAATCTAATTCTTAATACATGCAATTCAAATGGATCAGTGATTCACTAATTTAAAAATAAAACTATATTTAAGCTATATTGTGTTTGATGTAAAAGTGATTTAAATTTCTACATAATGTTACCATTGTTTAGTAGCAGTATCATGGGATTTGATGCAGTTATTCAATTTTCCTTGTACTCAAGGCATCTACGTTATTATCATTTATCAGAAAGCTCCAATTTGATGGCCTTAGAGGCTATTGAAATTAAAATTCTATGCAATTATCGAGCAACTTATTTATTATTTTACATAGCAGCTCAATACATAGCCCAGATTTTCCTTTCTCAGTAGCATGATGAGTAATGTTGGGTGAAATTGGGCTTCAGAACGGTGAGTGGGATGGCAGTAAACATGCTCAGACTTGTTTGGCTGCTGCTTGTGAGGTGATGTTAGGAGATTTGTAACTAGCATGGAGTTGTCCTTAGATTTTGGTTTCCTATTATACTAGGTCAGAAGAGATTTTCAGGAATAAGAGTGCTTGGGATTGGTATATGGTGCTGTATGATCTAGTCAATCAAGCAATTCCATCTGAAATGATTTGACCCAGTTTCCTTTAAACAGTAGCATCAGTCTGAGCCTTGTTGTTGAGAGGGCAGACCTATTTATTGTCTGTTTACCATATGTTAACACTCTTGCTATCTTCATATTTATAGTTAGAAATCTGTGATTTCAGATACTGTCATGAACCTGACTGCATGACCTTGACTACATTTATTGTTCATCCCTAATTGCCTGGAAAATGTGTGTAGTGAGCCATCTTCTTGAATCATTTGCAGTCCATTTGGTGTGGGTATAGCCACAGTGCCATAGAAAAGGATTCCAAGATTCTGATTCAGCAACAAACAAGGAATGACGATAAGTTCAAAGTCAAGTGGTATGTAGCTTAGGTGTAAGATACATCTGTTAATCCCATGCAGGTGCTGCCATTAACATTCTAGGTGGTTTTGTCCTGAGTTTCGAAGTTGCCGTTGTAGGTGTTTGTGAGTTGCGACAATAAATCTTGTGCACGCTGTTCATCGCTGCTTGATGAAGTAGCGATCAAGTGACTGCTTTGTCCTAGATGGTGTAAACTTGTAGTGTTGTCTTGAAGCTGTGCTTGTAACAAAGTGCAGAGTATTCCACGATGTTTCTGTTTATGTCTTGTAGATGGTAAACATGCATTGTGGAGCCTGTATGAGTTGCCCCAGATTTCCTAACTTCTGACCTGCTTTTGTACCGCAGGATATATGTAGCTTCACCAGTTAGGCTTCTGGTCAGTGATAACTACTAGAATATTGATGATGGTGGGTTTAACAAAAAGAGTACAATTGAATGAAATGGGAGTTTCCATTTTGTTGGAAATAGTTATTATACACTTGTATAGTGTGAAAGTTACTTGCCTATTAACAGCTGAGTGTCCAGGTCATTGTGCTGCATATGCACACAGAACTGCTTTAGTATCTGCGGAGTTGTAAACGGTGCTGAACGTTGATAATTACAAAACAAGGAATCAGCCTAAGATGCTACCCTGAGGAATTCCTGCAGTGATGTCTTGGGGCTGAGATGATTGACCTCCAGCAACCACAAACATCTTCCTTTGTGCTAGATACTGTGTCAACCAGAAAAGAGTTTTCTCTTTTATACCCACTTCAGCTTTGATAAGACTCTTTGATACCTTAGTCAAATGGTGCCTTGATGTCAAGAGAAGTCGTTCTCACCTCACTTCTGGAGTCTGTTTCAGAGATAGCCTGGCCAATCCTCCTCTCCCAACTACCTCCACGAATTGAAGTAAACTGTTTGCCCATCTTAATTGTAAAGAAAATGGTTTTGAAATGGCAGTCACTTTTCACTATAAAAATGTGTGACAGTGGTGAGAGGGTGAGCCGGGGGCAGCTGGGTAAGTGAACTAATATATTCGGGTCAGTAAGGTAAGCTTTTTAAAAATTCTTCTGGCAATCTATAGTAGAGGGAATGGAAGCTTGGGTAGTTGCATGCTCCTCTTGTAAGATGTGGGAGTAAGGGTCACTACTAGTGTCCCTTCTGACTTCGCCTGTGAAAAGTGCACCCAACTCCAGCTCCTCAAAGACTGTAGGGAACTGGAGCTGGATTAATCTAGGATCATTCGGGAGGCAGATGGGCTGATAGAAAGGAGTTACAGGGAGGTAGTCACACCCAAGTTACAGGATAAAGGTAGCTACTTGGGTGACTGTCAGGAGAGGGAAAGGGGATGGGCAGACAGTGCAGCGATCCCCTGTGCTATTCCCATCGCTAATAAGTATAACACTTTGGATACTGTTGTGGGGGAATGACCTACCAGGGGAAAGCCATAGCGACCAGGCCTCTGGCACTGAGCCTGGTTCTGTGGTTCAGAAGGGATTGGGGGAGAATAGGACAGCGATAGTGTTAGGAGATTCAATGGTTATGGGAATAGACAGGAGATTCTGTTGTATTGAGTGAGACTCCTGGATGGTATGTTGCCTCCCATGTGCCAGAATCAGGGATGTCTCAGATCAAGCCTACAGAATTCTTAAGAGGGAGGGTGAGCAGCCAGAAATCATGGTACACATCACTACCAATGACATAGCTAGGAAAACAGATGAGGACTTGATAATTGAATATGGGGAGTTAGGTTGGAAGCTAAAAGCCAGGACCAGCAGGATTACCACTGGTACCGCAGGCTAGTGAAGCTAGGAATAGAGAGCAAGTGCACTGAACACATGGCTACAGAGCTGGTGTAGTAGGGAGGGCTTCAAATATGTGGATCATTGGGATACCTTCTGAAGAAGGTGGGACATGTACAAGACGGACGGGTTGCATGTGAATTGGAGGGGCATCAATATCCTGGGCAAGAAGTTTGCTAGAGCTCTTCGGTAGGGTTAAAACTAGTTTGGCAGGAGGATGGGAACCAAAACTATGGATTAGAGGATAGGGTGGCTGGTGTACTGGTGGATACAGCAAACAGAGAGTCTGTGAGGAAGGATAGACAGTTGATAGGGCAAAGTGGCAGTCAGTGCGATGGGTTGAAGTGTCTTTATTTTAATACCAGAAGTGTCAGGAATAAGGGTGATGAACTTAGAGCATGGATTAGTACTTGGAGCTATGATGTCATGGCCATTATGGAGATTTGGATGACATAGGGGCAGGAATGGCTGTTGGATGTTCTAGGGTTTAGATGTTTGAAAAGAATTAGGGAGGGAGGTAAAAGAGGTGGGAGAATGGCATTGTTAATCACGGATGGTATCACAGCTGCAGAAAGGGAAGTCATCGAGGAGGGTTTGTCTACTGAGTCAGTAGGGTGGAAATCAAAAATGGGAAAGGAGCAGTCACTTTTTTGGGAGTTTTCTATAGACACCCCCAATAGCAACAGAGACACTGAGGAACAGATTGAGAGGCAGATTTTGGAATGGTGCAGAAGTAATAGGGTTGTTGTCATGATTGACATCAACTTCCCTAGTGCAGACTGGGATGTCCTAAGAGCAAATAGTTTGGATGGAGCAGATTTTTTCAGGTGTGTCCAGGAAGGATTTCTGACTCAATATGTAGATAGGCCGACTAGAGGGGAGGCCATATTGAATTTGGTGCTTGGCAACAAACCAGGTCAGGTGTCAAACCTCTTGGTGGGAGAGCATTTTGGTGATAGTGGTCACAACTCCCTGACCTTTACTGTAGTCATGGAGAGGGATAGGAGCAGACGGTATGGGAAAGTATTTAATTGGGGGAGGAGAATTGCAGAGCATAAATTGGGAACAGATGTTCTCAGAGAAATGCATGATAGGAATATGGAGGTTACTACGAGCACTGGATAGGTTTGTCCCACTGAGGCAAGGAAGGGCTGGTAAGGTGAAGGAACCTTGGATGACAAGACATGTGGAACATCTATTCAAGAGGAAGAAGGAAGCTTACTTAAGGTTGAGGAAGCAGGGAATGAACAGGATCTAGAGGGCTACGAGGTAATCAGGAAGGAACTGAATGATGGACTTAGGAAAGCTAGAACGGGGTATGAAAAAGCATGGGTGGGTAGGATTAAGGAAATCCCCAAGGCATTCTATATTTATGGGAGGAACAAGAGGATGGCTAGAGTGAGGGTAGGGCCGACAAGGGCTAGTGGAATGAACTAGTGTGCAAAGTTGGAGGAGGTAGTGGAGATCCTTAATGAATACTTAGCTTCAGTATTCACCAGTGAGAGGGACCTTGATGTTTGTGAGGACAGAATGAAACAGGCTGATATGATCAAACAGATTGATGTTAGGAAGGAGGATGTGCTAGAAATTTTGAAAAGATGAGGATAGATAAGTCCCCTGGGCCAGACGGGATGTGAGGGAAGAGATGGCTGCACTTTTGGTGATGTTCTTTGTGTCCTCACTGTCCACTGGAGTAGTAACAGATGATTGGAGGGTTGCAAATGTTATTCCCTTGTTCGAGAAAGGGAATAGGGATAATCCTGGGAATTGCAGGCCAAACCGTCTTAGTTCTGTGGTAGGCAAATTATTGGAGAGGATTCTGAGAGATAGTATTTATGATTATTTGGAAAATAACAGTTTGTTTAGAAATAGCATGGCAGGGGCAGGTCATGACTCACAAACCTTATTGAATTCTTTGAGGATGTGACAAAATACAATGATGAAGGTTGAGCAGTGGATGTGGTGTATGTGGATTTTAGCAAGACATTTGATAGGGATCCCCATGGGGGGGGGGGGGTCATTCAGAAAGTAAGAAAGCATGGTATTCTAGGAAATTTGGCTGCCTGGAAACAGAATTGGCTGTCCAATAGAAAATAAAGTGGTAGTAAATGGAAAGTATTCAGCCTGGAGCTTGGTGACCAGTGGTGTTCCGCAGGTATCTGCTCTGAGACCCCTGCTTTTTGTGATCTATATAAATAATTTGGATGAGGAAGTCGAAGGGTGGGTTAGTAAGTTTGCCGATGACACAAAGGTTGGTGGAATTGTGAATAGCATGAAGGGTTGTTGTAGGTTGCAATGGGACATTGACAGGATGCAGAGCTGGGCAAAGAAGTGGCAAATGGAATCCAACTTGGAAAAGTGTGAACTGATTCATTTTGCAAGGTTGAATTTGAATGCAGAATGCAGGGTTAATGGCTAGATTCTTGGCAGTGTGGAGCAACAGAGGGATCTTGGGTCCTAATCTATAGAGCCCTCAAAGTTGCTACCCAAGCTAATAGGGTTGTTAAGAAGTTGTATGATATGTTGGCTTTCATTGGCAGGGGAATATAGATTGAGAGCTGCAAGGTTATGCTGTAGCTCTATAAAACCCTGGTGAGACCACACTTGGAATATTGTGTTTGGTTCTGGTCACCTCATTATAGGAAGGACGTGGAAGCTTTAGAGAGGGTGCAGAGGAGATTTACCAGGATGCTGCCCAGACTGGAGGGCAGGCCTTATGAGGAAAGGTTGCAGGAGCTAGTGCCTTTCTCATTGGAGGGAAGAAGGATGAGAGGTGATGTGATAGAGGTGTACCAAATGATGAGAGGCATAGATAGCATGGATATCCAGAGACATTTTCCCAGGGCGAAATGACTATTATTAGGGGGTATAATTTTAAGTTGATTGAAGAAAGGTGTAGGGGAGATATCAGGGCTACATTCTTTACACAGAGAGTGGTGGGTGCATGGAATTCACTGCCAGCAGTTGTAAGTAGAGTCAGATACATTAGGGACATTTAAGTGACTCTTGGACAGGCACATGGATGATAGTACAATGTAGGATACGTAGGGAAGTTTGATCTTAGAGTAGGATAATAGGTCAGCACAACATCGTGCTGTACTCTTCCACGTTCTAACTGCATTTTAATAATTCATTGTGCACATAAGCTTTGAAATCCTTGAATGTCTGATTAAATTGACGCAGTCATTTTTTTGTTTCTCTACTGGAGGCCAGTGCAATCAATTTAATTGTTCCAAATTGCTTTGCCTAATTCTGGAGGTCTAACTAAAGTGGTATTCCCTCATTCTGTATTTACATAAACTCAACTCTGCCAACATGAAAACAGCAACGAATTGCATGCGCTGTTGCTTTACCATATGGCGGTGTTCGTTATTGTTTAGCTGGATCCTTGCCAAGAGCTCAGAGTTCAGTTTTTTTTTCTCAGCTTACAGCAAGGGATGACAACTCAACTTCATGTGGGGAGCTAATGAATATATTGCTCCTGTACAGTCCAAAGGCACCATAAGTTAAAGCAGTTGTTTCTCAGGCAAACACCCATTTAACTCCTGAAGCTTATATTATGAATTCCTTCCCCCAAACCCGATCTTCCCTGACATTTTTCTTCTTTTTATGGTAATTTATGCAGGGTGTTGGCAATTTTGTGGTGCCTGACCAAATAGCCAACTTTCAGGGATCAGTGAATGTCAACAAGCAATGTAGCCAAGAGTAAGGTGCAGATCTGAGTTTGACATTTACTTACACTAAAATGATTTTTGTTTTAATTTAAGCCACGGGAACATTGAGAGTGATTGCCATTTTCCCCTGCTACAATTTAGAGATTGAGGCTGAGAGTACTTCGTTCTGTGTGGAACCCTAAGTACATGGGACAGTGGCTAGCACCCCTGCCTCACAGCGACAGGGACTTGGGTTTGATTCCACCCTCGGGCAACTGTCTCTGTGGTGTTGGTACATTCTCCCCATGTCTGCGTGGGTTTCCTCCAGTGCTCTGGTTTCCTCCCACAGTCCAAAGATGTGCAGGCTTGGTGGATTGGCCATGTTAAATTGCCCATAGTGTTCAGGGATGTGTGGATTAGGTCGTTATAGGAGAAGGGGTCTGGGTGGACTTGTTGGGCCAAGGGGCCTGTTTCCACACTATAGGGATTCTGTGATCTATGACTAATTCAATGAATCACTTTTTAGGTCTTTTTGACAGATATAAGAACTATTGATACATCGTCCCAGAGGGTTAGCACAGACTAGTGGTGAAGTTATAAAGAATGATTTTCTTTCTACTAACACAGCTTTGATTTTCTTGAGTTTTGTCTGCAGAAAACATGCAGTAGTGTTCACACCTGCATTTTATCATGGGATTCAGTATGTTTTGATGATTACTACTCCAGCAAGAACACTTTTCATATTTTTATTTGGCATCAGGCCAATTTTGTTGTACCTTTTGCAAATCGAATAACCTAACGTAATAACCTAACCCTCATATTTTCCACCAAGCTTCATGGAAACTAGTTCTGGTGACACTGTCATTTCCGCAAAATCTCTTGTGGGGTTAGCATTGAAGAGAAATGCTCACTGACAACTGTTCTAGGGTAAACACACAACCAAGCTTAATCTATATCACTATCTGATGTTCACCAATGGTCACTCTTGTGCTCACTTCAGCAAATGATTGGATGATGATCAGGAATGGGAACGTTGGCTGATTTTAATCCCTGCCCCGCTTTTCTTCCTTCTGAGACAACGAGGCCAGTTGTTAAATGTTATTGCTGCTCCAGCTGAAAACAGATTGCTTGAAACAATCCTGGACATTAGAATGAGGGCAAAATATTGCAGATGCTTGAAATGCTAAACAAACACAGAGAATGCTTGGGCATTCAGATTTGCTGAAGAAGTAATATCAGACTCTGTAACCACAGATGCTGCCAGACCCACTGCATTCCAGCATTCACTGAGTTTGTTATGGAAATGAGAATCTTTGTGGGTTAATTATGGTATACAAGCAGCAGACAGGTCAATTGACTTTTGGTAGCCGACAGCCACCAAATTATTTGCCAGTGACACAAGCCGAGAACAAATGGAAAAAGAGAACTTTTTAAAAATATATATCCAGATTAATCAACGTAACGATGAAAAAAAAATCTGACAAAAACATTCTGCATTTTTCTGTCTATCTACTTTTTGCATGCCTGTCGCAGTTATTATTCAGTCATTAATGGAATCTGGACATTGCTTTCAAGGCCTGCATTTGCTACCCACCTATCATTGGCCTTGAGAAGGTTAGTGAGTCACTACCTCAAAACTAGAACAGTTCATGTGGTATAGCTATGGGGATGGTGCTGTCAGGAAGGGAGATCCAATATTTTGATCAAGCACGAATGAAGGATTGCAGTCAGGTTATTTTAATGTGGTAATGTGTAATGACGAAGGCTTAATAAATGGTCTCTAAGTAAAAGATACCCTTGGAAATAATGTGCTGTAGTAGAATTCAGTTTGAGAGAGAGCAACCTGGGTCAGAAGCAAGTTTGCTAAACTTAAATATGAGTAATTACAAAGAAACGAAGGCAGAGCCGGCTAGAGTGGATTGGGCAGGAAGTTTCATAGGAAAGATGCTTGAGGAACAATAGCTGATGTTTAAAAAAACATTAGTCATAACTAAGATGTGAGACAGATTCTAGTTATTAAGGGAGGCTATTAGTCTCTACGCATCACCTGTTGTTAGTCACTAATCGTTCCCATAAACAACTATTCACCGTCTTAGTCTGATCATCATCAATTCCTTTATCAACTGTTCTTCTCTATCTTTAGGCTATATCCTATCGTTTCCTCCCTACCCCACGCCATACCTATTTTCCACATATAAACTGACATTTTCCCAGACACCATCAGTTCTGAGCAAGGGCCACTGGACCTGAAATGTTAACTCTGATTTTTTTCTACACAGTTGCTGCCAGAGATGCTGAGTTTTTGCAACTTAAAGATAACATCAAGTTGAAAGAAGAAAGCATGCAATGTGGCAAAGATTAATGTTAAACTGAAAGATTGGGAAAGCTTAATAAACAAATATATAGCAACCAAGACAATGGAGATGAACTTCCAAGTAATATCAAGATGGGCAGCAAGAGATTCTTTAAGTATGTGAACAGGAAGAGAGAGGCCAAAGTTAACACAGACCTCTTAGAGAGCAAGGGTGGCAGAAAAAAAAGAGGAACAAGGAAATGGTAGAGAAATTGAAAGAAAATAGGGTGGCACGGTGGCTCAGTGGTTAGCACTGCAGCCTCACAGTGCCAGGGACCCGGGTTCGACTCCAGCCTTGGGTAACTGTCTGTGCAGAGTTTGCACATTCACCCCGTGTCTGCGTGGGTTTCCTCTGTGTGCTCCGGTTTCCTCCCACAGTCCAAAGATGTGCAGGTTAGGTGGATTGGCTGTGATAAATTGCCCGTAGTGTACAGGGGTGTGTGGATTATTGGGGATTGGGTCTGGGTGGGATGCCCCAAGGGGCAGTGTGGACTTGTTGGGCCGAAGGGCCAGTTTCCACACTGTAGGGAATCTAATCTAATCTAATCTAATCTAAAATTGGTCTTCACAGTAGAAGACAATGCTAGCATTCTAAAATTACTAAATAATCAAGGCACAAGAAAGACAGGAAATAAATACAATAATGATCACTAAAGAAAAAGTACCACAAAACAAACTAACAGGGCTAAATACCTATGAAAGCTCCCCAGAACCTGTTGGATTGAAAACTGGGATATTAGAAGAATTGATTACGGACATCCTTAGAAAATCCTTAGATTCTGGAAAAGTCTCAGAGAATCAGAAAACCGCCAATATAACACCTTTATTTAGAAAGGAAAGACTAAAAACTTTAGGTCAGTTAGCTTACCTACAACACATGAACTGTAGCAGTTTAAGAAGGCAGTTGACACCCACGTTCTCAAGGACAACAAGGGACAAGCAATAAATTGATGGCCCAGCCACCAGTGCCCTTGTCTGATGAGTAAATACAAAAAAATGTTTGTTCTTGGGGAAATGTTAGTGTCTATGTTAAAGGATGCAATTACAGCTTGTTTAGAAATACATATGGATTTTGTTACACTACTTAAGATTAAGAACCCATAGAGTTTGGGTAGTATATTAGCATGGGTAGAGGATTGGCAAACTATTGGAAACAGGGAACTAGGATACGGGGACAGTTTCAGGATGGCAAACCATAAGTGTTTGGGTGTCACAGGGATTACTACTGGAGCAACAATTGTAAGTAAAATACATGAATGTTTGGGATGAGGAAATATATGATAGTCAGGTCTGTGGTTGACATGAAAAGTCAGCAGAGGGATACAGACAGCCCAAGTGAGCGGGGAAAAAAAAAACTTGGCAGTTGAAATTTGTGGAAGATGTGAGGTTATGCATTTGGCAGGAAGAGAGGCTTGCTATTATTTAAATTGAGAAAAACTGCCAAAAACTATATCACAGAATTTGAGAGTCCTTCTGCATTAATTACCAAAAAGCTAGCATGCAATTTCGGCCTTCAATGGGGAAGGCAAATAGAATGTTGGCCTTTATATCAAAGGGAATGGAACATAAAAGTAGGGAGGTCTTGCTAACGTTATACACAACACTAGGCAGACCACAACTGGAATACTGTGAACAACTTTGTGTCCATTACCTATTGGTAGAGTGGCATTAGTGACATAATACTGTAGGTTCACAAAGTAAACCATAGGTATGGAGGGACTATCTTATGAGGATAGTTTGAGAAGTACGGATCTGTACTCATTGGAGTTTAGAAGAATGAGAGCGTACCTTACTGAAACAAACAAGATTTTTAAGGGGCTTGACAGGATGGATGCAGAAATATTGCATCTCTATAAGGGACAGTCTTTAGGACAGGGGCATAATGTCAGAATCGTAGAATCATTGAATCTCTGCAGTGTGGATGCAGGTCATTTGTCCCATGTATCCACACCCACTTTCTGAAAAGCATCCCACCCAGACCTATCCCCTCCACCTTATTCCTGTAACCCTTCATTTCCCATGACTAATCCACCCAGCTTGCACATCCTTGGATATCATGGGTAATTTAGCACAGCCAATTCTCCTAACCTGCACATCTTTAGACTGTGTGAGGAAAGCAGAACACTATCATATATGTCCTGCCAGAAGTTTGTTTTCTATAAGCACATGTATATTCTTCTCTATTATCTTACTTCTTTGATAATTTTATGTATGCCGCTGCCCTATTTTTCATGATTTCAAACCAGGTAAATAAATCCTGCTGTGTGTGGGTTGCTTTGAGTGATACTGGATTCAATGCATCTTTTTGTGTTGCTCCCTGGGGTATTCTGCAATGTTAATCTGTCAGTGACAAAGTTTGCTACAGGATGCTACATAGCACAACACCGGGGCTTTGTATAAATCACAGGGTTAAGGGGCAATCTAATCAAGGTGTTTGAAATGGCTAAGGGATCTGACAGAATATATTGAAACAGAAGAGGCTATTTAGCCTCTTGGTCTTGAGCACCATTCAATTAGATAGTGGTTAAACCTGTATCTTAACTTCATGTACCCACCTTGACACTATAATTCACAAGACCTTTGCTTAAGAAAAAGCCATCAAGTTCAGTTTTAAAATCTCCAATTAACCTAGCCTCACCAGCATTTGTGAAGAGTTCAAAGCTTCCACTACCTCTTGTGTAAGGAGGTGTCCCCTGACATCACATCTGGACAACTAAGCTGTAACTTCTACGTGACTCACCCATTTTGTCCCAGCTCTCGATATGAAGTTAACATTCCCATTAACATTTTCAAATACCTTGTCTTCACTTATCCACCAGCTTTTAGAGATTTTTGTGCCTGGACCCCAAAATCAATCAGCTCCTAGCTTCTGCTAATTTTGACATTATTCTGCACTGCCTTTCCTAAGTGAATAGTTCTCTATTTCTCTATATTGAACTCCACCTGCCTCATTTTTCCTCGCTGACGGTCTCATTTCAGTTTTTTTTTGCTCCCATCTGCACTGTTTGTTTGGAGGTGTCAACAAACATGGATATATTGCTCATGAGAAGAGTCATCATCGACCTAAAATGTTAACTTGGTTTCTCTCAATAGATACTTGCTGACCTGAATATTTCCAGCATTTTCTGTGTTTAATTTCAGATTTCTAGCATTTTCAGCATTTTAGATATAGCACTGCCTGCTCCTTTATCCTAGTCATTTATAACTGTACTGAAAAGCTGAGGGCAGAGTGTAGATCCCTATAGGCTATCAGTAATTACATCCTGCTACCCTTTATTTTCATTCTACACTACTGATCTCAATGAATTGTCTCCAATTTCATGTGACTTTATTTTTATTAGCAGCCTCTTATGCCAAACCTTATTGAATTCTTTCAAAAACCTCATAAAATAATACCTGCAGACATTTTCCTTTTACATTTCCTTTTACAAACTACATGCTGGCTCTCATTGTTCATGCTGGTCCATGTACTTAGTCAATGCAAACCTAATATGAAATCTAGTAACTTCTCACAGCCCACATCAGACAAACAGGAATATCATTTCCTGTTTAACTTTTTAAAATAGTTAAATTATGCTTCAATTTTTCAATCTAAAGCGTGAATTTGTGAATCAAAATTGGTTTGAAAGGTCAGGACAGAGAAATACAATTTTGTTACTTTTAACAGGTTAAATCTGCTTACATCTTCACCTGGATTAATTTTTACTTTCCCTTACAGCTTTGGTACTTTGTTCTACAGCTTCGCTGTAGGAAGATATAATCAGCCTTTCATTGAAGACCATCAGCTTATCCACACCATGAAATGCTGTTGCTGCTCGAAACAGGTCTTTGTGGCCAACCCTGGGCCCTTAATCAAGTCAACCTTACACCAATCCTGACAGATGGCAACACATTCTTGCTCTTTATTTTATTCCAGTTGTTGCATTCAGAAAGCACTAGGAGGCTGTAACATTTAAAACAACCAAAGCAAGTTTGTTAAGAAGATGTTCACTCCACAAGGCAGCAAGTTAGACCAAGCTGTTTTACTCCAAAATGGTTGATGACATTAGCATGACGCCATGTGATGGGACTTTTGAAGTGAGTGTCCAACATGCTGACAGAAATGCACAACACCTGCTGGATTTGATTTAATCTATTTTGTGTTTCTGGCCCCTGTACCACAGTGAGCCTGTTACATGAATTAACTTCATTAACAAATTCCTCATCGTCCCTTATAAGACTGCCAACTGTCTCTCTGGAGATGGCATTTGCAGTCAGCTGTAGCTTTCCCTGAACGTATTGGTCTCCCAGGCAAACAAAAAAAGTGCTGAGTTGGAATTTCTACATCTGTGGCAATATCCTTGCTGACTCTTTCTCATCTAATATAGAGACAGTTGTTTATTGTTTTATCTCTGAGCACCTTCAGGCCAAGGATATTGTCTGATAATCTTTTGCATGCCCATAAAATGAAGTCAGCCTCTTTCTATAAAGCAATATAGTTTTTTCCATGTTTGACAATGCCCTGGAGTTGTAATACATCAAGTTTCAATATCCATCTGCTTGCTCTTGAAAGAGTACAGCTCTGTACTAAAACATCCATGCAATGACAGTTGGAAAGGGTATAGTGGACCATGACATCTGTGAACATCAGCATGTCTGACATCCTTTGGAAAGCATCCTGATGTCCTGAGTCCTATCAACATCCTTGCATTTTCTTCAGTGGTTATCTCAAAGGTTTAGTCATTGTTGCCAACTAAGCCGAAAAATGTCACCAACTGCTTACAGTGCCTAGAAATCTCTGTAGATTATGGATCAATTTTGGAGATTGAAAATTCTTAACAACATGTGTTTTCTGTGGGTCTGGCCTTATCCCATCTTTGTTAACAATACATCCCATAAAGCAAACAGATTCTTTGAAATATTTGCACTTCTTTATGAGAGTAGGGCCTTTGGCTTGTAGACATTTTAAAACTGCATGGACCATCTGGTCAGGTTCCTTGATGGCAGTTTGTAAACCCTGAAATGTATTGGACGTAATCCACTGAAAAGTGTCTGGGGCTGAGGGAATTCCAGATGGCAGTCTGAAACAGTATTAATGCAGTAAAAAGTCAAGATTGCTCATATAACGTCTCCTGCCAGAACCAACTGTTGGTTTAGTAAAATTTCTACTTTTAGACAATTACAATCTCATTAACTGTAGATGGAGGGTGGATCTCCTTCGCTACTGCTGTATGGAGCGGCATAAGTTCAATGCATGTTTCTGACAGATTCATGGAGTTGGTCACCAGGGAAATAACACTTATTCCGATCAATTCCCTAAGTTGTTTCTGGATTTGATTCAATAAGGAATGCAGAATCTTCCCGGGTGTGCAGAAATATAATGGCTTAGCATCTTTCCTTAACATGGTGCTGCTTTCAGTATTGAATTTAACTAATCCCGTGAACAAATTATACTTCTGTATTGTTACTAGTTTTTAAATCATGTATTGAGCCTTGTGTTCTGATCTTTCCTGATCTGAACTAGTAGCATACAATTAGTAAAAACTGAAAGAACTGTGGATGTTGTAAATCAGGACCAAAACAGAAGTTGCTGGAAAAGCTCAGCAGGTCTGGCAGCATCTGTGAAGAAAAAAATCGGAGTTAACACTTTGGGTCTGGTGACTGAGGAAGGTCAGGAATGCCCACTGACAGATATAAGTTTGGTTAAACTTGTCACCGATTTCCTTTAGGAATGCATGGGGTAATTTTTCTAAAAGTGGATGGTCTACTGCAATAACATCTTTGCATGAGTAAACATGTGGCTATTTTCAGTTCTGAAACCACATCCTACTTCTACACAGTCTCTTGAAGTGACCCTTAACTTTACAGATGTAGCATTCTTTTGTTCAAGGTTGGACATTGCCTGTTGTTTCACAACATTAACAATGACTTATTTCTGCTTTCCTTCTTTCTCAATGTGCTAATTAATTGTTACTACTATGATGACATTCTAAATCGATACTGGTTTTAATCTGTTTTTAAGCTTGTATTTCTACATATTTCAATGCTGTTTTGAAATCAATTACTGTAAAGCTTTCTAGACTGTACAATATTTTCCTTGACCATCCTTTTAAACTCAATATTACTGCAATGCTGCACTAAATTCTGCAATAAAGCTTTAAATGTTATTATTGGATATTCTGGGGAGGCTATGGTCTAATGGTATTATTGCCAAACTATTAATCTGGAAACCCAGGTAATGTTCTGGGTACCTAAGTCCAAATCCTGCCATGGTAGGTAGTGGAATTAAAAGTCTAAAGGTGGCTGCAAAACCATTGTCAATTGCTACTTAATTGCTGCTGTCGAGAGGTCTGGAACCAACTGCCCCTAGATTCTTGTATCCCCTTTCACTCTTTAATCATACCCAAAGCCTTTGTATTGGCTTTTCTGATAATTCCTCTTGCAAGTAATATAATAATGTAATGTTGTGAAGGACCCATCCTTTTTCTGATTTCTTTGCCCCTTTTTTTTGGTTTTTCTCATGTTGCACGGAGCCATCTTTCTGCTGGTTGATAACTCTTTGCTTCAACCATCAAATTTTTGGATTTGGCCCTGGTTTGAGACCCAAAAATGCCTTTCATTTTACTGATCCTCCCTATTTATTCAGACAGCAATGGTGCCTGTGTTCTTCTGTAGCTTTGCAGATCATGGGCTGCTGTTACCTCTTGAGCTCCTTTTAACTTTTCTGCCTCTTTTAAAATCCTGTATGTAATAACCCGATAAATTCATTTCCAGCCTTATCCAGCTTGTAGCTATGTCTCATACTTCATACAATTTAAGCTCAATGTCACTTTTAAGTTTCTTGTTTTATTCTTTATAGAAACATTTATACAAAAATGCAAATTAGGAACAAGAATAGGACATTCAGCTCTTCCAGCATACTCTTGCAACCAATTAGATCAAGGCTGATCTGGTCGTAACTCAAATCTGCATTCCTGCCTGATAAACTTTCATCCCTTTGCTGATTGAGAAGCCATCCACCTCTACCTTAAAAACATTCAAGGTATCTGCTTCCACAATCTTTTCAGAAAGAGAGTTCCAAAGACTCATAAGAACTCCTGACAGAGAAAAATAAAAATTCAACTATCTTTGTTTTTAATGATTTTTACACAATTACCCTTACTTCTCAATCTTTCTGGAAGAGGAAACTTCTACTCCACATCCACCCCTGTCAAGATGCCTCAAGATCTTACACATTTCAATCAAATCTTCCTCTTCTAACCTCCAGGGGATATAACGATAGCCTATCCAAGTTTTCCTCGTGTGACAGCTTCCTTCAATCCAGGTAATTTCCCACTAAAATGTCTTGCATTAGTTTTTGGAATACTTTCTAGGGCAAAAAAACAAATCCTACTCGCCTCATTTTTTGTCCTGATATTGTTTTTCTCACACATTTTAACTTGTAGCACTCACTTTTCAGAGAAGCTTTTGCATGTGTTGGGAATCTAGAAATTCTGAAAAACATTCTTAAAATCAGGAAACACTTCTTTACATAAAGGGTTATGAATATTTGAATTTTCACTCAAAAAACTGGACTTTAAGTCAGTTAAATCTTCATAACCAAGATCCCGAGGTTTTGATTAGTTAAGGGCATGAAAGTAATGGAGTTGAGAAACAGGGTTAACCATGACTTAATTGAATGGCGGAACTAGCTACAGGAGCTATGTTCCACATATTCAAAGTGGAAAGGGTAGAATTACAATTTTTATTTCTTAGATAAACTATTTTGTTTCAGTAGTTTAATAGCTGTTCCTGTATGTGGAGAATGTCATCTATGATTTCTTAACCATACCTTTAAAATAATCTTGCAACAATATGCACCCTAAGAGTTAATAATAATCCTCCTAGAAGTAATCTTACTAGATCAAGCGGACGTCTGTTCTGCTGCTAAAGACTCTGAAAGACTATTCAAATTCAGACTCAGGATGTTAAAGGACTGAAACAACCCATATAGACTCGTAGAGCTCGACCCCTGGAGCACACCATGTCACAGGCCTCCAGTCCAACAAGTATCCTTCCATTATTACTGTCTGCTTCTTACCATTAAGCCAATTATGTATCCAATTTGCCAGCTCTCCCTGGATTCTATGTGATATAACCTTCCAGATCCTATGTGATATAGCCTACCATGTGGAATCTTATCAAAGGACTTACTCAAATCCATACTGACTATGTCTACTGCCCTGCCCTCAACAACCTTAATGGTCACTTCAACAAAGAACTCTAACAAATTTGTGAGGCATGATCTCCCATGTATGAAGCCATGCTGACTACTCCCAATCAAGTCCTGTCTTTCTAAATCTCTCAGAATTTTCTCAAATAACTTACCTACTATATTTATTAATCTTATTGGTTTATAATTCCCCTTTTTTTGCCTTTCCTGCAGCTCTTCTTGAATAAGGGCACGACATTTGTTACCCTCTACTTTTCTGAGACTTCACCCTTGGCTAATGATGATGCAAATACATCAGCCAGGGCCCCCACAATATTTTCTGAAGCCTCTTGCAGGGTTCTTGGATATTTCTGGTCAGGACTCGGATATTTATCCACCTTCATACATTTTAATACTTCCAACACCATCTTTACTGTGATATGGACAGTCATCAAGATAGTGCCACTAACTTCCCAAAGTTCCCAAGTCTTCAAGTCTTTCTCCACAGTAAACACAGAGGAGAAATATTCATTGGGATCTCGCCCATTTCCTGCAGTTTCACACATACATGTGTACTTTGGTCCTTGAGGAGTGCTATTTTCTCTGTAGTTATTCTTTTTCCTTTAATATACTTAAAGAACATCTTTGGATTCACCCTAATTTTCTCAGGGAAAGCTATTCCCGTTTCGTCCTCCTGGTTTCCTTTTTCAGTAACTCCTGTGTCCTCTACATACCTTGAGGGATTCCCTTAATCTCAGCTGCCTATTCCTGAGCCGTGCCTCCCCCCTTTTTCTGGTCAATGCCCCAATATGTCTTGTCGTCCAGGGTTCCTTACTCCTGCCAACCTTGCCCTTCACCCTTGCAGGAACATATAGAACTTGACATCTTTATTATTAATTTGAGACACCATGAACCAAAATGTTGAGTACTAAAGACCATTTCAATTACATACTATGGGTGTAAAAGGTTTAGTTACTGTTGACAACAATAATGGCGGAGGACATTAATGCTTCATTAAACAAAGTCCTGGTTTTTGGCAAAGTGAATCCAGGGGATTTGGCCTTTTGATTGTCTGGATATTGTAACATCGTCTCCCCAGGAAGAAATTGATACAAGTGTATCAAGTGACAAATGACCTCAGTAGAGTGTATACATTCCACACACTGTGTTATCTCAACATTATTACAAATACGCAGCTCTTCCATAAGGTCTATCACTGCTTGGTTAATGCTCTGAAATGATAAAACTGAAAGAAAATCTTTCCATTAGGATCAAGCAACACACAACATTTTAAAAGAAAAAGTAAAAGTATCTTCCAATGTTAAGAAGTACTTTAAAAAATACAGAACTGGATTAATATGTTCACCAAAAACTTGGTGTTCTTTTCTTTAATGTTTTAACCAACAATTCCAGTTCTTTTCTTTATTTTACTCACTCATGGGATGTGGGCATCACTGGCTGGGTGATCAATTATTGTCCATACCTAGTTGCACTTGAGAAGGTGATGCTGAGCTGACTTCTTAAACAATAATATTGTTGTCCCAATATTGAGGAGATTACATTGAGAGCAGGGAATGCAGTAGACTAGACTGTGTGAAATGCTGCTTCACCTGAAAGTGCATTTGGGCTCTTGGTTACTGAGGAGGGAGGAAGTAGATGGACAGGTGTTACACCTTCTGACTTAAGGTGGGGTCGCAGAGGAATAAAACTGAGACTTTCGCTGAGTACAAAACATTCAGCATCAGAGAGCGGAAGGTCAGTAGGGATGGTGAGTACCCGTCAGGAGGTGGGGTTTGGAGAGGGGGTTGAGTCAGAGGGTTGGGGAAGGGAGGAAGGATCTAGAATGCCAAGGATATCTCTGAGTTTTTGCCTCTTGTGCGCCTTGATGCCTGAAAAGAAAAGGAAATATTTCTTGTTAGCACACTGATTATGCAGAGGATGAAGCGGAACTAGGGAGTGGTGCAGTCCTGAGCCCATGTGATGTGATGATGTTGGAGACAGAGGTCAAAAGCATGCGTATGATGCCACGTGGCACTGAGTGTGGATCTCAGGAAGCGGTGAGAGCAGCCCTCTGTGGAACTAGTCAAGTTCGATTTCTGGTCAATTATAACACCCATGATGTTGATATTGGTGGAATGCAGTGATGCTTACAGCATTGAAATTCAAGATGTGGTAATTAGATTTTCTCTTATAAGTCAATTTATCAGGTTTTGTTGAAATATGTCCATTAAGTTCATAGATATTTTCTTTTCAGACAAATAGGTGAAAACTTTACTCTCCCTTCTTCATTGGTGAAGTAAACTTTTACACAGGCTGTCACACTCCCATCTCAGTCAGCAAAATTGAATCACAAGGAAAACACATCTCTTATTTCTTTAATGCAAATATAATATTCACATGTGAAAAATTACTACAAAATTCTGCTCACTAACTGATTTTCTTCACCTCAAAAATTTCTGAAGAATATAATGTGTTTCCAGTTCTGTGATGTACAGGACAGAATGGAAATGAACAGCCAAGACTATAAATTGAGTTTAGCCAATTTTAAAGGTCTATCTCATAAACAAAATGAAATGAAATTTAGTATTTTGCTGTGATGAATGATTTTGGTGAGAGCTATTGATTTCTAGTTAAGATAAATGTGGGGTCATGCAACTCTAGAAAAGTTATAATTTAATTGATGTTTATTTTAGTGTTACAGACCTTTACAAAGAGTGAGAAAGTCAGCCATCCCTCTGGGTTAGGATTTTCCTTGGACACATTTTCTGTCTTATGGAGCCAATATCATTTTGCTTAAATGTAAATCAGATCAAACTGATGTATGCTCTCATTTTTTTATATGATCGAACAGCAACTCATTTAAGGGCCTGGTGTCTTTAAATTTTTTGGGGGGCAATTGCAGATGTGTTGAACATTGTGTGTGGAATTTTTGAGTTGCAGTGTGGCCACACTCAGATGAAACATTGGGTGAAACTCAGTTACACCAGTCACCCTGTAAAATCAGTAAAGGTTTTTGATTAATTGTTTTTCAGCCACCCAAAGGCTTATTGACAGGGCACATGCTGTATGAATTTTTGATAGGTACTCCATATATTGTGAAATGAGGAATGGCTCTCCTCAGGCCTCTGTGTTAGGACTACTGCCCCTGTATATATACAAACATAATATACATCCATATATATTAATGAAGCAGACTTGTGCACACAGGGTGTAATTACAAAGTTTGCAGATGACATGAAACTTTGAAAGATACTAAGCAGTGATCAGAATATTAGCAGATATCAAGAGGGCATGAATAGACTAGTGAAATGGACAAATGTGTGGCAGCTGAATGGTGGTGCATATGTTCCATAGGTTAATTTTGGTGGAAAGAATGAAAAGGAGCAATACATATGTTACAATTTTAAAACAGGTTTAGGAACAGATACATCTGGAGGAATATATTATCAAGTCTTTGAAGGGGGCATATTGTAATTTAAAGACTGTTTAAAAAAAAAGCACATGGATTTATTAAATAAGAGATTCTGCAGCAAAAAGGAGTTCTGCCATGTCTGGTGTTGGCTGTTTGGAAGATCTAGCCAATTAATCTCATTCCCCAACTTCCCTAATGCTGCAAATTTGCTATTCTCAAATAAATGACTAATATCCTTTGAAAGTCACTACGGAATCTGATTCTGCAATATCGAATTGCGTGTTTTGGGTTTCAGCAACACTGTGCATGAAAAAATTGTCTGATATTTACCCTCAGATAATTTTTCCTTTGTTTTAAATTTATAACATCTTACCACCAATTCAAGCTACAAAAGCAATTTCTCACTACTTGCCTTATTTTCAGACCTACGGGTCTTTCCCTCACCTCCCCTGCTTGTAAAGAGTAAAACTCAAATTTTTCCACATAACTGAACTTCTTCATCCCTGGTGTCTCTTGGTAAATCTGCTCTCTACCCTCTTCAGGACCTTAACATTCTTTCTAAATACTCTGACTGAGGCCCAAGCAGTAAATTGTAAAGACTTAGTATTAGTTTGTGTGCCCAATAGTCACATTGACAAACTCGTGTCCCATACACACAGCCGCTAAATTTTGTTACAGAAAAGAAAGAGGCCACTCAGTCCATTTTGTCTGCATTAGCTCTCTGTACAAGCATTTCAATTAATGCAGTTCTCTTGCATTCTTCCCCTAACTCCACTATTCCTCCTAAATAACATTTTAATTCTGTATTGAATGTTTCATTGAATCTGGCTTCACCATACGCATGCAATGCATTCCAGACCACTGTTTGAAAAAAGATTTCCCACATGTGTTTTCTTCCTTTACCAATTACTCTAACATTTGTGTCTGCTCATCTTTGATCCTATCACACGTTTCTCCCTATTAACTCTCTCTGTTTCAATATCTTTATCAAATTTCATCTCTGCTTCTCTTCACAAAGGGAAACAGTCCAAACTTCTCAAATTATCTTCATAACTAAAGTCCCTTTTCCCTGGAATCATTCTATTGAATCTTTACCGTACTTTTTCTAATACCAACACTTTTTAGTACCTTTTCAATATACCTAACAAACTTCAGGTGTTTGTGAATGTGAACCTCAGATTCATCAACATTCTTGCATCTTAATTCATCATTGTATCATTTAAATGATACTGCTTCTCCAAGTTGTCTGTGTTGAAATATATCACTTCACACTTATCTAAATTCAATTGCTTCCATCACACGTCTACATATTTCACAAGCCTGTCTATATCCCCTTGCAGTCCTATTTACTACATCACAAACATTGTTTATCATTTATAAACTTCAAAATTATATTCAGTACATCCAAGCAAGGGTGAATTGAATGGTTTTTTTAGCAGTGAGATGCTCTGGTCTGGATTCGCTGTCTGAAAGGGTGATGGACTCAAACTCCATAATACCTTTCAATATTGAATGGGATAAATATGCATAATGGAAAATAATTGCTGAGCCATGAAGAAAGAGAAAAGAAGATAGATTAATGAATACGTTTTTGAAAAGTTGACTTTTCGAAACAATGGACTGAATAGCTTCTTTCAATGTTTTACCATTACATAATCCTACAGGAGCAAGATGAAGCCATTCAATCCCTCAAACCTGTTTGCTTTTTAATTATTCAAAGGTCAATTGATTTCTTAACTTCATCTATATGCCATAGTTCCATAGCCTAACAAAGAAATTATAATTTACATTCCCCAAATGTCTTGATTGATTCTTGATTTCAACAGCTTTTCACAGAGTCATAGAGTAATGCAGCATGGAAACAGATTCTTCAGTCCAGCGCGTCCATGCCAACCAGACATCCCAATCTGACCTAGTCCCATTTGCCAGCTTTTGGCCCAAATCCCTCTAAGCTCTTCCTATTCATATACCCATCCAGATGCCTTTTAAATGTTGTAACTGTGCCAGCCTCCACATTTCCTCTGGCAGCTCGTTCCATTCACGCACCATACTCTGTGTGAAAAAGTTACCGCTTGGGTCCCTTTTAACTGTTTGATTGTCACGTGTATCTAAGTACAGTGAAAAAATTTGTTTATGAGTAGTACAAGCAGATTATTGTAAGCAAGGATGTGCAGATCAAAAAGACTTAGACAGAAGCACACAGGTTACATTGCACAGGGTGTGCACTAGGCAAGATCAACATTAGCAAGGTCAGCATTATTTGAGGCTAGAGAGTACATTCATCAGCCTGATAATGGCTAGGAAGAAGCTGTTCCTGAATCTGCTTAAGTGTGTGTTCAGCTTCTGTATTTTCTGCCTGGTGGAAGAAATTGTAGGAGATCATGTTGATGATGTTGGCAGCCTTTCTGCGGCAGTGATCTGTGTAAATAGAGACCATGGATGGAAAGTTGGCTTCTGTGATGGCCTGGGCTATGTGAACCACCTTCTGTAGTTTCTTATGATCCTGGCAGAGCAGTTGCCGTACCAAGCTATAATGCACCCGGACTGTACACTTTCAATTGTGCATCTATAGAAGTTATGGATGTGCCGATCTTCCTGAGCAGCCTGAGGAAGAAGAGGCATTGTGGTGCCTTTTACTCTGTCATATGTATTTGGGAAGTCCAGCACAGGTTGGTGGTTATCATCACGCCAAGGAACTTGTATGTAGTGCTCTCTATTCTTGCAATCAATTTGATTCCATAGTGAAAAGTTGTGATTCCATTATGGATCTTGGAGATCACTTGCTAATTTGGACACATAACCATTATCCCTACTTTCTGTCTCCATCCTCCTAAGTAACATGTTTTCCAAAATGATTAGTTGCTTCACTTTCTATGCCCCCTCATTTTTGGTAACCTTTCACTTTCATGTGAAAAGTCATGCCTCCTAGAATGAGTAATACCTTGGAAAGAAGATATTCATGTTACATCTTTTAAGAAGTCCCAAAGTATTTCACAAGCAGCTTCACTACTTTCATAGTGTAATCAGTGTTTTGTGTAGGAATTGCAGTAGTCAATTTATGAAGGGCCGATTATCCTAAACACCAACTTGAACCAATCACCTAAAATTGATTGTGTGACATTGACTGGGGAGAGGCCTCTTGCATTTCTGTGATTTAGAGCCATGAGATACTTTACAGACTCCTAAGAGGGCAGACGTTTCATCCAATAAATAGCACTTCCTGCATATTACACAGACTTTTTGTGCTCAAGCCTCTAGAGTGGGACTTGAACCCACAATATTCTTATTCAGATGTGAGTTTGGTACCAGTGGGTGACACTATATGGACCTTATCAGCATGGCTAGCGCTGTCCTCAAAACATTCCACTAAATTTGTTCCACATAACATACCCTTTACAAATCCATACCATGCTTGTGACAACAATATCTCTGGCTTGAATGGAGATGAATGAAATGAACTCATGATTCAAGACCACACTGCTTTAAGTGACTGGCATATAATTTCAATGTAACTACCCTGCCCTATATTGGGTACATATATACATATGGGGAGAAATGGCTGCAATTGGAACAGTCCAGGGTAATAAAGGCATGGATAGGGGTTTCAGTGTCAGATATTGTACATGCATGCATCTGGCTTCCAGTTTGCATATTGGTTGTTTTCCAGCTGGTACCCTATGTAAAAATTGACTTTAGTCCATATTACCTGAATTGAATTTTTCATCTTATAGTATTCCTGCAATGTTCAGTGAAATATTTCTTCAGTGATCATCAGCTTTAAAAGCAGCAAACTGTCTACCACAGTGAATTGTCTTGTTAATTAGTAACTAAGATATTCTTGTATTTTGTAATCTCAGGTAGCTCAGGCCATTGTGAGATGTTGACTTTGCAGTGCCTGAGTGATCATATACTGTTTCATTCCATTTTACAACTGAGGCTGAACTAAGATACTTATCATTTTTTCTTCCTTCTCGTCACTTTCCTTGTTTCACACTTAGTCTCCGTGTATGTTTGTCACTATCCTTTTCGTTCTGTGTGTGAATAAGAAGGTTATTTTCACAGATTGTACCAAGAAGGCTGAACAAGCTAGCTGTAAATATTTTTGCTAAAATAATAAACCTGCATTTATGTGTTAGTAAAGTTCCTCTTTATAGTTCTTTTTAAATACCAGTCAGTGTAGGAAATGGCTTGTTCTCACTGTATAAATTGTATACCCAACCATGCATGATTTTTAAAATAGAAAACAGACTAGCTGTAATTTGATTTTACTCCTCATTAATAAACTATGTTCAGGTCTGTATTCAAGTAAAAATAAGAACACATGCTAATATTTCATTGGCTGTGCTATGATTTTCTGCCATAGTTACTCACTATAATTCATCCACTCTTACAGCAAGAGTGTTTCCTTTTGGGCCTTTTCTGTACGACTTCAGTATTTTACACCACTCTCATATCTTACAGCCTTCGTGGGAACTGGAGTAGGACATAGAGCCAGTGTATCAGCCATTCAGTGGGCTCTTAATAATCTCCATCCATAACCTCCATCTACACATCTTAGCTCCTTTGTCTTTAATAGCTTCATCAGCAACAATCTAATGATCTCAAAATTAATCAGTGAGCATCAACAGGTTTTCATAGGAGAGAGTTCAGCACTTCAATTACTCATCACATGAAGGATTATTTCCTAATTTATATCATTAAATGACTTGGCCCTGATATCTGATTTTAAAGTTATGTTCCTTTTACTAGCTTTCTTCATTAGTGAAAATAGCTTCTCTTTGTCTCTCCCAATTCCTTTCAAAATCATAAAAGTCTTGATTGAATCAAACCTTAAATGTTCAGTATTGCTGGGAATATGGTGGCTCAGTGGTCACAGAGCTAGAGACCCAGGATGATTCCACCCTTGGCCGACTGTCTGCATGGAATTTGCACAATCTTCCCATGTCTGCTGGGCTTTCCTCCTACAGTCTGAAAATTGCAGGTTAGGTGGATTGGCTATGCTAAATTGCCCATAGTATCCAGGGATGTGTGGGTTAGGTTGATTAGCATTGGAAATACAGGGTTACAGGATAGGATTGGGTTGGGGGCATGGGTTGGATCTGGGTGGGATGCTCTTTGAAGGGTTGTGTGGACTCCATGTGCCAAGTGGCCTGCTTCCACACTGTAGAGATTCTATTCTATGATACAAGCCTAGTTTATGTAAACATATCCTCACAAATTAGCTCTTGGAGATTTGATAGCAATCTGGTGAATCACCAAAGCCTATATGTACTTTCTCAGGTGCAGTGGCTAAAATGGCATTCCAGATGTAGTCTAACACAGATTTTATAAATGCCTAAAAAAGCTTCCTTTTATGCTATTAACCCGTTATTTTTTCACCTAACCACTACAATGTAGTGCTCCGTGGACATGGACACTAAATCTCTTGGACTTCCACATTCCTAGCTTCTTCCTGCTTAAATTATACTTGAAATACTTGCATACCTTTGGTCCAAAGTGGATGAGATGATACTTAACTACATTGAAACGCAACTGTCACAGTTTCATACACTCAATTAATTGACCAACTTAACTTTTTAAATTACATGCTCCTGTTTACAATACTTCTTCAGTTCATTTCTTGAAGGCAGTTGCAGCCCACAGTCCCACAGTCTTCACTATGGTTAAGGCAATGAGGCAGGGTCTGTAGCTACCCCAGCTGAAGCAAAGATCAAGCTACAAACTGTTGGCTCTAATATGATCCACATCAGTTGTTCTACCAACTTGCCTCCCCAAGAATTTTCTGTTGCAACATTCACATCCTTCCTGACTATCATGTCTTGAAGTGTGATTTGAACCCAGGGCTTCTGTGTGAAGAAAGGGAAGCTAGTCATTGCACACATAATGTCTGTTCCACTATTCACCACAATGCAATCTATGTGTCATCAGTAAACTTGAATATTTAGCTTCCTATTGTGTTATGTAGGTTATGACTGAACAAGTAAGTATTTGAGGAACTTGCACGACATCACAAATTACTTCCTTCCGATTCAAATACATTACCCTTATTTTCATCACTTACCTATATCTCATAGATGACTCCATTGAAGTTAAGTCTTCCACTTTTTCAGAATTTGGTTGGTTTCTGACTGAATTGGAGGAACCACAACTGAAACAAAGTAAAACAAAAATGCCTCATTTTGGCTGAAAGATATGCAAGTCTGCACCTCAAGTCCTGGTAAAACTTTGAGATCGAATTCCTACCAGTTTAGTGTACAGCATCTTATCTCAGTTTGTGATGAATTTATGTATTTTCCCACAAGCACACAGTTATAGACCACATCTGCCTCGCAGTGTTGGGGATTTTTAGTTGTAAGATGATATATCTATCTTCCATGGTGTATCCAGAGGCAGTCTTCGAGCTGTAAAAGGACAGTGTCCTCGATGTTTTACTTCTGTCCCTTTAGAGAGCTTGAGCATACATGTGCTGGTCTCCTTTTTACGAGTCTGAAAGGGACAGATAACTGCTGTCAACATTTCCATAAGTGAAAATTCCTCTTACATTGAGATCATTGGTTTGTTCAATAATACTTCAACAAGGCTTGTGAGTCTCCTGTAGAATTCCGTCTGGCTTACTCTGTGCAACACACTGTAAGATCAGTGAGCCTCAAATCCTTGAATTAAGATCAATTAAGAAAAATCATCTGGGGGAAGAAGATGAGATTTTCAGCTTGAAAATCTCAACAGCAGTAATCTTGTCTTTCAAAAAAAAACAGACTGCTGCCAAATTGCCTTCTATAATGCAAAGGTTGCTTCAGGGTTAAAAGGTTAGCCTGTTGATCCTCTTTATATTTCTATCAATTTTTAAAATGTTATCAGAAAAGTATGGAATGGGGAGATTGAGAAGTTCAAGTATAACTGAACACTTTGCTCACACATTAGGGCACCGTACTAGTTATATTATGACCCCTCTCCTTTGGCTTCTGACTATTTGAAGCTGAGTTCAGCAGTTGGAGTGCTATATAAACAATCCAGATTTGATGGTTTAGCCCATTCTCCTGGAAACCACAAGGAAATCACGTGTTCGTGGTTCTGTGAAAGGTTACCATGAGATGGTTTATTTTTGGATTGCTGAAATGCTATCGGTATCTAATTCCAACTGCCTGGATTTAAAGCCAAGCCGTTGCAAAGCTGCGTGCTGTGGTATTGGAGCAAACTTGGGAGCATCAGCTTGCGAGAGCGATCCTGCGGCAGTCGTGCGCTGGGAATCGCAAAAGCGATTCATCTGTTAGCGAATGATGCCTGCATTTTAAGAGGAGCCGGTCCCTTTCGCCAGGCGAATTCAGAGGGGCAAATTCTCATTTCAGAGTGTGCACCTGTAAATTACAGCTTTTCCACCGATCCCCATCGACGAAGTCCAAGCTGTATACTCAAGCGTGGGAGCTCCTATTTAACGGTGTCCATTCGATTATTGGGATGAGCTGAATGTGGCTTTGGAAACCCGGGGAGTGAGGTTTCGAAGAGCGTTCTTGTTTATTTGGGAGGCTTCTGATGCATTCGGGAGAATGATCTCCCGGACCCCGGTTGCAGTCCAGCTTTAAGCGTGCCCGGCTCTTTTTTGGAGATGTGGACGTTTATGATGTAACCAGATCGCTGCGATCTCCATCTCAGTTTGCTGGGGCTGCTTTGAAAGCCTGGCTGGCTGGGAGAGCAGCTTCAAGTGATGTCATCCTACTCCCGCCGAGCGAGAGCTGGCTTCGTTGCATCAGCACCCTGGACAGCTCCAAGTGCTGCTCCCTGCTGCCACTGACTGCGCCGAGCCCGGAGAGGCAAAACTAACGTGCACTTCAACTCGCCCCATCTCTCCTGCAACGCGTGGAGAAGGCCAGTTGACATACAACATCCTCCAATGGGTCTGAAGCATCTGAGGCAATGATTTCTAACTGATGCATTTTCTTTTTTTGCTCTCTCCCCCTTCTTCTGTTCAAAATGCATGCAAATTACATGGTTTTCTAGCCTGCAGGCTGGATTTGCAGAGAGGGGAACTACTTATGGATGAGCTGCCGCCACGCTCTCTCGACCACATTGCCCCGAGTAGAGGGAAACCAATCTCCGCTGTGTATTTTCGAATACTGCACAGATTTCCGATCTCAGTGTAAAACAAAAATTGCCCCGCATGTTTGATCCCGAATGCAACAGTAGCCCGGGTCAGTGAGAGTGGACTGTGGCCGGTAACTGATTTAAGGATTATTGGAACTGTGTGATCTCTGTAACGAGCGATGGCAAATGAACCAGTGATTCTCAATGTTTACGATATGGTAAGTATTAAACAGTAACCTTTTGATCGATTATAAATAAAGTCAATTTGGTGTTCGGTATATCCAGGAGTCATTGTTGGCTTTGCTCCTCCCCGGAGGTTGTTAAATAGCTCCATCGCTGTAGCAGGAGGAATAAAGCTGGCTTTTAACAGGTGGGATGATGTGCATTTGTATTGGATCGGAGAGTTACATGTAGCGCTTTTCTAATGTTGGATGAATACTTCTTTCCTTAAAGTTGAAATGTAACGACTTGTCTTGTAAATTCATTTTGCACTAATTACTCCTGTGTGTCATATGGTTACATTTGGTAAAACAAAAGTGTTAATGGCTTTACTTTGTGACATTAATGTACGGGGAATTGCATTTGTGAAACTTCTGCTACTTTAAATCTGGCAGTAATAGATGTTCTAACCTTTTTGTACTTGTACATTATCAAATTGTGTGGAATGCAAATGACAAATCTTTTAACAATGTATACAGTGCAGTAGTAATTCCAATAACAAATAATTGTGTGACTTCCTCATAATGACAGTGAGTCACCCTTAGCATTTCTGAGGCATTAGTGGTTGGTTTAGGAGCAAGTATTGGCAGAGACTGCCTATGGAGTTGCGCCCTGACCTTAACTCGAAAAGTTGAAGAGAGGAAAAAAGTGCTTGTAAAAAGTTTCAATTTGAAACTCGACATCCAACTGTAGTGTCAAGGATGCAATCTTGATTTGGGATTTAAGTGATAAACTTGATTTACTATAAGGTGTGATTGCTAACTTGCAACAACTCGTAATTTCTTTTCTTGATGATATACAATAGTGTGATATTTTATCATAACACACAGGGAAATTAATCTCCAGTGCACAAGTCCAGTCATTTGACTGGGTTCTAGTCAAAGCAGTTATTGGTACTGTCTTGTGCACTGTGACACTGTAAGCATCTAAACCTGAACATGGTAGATAACAGTAATTAATTTGTTTATATTAATTATTAAGAGTAACAGCTTTGGCCAGTGACCAAAAACTTTAAAACACTCTAGGGCTGAAGTGTCATACTTAATCCTTCAGGTTTCTCTTTCTTGCTTGTAACAGACTTCCATCACACTGCAGACACTGTATAAACATTCATTCAAAATTAAATTAAATATCTCAATTTGCTGCTTTGAAGCTATAGAGTTAGGGTTTGTAAACACGTATAAAATAAAAGGGTATGCCCTGTCCACAGACATGCCAGAAGCTTGATTTCAGTTCAAAATCTACAGGAGCCTTTCCAAGTATTCATTTCAGTTTTGGAACGCCTATTGGTTAAAGCCCCAAGACACCTTGCATACAATAAAATGTCCTGAGACATTTGTAGAAACATTATCAAAAAAAAATAAAATTGGGCTCTTTAAGGAGATGTTAGAACAAGTGATACACTTTTAGGGAGCATCTTAAAGGAAGAAAAAATGTCATAGAGATGTGTCGGGAGACAATTTTAGAATTCTGGGACTCAGCAGCTGAAAGCATGATTGTCAGTGATGGTGTAATTAAAATTGGGATGCTCAAGAAGTCAAAATTAGAGGAACACAAAGATATTGGAGGTTTGGAAGAGATTAGAAAGATAAGGAGGTATAAGTTGATAGAGATTTGAAAACAAGGAAAAGAACTTAGAGAGTCATAGAGACATACATCACAGAAAAAAAACCTTTCAGTCCAACCAATTCATGACGATCATGTTTCCAAACTGAACTAGTCCCAACTGTCTGTGCTTGACCCATACCCCAGGAAACATTTCTTATTCATGTATAAATCCAAATGTTTTTTAAACATTGTAAGTGTACCCACATCCACTGCTCCATCTGGGAGTTCATTCCACCCATGAACCACTCTTTGTGTCATACCTTTGCCCCTCATGTCCTTTTTAAATCTTCCTCCTCTCACCTTAAAATATGCCCCCCAGTCTTGAGATCCCTCACCCCATGGAAAAAACCCTTGCCATTCACTTTATCTATGCTTCTCATGATTTTATAAACTTCTATAAAGTCACCCCTCAACCTCCAATGCTCCAGTGAAAAAAGAACAAGCCTATTCAGTCTCTTCTTATATCTCAAATCCTCCATTACTGGTGACATTTTGGTAAATTTCATCTGAACCCTGTCCGGTTTAATAATATCCTTCCTATAATAAGGTGACCAGCGCTGTACACAGTACTCCACAAGACGCTACACTAACGTCCTGTACAACCTCAGCATGACATCAAACATAACCTCAACTTCCGAAACAATGTCTTGTTCAACTAACAACCATTGTAGATCAGTGAACATAAAGGCAAGAGTAAATGAATTGAAGCAAGTTAGGATATGGCAGCAGAGTTTGGATTGACTGAAGCTTGAAGAGAGTGGGGTACTGAAATTCTCAAGTCCGGATGTGAGGAAGGCATGGCTGAGCACCTCAGGAACTGAGATGAACTGAGGCAGATGTAGAATCAGGCTACGATATCTGGAGGCAACAGGTGGTTTTCATGTTCGGAGGAATGGTGGTCAAAAGCTGAACTGAGGTATAACAACATTGTGAACAATCAGATTTAACCTCAGTTAATTGCCAGTTCAGGAGATTGTGAGGTGGGAAGAGGGTTTGTGACAGTGTCCTAAGGCAATACTGTGGTCTCCCCTTTATTTGTTTGGAGGAAATTTTTACCCATTCAAGACAGGATGCTGGACAAGCAGCAGAACAAATAAGAGTGAAGGGATCGCGAGAGATGACGGTGATCTAGAAGGACATGTCTTCGGCATTTAATAGAATCTAATAAGAATTTGAATGATACAGTTGTGAGAAAGCATGTAGAAATGTAATAGTGAAAGACCGCGTATAACACCGTGTGAGCTGCAGAGACAAGGGTGTGGGAGTAGGAAGAAAAGATATTGCATGTGACTCAGTAGCAGAATTAGGTGGATAAGGATGGAACCAGGCAAGTATAATCCTACTCAGTGAGAGCCATTGGAGGAGGTCAACAATGTCAAAAGCAACATACAGGTTGAGGGGTTGATGAGCCTCAGTTTAATACATCCATATTTAGATAGGATATATCTTGTGATTTTGACAAGGATTATTTAGTTCTGTTTAAAGACGTTAAACTTGAAGTTTAAAAAAGTACAAACTAACATTCCCTCTAATTCTTTTCGAGTCCAGGGGTAATTTATTTATGTTCACAACGCCTTAAACTTTCTGTGCAGTCACGGACATCCACATTGGAATTGTGACGGGGATTTTTGGTTGCTGCTGCAGAGCTTACTGCAGAAAGGAAAGGCAAGGATTTGGAAGGTGTCAACATTATTGAAGGCTTGGGCCAGGAAGAGGAGGTTTGACTTGGGTTATAATTTATGAGGACAGAAGTACCGAAGATAAATTTTATGTTAGGAGTTGTCATGACAGAACCAGAATAAAGGGAATTCTTAATAAGATTAGCTAATATGGACGCCAGGAAAGAAGTTTAGTGTGGACCAGGTGGAGTGAGGTGGAGGTGGATCTTATGGAAACAATGAGGTGGAATAAAGCATTTGTGGACAGAGAGTCATGAGTTTCTTAACACCTACTGCAAGTGAGAGGAGTTTATAAAGATGGTTCATAATGGAGAATAAAGCAGTGAATTACTTTTGCACCCCAGAGTGATCCTTTAGAAATTATAGACTCAGTACAAAGTGGAATGTCTAATTCAATTTTTAGTTGTGTAAAATCTCAGTCATTTTTATTACTTTGACCATCAAAGACATTAAAACAATCATACCCTCCTGTGGTCTTGTTGTACTTGAACAGTGAGTTAAATATCTGTGGAGAATGGATCTGTCTGTTCTGATACTATCAAGCTCATTGTGATATTGATTTGTGCTCTGAATAGATCCAGGGATTGTACAGTAATCAGGCATAAAACATCAAAATTGCTGAGCTCATAAATTAAAGGGAAAGGAAGTTCAGTTTTTTTTTATTCACAGTGCCCATGTTTTTTACAGATTAAATATTCAAAAGCAAATAAAGAACTGCGACCATAGTTTGTGAGTTGAAAAAACTCTGTGTTATACCTCATTTTTGAATGCAGGCATGTTAGATGGTAAAAAAAAGAGATGTTGTAATATTAGTTTCACTGGAATCATAATCTAGGGGCTCAGATCAATGCTTTATGAAGATGGGCTCAAATCCTTCTGTGACAGCTGATACCTAAGCAATCATTATATGAACTCATCTGGCTCATTAATGTCCTTTAAGGAAGTAAATTTCCCATCCTACATTGGTCTTATCTACATGTGGCCTCAGACCCACAGCAATTGATTGCCTCTTAACTGCCCTCTGAAATGACCCAGCATGCCTCTGAATTTAAGGGAAATTAGGGATGGCAACCACTGTTAGCAATGTCCACATCCCACAAAAGAATGAAGGAAAAAGATATAAGCTGAGGTTATGTAACTCTGTAAAAAGGATAAATTGCACGTTACATACAAATAGAAAATTATGTTTCTACAGAACTGTTTAACTCTACAAACAAGGTATGTAATATAATGCATATGAATAAAATTATATTATGAAGAACATAATGATAAATATTGCTGCAAATAACGTTTTAGTGACCATATCGACATGGATGGCAGTATTCCTCTAAAAACAAGACGCTTATATTTGCATTCCCCAATCACAAACTGCTTCATAACTCTGTTTACCACTCAGCTCTCTCAGTCCAACAACAGCTCTTATGATTGAGCAATTAGAACGGACCATTTAATCAGTAAAATGGGTTTCATATATTCTTTGTATATCAATTCATATGGTTTAACTTTAAGAAGAACAGAATTAAGCTCCCTTGTAAATTGTAAATGAGCTATCCTTGCACTGAATAGCCTGTTATGGCTTTTCATGTGCTGAATCTGTCTAGCATTTTTTCCTATTGTCCGATTCTGATTTCTTAATGCTACTTCACATGATCTGTGGTACCAGGAGTGCCTCTGTCAGAACGATGTAAATGATGTTCCATATCTATTCAAGGCAAAGGTAGCTCATTTTCAATTTATACGGGAACTTCATTCTGTTCTTCTTAAAGATAAACCATACGAATTAATGTATTCAGAACATTTAGGTGGCATGGCCGTTCAATGGTTAGGACTGCTGCCTTACAATGCTAGGGACCTGTGTTAGAGTCCATCCTTGGGTGACCGTGCAGAGCTTGCACATTATCCCCGTGTCTGTGTGTGTTTCCTTTGGGTGCACCAATTTCCATCTGCAGTCCAAAGATGTGCAAGTTAGGTGGATTAGCCATGTTAAATTGCCCGTAGTATCCAGAGATGTGCAGGCTAGGTGGATTGGCCATGGGAAATACAGGGAAGGAATAGGGCGTGTGTCTCCGTGGAATGCTCTTCAGAAAATCAGTGTGGGCCAAATGGCCTGCTTCTACAGATTTTATACAGGCATGGTTATGATTTGCCATTCATCATGTCAAAGTACAAAGAGATTGTTGCACATCAAGTTTGGAAACTGTGCAGGGAGAAATGGTCAAGAGACATTGTCAGTTGTTTGATGGTAACATGCTGTTTCGTGTCAAAACAGATACTAATTGGGAATGATGCAAATAACTCAAATGGGATCTGCAAATGAATACAGATGACTTCATAGAAATAGGAGTAGATGTAAGCTATTCTACACAGCAATATCTTGCACAGTCTTTACCGCCAATAAAATCATGGCAGATCTTGTATCTAACTGCATTTTCATAGACCTTTCACATTCCCTCTCATTAATTAATATACAGCCATACTGACCATACAAACAGCAATACGTGCCATCTGCTCTTTATGAAAAGATGAAAATCCCTTTGGTTGCTTTCTTTCAATCATTTTGTAAATTGAGTGGCAGGATATCCTCAGGACACTCATTGTTGTAAAATTATATATGTGTTCTTTTAGAATAATTTTTAAATCTTTTCTTTAAGAGATAAGATGGGTTATTATCCTGTTATCCAGTGACACCCAGTTTGGGTTCCACCTGGCCCACTCAGCTCCTGATCTCATTACAGCCTGGGTTCAAGCATGGACAAAAGAACCGAATTCCAGAGGTGAGGTGAGAGTGATGGCACTTAATGTCAAGGCTGCATTCGACCGATTGTGGCATTAGGGAGCCCTGGCAAAACTGGAATCAATGGGTTTCAGGAGGCAAACTCTCCAGTGGTTGGAGTCATACCTGACATATAGGAAGATGGTCATGGTTTTGGGAGGTCAATCATCTCAACTCCAGGATATTTTTGCAGGAGTTCCTCAGCATAGTATCCTAGGGCCAACCATCTTCAGCTGCTTCATCAATTATCTTCCCTCCATCTCAAAGTCAGAGGTGGGGTTGTTCGCCGATGATTGAACAATGTTCAGCACCATTTGTGCCTCCTCAGATACTGAAGCAGTGACATTCATGCGACACAAATGCCAGGCAAAGAGCATCACCAATAAGAGACAATCTAACCACTGCCCCTTGACATTCAGTAGTGTTACCATCATTGAATCCCCCACTATCAACATCCTGGGGGTTACCATTGACCAGAAACTCAACTGGACTCACATTAACTAAGTGGCTACAAGAGCAGGCCGGAAGCTGGGAATACTGCAATGATTAACTCATCTCTTGACTCCTCAAAGCCTGTCCACCATCTACAAGGCACAAGGCAGGAGTATGAAGGAATGCTCCCCACTTGCCTGGATGGGTGCAGCCTCAACAACACTCAAGAAGCTCAATGCCATCCAGGGCAAAGCAGCCCGCTTGGTTGAGACCACATCCACAAGCATCCGCTCCCTCCAGCACCGACACTCAGTAACAGCAGCGTGTACTATCTACAAGATGCACTGCAGAAATTCACCAAAGATCCTCAGACAGCACCTTCCAAACCCACAACCACTTCCATCTGGAAGGACAAGGGCAGCAGATATATAGGAGCACCACCACCTCCAAGTTCCCCTCCAAGTCATTCATCATCTTGACTTGGAAATATATTGCCATTCCTTTATTGTCGCTGGGTCAAAATCCTGGAATTCCCTTGCTAATAACATTGTAGATCAACCCACAGCATCAGGAATGCAGCGGCTCAAGAAGACAGCTCACCACCACCTTCTCAAGGGCAAGTAGGGATGGGCAATAAATGCTGGCCAGCCAGTGATGCCCACATCCCACAAAATGAATAGGGACAAAAAGACACTGTAATTATAATGTGATTTGAGCATAATTTCCCTCACATGGTAGTTTTGGTTGATATTAGAGGAACATGATCTGCATTGCTTTTCAATGCCAATGTTCCCTAATTGAGGATTCAGCCAACAGAATGTAAACAAAAATATAATATGGTATATTTCTCAATAGAGGTAGCAACATGCTCAGATTGCCTCACAATATTATGAGTACTAGGGTTTTTTAGAATTATTTTAATGCATTATATTTATTGTGCACTTCGAATCCTTCTGCTTCAGTAATTGCTTGCAGCACTAATTTGTACAATGTACAATTAAATCTTGTTGTATTCACGTGACCTCCACCACTGTTGTAACTTACTTTCACTTTGGATGTGTTAGTTATTAATGACATAATGTGAAACATTATGTCAGAGGTGAGAGGATAAGATTCAGTGAATTTTCAGAGCTTTTAAAGAGCCAGCTGCTGTCATAGCAGCAAAGAAGAAGGAAATCTGCAGTTGCAACTTTGAGGTGAGTTAGAATAGCTGTAAATTTGCACTCCCTGCTGCTGTGGAACTGAGAGGTATTATGAGACAGAATCAGGAATTAAATAAAAAGTCTGAGTAAGTGCGCGTAGCAACCATGCTTCAAAAACAGAGTACCCCCAGCAGTATTGTAGCTTAGATCTCACTGAAGTCCAGTAAAAACATACAGTAGAAATTTTGATGGATTTTGAAATAGACTTTGAATTCCATATTAATATTACCTGTGAAGATATGCATTCAGCATCAAAACTTGTCATACAGGGAGATGATTGATCAGTATTGGATACATTTTGTTGAATCTTGAGAGTTTGAATAACTAAAAGAATACCTCATCAGTGCTAAGATGGTCTTAGTCATAAGACAGCACACTGCTGAGAGAAGAGAAATTTACTCTTAAGTAAACTACCTACATGTGCAGAAGCTCTGAGATTATGGATCACCAGCTAGAGAATATTAATGAGAGAACTGAGAAAACTTGGCACCATGTTGAGTGAAATTCCAGGCTGGATGTAAATAACATGTTGGAAGAAAGAAACAAATATTTGCAGAAGAGCTAACACAAAGATCAAGGCCAGAAGACAGAATGTGAATATTGTCTAGGGCACCACACAAAAGACATTTCCAGCATGGGGAAAGCATTTCACTAAATTGTAAGAAATTGATGATTTTGCACACAGATGTCCCCAGCTAACAAAAGGAAAAGGAAGCCGAGAAAGATGACTATTGGAGAGATATCTGCTGATGATTCTGATTAATCACTTGACCCCATGCAACTGTTGACACTGTTGATTCTAAACATAATCATCCCTTATGGCTGTTAGAATGGTGAATGCAGAAAGACAGCATCAAATGAATCTAAAGGATCATGTAGATACTGGTGCTTTGTGCACCATGAGCTTCACAGAATGAGGCCCTCAAAAGTTGAGGTTGTATGATGGAATGATTTCCAGGTAGTAGATATGAAACAAAATCCACTCCCCACAGCTGAATTAAGTCTAGTGCTTGGACTGAACACTACGTGTGCCAGAAGAGATTTGTAGTGTTTTGCAGATGATTAAGCCACTGACTGCTAACAGATCCTAGAAGATTACAAAAAGGTTTATAGGTCTTGGGTGCCTTGCTGGTGAATATTGTTTCAACACAAATGAGCGTGAAAGAGCAACTCAGTGTTGCTGGGGAGAGTTCCATCTAAAGGATCTTAAATAATTCTTTAAAGAGATTTCACAATACATGGAAGAAATGTTATCATAATTTGACAGAGCAAAGTTCTTTACTATCATTGATATCTGGTTACTGGCAAGTGAATCTTGATGAAAGCTGCAGCTTTCTCACTACATTTTGCATGCCATTCGGAGGTTGCAGGTGGTTGTGCATGTGGTTTGGTATTTTTACTTCTGAAGACAAGTTAACAAAACAAACAACATGGAATAGTCCACTATCTTCCCAGAGAGGAAGGTATTGTGGTGATCTGTTGTGATAGATATAGAGAGACAACAGAAGAAGCCATTGAAGGTAACAGTCATAATTTAGTGTAACTGTTGGAGAGAGTTTACCAAGTAACCTGAAGCTAAAAACAAAGATACAACTGAAAATGCTTGAAGTCAAGTGCAAAGATCACATACTGACAGAAAAATGATGTTGTCTTGATTCTGACAAGGTGAGGGCAGCAGCAGTGATGCAGTGACCAACAGATGTGGAAGTAGTGCAAGGATTTGTTGGATTCATGAACTATCTACAAAGTTCTTCCTTACTTTATCATTTGAGTATGAAGTGCACTGCTAAGGGTATGCATTGGTATTAGGACACAACAAAAGAAGTAGGTTTTACTTAGATCAAAATACAATCAATAACAGGTCAACATGCTCTGTAAGTTGTCAATCAAATGCGACATCAAATTTTGAAAGCGGAACTGATGAGAATTAACGCACAGTTTTGCTTATAAATGATCATTTCTTTGTTGACCGTGTAGGTCGGGCAGGAAACACAACACGTGAAACACAAAGATAGCAAAAACTGCAGGTTCTGGAGTCAGAGATAACAAAGTGTGAAGGAACACAGCAGGCCAAGCAACATCAGAGGAGCAGGAAAGCTGATGTTTTGGTTTGGGACCTGGGTCCCAAATCGAAACGTCAGCCTTCCTGCTCCTCTGATGCTGCCTGGCCTGCTGTGTTCATCCAGCTCTACACCTTATTATCTATTTTCAATATTTATTAATCTGTTAACATCCAAGATTATGGCTATTAAATTTGCTGTGCAACCTTAAGTTGCAATTTAGGGAAGTTTCAGCTTTACATTATGAATTACAAATGGATGTTGGTAGAAAAATCGTGTCTTCCTGTAAAAGTGATTATGGCTAAAAGAAAATGTTTTATGAATATTGTGTCACTGTAAATAAAATATACATATAAAGCATGTTAAGTAACAAGAAACAGGCTGAAAAGTGATATAACTGCTTCAGAGATAGTACGAACTGCCAATGTTGAGAATCTGAGATAATAAGGTGAAGACCTGGATGGACACAGCAGGCCAAGCAACATCAGAGGAGCAGAAAAGTTGACTTTTTGTGTCTGGACTCTTCTTCATAAATTAATTGTAGATTCCTAAGAAATCCCAATTACTCTTCAAGTAATCTTCATGTCCATCTGGATACACTTTAGTTTACTCCTAAAAATACAGATTCTAGGCGAAATGGATTAATTGAAAAGTGTCATACCTCTGTTAAGTGGGGCTGATTATATAATGTGCATAAGTGTCAAGTACATTTATTCAGGGGTGGTGTCAGGAAACAATTTTTCATAAGAATTAATGAGATTGGGAACAGAGATCTGGAACACTGTCCTCCAAAAGCTGTTGAGGCTAGTTCCATTTATGCTTTAAAACTGAAATTGAAAATTTTCTTTAGGTGTGTGTGTTAGATATTCTATAATCCAGCTGGATAGTGTCAAATCTAGTTGAATCGCAGTTGACTAGAAGCGCTGGATGGTTGATTTCTATTTCTGTGAGTGTCACAGGTCTGTCAACTGGACGTACATAGTATTGAAAATTATGGATAAACATGTCATAAATAAAGGAGCCACGATTGAATATGTTAAAAACTCACCCATTAACATCACTGACATCAAGGTACACACGAGCATTAGATTGTTTGTGTATTCGAGGTTAGTGTCAGATTACTCCAGGGGTCTGTTCACATTCATGCACTGGCTTGGATATTCATTCAATTAATTTGTAGATTCCTAAGAAATCCCAATTACTCTTCGAGTACGTCTTTACGTCCATCTGGATACACTTTAGTTTTCTCCTAACAATACAAATCACACAATCTCGGCGAATTGTATTAAGCGATATTGATCATTCACAGCCAGATGGGAAAAAAAACACAGGTATATGAGAACAAGCCAGGATATGTTCATAAAATCAGCAACTCAATTATTTTGCTGTTTCCTTTTTTTACCCACGATGAACGGGGCTGGAACAATTGCCTTTATGTTCTTGATCTGTTCTACAGGAAATGGCGCATTTTATGCTTAACAAGCTTCATCAAAATAGGTGACTAAGCTGCCGGCTTTTGAAATAAGCCTAATGCAAACGTCTTCTATAAATAAATAATGATGCATCCATCCCACAAATATGCACCTCTTGAACCTGTTTCCTTTGTAGTTTGTAGAACTTGAAAAATGATTTCTGCCTGTACGTATGGAGCTGTTAACATCAGTCGGTCACCCGGGGAGGTCATAGTCAGGAGCTCAGTATTTTGGAGAATGGGTCAGCCCAGTGCGGCCAGTTTTGGAAGTTGGCTGGACAGACTTACTTATATCAGTTAGATGTCTGGTCTGTCATCTCTTAGGGCTGCCAAGTCACTCAGGGAGGGTTCTATGGTCAGTCCCATTCACTAAAAGTCAAAGGGGCATCAAGTGCTTTGCAGGGAACCCTTCAAAACTTCATTGTGAGTACTGGAGGCAGGATACTGTTTTAGACTTGCCAAGGAAGAATCTCAATATATTGTGTGTGAGTGTTTGGGGTGTGGAGTAGGACCTGGAGAAGCTCAAACCTGATAGGATTGATGTAGACGGCTACCAAAAAGGGATTGTATACGTTTGAAGGTTCACCATTAGTAAGAGGTTGAGCATGACTCTTGCTGCTTCCAGGAGCAACTACTGTTCCAGTTCATTGTGCTGTAAATAACAAGTACACATTGGAGCTGAGACTGGTAGCACCACACCTGGAGTGTTTCATTCTATAAGACTGGGAGTTTTAATTTTAAATTATAAAAGGCCCTTTAAGAGCATTACACTGACACCTAGACAGTCCAAGGAAACCATACCTGCTAGCAATATGTGAACTTTAGGCATGAACCTCCCGTGTGCAGGTGAAATCCTTGCCCCATTCTCTCTTGATTGTATTACTCATCATTACAAACCTATCCCATTAATGGCTGCGATGTGCAAAGGTGTTTTGTGGCCTGTAAAGATTCACCCCAGTTGCCAAAGTTGCAATCACCTTACAAGTTCTCAGAACAGCACATGGTGCAGGAGCTGCTTAGATCATACCTTGCAGCCTAGAATCTCATGTAAAGCTCACATAGAACCTAAGGATGACTGGACTCTGTGCCTTCAATGCTTGGGCTGTACAGACACTCACTCACACAGCTGATGCGAAAAAGTGAGCATATATTTACTGACATGTGAACGTATTTACAATGAAGTTTCACTCATGGCACCTATCTGCCCTCAGAAAGTCTACTTCTTTCTTGCCTTCCGCCTATGAGAGCATGGTGCAGGATCTGGGTTCTGCAGAGGGAGTTCTCTGTACAGTGGAGCCCGTTGGCCTTGGAGTTTCGGCTGCACGACACTGGGGGCGTTTGTGTCTCGACTGCTCCAATATACTGAATGGGAATGGAATGAGGACCAGCATCCACCCTCATGCTAACATAATCATTTAGTTCAATAAATACAGATTGTGTTTGCCACATGGGCACCTGGCACATGCTGCCGATGTACGATTGATATCTAGGTGTGCCATATGGAAGGATGCCCATCCTGTTTGAACAGGCTTCTACTGACAAGATTGATGGCAGCCTGTCTGTGTGTCTGCCCAAAAAAGTGGCAGTACTGATGGCCTCCTAATAGCTGAAGGATCAGCAGACCAACAGGCGTGATATAGCAAGGCAAGGCGTGGATACAGTGAGCATACAGCTCATGAGAGAGCGCAGAGCAATTGAACAGCCTTGAGATGCAGCTCTGTTGCTTCCTCAGCATCCTACAAGTGAATTGAAGAGGTGGCCTGAGGATTTTGTAGGGCTGGCAAATATCAAGATACCAATGTCTGTGGGCAAGGGATATGTGTGACTTGTGCTCATGGACATTGCCCTGAAATGCTTTCTTTTTTGCTCTGAGCAACATGGAATCTCCTCACATCCAGGTACCTGCTCTGACATCCATTTCAGAGATCCCTGATATTTGGTTTGTTCTGTGAATTTGTGAAACTGCATTTTAATGAGCTGAGATGTAAGTTGTTTAATGACCTATAACCCCTCTTTCTTGGCAACTCGCTGTTGCCCAGCGAGAATCTTACCTCACTGCCTTACTTAAAAAGTGCAGTGTGTTGTTGATGACATTGAGGTAAACTTTCACATGTGACTCTGTGACAAATGTCACCATAGCTCAGATCATTCAGATCCTTATAATATTTTGACCCTAAAAACATTTTTAATGTGCATGCTCACTAAACATTTTACTGCAAAATGAGTCAATCAGTGGAATGGCAGAGGATAACAGAGAGAAAATAGGGTAAAATAATTAGAGGACATCAGAAGTTATAAACCTGTAAAATGTTTAATAATTTGATGACTGTTTATATTAAGCTGCCTCAGAATTAGTCCCAATTGAAATGTAGTCCAGAAGTGGGTTTAGTTGAGGCACTCAGCTTGCAAATTACATATAATTTGCCCACATTATCTACTGAATGCTTTTTTCTTAACATAGTTTGGAGGTGATTTTTTTTCAGCTAATAAAAGGGCTCTAAGCTAATGAGACATTTTTAGTAGTTCCTGCAAAATGCCAACCTTTGCTAGTTTGCACGAGATACAAGGCAAAAAATGCTCGGCTCAAAGCCTCTTCTACTTTGTGTTGGCTTGACTTTTTCTTTGGCACAGTATTGGAAGCGTCGATTTGGGTTCAAAGATCCCAATATTCAGATGGGGGTTGAAGCCTCATCTTAAGACTTGGCAAGCTCTTCTTAATTGCCAGAAAACAGAGAGACACCACTGACCTAAGATTAGACTCCGAAGATTCAGGTCTAATGAAACAACAACCACAAAACTGCCATGACAGACAGCAAATGTGATTGATACATGACTTGACTTAGATCTACATTATTATAGCACCTACCCCTGAAACACATATGGCTGCTTATGTTAAGATACAACAAAGGATTTCAGTCTGAAGCATCGTGACCTTTTCTGGAACATTGATTTTTTTTGTTTCATTTATAATTAGATTTAGTAAAAGACTTTGAATACAGATTGTTTCTTATTAACAATAGTGATAATGATGCTATATTTAATGGAAAGGTAAATTTTATATTTTGGGATTCCTAAAATAAATTTGAATTAAACAAATTTATCAAATTCTTTCATGCTGAATTAATTGGCATCAGCAGCTTATCAGGGTGGATATTGCAGGCGACTGCCATGCCCTGTGATTTGGTGGGGAGCGCTTGTGGGAAAGAGATAGACACCATTTGAGTTTCTAATATTCTGCTGGAAAGTGCAGGCAGAATTAGGCTTCACTTTGCTATTTGTCACTGCTCAACAATGAGGCACTCAGAGATAAAATGTAACCACCTGGACAGGGCATTCGAGAGATGATGATGCTGATGCCTCAGATAGGATTCCACAAAGGTAAGACTGTAGAAGGTGAATCAGCACTGCAGTTTTGACTTCAGCACTGATGTTGACCATAATTTTGAGCCAGATCTGTTCCCCAGCAGTGTCCCTCCTCCTGACCCTGTAGGTTCATCCAGGGGGCACTTCAAACTTACCAACGATTAGATAATGTTCTTGGGCTAGTGTGTTAGAAAGCTGTTTTGTAACTAAGGTTATAATGGCATCGAAGTTTCCTGTGTCTTCTGGTTGTAAATGATTAAATATGAATTCCTCATATAGAATCATCTGCAAATTTCCCCAGTTTGCCTTCAGCTTCTAAATCCAAGTCTGCACTCTCAAATTCCTTTGCGCTCTGATGTCACTCCCCTAAATGAGTATTTAACTTTTCCTGCCCTTCAGCCTGTTTCATGTCAAGTCTTTGGGCTTTATTTGCGATAAGCACAGCTTTTACTTTAATTAATGACTTTTGACATGGATGCCTTTTGGAAATGCATCACATTATAGGATTTACTATAATCCATGTAATTTGTCACTTTGTCAGAAAAGGTGAAGAGGTTGATAAATTAGAAACCTCCCTTTCTTTATCATGACTGCTAATCAGATTACTCTTACATGGATTTTATTTTGTATTTACATTTGCACATTTATCCTGTTGTTTTAAGTGAAATGGAAGTAAGTCTATGTCGGTGTGTTGTGTACAACTTGTTGGAAATTGTGGGCATTATGCCAGTCCATTACCAACTCACTTGTGCATGCCAGTGTCCATTGGCTCTCTCATGAGTGATTGACAGTGTCTTATTACAGGGAGAAGTGAGGAAATCTGTTACCCAGAGGCCGAAGAGGCCTTTTGAACTGGGCTGGAACCAGGTAAATGGAGAACTGTAGTATAAACTGAGATTGCAGCTGTACCAGTGTATGGTACGACTCTTCTTATGAGTACTTTTCACACTAATGGACTGGCATACCCTTAGAAACTTGACACTTTCTTTGGAAATTGTTGGGAACATTCATCAGACTTTCTTTGCTCTATTTTAAATTAGGAACAGGGCATAACACATCAGCTTTGCACTATGAATTTAGTACTTCATGATGTTTTGAATAACGTATAAATTTTTTTACAATTCCAATATTTTGAATGTCACCATCCTCTTTCTCAGGTGAAATGTGCAACTTATGGTCATGAAGAGGTTTATAAGAAATAACGTATAACTTTTCAGCCGATTGACCAGCACAAAGCAAGAGCAAATAATGGTCTATTTCTAATCTATCATGCCTAGCGAGACTTAATAGTTGTTGGTCACAATAGACCAGTAAAACAGTAATTTGGTAATAAATTTTGAAGTACAATTTAAGCGCTGCTTTTGCTAAATATCTTCAGCGTGAATTGTTATAAATCAAATTTATTTTGTACGAGATGTACTGTTGCCTGTTTTACAGAGAGTTGGCTAAAAGAGATTTTTAAACAAAAATAAACAATTAAATCCCCAGGTCAATGGACAAAAGAAGTACTGCTTTTGTTGTTAAGTTGATCTGTAAGCCGAAAATACAATGTAATATTGCTCAGGAGAATGACCTACTATACATGACTGTTGTAAACATCTGACTTTTTAGCGAGCGTAAGTTGCAAGCTTGTTTATTTAATCTTTAGTGTAGATTGTCCGCTGTCACAAAAAGGCTTTGCTGTTTGGACAGTTGAAGTAAATTACCAGCCAAGGGGTATGATCATCCTCTGCGATGTATCATATAGTGGGGAGGATGGGGAATGCTGGTGGTGAGTTGTGGAGTAGAGGTGCTGGTGTTGGGAGGCAGTGCAATAATCAACTGAAACCAGTTACTGATGACCAGAAACCGTGAACTGATCAGCTGGGACTGGAATTCATAATTAAACATATTTTGATGTGAGTATAAGTTATTGCAATAAAAGTAATGAATAATAAATGCACATTATAAATAATAATAATTGAGCATGCAAATCATTCGGAAAGAGCTTGGGGTCTGCAGTAATAAGCCGCTAGAGCTGATAATGAGCCCTATTCAGATCAGGACAGTCCTGGAACCATTATATCCACTGCACATTGATCGTTCTAAGCTGCCACCTGCAACTCATGATAGTCTGACCTGTAGTTCTATTCTTACAATTTGTCTATATACCTTCATACAATTGTATAGGAATTTCTGATGATTGGCCATTGGAAAGAAGAAAATGCCATCTGCTTTTCAATTTCCTCGCCATCCATTTTGATCTCTCTGGATGGATGAATTGAAATGGGGCAAATGCTATTTTTCATCCTTTGTGATCTTCTTCAGCCATGAAATTGAGCATTTTATCTAGAGCTTGGATCAGGTATGGAATAGTAAAACTGTTATGTTGCCAATCTCCTTCACTGCACCAATGGTATATCATCTGCTATAACCCCAGCTGGTGGTAATACTGGACAAGTCAGATTCCATTGAGAAGCCTCACTTGATAAACATAAATTTTATTTTTTTGCAATTTGTTTACTGTAGTGGTCAGTAATTGAACATATTCACCAGAGGCTTTGTTTGAATGCAGTGTCAGAAATGATTTTCTAACTTTTTTTTAAAAAAGGAACACATAATCATCCCAGAACTAAAATTAAAAACGCATTTACCTCTATTTTAGAATTCAAAGTTCCGAAATAATAACATATTATAAACCTATATGAACAGCAGTAGACTTTCAGCCTTTGAGTCAATTCTGCCAGTCAATGAGATTGCTGGTAATCTTTGCCCCAACTCCATCTATCCATGCTGGTTCCATGTCCCAGGTACTCTTGACTTTATTTTTACTCACTAAAGGGTGGTGGGCAACACTGACTGGGCCAATGCACATCCCTAATTGCCCTTCAGAAGGTAGTGGTGAGCTGCCGTCATGAATGGCTGAAATCCTTTCATTCGCGTAGACCCACAATGCCATTATGGAGGTGTTTCAGGATTTTGACCCAGTGACATTGAAGGAATGATGATATATTTCCAAGACAGGATGGTGAGTGGCTTGGAAGGGAACTTGTAGGTGGTTGTGTTCCCATGTATTTTCTTGTCCTTGTAGTGGTTGTGGATTTGGAAAGTACTGCCTTGGAAGCCTTACCGACTATCATCTTGAAGATGACACATACTGCTGCTACCAAATGTCAGTGGTGGAGGGTTTGGAAGCTTGTAGATGTAGTACAATCAGGCAGACTGCTTTGTCTTGGATGATATCAAGCTCATAAGTATTCCTGGAGCTGCACTCATCCAGGCAAGTGACCGTACTCCATCATACTCCTGACGTCTATTGTAGATGATGGACGTGCCATGGGGAATCAGGAGGTGAGTTACTCACTGCAGAGTTCCTACCCTCTGACCTGGACCTTTACTTTAAATGGCTAGACCTGTTTAATTGTAGGTCAATGGTGACCCCCAAGATTTTAATAGTGGGGGATTCAGTCATGGCAATGCCGTTTAATATCAAGGGGTGATATGGTCCTTGTCTGGCACTTTCATTCTGTGGCATAAATGTTACTTATCAATGTGACTGGCAATTCTTCATTAATTTAGCATCTACTCTGTTTCCTGGCAGAGAGTTGCTTTTTTCTACTATAGATAACACAGTGTGAAGCTGGATGAACACAGCAGGCCAAGCAGCATCAGAGGACCCTTTCTGAAGAAGGATCCCGACCTGAAACGTCAAGTTTTCCTGCTCCTCTGATGCTGCTTGGCCTGCTGTGTTCATCCAGCTTCACACCGTGTTATCTCAGATTCTCCAGCATGGCAGTTCCTACTATCTCTGCTTTTTTCTACTGTTCTCTAAATGAAGGCATTTTTCCTCAATTCTCTCCTGAAAGGCCTAGCTTTGATTTTAAGATCGTGTTCTCTTGAATCGGCCAATAACAGAAGAAGTCTTTCTCTATCTACACAATTAATTCCTTTCAGTATCATAAAAGCCATAATCATATTACTCCTTAATCTGTTGTATCCCAGCCAAAACAAGCCTACATAATGTAATCTCTGCTCATTATCTAATGCGCTGATCTCTGGCAACGTTCTGGTGAATCTACACTGTACTCCTTCCAAGACTATCCTTACTAAAATAAACAGAACCACACACATACACATATATACGTTGTTGGAATCTTTGAGCCTGGTGGCTTTTCCAGGGGCAGGAAGTGAATGTAATGAAGTGAGACGTGTCTGACCAGAACCTGCCGTCTTTGCCAGAATTAAGTTTTGGACGGGAAGGGCTAAGATCCACCTTCCTACCCAGCTGCTTGTCAAGGACTCAACTTGGCCAATTCATGACAAATTAAGGGCTTCATCCCAGTTGTGTTGCAATAATTTCAGCTCCACCTGACTGGCAAAACAGTGCAGACTCTGCGTTGGCAGAGTGGATCCTTGGATCTTGACTAATCTGTGCATTGTTGAGGGACTGTATCTAGGGTAGAATGAACCACCCATAAACCACCACCAGCCATTGCACTCAACACCCTTGCCCCTCTCCTCTTGACTTTCAATCACAGAAACATACACCTCCATGCATGAAAAATACTTCCCCATCCTTTGGGCATTCCTGCATTCTGAGGGCTTGATTTCCTAGCAACAGCACAGACTCAACTTCGGTGCTACTGGGCTCTGATTGGCTTTTAGTTCTTGGCAATTGGAGCTTTCTCAGTCTGGGTCTTAATTCCAGTCAAGAGTTTGACAGCGATTGCTCAGTTGCTTCAATGTGACTGACAATTCTTCATTGATCTAGCACCTGCTCCTTTTCATGGCAAGGTGCTGCATTTTTCTATTGTTCTCTGAATGAAGACATTTTCCTAACTTCTCTCCTGAAAGATGTGGCTTTGAGTTTAAGATCATGTTCTCTTGAATCTGGACTCTGCCGATAACAGAATACCAGCCAGTATCATAAAAATCTCAGCCATATTACTCCTTTGATGCCCATGTATTCCTTTCCTGTGAACTCGTCCACTCGGACTTCATCTGAAGACAGGAAGATCTTGAGCAGTACTCTGGATGTAGTTTGATCAAGGCTTTGTACAACTGTAGTAAAACATCCTCCATTTATGTTCTATCCCTCGAGGTAAAGGCTAACTCAAACTTCTTATTCCAACTAGATTTTAGCCTTTAATTTGCCATTTAACATCTATCTTAACTAGCTAGTTTAACTTTGCTTAGCTTATTTTTCTTACCTGTACTTATCTGTCCTCCTGGGTTCCAATCCATGGCATGATAGTGCATGTAAATAAACAGCATTAGTGAGTCAGCTACCTTTGGTATCTGGGCGCAGTGTCAGTGCTGAATGCCTTGTGAAAAGTAAGTTAAAAAAGTGCTCTTTGAAGTTGAAATTGAGGGATTGGAGGTAGACTTCTATACTGTACTGAAGCAATATTATTTTTAAATTAGCAGTGCTATGCCCAGAAACTGCCTTTGCAACTTCCAAGTGATCCTTCAGACTTGCCAATATCTAGTGCCAAGTGTCTTCTATTAATAAATATTCCTGGCTGATAAGCTACAAGTTTTTGGCACTACCTTGTTGTATTTCTGAATGCTGTCAAAGCTCAAGTGAACAAATGAGAAGCTCATAGATTCCCAAAGCAAATCATAACAATGGATCCAATTGAGTGTCTGGTATCAGAGCCCATGATTGCAGTACTGTGAAGTGAGCATCTTAATTGCCTCATTACTCGGAGGCTAATATGGCCACTCGCTAATAATATGAGTTATCAATTATACAACAAAAAAGAACATGTCTCTCGTACTGAGTTCCAGCTCTAACTGATTTGAAGTGACATGATTCATCTCAGTAGCTTATAGAATATCTAATTTTGGAGAACATTACTCATGCTGTTCACTGAAAGGTGTCACGAATCGTAATGCTAAGTGGCATTGGAAACAGACTTGCCAGCTTAGAGCCAGAAATTTCAATAAACAAAGGGATGGAGTGCATAAGGTGTGAAGGACCAACCAGAAATAATTATTCTAGTCTTTCGCATAACCTACTTTCCTGAAACAAAGGGGACAAGGTGAAAGGCCAAGGTGCAAAGCACAGAATAACTCAATTGTTGAAGAGTTGACAGAGTGCAGAGGAGTAAGCTTAGTAAACTAATAATCATGGATTGTCAGATGAGCCAGCTTGTGAGTGAGAGAGAGTTGGGAAGCTAGAGATGAGAATAAATTAGTTAACTGGTGGCCTATTTCTCAGAGGGCCAATCTTGACTCTGTCCAATGTTGTAATAAAGAATCCACTAAAGTCTATAGAAAGGAATATTGGGAGAGGTATCTAGCTGCCTGCTCACTTGCTGAGGTAGATAGATTTTTAATCAGTAAGGGAATTAAGGGTTATAGAGAAAAGACAGGGAAGTAGAGCTGACAGTAATCAGATCAGCCATGATCTTATTGAAAGGTAGAGCAGGTACGATGGATGAATGGCCTACATCTGCTCCTAGATCTTATGATCTGACAGCCTTAGCCATTTTATGTTTTCACACAAAGTCAAAATTACTTCCTAGTGTCATAAATCAATGTTGTCGGTCAGATCCAACTCCCCATATTTTCAAGAGTGTTTCTTGATGTTTTTTATAACACGTAGTGACAAATGGAAAATCCTGTCTGTCAATTGCTTATCACTGCGGGGTTACCTCATGTGTCCAGTGCATTTCATTTTAATCTGCAAGGCCTTATTTAAAGTTAAAACCAGGAAGTAAATGTATCACACAAATAATGAACCATTCAATTGTCCAAAACTTGCCAGAATGGTGCATCTTGTGACAAGCAGCATTAAATAGACTTTATCCTGCGCCCTCCAGCTCAAACCTAATTTGGGGCATAGCTTACTGGTGTTAAGACCAAGCTGGTAACCGCAAGGGAAAGGGTATTTGGTACTATATTGCGTAATTGTTACCAACAGCTGGGAAAGAAATGGAATATTATACAGATTGTATTCAAGTCAAATCAGATATTGAAAGTAAAAGAAACAGAGGGAATAAAAAGGTGGGACAAAGAGAAGTACAAGAGACTGAGAGGAGAGGTAAGAAGAAGCATAAAAATTTGAAATATTTGAAATCATTGAGATGATTTTACCACATACAAGAATGATGCTCAACAATTCCTCTGTTTCTCAGTGAGAGAGGTTTATTGGTGTTGGAATAACAAGTGTCACATCACTAAAAGGCCATGTACAATTGTTTGGTTTGAGGTCAAATTTTGCGTGGCAAAGTTAATAAGCGAATAATGTGGAGAGTGAGCGTGTTCTTAAAAAATAACGAGAGGTTGAGAGTGAAATGCAGTTTGCATGAAGCAAATGATAAAGGAATATAAACTGGCCTGCAGATTTTGAAGATTCACAACTGAATCCCCTTACCCCTTTTAGCCCTACATTTGGAGGGTAATTTGCACATTAATATTGATGCATGGCATATACATTCTTGCCTGCAAGATTAAAATATTAATTTAGCAGCAATAAAATACAGTCCTCAGCATTTTAACAAAACTCTTTTACTAAGCAAAATAATTAGGGGTCACAATCCTATGAAATAAATTAATTCTAAGTATAGAGATGAATTTTGTTCTTCGTTGCTTGGCTCAGCATGGCTTAGGGCGGTATGATGCCTTGGTGGTTAGCACTGCTGTATCACAAAGCCAGGGACCCAGTTTTGATTCCACCCTCGGGCGACAGTCTGTGTGGAATTTCATCATTCTCCCCGTGTCTGCATGGGTTTCCTCCAAGTGCTCTAGTTTACTCCCACAGTCCAGAGATGTGTAGGTTAGGTGGATTGGTCATTCTAAGTTGTCCATAGTGTCTAGGGATGTGTAGGCTATGTGGATTAGCCATGGAAAATGTAGAGTGTTGGGGTAGATTTAGTTGGGATGCTCTTTGGAGGTTCAGTATGGGCCGATTGGCCTGCTTCCACACTGTGGGGATTGTAAAATTGGACAGGAGCATAAAAGCAAATCGGGCAAGGAACAATAGATGTGTAGACAGAGTTTGCCAAATTCCATGTAAATTATTGGAAGGTTTGGTGGGCTGTTTTACTAATTTGTGTTGTTCCCAGCTAACACCAGTTGGTTAAAAACAGGAAAAAACCCATCCTTTGGTGTTCTTCTTCTCTTTCAGAAGAATTGAGCTACCTTTTAGAGTTTAAAAACTAAACATTTTCTTTCTCCCTCATTTAAAGAGATGCTCATCTCACTGGATACTTCAAATATTAGATGCCATTTGAAGGAAAGAGGCCCTCCTTAATCTCAGAAATGAACTTTTGCGACAATGAGGGATTTAATACCTTACCCTTGAAACTTCAGAAAGGATCTGCCAATAAAACAGATTGACTTTTGTTTAGAACTTTGTCATATTGGACTTGAAACATCAACCCTGATTCTCCCTACCCAAATGCTGCCAGTCCTGCTGAGTTTCTTCAGTGTTTTCTATGTTTTTATCAGACCGATATTGACTTTTTGCATCACTATCTGTGCTAAATTTCTAGCCCACACACCTGGCATAAAAGGAATCATGCTTTTGAATATATAAATGGTAAGTCAACTGAAATATTTGGATGAGCAGATAAGACATTCTGGCTGAAATACATCATTAAGGTGTTCCGCTATAAATTCACACCACAGAATGTAAAGTTTTCTGCTTTGGATTTTGTACTTATTTTCTATGCAAGATAGAAGCTTTACATTCCATCTTGCTTTCTTTGAATTGGAAAACATTATGCATCAATCCTGAAAATATGCAGAAATCTATAAAATTCTAACAGGACTAGACAAGGCAAATGCAGGAAAGATGTGCCCAATGATCAGGACATCCAGAACCAGGGGTCAAAGTGTAAGCATATGAGGTAGACCAATTAGGACTGAGGCGAAGAGACATGTCAGACTGTTGAACCTGTGGTACTCTCTGGTTGAGGCCAAAATATTGAATGTTTTCAAGGAGGAGTCAGATACAGTTCTTAGGGCTAAAGGGATCAAAGGACATTAGGAGGAAGCGGGAACATTGCATAGCTGAAGAGCTGAATGGCTTACTTCTGCTTCTATTTTCACAATTCCTTAAATGCCAGGAGCGTGGGCTAGAAATTCACTATAGTTGGTGAAGCAAAAAAGACAATGCTGGACTGATACTAAAAACAGAAACTCAGCAGGTCTGAGTTTATCCAGCAATATCTACTTTTTAGTTTTAGACTTCCAGCATCTGCAGTTCCTTGTTTTATTTCAGTGTCACCAGCTGAAAGAGGATTGACAAACGGCTCTCAGCCAAATCATCAAAAAGTTCTTTCTGCAACGTCAATATACCAAGAGTTGTGATTTTGATGCCTCTGCAAAAAAATGGAATGACCCTTCTTTTTAAGAGTTACATTGTAATTCTAAACAGCTTTGAGTTTCCAGTCCACTGATGAGTCAGCGTGTGGGAGGAAACAATTTGAATCCAATCGAATGCAATAGCAGTTAGTTTGTATTTTTCAAGAACTGATTGACGAAGTTTGCTGAGCATGATTACAAAATATCAGTAAAGCATTTCTTCCTCAAAAGTATATTATTTCTTATTTGTAAAGTAGCATATTCTGCAATTATTTATGTACTATGCATTTAGAACTCAACTTGAAAGGTATCATTGTATTATTAATGCATTGTACAATCTCAACAGAAACAAGATTAAAGGATTGTCTAATTGAAGCATTTGAGATGATTTAAGAAGTAGGTAGGATACCTAGAGAGAAATTATTTCTTCTTGTGGGAGGGCCGTATCAAGGAGGCTTCGGCATTTAGGGGTGATGACAGGGAATATTTCATCGCACAAAGGGTAGTAGAGATCTGGAATTCTCCGCCCCAAAAAGCTGTTGAGATTTTGGGAAATTCGAAAATGTCAATACTGAGATTTATTGATTTTTGTCAAAAGAAAGATATTAAGTGTTACAAAATCAAAGCCTGTAGATGGAGTTGAGAGAAAGATCAAGCATCACCTTATGAAACTGTGAATCAGACTCAAGTGCTGAATATCTAGCTCCTGGTACTATGTAACCCAGAGATTTTCTGATTTCTTTGATGTTCCCTGATGATATTGTTTTATGGTCCAGGATTTTCAGGAATAGGGCGATCTATTAAATGTTGTCACCCTCAGTGTTGTGTTGATAATCTACAATTTAAAGGGTGGCATGGCGGCTTGATGGTTAGCATGGCTGCCTCACAACACTAGGGACCTGGATTTGATTCCAGCCTTGGGTAACTGTCTGTGTGGAGTTTGTACATTCTTCCCTTGTCTGCGTGGGTATCCTCCCCAGCCCAAAGATGTGCAGGTTAGATGATTGGCCATACTCAATTGTCCATAGCGTTGGACATGAATTAGCCATGGAAAATTTTTAGGGTTTGGGTGGAATGGTTTTTGGAGGGTGTGGACTCAGTGGGCAAAATGACCTGCTTCTCACTTCTAAAGGAGCTCTCTTCTGTAAGGGAAAAAAGAAGTAAAAGTAGACCTGGATCTCTGAAGTTCTCAGCATTAACACTAATTGCAATATTTAATCTTTAGACTATGAAATGTTTCATAGTGGCAGCCAGATCACCAACGCTGTCACTTATCAAGTGCGACAGAAATTCCCATAGCCTTTGCTAATTCTTTGATGGGCACAGACTTGATTTCACAAATATTGGAATTCCACAGCAAACAGTTTCATTTCTTTGAATGCAACAGGGAGCTGAACACAAATATTTCAGTTAACACTAATTAAATATCAGAAGGAGAATTGTTAATATTATATCATTTTATCCAAATACTTCAAATAACTTTAAAAATATTCCTCAGAGATAATGGGAACTGCAGATGCTGGAGAAACCGAGATAACAAAGTGTGGAGCTGGATGAACACAGCAGGCCAAGCAGCAGCTTAGGAGCACAAAAGCTGACGTTCTGGGCCGAGACACTTCATCAGAAAAGGGGGATGGGGAGATGTTTCTGAAATAAATAGGGAGAGAGGGGGAGCCAGATCAAAGATGGATAGAGGAGAAGATAGGTGGAGAGGCGACAGAGAAGTTAAAGGGATGGGAATGGAGCCTGTGGAGGTGAGTGTAGGTGGGGAGGTAGGGAGGAGATAGGTCAGTCCAGGGAGAACGGACAGATCAAGGCGGTGAGATGTTAGAAGGTAGGAAATGGAGGTGTAGCTTGAGGTGGGAGGAGGGGATAGGTGAGAGGAAGAACAGGTTAGGGAGGCAGGGATGAACTGGGCTGGCTTTGGGATGTGGTAGTGGGAGGGGAGATTTTGAAGCTTGTGATATCCACATTGATACCATTGGGCTGCAGTGTTCCCAAGAAGAATATGAGTTGCTGTTCCTGCAACCTTCGGGTGGCATCGTTGTGGCACTACAGGAGGCCCAGGAAGTCCTGCACTGGCCCCCACACCTCTTCCCTCAACCCCATCCCAGGCCCCAAGAAGACTTTCCACCTCAAGCAGATGTTCACCTGCACATCTGCCAATTTGGTATACTGCATCCGCTGTACCTGTTGTGGCTACCTCTACGTTGGGGAAACCAAATGGAGGCTTGGGGACTGTTTTGCAGAACACCTACGCTCGGTTCGCAGTAAACAACTGCGCCTCCCAGTCACGAACGTTTCAACGTCCCCTCCAATTCCTTAGATGACATGTTCATCCTGGGCCTCCTGCAGTGCCATAATGATGATCTTAACCCTTAATTTCAAAAATGATTTTTTTTAAAAAAAGTGCACTGATACAGAGACAAAGTAAATACGTGCTTAAATTCAGTGGCCTGCTGCAAAGATCCTGTATAGAACTGAAAGAATTGAACATCTAAAAGTGTCAAAGAAACTTCAAATGCACCAGCTATGATCCCTTTTGACTGCACTGGTAATGAATAGCTAATGGGCCTGAACAGTAAGCAGATTGTGACCTAAAACTGCAAACACACTTTGTGTTTTCCCTTTGAAAAATACGCAAGGATAAGGCGTTATAAAAGCCAGTTTCATCTCTTTTGAGTTATGTTCATTGGACTGGACATTCTCATGTGTATGCCAGCTTGGATTCAATTTGTAGGGCGCAGTAAAGGTCACAGTCAAAGAACTATCTTCTAGTCATAGATAACAAAGTGTGAAGCTGGATGAACACAGCAGGCCAAGCAGCATCTCAGGAGCACAAAAGCTGATGTTTCGGGCCTTGACCCTTCATCAGAGAGCTTTATCTGCAAAAATCAAGACAAATCGATTCACTTAATTAAAACGCCCAACAGTTGACTCCTGACCATCAGCATAATAATGGAATTTTCTGTTTCAAAGCCATCATGAGTCACTTATGCAACAAAACCTGTTCAATGAGCTGAATGCAAGTGATGGGGTGAGAGTGATTACCATCACGCAGCATTTCATGTCAAGAAAACATAAAAACTTAAGTCAATCATTTCCATGTAGAAGACCCTCGCCAATTGGAGTCATACCTAGCAGATAAAAAGATATTTGTTGTTGCAGGCCGAGTATCCCAGTGTCATCACTGCAGGAGTTCCTCAGAGTAGTGTCAAACCATCTTCAACTGCTTAAAACAAACCTGAATGAACTGCGGATGCTTTAAATCAGAGACAAAAATAGAAATGGCTGGAAAACCTCAGTTGGTCTGGCAACATCTGCGGAGAGAAATCAGAATGAAGGGTTCTGAGGAAGGCTCACTTGACCTGAAATGTTGGTTCTAATTTCTTTCCACAGATGTTGCCAGACCTGCTGAGGTTTTCCAGCCATTTCTATTTTGGCCTCATCTTCAGCTGCTTCCTCGGTGACCTACCCAACATGGTTAGATCAGAAGTGGGGACATTCGCTGATGGCTGCACAATGGTTTGTACCGCTCACAACTCCTCAGAATTGAATTATTCCATGTCCACATGCAACGCTACCTTGACCGCATTCAGGCTTGCACTGATAAGTGACAAGTAACTATAGCCCACACCAAGTAAACAGTGTATATATGATCAGTAACCTAACATCTCCCTTAAATACTTGTTATTCTGACAACATTTTGTTAACCTGTGATCTCCACCATCTAGTGGACAAGGGAGCACAATCTTTACATTGTTGCAAAGCCACGCACCATCCCGAATTGGAACTATATCACTGTTCCTTCAGTATCACTGTATTAACATGCTGGAATTCCAACTCTAACAACACTCTAGGTTTGCCCTCATTACATGATCTGTGGCAATTCAAGAAAGCAACTCACTTCTAACTTCTTAGAGGCAAATAAAGATGAGCAACTAATTGCATTACTCACCTATGGAAGTCAATCATTTAAGAGACTGGAGAGAGGTAATGTTATGAATACAGCTGTCTTAAAAAATTATTAGGAAGAGATAAGAATGGAATGTCATAACTGGTACCCATGGCTTATAATTAATGAGCAAAAATCAACAGGAAATAGATCTTGTTGCGCAGATTCACTGAAGGCAGGGTAACCAGACGTAGTTCAAACACATTATTGCTTCCGAAAGGAGGATATGGAGTCATAGTTATAGAATCATAGAGTCATAGAGTTATGCAGCATGGAAACAGACTCTTTGGTCCATCCAGTCCATGCAGACCATATTCCCAAACTAAACTAGTCCCGTGTGGTATATCCCTCCAAACGTTTCCTTTCCATGTACTTATCCAAATGTCTTATAAATATCGTAAATGTGCCTGAATCCATGACTTCCTCTGGCAGTTCATTGTACCCTTGGTGTAAAAAAAATTGCCCCTCATGTCCTCTCATCTTAAAAATTTGCCCTCTAGTTTTGAACTCACGTGCCCTAGGGAAATGATGCTTGTCATTCACTTAAAATCTTGGAATTTCTAGGCTAGCCAATGTTCCTATTAGCCATCAGGTTAGTATTGTGATTCTGAAATACAAAATTCTTGGACGCACGCTACAATTTTCTAATTAGTACCTCTATTTTATATAGAAAACTCATATAACAGTGTAAAGATGACTGGTCACCAATGTAAAGAATGGCAGAGGGTTACTTAAACAATGCCAGGTAAGGAAATCAAAGTTTAGATGGGCGGAGGTGTGTTTGCTGCAGTAAATGAAAAATGGAATTGGGAATGCAAGCAGATCAGCCATGACTTTATAAATGAAGGAGCAGACTTGAAATGCCAAATAGCAATCTTCTGTTCCTAACTCATATGTCCATGTGTATTTTTGTAAGGGGTTATGTTTGGTTATTTCATTAACTTGGTTTAGTACTGTAAAGATACAAGTTGGTTATGAAATTGTAAACATCGATGGCTCCCCCTATATGTCTCAATGCAGGAGGCACGCATCCTTATTCAAGGGTTAATAATCAAGATGGTTGAATATTGCCTATTCCTCAGAGATGCATTAGAGATAAATAATGTAGATAATACCCTATGCAAACTCAGCAATCTGATTAGCCTTGATTTGGCTGTGGTACATCTATTTTGTCCTTGCTCCAACAGATTAGCGCATTTAGTTCCTCAGCAGATTCGTCATTTGATTCTCAGCAATTTAAAGATAAACTTTGCTATAGTAATAATTGGTAAGATGAGTCACATAGATGGTTTTGTGCAGAGGAACCTCCAGTTATCTGCTCACTTGTTGAGGTGACTTGGCAGTCATCAAGTAAAGCAGAAAATATTGAAATAACTCCTCCAATAAGGGAATCTTGAAGTAAAAAAACTGAAAAGAGTCAGACAACACAAAAATCATTAGCAAAACAAACAAGTGCTTTGTTTGCTGTATTAATAAAGGCCATTTTGATTAGTTGGCTAAAATATGCTCTTGAAACATCAAATTATAGTTTAGTAAACACAGAGAAGGTTTCTCAGTTCTAGTTAAAATGTCTGAAGTGGTTAATGCCTGGAGAATATAGGTAACACCAACTATGATGATATCAGAGATCACATGTGAAGGAGACTCTGCATGAACTTGAATGCAGTCAAATGCATTGTGGCTTACAAGTATGCAATAAGCTTGTCCCTGCTAAAATAAAGAAAACTCTGTAATCACTGACAGCTAGATGTTGAGTGAAGACCATCCAGTCCAATCCTTACAACATCAGTACGGCTATATTAATCCCTCAATCAGTCGTTAAAAGAAATGTATCCAGTTACTCATGTCAATGTGTCAGCCTTGGCTCATTGATATCACTTCAGCTCTGTGTCTGAAAGCATGAGTTTAGGTTCCATTTCAGTGCATATTCTACAGTGATACTTCAGGAATTGGTCCATTGTCATAGCTCTTTAGATGTAATATTAAAATGACGCCTCCTCTACCAATTCTATATAAGTGATATCAGTGATCCCAGAATAGTATTTGAAGAACAGAGAAGATTTTTGGTTCTGGTCAATACTTATCCCACAACCCACATCACTAAAAGCAGAATGTCTGGTCATTATCTAATTCCTCTATGCAGGACTTGGCTGTGTGCAAATTGGCCTTTGTGCATCCTACTTTACAACAATGGCTTAGTTCAAAGATAATTATTTGCCATGTAATACCGAATAACGTGAAGTTCTAAGGTCATTCAGACACCATATGCATCCAAGTTGTTTCTTTCCATCACTGTCGAAGGGATTTTGTTGTGTGCATATTGGATGTGTGTTTCTCTACTTCACAATAGTAATTCAAAAATAATTAAGTGGCTACGAAGAATTTGGGGATATCCTTAAATGGGAACAGTTCTACTGAAATGTAAGATTTTGCCTCACCTATAATTACGGCAGTCTATTTCCATTTTATGTCTATAGGACCAAATTTAGAACATTGAGATTAATTAATTTAGCTGTATACCTTATGATGCTCCTCCATAATAATTTCTAGTTTGTTACTTGCTGAAGGTTTACTGTGATTCCATTAAATGGTAGAGCAGTCTTGGTTTATTGAATGGTTTATTTCTGCTCCCATTTTAAGTGTTTCACTGATGTATCTCAGCCACTAAGCCATCGACTTGCTTCAGACTAGTGTTAAATTCCACCATAGCTCAAACAGATTCAGGGATTTTTGTTCTTTGCATCTGTCTCAATTCTAAACGAGGTGGCAAATTTGGAAAAAGAAATCAGTTGCATGGTTATACAGCAATGAATCGTTTTTGTGAAGTTCTTTAGTATAATTGAATGATTGGTGCTGGTAGATTTTTCTCCATGGTAACTGTCACAACAAAGGATTGAGCCCATAAGTAAGTCACATTTTAGCCTGAGCTACTTGTTTATAACCAACAGGTTTTATTTGTAATTAGTAATATTAATATTGGGGTATACATAACCTTTCTGCACTATATTATTAAATGACAAATGAAAAGTCCAGGCACATAATTCTTAGAAGTTTGCATCACGCATAGACAGGGTAGTTAAGAAGGTGTTTAACATGTTGCCTTCATTGCTCAGACCTTTGAGTACAGGTGTTGGTACGTTATATTGAAGTTGTACAAGATGTTGGTGTGGTCTCTTCTGGAGTACTGTGTCCAGTTCTGGTTGCCCTGGTATAGTAAGAATGTTGTTAAGCTGGAAAGGGTTAATAAGAGATATACTGGGATGTGCTGAGAATGGAGGGTTTGAGGTATAAGGAAAGGATGGATAGGCTGGGACTTTTTTCACTGGAGTGTAGGCAATGAGGGGTGACCTTTTAGAGTTTTATTAAATCATGACGGGTATAGATAATGTGATTGACAGGTGTCTTTTCCCTAGGAGGACAGAATTTCAAGGCATTGAGGCTGTTGGGTTGTAGGTTCCCAAGGTGGACTTTAACAGTTTCAAAATCTCCCCATACCTTGGCCTCATCCCATGACTAACCCTCCTCCTCATCCCCACCTCCATGACCTGATACCATCTGTCCATCTTCTCTCCCACCTATCGGCTCCTCCCACCTCACTGACCAATCCCCACCACTGCCTACCTGCGCTCACCTATCACCATCCCACCTACCTTATCCAGCCCCACCTCTCCTCTATCTATTTATTTTGGAACTCCCAAACCCTCCCCTATTTCTGAAGAAGGGTCCTGAAACATCAGCTTTCCTGCGCCTCTGATGCTGTTTGGCCTGCTGTGTTCCACGAAATCCACACAGTATTATCTCTGACTCCAGCATTGGCAGTTCTTACTATCTTTATGGATGATCCAGTCTGTCTCTGAGTCCTGAGTGACAATTCCAGTTCTCAAAGTTCCTTGCTTCTGTAATCCTCTGACTGAATCTCGGCAGCAGGCAAACTTCCCAGGAACCAGTTTGAGTCAGCCTCCAAACCTCCAAAGACAGGTGCATTCCTAAGCCCTTGCCTGATCATTTTCACCTCTTCCAGCTTCTGCCATCTCCCAAAAATATTCTTATATTACAAACTACTTTAGCTGTGGGTGTGATCACATTGGCAGTACTGTGTGCAATTTTGGCACCTGACGTAAGGAAGGACATACTTGCTTTCAGGGTACAGGGGGTTTTGCTGCATTGCCTGTTTCGTTAGCGCAAATTGGCTGTAACGTGGTTGATGAATAGTGGATGCTGTTTGGATAGTGTCAACTTTCAGCTGTACAGGTATAGCGATTTCCCTATAATGCGATTTTCTGTAGCAATTTTCCATAGTGCGATTTTCTATAGTGCAAGGTTACACAAGAACACAACTATTGTGTTATAGGAGAACTCCCTGTAGTACAACCAGCTCCTGGTAAGAGAGTATTATCCTATGAGGTGAGATTGAGTGGAACAGGGCTAAATTACTGGGAGTTTATGTGCAGTGGCCTAATTGAAACACTTAAATTCTTGCAGAACTTGAAAGGGTAGTAGTTGAGAAAATATTTCTCCTTCCTGAGGAACCAAGAATCAAAGAGCTGCACGGTGGTTTAGTGATTAGCACTGCTGCCTCACAGTGCCAGGGACCTGGGTTTGATTCCAGCTTGACTGTGTCAGAGCTTGTACATTCTCCCCGTGTTTGCGTGGGTTTCCTTTGGGTGCTCTGGTTTCCTGCCACAGTCCAAAGATGCACATGCTAAATTGCGCATAGAGTCAAGGGATGTGCAGTCAGGTGGGTTTGCTATGGGAAATGCAGGGTTACAAGTAGAGAGTGAGATGCCACTTTTAGGGTCAGTGTGAACTCAAAGGGCCGAAAGGCCTGCTTCCACACTTTATGGATTCTATAAGAATACAGGAGCACAATCTCAGAATAAGTGTTTGGCCACTTAAGGCTTAAATGAGGAGATATTTCTTCACTCGAAAAGCTTTGAAAAATCCTTGGAAATATTTACTTCAAAGACCTGTGGGTGCTCAGTATATTCAAAACAGAGGTAGATTGATTTTATATAATACTGAAGAAGTTTACGGGAATAGAGACAGTCTAGAAAGGTGAAGTTCAGAGAAGATCAGCTGTGATCTAGCAGAATGTTGGAGTAGGTTGACTGGCCATGTAGCGTCTCAGAGTCATACCACACAAAAACAGAATGTTCATTCCAATCATTCCATGCTGAACATAATCCCAAACTAAACCAGTCCCATCTGCCAGCTCCTGGCCCAAAGCCTCAAAACCTTTCCTGTCTATGCAAGTATCCAAATTACTTTTAAACATTGAAATTCTACTGCATCCACCACTTCCTCTGGGAGTTCGTTCCACATGCAAACCACCCTCCACATGAGAAATCTGCCCCTCCAGTCTTTTTTAAATGTCTCTCCTCTCATCATAAAAATGTGCTGCCTTGTCTTGAAATACCCCATTCTGGGGAAAAGACAACTCCCATTAAATTTATCTCTACCTCTCATTATTTTATATACTTCTATTAGGTCGCCTCTCAATATCCTACACTCCAGTGAAAAAGCCCCAGCTTATCCAGCCTTTCTTTATAACTGAAACCTTCCATACCTGGCAACATCCTGTAAATCTCTTCTGATAATATATTTCCAATGTCTGGGTGACCCAAACGGGACACATTATTCCAGAAGAGGCCTCACCAATGTCCTATACAGCCTCAATATGAACTCTTATAATCAAAGGACTGAGCAATGAAGTCAATCGTACCAAATGCCTTTTTAACCACCTTGTCTATACGTGATGCAAATTTCAAAGAATAATGTACTTGCACCGATGTCTCTATGTTCTATAACACTACCATTAATTGTATCAGCCCTACCCTTATTTGTTGTGCCAGAATGCAATACCTCGCATTTTTCCAGATTGAACTCCATCTGTCATTTTTCAGCCCATTGACCCATTTGATCAATGTCCCTTTGTAAACATAGAAAACCTTCTTCACTGTAAACTGTGCAACGAATTTTGGTGTCATCCATAAACGTACTAACCATGCCTTCTATAGTCTCATCCAAATCATTTATATAAATGACAAACAGAAGGGAAAGCAGAACAGCTCCCTGTGGGACACTGCTGGTCACAGGTCAGTATTATTCTGTCTCCTGCCATTAAGCCAATTATGTACCCAATTCTAGCTCCTAATTCTTATGTTTGTATATGTGCAGAGAAAACCCAGTTTATAGCTGTATGCTACCAAGGCCACACATTTAGCTGCCCAGCCCATTTAATGCTCCTTTTTACCTCAAGCTTTGTTTGTTGTACTGCAAATTGTAGGAAGATTGTTATCTTTTATTGCGGACTGTATTCTGTGGTATCTTGGCATCTGTCAAGAGTAAAAGCTATCTGGATGTTAATCAGTATACAAGCTTTTTGCTGACCAGGTTTTTTATCATTCTACGTCTTTGCATTTCCAAACTGAACATTTGTCAACATATACAGACAAGAATGAAGTTGCACTTTCCTCCACATTTACATTCATGCTTAAAATTCCAAGGGAATGTATGCTTTAGATCATTTAACAATATTTTACAAATTCAGCAGCTGGCAAAGTTGGTGTGATCACATGTCAAAACTTCAAAGTCAGAATGTCAGTGATGATCTCTCCGATAACAATCAGGTCTGTCCCCTGCTCGTGACACAGATGATTTCGGCTACACACCACGGCCTGAATTTCATGCACTCTCCCTCCCCAACCTCATAGTGAATTTTATGCTTGCTGGGTATTTAATTAGGCTGTTGAGTGGCACCTCCATCACCTACCCACTTCTAATCCAGCCAGTCGGTGGTGGTAAGGCTCATGGATGGCCTTCCTGTTCATTTGAGCCGCTTCATTTCCTACTTTGAGGTCCTGGGACCTGGCTGCCATTGGATACGGGTCCACCATGACAGGCAGACTCAGTTGTGGTCGCTTCTGCATAGCTAGAGAGGGTATCTTGTTCAAAGGCATTCAATAGCTGGTCAAGGGATCTAGCATTAAGTAGTGAGGGGGTGTCCTATCTGCACACCCCAACAACTCTCCCCTGAGAGCGCACACCCACACCCACACCTTTTGCACCCCCCCCCTTGCTCCAGGATCCAGCTCCAATCCAATGCCTTGGGTAGATGTCATTACTGACAGCAGCTTACGCCATTCCAAAGGCGCTGCTATTCAATAGAGCTGCCAGACTCTGTTTGACCCTCAGATCTTGGTAAGGTGGACTACCAGCCTTCCCTGGAGTCCTAGATTTCGATGAGAACCCAAAACTGCCCAGTTCAGTAGTTTAGTGGCACTTGATGCAGTGGGCCTTCCTCAGAAACATTGGATTCACTCACTGGCTCTTGATCTGGTTGGTGAGGCATCATCACATCCATTAAATATTGCACCAAGTGCACAGGATGCTCTTTGTGAGCCTGCAGACTGGGTGCAAGGTCTCTAGCTAAATCTTTGTGCAGGTAACAGAGTAACCTCTGTCTATTAAATGAACAATCATTTAATCAGGAACCTATGGAGCTGATTGTGCAGTATTCACTTTGAAACATTTTCATGTGGTGTTGCAGAGTTTTTATTTAAAGATCTTTCATGGTGAAGGTAACTCTTGGTGGAGATTATTAGCTGAATACTTTGAAAAGTGCAGTGTTTTATTATAGAGTCACAGAGTCATAGTTGTACAGCACAGAAACAAACCCTTCGGCCCAACTTGTCAAGCTAACCAGGTTTCACAAACTAACCTAATCCCATTTGCCTGCATTTGGCTCATATCCCTTTAAAACTTTCCAGTTCGTGTACCTGTCGAAATATATCTTAAATGCTGCAACTGTGACTGTATCTACCCATTCCTCTGGCAGTTCATTCTATATACATATCACTCCCCGTGTGAAAACATTGCCCATCAGGTCCCTTTTAAATCTTTCCCGTTCTCAGCTTAAAACAATGCCTTCTAGTTTTGAATTCTCCCACCCTCAGGAAAAGACCTTTGCTATTGACCTTATCTATGTCCCTCATGATTTTATAAACCTCTATAAGGTCACCCCTCAACCTCCCAAACTCCAAGCCAAAATGTACTAGCCTCTCATTATAACTCAAACCCTTTAGTCCCAGTAACATCCTTGTAAATCTTTTCTCCATCCTTTCCAACATAATAATATCCTTCCGAGATCAGGACAGCCAGAAGTATATGCAATATTCTAACGATGGCTTCCTCAATGTCCTGTACAGCTGCACCATACCAGCTCAACTCCAGTACTCAATGCTGTGATCAATGAAGGTAAGCATGCCAAATATCATCTTCACCACCCTGACTACCTGTGACACCACTTTCAAGGAACTGTGGATCTGAATCCCTAGGACTTTCTGTTTGATAACTCTCCCTAAGGCCTACTATTAACTATGCAAGTTCTGTCCTCATATTGCAATACCTCATATTTAATCAAATTAAACTCCATTTGCCGCTCTTTGGCTCATTGGCCCAGTTGAACAAGATTCCATTATACTCTTTGATAACTTTCTTCACTGTCCACAATTCTGCCAATTTTGGTGTCATCCACAAACTTCCTAACTATTCTTCCAACGTTCTCATCCAAATCATTTATATAAACGACAAACAACAGCGGACACTGCTGGTCACAGACCTCCAGTCTGAAAAACAACCACCACCCTCTGTCCTCTACTGTCAAGCCAATTTGGTATCCAATTGGCTAGCTCTCCCTGGATCCCATCTGATCCAACTTTATGTTTCAGTCTACCATGCAGAACCTTGTCGAAGGCCTTGCTAAAGTCCATGTAGACAATGTCTACTGCTCTGCCCTCATCTGCTTTCTCAGTTATGCCCTCAAAAATCTGTCTTGTTAGTGAAATACGATTTCCCACGCACAAAGCAATGTTGACTACCTCTGCTCTCCAAATCCTGCCCCTCAGAATCTCCTCCAAATACTTACCCCCCAATGACTTAAGACTCACCTATTGAAATGTTCTTTTCACTGCCAACAGAAGTAACAGTTTCATGTGTTTATTTTTCCAGTATTTATGTAAAGCGTTGTTATCCTGATATCTTTTGAGTTATAGTTTCCAGGAATGGCAGTCATTCCCAAATGGACTCACCTTCAAAGAGCCTGCTTCATACCAATGACTCACAGGCTCAACCAGCTAAGGATCGGACTTACACACTTGAGAACTACTGGCTCCTCGAATAGGGAGGCAGTGGCAAGGGGTCATGTACAAGTAACCCAGAACCCCAGGCCAATGTTCTGGGGACATGGGTTTGAGTTCCATCATGGCAGATGGTGACATTTGAACCCAATTTGAAACTGAAATTCGAGCTTAGTATTCTTTACTTTTTGCTCAGACTATTCCCATGTATGTCCATGACTCTTTTGGTGCTTCTAATTGTCTTAACAGTTTCCAATTTCCTGACCTTAATCATCTTCCCTTCGTTATGATTGTACAGACTCCTACATCTCTATACCCCACCATGGTGGCACAAGTACTCTGGTTCTTCCTTGAACAGAGAATCGGAGCTACATCCATCTTTTTAAGGAGTGTGAGGAAGATTCCTTGTTTCATTCCAATTCAGACCCCTGTCCCTCAACTCTTTTTGAACACTACCTCAGTGACTCTTCCTTCTATCACCCTGAATTGGAAAATGAATCAACATTGCTTCCAATTTCCACCATTCCCTCTGCTCCTCATGGCTCAATGCTGAATCTTCCCTGCTGTTCCTCTTTCAATTCCTGTGGATATTAAGGAGGATAATATGGTTTCAAGAGGAAATTTCAGACATGCCAGGATGGGAATTTTAAACTCAGATAATGGGAACTGCAGACGCTGGAGAATCCAAGATAACAAAGTGTGGAGCTGGATGAACACAGCAGGCCAAGCAGCATCTCAGGAGCACAAAAGCTGATGTTTCGGGCCTAGACCCTTCATCAGAAAAGGGGGATGGGGAGAGAGTTCTGAAATAAATAGTGAGAGAGGGGGAGGCGGACCAAAGATGGATAGAAGAGAAGATAGGTGGAGAGGAGAGTATGGATGGGGAGGTAGGGAGGGGATAGGTCATTCCAGGGAAGACGGACAGGTCAAGGGGGCGGGATGAGGTTAGTAGGTAGGAAATGGAGGTGCAGCTTGAGGTGGGAGAAGGTGATGGGTGAGAGGAAGAACAGGTTAGGCAGGTGGGGATGAGCTGGTCTGGTTTTGGGATGCAGTGGGTGGAGGGGATATTTTGAAGCTGGTGAAATCCAGATCGATGGCATGGTCTAGGCCCGAAACGTCAGCTTTTCTCTTCCTAAGATGCTGCTTGGCCTGCTGTGTTCATCCAGCTCCACACTTTGTCATCTGGGAATTTTAAACTGAAGGTGCTCAGCGTCTGGGAGCTAATGTAACCCATGAACACAGGGTTATGGGTGAGTGAGAGTTGATGTGTAAAGAACAAGATTTTAGATGAGCTTCTATTTCTGATGTTAGAGTATCTTTAAAGCTTTTCAAATTACATTTGTAATTTGCGTAACCCAACATAATGAAATATGTCAAGAATACTAATGGGACACCATGAATTTGAATGACGCTCAGCTAAATGACTGAGATGGTATTAATCAGGTAAATAACTGAATAATGACTCAGTATATTTTTGCTCGAATGCTGTGGCTTGGCTCCTCCATTAAGCCAGAAGTATCAGGAAATAACGGAACGCAAGGCTTAGATCATGTTAGAATTGGAACAGTATTCTTAATTCAATTAAGAAGGAACAAATTCCAAAGTTAAGCTATGCTAACTCATTGTTTTTGTTACTGACTGACCAATACTTTCGCTCACCTGTAAAGCCTCTATCATTGATACAGGTTATGTGATATTCTATTCTAATTTTTGAAAGTGAGTGTCATATAAATCAGCTCCATAGGTTTTGAGAAATGTTTTTCTATACTCATCTCCCAGACCTCCATACACTCCAAGCTTAAGTGAGGATTTCTGCTACAGTGAGGATTCTGGCTTTAAATCACTTCATGAAATGAATTACTTCATCAATCTCACATTCTCTCCTTGTCTCAAAGCAAAAGCTAAGGAATTGGTTGATTCACAGCTTGGATAATACCGCACTGACAGGGTCAGGAGATTTGCGGATCAGTAAGAATGGGAAAAGATCAAAGAAGAGCTACAAAGGAAGTGTTACAGGAACTGCATTTTAATGCCGAAGGATGTAACTACATGTTTCTTCATCTGCAGAAGTGAACACATCAGCAAGGCCAGATTTAAACAAACTGTAAGTGGATAGTCATTTAAAGGAACCGCAGCCTTTGATATATGATTCTTCCTGGAAGGGAAAAACAGATATTTGATGTTTACATCCAGTTTCACCATGATAACAAAAAAAATTGGCTGGATCACTACCACCGCTTAAAACCTAAGCTTGTCAAATGCTTTACTGGCACATATTACTGTTTAAGCTAGCTGGGTCTAGCGGTAAGATTTCACATTGTGGGTTGAGACTTGATGTTGGAGTTAAATGGGAATCCCAACCCATGATACATTGGGAGCAATTACCTGGTGCATGTTTTTCCTTGATGACCAATCAGTGCATTTGTGCCTCAAACAGCTACATGTACCTGATAAGGTAATGTCTGTGAGAGATAGAACTGCTGATGCTGGAGAATCTGAGATAACGATGCGTAGAGCAGGATGAACACAGCACGCCGAGCAGCACCAGAGGAGCAGGAAAGCTGATGTTTTGGGTCTGGACCTTTCTGAAGAAAATATTTTTTCTGAAGAAGGGTCCAGGCCCGAAATGTCAGCTTTCCTGCTCCTCTGGTGCTGCTTGGCCTGCTGTGTTCATCCAGCTCTACGCATCGTTATCGAAGGTCATGTTTATGTTGTCTCTCATGCCAGAAGAACTAAATGTGAGTTATGTGATATTGAAGAATCTACCAGAATGTTTATTATAGATCACCGTTATATACAAGAATTAGACTCACAGACAAAAAAGTATATCGTCTATTTGGTTGCAGAGGGTCATCAGGGAGCCATGCTTCAAGTAACTTGAGTTATGAAGTGGTCTGAGACCTTTCAACCCTCAGGATACGTGCTATAACAGAGTGATAATATCATGAATATGTCGCTTAAAAGTATACTGGCATGCTGACTGTGAGACATAGAAATGCTTGTCATCTTTTTAAGGGTGGAAAGTAGACTGTCAAAATTGGACTTCCCATAGGAAGCATGCTAACATGGAAGGAGGTTCAGCCCTCTGTAACAGCTAATAGGGAGAGGCAGTTCCTTCATCTCGAGGCAGCTGATCAATACATTTAACAGAAGAGGGGATGGCCTAGTGGTATTATTGCTAGGCTGTTAATCTAGAGATCCAGGTAATGATCTGGGAACCTGGTTTCAAATCCCACCATGGCAAATAATGCAATTTTAATTAAATAAAAATCTGGAATTGGAAGTCTACTGATCACTATCAATTAATTGTTGATTGTTGGGGAAAATCTAACATCCTTGAGAGGGGGAAAAAACCCCACTACCCTTACCTGTCTGGCCTCAGACCCACAACAATACCATTGACTCTTAACTGCACTCTGGGTAATTAGGAACAAACAATAAACTCTAGCCTAACCAGTACCATAGAGTTCCTACAGTGTGGAAACAGGCCCTTTGGCCCAACAAGTCCACACCGAACCTCAGAGCTCCCCCTCAAACCCACCTAATCTACACCTCCCTGAATGCTACGGGCAATTTAACATGGCCAATCCACCTACCCTGCACATCTTTGGACTGTGGGAGGAAACCAGAGTACCCAGAGGAAACCCGCACAGACACGGGGAGAATATATTTGCTCCACACAGATAGTCACCCAAGGCTGGAATCGAACCTGGGCCCCTGGCACTGTGAGGCAGCAGTGCTAACCACTGAGCCTCCGTGCCGCCCAAACTCACGCTTTCCTGTAAATGAATAATAAAAAAAATCTGAATGGCTGCCATTGTGCAGCAGCTATGTGGGCATGACAGTCTCAAAGGTGCATGCAGTATTGTTCCCTGCTGTCCTGTCTCATGACCATTCCCAGACACCTGCCCTGTTCCCAGCATTTTGGCTATCGAAGGCTGACAGAAAAATTGCCACACTGACTTGTACCATGAAATTATGTGTTTGTCCATGTCACTTCCAGAAGGAAAGACCAGTAAGATGCACAAATAATACATGGTGATCCAACCCATCTTGTGTAGTTCAAAATAGAGCTCTCGCATGACCATAATGTTTATTTACAAGTATTACTGGCATTTACCTCTGCACCATAATTTGCCCCGGAAATCTTGCCGAATGACAGATAATAAGGACACAGGTATGAATCTCAACTTTACTTCAGCCATACCTCCATCTGAGTTGCAAGTATTTTCAACAAGACAAGTGATTGTGAGGGAAATATCTGAATGTAGTTTTCAAGTAGCCTGTTTTGGTCATAGTCACCAACGACGTTCAATTTGGGAAAACGCATTTCACTCCAAGTGCAGAACCATTGCAATTCTTCATCGAGCTTTCAACACATTAAAGTAACTTCAAGCAACCTTTAAAGTAGCCATTGATAGCAAACTGATGCAGATTGACACTTAAAGTTGAAATATTAGCTGTTAAAGGCTTGGGTCTGAGTAAGTATATGTTCACTGAACAAACTGACACTCAAACTATGAATAAGCACAGTGAGGTCTGTCCTTTCCTGAAGTCCATTCTGTTCCAAATTTTAAAATGTGTTCATCAGCAACACCACTGGCATCAAATAGTATCTTTAATAATAGATGTCTACGAGCCACCATAAATCAGTAATCAGACTGAGAGGTCCTAATCAATTTCTAATTTACAGACGTCCATAGAGCATCAGATTCCTGAGCTTCCAGCCTTGGAGGCAGCATGTTATATTAGTTTTTATTGCTTTCACCATACATTTTTTCAACACTACAAGCAATTTTCTTTATTGTTGGAGTCTGTGTTTGTGTGTTTGCTCAAGAAGATGAATTTGATATTGGATGATGGATGTGTCGACAGAGGATATTGATGCTGCATTCCATTGTACAACACCCCGAAAAGTTGGTAAGATTTACACCCAAATGAATCAATGTGGTCTGTTTTACACTGTCACCCTGACGTGGTATCATTTCCAAGGTGTGTGTAAGTATGACCCAGTGAAAGGGATTACTATATGTTCTTACACTGTAAATGTTTGCTTGATGATTTCTACTGTTCATTATTCTCAGCAAGACAGGTAACATATTAAAACATTGAATAAAATGAATCTTTACAATCATAGTACTGTGCAGTTACATATAAAGAGCTAAAAACACATTTATGCCACCTCACGTGGCTACTATTAAGTAATGAGACGTCAGTAAAATGTATAATGATGATGTATAATGATGTTGTCAGTATCACATAACTATGTAGAACCAACAGGAATGGAGTAGAAGGTCCACTAGAGTCTCAAAAAATTGTGTGCATACACTGTGCTGTAAATGAAATATGTTATTACAGAAAAAGTCTTGGACGCAAGAGCAATACTTTGGAGATTAATTACAGTTAGGCCTCCATACGTGCTACAAAACAGCTACTACACAAATATTCCTCACAACAGTCATCCCTGAGGCAGAGTTTGATGCCTCTAGCAATAATTAAAATGCCCAGAAAATGCAATGGAGAACTCACTGCCTCATTCCCCATCCCACTGCCAGAATGCGAAGGCAGGGCTGCCACCAGCAGCAGATGGATAACTAATTTCAGTTTCTAAATTGGGATCCTAGGACAATGCTTGCCCTCCCTTCTGCACCAAAACAAAATCTCATTTTGGGTCTCATCGAGTTGGAGTGAGCTCTGTATATACTCCAGAATCAATTTGATGGTTCAGCCAAAGAGAAGTCCAAAGTGTAAGATTTTAAGTTATGTCTGGAGCACAGGTTCACCTTCTGATTTACAGTGACTTGCAGGCATCTATTATTAAAGATTTCCTGATGACCATATTTTTAAAAATTTGGCTTCAGGAACTGACACGCCTCACTGTGCTTATTCATAATTTGTCTCCCAGTTTGTTCAGTGAACAAATATTCAGAACCAAGTCTTTAACGTAGTTCATACTTCAGTTAAAACTTTAGACTTTAAATGTCAATCTGCATCAGTTTGTTTTCAGTTACCGTTTAAAAATTGCTTGAAGTTACTTTAATGTGCTGAAGATCTGATGCAGAATTGCAATGACTCTGTGCTCGGAGAGAAATGTGTTTTTTCAAATTGGATTGATCCTTGTCAATGGAACGTGCTCTCTTTTTCTCATGGCCAGGTAGACCAGCAAGTCCATTGGACATTGTACCATTCAGGTCTTGTGCAATGTCCAATGCATTTCTATTCCACTGCCCCCAGCCTACACCTTGAAATGGACTGAATCTCTCATTGACACAATCGGATGGTTGGTTAGAAACCACAGAGGGGAAAACTTATGCCCTTGCACCTTTCCTAATTGAAATTGCCAACTGATTACTATTACTGAAGCAGTTTTTTGCTGTTGGCTGTGGCCTATTCTAACTAGCAACGATTGACATGATTTGTCCGCAGTCAGATGTAACACTTAAGACGAGACTTTTATCAGTTTGACCTGAGCATGAACCCTGTTTTCATCCTGTTTCTTAGCCTGTACTTTAATCTTTCTTGCTATGTAGGTGCTGCTGGCATTACCATCCCATGTTACCCATCTCTAATTGCCCTTCGCCTGAATGGCTTACTGGGCCAGCTCAGAGGGCAGCTAAGAGCCAGCCATATTGCCGTGGGTTTCAATTCAGATGTAGGCAAGACCTGGTAAGAATGATAAATTCCCTAAAGGACATTAGTGAGCCAGATAGGTTTCTGTAACAGTTAGTGACTGTTTCATGGTCACCATTACTGTAACTAACTTTCTATTCCAGATTTGATGAACTGTACATGAGTTAAAATTTCACCAGCTGTTGTCATCGTATTGTCATTGTCTCACTCAATTATAAATGCATGAGATTAACTAATTGAAAATGAAGTTTTGGTTACTGAATGATAAGGAAATGAGCATACATTTTTGAAGTGGCATGGTCAAAAAATATTGACTGTTCTATGTTTTGTGAAGTAAAACAAATCCTCTACCTTCTGATAGAAAGATAGATTAAAGCAAGTGTTAGAATTTCTTGATAAAAAAGGAAAGACAAGGACAGGTCAATCAAGAAGAAAGTGTTAAGATTTCATTAAAAAATTTAAAGAACTGAGGATAATGTAAATCAGAAAATAAAAGCCCAGAAATTGCTGAAAAGTCTCAGCAGATCTGGAAGCATCTGTAGAGAGAAATCAGGGTTAACATTTTGGGTCCAGTGATCTATCTTCAGACCTGATGGTAAATAGGAAAATGTTGGCTTTATGCTGGAGATGGGGTTAAGGATTAGATGGTAGGTGGAGGTACAGCTCAAAGACAGAGAGCAGTTGGACAAGGGAGTGGATAATAGTCAGCCTAAGAGAAGGAATAGCTGCTCATGGGGACTATTAGTGACTAATAAGGGGTAGTGTGTAAACAGCAGACCATATGATAACAAGGCTTGAAGTGTGGGGTTTGGGGTAAGAACATGGGAGAAGGTGCCTCATGCCCCAAAATTGTTGAACTTGAATTGAGTCCAGAAGGCTGTAGCGAAAAATGAAGTGCTTTTCTCCCAGCTTGCTCTGTGCTTCACTGGAGCACTACAGCAAGCCTGAGATGGAGATGTTGGTCAAGGAAAAAGGTGATGTGTTGAAGTGGCATGCAACTGCAAGTTCAGGGTCTTTTTCCTTTTCCAATGACCCCTTCCTTACCAAAATGTAACTGCTTTCTCCCCACAGATGCTGCCAGACCCTCTAGGGTTTTGCCAGCAATTTCTGTTCTTGTTTCTGATTTCAAGTTTTTTTTTCACATTTCCCTAGTTACCACCAGTTCTGAAGAAGGGTCACTGGACCCAAGATGTTAACTCTGATTTTTCTCCACAGATGCTGCTGAGCTTTTCCAGCAATTTCTGTTTCTGTTACTGTTTAAGACTTTGCTTTAGAAATGTTCTTGTAGGCTTAGAATAACTCAAGACTAGGTCACACTCAATTTCTAGGCCTCCCGTTGAAAACACAATGGAATATGCACTCCAAAGGAAATTTTTTAAAATAAAATTATTCAATATATTTTAATTTATTATATAGCAATGAATTACTCAGAATTGTTTTGCTTGGCATCAGAACTTGCATATATGTGGTACCTTTACCAAAAAAAAATTCACACTAACTCTTGCCTTAGGTGGAATTTCTGGTATGTGAAATGAAATAAGAATTTGTATATTTCATGAGCTTTAAATTTAACACCCAGTACCCTTTTAGAATGCTAATGCTAGCACAATTTACCACAAAGGACTGTGCAGGACACTGTCAGACAAGTGACACCATAATACCTTGTGCCAAGTGGATGAAACAAAGCCAATGTATTTTAATAAATAATTTAAATTCTGTATCTAAAAATATTTTAGAGATATGGTGTAGAAATCAGTTGCCTATGGTATAGATTTCTCAATAAAATATAACCAGTTATGCATATAGTCCATTTTATCAATGTTCCAATTCAAGGGTATCTCTGTGGTATTTTAGTAAGTCTTATTTCTAAAGCTGACTTACAATGCGATATGTGAAGCCACAGGGCTCTCCTTAAAGAATATTTGGCTTTCATCAATACCCAGGGCAGTTTATCTGTTCCAAAAACAGAAATTGCTCGAAAAGCTCAGCAGATCTGGCAGCATCTGTGGAGCAAAACCTGAACCTTCCTCAGTCCCAGAACATTAACTTTGACTTCTATCCACAGATGCTGCCAGACCTGCTGAGCTTTTTCAGCAATTTCCAGCAATTACTGCATCTGCAGTTCTTTTGAGGCTTTTTTTTCAGTTTTTCTGTCGTTTTGAGTTTTTTTCTCATTCCTCTCAAAACTTTGCTCGTAGTCTCCTACTGACTTTTTGATTTGGAAACAAGCAGTGAGCATTTAGTAGCAGAAGTAGATGAAACCAAGGAAAGACAAGGGCTGATCACATTGAAAGAGACTATTAAGATTTCACTTCAGAACACTTTTCTACAAGCTTAGAATAACTCAAGCTGGGCCACACTCAATTTCCATGTTTCCCATTGAAAACACAAAGAAATGTGTGCTCCTAAGGAGTTGTTTTGTACAATGATACAATCATTGTGTTAATTTACAATATTGTAATATAGCAACTTAGTTTTCTGATACTCAGTTGCAGCCTGTACTTTCAGCTGCTTAAATCTATGGGTCATTTCCCAGAATCATCAACTCCAGTATAAAATTAAACTTAATTTCTTGTACCTTTGATGCCACATGTTATTTGCTTACAATGGTATGAGCTTCCTAACTTGCAGTAAGCAGCTGACCTACTTTTATGCAAGTAATCAAAGTGAACAAATAAAATTGTACATTCCATATCGAGCAACAGTCAACATATGCATGCATATTGGGAGAGTTTTGAGAAGAGGAATGTGTTGGAATTTCATTCCAAGACCTCAAAGGTTGAGGAGAACCTTCAGCATTTTGCACCGTATAGTCTTGGAGCTTAAACGTGGTTTAAAGTTGGTCACTATGCCATGCTCTAGGGCTTTGGATTTTTAATTGAGTTAAAAACTTCTGTATCAATGAAAATCTCACAGTTGCAGGAAAAGGCAAAATCAAATGTCATTCAAGTGATGCAAAGCATTGCGATTTTAATCATTAGGCCATTTGCAAAGTTTGTCAGATGCATTTTTATGAAGAGAGTGATCCTCCGGGATGAAAAACATTGTCCTGGTACAACCAGTCAGGCAATCTTCTCAGAAAAATAGGAATGTATAAATTCGAAGGAAAAGTAGCTCATTAGAATCATTTGCCAGCCATTTGAATGGTAAGATCACAGCTGATCTGATTGTGGCCTTCAGGTTTCCATCTACATCCACCATCCTCCGACTGCGTTGTCAGTCAAGAATCTGTCCAGCTTAACCTTCAAAACATTCAATGTCTTGGCCTCCTCTGCTCTTTGTAGAAGAGAATTCCACAGACTAAAGACCCTCGAAGAGGATTTGTCCTCATCTGTTTGTTAGATAGCGAACCCATTATTTTAAAACTGCAACCTTGGATCTAGTCTCTCCCATAAGGAGAAACACTGGGCAGAATCCTCTAGGTATCTGTGTGATGTCGGCTATGGTGACTTGTGAGGTGGAATTGAATGTGGAGTCTGGTGCAGCCTACCTCAATGTCAGAGCAACATTACATTATCGTTTATGGTTTTCACAAGTGCAAGATTAACACAAGGAAACACCAAGTTGACAGCTAGTTGACATTATTGCTTGTTAAATGCCTTGTTGATGGACTAACAGATCTCTTTAATATTCAGCCTTGGATCTTGCAAAACCCGACAATGGTGACCACATATTTGGTTGATTAAGCTCACTGCTTGCTCTGAATGATCTCCTCCATGTTGCTTACAGCCAAACTGCAATCCAATTGTTGATATGTGAGCATCAACCACACCCGTCCTCCACAGACATTGACATGTGGAATCTAGCAATCAGAGCTACCCTGGTGCCTTTCTGACACAATGGCAGTTTGCACTGGAGCAAAGATTTACATCGTAGCCTGCATTAGCGACTTGCATTGAAAGGCTGCAGTGAGGGCAATTTGGCAAAGGGACAGGCATTTTGGGACTGCTGGTTGCTTGCTCACTAATCACTTACCTTCCAGCTCACGGTATCCCTGCCTTGTGTTGCTGTACCAGTTAGCACAGACACATAACCAGGCAGCTTGCCTTGCTGCCAAGCTATCTTCAGTCTAGGCGGCACACATCTTGTTCAGTGGCAGTGTTCTTATGTCAATCTTGTACCTGTTCCATGTGCTGACAGCTTTTACCTGGCTTAATCTACATGCGCAGCAAGCAAGCAGTCACGCTTCTAGGTCTTGGGGGAGTCATCCTCACTGGAATTCACAGAGGCACCAATTAGGGGGTCCCAATACAGTCAGTCAATATCAGTGTTCCATGCCAGTCCAGGGATTAGCCTTGACCACATGTCTGGTCAGGGTTTATTGGTTAGGGGCTTATTGCCTGTGTACTCGAGGGAGCAGATCATGATCAATGCTGTGACTCTATAGAAGACTTCTGCCGGGGCTAGGTTAACTTGCATAGGCATCAGAGTGACAAATAGCCACTTGCTAGGTTAAAGCACCAACATTTATAGATAAGCAGAGAGTCACCTACAAGCTAATGTCAACTGTGCCATCAAAGTGCCCTCAATAAGTTTGCTCCTTCCCCTCCAACTCACTGCACTCCCTAGATCTACAGCTGGGGTGGAGGTTGCCAGATTCGCAGTGTCCCCTGAGACTTGGCAGGGCAACCCTGGGATGTTTGTATTTGGAGGGGGCAGTCATGCCAAGGATCTCCTTTCCAGAGGCAAGTTGACCCTCCATGGTTGGAGGGGGCAGGCAGAGAGAAGATGGAAAGCCTTGCCAAGTGTCCTGAATGGAAACTGAAGGTCCCCCTCCAGATATGTGCCACCCGGAAATGCCGCAGTGGAGTGGAGCACTTGAAGTGTGGCCAAGTTCCCTGTGCCTCCACTGCCTTGTCACTAAGCCTAGAGTCCTGAGGATGCAGCGTATCTCTCCAGCTGACTGTGAGGGAGCTGGACCTTCAGACCTGTGCATGGTGACAGGCAGACGTTGGCAGGATTTGCTGCACTGCTGAGGCTTCTGGGTAGTAAGATCCATTTTGTCGCACATCCCTGTCTGCCAATGCTGCCCTGCTCTATGCGTTTGGGTGAAGTCCCTGACTGCCAACCCTACAAGACCCTCTCCCATCTGGGCAGTCCTCTGAATGCCAGCAGCCTTCCTTGACCAGCCGTTCAGGTGGGGGGGTGGGGCGGGGTGCAGGTGGCAACCTTTCCAGTACTTTCTCTGAAACCCTAATACTCATCCTCAGGATGTAGGGGTAGCTGAGAATTTTCCCCAGAGGTCATGGGGAGGCTGGTTGTCCCTGCGAGATATGAGGCGGAGAAAGAGAGAGATAGTCTCACAGCTGGTCATCAGAGGTGGTGTAAAATGGATAGAAATGACAGTGGGGTTAATAGGAGTGTGGCAGTGGTGTGCTATTACTTGTTTGACAGGACGTGGATGTTCCTGCATCCTTGCGGGACAGTCTTCTCCTGCAGGGACATGGATTCTCTCCATGTCAGGGGTAAGGATGCAGATGTTAGGCAGCTGTCTGGGCTTCCTTCTCCAGTGATCATAAAAAGTGGACAAACGGATGACACAGCTGATAATGTTGGTGCATGTGAGGGAAGGGTGGGTAGATGTTCCAAAAGACTGAGGAGGTAGAATAGAGGGCATGCAGGGTTAGTGGATTAGGAATTTGAGGGTACAGGTGCAAGTGAGGGAAGGTGTGGCAAGTGATAGTGAGAGTCATGGTGAGTGATGGGTACAGTGGCAGAGACAGTGAGTGTGAGGTAACAGAGAGGAGAGTGTGGTACCTACCCAGGTGACAAGGAGAAGGCCACGGACCTGTTCATATCACTCTTCGCCATTCTTCCACATTCTGGAGCTGACACTGCCCGAGCTGTGATCTGGGACCAGTGGCACAGCATCCTCTGTTGGTTTTCCGGGAAAAGGATACCTCTCCACCACACTTATCTTCAAGTCCGTGTCAGAGAAATGCAGTGCCATCTTGCCCTTCTGCATCATGTTCTCACTCTGTCAATGAGCAAGGCAGCTTCAGAATGACAGTGCTCATCTGGTTACACAGTGGCCTTTTGAAGATGGTGCCTGTGCAAAAGAGGCCAGTGTTTGGGTGGATATTGCTGAGTGGTGAGTTATTTCAGTAACAGTTGTGCGGCAGGAACCCAGGAAGATAGGAACAGGAGTAGGCCATTCAGTCCATTAAGCCTGTTCCACTATTGGATGAGATCATGGCTGATCTGTGTCCTAACTCTTTAAACCTGCCATTGGCCCAAATCCCATAATCCCGTTGCTTTTAAAAGTGATCTATCTCAAATTTAGAACTAACAACTGATCCGGCATCCATTTATGGAAGAGAATTCCAAACATCTCCTACCCTTTGTGTGTAGAAAGTAAGACACAGCAGAAATCAGACATGAGAGATACCAGTGGTGGTTAATGAGGCAAGTTTGATATGATACTTTAATAAAGCCTGCTAGAGCTTGCAGTGAAGCATCCTCCAAAAATCTGAATGGGACAAAAAAAGCATAAAGTTCAGGCTAGCTTTTCAGCATCCACAAAGAAGCAGGCGCTCTAGCTGTAGCAGTGCACTGCATGGCATGTTGGATCTCAGGCTGTATTCCCCTGTATGCTGTTTCTGAATAGAGTAGGAATCTGATCATTCTGTCCCTCTACAGTTGTCAGCTACACACTAGGTTCAATACCACAGACCTCAACAGTAATGTAACATTTTAGATTTCTTCTTTTAATTTTTCTTCCAGAGGACATTTTAATAAATAAATGATATGGTTGTACACTTGCCCCCCCACAATATAAATGGCTATTATTGCCAAATTCTGGCCATTTGGCTAAATAAGAATAAGTTAATAGAGGCTGAAATAGCTGAGAGTATCAACTGCCTCCTCCTTAATCACACTGTATACAGGCAGTGAATCAATCTGTAGAGTACGAATTACTCCAGAAAATAAGAAAGTACAATGGCACAAAATGCAATAGAGCTTTTGTATTCATTTATTCCTGACTGATGAATAATTGATGCATTTTTTTTGAATGCATCAATTCCTGGATGTGCAGCATTTTACTGAGTTTGACATTCACTGTTGACATTAAGCACTGCTGGGTCATGGCTTACCACATATTAGATCATGCATGTACAATACATCTTGCAATAATGATTCTCCGTCCTGCAGTTTCTTTGGCTGATGCTGAAATAAACGAACGGTAAAGTTAAGAAGCTTACCTAGGTTTGGTATCAGATTGGTGTGACAAAAGTCCTTGGTGAAGGATTGGCTGCACCACATTGCAAGCAGCCTTCAGTCAGCTGGGTTAGCGGAATGAATGACAATGGTCTCAGTTCAGTATAGGGGTCAGATTTTGTTAATGCTGCACAGCACAGAGAATTGCACCTTAGCTCCTCTCGGCAACCTTTGGGATCATTTATCAGTCAGACCACCAGCTGATATCAAGGGAATGGGAGCACATTACATCTAATTTTGTCCTAAATTGTAGCTTGATTGACATCATCAGGCCCTAATTTCAAAATGAGCTGCACATTCCTTTCAGACAGAAATGCGGGTCTCCCATTTTGAGGCCTTGGGCAAGATGGAGAAAGCCACAATGATGGCAGTAATCTGATTGTAAATTAATCTACGCCATCTACAGGGAACTACTGCTGTGTTTCCACCAGGCTGGAGGCCTCAAATTTCACTGGATAGTACCTCTAGAACTGAAATATTCGCTGCAAGGATTTAGGGAGGTCATTGTACAGGAAAAAGCTGGTTGAAAGCCCAAGGGAGGTTCTGAGTGAGACAAATAGATGAGCGCAATAGCAGATGATTGATACGTCAATTCTGATGCTAAGCATAATTGAAAAGGGGGGCAAGTTATAAAACTGATGAGAGCCCAGGCACACAATTATTGGTCCTCCTTCACTCCTGTATATCACTGAATTCATTCATAATGTATGCGGGTTTAAATATTTCTGCTTCTAAATCCTTGAAGTGAGCAGTTTTGTCATTAGCAACATTCAAAATAAAGGTTGAAGCAAAACAGTGCAGGTGCTGGAGTTTGACATTAAAGACAGAATGCTGCAAACATGCTGTAGATCAAGTAACAGCTGAAGAGAGCAAAAAGAGTTAATGAGCTAAATTATAGCAAAAACTGGATAAGCGTCAATTGCTAGAAAATTCAGGAAATCATCTCTTGTTGAAAGTGGTGTAGATTTTGAACAAGTGAAGACAGCAGAAGAAGAAAAGTCTGTGTTAGGGTGTTGTTCTGTTGAAAGGCCACTGGACCCGAAAAGTCAGCTCTGTTTTTCTCTCCATACCTGCTGCTAGACCTGCTGAGTTCCTTCAGCATTTTGTTTCTCTTTCAGATCTCCAGCATCCACACTTCTTAGTTTTAATTCTGCAGTAGTAAGGACCCCAAAGAACATTAAATGACAAAAGGTTTCATTGTTCAAAAGCCTAAGGAAGTGGTACAGCAAAGCCAAACAACTAAGGATGTATCTATATGAGGCGCAAATGACTCGTTGACAGCTGCTGAAATGCAAACTAAAGGGCATAACAGGAAATCAGAGAAAAACCAAACTAACAAAAACAGATAACATGATAAGGATGGAGTTCAACTATAGTTATTGAACTAATCATTGAGTCCAGAAGCTGTAAAACACTGAGGCAAAAGAGCATTTGCTTTCCTTAAGCTTGTGTAAGGCTGCATTGGGTCCTTGAAACAGACCAAGGACATAATAGTCAGGTTGGGAGCAAGGTTGAGAATAGAAAGGGTAAGTTATAGGAAGATTAAATTCAGGCTTGCAGATAATGTGAATCTTTTCCACGAAGCAGTCACTAAGTCTGTGATTGGATCCCTAGTATCAAGTTGAACCACATCATGAGCAAGAAATGCTGTGCATTAGGAGGACAGATAATTGGCTTCTATTCTAACAAGTGCTTGAGACCTTGAACAATGAAAAGCGAAGGGGTAAACATCTCTTATATTTACACAGAGAAGTGCCTTGGGGAGGAGAGTGCATGTGTTAAGGGAGACTGAGAATGGACCAAGATGTCTTGGTGGGACTAGTCTCTGGAACATTGAAAGTGAAGAAAAGTTAAGAGGACAATGTGTTTCTTGGAAGCATCATGCTTGAGGTGGCAATATTAGGAGTCCAATGAGTCTTCTTCCCTCCAAATGAGTTACACTGGGCTTGAAACATTTACTCTGTTTCTCACTCCATAGATGCTGCTAGAACTGCTAAGCTTCTCCAGTATTTTCTGATTCTTTAATTCAGAACTCCAGGATCCTCAGTATTTTGCTTTTAGCAGAAATAGATAACCTGTTCCCTGATATAAGTAGATAAATATGGAAAAATGCTGAATTCAGAGCCAAGGCCAGCAACTGCTTAGACTGTCTCATAATCAAGAATTCCCAAGGGTTGGATATGGATTTCAATGCTGTAAAAAATATAATTTGTGATTAAGTCGAACACCTACTGTTGCCTAAAAATTTGGTGTCAAATCCTCACATTTTTCACAGGCATAGATGATGTGCTGCCTTTGTTACCAATTCCAATTATATTGCTAATGTCCTGTTCAACTTTATAAATTCTGTTGTTGAGGAAAGGTACGTATAAATTCTGTTGAGGTTACAAAGGAGATTACTATAAACTTGTACCACCTGTAATAAAGAACTCTGTTAACTAATTAGATTGAACAATGGTGAAATTAATAAAACAATGACGAGAAAGGGGTATAATTTAGTACAAGTGAATGATTTCTCAAATTAGGTACAACAAGTTAAATAAAGGGAAGGAAAGAAAGAATAGATGAAAAAAAGCCAAAAAAGGAACATAAAGGAAAAAGAGAAGTTATTTCTTTAATTTTCCATTTGTTAAACATGTAAAAATAATTAGAATCTGAAGTCATTATATTTCATCCTTTTAATTGATCACTTTTGGTTTCAAAGAGCACCATTAGTTGTAACTGATACTTATTATTTTGTTAAAAGGATCTTCAGGCTGAAAAGATCTGTTTTAACTCTCTGCAGTGAGGCTAGGTCGTATCTAACATCAAATGCAGCAGGAATATAACAATGCTTTCCAACAGTGAGAGGGACAAAGAGGTGCAGTTTTTTTAGATTAGGTTTGATTAGATTAGATTCCCTACAGTGTGGAAACAAGCCCTTCAGCCCAACAAGCCCACACCGCCCCTTGGAGCATCCCACCCAGACCCATTCCCATTTCCCCTATAACCCGCACACCCCTGAACACTATGGGCAATTTAGCGTGGCTAGTCCACCTAGCCTGCACATCTTTGGACTGTGGGAGGAAACCGGAGCACCCAGAAGAAACTCGCAAACATAGAAGAAGGTGCAAATTCCACACTGATGCAGAAATAGGCGGAACGGCCGATGCTGGAGACTGAGATAACAAGGTGTGGACCTGGATGAACACAGCGGGCCAAGCAGCATCGGAGGATCAGAAAAGCTGACATTTCAGGCCTCTATCCTGAAGAAGACCCTGACTTTCTGAAGAAGAGTCCAGACCTGAAACATCAGCTTTCTTGCCCCTCTGATGCTGCTTGGCCTGCTGCGTTCCTCCAGCTCCACACCATGTTATCTGATACTGACACATCTGACTTTAACTGCTTTCTGGAATTTCTAAACAAAACACTCAATTGTATTAGCAACTGCTGGTCAGATTAGATTAGATTCCCTACAGTGTGGAAACAGGCCCTTTGGCCCAACAAGTCCACACCGCCCCTTGGAGCATCCCACCCAGACCCATTCCCCCTATAACTCACAAACCCCTGAACACTACGGGCAATTTAGCATGGCTAATCCACCTAACCTGCACATCTTTGGACTGTGGGAGGAAAGTGTTCTGTGCAAACTCCACACAGACAGTTGCCCAAGGCTGGAATTGAACCCGGGTGCTGTGAGGCTGCAGTGCTAACCACTGAGCCACCGTGCCGCCCCAAATTCAAATGTATAAAGGAATTCAAACCTCATGATAGTGGCTGAACAAAACAGCCAATCTGAAGAAGGTTTTCATCAGCAGAAGAATACTATATTACAAATTCAAAATAGAACCACAGAACTGATGTGACCTTCTAAGATTATTAACGGATTATGATCTATTTGATTCTATTACAGTCTCACAAGATATTCCCAGGGCCAAGCATTACCATATGGCTCTCATGTTCTTTATAAGCAAAAGTGACAGACGGTGAGCAGGAGCTCAGGGAAAATTAAAGGGGAATTGAAAGCTTGGTCAGCTGTTGGTTTAAAATTCATTTTGACAGAGGGGGAAAAATGCATGGTTGTGCACTAGGAAGAGCATGCTGATGGGAAAGCCAGCGAGAAAGAGAATATGGACTGCATATTGTTGTCTCTTGGATTGAGGATAATGGGATACATGCCTATTGCTAGAATCTGTGTGTGGAGCCTTTTAAAGTGGGGAGTCTGTTGCACTGGTTTCTGACTGACCAGGAAACACTCCTGCTCTTAACACCAGCCTTAGAAATCAACCTGCTTGACCATGTTATAACACATTTTCCATGGCCATCAATCCTGACGCGTGGCTTTCATCAAGATCTTCTGGCGCCACTATCTAATGCTACTATGACTACAGAAATCAATAAATAATGTGCAATTGGACCATGGAGGGGTTTGCAAATGAAGACCAGGATCATTCAGTCAGAAGAATGAATGACAATGAATCAATAAAATGCATTGATAAAATGACAGGCGCAGTCAATTTTCTGACAGAGTAACTGAGAAGCTCCATAGAATATCTGCAGCCATAACGCTAATTTCCAACACCCTAAATTACCAACATTTAATGAATTTAAAAAGAAATAAAAGCATTCACGATCAAAATAAGTTTAATGGCTGTTCTCTCGGCTTCCTATGCTGAGCAGAGAAAATATCAACAAGGGTTCCCTTTTGTAATAGCTGCCCAGAAACCACACTCTTTCCAATGCTGTATTCAGTAAAACTGCATGCATGCAAGGACATCTGCTGGGGATTGGATTTGTCATTGCTGATAATCCTGGGACTCCCCTTGGTGGACTCTGAATGCTGATATTTATTGCCCAGAGACTGACAAGAGGGATGATTTGGAATGAGTTACCAGGAAATCACTAATACCTAACAGTTGGAATTACAAAGCTCAAACATTGCTATAGATTTACCTACAGACGGCATTAACTACAGCATCCCTATAGTGTGGAAGCAGGCCATTTGGCCGATCAAGTCCACACCGCTGCTCCAAAGAATGTCCCATCTCATCCCTGTAACCATTTCCAATGGTATCCCTGGACACTCTGGGAAATTTAGCATGACCAATCCATCTAACCTGTACATATTCTGACTGTATGAGGAAACCAGAGCACCCAAAGGAAACCCCACACAGACACATGGAGAAGATATAAACTCCACACAAAAGGTTGCCTAAGGGTGGGATTGAAACTGAGCCCCTGGTGCTGTGAGGCAACAGTGTGAATTGTTGAGATGCCATGAAGTGAGGCATGGTGTCAAAGCTTTTTTTTATCTTACAGTCGTCAGGGCAAATGTAAGAATGTCAATTTTTAAATGATCAATCTATTACAACCATAGCAATTAGTTTTGATTGGTCCCCTTGCTTACTTTATGGCGATGCCTCAGAAATCTGAGTTGATTTGCTAATCAATCGGTACTTTTTTGCAGTTATTTACTTTGTAAGATGTGGCCGTCACTGTCTGGCCAGCATTTATTACCTGTCTCTGGTTGCCCTTGAGAAGAAGGTGGTGAGCTGCCTTCTTGAGCTGCTGCAGTCTACTGGCTGTGGGTTGATCCACAATGCCATTGGGGAGGGAATTCCAGGATTTTGACATCAGTGAACCAGTGGAAAAATGACAATATATTTCCAAGTCAGGATGGTGAGTGGCTTGGAGGGGAACTTGCAGATGGTGATATTCCTATATATCTGCTGCCCTTGTCCTTCTAGCTGGAAGTGGTTGTGGGTTTGGAAGGTGCAGTCTGAGGCTCTTTGGTGAATTTGTGCAGCGCACTTTGGAGATTGTGCACACAGCTGCTACTGAGCGTTGGTCGTGGAGGGAGTGGATGCTCGAGGATGTCATGCCAGTCAAGTGGGCTGCTTTGTGCTGGATGGTGTCAAGCTTCTTGAGTATTGTTGGGGCTGCACTCAAGCAGGCAAGTGGGGAGTATTCCATCACACCCCCAATTTGTGCCTTGTAGGTGGTGGACAGATTTTGGGGATTCAGGTTACTTGCCACAGTGTTCCTAGCTTCTGACCTGCTCTTGTAGTCATTGTGATTATGTGGTGAGTCGAGTTGAGTTTCTAGTCAATGATAACCCCCAGGATGTTGACAGTGGGGGATTCAGTGATGGTAATATCATTGAATGTCAAGGGGTGGTGGTTAGGTTGTCTCTTACTGGTGATGGTTATAGCCTGGCATTGGTGTGGAGTCAATGTCACTTGCCACTTGTCAGACCAAGCCTGGGTGTTGAAGTATAAATTGGTGCGATCATTTTAAATTTGGTATTCTTGTTTTTGTCCTGATGAAAGATAAAGATGCTTTGGAAATTTGTCTCCTATCCCAGTAATTTGTACTTATAGCTGTTAGTCCATATGCAGCATGAGACTAAATCAGAAGAAAATTCAGGATCTGGAAAGCTTTATCTTTCTGATCGAGACCTAGTGATGCTCACTGGACAGAAAGGTATTTGAGGACCAGATCAAATTCAAGCTCAGAGCCCTTTCATCATGGAAAAGCCTTTCAATGTTTAATGCTAAAACTTATATTGGCATAATGTCACAGTGAAGGACAGCTTCAGTGATGAAACTGCTGTCCAGCAAATGAGGCAAGAAATGTCTGAGAAATTATTTAATAGTTATCAGATAGTAGAATAATTTGTAATAACTTGTAAAATATGTTTCAAAATTATGTAAGAGCCTGCGTAAGAGCACAAGTGTAAATTCGAAGTAGTGTGCAACTATATCAAGGGTATCTAACATTGTCCACCAAATGCAAAAAAGAAAGAAATTAGCATTTAAAGAACATTTCAGAATACATCAAAAAACGTTGCTTTTTCACACCCGAATTATGCCAACTTCAAAGCAAAGTTAATTCCTGTTTACACACACTCATGAAAGAATCAAGAACCAAAGGGTACACTGTTTTACGGAAGAAGTTAAATATGAGGTGGGAAAGACCTTTCTCATAAGCCAAGTTTAGGGTTTGGATGCACTGCCCATATGGTGGAGACGGGTTCAATTGAGAACTTCTAGAGTGCATTCGAAAAATGTTCAAACAGAAGCCATGTATAATGAAAAGGCAAGGGAAAAGGGCAGGAAATTGGTATTAGGTTGAAATGCACAGAGAGCTAGTAGAGATACAAATGGCCAAACGGTCTCCTAAGCTGTAACATTTCTGTGATTCTGTGAAAATTCAGAAGTTGGTTATCCTTTAACTGCACATCTGAAAACCAAAAAGGTTTTTTTAAAAAATGAATATCATATGACATCCAACTCAAGTTAACCGTCAAGTGCACCTGAAAACCGCAACGGCCTTTTGTCTGATCCTGAGGTTTTGAATAAAGGATTTCTGACCTGTATGTGGGGAAAGATTAAAACAGCACCAATCCTGATAAAATTTCTGTCAAATACACCACTGTTTTTGTATTACGGACCGGATTATGGATAGGAACTGTTTAGAAGGATTTGGGCTAAATGCCTACAAATGTGACTGGTTCAGTTTAGGAAATCTGGTTGGCATGGATGAGTTGGGCTGAAGAGCCTGTTTCTGTGCTGCCTATCTCAATGACTCTATGACGATGCCATAACAGGTGAAAATTGCATTATGAACAAATTAGTTGGATTTTTTTTGGGTTATATCTGCTGATGGGTTTGTATTAACAGAGCTCAATGCATAGTACAAGCTCCAATCAGTATTTTGCTTGAGGATAATAAATTAATGTAAGCTCTTTGCTGCAAGTAGACAGGCTATTTCAATGTTTAATGAGAGGATGCAGTAAAACTATTTTTTATTTAGTTGACTAAACAAGAAGTGAAACATTCACTGTGTTATGTATCTTTAGTTAAAGCTGGAATACTTCCCAATATCAATTTTTTATTTGTCTCCTGTGAAATCTGAACCACCTAATCTATTTTCTTTAAAGCTGTTTTAATTGGAACACAATGGCCCTGAGCTCAGAAGCCCCAGCCTATTAGGCATGCTCCTTATGGAGCCTACGATATTTGCTTATAGCTTTTCACCCTCTAATATCCTCATCAGCTCACTATTTCTGAAACGGCTGCTGTTTCAAGTTGCAATGATTCCACTGGCAGTTCTCTTGTAACTCAACAACAAGCATTGCTTTCCCAACTTGAGGAAACACCAAAGCTGCATTCAATATTGTTCCTATTTGATGACACCAATTAAAGTCATCATTGTCCTATCAGGCCGTAGGGCTGGTCTCTCCTCAGAGAGAGGCAACTGGTAGTGATTTAATCTGGAGGTCACCACACTTCAGGCAAGGGGTCAGGTTGAGATGGAGAGTTATTTATGGTAACGTCAGCCATAGTGAGAATTGAACACGTGGTGTTGGCATCACTCTGCATTGCAAATCAACCATCCAGCTAACTGAGCTAACCAATCCAGGCCACTGTTTAGACTGCGGAGCAAGGAGCAAGAATCCTGTCTGTTGATTTTCTCTCAAACCTAAGGATGCTGGGCTGAATTGTCCAAGGATGAAATGAGAGACAGTCAGAAATTGAGAGACACTCAACTGAGTTTCAGTTGAGAAACCTATCAGTTTGTTCGTTCCAATGCCACCGCCTCTCTGTCCTTGACAGCTATCATCCATTGTATTTATCTCCCCTCTGACTGAGATGGTACTCAGCACGTTTAAACTTTAGATGATTATGACAGTGCTGAAGAACCCATGCATGTTGTGATCTGCTATAACCTGTTGGACCTGTCACACACTTTCCGGTGAAGTAATCTAAAGATTAATGGGATGACAACTTTTATCCCAAATGGGCTGGAAATTCAAGTGAGCTGTTGTGTAGACTCTTAATCAAATGATATCTTTTGGCAATTGACCCTCAGGAAAAATATATTGCCCTTCAAAGAAAGGAGTACTGCACAGGTTCATAAGAAATAACACCAGGGTTTATATATTCAACTTCTCAGGGGAAATTGCATAAGTTAGGTCTGTATTTCCTAGTGATCAAAACTTTGAAGGGTAATCTAATCATGATGTTTGAAGCATTGAACAGTGGATACAGAATTAGTATTTCCTCTGACAGGAAAATCCAGAGCAAAGATGCATCATAACATTGGAGATAAATCATTCAGCAGTGAAAGGACTTTCTCACAAGCAGCTCAGTGGAAATTTGGAACCTATTTCCATAAACGCTGTACATGTTGTGAAAATTGACATTTTCCAAGACAGAGATTGACCTGAAATTGACCCACAATTGATCTTAAATATTTCTCACTCCATGATTTCCAACTGACAGAGTATTTCCAGCATTTGCTGCTTTTATTTCAGATTTCCCCATTTAGGAACAGACTGAAAGAGCAGAATGGTCTACTTCTATTCCTATGCTCATATGAAGAGACACTTACCATTTGTAGTTTTTGCTCTCGATCTACAAGATAAATATTCCAAACTATTTTCTTCTCCTTCAATTTCCTGAATTGAAGGGAGGTCTAACCTACTCCGGGCAAGGAAGCAGGTTCCAAGTCCACCCCAGTTGGAACAGGGATCAAGTTCCATTTTGTGGCGTCAGTATGATCCATTCTGCCTGGGCAGCCAACTGAGCCAAACATCCTCCCAATGAATCTGTGTCGCTGTGGCAACACATATTTTAAATGCACGTTGTAATCTGAAGTTTTGAACAATGGTGATAGAGGCTCCAATTTCAATCCATAATGGTGCCACATAAAATACGATGCAATTACGTCCTAACTAAATATGATGGACTGGCCAATGTGTCCCAATGTTAGAAGGTGGATCCTGTTTCCTGAAATTTCAGAGTCAGTATTCCAGGGATGGATGCAGATAACGACACTCTAAAGCTCTGCTTGAAGTGTGGCACAATGGACATTAATGTCCAAGAGGAGCTTGCTACTAATCTTTCAACGTGGCGACAACTTGTCCATTGAGCTGCATCACGCTTTTGAGTCCAAATACCTTGACAATGAGGTTCAACAGGAGCAGAGGAAAAGAAAGGAAACAAATCGTTTACCCTGGGTCTCACTACCTTCTGGGACATATTCCCAAAGATTTGTTGGCCTAGAGCCTGCCTGTTCAGTCACATGAAGACCCACACCAGAAACTCAGGAGCCTGTGTGAAGATTTGTTTTGAGTGAAGATTGGTAGCGCGGGTGCTGGCTGTAGATGTTGGTGTGTTCGCCGAGCTGGGAGGTTTGATAGCAGACGTTTTGTTCTCTTACTACACGACATCCTCAGTGCTGTGGCACCTTCTGCGAAGGGCTGTTGTCTTGTGCAGGTCCTAATTTATATGGTCTGGTTTTTGCTGCTTCTGGTGGGTGCTGGTTCCGGCCGTGTGTTGTAATGATTGGTATATCGGGTCTAATTCAATGTGTTTGATGACGGAGTCTGCGGATGAATGCCAAGCCTCCAAGGATTCCTTGGCTGTCCTATGTTTGGCTTGTCCAATGCTAGTGTTGTCCCAGCTGTAAGTGTGGGTTATCTCATCTTTGTGTATTGAAACCAAAGACATCTGGTTGTGTTGTTTGGTTGCTAGCTGGTATTCATTGATGTGGATTACTAATTGTCTGCGTGTTTGTCCCAAGTAGTGCTTTGTGCAATCTCCACATGGTATGTTGTAAACCACATTCATCCTGCCCATGGGATCTATTGGATCAGTTGCTGTCTGAGCGTGGCTACCAGTTTGTGTGCTGTCATGATCCCTAGCAGTCTTAGTAGTCTGGCTGGTTCCCTGCTCCTCTGATGCTGCTTGGCCTGCTGTGTTCATCCAGCTCAACACCTGTTGTTTTAGTAGTCAGGTTGTCAGTTCTGAGGTGTTCTTTATATATGGTATGATGGATATGGTATGGTTTTGGGTTTTGGTGTGTCCTGGTTGTGTTGTTTGCTGGCTAGGTATGTGTGGATGAAACTGCAGGGCTATCCATTCCTGGTCTAGACCTTGTAGAGGTGTTCTTCTTCCTTCTGCAGGTTGGGCGTGCTGCAGCTTTGATAGCTGAGGTAGTCACACAAAGACTGGAACAAACAGCCCTCCCACAGATCCAACCCAAGCTCTAGATCAGATACGCGGACGAAACTTTTGTTAATTATGGAAAGAACAGAAATTGAGAACGCCCACCGACTCATCAACACCATGCTCACCGGGATCAAATTTACGAGAGAGGAGGAAAACAGCAACAAACTCCCATTTCTGGACTCAATGGTGGAAAGAAAAGAGAAAGGTGACTTCACCACAAAAGTGTGTAGGAAATCCACAAAAGCTGGTCTTAAACCAGTCTTAAACTATTGCAGCAACCACCCCAACTCCCTCAAGAGGAGCTGCACTCGGACCCTGTTCTAAAGGGCTGCTATGCACTGCCAGGGTATTCTTGGAGGTTTGGCAATCATCCACAGACTCCATCAATAAACACATTGAATTAGTCCTGAAATACCGACCATTATAACACACGACTGGAGCCATCATCTACTGGAAGCAGCAAAAACCAGACCATATAAATTTGAACCAGCACAAGACAACAGCCCTTCACAAGACGTTCCACAGCACTGAGGATATCATAGTAAGGGGACAATATGTCTGCTAACAAACCTCCCAGCTCAGAGAACACACCAACATCTACAGCCTGAGCCGACATCATCCTCAACTCGAGGGATAGTTTATTCCTGCAGATGATATGTCATGCGGATTCAAGACGACCCCATGCCATGCACAGCTTGCTGGAAAACTTGCTTGTTGCAAGAAAAATCCATCTGGTGCATGCATATCCTTTTGGAGAAGGGAATTTGCTGTCCTTATCTGGTCTGGCCAACATGTAGCGGTGATTTGTTTGACTCTTAACTCCCTGTGAAATGGCAGAGCAGGCCACTCAGTTCAGGGCAGACAAGAATGGGGCAACAAATGTTTCTTGACAACACTGCCACATTCCGCAAGAGAATAAATACATTTTAAAAAGATGCACCCAGGCTGTACCACTGTCGCTCCCTAACTAATTGCTAAAGGAAGATGTAGAGCACAATTTAAAAAACCTTTTATTGTACATGGTCCTCATCTACAAGGGAAGTGTTCAATGCATTGAAATTAAGACAGGGCCCTGCCTAACTTCACTTCTTTCCCTGCCTTCTTGTAGTCTATAGGTTTTGCTTTACAATCCGAGCTTGATGTGACAATGTATGCAATTTTCTCTGCAGGACCCTGGTTAGGCCACTATTGGAATACTGCATGCAATTCTGGCCTCCCTGCTATAGGAAGGATGTTGTGAAATTGAAAGAGTTCAGAAAAGATTTACAAGCATGCCGCCAGGGCTGGTGGGTTTGAGCTATAGGGAGAAGCAGAATAGGCTGGTGTTATTTTCCCTGGAGTGTCAGATGATTAGGGATGACCTTGCAAAGGTTTATAAAATCAGGAGGAGCATGTATAGGGTAAGTAGTGTAAATAGGATAAGGGAATCCAAAACTAGAAGGCATAAGTTTAAGGTGAGAGGGGAAAGATTTAAAAGGGATCTATGGGGCAACTTTACCATGCAGAGGGTGGTGCATGTATCGAATAAGCTGCCAGAGGAAGTGGTAGAGATTGGTAAAATTATAACATTTAAAAGACATCTGGATGGGTCTATGAATAGAAAGGGTTTAGAGGGATACGTGCCAAATGCTGGCAAATGGAACTAGGTTTATTTAGGATATCTGGTTGGCACTGATGAGTTGGACTGAAGGGTCTGTTTTCATGCTGTACAGCTGTATGATTCCTCGTGGCTCCCACTCTCTTCCAGGTTGATGATGTTCTGCAGGCTGTGATGTGCATTTTTGTTTCGGTTTTTTCAATGGGAAACAAAGTGCCTAGTCCTGTAACTTACACATCTCTTTAAGGAGGCACTTGCAGAATTCAACTCCGCACTACTTGCGAAGAAATGATGAATACTAACTGAAGTGCTATAATTGCTTGGAGCAGCGTGCTAATCCTGAATGTCCTGTCATCTCCCTGATTAGGGAATCTCTCAATTCTGAATCGCAAAGTGGATATAGTTATTTAGTTCACTGAAAGCATGTTATGTGCATTAGTTTGAAGCGAGTCTCAACTGGATTTACCCGATGGCTTGCATCTGACTCCAATAAGGATTGCATAGCCACTAAGGCCAATTTTGAGTCGAGCATTGTACTGTAAATTATGCTCAGCCGGTATCATCGTTACCGTAGAGTATATCTGAGCTGATCTGACATAGGAAATCCTCCAAAAAGCAGTCCACAATTAGCAAAATTTGACACAGCTCAACTAACAGGTAATCAGGGAAAAAACGCCTTCAATAACTTGGATTCCAGTAATTTTGCACAAATAAGCGGAATCAGCAGTAAACTCAATTTGCTTTACAGTTTCACCCTATGGGATTCTTCCTCAGAGCTTTGTCATGGTATGATCAGGTCTGACAGTTCAAAGTCATATTCTTAATGAATGCCTCTGAGTATTTACTTCTAGGTCTTTGCCCCAGTTTTTTGCAAATAACTCCATTATAATGGCAGCTTTTGCTCTTGAAGTGTTGGTAAGTCCACAAGCCAAGCTTTTTCTAAAAATCTAATCACAAAATTTATGTACTAACACTGTTTTCCTCATTTTCACATTTTGTATGTGATCAGACATTTTGAATGCTCTGCATTTCAGCCTTGCTGAAATGTTATTAAAATTGACGTCCTTTGTAATATATACTTTGACTGCAGTGGCTAACTTTAGAATTTGCCACATGACTGTGAGTTTGTTACAAAGCCTCATAAAAGAAGAGATATATACAATAAATGAGGCTAGAGGAGAATATTAATAATTCTTTTGCAGACAGTAGAATTCTTTGGCGTCAATACAGTTGTCATGTCACTTTGACAGGACAACTGACAAGGAGCTAGTGCTTTTTATTGGTGTTTGCATAATGATTGTTACTTGTCATCTATGCTGTGTTGAATAATTGGCTGTGATAACTGTGTCATTGGTGAGTGAGTAGTTCGATAAAGTATTTATACTATAGTATTGCAATGCAGTTCAGATGCATTATTCAGAGACCCCCAAAGACCAAATACCATTGAAGGTAAACAAGCCAGTGAAGGGAGAAATTCACAGACTGGACCTGTGTTGAGGGAGAAACCTACTTGAAATAATCTTCACCAATCCACCTGTTGCAGACGTGTCTGTCCATGTCATTATTGCTGAGAATGACCATTGCACAGTGGAGATGAAATCTCTCCTTCACGCTGAGGCAATGGCCTAGTGCTATTAATCACTGGACTGTTAATCTAGATACCCAGGAAATGTTCTGAGGACATGAGTTCAAGTTCCACCATGGCAGATAGTGGAATTTCTGGAATTAATGGTCTAGTGATGACTATGAATCCATTGTCAATTGCCAGGAAGAACCCCCCCTCTACCCCCACTGCTTTACTAATGTCCTTTGGGGAAAGAAACTGTGAAGTTTACCTGGTCCGGCCTACATGTGACTCCGATTAGGGATGGGCAATAAATGCTGGTCTAACCAGTGAGGCCTACATCCCTGGAATGAATTTTCAAAAAGGATACCTTCCGGCACGTTGTGTGGTACTGCTAGAATTCTAATTGTTTTAGCCCCAGAACAGAACTAGTGGTCAAAACCTGACACCTGTGAGATGCTGTGGGTCATCAGCATCAAGGGAATTGCATCTCATCACAGTTTATAAACTCAAGGCTTGGCACATCCCTCACACTAGGATTACCATCAAGCTGAGAGAGCAAGTCTGCTTCAATGAGAAGCTCAAAGGAACAAACCTGAAGGAGATCAGACTTACCTCAAATGAGATGCTAAATTTCCACAGCAGAACAGCTTGTGTACTATAAGGAGCAAGAGCAAGTGGTTGGTTTGCATTGCCAGTATGAAACAAACATGTTTTATTAGGGCATGCAATACACATGCCAAGTGCATTTATATGAGTATTAAATAATAGATTATATTTGGGCAGCACAGTGGCTCAGTGGTTAGCACTGCTGCCTCACAGCACCAGGGACCCAGATTCGCTTCCGGCCTTAGGCAACTGTATGTGTGGAGTTTGCACATTCATCCCATGTCTGCATGGGTTTCCTCCGGGTGCTCATGTTTCGTCCCAAAGATGTGCATGCTCAGTGGATAGACCACGCTAAATTGCCTATAGTGCCTAGGGCGGGAAATGCATGGATAGGGTAGGCGGTGGGTCTGAGTGGGATGCTCTTCGGAGGGTTGGTGTGGACTCAATGGGTCAAGTGGCCTGCTTCCACACTGTAGGGATTCTATGATTTTATGATGATAAACAGAGCGCTGACTTTGCAATTAAGCCAGGGGGAAAAAATGTACATGGAAGCAAAATACTGTGGATGTTGGCAATCTGAAATAAAAGTAGAAAGTGCTGGAGAAACTAAACATCTGTGGCAGCATCTTTGTAGAGAGATTTGGAAGCTCTGAAGAACGGTAATACCGGACTCAAAATATTAACTCTGATCCTCTCTGTGCAGGGTTTGCAAAAATGTAAATGGGTTTTCCATTTTAGTTGTACTTTGTGTTCTGGTACCAGAACTGTGTTTGGAAGGCCATCCCATATACTAACATCATTAAATTAACATTCATTAAATTAATTCTCTTTTACTTGAAATCTAGGTTCTGGCTAAGAAATAATTGAAATTGTTCTCATGATTTATCATAGCCTCTCAAAGTTCTGAACAGATTTTGAATCTCTTCTTTTTTCTGCCTGTTTCAGTTTCTCCCATTTTCCTTGGGATTACAACAATGCTTGGGATTACCCTTCTCCATTCCCACCGTGGGTCACATTTTTCTCATCCAATTTCGCCATATTTAAATCTCTCGTCACTGCATTTTTCAATGTCCTTCTCCCTGGCAATCCCAACATTTTTTCTTGTCTCAGCACATTTTAAACTTACCACACAGCTCCAAATCTTTTTTTGTTCAGTAAGAAAATTGACTGTTGTTCTTCAGCCACGCCTCATAACTAAATTCTATCATTGCTGGTCTAATTTCAGTGAATCTCCTTTGTACCCACCTCATTGCTTTGATGAGTAAGATGTCCAAAAATTTGGGTAGAATATTCTAACTGCAATCTGGTCCATAATGTTCATAGAAACATAGAAAGTAGGAGCAGGAACAGGCTATACGGCATTTGAGCCTGATGCACCATTCAATATGAACATAGCTGATCATCCAGTTCAGTGCCCTGTTCCTGCTTTCATCCATACCCTTTGATTTCTTTAACCATAACAACTATATCTACCTCCTGGAAAACAAAAACAACATTACCTGATTGTTTTTCTTTGCATATCCATGTTTATAAAACCTAAAATCGTAGCCATTTTAAAAAAAATGCTTCTTACCTAAGATTTGTGTATGAATTCTATGCCTGTCTGGTTCTCTTTATTTTAAAAAATATATTTGAGTTTTCTTTAGCCTTCCCTACAAAAGCCTTGAATCAAATGTCACTTGACATCCATCAACCTAATGTGCCGATTTATCCACCTCTGATTTACATCACACTCCCCTTAATAGGTAAACATGGCCCATTAAAAATCATGGCAGAGGAAAGATAAAAGTTTCATTTTCAATCTTCAGTCATTTTATTTCTTCTTAGAAAAGCACTTTCATTTTGTTCAGGTCAGTGAGTAGAAGTATATATTTGATGATACGGTATTTTGCTTTTTGTGATATTGCATTTACAGGGGAGGTCATTGATATTTTTGAGCTCTATACATATAAAGACAGGCATGCATGCACATACCCAAAGTGTCAATAGTTTTATGCTGGGATAATAAGGTGTAGAGCTGGTTGGAAATGGAAAGAGAATGCCAATAGAAAGAGAATTTTGCACAATTTACAAAAACCATGATCTAATCTCCTGAAGTGCTTTCCCATGGTTGGCAGTTCCAGAAATTACAGACAAGTTTTTAAGCTCTAAATCAACTAATTTCTCATACCGCATCACTGTAAACCATTCACTTTGACCCACAGGGATTATGCAGCACATCCTGCTAAATTAAGCAAATAAGTCATATTGAATGATGAGAAATGCCATTGATATTTTTTCCCTTACCTGATTGTTTGACCCTTGAGTTAGAGTAAGATGGCTTATGGGTCTCCTCTTGGGGTGTTACCTCTGGACTTAGTTACTTCACAAAACTCTACATCATTGTGATTGATTAATATTGTTACTTACAAGCTTCTAAAGCCGAAGTGCATTAGCACTTTTCATGGCATTACAATGTTAGGATTAGATAGTTCCCAGACAAGATAGACTGGGCAAGATTTACTTGTGGTGCACAACCCACTGCTCTGCCTGATAGCACAGCTTGAACACTTTAATGATAGCAAAATGGTGCCATATGTATTGGCATTGCAACAGATGAAATGGCATTATGGAGGCCATGTACCACTCCACTCAATGTGTTTTGTAGTTTTCTACATGTTAGATCGTGTAATATATGCCACAAAGACTGGTTTCTCGTTGAGTCAGATATCTTGAACAAAGGAAAATACATTCATAGGAAGCAGAGTAAGTCATTCAGCCCCTCCAGCTTGTTCTGTCATTCAATGAGATTTAATTTTAGTTTGATTTATTTACTGTCGCATGTCTTTGTTACACATGTTTATTACAAACACAATGGAAAGTGTTATATAATGTTGCCACTCTCCAATACCACCTTAAAACACAGAAATTAAACCAAAGCATAGAATATAAAGGTAGAAAATAAGGAAATAAAGTTAAGAGTTCGACTTTGCGGTCCTTTAGTTGGGCCTGGATTGGGGCTCTTCCACCCCAATGCTGAGACAATTACCAGTATAAAGCTGTTTCAGAGATAGTAGGAACTATAGATACTAGAGAATCTGAGATAACAAGGTGTGGAGCTGGATGAACACAGCAGGCCACGCAGCATCATAGGAGCAGGAAAGCTGACATTTCAGGCCTAGACCCTTCTTCAGCTTTCCTGCTCCTATGGTGCCGCTTGACCTGCTGTGTTCATCCAGCTCTACACCTTGTAATCCCAGCATAAAACTATTCGGCATCCTTGAGCCCCTTTGTCACTTCATCACTGCTGGAACAGAGTGACCATGACCGATCTGTGACCTGAATCTCCCTTGATACCTTTGCTTAATAAAAATTTATCAACCTCAGAGATCTGACTGAGCGATATAAGCTACCAAAGGGAACTGACAAAGTCGACGTGTAAAGGATGTTTCCTCATGTGTGACAAACTAGAACAGGAAGTCATAGGTTTAGGTTGAGGGTGGCAGATTTAAAACAGATGAGGAGGAATTACTTCTCTCAAAGGGCCGTGAATCTATAGAATTCATTACCCCAGAATGAGGAGCACTGGGACACTGAGTAAATTTTAAGAGGCGATAGACAGATTTTTATATAGCAATAGGTTGAAGGGTTGTGGAAAACAGACAGAAAAGTGGAGTTGAGGGCAAGGTGAGTTCAGTTATGATGGAATCAAATAGTTCATGGCTTAACAAATGACCCAGCATCAAATGCCTTTCGTGGAAGAGAGTTCCAAACATCTACCACTCATTGTGGATAGAAGTACTTCAAAACCCCTCTCTCGAATGGTCTGGCCATAATTTTTAGACTATGCTGTCTAGTTCTGGAATCTCCAGCTAGTGAAACTCATTTACCTTTAATTAACCTTTTTTAATGTTACTAATTTGAAGACTAGACCAGATCATCTTTTAGCCTTCTAAATTGTCAAGAAAACTGGCCTGTTTGGTATAATTTAACAACGAATATCTAGGCATCTTTTTTTTTAATAAACCTACATTGTACTCCATCTGAGGCCAATGTGTCTTTCCTCAGGGTGTTTTGCTGAGATCTGCTCACAGCACTCCATGTGGGGTCTAACCAGGATTCTTCGCAGCTGGAACATAAGATATTTATTTTGATAAGGTTCCGTAGAAAAGTTTAGTACATGAGGTAAGATTTATGAGTTTAGGGATAATTTACTAGCTTGATAGACTAACCAACAGAAAGCAGAGAGTCAGGACAAATGGATAATTTTCTGGCAGGAAAAGCCTAACCACTGGAATGCCACAAGCTTGTTTTGGGCCCCAGCCATTTAAAACCTAAAATGACTTGAATACAGGGATAGCAAGTACTATAGCCAAGTTTTGCAGATGGTGCTAAAATAGGTGGGAAAGTAAGTTGCAATGAAGAAATAAGAAATTTACAAATGGATATGTGAATAGTGACATGAATGGGCCAGTATTTGGCACATGAAGTCTAATATAAATAACTGTGAAGTTATCCAATTTGGTAGGAGGAGTAGAAAGACAATTTATTACCTGAGAGAGAAACTTCAGGGTGCTTTGATGCAATAAGATCTGGATGTCCTCAAGCATGAATCACAGAAATCTAGCATTCAGGTAGAGCTGATAATAAGGAAGGCAAATGGATTTTTGTCTTTTATTGCTAAAGGAACAGGGTACAAAAATAGGAAGTGTTGCTGCAACAATACAAGGCATTAGCAAGACCACACTTGGAGCATTTTGGACCACTTTACTTGAAGAGAGATGTGGTTGTAAAGGAAGCAGTTTCAGAGGATGTTCACCAGATTAATACAGAGATGAGGGTTTGTCTCATAAAGTGAGATTGAGTCGTTTAAACCTTTACTGTCTGGAGTTTAGAAGAATAAGAGGAGATCTAATTGAGGGATATAAGACACCAACGGGAATTGACAAAACAGATGTAGAAAGGATGTTTCCTCATACAGGACAATCTAGAACAAGAAGTCATAGTTTTAGACTGAGGGTGGCAGATTTAAATCAGAGATGAGGAGGAATTTCTTCTATCAAGGGGCTGCAAATCCATAGAATTCATTACTCCAGAATGAGGAGCACTGGGATACTGAGGAAGTTTAAGGTGGGGATAGACAGACTCTTACATAGCAATAGGTTGAAGGGTTATGGAGAACTGGCAGGAAAGTGGAGTTGAGGGCAGGGTGAGATCAGTTATGATGGAATCAAATAGTTCATGATTTTTGAGATCTATTCACCTCAGTCCCCAAATCTCCTTGGACACCCATTGTATTTTACTCGATGTCATCTAGACAGTACCCTGATCTATCCTTTTTTTGATCCAAAGTGGATCAACCATTGTAAACTATTTATGTTTCTTCTGCCCACATATGGGCAATATGTATACAAACCAGCTTTTAGATGATTAACTTAAGGACAGGGTCAACTTTATGATGTATCAGAAAAATTTAAACTTGATTGTTGCAGCCAATGTCAGAAATGATGGAAGATTGTATTCTTCTTAACTCTTTGGTATCCAAAGTAAAAAGAATCTCAACTACCTGCTGCTCTGTTCCTTATCAAGACTTTATTGAATCATAAAGACTGATTGTTTCTTTAAACAACTGCAGTTCAACAGAATGTCAACGGATTGCCAGGATATCCATTGATTAAAAATGTTGCTAGAGGAGTTACAGAAATACTGTGGCTGTGTCAGCAAGGCAGGGGCTGGGGATTCTTCAGAAAGTAATTTACCTCCTGTTACTTCATTGTAGCATCTCCACAGATATTGAAGTGTACATGTTAATATTTTTTCTTCAATCCAAACACTCAAGCCTGCCAGATGGATCAAGATATCTTATTATAGCATTTCCACTGTAGTAATCAGCTCAAATGGCCCTATACTGTAAAGCACACGGTGAAAGACCTCAAATGTCATGCTCTCAGCCAAACATATCTCGAGCACAGCACACAATTGGAGCCCTAGAAAGATTAATATAGCCAGTTATGTCCTCTCAGGGCACAAGGTGAGTCATGCAGAAAAAAGAGAGCTTGGCCAAGGGAGGGTGACTTAGTAAAAGTGAGCAAATCAAGGCAGCAGGTCCTACTAAGGAGAAAAATCAAACAGAACATGAGATAACATCCATAATAAGAAAATCTGGAGTGAGAATTACAAGTAGGAAAAAGAAAACATTTGAAGCCAGTTAAAATCAATAATTACTCCACAGTATCAACTATTGGAGACAGCTCTGCGGTTCAAAATGTTCCAGCTTTTGGCACAGAACTGTCAGTGCCTCTCAAAGAAACCTGTTCAGGATTCACACTGGCAGAGGGTGTGCTTTCGGAAGTCAGGCTTTTGGAGAAAATCCAACACCAGAATTTAACTTAGAACTGAAGTGTTAGAACATGCAGTGCCTCAGGAAAACCTCCAAATTGCGTCTTGGTATGATTAGATTTTTTTTTAGATTAGATTTCCTACAGTGTGGAAACAGGCCCTTCGGCCCAACAAGTCCACACCGCCCCTCGAAGCATCCCACCCAGACACATCCCCCTATAACACACACACCCCTGAACACTACGGGCAATTTAGCGTGGCCAATCCACCTAGCCTGCACATCTTTGGACTGTGGGAGGAAACCGGAGCACCCGGAGGAAACCCACGCAGACACGGGAAGAATGTGCAAACTCCACACAGACAGTCATCCGAGGCTGGATTCGAACCTGGGTCCCTGGTGCTGTGAGGCTGCAGTGCTAACCACTGAGCCACCGTGCCGCCACTATTTCAAGCCCTGCAATACAGTGACTTGCAAGGGCAAATTTGTGAGGCTTCAACCACAGTGTGAGAAAGGGATATTTCCTATCAAGGCAACATTAGATAGTGCATAGAAAGGTTTCCTATTCTCATTCAGCATATAAAGACAGTCAAGTATTCTAACAGAATGCATTTATAGTTGGAATAACCCTCACACTCTCCATTCCCACTGGCTGGGATTTGACAATTAAAACCATTGTTGGAAGGTAATGAGAGAGATATTAATTCTAAATTCTAAACTCTATTCTGATTCTATCACACAAATTGGTTTTTCTTCCATTTATATCATTACGTGACAGAAGTGTTTAGAGCTCCGAAAAGATAGGACATGGCAGTTAGAAGCAGACTTAAAAGCAGTTACGGGGATTAGATGGTAAGATCGTTGGTACAAGATTAAAAGTGTTTCAGAAGAGAAGACAGAAGTTACATCCTCACACAATGAGCTGTCAGGTTTCGGAATTCGCTTCCTGAGTTAGTGGTTAAATTGGATAGCTGGGTAAATGTAAAAGAGATGAATAGATATGGCGACAATGTGCCACCCGTAATTAAGAATTTTCTGGAGGCGTGATGCTTGAGGTATGAAGGACCCAATGACCTGTTTCCCAATCATAAATTCTATGTACTTCCATGAAAGAAATCCTGGTTTATTTTGCATTAATCCCAATGCAGCAAAAAATAAACTAGTGTTAGCATGTTGGTGTGGATCTATCTGAATTATAGTTAAAGCATTTTTGTCCTGGGAAGCAAAAGATTAGGTTTTTTAATGGCTTGCTATTGTGCTGTTACAAATAACAAAACAAAACATTTGTGTTTATGTGGCACCTTATCACAAACCCCAGGCAAATCCCAAAGCACTTCACACACAATGAATTATTTTAAATCCTGCCATTCTGTTATGTTGCTAAATGCAGGAACCATTTTGTAATGTCCTACAGCCACAAGCTTAAATGCCACTCAATGTATTTCTCAGAATTTTTACCGTACAGAAGGATGACCATTCAGCCCATTGTGATTGCACTGGCTGACAATTGTGACAATGTCTTGCCATTTTCCCATAACCTTCGCATTGTTTCTACTGAATTGATCATCAGATTTAAATGTAACATTGGTATATTTCCAAAATGCATTTGATAAGGTACACCACATGAGGCTACTTAATAAGAGACAATGGTGGTGGGGGTAGTACATTAGGTTGAATAGAAGATTGATTAACTAATAGAAGACAGATAACTTGAATATAGAGGGATTTTTTCCGGATGGCAACCAGTAACTATTTGAGTTCCACATGGATCAGTGTCGGGGCCACAATTGTACAAAATTGCATTACCAAAATGAATATTCTATAGTCAATTTTTCAGGTGACACAAAAATAAATGGGAAGGCAAGTGGTTAGAGTCTGCAGACGGATATAGATGTTTAAAGTGGGGAAAAATTTGGCGGATAGAATATAGTAGGAATATAAGAGAGAGGGTGAAGGTGCAAATGATGAGTGGAGATGAAGCCCAGAGAGAGAGAATAGACAAAGGAATGGGTAAAGGTCGGCCTGGGAGAGTCAAATGCTGTTATGGGGACCATTGCTGGCTGACAACAGGTTGATTGTGGTAACAGCCCATGTGATAACAAGGCTTTGTGTTTGAGGATTGGGGGAAGCACATGGGAGAAATTGCTCCAGCCCTAAATTTATTGAACTTGATATTAAGTCCTGAAGGCTGGAGGGTGCCCAAAGGGAAAATGAGATGCTGTCTTTCCAATTTGCGTTGAGCTAAGGAACATAGTAATGTGTTGAGATGACAGGCAACAGGAAGCTCAGCATCATTTTTGTGCAGGTGTTCTGCATAGACATTGCCCAGTCCCCTCACTGTAGAGAAGACCACATTGTGAGCAGCATAAATACTTGTTCAGCTGAAACTGGCTTAGAAATAGGACTGTCAGCTGATGCTACGGCCTTTGAGGAGTTTTAATGCTGCATACTACTGGGTCTGAGCTAGTCAATGTCCAGCCGCTCTACAATGCCACCAACAGAAAGCAGGACTCCAGACTAATGGCAAAGTCTGCCTCAAGTCCACGTCTAATAAAAGCCTAACCTGCTGATAACACCACAGCCAGATTGCAGGTTAACAACAAGCTACCTCAGGGAAACCTCTTCAAAATCTGCCTCACTGGAAGATTCCTGTCATTGCCTGAAAAGTGGACCAAGTCTCTGTACACCAAACTGATTTTGCTGCACATCCATCAACATTAAAATTAATTCAGCAACTGTCCATGAACAGCACAAGCTGTAATTTTAAAGGCAACCCTCTTGTTCTGGGCTTCCCCAGCAAGAGAATTTGTCTCCCTCTTCTTATCACTTCAATATCTTTCACTTCTTAATTAGGTCAGCCCTCAATTTTCTATTCTCAAGGGCTTGCTAGCCTTGTATTTGCAATGCTTCTTCATAAATTTAACCTGTTTAGCCCTGATATCATTTTGGTGAATCTTTGCTGTGTCACTCCAAACTACTCACCATCCCAAGATAATAAAATGTGAGGCTGGATGAACACAGCAGGCCAAGCAGCATCTCAGGAGCCTGCTGTGTTCATCCAGCCTCACATTTTATTATCTTGGAATTCTCCATAATCTGCAGTTCCCATTATCTCTGATACTCACCATCCCGACTTGTAAAAATGCTGCCATTACTTCACTGACACTGGGTCAAACTGCCGGAACTTCCTCCCTGAGAGCACATGGACTGCAGCAACTCACTGCCGCTTTCTCAAGGGCAACTAGGAACGGACATTAATTGCCGGCCCAGCCAGCAATGCCCACATTATGTGAGTGAATTTGTAAAAATTATATAATTCCAGAGGCACAATGTCGAGTACTCACAAAGTAGTTAAGGATCTAAGAAGCTCACCAGTTGAGGATGAAAGAATACTCTGACTTTTTTTTTACTATGCCACTGTTTCTTTCTAGGCTACAATTAAAAATCTGTGGAACACTGACCAAATCATGAATACTGTCTATTTCAAAATAAGAACATTATTAGGTTTGACAGCAATATAGCTATAGAACTCTATAGGGTCCTGCAAACAGAACCAATGTTTTTCCTATCCTGAACCCCTTAAAAATCCTTTCAAGTAATGGATTCTAATCCATTAGTGAAATATGGGTTTTTGACAAGTAGAAAAAAACCTTGTACATCAATGAACATAGAGCATAGAACATTACAGCACAGTACAGGCCCTTCGGCCCTCGATGTTGTGCTGACCTGTCATACCGATCTCAAGCCCATCTAACCTACACTATTCCATGTACGTCCATATGCTTGTCCAATGCGACTTAAATGTACCTAAAGTTGGCAAATCTACTACTGTTTCAGGCAAAGCGTTCCATTCCCTTACTACTCTCTGAGTAAAGAAACTACCTCTGACATCTGTCCTATATCTTTCACCCCTCAATTTAAAGCTGTGCCCCCTCGTGCTCCCCGTCACCATCCTAGGAAAAAGACTCTCCCTATCTACCCCATCTAACCCTCTGATTATTTTATATGTTTCAATTAAGTCACCTCTCAACCTTCTTCTCTCTAATGAAAACAGCCTCAAGTCCCTCAGCGTTTCCTCGTAAGACCTTACCTCCATAGCAGGCAACATCCTCGTAAATCTCCTCTGCACCCTTTCCAAAGCTTCCACATCCTTCTTATAATGCGGTGACCAGAACTGTACGCAATACTCCAAGTGCGGCCGCACCAGAGTTTTGTACAGCTTCACCATAACCTCTTGGTTCCAGAACTCGATCCCTCTATTAATAAAAGCTAAGACACTGTATGCCTTCTTAACAGCCCTGTCAACCTGGGTGGCAACTTTCAAGGATCTGTGTACATGGACACCGAGATCTCTCTGCTCATCTACACTGCTAAGAATCTTACCATTAGCCCTGTACTTTGCTTTCCGGTTACTCCTACCAAAGTGCATCACCTCACACTTGTCTGCATTAAACTCCATTTGCTACCTCTCAGCCCAGCCCTACAACTTATCTATGTCTCTCTGCAACCTACAGCATCCTTCGTCACTATCCACAACTCCACCGACCTTAGTGTCGTCTGCAAATTTACTAACCCATCCTTCTACGCCCTTATCCAGGTCATTTATAAAAATGACAAACAGCAGTGGACCCAACACCGACCCTTGTGGTACACCGCTAGTAACTGCTCTCCAGGATGAACATTTCCCATCAACTACCACCCTCTGTCTTCTTTCAGCAAGCCAATTTCCAAATCAAGCTGCTATATCTCCCACAATTCCATTCCTCCGCATTTTGTACAATAGCCTATTGTGGGGAACCTTATTGAACGCCTTGCTGAAATCCATATACACCACATCAACCGGTTTACTCTCATCTACCTGTTTGGTCACCTTCTCAAAGAACTCAATAAGGTTTGTGAGGCACGACCTTCCCTTCACAAAACCGTGCTGACTATCCCTAATCAATTTATTCTTTTCTAGATGATTATAAATCCTATCCCTTATAACCTTTTCCAACACTTTACCAACAACTGAGGTAAGGCTCACTGGTCTATAATTACCAGGGTTGTCTCTACTCCCTTTCTTAAACTGGGGAACCACATTTGCTATCCTCCAGTCTTCTGGCACTATTCCTGTAGACAATGACGAGTTAAAGATCAATGCCAAAGGCTCGGCAATCTCCTCCCTGGCTTCCCAGAGGATCCTAGGATAAATCCCATCCGGCCCAGGGGACTTATCTATCTTCACCTTCTGAAGGATTTCTAATACCTCTTCCGTGTGAACCTCAATCCCACCTAGTCTAGTAGCCTGTATCTCAGTATTCTCCTCGACAACATTGTCATTTTCTAGAGTGAATACTGTTGAAAAATATTCATTTAGCGCTTCCCCATCTCATCTGACTCCACACACAACTTACCACTACTATCCTTGATTGGGCCTAATCTTACTTTCGTCATTCTTTTATTCCTTAAATACCTATAGAAATCCTTAGGGTTTACCCTGATCCTATCCGCCAACAACCTCTCATGTCTCCTCCTGGATCTTCTGAGCTCTCTCTCTCTTTAGGTCTTTCCTGGCTACCTCGCAGCCCTCAAGTGCCCTAACTGAGCCTTCACATCTCATCCTAACATAAGCCTTCTTCTTCCTCTTGACCAGAGATTCCACCTCCTTCGTAAACCAAAATGTTGCTCTTTCCAGTTACTATTATGTTGTCTTTGTGCTGAGAAATGTTGTGATGAATTTTCCGTGGAAAATCTTTCTCCTGTTAATGAATTGTCCATTAAAGATGTTCTTAGACATTGCAGGGATGTTCTAGCATGAATCTGTTAGATCAGAGGCTCAGACACAATGGCTCAGTGGTCAGCACTGCTGCCTCACAGCAGCAAGGGCCCTCGTTAATTTTACCCTTGGATAACTATCTAAGTGGAGCTTGCTAATTCTGAGGTTTCCTCTGTGTGCTCCCGGTTTCCTCCCACAGTCCAAAGATGTGCAGGTTAGATGGCTTTGCCATGCTAAATTGTCCGTAGTGTCCAGGGATGTAGCGGTGAGGTAGATTAGCAATGGCAGATGGAGAGTTACAGGGATAGGGTAGAGAGGATGGGTCTTGGTGGGAAGCTCTTCAGAGGATCAGTGTGGGCTCAATGGGCCAAATGACCTGTTTCCACACTGTAGGGATTCTATGATTCCATACAGCTCCTTCAAACTGCTCACCTCTGCCCTACCTCTTTTTGAGAGATTTAGCTCATATCTTTGAGTAAGTGTGAAACACAGAAACAGAAAATAGAAGCAAGAGAGGACCATTTGGCCCATCGACCCACCTCCACCATTCAATATGATCGTCTATCTCAACACATACTTGCAAGCTTTTTCTATACACCTTAACACCCTTAGCCTCTATAAATCTATCTATTTCTTTCTCAAACATATCCATTGACTTGGCCTCCATTGACCTCTGTGGTAGAGATTTCTACAGGTTCACCATCCTCTGAGTGAAGAAATTTATTCAGTTAGAAATGACCTGAAATCCTGAGACCATGATACCCTGGACCCACTTATCCAGGAAAAACATCATCACTGCATCCACTCTGCACAGCCCTCTTGGAATTATTGTTCATTTAAACAAAATCCTCTCTCGTTCTTTCAAACTCAAGTGAATATAAGCTCAGTTGACCCAAGCTATCTTCGTATGACAAGCCCTGCCATCCGAGGAGTCTGCTAAACATTTGCTGCACTCCCTAAATGTCAAGGGTATCATCTCAGGAAGGGAGACTAACACTGCATAGAATATTCCAGTTGTGGTCTCAGTAAGGCCCTGAATAGCTACAGTAAAACCTCCTTGCTCCTGTACTCAAACCCTCTTGTAACACATTATTTATCATCCTTTCAGCTTGCTGCATCAGCGTGCTCGCTTTCAATGACCAGTGAATGAGGACACCCAGGTTCTCTATCATCAATCTCGCCCAATTTATCACTGTTTAAATATTTGCCATGCTGTTTTTCCAAATGAAGTAGAAACTTACATTTTTCCAAGTAATACTGTATCTGCTGTGAATTCCCCCACTTTTTCAATTTGATTAAATCACTCTGAAACCTCTTTATGTCCCACTCACCATTCAGACTCCCACCTAGTTTTGTGTTGTTAGCAAACTTGGAAATATTACATATGATTCCCTCAACCAAAACATTGGTATATGTTGTGAATAACTGAGCCCATGCTATGGTAGCCCAAATGTCATTGCCTTTCACTCTGAAATTGCCCCATTTAGTCCTTCTGTCTGCTAACCAGCTCTAATCCATGCTGGTATATTACCAGCATTCTCATGTGCTTTGATTTTACAGGATAATCTGTCATGTAAGACTTTGTCAAAAGCTTTCTGAAAACCCAAATATCCCACATCCACCGGTTCTCCCCCATCTATTTTACTTGTTACATCTTCACCGTATATGCATTTCATCAAAGATAAAGCAAGTGCTGTTTAACAATGAATATAATCATTTTATTTTGTTTGAAAAATACAGCCTCAAAAGGATTTGTCTAACGTGGTTCTTGATAAAATCTTTTTGGCAGGAATTATCATTAAAGATTAAATACTAGCTACATTCTTCCAGGACAATGCTTTCACAGTATTCTTTCAAAAAATTTGCAACTGGACATGAGTTAATGGAAATGACAGTTCCCAATTTAAATCATTGGAAAGATAACTGGAGATACAATATTTAGTCAAAGATTATTTTAAGATGGTAAACATTGTTGGTACTGCTGAATAGATTAAGCCTTCCAGAGGTGTCAAAAAGGCAAAACAAGGATGACTACCCTTATTATTGAGGCAGCATTTCCCTGAATGAGGTCAAGGGGAATCAGGGAGAACTCTCCAATTTCAGTGATACGCATCAGTGGAGGCTAAGTTGCTGAATATATTTGAGAAAGAGATAGATTTTTAGAGGAAAAAGGTATCAAGATGTATTGGGAAAGCACATAAATTTGAAATGAGATGCAGAATCAGCCACGATCATACGGAAGGGTGTTAAGGAGTATGGGAAAAGCTCGCAAGTATGTGTTGAGATAGACGATTATATTGAATGGTGGAGAGGGGTTGATAGGCTGAATAGTCTACTGATGCTCCTAATTTCTACATTTCCATCTTTCACTCTTATCTAAAGATATGAGCTAACTGTCTCAGAAAGTAGACAGCAGAGTTGAACACTTTACTGGAGTCTGAAGGAGCAGTAATGACCATCCCAGCAACAGGGAATGTAATAATCTCTCTATGATATTCAATGGTATCACCTTCTCTGAATATCTAAGAATTAACCTCTTCGGATTTACTATTGACTGGAAACTGAACTGGACTATCCACATGAATACTACAACAGCAGGTCAAAGGCTAGGAATCTTGTAGCAAATAGATTATTTTCTACTGCCCAAGGCCTGTCCACCATGTACAACTCAGAAGTGTGATGGAATACTCCCTACTTGCCAAGAGAAGTGTACTTTCACCAACAGTGAAAAGGGTTGTCACCATCCTTGTACAGAACAGCCCATAGTGATTCTCACCTCATGCAGAACATTCAGCATTCTGTCCGTGTGCTGCCAACAAACATTGGCAGCAGTGAATACCACCTACAAGATGTACTTCCACAAGTGACCAAGACTACTTCAACCAAGCCCATGACTCCTACCTCCTGGAAGGACAAGGGCAGCAGATACATCAAGCACCACCAGCTGCATGCTCCCTGCCAAGTCAGACACCATCCTCACTTGGAACAATATCACCGTGCCTGCTCTGTCGCTGGGGAAAAATTCTTGGAACTCCTGTGTAACCAATACCATGGGTATGCCTAAACCCAAGTTGGGGAGCAGTGGTTCAAGATGGCAGCTCATCACCACCTTTCCATTGACAGTTCGGGATGGGGGCAATATATTGCTGGCCAGTACAGTGAACCCCTCATACCATGAACTAATAGTTTCTTTTTAAAACAAAAACTTGCACTTTTGAAAAAAAATTGCCTTGAGCAGTTGGACTTAAGCCAGCTGCCTGTTTGGACCATCCCCATGTTGTAGACATTCGCCCCCATGCAAAAACTATGCTGCCTTTAGGGAAAGGTTGACTTAGCTGACTCTTCAAATGACAACCAGAAAAAGGGTCATACCGAGTATGTAAAGGGCGTTGGACAGAAATTCAATCTTCAGCAAAATAAGAAACAAAGGTAAACTCGGTGATCTTCAAAATGCCCTCTTTAGAAGCGACTGAGAAGAATGGACATCAGCTGCCATGTACATGTAGGGGAGGGAGCTGAACAGCTGACTCCTCTGTTTCAGGTAAATTTATTCAAAATATCTTGGTTATCATTTCATCCCTTCTTACGCAGAGACCATTTTGTTTAAGTTAGCCAAGTATGAATTACAATATCTCTTTTCTATTAAGTTTGTTAAATTAATTCATATGTTTTTTTGTAGATGTGGATACTCATTAGAATTCACAATGCAGCATCATTTCTGAAACATTAAGCCATAAGTTCATTATTTCAACACTTGTGTCTCCACAGGTCATTTCACATCATTACAAGGTACCAGTGGAAGAATCGCCAAGTCTGAAGACCTCCAAGAGTTAAGGTTCCAGGAGCAGTAAGCTCTGATGCGGGGAAGAGGACAGTTGGGCGGGAGAGGTAGTAATGTGGGCTTGGGGTAGGGTAGGGAATAGCTGCCCCGACAAGTACAGACCAACAGCAAAAATGGAAGCAAGTTGTCCACTGCAAGAGTGAGCAACCAGACCCAGGCCTGACAGAGGCAGCCAAATATATAGTCCCCCTTGAACTGGGAGCATTGAATGTAAGACAGTTACTATGCAGTTGGTTTAGTCTTATTGTACAGCCAGCCAATCTTGTCTTTACCCACTACTGAGCTCGCCAAGTTAATTTGATTTTGGGTGGAAGAGTCTGATGGAACTGAAGTGCTATGAACCCCCAAATGCAGTCCGTACAGCTTCCTGATAGGCAACCTCCTGTGTTTTAAAGATCACAAGTGTATTACATAATCTGGCACTGATGTTGACTGCCAAAAACGAGAGCAACAACAAAGTTGCTGCAAAAACTCAGCAGGTCTGGCAGTCTGAACAGTTCTGAGGAAGGGTCACCAGACCTGAAACGTTAACTCTGTTTTCTCATTCGTAGATGCTGCCAGACCTGCTGTGCCTTCCCAGCAACTTTGTTTTTCTTTTTGATTTACAGCATCTGCAGTTCTTTTGGTTTTTATGCCAAAAACAATCTGTGTTGCATGGAAATTGCTTTTTCTACTGGCAATTTTTTTTCTCAGCATAAATTGGTGAGTTGTCTGGGCAGCTGATGTGATGCCAAGTGATCCCAAACGGTATGGGCTCAATTTATATACCGACTGAGGGTTACCATGGAAATCTCTCATTCTCAACATTGTCCCTCCTCTGAGGCATGGTTAGGTTAAACCACCACAGTTGTCTCTCTCTAATTAGAAAGCAGTCCTTTGGCTTTCTAGGATTGTGGTGACTTTAGTCACTTTGGTTTTGCTGAGTAGCATTTTATATTTGCCTTCAGGATTTAGATAACACTGCTAAGGGCATATTTTATTGACCCAGTTCCATTGACATCTATATAGCTTGCTAGTTCACAATAAAACACATTAAGAGTCCACAAGAGGCAACAGATCTATTAAAGCCCTTTCTTGATTTTCCTTTTAGGTTGTAAGAAATAGTTGCTTAATGATCCTATATAATCTTAATAAATTTATTAAATCCTGTGATAGTAACTCTATCTGTCTCACTACTATTTGAAGAAATTTCTTATAGCAGTCGGCGCTAACTTAAGCAGAGAATTCACCATCATCATAAGAGTAGAGATAGATTATGTTTTGCAAAGGCTGTTGTCCAGTTAAATGACATGTATCAGGCTTGGCTTCTTTGTTTAATAAAATGGAATCTCATGTTGGTTTATCTGAACAACTGTCTGGGTGAAATTATCAAGACATCCCTCCAAATAAGCAGAGAAATGATCTTGTGGGCCAGGGAACTCACAATGGAAGGGTTTATTGAATAACTGCATGGGAACACATAACTTAACGAGTGATTTGTATGAGATAGCTAGTCATCCCTCATATAAACAGGTACCTCGGGAAGGGAAATGTTGCACAGGAGCAAGAATATTTTTTGAGGTCATACCTCCTGCTAACCTGAGTGAAACCGGGAAGAAGAGATCATTACTGTGAGCTTCAGAGGCTTTCTCATCTGTCTTTGTGTCTGCTCAACATCCAGAAGACATCTTCGTGCATTACAGATTATGTATGTATTTTGTCAGATTAATATTGTATTTGAACTATTGCTGTGGCATTTCTCAATAAAGTGCTTGCAATTCTTTGACTCTTGGATAGTCTGTGATCCCCTGAAACTAACCTTAACTAGGCCCCAGCCCCACATTGATGGAAGATTTTGCCTTGCAACTTCTAATGATAGATGCCAAGATCATTGGTTAGACTGCATTAGGAACTGGATGGTTACACCTGCAACAGGTTAGATCCTACAACAGGAGTTAGAAACCTCATTGAGACAAAATTGCTCTTTCAAATGAGTATGCGGCCATGATCTCTGGAAATCCAAGGGCCTGAGGGTGGAGGAGGGTGGGCTGGTGCGAGCTCATGTAGATGGATTGCACTGTGTATGTACAAAGCCTATGAGATTCATGGGAAAGCCTACATCAAAGGGAACCTGGATGTTCAGACCAAAACCAACATGCAGAGGTTGATGTTGGAAGCCACTGGCTGAAGAATATTCACTATCACCTTCCATCACGCTAGAAACTGGAATGGGGCTAATTGTCTCAATCTGTGACAGAAGGAGCTATTAAACGCAGCAATAAGGCTCTTGAGAGGGCAACAACATTACACACAGACCCATACACTATCCAGGACACAAACCTTCACAGCCCCAAATCCCTGGTGATCCTTCACTCCTCCCTGCCCCAGATGTTGCTGATCACTTCATTCAAGACCAACACTCCTGCTAACAGAGGCCAGGGAAAGAGCTATGACCGCGAGGGGCAATGGTACCAGCCCAGGGTACGGCCTGTTCTTCTTGCTTCCTCATGCTGCAGCAGGGTCTCAACGCAGACATTGACATCCTGTGCTGACACATGGAGTTAGGCATCATGCTGGCACAGTTATATTAGAGGCTACACAGAGACTCAAATAAACCAGGCAGATTAATACAAATATGATACTTCATGTACTGTAAGCTATGAAAGTGCCCTCAAAAGCTTTTCTCTTTTCCGCCCACTAAATCTGAGTGTTGAGCCAGACTCTGCAGCTTGCATGGAGGGAGCCTCACTGATGGTCAGTCTATTGGCCTGTTGCTCAGTGACCTTTGAGGTATATGTGTGTGGATGGCCCAGACTTGCTCAGGTTCTTCTTGTCAGAGGCCAGTGGAGTTTTCAAAGAACAGAGTGTTCGGCCGGGCAGCATGGAGGTAGAAGGCCTGGCCTCCCCTACAGTGTCCTGACAGGAGATTTCCGAGGGGCCTGAGAGTTCTTCTCCTGAGTGCTGCTTCCTGGTATTGCCCTTTCTCCTTGTGAGGAAGGACCAATGGGACTGTGACAGGTCCTGCGGCCCCCTCCTTCTGATGACCAATGGCAGGGAGATGGAGTGCAGTGGGTGCGTCTCTCCAGCAGCCCCTGAGGCAGCTGGGCCTGGCTCTCCTTGGCAGCCACGAACCCGTCCATGGAGAGAGGCAGACGGTTGCCTACTTAGGGAAGCTGTAGCATAGCTTCTCCCCAGCCTCTGGGCTATGAGGCCCATTGGCTCTCAGATACCTGCCTGCAGCTCCTCCCTGCATCTGTGAATGAAGTCTCCGATTACTGCCACCACAGGACTGTCTCCTGCCCAAGGTGGAGCAGGTATGCCTGAATGCCAGCAGCCCAGGGGCGTTTCATGCTCGGCCACTTATAGAACTGTCACAGCAAAGTGCTCATCGGCGTTTGCTCCCACTTTGTCCAATGCGCCAGCACTGGGGCTGGTGGAGTTTTCAGGACGCAGCCCCGGTTATGCTTCCACTGAGGTCTTTGTGCTCACATCCCTCGAGGTCAAAGAGGTGGCATCTGGTGGAGCTGACCATTCTCCACTAGGGCACCCTGCTGGCAGCTGCAAAACACAAGGGAGACTGGGCAATAGTCCAGTGACAAATGTTTAGAAGTGGTGTGCAATGAATGGGCAACAGGGTCATCAAGAATACACCAATCCTCTGAAGACCATCCCAACTCCCCACAACCCTGCATTTCCCACAGCTCTGCCACCTAGCCTGCACATCCCTGCTTATTATGGGCATGTTAGCATGGCCAACCCACTTAGCCTGCACAATTTTGGACTACGGGAGGAAACCGGAGCACCCAAATGAAAATGACACAGATTCCGGGAGAATGTGCAAACTCCGCACAGACAGTTCTCCGAGGGTGGAATCGAACCTGGGTCACTGGTGCTGTGAAGTAGCAGAGCTAACAGCTGAGTCACTGTGCCACAGTGGAACAAAGTGCAGTACTTAATCATTTAGCCGAGTGTCTTGGCATCCCCGTAGAAATAGTCCCAGTGTTTGTGCGGCATACAATTCTCTCTTCAGAGGGGGTGAAGATGACAGGCACCCCTCTAGCCATCCAGACACTTCCTTTTGGGCTCTCTTCTCCTGGAATGAGAGGCGTGGAGTGATTGTGTGAGATGAAAGTATGTGGCATGTGTGTCAGTGCTTGTGCAGCTGGTCTAAAGGCGGTGCGGTGTCCTGTGTGAGTGAGTGGGCAGCACAGACGGCATGCAGCATCAGTCTGGAAAGATTGGGGCTGGGGGAACAGTGAGTGAGGGAAGCCAGTAGTGAGAGTGACAGAGCATGAGCCTTGGTAGGAGGTGTGTGCAGTAACCGAGATTGAGTGATTCAGAGGTCACAGAGAAAAGACAGGGTCACTTACCCTGGTAAAGCACAGAAGGTCATTGAACTTCTGACGGCAGTGCAAGCTAATTTTCCACACCATGGTGACTACACTGACCCAGGTGGCATTCTCAGGATCTACCGAATTCTGGTGTCATGCTCTCTTCTGCTGGTTCTCAGGGAAAAGGATATCTATCCTCTTAAGTACGCCTTCCGCCAAGACCTCCAATTCCCTGCCATTGTGTTGTGGCACCATTTTCCCCATCTCCAATATCTTCAGAATGACTGTTTTTTACCAATTAGGGCAAATTCAGAATGCCAGTGCCTGTCCTGGTGCATTTTGGCCTTTTAAATATGGTACAGGCAAAAGGATGCTGGGATACTTCTGGCAAGTATCTGCTGAGTGATAATTTGCTTGGGGAACATCATATGGTAAGATAAGGCTAGACAACAGAAACATCATTGGGACAGCAAAGGTGATCAATGAAGTCAGTTTGGTGAGATATGGTGAGAAATTGTGCCACCTCACAGCAAGAGCCCTCCAAAAAATTCAACGCAACTGCAACTTAACAAAAAGAAGATTTAGCCTCTGAGTCTAATTAAAATTGTACAAGTCAAGTTACTCAGGGAACAAGAAGAAACATGTTACAGGTTCCATGTGGTAATGAGGCATGGGATTGAATTCATTTTGGGATGTGTAGACAGGCATTTTATTGGATGTAGAAAATTGATGAGAACACAACATCTGCTGCTTTGCTCGTGGACAGTTTGCAGACAATTTGCATACTGAACAAGATGATGTATCAGAAGAAATTAAATATTACAGCTATCCTCACAAATCAAACCAAACATGCACTCTGGAGAATTAAGAGGCCAAAATCCATTGTGACATTCGACTGAAAGGATGGCCATCATTGGAAGTGGGAACTAGGAGGGTTATCATTCCACCATTTTTCTAATTCAATGAATCTGATATCATGGAATGTTCGGAAGAAATATTTTTACTGAGAGAATGTGGATCTTCCCCATACAGGGAATAGTTGAGATGACTAGTGCAGTTCTGTTTAAGGAGAAGCTGCAAATACATACATGAGGGAATTTTAATGAGTTACAGGATTTAATTGTTTTATAGATAGTTTTGTGTAGCCTAACATAAGGCACTGATGCCATGTTCTTCCAAGTTTAGCTCACTGAATGTTAAACTTCTGTCCACCAATATTGGCAATGATACAATACACTATCCTGGAATATCACAGTGTGGAGCTGGAGGATTGGTCAGTGAGGTGGGAGGAGCGAATAGGTGGGAAAGAAGATGGACAGGTCAGGGAGGCGGGAATGAGAAGGAGGGTTGGTCTTGGGATAAGGCTGGGGGCGTGGGGAGATTTTGAAGCTGGTAAAGCCCACAAACAAACAGTCTCAATGTGGACTTTACCCGCTTCAAAATGTCCCCACCCCCAGCTTCATCCCACGACTAACCCTCCCTCTCATCCCCACCTCCCTGACCTTCCCGTCTTCTCTCCCACCTATCCACTCCTCCCACCTCACTGACCAATCCCACCACTGCCTACTTGCACTCACATATCACCATCCCACCTGCCTTCCCCAGTCCAACCCCCAATTCTCTATTTATTTCTCCCCTCCCCCATTTCTGAAAAAGGGTCTAGACCCAAAACGCCAGCTTTCCTGCTCCTCTGATGCTGCCTGACCTGCTGTATTCCTCCAGCTCCACAGTGTTTTATCCCAAACTCCAGCATCGGCAGTTCTTAATATCTCACACTAGCATGGAATCCGTCTCAATTTCTAAAGATTTGATTGCGTGAAAATTAATTGGAAGGCAAAAATCTATCTTTTAGTAATGGAAGCAGAAGTAAATTGGAATTCGTTTCTATTGTCTGCAGTATACCAGTGATCAGATACTGAAAAGGATTAGTTGTAATTGAGATGCCATTACTATTGGCATGATGGGCTAAATGGCCACCTTCAACATTGGAAGATTCAATGAACCTAAGTAGGAAAAAATATTTGGTAGGTACATTTTTTTTAGAAATTACAGTAATTCCTCTCCACTTCCTACCAAAAACAGAAAAAATTATGCTCTGATGAATTGACTTCAGAGTGCTAAGACTTTCAGGTAGCATTATGTCCCAAAGACCTTGGGCACACAATACTCATAATCTGCGTAAATATGGTACATGCATTGTGAAGGTCAGCAGTCAAAAATGATACCGGCAATCAATCCCATCAGATGTTAACTCTCAATAAGCAACAGTCAATTTCTTCAGGAGAGCTTTCATGTACAAGAAGGAGAAACAATTATTCATAGATAATGTTGTAGGACAGAATGACTCAGGGTTTCAGGTATATAATTCTTTGAGGTTTGTGTCACATATAGACAGGGTTGAGAAGGTGTTAAGCACACTTGCCTTCATTGCTAAGACCTTTGAGTGCAGGAGTTAGGACATCATAGTGAGGTTGCACAGGGCACTGGTGAGGCCTCTTTTGGAGTTCTGTGGCCACTTCTGGTCACCATATTTTCAACAGGATATTATTAACCTGGGGAGGGCTCAGAAGAGATGCACCAGGATGTTGCCAGGAACAGGGGGTTTGAGTTAAAAAGAGAGGCTGGGTAGCTGGGTCTTTTTTCACTTGAACACTGAAGGTTGAGAATTGACCTTATACAGGTTTATAAAATAATGAGATGTGTAGGTGAGTTGAATAGCAAGTGTCTTTTCCGTAGAATGGGGGTTTCAAGACAATGGGCCATATTTTTATCATGGGAGGAGTAAGATTTAATAAAGATATGAGGGGCAAAAATTTTTCATGAAGAGAGTGCTTCATGCGTGGAATAAACTTCAGGAGGAAGTGGTGGATGCAGGTACAGTTACAATGTTTAAAAGGCATTCAGATTCTTGAATAAGAAACTCTTTTCCAAACAGTGGTTAGCTATTGCAGAAAAGTTAAAAATTGCTCCAGGATTCCAAATTCATGTATTCATCGTGTTCGAGATATTTGCCAGCCTTAGTGCAACATGGAAATGAGACGCAAGTTCATTTGCAAATCACATTAGATGATAAAGATGTGGGTGGTGATGACACCATTCAAACAGCTGCTGCTAACCTACAAACTGACACAACTGCGGATGCTGGAAATGAAAAGCAAAAGCAGAAATTGCTGGAAAAGCTCAGCAGGTCTGGCAGCATCTGTGGAGAGAAATCAGAGTCAAAATTTCGGTTCCAGTGACCATTCCTCAGAACATGACAGCTCCGCAGGGGCAATGCATTCCTGAGAGTTCCTGAACACAGCCTCAGTACTTGAACAGAAACAGAACCCTGGCACTTGCCTGCAATACAAAGGAAATAAAACACCAGTGCCATGTACTACACATGCCAATTCACATGCCACCCCACTTGTCACTTTGGTCACACCATGTGCAAGGCTTTGGGAGACAGAATGATGGCAGATCTATCATAGCAGGGCAGTGAGTAAACGAATGTCTGGTCAACACTCAGGAATTTCCTTTTTTTTGCTTAGAGTTTAACTGTTGTCACCATGATGCCTCTGCTGCAGAATTGTGCTTTAGGAGTTCATGCAAATCATCAATTAAAAGAGATGTTAAAGAATTAGAGCACATTTATATGGAGATCCTGCAGTAACCTCTGCAGCACATTTACATTCTGCATAAGCGTATATGTTTGCCCTTCAGATTCTGAATGAGGCATCTTGGCAACAAGTTGCATTTCTGTGTTGAGGGTCTCAAGATTTTTTGATCAAAATTCAAAAAAGTCTTTGAATCAACTCATGCTGTATAACCACTGAGAATAAATTGACAGTGTTTTGTTATGTGAATGTGGTTAGACTCTAATTAGGCCCCAAGTGCTGTTCTTCAGTCTTTCTTTATGAACTTTTACTCATAGTTTAGTAGATGCACATTATCTCAAGACCATGGTAAATCTTCTGTTCCCTTCCTGTTCTCTCTGCATATTCATATAACTTTTATTATTATAATACATTGTACATTCTGCTGTTATTGCATTACTGTACAAACCTTACCACCAAATCATTTCATTTAGGAACAAAAACAAAGTTGCTGGAAAAGCCCAGCAGGTCTGGCAGCATCTGTGAAGGAAAAAACAGAGTTAATGTTTTGCTTTCTGAGGAACAGTTCTGTGGAAGGGTCACCAGACCCAAAACATTAACTCTGTTTTTTCCTTCTCAAATGCTGCAAGACCTGCTGGGCTTTTCCAGCAACTTTGTTTTTGTTCCTGATTTACAGCATCCACAGTTCTTTCAATTTTCATTTCATTTAGGAGCCTTACGAAGTGAGCAGTCTTCAATCTCAAACTTTAAGTAAAGTTTAAATCTCAAGTTCTTCAAATGAACAGATTTTGGGTTCATTCAAAGTGCTTTATCCAACAAATTATAGTCTAACCATATCATCAGTGGTTGGAACTTGAAATTTTCATCTAAATGTATAAATACACTGTATGTTTTACACCCACTATTAAACAAAGGTCTATAATAGTTGATTTCAGAATGAGCTTTGTTGTATAACCACCCTTGTGGATAATTTGTGTCTAAAAGTCAATGACCGCTCAGCTTACATAAAGCTCTAGGTTGTGAAAATATATAGGTCTTCAAAAATTTGGAATGAATAGGCTGTAAAGTCTTGTAACAAAGTATTTATGTTTCTGATGTGGCCTCAAGGACTCCCAGGAAGACTTTTGAAAATAAAAAGAGTTCTGAATCTGAATGCAATTAGATTTATTGTTCTTATTCTTCCCATACCCCACTTTGTCACCCCATTCCTCCCTGATGCACTCAATGCATTTTAAGCTCATTTCAAACAGAAGGTCAATGAAATGGTGCCACTGGCCACAACAGCTTCGAATGCACCTGTCCCTTTCGGTCACTGCTGCAGATGCTTTGGGGGTGAACCCACAGAAAGCGAACGGCCCAGACAGAGTCCTGCACTGTGCATTCAGACCCTGTGCAGACTATAAGCGGTGAGGGCATTCGCTGGCATCTTTAACCTCTCCTTGCTACAATCTAAAGCCCCGACTTGCTTCAAGAAGACCACCATCATCCTGGTACGAAAGAAAGCAATATGCCTCAATGTCTACCACTCAATGGCTCTGACGTCCATAATGCTGAAGTGTTTTGAGAGATTATTTGTGGCTGCTTCAACTCTTGCCTCCCAGCCTGCCTTGATCTCTGGTAATTTGCCTACCTGTGCAATAGCCCCATGGCAGGTACCATCTCCCTAGCCCTCTACTCAGCCCTGGAATGTCTGGAAAATAAGAATACTTATGTCAAGCTTCTACTTATTTGGCTACAGCTCAGTCTTCAACACTGTAATCGTAACCAAACTCATTTCCAAACTCCAGGACCTAGGTCTCTGCTCTGGCCTCTGCAACTAGATCCTTGACTTCCTGACCCACAGTTCATGATCTGTGAAGATAGGCAACAGCAACTCCCCCACGACAATCCTCAACACCAGAACTCAGCAAGGCTGCAAACTTATTTTACTCCCTGCACACTCATGGCTAAGTGGCCACATTTTTTCCAAATTCCATCTACAGGTTCGCTGATAACACCATCACTGTAGGCCAGATCTGAAACAATGATGAGACGGAATTCAGGAAAGAGATAGTGTTTGGTGGTCCGATGTAAAGGTAACAATCTCTCCCTCAACTTAAGCAAAACTAAAGAGCTGACCATCGACTTCAGGAAGAAAGGTGGAGGGCACGCCCCTATCTTCATCAATGGTTCAGAAGGGGATATCATCAATAATGGCAAGTTCCTGGACGTGACAATTACCAGTCATCTGTCCTGGAAAGCCCACATTGATGTGATACAATGCCTCTACTTTTTCAGGATGCTAAGGAAATTTGGCATGCCTATAAGGATCTCACCAACTTTTACAGATACACCATAGAGAGCATTCTATCTGGATGCATCAACGTTTGGTACAGCAGCTGCTGTGTCCAGGAATATAAGAAACTACACAGCCCAGTCCATCACACAAGCCAACCTTCCATCCATTGACTCCATCTATACTTCTCACTGCCTTGGAAAGACAGCCAATATCATCAAAGACCTTTCTTTCCTGAGTTATAATATCTTCTGACCTCTTCTGTCAGGCAGAAAACACAAAATATTAAACACATGTACAACAGGTTCAAGAACAGCTTCTTCCCCGCTGTTATTAGACTTCTGAATGGACCTCTCAAATTTCAAATCTAATGTTGATCTTGTTTTTTGTGTACATTCTTTGCAGCTATAACTTTATATTCCTTGCTCTGTTCAATCACCCTCTGATTTTTATGTGGTATGGTCTCCCTGTACTTCATGCAGAAAAACTTCTCACAGTATCTAGGTACATGTGACAATAATAAATCAAATCAAATCAAGCCAAATCAAATTCCTCCTATTTAGTCTACACCTCTCCCTATCTTCTAACTTTATATATTATTGCTTTTGATATTAGCCATAGGATGGCAATGTTTGTGTGATATTCATTTGTTAATAAGAACATACAGAATTCTTAGTGTGGGTTCATCAGTTAGCATTGCCAACTGTAATTGTAATTGCCACTGCTTTTTACTTCCTTCATCTGGCCTTGCCTGTCCCCTCTTCTAATATGTTCATTCTCTTCCTTCCTTATCTTTTTTTGCTCCTCACTGTATCCTTGAGCTCCACTTCACTTTCTGATCATCCTCTCTCTCTCATCCTTCTCTCAACATTTCCATCTCCCTACTTCTACTCTATCGCCTTCCATTTTGCTCATTTTCCATTCCTCACTTGTAACTTCATAGCTCACTCTAAGAACTTAATACCCATGACCAGAAGCTTCAATAAATTACTGTTATTATTAAGAAAGAACAGCAGGCTCCAGAAAAAATTAAATCAATTTATGGTGCAGATTCCACATTGTTCATCCGTTAATATTACGTTTGTAATCTTCAGAGTAATATTTTGTGAAAATTTCAAACAATATTTACATTCTGTTGATTTTACCCAGCTTACTACAAACTAGATACTGAAATCTCCACTTGTTAAAAATGTTACAATTCTTCCTGTCAAATGCCTCCTACACACTGCAGCGCTGATCTCTCACTGTTGATGTATTTGCATTAATTACTGCATCATTAGTGTGTTGCTCAATAGCATTCTACTCCAGGCAGCTGTTGAAGAAGATTTTATATAAGACCACACAGATAAGCAATTCTTTAAGTTATGATTCTTGTTGCCTTCGTTTCTTTCTTATTTAAACTCCATGCATTATTATTTTAATGTGGTTGTTTACAAGGATAACTTGAGTCTACAGAGCTATGCATGCAGCCAGTTTTATTGTTTTTATTCTCCATACACTCTATGCTATATCTCCATTCTTTCTATTTACTCTGTATTTGCTGAGACTTTTTGCAGACCAGAGCAAAACCTCTTCAAATATATAACAAGGAGAAAGCCTAGACTCTACCTCTATTTTAAAGGCAAGTGTAAGGTGTTGTGTTCCAGATGTAATTGGTCACACCACTCATTTTTAAGAAAAACACATTTTATTCTTACCCCCGATTTATATACAAACAAAAGAAAGAGGTCTTGATAGAACTTTAATTCTAATGGAAAACTTAACAGATTGATAGATTATTTAACTACTAAACAGCAACTGTTCCAATATAATAACATCCCATAAACACAAACTTGGCAAAGGCAAATTCAGTGAAATAAATAGGCACACACACGGTGTTTCTCCAATCCAGGAGAAAAGAACACCAAGAGAAAATTCTGACAGAGAGAGATGTATGGCAGCTTCTACAACCAACACCAAAACTGAAAACTGAACTAAAACCTTGTATCTGTGGGAGACTGACTCCATCATTCATGCTACTTCTATTATTCAAACATAGAAAAAAAACCCAGGGCCTTACAAGCTGTTTATTTTATTGCCTCGTAAGAGATAACTCAGTACCTCTGTCTTAAAACCTCTCTACAATGTAAAAGCAACGAGGACAAAATACACCTCTTAAAGATAGGGCATTGTCACAGACTAGATATTACTGCTGGTGATACTAGCCATAGGATGGCAATGTCTGTATGACGTTCATTTGTCTGTTTTCAGTATAGTCGGCTGTAACATTTAAAACACATCTGTTCAAATTGCATACTTTCTCCAGCAATGCAGTAATTGCACTATTAGTCTTTATCAGCATCTTGAATACAGCCCAATGTACTCCTGACCATCAAAGAAGCTTTTTCCATTGGTACCAGTGACACAGGCTAAAACAATCTGTTGATATGGCAATGTATTTAACACAATCATAGCACTGCCAACCACATCAATGTTGCAAATCATTGGGCTCAAAACTTCTGTCCATAGAATCATTGATCTTCAAGTCTTGATTAAGGGCTAGATTTTTTGCGTTTGGTGTGAGCATGGCTAGCGTAACCAGTGTTTGTTGACTATCTGTAACTTGAACTGAATGACTTGTTTGGTCATTTCTGAGGGCAATTCAGAGTAAAACATGTTACTACCAATCTGCAGTCACATGTAGGCTAGATCAGGTAAAGGACATTAAGGAATCAAATGGGTTCTTACAATAATCAATGGTAGTTTTGTGGTTACCATCACTGAGACCAACTTTTAGTTCCAGATTTATTTTGCAAATTTAAATCTAGCAAATGCCACAGTGGGATTCAAACCCATGTCCCCCGATCATTTCCCTAGGATTCTGGTTTATGAATCTACCCTATCCCATAAGTGCGGAGATCAGATTCATAGATTGGTACATTCAGATTATGAGAGCTGATGAGTAATCAGATTAGCCATTATCCTGGCAAATTCTCTCAGATTTAAGAGATATGAGTTGGGACAGTTCTTACCCATATCCGCCACCTATCTGTCGCTGTGAGACAGTGCAGGCAAGGTTCACATCTACAATTTTCATAGGTTGGGCTGAAGCAGCATCAAGTGAGCATTGGTACCAGGGCAGGATGGTCAGAAGGATCACTTGTTGAGCTAAATTCTTCAATAGCTTTTGAAACATTCATCATGTGTTCAGTGTTCAGCTCCAGAAATGTAGCACAGTATAACAAGATGTCTAGGCTTTCCTTTGTTATTACAGAAAATGACCTGTTTTCAAATACTTGCAGGATTAAGGAGATTACTTAGTTTTAATTTAATTTAATTTGTTTTATTTTAAGGCATAAGACCAATTTTATTCACACAGCATTGTAGAAATTTAAATCATATCAGCTTATAGCAGTAAAATTCGCAAGCACTACATCCTGCAGTTTTGAATACTTGACAGCACCTCTTCCAATGGAATAAGAACTCTAATCATGTCAACATCAAACAATAGAGGACAATATAATAGTCCATCATTACAATTTGGCATGTCCACAAAGACTTAGCAACTTTTACAGATGCTCCATAAAAAACATTCTGTCCATACGCAGCATGGCTTGGTATGGCAACTGCTCTGCTAAAGATCATAAGAAATTACAGAGAGTTGTGAACACAGCCCAGTCCATCACGCAAACCAACCCTCCATCTAATGACTCCACCCATACTGCTTCCTGCATCAGAAAGGCGGTTAACATAATCAAGGATCCTTCCCACTCTGGTTATAATCTCTTGCAACATCTTTCAATGGGCAGAAGATACAAAAGCTTAAATACATGTCCCAAAAGATTCAAGAATAGCTTCTTCCCCACTGTTATTAAACTTCTGAATAGACTTCTCAAATTTCAAATCTAATGTTGACCTTGCTTTTGTGCAACTTCTCTGCAGCCATAACATTGTGTTCTTTGATCCGTTCTATTACCATAATGTACTTTGCATGGTATAATTTGCCCGTACTGCGCCAAGACAAAACTTTTCACTGTACTTAGGTACATGTGGTAACAATAAATCATATCAAAGCAAATCAACCTGCCTTAACAATACAGAGCCCTAGGATCAGTTACTGCAGTAAAAACACATTGAACTTATATAACAGCATCTAATGACATTTTAAGCTATCAGAATGCTTGATACTTACCTGTCAGAATGTTCCCAGCTCCTCGCAGGGTTGACACAGCGTTGCCACACTTTCTTACTTGGTGGGTTTTCATAAGGCTCCAATGCTGACAATAGTGACAGTGAGAAGTTTGAGTGGGGCTCTTTCTGTGGCAGACCTTGAAATCGTTTGTCCTCCAACATCAGTTTTGCTAATTCTTATAGCCATTCCTGTCATTTTAGGACAAAATCATCCAGCGCCAGGATTGGATTCCTCCTGAGCCAATGCTCATACTTGAAATAGTTCCCTTCCAACTAAACATTGTATAGCTGCCAAGAAAAAGAAAAACATTTAGAAGCATGATCAAGGATGGAGGTAAAACAGAAGGTTATGATACAACATTTAGAAACATAATCCATCATTCTCTAAATAATCTACAACTTTGGGAATATGAAAAACAACTAGCCAGATTAATGAAAGGGGATACAGACTTGAAGGACTGTCCATTGGAAAGGGACACCTTCTGAAAACAGAGCTGCTACCTAGCTGCAATTTTTTTGTCGCTACTATAATAACCGAGGTGCGTGGGATTGATTACCGTGTATAGTTTAGACTGAGTGAGGTAGAGAGGACAGAATAACTAAAGAAAGGACAATAAAGTAAAAGCAAGAACTCAAAATAGAGTACTTGTGGAATTAGACAAAAGAGTATGAAATACTCTGCTCATGGGTCTTAGAGTTGAAACATGAACAGTGATAGTAATAGGGAAGCTTCACATTCTGCAAGTTTCCCTCCAAGCCACTCACCCTCATGACTTGGAAACATACCACCACTCCTTCACTACTGTTGGCTTACTCTTGTCATCACAATGTGGGTCTCAACAAATGCATCAAATGTACTACAGCATTTCAAAAAGGCAGCTCACGACCACTTTCTCAAGGACAGAAAATGCTGACCTTGACAATGAAGCTCGCATCCCACGATTGAATTAAAAAAACAGACTTGGCTTGGTGGGAAGACAGGGGATCTGCATGAGACATAGAGCAGTCAGGAAATATGAGTACCTTAGAAGTCCTGATGAAATTAACGGCAAGAGATCATTTGGTTTTTGTTTTTATTCATTCATGAATTGTGGCCATCATTAGCAAGGTCAACATTTATTGCCCATCCCAAATTGTCCAGATGGCAGTTAAGAATCAATTTGTTCCTATGTATCTGTTATACTTCTAGATAATAATGGTAATGGTGCTGTCTGTGGAGTTTAGGAGAATTTCTGAAGTGTATCTCGTAAATGATACACACTGTGACTACTAAGCACTGGTGGTGGAAAGACTGAATATTTGTAGATGAGATGCTAGTCAAGCGGGCTGCTTTGTCCTGGCATCAAGCTTCTTGAATATTGTAGGAGCCGCACTCATTTAGGCAAGTCACATTCCTGTCTTATAACTTGTAAATGATTGACAGGCTTTGGGGAGGAAGGAGGTGAGTTACATGCTGGAGGATTCCTCACCTCTGACTCGCCCTTCTACACTCAGTATTTGTATGACTCGTCAAGTTCAGATTGTGATCAGGAGGATGTTGATATTGGAGGACTCAGTGATGGTAACACCCTTAAATTTCAAGGGGCAATGGTTAGATTCTCTCGCATTGGAAACAGCGATTGACTGGCACTTTGTGGTGCCAATAGTACTTGCCACTCATCAGACCAAACCTGGGTATTGTCCAGATCTTGTTGCACTTCATTGTGGTGTATTTCAGCATCTGGACAGTTATAAATGGTGCGGAACATTGTTCAGTCATCTGTGAATATCCCCACTTGTGATGACGAAACTGAAGTTGGTTGGGCCCAGGATACTATCCTGAGGAATTCCTGCAGAGATGTCCTGGAGCTGACGTGACTAACTTCCAACAACCACACCATCTTCCTAATGTGTCAGGTATGACTCCCAACTACCAGAGAATTTGCCCCCGACACCTATTGATTCCAGTTTTGTTAGGGCTCATTGATGGCACATTCGGTAAAATGTAGCCTAGATGTCAAGGGCTGTCTCTCTCCCCTCACCTCTGGAATTCAGCTCTTTTGTTCATGTTTGAACCAAGGCTGTGATGGAATCAGGGACTGAGTGGTGGAAACCAAACTGGGCGTCACCGAGCAGATTATTGCTGAGCAGGTGTTGCTTAACAGCATTGTTGATGACATTTTTCATCATTTAACTGATGATCGAAAGTAAGCTGGTGATATCGTAATTGTTTGCATTGGATTTGTCCGCTTTTTGTGGATCGGACATACCTGGGCAAATTTCCGCATTGTCGGGCAGATGCCAATGTTATAGCTGTACTGGATCAGCTTGGCTAGGGTTGTGGCAAATTCTGGAGCACAAGTCTTCAGTACTCATGTCAGAATGTTGTCAAGGCCCATAACCTTTGCAGTAGCCAGGATCTCCTATAGTTTCTTGATACTACATGGATTGAATTGAATTGGCTGAAAACTGGCATCTGTGATGCTGTGACCCCTGCAGGAAGCCAAGATGGATCATTCACTCAGCACTCCTGGCTAAAGATTGTTGTGAACACTTCAGCCTTATCTTTTGCACTAAACTGCTAGGTCCATCCATCGCTGAGGATGGGGATATTTGTGGAGCCTCCAACGAGTTGTTTATTTGCCCACCCTCATTCCTAGCCAGGTGTAGCAGGGCTACAGAGCTTAGATCTGATTCTTCAGTCGTGGGATCAGTAAGGTCAGTCTACCACTTGCTGCTTGCATGCTTCTGACCTTATGGTGAAGTAATGGAAGTTGGTTGGGCCCAGGACACTATCCTGAGGAACTCCTGAAAGGGTGTCCTGGAGTTGAAACATGCCTGTGTTATACTTGCTTGCTGTGTCACTATCACCCAGACATACCCAAGGATGTTGTATGTTAGGTATGATTCTGTGATGATGGATAAGTCAAACTATTGCTTGACTCATCTGTGAGTCAGATGTCCCATTTTTGGATGTAGCCTCCGAATGTTTGTAAGGAATGCTTTGTAGTGCTTATAGAGTTGACACGCTCCTTGTTTCTGATGCATAGGCCAATTTTTAGGTGGTCTACACAAATTCTTCCTATTTTTGAGACTTTCTAGCTTTGTTACAACTGTATGGCATGCTCGGACTTTTCAGAAGGCAATCAACCACATTTCTATGGGTCTGACAGCACATGCAAAGCAGACCAGGTAAGGATAGTAGTTTCCTTCCCTAAAGGACATCAGTGAACAAGAAAGGCTTTTACAACAATTGGCAGTAATTTCATGATCATCATAAGACTCTTAATTCTAGATATTTATTGAGTTTAAATTCCTGCGCCTGCCATGATGGGATTCAAACCCACGTCTCCAAAATATGACCTGAGTCTCAGGGTTACTAGTCCAGTGATAATACCTCTACATCATGAGCCAAGTACTCCTGCCCGTCCTGAGCCACGAGCTCATGGATTTGGCCTTCCTCATCTTCCTTCAGTTACTAACTTCCAGGCATTCTATGTTCCCAGGGGATGCAGCAAATAAACACGAAAACATTAAGCATAAGGCCCCATTAGAATGTTCTGAATGACCAACTCACCTATTGAGCATAAGTAACTAGCCCAGAGTTGCCCTATGGTAAAATATGGGCATATATTTGAGATGGGTTATATTCTGGTTTCATTGTTTTCACAGTTTAACACCAAGGATGTCCCACCCCACCAACGTTATTCTACTTGTCATTCAAGAAAGCACCAATATAATGAATTGGGTTTCAGGCTATAGTGGAAGCTTTAGACTGTGTATAACCCGCGTACAACTGGATTAAGTAATTAAATGCTGGCACCAGAGGACCACTTCTCTAATTGTAGATATTTTCTAAGCAACCTGATCAGGGACGTTATCACACACCTTTGGAGCAGGCAAGCCTTAAACTTGGGTCTCCTAGTCTAGAGGTATGACACGACCACAGCACCACAAGAACCCCAGAATTTCTCTGATTATGTGTTCCTCACAATGAGCTTCATCAGCTCGGGACACTTGTTGGAAGATTGGTTACACCTGTGATTGCTCGCCATTCTTCCAAGTATAGTAGGTGCCTGTGTTCCATCCCTTTCATCGATAGTTTGCCTTTTGATGAGCAAATACAATGAAATAATGCAACGTAAGGTTTGAAGAAATGATGCCGAAAGGAAGGAGGTAGAATGAACACGTATGAAACATGCGGTGGTTAAGATGAGCTTAACCTGGCTAATGCAGATTCTGGAACATTGCATAATGTTGCATAAATTGCAACATAAATTGTATTCATCTGATAGCCATTCAAATACTTAAACTACTATTTTAACAATAGGGATTTTATTTGGAAAATTAGCAAATCACATTTCTTGGCTATTGTAGGAGATTACTTTTCATTTCTCTGTTGCTATTTATACACCAAAACTAAACTCAAATAAGACCATCATGGGCAGTCAGGAACGTTCAATCTGCTTTGTATCAACATCAATGGGAAAGGATATATAGCAAAGTACCAAATAAGCTGCCAATTTGCTAATGTTAATTTTATGCTATTGCCCCCAAAGTGTCCCATTAAGGCAGGAACCAAATAGCCCCATGATTTTCAAATCATAGAATCCCTACACTATGCAAGCAGGCCATTCCCCTCATCAATTCCACACCGAACCTCCGAAGAACATCCCAACCAAACCACCACCCTCCCCCCAACCCCTGTAATCCTGCTTTTCCCACAGCTAACCCACCCCGCGTGACACTAGAGGCAATTTAGCATGGCCAATCCTCCTAACCCGCACAGCTTTGAACTGTGGGAGGAAACTGGAGCACCCTGAGGAAACCCATGCAGACGCAGGGAGAATGTGCAAACTCTGCACAGAAAGTCATCTGAGGCTGGAATTGAGCCCGGGTCCTTGGTGCAGCAGTACTACCAACATACCACCCATTTCCATTGCCGTCTCTTACAAACATTCATGATTGCTGCACACGATCACATAATTTCTTCTATAAAACACTGCAATGTTTTGACTTGAAAATCACTGTATAAGTGCAATGGTAATATTGGAAATATTTCAAAACACTCACTCCTACAGATAGTGCAAGAAGTATAAACTGCATTTAAATCTTGCTGCTGATTTACTGCAAGAGAATAATGCAGCATTTCGATGGTAGCACTGTTACCTCTGATATCGTTTACCAGACTGAGATTAAAAATAATGTCAGTTGAGAGCAGCTCCAATTAGCTTAAGTAGCACTTGATATTCCAAATCCCTGCACCACCATCATTCTAAGTGACACTCTGGCCAGCGTCTGTTACTGAACAATTGAATTTACGTTGTGCTTTCTACTGATGAGTATGGAGGAATATTAATTACCACTCCACCCCCTTTCCCCAATCCTTGTTGCCGAGACCAGTTTATGTGATTAACTTGTTTGCAATATGTCATATAAGTGCACTACTGCCATGGGCAGTTGATAATGTTTCGAACATTCCAGTAGTGAACATTTTTGTAGAGAAATTAATGGCTGATGCTTCAGCTGGTTTGGACCAAGCACCTGCTACATGACTATAGCACTGAGGTCAGTATAATAAATGAGTTTTATGTCAGAGGGCATTCCCAAGCTGTGCCAAATAGACTAAATAGGTAACATGTAAAAATCAATCCCTGTGCAAAACAGAAAGGAAGAATGATTTAAGTGGGAAATATTTAGCATGTCAATTTTTATGAACCTAAGACTTTAAAAGATAGTTATATTACTCATCCTTTATATATATAGAACATTACAGCACAGTACAGGCCCTTCGGCCCTCGATGTTGTGCTGACCTGTCATACCAATCTGAAGCCCATCTAACCTACTCTATTCCATGGACGTCCAAATGCTTATCCAATGATGACTTAAATGTACCTAAAGTTGGCGAAGCTACTGCCGTTGCAGGCAAAGCGTTCCATTCCCTTACTACTTAATTTAAAGTGAAACAAAATGATCAGGAGAGGGGCATAGTGAGCTCATATCTCTGACTGGAGGCTAGTCCATGTGAACTGGTTGCCATCGGAAAAGAAACCCAAATTGAAGATCAAATTTGAAAATCGAGTGACAGCTTTTACACCTAGATGGAAAAATACGAACAGCTGGGGTTGACAGAGTCTGGGATTCTCCAAGAAACAAATCATTTTTGTTCTAGAAGAAATAGCGGGGAGTGGGGGTGGTGGTTGGAGTGGAGGCAGATGTAAAGCTTCCTGTGGGAGCAGGAGTTGTACCAAAGCCGACAAAACCTCTGATGAAGGGTCTAGGCCCGAAACGTCAACTTTTGTGCTCTTGAGATGCTGCTTGGCCTGCTGTGTTCATCCAGCTCCACACTTTGTTACCTTGGATTCTCCAGCATCTGCAGTTCCCATTATCTCTGAAAACCATTGAATTGTTTGGATAAAGGAACCGCCAGGAATTCCTGACTGCTAGGACTGTGGTAACCTGGAATAGAGAGGAATTTATCCAGATGTACCTTTATGGCGCAAGTTGCTTTTGGAATCCTCAGACTTGGTGAAGTCCTTTTCAGAGGACACCAGAAGATTGGACCTCGAATAAGCAAGGAGAATGTAGCTGCTGAAAAGCTGAGATTAATTTGGGGCTTAATCTTTAATTGTTTCTTAAATGCCAGAAACGTAGAAGAAGTAAGAACATTCCACAAAGGGTATTTCGAGTGCATTAGTTTGTTTATGCATAAGTCACTTTTATGTTGTTTGGTACATTCGTTGCTCAACTGTTATAGAACATAGAACATAGAGCATAGGACACAAGACATAGAACAGTACAGCAAAATACAGGCCCGTCAGCCCACAATGTTGTGCAAACCTGTTCCTACTAAGATCAATTTACCCTGCATACACTACATTTTACCATCCTCCATGTGCCTATCCAAGAGTCGCTTTAAAGTCTCTAAAGTATCTGACTCTACTACCACTGCCAGCAGCGCATTCCACACAACTCTCTGTGTACAGTTTAGTCCACATTGATTTCAGCTTGTTTGCTGGAGTAAAAGAATTAAAATGTGTAATTTTGCCCTGCAACTTTTTCAATCAGCCGCTGGACATTCATCACTCTTTAAAAACTTTGGTTTTGATGGAGGTGATAACACAATTACTTCCATTTTTATGGAACAGCTAGTATTCTCCACTTTGGTCACATGATGCTGAGATGGACGCAGCATGCTGGGACAATAACGGTGGAGGGGAGCAACTCAGCAAATAAGGTTGGGAGGCGTTAGAGCATGGGAGGACTTGGAATATCGCGAGAGGGGAGTTGTCAACAGCTTTGTCTTCAGCCCTGACTTCAATGGGGAACGACACATGTGTTCGGCATTACCACGCTGTTTGCTGAGGAGTAAAGTGGGGAGATGAGCAATTATATAAAAGGGTTGTGAAGAAATGTAAGGACGATCTATGCAGGCAAGGAGGGTAAGGCAGAAAGGTTTGGGGAGATTCCCAGACTGTGAGACTTAGTCTGCGACTGACTGTGTTGCCTTCCATTCTTATCCAAATCACAAATGTGCAATGGAAATGGAAAATGGCTGCCGCCCTGTCTGGAGTGGGCAGATCCAGTCAACATTTGCTCTCTGATGGAGGGCCTTCCACTTTTGTTTGATGCAAGCCTCTTCAAGGGGCAAGACCATTAAGCAGAACAAAACCAGAAGTTGCTGGAAAAGCTCAGCGGGACTGGCAGCATCTTTGAAGAGAAATCAGAGTTAACGTTTCAGAGCAGGAAGGGTCACCGGACCTGAAACATTAACTTCGATTTCTCTTCACAGATGCTGCCAGTCCTGCTGAGCTCTTCCAGAAACTTCTGGTTTTTCTTCTGATTTACAGCATCCGCAATTCTTTTGTTTTTTTTATTATTTAGCATTAAATAGACACTGACACGGTGCAGCAGTAAGACATCAGTCATCATAAAGTGCTGCTTTTGGGCCTCATGAACTGACCTATTGTATTAAAAGTCCTGGCCACAAGCACTCTTGGCCAATTTGTTCAATGCTATGAATCAATCTTCCTAATGGCTGTAAAGCACAAGTAATGTGAAGCCGGCTATACTCGCCTTAGTTGCCAAAGTAGCAATCACCTTTCTGCACAAGGTGCACAAGCTGCTCAGTTCACATCTTGCCCTATAAAACGCCCACACCATCATCTGCAACGCAACACAGCTTTAGTTGGTAATTTTACCCACCACTCAAAGGATTGAACGTGCATTTATTTAGCGCCCTGTACTACCTCAGAAAGTTAAAGAGCATTTCACGTTCAACAAAAGGGCAGATGACATTTCCATTCGACATCTGACCCTAAAGAGCACATGTCTGTCATTGGACCTATCTCTCAGGCTTGTGCTAAAATATCAGTATGGGCTATGAGCTCAAAGCGCTTGGGGTGTCTTTTAAACTTGTGCACTTTCCACTCCATTAAGAGAGACAAAGACATACCTAACATTGAGTTCCCTCCCTAAATACATTCAAACTTTATGAATAATTATCTGAATGAGTGTTTCTAATAGAATTGCAAGTGGTCACTGTGTTACAAAACAGGCTTATACACGTGAAATATTTTATTAATCATCCTGGAGTGATATACATCGGTTAACCATACAGGGCTGATTTACAACAGCACACAGAAGGCCAGAGAGTTGTAAATAGATTTCTGAAAGTCACTTGCTTTTCAGGTCCGTGAACATTGAGACCAATACTGCCCTGGAACAGTTGAGAGTTTTCTATTGTATACATGGCAGCAAAAGAATATAGATTGAATTTGACGCATTATTTTTTCACAAAGACAAACAGGCCAACTCTGATCAAATGTATCCTCTCATGAAGCTTTTTTGTCTTGACAAACAGCACTTCACATTCATCCTTTTAGCTAAGCAGCTGACTTCAATTTCGTCGAGTGGAAAATTAATTCCGGTTGTTCAATGAGTGGACATGTTCCCATAAATATTCAATGATGAGGACTGCTTGACATGTCTTTAAGTCTCACCTTCTGAATCACCACCCGCTAAAACTCATGAGTGTGAGAAGGGACTTAAATCGCATGAGAAGTGATGATTTTTGTTCCATGTTGTAAAGCACATTAATGGGTTCTTTTCAAACGTGATTTGGAACGTTCCAACTGTTTCGCCCAAATGTTTTGGAGTATACTAAATTTGAAACTAAGTTGCTGCTTGTCTGAAAAAGTGAAGCATCTTAATCAGAAGATAACGAAATGTGAGGCTGGATGAACACAGCAGGCCAAGCAGCATCTCAGGAGCACAAAAGCTGACGTTTCGGGCCGAGACCCTTCATCAGAGAGGGGGATGGGGTGAGGGTTCTGGAATAAATAGGTAGAGAGGGGGAGGCGGACCGAAGATGGAGAGAAAAGAAGATAGGTGGAGAGGAGAGTATCGGTGGGGAGGTAGGGAGGGGATAGGTCAGTCCAGGGAAGACGGACAGTTCAAGGAGGTGGGATGAGGTTAGTAGGTAGGAGATGGAGGTGCGGCTTGGGGTGGGAGGAAGGGACGGGTGAGAGGAAGAACAGGTTAGGGAGGCAGAGACAGGTTGGACTGGTTTTGGGATGCAGTGGGTGGGGAGGAAGAGCTGGGCTGGTTGTGTGGTGCAGTGGGGGGAGGGGACGAACTGGGCTGGTTTTGGGATGTGGTGGGGGAAGGGGAGATTTTGAAGCTGGTGAAGTCCACATTGATACCATTGGGCTGCAGGGTTCATAAGCGGAATATGAGTTGCTGTTCCTGCAACCTTCCGGTGGCATCATTGTGGCACTGCAGGAGGCCCATGATGGACATGTCATCTAAAGAATGGGAGGGGGAGTGGAAATGGTTTGCGACTGGGAGGTGCAGTTGTTTATTGCGAACCGAGCGGAGGTGTTCTGCAAAGCGGTCCCCAAGCCTCCGCTTGGTTTCCCCAATGTAGAGGAAGCCACACCAGGCACAATGGATGCAGTATACCACATTGGCAGATGTGCAGGTGAACCTCTGCTTAATGTGGAAAGTCATCTTGGGGCCTGGGATAGGGGTGAGGGAGGAGGTGTGGGGGCAAGTGTAGCATTTCCTGCGGTTGCAGGGGAAGGTGCCGGGTGTGGTGGGGTTGGAGGGCAGTGTGGAGCGAACAAGGGAGTCACGGAGAGAGTGGTCTCTCCGGAAAGCAGACAGGGGTGGGGATGGAAAAATGTCTTGGGTGGTGGGGTCGGTTTGTAGATGGCGGAAGTGTCGGAGGATGATGCGTTGTATCCGGAGGTTGGTTGGGTGGTGTGTGAGAACGAGGGGGATCCTCTTTGGGCGGTTGTGGCGGGGGCAGGGTGTGAGGGATGTGTTGTGGGAAATGCGGGAGACGCGGTCAAGGGCGTTCTCGACCACTGTGGGGGGAAAGTTGCGGCCCTTGAAGAACTTGGACATCTGGGATGTGCGGGAGTGGAATGCCTCATCGTGGGAGCAGATGCGGCAGAGGCGGAGGAATTGGGAATTTAACATTTCAGTTGCATTCCCTGCTGTACCAGCAAGTAAGATCTCTTGTACTACACAACTTGAGTAATGGTGTTTCTTTTTATATCTGAATACACAATGGCATTTGTGAACTGGAAATGAGCAGAGACGGCACATAAATATTACCATCGCTGTAGGCATGATGGTAAGACATAAGAAGATTTGAAAAATGAGTCTTCTCTATTGGAATTAGAATGCTGTTTATAGTATTGGTTTCATACCTAGCGGTAATAGGCGCAGTTTTCGTCTGGTATGGGGAGTAGTATATACAATTTTAGTCTCAAATCTGGAATATTGTTTTAGTTTAATATTTATACACATATTTGCTTACTTAAGAAATGATATTATTTCACAGGCAAGCAATGGCCTAGTGGTATTATCGCTGGACTGTTAATCCAGAGAGCCAGGTAATGTTCTGGGGACCTGAGTTTGAATCCCAATAGAAAAGTGTCTAATAGTTGCCATGAATCCATTGTCAGTTTTAGAAAAAACAGATCTGGTTCACTAATGTCCTTTAAAGAAAGAAACTGCTATCCTTACCTGGTCTGGCCCACAAGTGGTTGACTCTTTAACTGCTGTCTGGGAAATTAGGGATAGGCAATAAAAATTCTGGTCTGGCCAGTGACACTCATATCCCATGAACTGATTTTTTTAAAAATCGAAGGCATTTTAGAGAAAGTTCACCCAAATAATTCCTAAGATAAAAGGCTTATCTATCAGGACAGATTGAGCAGATTAAACCGAAAACCCTTTGGAATTTAGATGAATAAGAGGTGATTTTACTCAAATAGCTAAGATCCCGAGGGAACCTAATAATTTGATAAGAAAAAAATTCCCTTGTGAGGGCCGTGTAAAGAGTTAGTACTAAATATTACACTGTAAATATACATCAGTGATGTCAGAGGTCACATGACAAAGTATGGAGACAGTTGTTGTTGTGTTAAGCCCCATGCTGGTCATTTCTTGTAAATATGTTGAAGAATGTTCAATAAACAGTGAAGTTACTAACTGACTCATACCTAACCATTTCTACTCATCATGAGCCAGGACGTACCCACCTCTAAGGCCCACTATGATGATAACAGATGGTGACAGCTAGAAACCAGCAAGTAACAGCAGGTAAGATAATGAAGAAAGCATGGAGGGTAATTACCAGAAATTAAGGAGGCAGTGGGGAAAGCCCAGAGAGGGAAAGGAGTGTAGTGAGTAGAACAGCTGGAAGACAGAGCAGAAAGCATATCTCCAAGGAGGCACATCAGAGACAGAGAGACAGAGGATATATGCAGAGGCCAAGGCTCAGGGCCTATACTTAACTGGGGAGATGTAGTGGAAAATGCTGTAGCCAGTCCAGGTGTTGGACACTGTCAGTCAGCTCTTTGGGGTCCTCAGTGTCTGGATGAGAAGCCAAATGTTCGACAGCCCACCACCCACCTTGATTCCTACTGCCCTACTGTGGACTGCTTTCCCCCGGAATAAGACAGACGCAGGTTTGAAGTGACTCAAAGGTGGGAGGCAGAGCTGATAGTGTCAGGAAGTTGTCTCGAGCAAGTGAAGTCATTGACCTTCTTTGCACAGTAGTGGGCGTTCCTACAGTAGGCTGAGACTACATGAACCCAAGTGGCAACCTCGGACCAGGCTGGACGGGTCTGGTTGATGACATCCTTTGCTTGTTCTGAACCAAGGGGAAGACCTGCAGGACCCTGTCCACAAAGCTGGGCAACAAATGCCCCCTGTCTGCCATTTCTGGGGCAAATGTCACAAACCATGTAGGGCAGCTTAGACCAACAGGGACACCTGTCAAATTCAGGTTCTCAGCAGCGACAAGTTTTTCCAGGAATAGAAAGTGGTAAAATGAGGATAGAATTGGTCAAGATGGACATGGCAGAGGCTGGTCAGGTAGCTGATGAGGCGAGTTTGGTTAAATTTGATGAGAAAGTTCATCAAGGCACCCGGCAAAATACCATCTAAATAACTCCCAAAGGAGAGATTCAGCCCAATACACCCAGGGGTAGTGTAGCTAAAAATTTTCATGAAAATTCATAAACCAACGTTCGAATTTAACATTGACAATGGAAATCTTGCCCATGTCAACTCAAGAACTGTTGAGGGTCCCAGCCTCCCTCTCCTGAGAAAGATTTACTGGAATTAAGTGCCCATCAGGCACTTAGCAGACCATCATTGTGCCTTTGCTCAGATTTAGGATGCCAGGGGTTTGACTACTGCCCCCTGAGAGCTGCTGGGCAATTGGAGGTTGAACGTTATCTATTACCCATCTGCGCCAAAGGGAGCAGTGAGCTTTGCTGTTTAATGTCCCCACCGGATCCCTGCCAAGGAATCCAAGTCCGCTAGTGAGAGACAGAAGGTTGGTGGTCACAGCAGTGACATTGCTGGATAGTGGAAAAGGAGGGCTGTTGGAAGAAAGGGCATGGGATGCCTACAGGTGCCTCCTCCTTCTACCAGGTCTCTGCATCAGGCACTGAATGCCTCTGAATGGGAGACTTCTCAGAATTTGAGAAACAGCCCAAAACAGGGTCTTTAGGACACTGGATAAGGCTCTTAAATGCTAATCAATTTTCCATGTAAGGGCCTCAATCAGCATCCATGCCTGCTGACCATGGATCTTTCCAACTCAGAATTAAATATCCCTGTTGCATTCCAGACACACTGTCAAGGGGCATTTAATTCTGCCCCAAGGATCTACCTGCACTCCTTCAACAGGAAGACTTAAATAAAGAATCTCAGTGACTTGTAAAAGGAATCTGAAATCTTTGGTCATTAAAAAACCACAATTTCGGTCAATTTGCACACTTACAAAGATTCTGAAAAGTCTTATTTCTCCTAATGTCTGGTACATCCATATGCCCCTATTCCAGCAACACTTATTGGAAGTTCCTTCTGTAACACATCTTTCTTTTATTTAGGCCTTAGCACCGAGGATAGATAACGGACCATAACTCTGTAAATGGAACATAACTTTAACCCAAAGCCTTTGATTTCCCATCTGAACATGTCAAAATGAGATGTTTTTGTTTGTCCTTTCCATTACAGGTATCAAAATTTAGCCAAATGCTGTTAACTTCAGCAACATGAGCTTCAAGGGGGTGCTGTTCGAAAAGAGAACAGGAAAAAGCAGGCGGTTAAAATGATCTGCAGTCCCCATTATCTCGGTTAAAATGATGCTGCGTATTTCTGTCAAAACTGTGAAGAGCCAGCTGCAGATCAATAAATATGTTCATTAATGACCTCTTCCTGTGAAGTAAAGCTATTTCCAGTGTAAATTAACACTTTGAATAAAATCTATTTCCTTTCCCTAATGAGTCAGGCCCAATCAATGAACCTTTTGCTTGCATCACCTCATAGTAATATAATAAAGTGAGCTTCGTTTGCTGCATTGGTCTCTTGCCACTGGACCAGCTTTTCAGGTCAGCCACTTGACAGCTGCGTGTAGTCAGCATTTCCTGATTTAGTGTTTGTTCTAAGCTGCTACTCGTATTGCAAGCTCCTCACTGTCTCATCTTGTTACATTATTAAACGATGAGGCCACTTTATTCTTCCTCTTCGCCTGTGGGGTAAAAGTCATCTCCAGCTCCTCAATTTTCAATCTGCGCTTTGTTTTAATTGGGAAACTCGGCAACGTTCATCTTACACTCAACAAAAGCTCACTTGCTAGGCTCGATGTCATTCCAGACAGCTTTGTACTATTTAGTAATGCCCAATATTCTTCAGAGCCATCAAGAAAAGCATAATCAGTCACTCAACTCATTCCCACTTGGAAGGTATAACTGATGGTTCCCATAGGTAGAATTAATCCATTTTAAATAGAAATATTTAGTCAAGTCAAACTCATGGTACCCAGTCCATCACGGTTCAGAGTGGATTTTCTCACATCACTTTCCATTCTTGCCCTCCTTAATGGTAAACTGAGCTCTTGTGCACCTTTCTCAGGAATTCGTCTGATAGGATGGATAATCATCACTCTTAGGACTGGTTGGCTTTTCATGTCTCTGCTGCCATGATTGTAGCCAAAGCTACCCACCATATCAGATGCTGCTAGTGAGGACCTGCTCCTGAAAGTGTGTGGCTCGAACCACCACATTCAACACATAAGTTACAGGAAAGGGAAGCTCACCCCCTGCTTTACAGGCCGAGACCTGGATGGCGGCTATTGGGCAAGGTGGTGGAGAGAAATGGGAGTGCTTTCTCCAGCTGACTGCAACAGGAGGCCACCCCTTCTGAACAAGCCAATGCAAAAACAATTTGCAGCCTGCGTCAGCGCCATGTTCTGGGTGAAGCTGGAACCCCAGCAGTGCTTAAGTAAGGGCAGCAATCTTCTGAGACACCAGAGTGAAGCATCACCGTCTTCTCTCAGTCATAGGACCACCCATGGAATCCAGCTCTGCCACAGCACATGCCTCTCATGGACCACAGCTTTCAGGGTTTCATGCATGATGTCCACCCAATGGCTCTCACTGACCTCACTCACCCAAATAATTAACCCTTGCTGCCTTCTGTGCTTCCTACTCCATCAACAAGGCTCCTCACCGCCTCTTCTACTCATGTTGCATCACTAACTGCACTTCAATTCACTTCCGTGATAATCAGTCCCTCCCTTTGTCTCCTAGCAGGATGAATTGGACTACAACAAACACTTGGAGGTCTACGCAATCACAGAACCTTCTTCCATCCCAGCCGTGGAAGCTGGAACTACACTTTGATATAAGAGGAGGCAAAACATTTACTGATGGCAGCACAGATGAAACACCACTGTCAATAACCCTTCACTTTTGTAAGCAGATGTTCGCTTGCACTGTAGACATGGCTGGTGCAGGTTAAGTTTTGCCCATGGACGTGGTTGAGTCAAATCCATGCAAGAGAGAGAAGAGCAGCCTCTTCACGGCTGCCATGGCTAAGCCTTGCTCATCTCTGACGGGAAAGTGACACCTTCATCGCAGAGAGCAATACACATCAGAAATCCTTCAGCAGTGATGTTCACTGCAGCCAAGGCAATGCACTTTAATACCAACAGTGAGGTAAACAGGATATGCTGGGGCCCAGCCTACACATGTCATTCCACGCTTACACCCACTTTGTGAGTGAGTCGATGGAATCAGTGATGACTGTACACGCCTTTGCAGAGAAAGGATCATTCTAAATGCTTTTCAGGCGAACACACTGCAATTCAAGGCTGGGAGATGTACCATGGGCAGATGTACCCTTATAATATATCGGGCTGCAGGGAAAAGCTGCACCATGCACTGCCTCTTGCATACAATGCTAACCTAAAGGATGCTTGAACACTTCAGGGAACGCTATGAGTTTACAGACATTCTGAAACATCGAAGGATTACAGATGATGGGAGAGCTGAAAACAGAAACCTCAACATTCTTCTCAAACTTGTTGGCCCCTTGAGGGAATTCCCTACTTGGAGATCATATACCAATGGGTGCCTTGGACCGTTATCACCACGACATCATGTGATATTAGTGCGCAGTCCCACTGATTGCTGCTTTCTCCCCTGTTGGTGAGTAGCATCACCCAAAGATCTCATCCAATACACAATCAGATGGATAATGAGATATTTATCCAGCAGCCCAACAGATTAAGGACAGCAAAGATAGCAAGTACCACATACTTTCTGCTAAGCAGGAGCTGCTTGCTATATTCCCAGTGGGATCTTAAACATTTGAACAAAGTCCGAGCAATCCCAGCATATTCATTCCCTTGGACTGCTAAAACCCAAACTCCTACCATCATCACATCTCATTGAGGGGCCAAAAAAGACCTTGCCAAAAGCTCCCAAACCCATCTCACTCCAGGCATCCATCAGACTTTTATCATGGCCCTAACTGCAGAACTGAGAAATAATTGATTGAATGACTGTGGGCTAAAAGCATAAAGAAAAAGAGTGAGGCAAAGAGGAAATTCCAGGACTTAGGACCTATAGAGCACTGAAGATACTATCACTGATAATGGGTCAGTAGAAATTGGGCTTGCTCGTTACACATTCTTATTACTTCATTACATCATTCTTTAGTGATAGCATTACTTTCCTGGCATTCTTTTTAACAATCTTGGAAGCTGCACTGATTCAGTGATTGATTTATTTCCAGTGATTGATTTATTTCCAGCCCACACAGCATTTGACAATACATGAATTGATCTTAAATTAGCCATTAGTCTATATGAGGAAATGCAGAGGTTGCATAAACAAGTGGTTGATGTTGTCTTTATTGACTTTGAAAAGACATTTGATAAAGTACAACATAATAGACCTGTTAGCAAAATTGAAGCCCTTGGGATTAAATGCACAGTGGCAGTGTGTGCACAAGATTGTCCAAGGGACTGAAGGCAGTGAGTAGTAATTAACAATTGTTTGCAGGTTGATGGGAAGCATACAAAGTTGTACCTGCCTGAGGGTATACTTGTGTGGAAAATCAATCTGATCTCAGAAGCTAAACAGACTCAGACCTGGTTAATACTTGGATGGGAGACAGCTTGGAAATATTCAGATGGTAAGGTGAAAAGGGCCTCTGCCTGGCTATAAGATCCAGGTTCAAGTCCCACCCACCTCTGTCGTACACGTTCAAACAAGGCCAACTTTGACAATGGACCCTCCAAAGTGTCCACCTTCTTCCTCAATCGAGGATTCCCTAGCAGTATGGTCTACAGGGTCCTCAATCATGTCCGACCTATCTCCCACACTTCTGCCCTCTTCCCTCCCGCAACAGCAATAGGATTCCCCTTACCCTCACCTACCATCCCACCAGCATCCACATTCAGAAGATCATCAGATGCCATTTCTGCCAGCAAGAGGCCACCACCAGACGCATATTCCCCTCCCCTCCCTTGTCTGCCTTATGCAGGGACCATTCCCTCCGGGACACCCTGGTCCACACTTCCTTCACCCCCACAGCCTTACGGCACCTTCCCCTGTAACCGGTAAAAGTGCAATACCTGCCCATTTACCTCCTCCCTCCCCACGATTCAAGGGCCCAAACACACCTTCCAGGTGAAGCAACACTTCACCTGCACTTCCCAGAATCTAGTCTACTGCATTCACTGCTCACAATGTGATCTCCTCTGCTTTGGAGAAACAAAGCGTAGAATGAGTGACCACTTTGCAGAACATCTACGTTCCACTCACAAAAAAGACCCTGAGCTATCTGTTGCCTGCCACTTTAATGCACCACCCTTTTCCCTGGCCAACATCTCTGTCTCTGGCTTGTTGCAGTGTTCTATAGGAGCTGAACACAAGGTGGAAGAACAACACTTCATTTTCCACTTGGGGACGCTGCAGCCCTCCAGACTCGATATTGAGTTCAATAATTTTAGGGCATAAGCTCTCTCACATCCTAGCCCAATACCCCACACACCAGGCCTTGTTACCACATAGCCTGCCAATACACACCCTTCGTTGTTAGTCCCTAATAGTCCCCATTAACAAGTACTCACCCTCCCAGCCTGATTGTTAGCAACTCCTTTATCTGTCCAACTGTTCTTCTCTCTCTTTAGGTTCTATCCTATCATTTACTACCTACCGGAACCCCTCTCTATTTTCTGCATATAAACTGACGTTTTCCGAGCCGCCATCAATTCTGAAGAAGGGTCACCGGACACGAAATGTTAACTCTGATTTTTTTCCTTCACAGATGCTGCCAGACCTGCTGAGCTTTTCCAACAACTTTCTTTTCGTTCCACTAGTTTTAGAGATATGTCATAACTTGGGTTGGTTAAAACTATTCAGAAGGTATGCCTCAGTATTCAGACAGTACTCTTTTTGATTAGAGAGTAATGATCAGGATTTCAAAATGTGTAGATGGTTCAAAGTTTGAAAATATGGTGAATTATGAGGTAGATTCTAACAAACTCCAGCATGACTGGGAGACACATGAGAGATGAAATTTAACACAGAAATATGAAGTGATATCTTGGTGGGTAGAATAAAGGCTAGTAATTAAAGATAAATGTACTATTTTAAAGATGGTGAAAGAAAGGTGAATCCTATGTGGCAAATTCCTGAAGGTGGCAAGACATGTTCAAAAGTCTGTTTAATAAAGCTTGTGTTATATTTGGCTTTATTAATAAATTAATTTCCCTTCAACAGATGTAATTGACCTAAGAATCAGTGTTATGTGTAAAAGTAACAGTAAAATGCTCACATACATGGTGATAGAAGAGTAATTTTTATTAAATCTGTATCTTCAAGGAGTAATTAATAAAGTGACAATCTTAACAGCCTAGTGCCAGCCCTCTACCAATTAGGAAAACCAAATTGTCAATAATAATGACTGCTAATGAGCAGGATTTAATTAGTGTTGTAGTTAGAAAGACGAGTAGTCAGGCCCTCTTGTGGCAGTGTCCCTACGTCTGGACTTGGAGGCCCTGGTTCAAGTCCCACCTGCTTCAGAGGTGTGTAAGAACATCTCTGAACAGGTTTATTAGAAAAATAGGTTACATTAGAAGAAAAGGTGAGTTGTTAGTTGTGTGTTATAAACAGCTAGCGATACATTGGGTCTGAAATATTATAGATCCCTGTGTTTTGATGTTTCTGTGATTACTTCTTGGCTGATTTCCCTTAGAATTGTTTAGTCTGATGCAGTTCATGTCAATACTGTGAATCAAAGCAGACAGAAAATTGAGGTTAAGGCCATGACAAGATCAACTATGACACAAAAACAAAATACTGTGAAATCTGCTCGCCATCCTTAAATCTTCTCTCTTCTTTGGGCTTTTAAAAATTTTGTTTGATTCTTACATCAGGTCCTCCACAATGACATCGAACAGCAAAAAATATTCAATGCACTAAGTACCCATGTCCTGCTCTTATGGTCAACAGACCAAAGTGCAATTCTGTGCAAGACATCAAAGGTCATATGAGAGAAGAGGCGTGAGAGGTGGAGAGGGGTTCGGGGTGATTAGGACAGTGACATTGGCCCGTATAGAGTCGGTGTCATTTGAAGGATGGGCAACATTAATGTGCATTGAATGAACTGCAATGGATAACTGTATCAGTAAACTTTCTGAATTCCTGAATCCACGTCCTTGTTACTTTACAATTGTTATTATAGAATTAACTCGTGCAGAAGCCAAGCAACCAGTGTTAGCTTTTGCCACTTGTTTATCCTTGAGGAAATTTCATGCTTATTCCAGCTGAAACACGTTTTGAACAGATACGCCATAAGAACCACACAGATAAAAAAAAGCCTTTCATTTTTGATCACTCCTTCACAATTACTGAACATCTCAGAGTGATTGATAGCCAATGAAGTGCCTTTAGAGTATCACAGGAAGCCAAATTGTGCAGAGTAAGCTTCCTCAAATGACAATGACCTGATAAACTGATTTTCTGGTGCTGACTGATCCATAAGGATACTGGGGAGAACTACATTGTTCTTTTTACCAAATTGAGGGGATCTTTTATATCTACCTAAGAGAAAAGACAGAACCTCAGTTCCATATATCATCCAAATGGTGCTGGCTCTGACAGTGTAGCACCCTCTCTGCACTGTGATGGAGTGTCTGCCTTTTGCCTCTGGTCTGAAATGGATCTTAAGCCCACAATCCTCCAGCTCAGAGGTGACAGGTACACATGACAGCATCAGCGGGATTTCCCTGCAGATTTCAACAGCCTAGTATTGGAGCTAAATGGGGTGGGGTGGGGGTAAGGGCATTCAAAAGCCTCAGTGTTGGGAAGACAGACAAGCAGCTATGATTTTCCCTAAATTAAATAATTAATGGGTAGAGGACAGGTCTGATGTCCCATTGAGGATAGCGGACAGACTCTGGAGGCTGGATGGTCAGGAAGGGGCCCTTTATCACCAAAGAGCTAGTAGGCTTTCTTATCAGGACAATATGAGAAAGATCTCTCCAACTTTTAAAATTTTATAGTTGAAAAATTGCCTTAGAAGCCAAGCTGCCAGTCTATAGGGGAAACATCTCCGAGGGTGGCCTGTAGTTGCAGCTGAAACCAAGCAGGCAAACAGAGACCCTGCCAATGGCTTTAAGTGGCTATTTAACCAGTTTAATTGGTCACCCACTGCTTATGATGGTTAACCTGCCAACCTGCTTCACACCTCCATGAGAACTTTAGCATCTGCCCGTCTGATCCAATCTCTCTTCATATGCCAGGCCTGCTATCACTGCTATGAACCAGTTGAGCAAATCTTTGTTGCATTCCTCTGTAGCTAGAACATCCTTCCCTCAGATAAGGACATCAAAACTGTGCATACCATTCCAGGTGTGGTCTCACCAAGGACCTGTTCTATTGTAGCAAAACATCTCTGCTCCTGTACTCAAATCCTGTCATGACACTATGACACAAAAGATGCATTTAGAGGTCCAAACAGAAATAACAGAATCATTACCAAAAAGCTGCTGCTTGAAAAAAGAGGGATCAGGGATTATAATATGAAAAATATTGAACTCCATGTTAAATTCAGAAAGCTATGAAGTGCCTAATTCAAAGATAAGGTGCTGTTCATCAAATTTGTTTTGAAACTTATTGGAATTATGAAGAATGTTGAGTACAGAGAGTTCAACTGTTTGTGAGAAGGTGTCCTTACCATTGGAAATATTTACATGGTTTCCATTCTACGGGTATCGATAATATTAGTGGATTATCGAACACAGATGAACAGTTTAGGGTTATAGCAAAGATTATGCACAAATTAGAGTAGAAAACCATTTTCATTGTGCTTATCTAATATGGAAAATAGGGGGAATGGAATGTATTTCAGGCTCCCTGTTTTTCCTTCATTGTTGAGATGTGGAATATTACTAGTAAAGGCAGCATTTATTGTCCATTCCTAATTGCCCTTAAGTAGGACCACCTTCCTGAACTGCTATAATTCATGTGCTGCGGGTACTCAGTGGTATTAGGAAGGGAGTTTCAAGATTTGTCTCAGTGACAACAAATGACATAGTTTCAAGTTAAAGTGTGAATTGGAGAAGATCTTGTAGACACTGGCATCCCCAGATATCTTGCATAGAACATAGAATAATACAGCACAGTACAGGCCTTTTGATGATGTTGTGCAGATCTATTAACTTACTAAGCTCAATCTACCATGTATACCCTGCATTTTACTATCCTCCATGTGCCCATCCAAGAGTCGCATAAAAGTCTCTAAGGTATTTGACTCCACCACCACTGCCAGCAGCGTATTCCACATGCCCACCACTCTCTGTGTGAAGAAGCTACCTCTGATATCTTCCCTATACCTTCCTCCAATCACCTTAAAATTATGCCCCCTCGTAATAGTATTTTCCGCCCTGGAAAAAAGTCTCTGACTATCCACTCTATCTGCGGCTCTCATCATCTTGTAAACCTCTATCAAGTCACCTCTCATCCTTCTCCAATGAAAAAAGCCGTAGCTCCCTCAACCTTTCCACATAAGACCTGCCCTCCAGTCTAGGCAGCATCCTGCAAAATCTCCTCTGCACCCTCTCTAAATCTTCCACATCTTTCCTATAATGAGGTGACCAGAACTGGACACAATATTCCAAGCGTGGTCTAACCAGGGTTTTATAGAGCTGCAGCATAACCTCACAGCTCTCAAACTCTATTCCCGTGCCAATGAAAGCCAATACGCCTTCTTTACAACCCTATCAACTTGGGTAGCAACTTTGACTGATCAATGGATGTGGACCCAAAGTTCCCTCTGTTCCTCCACACTGCTGAGAATCCTGCCATTAATCCTGTATTCTGCATTCAAATTTGACATTCCAAAATGAATCACTTCACACTTTTCTGGGTTGAATTCCATCTGCCCCTTCTTTGCCCAGCTCTGCACCCTGTAAATGTCCTGTTGCAACCAACAACAGCCCTCCACACTGTCCACAATTCCACCAACCTTCGTATCATCAGCAAACTTGCTAATCCACTCTTCCACTTCCCGTCCAAGTCATTTATAAAGATCACAAACAGCAGAGGTCCCAGAACAGATCCCTCCAGAACACCACTGGTCACCAAGCTCCAGGCTGAATGCTTTCCATCTACTACCACCCTCTGTCTTCTATTGGACAGCCAGTTTTGTATCCAGACAGCCAAATTTCCCTGAATCCCATGCCTCCTTACTTTCCCAATAAGCCTACTGTGTGGAACCTTATCGAATGCCTTGCTAAAATCCATATACACCACATCCACTGCTTTACCTTCATTGATGTGTTTTGTCACATCCTCAAAGAATTCAATAAGGCTTGTGAGGCATGACCTGCCCCTCATAAGTCATGCTGACTATTTCTAATCTTACTGTGCTTTTCCAAATAATCATAAATACTATCTCTCAGAATCATCTCCAATAATTTGCCCACCATAGAAGTAAGACTGACGGGTCTGTAATTCCCAGGATTATCCCTATTCCCTTTCTTGAACAATGGAATGACATTTGCCGCCCTCCAATCTTCTGATATTATCTTCTGCCCTTCTTCTGCCCAAGGTTTTAGAGGTTGCAGATGGGTCTTCTGGATGGTGCCCACTGCTGCTAGCAGTGGAAGGTATGAGTGTTAAAGTTTAAAATGGTGTTGCTCCACACCCAATTAGTATTACCATGTTAGTGTAGGCGGCGTTCAAGATAGTTTCCTAAAAGAAAGCTTAGGACATGAAAGGTGGCCCTGTGTAAAATTTATTTGCAATAGGTGTGATCAGATGTTAGGTCTTCCATTCTGAAGAGTAAGGACTCTGACTGGAAACTTCTCAAAGTGACCTTCCTGCTAGTTTCATGCATCAAGGCACATGACCTGCCAGAGGAGAAGTGAATAGCTGATGATTGAATGAGAAAAAGTGGAACTAGTTAGTTTTTGGGCTAGGAAGGTCCTATGTGTACCACAGGACCAGAGAGAGGCACATTGAAATGAAAGAGCATGAGCTGACATGCCCTGACAGCTTGTGGTTTTGCCAACTCCTGTTGGTATGATATGACTTTCACTCTCCAGGGAATCACTGGTTTCCCACAGGAAATTAGAAAGGGAACAGAAACATTGCTAACCAACTGGATTCATCTTGGACTATCAGTGAGGCAGACTCTTGTTTGCAAACACTGACATTTTTAGAATTTGCAACTGGAAACAAAGCAAAAGGAAAAGTAAACAAAAAAAAAATTCACTGAGGATTTTCCTGGTCTAACCCCCTTCCTGGTCACTCCAAGACAAATCGAGAGAGTTTAAATCCTAACAGCGCAGAGACAAAATACCAGTGAGGCCCATTTGCAAACTGTTCATAAACCTTGATGCATTTATAGCCTTGCTGTTTTTAATCACCATCTTGTTCTCAGTGCTTTGACAATTTTGCGCAGAGGGTGACGCGTTTGTGATATCATTTGTCGAAGATGCTCATTTAGATGAGCTGGTATAAATAGGTTAAAGAGGAATTACACATCTACTGGAAAGACGATATGATGAGATAGGTAGGCGGAGAAATGAATCACTAGGTCAGGCGTGCCGAGATCAATCAAAACCTTCTCTTTAAATATTATGTGGCTGTGATAGCAGAGTGCCGAGGATCCAGTATTACCTGATAAAAGTAATATGCATGTCCTTTACAAATGACACATACACTCTGTGGGACACATGTATGTTACAAGAACCCCTCCTACCATTGCCTGAAATTGACTCAGTTGACAATCCCCATTGGGTGTCATATGCTTTATTGTAGCATTAACAGAATCACCATACTCACAGTATTCAGGCAATAACTAAAACAGAATCAACGTTGACATATTATTTTGGAATTTTTTTGCAAAATATATGTCTTATTCATAAAAGTTACCAAAGCATTTCTGTACAATGTTTGCACATCAATGACAAGCTACAACTAAGGGACTTGCCAGGCAATTTCAGAAGGCAACATTGCTATGTTTCTGGAGTCACATCAGCCAAACCAGGAAAATGGCAGATTTCTTTCTTTGAAGTACATTAGTGATTTAGAGGGGTTTTTACAGCAATCAACACTGGTTTTATTTTCACCATTTAGACTAGCTTCTTTTTCTGAATAAATTTCAGATTTATTAATTGGATTTAAATTATTTAAATTCTACCAGCTGCCACAATAGAGTTTGAACCAATGCTCCCAGAGCATTATCCTGGCTCCCTGGATAACTAGTCCAGTGGCATTATTAATACTCCTACCCTTCCCCAAAATAGGTGTGTTGACACTACCCCTACATCATACTACCACCCCCACCCCACCATGAACTGCAGTGGGTCATGAATGCAGCCAACCCCCACTTTGTCAAGGGCAATAGGGAATGGGTAGTACTAGCTGAGATGCATATGTGCCTAAGATTATACATAGTAGCTAATTGTAATAAATGTCTGTCAGATTCTTCCATACCATGATAGCCTCACACAATTTATTACGTGACGGGAGATAGCATAAGCATTGATGCATCAGGTAACACACCCTGTTGGGGGCAAACTCACACTATATGATCAACAGTGATCGTCCAGAAAAAACTCCAATATCTTGGTGGTCGATAGTTGGCAAACTAATTGAAGACAAATGGGACGACAACTTCAAACAACAGAGAATTCAGCCAAAGGGAAACTTTCTTCCTCATGAATAGTGTCAGTTTCTATTAAGTTGTATGGAACTTCCTGTACAGCATTCCCTTGAAGAAAAAGATAGTTAATTCCTTTTGAATTGCTGTGCAAATTCTTGCAAGACAAATTAAATTTCACTAGATTTAAATTATAAGAAAGAAGAAAGAAAAGTCTGATGTAAACTTTTGAGTTGCAACGCAAAGCCATTGCAGTGCAGTAAAGAAGTGAAAAGTTTGTACATTCTGTTCTGGCAGTGGATACACAAGTAGCTGTCTTTACAACAATACCTGTGAAATCTTAGCTAGTAAAGAAGATGTAGTTTTTAATCCACACTGACACAAAGTTAGGATGCATTGCTTAATGTGTTGATCTGCATTTTTAAGGGGATGCCATGGAAAGCAGAAACTGGACTGGGCATCCAGTGACATCCTTACTGAATTCAACCCTATTGAATTACAACTGATCAAACAACATATGCAGCTCTATTTCACAGGTCAAGTAATAAATGATCCCAAGGAAAAAGCTCTAAAAATAAGGGATTTCACAAAATTAACACATATAGCCTAACCAGAAAGATTCAGAATGTTCTCAAAAGGCAGGCTTAAAGTAAGAATTAACTTCAGGAGTACCAAGCTCCATCTTATGTGATACAGAGCACAACTCCAAGAGAATATTGGCCCAGACATTGCAACAAAGGGCAGGAGTGTGACTTTTCTGAAGAGGAATGGCCAAAGAGGCTCTTTGAGTTAATCAACACATCTACAAAACTCAAGTCTTTAGAAAGGATCTTTTGGATAAGAAAAGGATCATACCGTTGATGCATTACTTGAAGTTGGGCCCAACTATGAGGCAATAATTAGACGCTTTAGGTGCACAGTCAGCAAAGTGCGCCAAACTAACAAAACATGCAATAGATATATATATACACACACACATCTCACCTATACAAAAAATGTCCACCTCTTTGTGACATCTGTAAAGAATGTGGCACCAAAGAAAATTGGCCATGCATGTGTATAAAATCAAAGTCCAAGCCAATTTAAAATCAACACCTACCATTACTTTCCAGTAAGACATACTCAGAAAGTGATGGTTCATGGTGTAGCCTGTGAAAGACTGTCCCACAGTCTATGATGGATCACCCAGCCAGGATACATACTGCCATCTGCCCCAGAGGTGTGCAATAACAGCTCTGAACAGGTTGATTAGAACATGTCGATAATGGAACACCAATTCCATGCAGAATCACACTGTAGTGTCAACTCAGTTTGCCTTCCCAAAATATTCTACCAGGAAGATACCATGGTGTAGTAGTGGCAGGATTGCCTGTATGCACACCACAGCATAGTAACAATTCGTGAGATCCATATCACAATCACAATGGAAGAAGAGACAACATATGACACAATCAAATCAGTTAATGATCTGCCAGAATGTGACTATGAATTGAAACATAAAGCAGGTACCAGAATGATTATATCTAATACACTGAACAGGTTACCCAATCCACACAAAGTCCAAGATATTCCTCTGGAATATGTTGATGTTCTAGACTATGATATTGAAGACATTCTTGATGGTGATCTGTTACAATTTGGCCAGAGTAAAATTTGCAATCGGCAATTGCTGAAGATGGGCAACTACAAGATCTGAGAAAGGTTCATTATCCAGGAATGACCTGACAGTATTTAAAATTCATTCATTTTCGTCCCATGCGCACACATTTGATACATCACGATAAGTCGTTTTCAAGGGCAAATAGATCTTAAAACCAGAAGTATTATAGAAACATAAAAACCTAGAAGATAAGAGCAGGAATAGACCATTTGAACCCCGGAGCTTGCTTTGCCATTCAATATGATCATAGAACTCAGTACCCTTTATCCCTGTACTCTTTTATCCTTTCAGCTCTAAGAACTATATTAACCTATTCTTGCAAATGTTCAATGTTTTGGACTCAACCACTTTCTGTTGCAGTGAATTCCACAGACTTAATAAAAACCAGAAGAATTGCGGATGCTGAAGATCAGAAATAACAAACAGAAATTGCTGGAAAATCTCAGCAGGTCTTTCAGCATCTGTGGAGAGAAAGCGGAATTAATGTTTCAGCTCCAGTGACCCCTTCCGCAGCTAGGAACATGATGGTAGCTAGGAAATGTTGGTTTTTATGTAGAAGATGGGGGGGGGGGGTGAGAGGGGTAAGGAGTAAACAATAGTGGAGATATAGCACGAAGAGAGAGAAGAACAGTTGGAAAGACAAAGGAGAGGATAACGATCAGGCTGGGACCGTGGATAGCTATTAATGGGGACTCTTAGTGGCTGTTAGTGTATGCAATTGTAGATGATGTGCTAACAAGCCTGGTGCATGGGGGTTTGGATAAGGTCATGGGAGAAGCTCAAGTCTTAAAATTGTTCGTCTCAATATTGAGGCTGCAGAATGGTCAAATGGAAAATGAGATGCTGTTTTTCCAGCTTACACTAAGCTTCAGATTTCTTACTCTCTGGGAGAAGAAATTTCTCATCTCTGTCTTAAATGGCCTACCATATGTGCTTAAACTGTGATCTGGAGTTCTAGACTTTTCCAATCATCAAGAACATCCTTCCTGCATTTCCTCTGTCTAGTCTGGTTATATCCATTGTGTATTGTGTTTTAAAGATAATACTCCATAAGTTAGAGACAAGCAGTATAGTTGTTGCAAGTAAAGTCCAACTGTGATGATAGTCATACTTGAAATTTAGATTTAATGATAAGGATAATAATTAGGATGATAATGATAACAACAAGGCACAAATTCTTGTCATCACATAGTGAATTAAGCATTACACTTGGGTCACTGAGAGACTGAAGAGCAGTAACCAGTCCATTATTTTCCCCATACAGTCAGATCAGCTATGGACTGCACATGCTCAGCTAACTCCTAGTTTTTTTTCTGTAACTTTCACTCATTTCATTCATTTCAATCTTTATGTTTGTGCAGCTGTAGGGTAAGTTTAGAGATCCCATTTCAAATGTTTTCAAATTTTAGTGTTAATTTGAAACAAATGACCACACAGGAATACCAAACTTACCTGTTTGTTCCTTTTCTTGTAAAACTTCAAAAAGGGCTTTCCTTGCTCTTCTGCCAACTCCTTCCTGTATATGGAATTTGTATAAACCTTTAGCTAGAAGTTGGTATGCTTCTTTTGGCATTGCTCATCACTACATTCTGTGCTGTCTTGAGAAATCTGTGTGCATGATTTATTGCACCTCTTTGATTAATTATCATTCTGATGCTATGTTTTAGAGAGTGCTTGTAGGACTGCATCCTGCCAAGTCCATGTTATACCATAGATACTTGTTTTTTGAACACACAAAAAGCAAAACACAAGAAGCTATGTACTGGCCACGCCAGAATCTGGACATTCAATGATTTGTGAATTTATGTGATACATGTTAAACCTACCAATCCCAGCAGTGGACGGGACCTCTGCATCTACATTATGTTCAACAAGGACAGAGTGGTGGATGTTGTCTATATGGACTTCAGTAAAGTGTTCAACAAGGCTCCTCATGGTTGACTGGTTAGCAAGTTTAGATCACATGGAATGCAGGGAGAACTAGCCATTTGGATACAGAACTGGCTCAAAGATAGAAGACAGACAGTGGTGGTGGAGGGTTGCTTTTCAGACTGGAGGCCTGTGACCAGTGGTGTGCCACAAGGGCCCTCTGCTTTTTGTCATTTATATAAATGATTTGGATGTGATCATAGGAGGTATGGTTAGTATGTTTGCAGATGACACTAAAACTAGAGATTTAGTGGACAGTGAGGAAGGTTACCACAGAGCACAACAGGATCTTGATCAGATCAGCCAATGGGCAGAGGAGTGGCAGATGGAATTTCATTTAGATAAATGTGAGGTGCTGCATTTTGGAAAGGCAAATCAGGGCAGGACTTATAGAATCCCTACAGTGTGGGAACAGGCCTTTCAGCCCAACAAGTCCACACCATCCCTCAGAGCACCCACCCAAACCCATTCCCCTATAACCCACCAAATCTACAAATTCCTGAACACCATGGGCAATTTAGCATGACCAGTCCACCTAGCCTGGAGCAAACACATGCAGACACAGGGAGAATGCGCAAACTCCACACAGACTGTCGCCTGAGGGTGGAATCAAACCCAGGTCCTTGGCACTGTGCGGCAGCAGTGCTAACCACTGAGGCACTGTGCTGCCCACTTAATGGTAAGGCCCTGGGGATTGTTGCTGAAAAGGAAACCTTGGCACGCATGTTCATAGTTCCTTGAAAGTAGAGTTGCAGGTAGAAAAGATAGTGAAGAAGGCGTTTGGTATGCTTGTTTTTATTGGTCAGTGCATTGAGTATTAGAGTTGGGAGGTCATATTGTGACTGTACAGAACATTGGTTAGGCCACTTTTGGATGATTGCATGCAATTCTGGTGTCTCCGCTATAGGAATTACATTGTGAAACTAGAAAAGGTTGAGAGGATTTACAAAGATGTTGCTAGTGTTTGAGGGTTTGACCCATAGGGAGAGGCTGAATAGGCTGGGCTATTTACCCTGGGGCATTGGAGGCTGAGGGGTGACCTTATAGAAGCATATAAAATCATGAGGAGTATGGATAGGGCAAATAGGCAAAATCTTTTCTGCCAGGTGGGGGAGTACAAAACTAGAGGGCACAGGTTTAAGGCAAGAGGGGAAAGATTGAAAAAGGACATTAAGGGTCAATGTTTTCATGCAGAGGTTGATGCGTGTATGGAATCAGCTGCCAGAGGAAATGGTTGTGGCTGGTACAGTTACAACATTTATAAGAAGTCAGGATGGGTACATGACTAGGAAAGGTTTAGAGTGATATGGACCAAATGCTAGCAAATGGAACTAGATTTACATAGCATGTCTGGTTGGTATAGACAAGTTGGGCCAGACAAGTTGGGCCAAATGGTCTGTTTCTGTGCTGTATATCATTATGAATCCATGACTCTAACTCCTTAGCACAGACCTATTCACAGTACATGGGAAGCATGACATCATTGTGACAGATTGCTTCTTTAAATTTGCCATTGTTTCACAACCAAATGACACAACCAGCATGATCATCGATGATATGATGAGCACTATTTTCAATTCATTTGGAGTTTCAGGCCACATAGAGTCTGCCAACAGAGCACAGTTCATTTGCAAACCATTTTAAGACATGTTTACTGAGAGTGGAGTGATCCTTATCACATTATCCCTTTATCCACGCTCAAATGATTTAGCAGAATTTATGGTACCTACTTTCAATATTAAAGATCACTCACTATCTAGCAACAAAGCAAAAGTTTTGGATGGCACTGTTGCATTCTTATGCAACACCAATGGAGAAGGTATTGCCATTGACAACACAAATTCTGTTCAGAAGAAATTGCGTCAGATTTTGCCTAGCAACCAATTGTCCAACCATTCTGTGACACAAAACATTCTTCTCTGATGAGAGAAGAATTAAAGAGATACATAGTATCTGAGCCGATAGTGAAACTCCAAACCTGTGCACTTGGCAGGGGGCAAATGAAAAATCTGAATGCATTTATTTGAATACCAGCTGAGGTTTTAAAACCATGCAACTGGCTCAGGTCACAAAGTAATTACTGATTGTCATGTTAAATGGTTAAGGAGGAGAAGCCACCTCTGTCCAGTGTACAGCACTATTTCTCATTTTCACAGTTTCTCATTTTCTGTGGTCTGCTGTTTTCATACCCAACTCCTGACAGGGTATTTATCTCAATAGGTCACCTAGTTAGCTATGAGCTCCCTTTAATCAAATATTAAAACACACAGTTAATATTTTGTTAATAAGAAGCAAGTTTAAGGCCTAGCTATTTGAGAGTTACTACATTATATTTCAATAGTACACAGCTAGTTGCTGCATCATATTTCAACGCTCACCAAGCTGATGGAGTAGAAGTTCTTCTGTTACATCATTGCCATTGTTCCACTAATAAGGGTGTGATTGTTATGTCTCTCTGTATTCTTATTCAAACTGTAAACCAAAAAGCTGAATCAGCAAGACCCCCAGTATGACCATTAAAGAGACAAATGATACAAAAGACCATGGAATCCTACTCACATCATGCAGTTTCCCACTGTGAGTTATGACTTACCTGTGAGATCTGTCTGCCTCATTGTTCTGAAGGTGTTCTAGGCTATATCTCAGCCTTACAATATTAACTTCAGCTCATACATCTGTTATCTTCCACTCAGGCCTAGTGCTTTGCAGCACTTAAGTGCTCTGCCTTTTGAGTGACTTGAGCTGTGTTCAGTTTTTGTGTGCGGCCTTAAGTGAAAGCCCCTGCAAGTAATGTCACAAACACAAGGAAGGAAGAGTGATTGTAAACTAAATTGCACAAATTTAAAGAGGATGCAGGAACAAAACTGGGTGAGGGGTTCATGTATAAAAATCTTTGAAGGTGGCAGGAAAAGTTGATAAGGCTTTTTTTAATGTTTACCATAGCTTTATAAATAATTTATTTTAAAAACGAGGAAGTTATGCTAAACCTTTGAGAAACACTGGTCAAGTCCTACTTAGGATCATAGAATCCTTACAGTGTGGAAGTAGCCCATCCAACCTTTTGAGATGACACTGATCCTCTAAGGAACATCACACTCCACCCTTGTAATGTTGCATTTCCCAAGGCTAACCCATCTAGCCTGCACGTTATGGGCAATTTAGCATGGCCAAACCACCTAATCTGCGTATCTTTGGACTGGGGGAAGAAACCAGAGCAACCCCATGTGGGCATGGGAAGAGCATGCAAACTCCATGTAAGCAGACACTCAAGGGTGGAGTTGAACCTGTATCCTCCTGTGAGGCAGCAGTGCTGACCACTGAGCCACTGTGCCACCCTAATTGAAGCACTATGTACAATTGTGGGCATTGCAATTTTAGAAGTGTGCAATGGCTCTTAAAAAGTCAGGAGGGAGCAGCAGAGTGCTGTTAGAATAGCATTGAGGAGGTGATGTAGTATTACCGGTGGGCTATTAGTCCTGAAACCCAGGTAATGTTTTGGGAACATGGGCTCGACTCCTTGCCATTGCAGATGGTGGAAGTTATTAAGCAATTAGAAATCTGGCATTCAGAGGTAATGTTGACCATGAAATCATTGCCAATAGTCAGGAAAATCCATTTGGTACATTAGAAAAGAAAACTGTGTTTGACTCTCAGCTGCCCTCTGGGATGTTTAGGTTTGGGCAATAAATGTTGTCCTGGCCTTTGACATTCACGTCCTTTGCATGAATAAAGTCAAATCAGACAAGGCAGACTTTAGTTATGTAGGAAGACTAATGAAACTGGAGACATTCACCTTACAGCAGAGAAGGTTAAGTGAATCTAATAGAGGTCTTAAAATTGAAAGGCATTGATAGGATTAAAAAGGAAGAAACCAGTTTTACTAGTTGAAGTGTCAGAAGAAGAGATATTTTAGACAATCAATAATGTTATGACCAGGTGAAGAAGGGCAATAAGCTGTGATATTTTCACAGCTGAATGCTGCAACAAATATTTGAACTGTTCAGAGACATCACACTTAAATTAAAATGAAGGAGCCAGCTCCTAAGGTTTTCATGAAAGCAAGAAAGAAGAACTTTATTGTTTAATAACCTCAAGGAAAGAATAATAAAAACACAAAATCAAACATGGGCAATAAGATTAAGATTGAGAGTGCCTGTACAAACAGGAAAAATGAAGGTTAGACAGTTAAAGAATCATTAGATCCCTTGAGATGTTAGGTTTTTAACCTAAGAACACAGTTGACATCATGTTGGCTGTTTCCTCAGCAGTATCGGTGCATACCTCTGAGTTCTCAGTGGATGGTCATTTAGTGACCCAATTTGCTTTCTCATTGAGTTCTCCTTCCAAAGGTAATGTCAACAAACGGGAAGGAGAAATAACGGCTTCCACTTCCTGTTTACAACTTATTCTTTCCTTCTCTCTCCTCTGCTGCTTGAAGCAAATATTGAAATGTTGTTTAGTATGTATTCCTGAGTCTAAATTCATTGTCTTTCCAAACTGAATAACTGGCAATGGAGCCTTTCACCCCAGAATATGTAAAACCACCATACAAACATGGTGGTTCAGTTGTTAGCACTGCTGCCTCACAGCACCAGGGACCCAGATTCAATCCTAGCCTTGTATGTCTGTCTGTGTGGAGTTTGCACACTTCCCCTGTGTCTGCATGGATTTCCTCCTGCAGTCCAAAGATGTGTAGCATTGGTGGATTGACTATGCTAAGTTGCCTGTTACATCTGGGGATTTGCAGGCTAGGTGGATTAGCCATGGGGAAAATGTGGGGTTACAGGCATTGTGTAGGATGCTCTTCAAAGCATCAGTGTGGACTGAATGGCCTGCTTCCACACTGCAGGGAATCTAAATAGGAGAAGTTAATTTCTTGCTGTTACCTGGTTTTAATACTTTTAGATACATTGTATCCTCAGTAAGGAAGGTTTTGGTTCTTCCACATGGATCTCGCATATGGTTTGCCTCATTCTGTGCCCATCTGATCACTGCAGTCGTTTAAAGCCCATGGTTCCCATTTTTAAAAAGCATTTTTGTCCATGAAAGGTCTCAGGTAATACAAGGAGATGTTACAAGCTAAAATTAAATAATCCATGTATACTACAATCATAGCAATTACAACAAGATACATTCATTTACATGTAGTAAAACTTCACAGCAGCATTTACATACATACTTTGACAGTGAGCCACAGAAAGTTAATATTCAGAAAGATAGCAAAAATCCTTTCAAAGAGGCAGGTTTTAAGGAGCATCTTAGAGGCAGTGAGAGAAGCAAAGTAGTTTAGAGGGATAATAAGCTTAGGGGGCATCCACAAATGGTGAAATATACAAATTGGTGGAATGCAGAGCTCTTTGAGGACTTTAGTGCTGGAGAAGGCTACAAAGTTGAGGAAGGACAGAGCCTTGGAGAGATTTGAAAGCAAGAATGAGAATTTTAACAAACAACTTACTTCAGGAGAGGTATTAATATAGATCAGACTGGTTAGGTGAAAGGAATGTGTGTGTGTGTGTGTGTGTGTGTGTGTGTGTGTGTGTGTGTGTGTGTGTGTGTGTAGATATTGATAGCAGAATGTTGGGCAAGTTCTCGTGAATGGAAAATGGCCAGTCTTGGAGACTATTGGAATAATCAAGACAGAACAAATGCCGATTGAGAGGATCAGCAGCAGATTAGTTGTGAAGGCTGAGCTAGATGAACAATGCTGTGAAGAACCAGAAAATAAATTTATTTTACATGGACTTGTTATGAGCTGAAATGTTCTGCATGAAATGTAATGGAGGTAGGCTATATAATAGCTTTCCAAAAGGAATTTAATAAAAGCTTGAATATATATTAAAAAAATCAGGCCTAACAGAGTCGGGAATTCATTCAATAAAAGCAATCCAAAGAATATACTTTGAAACCAGTATGCTGTGTTTAGTCAGTACACAGTTTCTCCTGAAAAACACAAAGGTTTGTCTGGTAGGTAAATGGGGATATCCTATCGGTTTGATTTATGCATTACGTGGAGCAGAATGAAAAGCTGGTTCTTCTAGATAATGGGCCTGACTGAACGATCATTAATACTGACAGTTATTGTATCTCACAGTTACACGGCACACAGCAGCATGTTGATAAGTTAAACACAAAAGGGCTTTCTCAAGGTTGGACTGCACATCAGTAGAAATTAGGACGACACTGAGAAAGAAGTGTCAGCTGTACGTTGGGAAATGAAAGGACAAACATGTCAAGTTGTGTACTTTTGTTCATCCAACAATAAGTGGATTATGACTATTGTATGCCAGTCAATGATGTGGATTATTATTGCTGAATTTCCCTTCAATATAACTCTTCTCCTGCTTCTTGAGAAGCAGTGGCAGTATCCCTCAGTCTAGACTAGAAGGCACGTAACCCATGCTCACACTTTAGTGTAGTGCTGTGGGAGTACTACATTGTCAGAGATGCCATTGTTCAGGTGAGGCATTAAAACCAATGTCACATTTAGCCTCTAAAAAGAGGTGGCCATTAAAAATAACATGGCATTATTTGTAGAAAAGAAAGATATTCCTGTGCCCCTGGGCGAAATGTATCCTTCAATCGGCAGCAACAAATGGGCCATTTGCCACAATGCTGTTTGTGAGAAATTGAGGAATGCAAATTGGCTGCAAAAATAACAACAGGGTCTGCGCTCCACAGTAAGGCACTGTAGCGGTGCAAGATCTCTATTTACTTTGTGTCCTATCCTCCAGACAAACTGCGCACTTGTGGCATGGCATATCATTGTTGTCTATTGTTCTTCCTGACTATAACTATCTATTGTCTCATGTAATATAAAAGGAAAATAAAACAGCTGCTTGTAATGTACAAATTTATAATGTGTGCTCTTTCGCTTGTCGCACAAGTTCAGGCTAGACAGCTAGGTTACTTCTAAACAATGTTTATTGATGGCCCATATTTGATGTTAAGGCCATAGGGCAACATGTTTTGTGCTGTTTTAGTTCCAACCTCCCAGCAGAACGCTAGCACATGACCACTGAGGTCACAGGGACATCAGAGTTTACGTTCTCACATCTACATATTCTGTTTGCATTGTTGACTCTGTGTCACCTTGTTACATTGTCTGCACACTCAGCACAGCTTGCATTCTGGAGTGGGTTAACATTGGGTGTTGAAGTTTTGCTCACAAAACTAGGAGGCTTGGATTTGAGACAGATGTTGAAACATGTAAAGATTCTGCACCTTGATTCCCAAAGTACCTCCACTCCATGAGCAGCCAATAGTCCCCTAGGAGGTAGGTTGATATTTTAAGATGTAATCAAGCCAATTGATTTAAACTTGGAGTGTTTACAGTGAGTCATTGTGTTCCCACAACTTGAGAAACCTAACAGTTTAAGTTAGATGAGGACAACTGCAGAGACAATGGAAGTGCTTCCTCCCAGAATTCCCATATTTCCTCCCATCAGATCTCCGCTGTACAGAAGCCCCCAGTGGCATGGTTTGGATATATATCCCGTCCGCACCATGCCCACCAACACCACCACACACTATGCTTCTCCACTTTCTCATACCTGCCTCATCCCCAGCCTACTCCAGAGTGCTTTCTACCTGCCTGGATATCCAAACCTGTCAATCAGGCTGACATCCATTAGGATCACAAAGGACCAAAACACAATGCTACCTCTGCAGTTCTAGTTCCAGAACATGCAGTTCAAGGATTTCTCCACTGGCCCCACCAATTTTTTTAACACATTCCTATTCCAGAGCATACTGTTGTACAATAGCATTAACTTTACACCTTCCTTAGTGATTCACCAACAAATATTTACACATTTCTGACAACTTAATTATCAGTACAATCTTCCTAGTTAAACCATGATGATTGCCAGAGGGGAAATGACATAACATATTGTATGATTCAGACCTAGTTTCAGTTTGTTCTGTCAAAGCAATTAATTCAGAGATGGGTACAAGTTCTCCCATTGTGTAGTACTGCTGCCAACATCTCACATACTTACAAAGCAAACCTACATATTGTTGTGTTAATCAGTCCCTTCTGCATGTTTTGTGCCTTGATGTATATCTACTTTTAAGAGGGAAAATAGCACAACAAAGACCAAAAGCTGCTAGGAGATATATGCAAATTGTGCATTTATATGCAAATATGCATATAAATAATTTTATTGAGTGAACATTCGATTGTGCAAGGGATTGGACTGGATTCGCGTGTAGTGCACGCCTGGGGATTAGAAATGGCGGCCAGAAGTTTTGCAAATTTGGTCGTGGAAACTAAGGTTCTGTTGTCTTTCCCCTGAATTCATCACCTATGGTTAATGTGGAAAACAGGAAGACCATGTTTGACAAATATGAACAGTCACAAGTATCAAAAGCAACTGTTAAAATTGTTTCAAGTAACTGTCAAGCTCCAAAGGGATTTAAAGCTCCCCCCTCAACACTTCCACTATTTGGAAAAATTATCTCTGATGTATTAAAAAAAATGTCTACTACTATTTTTTGGCTGATGATATTAGTCAAAGGTTACCACTGCTGCATTGATGTGGCATGGCTACTATCACAGTCTTTCATTATCCCACTTGCACGCCTGCCATTTAACAGTTTACTTAACAGCTCCAATTGTTTACCAACTCTTTGATTTCTGACTATCAATACCAATGATTCTTACAAGGGATTAAGCACTTAAATGAAACATTTTGTTTTACTTTAAGAGATTACATAGTTGAAGGAATGTAAATGCAATTTGTGATTTTTTTTTGTAAGTACCAGTTCTTTTCTTAAATTATGTCTACAATAATCACTTAAGCGTTTAGCTTTTGTCTTGTCGTGGGTTCTGAGGAATACCTTTGGTGGACATTATGCGAGTAGGTATGGTAAGTGCAATGATTAAGTGTGGTGTGTGTCAGGGAGGCATGGGATGGCATAAAATGGCATTAAATTGGCATGGGGTTATAGAGTCAATGGGGTGGTTAAAATAACATAGTTCGGCAATGGGACTATAAATAGGCTTGATGGGTGATTAGTGGCGAATCGATTGGCATAGGAGCTATAATGGACCTGGAGTTGCATGGGGAAATGAGATGGTATCATGTTGGCATGGATGATTCATAGGAAGGTTGTGTGTGTGGGAATGTTGAGGACATGTGAGGGGTGAAGGCTGGAGGGATGTCCTATGTATTTTGTTTCTTTAAAAAATTTTCAATGGAGTGCCAAGTTCTATGGCTGGCCTTCACCCAGCCCTCTTCTATATCCAGAAGTTGTTACACTCCTTCTGGGGTTGCCTGGCCCAACTCTGAGAGAGTGTGGCTGCCCTGGAACAAAAATATCAATATCTGGATATCACTTTCTTCCAGGTTAGGTTTGCAAATCCAGGAAATATCCCGACTCAGTGCTCCCTGTGCAGAACGGAAAGTCTGGGCTATTGACTCCTTTTTACTTGTCATCTTTTAAGGGATTCTTTGTGATCCTCCATGGTCTCTTCTTTATTCCATCTCATGTGTGTTTATTCTGTTTATTGCAGGAATCGTATTAATGCTGCAAAATGAGATAGCCATAAGTCATCCACACATGTTTTCACAGCTGACATTTTATCATTGGTTCATGTGAGTTATAATCATTGAATGAGGGCTATTACATAATGGCACACTTAAAAGCACAGATGTTAAATCATCTAATTTTCATGCAGCTTGTCTATTTTTTGGCGATTTGAATTACAAAATCCTGAATAAATTGTCACACCTCACTGGGTGAGCATTTAAGGAATCAAGGTCTGCTATTCCTGGAACATCACAAAAGTTAACAATCTCATCAAGGAGGGAGATGATGGTCTAGTGGCATTATCAGTGGATTATTAACACAGAGACCCACAAAATGTTCTGGGGAGATAGTAGGAACTGCCCGTGCTGGAGAATCTGAGATAACAAGGTGTAGAGCTGGATGAGCGCAGCAGGCCAAGTAGCATCAAAGGAGCAGAAAAGCTAACGTTTCGGGTCAAGACTTTCTGAAGAAGGGTCTCGACCCGAAATGTCAGCCTTCCTGCTCTTCTGATGCTGCTTGGCCTGCTGTGTTCATCCAGCTCTACACCTTGTTATCTCTAATGTTCTGGGGACCTGGGTTCAAATCTTGCCATTGCAGATGGTGGAATTAAGTCCTAACTAACTAACGATGACCTTGAATCCATTGTCAATAATCAGGGAAAACCTGGCCAATAAATACGGACCTAGCCAGTGATGCCCTCGTTCCACAAATGAATTTTAACAAAAAACAAAAATTCCTCAATTTGCCTTTCTTTGAAGACCCAGTTTAACGGAAAGTACTGGTCAGATTTTAGTACTTTACACAAATTACAATTTATTACAAATAAAAAGATTCTAACTACACGTAAATAGTTTTGAACCGTTGATATATAACTCTACTACTTACAATACTAACTTCCCCTTCACACACATACAGGCACATATACAGAGAAAGTTCAGCAAGGCAAACCGATGGCCCTTGTGCCGAGAGATGATCTTGTTGTCTGGTCAGGACCCACTGTGCATGAATCTCTCTCTCTCAAAGTGTTTTCACTTCCTTGAAACAAAACAACTGCTTCACTTAATCAAAAGCTTAATTGTTTAAAGGCACAGGTTGTACCAGCTGCTGAGGACAAATCAAACTGTCACTTTTCAGACTTTTGGATGGGACAGAGGTATTTCTCCATGCAGGTGAGCCCTGTTTAAAGCATATATCTTTGTCTGGAAAGTTGAAGACCCGAACATGCTGGTCCTAATGACACAATGCTGTCACTGCTGTCCCCAGTGCATACTCCGTATGGTCCTAAATTTATGATGATTTAGTCACAGAAGTGCAAAGTAAGTTGCTTTAAGATGAAAAGGTAACATTTATTGCAGAAACAGAACAAAATATCAATGAATCCGAAATCAAAGCCCTCCTTCCTCAAGGGATCCTCGAGGGCTTCACAATCATCATCATAGAGGATCCCAGAATGGTCAGTACCTCACCTGTTTCCTCATTCAACCTGAAAACCTGTCCCAGTGAAATTATCACAGGCTTACCTACCACATCACACTGCTGCCTGGAGTCTTCCTCAACACCCCCTCCCTCATCATTACCATCATCCACTCCACAATCACCAACTCTACTCCACTACTTTCTAACCCAACCTCCTTCTGTCACCACCCCCTTCCCCCCACTATCTCTGACAGTCTAAATATAACAATCCTCATCTCCTCTGTGCACTGTTGAGCCTCCTCCTATTCACTTTGAACCAATTACTATGACAATCTACGTGCCTGCACTCTCCCCATCCTCACTTTGACCTTCAGTCTTATTGAGATCACATGCTGCAAAATCCAACCAGATGTCCCTCCCTCACTCTAATAGCATTGAATTCCCTCCTCCAATCCAGGAACTCACAGCCTACCGAGCCCCTCTCTGTCACTACAGCAGTGGTGTTATATGGCCCTGTGTTTAATCTTCAGAACCCCTGAATTGACGCCAGTGACTGTACCCTTAAGCTTCAGTCTAACCCCAAACCCCCACCCTCACACTTCCCTCCAAAACTTTCCACCCACTTCTTCAGCACAAATTGCATGACCATAACATCCTCACAGCCTGGCCCACAAATTGTAACCAGCTCCATGTAGGGCCCAAAAACTGGCATTCACAGCTTTAAGTGGCCTGCTGTGCTCAGGTTAGAGGCAGGGCAAATGCCCTCGGTTAGAGTCCGGGGTGATCAAAAGCAACATGGAGGCCACATGGAGGTATGTATCCCCACCCATGTCTCCATACACACTACTCTCTTTGGCATTGCCCAGCTACGTTCAGACATTTTCAGGAGGTTCTCACATCTGATCTACTGTCTCCAATTGTTCCAATGGTTAAATAGCCTTTTTTTTATCATATCCAACATTTTTACACTCAATAACCACATGCCTTCACGAATCAATAATATAAAACCTTTTGCTGAGCAGCCCTCTGACATCCCCCTTGAGGCTTTGGTTTGGGACTTTGCATGTCATGTTACTCTTTCGATCCTGGAGACTCCAGGGCAATTTTAAACCCATCTGGTTCACTAATGTCCTTTGGGGAAGGAAACTACCATCCTTACCCAGTCATGTGACTCCAGACCCACAGCAATGTGGTTGACTCATAACGGCTCCCTGGCAAGTAGGGATAGGTAATAAATGCTGGTCTAGCCAGCGAAGTTTTCATTCCATGAATTAATTTAAAAAATCCTTGAGAGCTGACAGCTGTTTACTCCCCTCCTGCCTTTCCTGGTGACTGCCTCGCTTGATCAGGCTCCTTAATTGGGAAGGGGAACTTAATTCTAGCGATCTATTCTTCTAATGAACATGCACGAGATGCAACACGGTTTTCCACTGATTGTTGCTGGAGGCTCAACACACCTTCAAAATACAGCAAACTTTGTTGTCTGAATTTTGACTTCCTGCCCAATTAAGTTCTCCAACTCAAATTTCTTCCTGCTCCCTTGTTGACGCCACTTGTTGAGCCTAAAAGTTACAAAGTTTCAAAAACACAGCTTGAAGTTTTGGTGACAGTAGGAATGCCCTGAGAAGAGTGTTGTATAATTATGTACATCATAGCAATGCCAAGATGGCACTAGTTGTAACATATACAAGACACTTCTCGGCAAGAGTTTTGAAATCTCTCTGCAATCACAAAATGTCCGGCTTACCACTCACCTTCTGATAGCTTCTGTAGTCTCTATCTCTTTTGTCCTGAGTCCACAATCAGATGTAATGAATCAAGTGCAGTGAGCATAGATCAGTTAGCAGATTCTCACAGTAGAATACCAAACAACTGAGAAGGTGGAGATGGGTTTTCAAGGTTGAGGGTTGATTGTGATGCTTATGTCGATTTGTAAAATAACCTCCAGTCTTTTCAGCCAGCTGTCTGTGAGAGGTAAAACACATAGCAACATGATTGTGAATTGTTTCTCGTTCAATCTTGCAGCAGCAAAGTGTTTTTTGTATCGGTGGAAAGCTTTAATCTCAGTTATTATTATTGCCTTCCAAGCAAAATAATTTATTTCCTGTAAGATAAGTCATTGCCAATATTTCACTCCACTAAGGGTAGATAAATCAGAAAACTCGGAATACTGTGAAATGAAAGGAATTTGCATAGTTATGATGCTGACTATGCAATTTTTTTTACATTTAAATCTTATCTGTCTTATGTACAGGATGGCAATCCTTTTCCCATCTGAAATTTGTAACTCAGTGAGGTGTACAAAAAGAAAAGAGGTAAGTTGGAAATGCAATACCATGTGAATTCACAAGTTAAGTTCACCGATGCGGTAAAGTCCCTTTGGAGTTCAAGTCAACAACACTTGGAGTAATAATTTCTACTTCCTAAAGCTATCAAGCAACCCACGGTGCATCATTAGATGTACATTGTGGCAAAGATAGAGTTGTTTATCCAGTATCATAATGACACCACACACAAACTGGAGGAGCAGCACCTTATATTCTGCCTTGGAAGCCTACAGCCCGAGAGCCTAAGCATGGAATTCACAAGTTTTAAAATCTGCCTCCCCAGCCTCATCCCATGAAAACCCCTTCCTGTCATCCCTGCCTCCTTGACCTGACACAACCTGTCCATCTTCTCTCCCACCTATCCACCCCACCTTTCCCACTAACCAATCCCCACCACTCTCCACCTGTGCTCACTTATCATCATCCCACCTACCTTCCCCAGCCCCACCCTTCCTCTCTCTATTTCTCAGCTCCCCCCTTCCTTCTCATCATTTCTGAAGAAGTGTCCAAACCTGAAACATCAACTTTCCTGCTCCTCTGATGCTGCCTGTGCCTGATGTGTTCCTCCAGCCCCACACTGTGTTATCCCTGACACCAGCGTCTGCAGTTCTTGCTATCTCAGACCAAAAAAATCGCCTGGTTATAACCACTTTGGATCCAATTCAAATGACACAGACTTTTTAACCATTCTATCTCTTCTATTGCTAAAAATGTGTCCGCCACTCTCCTGAAATCTATATCCTTCACCCCCAGTTTCTGAGCAAGTCATTGACACACACTGACCTCTCTGAGTTTGTATTAATCTTGATCAAGCAAGAATTCAGTTTATCGATTCCATTGATTTTTAAATAGTTCTTTCAGGTTTCCCACGCCTACTTTCTTTTCAATGTCAACATCAATCTACTTCCCTTAACCTTCAGCTTCATAGTTCAACCCTAATCCCATTTATCACCTCTCTTGACTTTCTGTGCAATCCCTCCAAGACCGGGGATATTTCCTCCTGTGATTTAGTACTTGGAGTAGTATAACAAAGCAAAGGTGGATAGGAAACAGTGCTTAGTGGAATCTAATTATCACATCTTTGGAAATACGCTGCCTCCTTCAAGCCATATATTCTAATGGATGACTGTATTTGCTTTGAGTACAAAACAAACTTTTGCCTAAAAACCTATGGAATGCATCGCCTGGAAAGGTGTTGGAGGCAGGTTCAATTGAGGCATCAAGAGAGCATGATGATTATTTGCATAGAATCAGAGTACACAGTTATGGGAATAGGGTAGGAGATTGTACTAGGTAAGGAAACAAAAACTGAAATCATTGGAAAAGCTCAGCAAGTCTGGCAGCATCTGTGGAGAGAAATCAGAGTTAATGTTTTGGGTCCAGTGACCCTCCTTCAGAGCTGTTAGTAGTCAGGAGAAAGTTGATTATTACGCAAAATATAAGGGGTGGGAGAGGGCCAAAAGTAAAGGACAGGTGGAGGTAGAGTCCAAACAGAGAGAAGAACAGTTGAACAGACAAAGAAGTGGATAATGATCAGCCTGGTAGAATAAATGCGAACTAATGCGGACAATTAGTGGCTAACTAACTAGTGTATAGTAGCAGACCATGCTATAACAAGGCCTGGTGTATGGGGGTCGAGGTAAGAATATGGGAGAAAATGTCTCAAGCCCTAAAACTGTTCTTGAACTTGATACTGAGTCCAAAAGGCTGCAGAGTCCACAAATGGAAAATAAGGTGCTGTTCTTCTAGCTTGTGCTGGGGTGTTCTGGAGCACTGCAGGAAGCCTGATGCAAACATGGTGGCTGGGCAAAAAGGTGGTGTGTTGAAGTGGCAGCTAGCTGGAAGCCCAGGGTCTTTTTTGTGGATAGAACATGGGTGTTCTGCAGAGTGGTCACCCGGTCTATGTCACCTGGTAGTGATACTAGCTTGAAGAGCAGTGCAGGCATGATGGGGTGAATGGCCTCTTCTTGCACTAGAATACTTCTATGATCACTCTCTGTGCTAGTTGTTGCAGATTGTTCCTATTAATTTTGTATTCTCAATGTTTTCTTTAATAATTGCATGATTATTCATCTTTCTATGTTAAAATAAGACATTTTCTTGGTCCAGCAGTGTAGTGGTAATGTTACTGGACCAGAAATTCAGAAGCCAAGCTAACGGTTTTGTGAGATATGAATTTGATTCCCACCATGCACATGATGAAATATGAATTCAATAAAATTTGCAATAAACAGCTGTCCTAATGGTAATTGTGTCACTATCAATTATGATGAAAATCCATCTGGTTCATTAATGTCCTTTAGGGAAGGAAATCTGCCATCCTTACCTGGATTGGCCTTCAAGTGACTCCAAACCTGTGACAACATGCTAAACCAAAAGCAGAAATTGCTGGAAAATCTGTGGAGAGAAATCAGAATTAACATTTCGGGTCCAGTGACCCTTCCTCAGAACTGATGGTAGCTAGGAAAAGTACTAGTTTTTACGCAAAAGATAGGGTGGGGAGAGGGGGTAAAGAGTAAACGATAGGTGAAGAAACAATGCAGTTGATTGTTAACAAACCCCAGGCAATTAGTGATGGGCAATAAATGCTGGCCTAACTGCAATTCCCACACCCCATGAATGAATACAACCAAACCTTCCCAGATCACCGAATGTGGTCCATTATTGACCTTTATATAACTCTTCCCGATGGCACTGACAAATTTGAAAAGCTTTGTTGTTGCTGCATCCCCTCAACTCATTCATAAATGTTGAAAACTGCAATGCCCTCAGAACTTATCCTTCACTCAACTGTTCAATTAGCTATGTATCTCAAAGATTTCACTTTTGTGAATATGCACCACAGAAACCTCTTTGGAGCTCTGCAAGTGGTGCCTGCAGAAATGAAGGGTTTCCAAGTACACTGGATCCCGATTTATCTTCCACAGCATACAAAACGATATATTTATTTTCCTAAAACAAAAACAGAACTATCTGGAGAAACTCAGCAGGTCTGGCAGCATCTGTGGGGAGGAAGCAGAATTAATGTTTTGAGTCCAATGACTCGTCATCAGAACTGGACAGCTTTCTTTTTCTTTCAGATCGCCAGTATCCGCAGTTCTTTGACATTAAACACACCATCCATTTAAAGTAGAGATAACGCAGTGTGGAGCTGGAGGAACACAGCAGCCCAGGCAGCTTCAGAGGAGCAGGAAAGTTGATGTTTCAGGTTGGGACCCTTTTTCAGAAACCCATTTAAAATAGCAGTTAAAGGTCAGCAAGGCTATATCCACTGTCAGGAGTATAGTTTCTAAAGCCTAAAAAAATAATTTTACTTGAGGGGAATAAGAGAAATGGGGAGAAAAAAAAATTCAGAATTTTCTTCTACTGGCATTCACTGTCTGACTCTTCTCCCATGTGTCTTTAACATCCGAAACACTATATACCATAGTCCTACTGAACAATGGGGTAGCTCTCTCATAAGAGAGAGAAAGAGAGAGAACTAGTAATGGTTTACCCTGAGTGTCACCGCACCTCAGACAAGGGGTGAAGTTGAACATGAGGCTCTTTTATGGTAACCTCAGCTAGTGTGGAAACTAAAACAATGCTGTTGGTATTTCTCTATATGATAAACCAGCTGTCCAACCAACTGAGTTACCCAAGCTCAGCCACTTTTTGTGATGGGACATGGATGTCGCTGGCTGGCCAGGGTTAATTGCTCATCCCTAGTTGCCCTTGAGAAGGTGGTGGTGAACTGCCTTCTTGAGCTACCACAGTCCATATGTTGTAGGTAGACTCACAATGCCGTTAGGGAGGAAATTCCAGGATTTTAACCCAGCGACACAGCGAAGGCACAGCAATATATTTCCTAGTCGGAAAGGTGAGTGGCTTGGAGGGGAACTTGAAGGTGGTGGTATTCCCATGCATCTGCTGCCCTTGACCTTCTAGATGAAAGTGATTGTGGGTTTAGAAGGGACTGTCTCAGGATCTTTGGTGAACTTCTGCAGTGCATCTTGTAGATAGTATGCACTGCTGCTACTGAGCGTTGGCAAAAGAGGGAGTGGATGTTTGTAGATATGGGGCAAACCAAGTAGGCTACTTTGTCCAAGATGGTGTCAAGCTTCTTAAATGTTGTTGAGGCTGCACCCAACCACCCAGGCAGTGGGGAATACTCCATCACACTCCTGGCTTGTGACTTGTAGATGGTGGATAGGCTTGGGGAGTCAGGAGGCGAGTTATTCGCTGCAGTCTATTGAAGCAGCAACACACAAGGTAAAACTTTGCGTGATTGACAGCTAGTTCCATTGGGTCGGTTTTATCTATTGATCTATATTCATTTGCACAAGGCAAATACTTGTAATTTCTGCTATTGAATCATTAGGGAAATGGATGATTAACACTTTTATAGGACTGTAGTAAAAGCAGAACTTTTTTAAAGTTGAAAAGATTTTCATGCATGTCACAATAAGAGTCATTGATTCTGTATGGAGTGTAAACTGCACTAATGGAAGTAGAGGTTGGTACGGAGGATTATATGTTACCTGGGATTAGGTAGAGTCATAAAGTCATACAACATGAAAGCAAACTATTCAGTCCAACCAGTCCAAACTGACCATATTCCCAAATTAAATTTGTCCCACCTGCTTGTGTTTGGTTCATTTCCCTCCAAATATTTCTTATCCCTGTACTTATCTAAACGTTTTTTAAACACTGTTACTGTACCCACATCCACCACTTCCTCTGGAAGTTCATTCCACACACAAATCACTCTGAGCGTAAAAAATGTTGCCCCTCATGGCTTTTTAAATCTTTCTCTTCTCACCATAAAAAATATGCCCGCTAGTCTTGCAACGCCCACCCCAGGGAAAATACAGCTGCCATTCACCTTACCTATACCCCTCGTGATTTTACAAGCCTTAGCAAGGACACCCCTCAACCTCTTATGCTTCAGTGAAAAAAAATCCCAGCCTATCCAGCCTCTCCTTTTAACTCAAAAACTCAAATCCTGGTCATGTTGTGATAAAACTCATCTCCAGCATAATAATGTCCTTCCCTGACAGACTGACCAGAGCTGGACACAGTCCTCCAAAAGAGGCCTCATCAACATCTTGTACAACCTGAACATAACATCCCAACTTCTATACTCAAAAGTCTGAGCAATGAAGGTAGGCATGCTAAATGCCACTTGTTGACACTATCTATATTTGATGCAAACTTCAAAGAATCACATATCTGTATCTCTAGGTCTCTATGTTTCATAACAGCTGAGATGGAGGGTAACAGGTTGGCATGGTGTGTATTAGTGACCACTAGAGGTGGGCGTAGGAGTCTCGATTGGCATGAAGTATGGGTGGAGGATGGGTTGAGGTACAAAGGTAGGTTATGAGGAGCCATTGGTGGGTGGAGGAGCATGTGTTGGCATGGATGGGACAAGGGGAGTGTGCGTGGAATGTGAGGGGTGAGGGATAGATGGTCTAACGTGAAATAAGACACCTGGGATAAAGTCTTTTAACCAGCCCATTTTGCTCATTGGCAGCCCCTGTAGGTGCCTTTAAATTGCTTCCAGGAACAGTGGTCATGACTCTAGTTGCATGGGAATGAAAATCACACCTTTGCAGGCACTTTCCCTCCAGGTCAGAGTGCTGATTCAGGGAATTTCCTAACTCCCATTCCCAGCATCTAGGATCTAAATTCCAACCATTGAGAACCATTATTGGCCTGACTCTGTGTTTACAAATTAATGTTAACAAGCAGCCCAAACAAGAGAAAACTCTTTTTCAAAACTGTCTTAGGGTGGCACGGTGGCTCAGTGGTTAGCACTGCAGCCTCACAGCATCAGGGACCCGAGTTTGATTCAAGCCTCAGGTAACTGTCTGTGTGGAGGTTGCACATTCTCCCCGTGTCTGCGTGGGTTTCCTCTGGGTGCTCCAGTTTCCTCCCACAGTCCAAAGATGTGCAGGTTAGGTGGATTGGCCATGCTAAATTGCCCGTAGTGTTCAGGTGTGTGTGTGTTATAGGGGGAATGGGTCTGGATGGGATGCTCCAAGGGGCGATGTGGACTTGTTGGACTGAAGGGCCTGTTTCCACACTGTAGGGAATCTAATCTTAAAAAAAAACACCCGTAGCAGCATGAGTTAGCAGTTATTGAGGTTTTGCAGGCAAATGAAACACAATAAGACCTTTTCGCTGAGGTAAGTAGCCGGTGTCATTGAGACCTACTGTGACTCTTCCAAACATTAAAAGGGAAGCAGCCACAATAATCATAGTGTGTAGTCAATCGCTCATTTTTCTGATTCAGTTGCTTAGAACATTCATAGTGGTCTTGCCAAGAATTCGAAGTACTGTGGCCTCTACATTGGTCCCTCCCGTGATGCCATATGCCAATGCAGCCTTGCACGCAAAGAATGCTAATATTGGTGAGACACGCACATAAAAAAACGGGGCAAAAGGATGAGACTGAGGCCATCATGGTCACTCCTCACTTTGGCATCACTTTCGTTTGCACATTTTTCAGCAGGACTGACTAGATGGACATCGGGGTTGGAAATGCCTCCCAATTCATTTCCCTGCTGAGGTTGAGTAAATGATAGCATTAATAGAACCTTTATTACTCCTTTATACGTAAAACCTTTTACCATAGATCAATGACATGAGTATAAATCATACAATAACCCAAGAATCTTGAAACCTCGCTTAGACTGATATGAAAGATAACAATGTGAGAGCGACACAGGGCAATCCAGTGATTCAGTAGTTAGCACTGTTGCCTCACTACACCAGGGGCCTAGGCTTGATTCCACCCTCAGGAGACTGTCCGTGTGGAGTTTGCATATTTTCTCTGTGTCCATGTGGGTTTGCTCCAGATTCCTTCAACAGCCAAAAGATGTCCAGCTTAGGTAGATTGGCCATGCTAAATTGCCCACAGTGTTCAGGGATGTGGAGGCGAGATGGATTAGTGATGGGGAAATGCAGGGTTACAGGGATAGGGGTAGAAGGGGTGGTGGGTCAAGTTGGATGCTCTTCGGAGGGATGGGTGTGGACTTGATGGGCTGACTTTCCTGCTTCCACACTATAGGGTTCTGTGATTCTAGCACATGTTCTCATGAGCTAGTGCACGTTCTCATGAAAGCATAAATCTAAGCCATTGATATTAACGCCAGTTAAATGGGATGTAATGAGGTTGACTACCTCCCTAAGCCATCTGAGACTACAATAGGTTCCTGAACCTAGCCAGACACTCAGTTCAAGAGCGACTAAGGATGGCCAATCGATGCCAATGCTGTCCACTTTCTATTCAAGAATAGTTAAAAAAGCGTGATTTTTACCTTCATTTGTGCCGCTCACCCGCACTCCTCACCCGAAACGGGCAAGGAACAGAGCGAACTGGGGAGCATGGAAGCAAATATTAGCAGCAGGAAGTTGGCACCAAAGAAAATGTTGCAGCCGAGCAAAATAGATAGATCACGGAGAGGGAATTTGGGTAGAATCTCACGGGAAGGAAATAGAAGGGTGACCAGTTCAGGGAGGCATGAAGTTTCCTATTTCTCTTGGCCCTTGAGGAAAGGTCAAGTGGAGGGGTTCTGAGAGGAAATTCCCAAATTGGGAACGCATACAATGGAAGGTTCACCTAACAACAGCAGAGCTGTCATAATTTGGAAGGCACAAGAAGCCTGACTTAGAATAGCACAGATGTCTCGGAGGGTTTTCGGCTGGAGGAGATCACCAAGATGCAGATGGAGCAAGACTATGGAAGAATTGGAAGCCAGGCATGAGGATTTGTCTCAAGTCATGGCTCTCTTTGAGAGGGAGCTGACGTTACTCAACAAACACATGAATAATATGGACAGTCACGACACAGGCAGCTGAGCAGCTTAAAAGTCAAAGCCGCATGATTGCCCCCAGGGATTAGTAGATAACACACCCAGTGGGTTTTACCCGCCCTGCCGACCATTTTCTGCTCCTAGTCAGTAGAATTACATTCATTGCATTCTGCTTGTGATGGCTCAACATCCCTGTTTGTAGTTAGCCACAAGCTGGGAAGAGACCTGTGACTGAAATTGGACAGTGCTGCTGTCATTTTCTCAAGAGAGATGTTACGAGTACTGAGTGTGGCAGTTGAGAAACATTTTGAAATGTAACTTTGCCATTAGGCCATATCATTGTAGCCAGGATTAATATTCACTCACAAATCCAGCAAAATGCAATTTTTTTTGAAGCAGACAACAAGCAAAGATTCAGTTAGTCATTGTTAAAAGATGATTTCATGGCACTCAGATGAACACAGGATTCTGAGACTGTCAGGCATCTTAAGGCCTAAGGGTGGAAGCTTCACATCCCCCGTACTGCATTGGCCAAGGCTGGAGAGTTGGAAAAAACACATGAGAAGAGCAGCAAGAAACTTCTTAAAACCAAGAGAAATAATTCTATTTTCCAATTGAGAATGGTGGTTGGTTTCTCCCCAGAGAGTAGCAAAAGGCCTATTAACATGCATTAGCATTCTTTCATTACATCTCATCTCGTGTCATTGATATCCAGTTTCCCATTCTCCCACCATTGGATAGAAACTAGACGGTGACAGTTCCTGACAGGACAGTCTGAGTGGGTACCAGACAACTCTAGCTCATAGTTTGCTCCCTTCACCTCAGGCACACTGCATGGGCACAGACCATACATACGCCCCCATCCAAAAAGGGACTCCAGATCCTCAGTGGCAAAGAGCCCAACATGTTCAGGGTGATTGACAGGAACTATACAGGATAGCTGGTGGTCAGTCATAGGTCGGCTTCAGAGATAAACATCTGGGATCTTGGAAGGTGCCAAGGTCCCAGTACTTCTATCTGTGGTGAGTGGGAGAATACATTTGTTTGTAAACTGCCTCACCACATACAAGATGCGTCGCTCCAACTGATTAAACCTCCAAAAACTCAGTGTAATTGTCCTCCCCACTCCTCTTTCTGTCAGCTCTTCTAACCAACATGAAATTGCCCGTTCATCCTCTCCTTTTTTCTGTGATCGTCTCTCACTGCCAATAGAGTGCCATGTCTGGGCTCTCCTTAATGCCAAACCTGCCTAATTTCCTCAACCATCTTCCAAAACCTAACACCAAAAAAGTATTGAATATTCTCTTGAATATCAACAATAAAGAGTAAATGGGAAATTGATGCCAAGATTTTTCATCAGTCTGGAAAATCACTCATCCAGCTTTTGGCTTCAGGATGCAGGGTCAAATGTTCCCTTGATCAGCTATGTTTAAGAAGATGGCAGTCCTTAAATAGCTCTTGGCTGATATAGTTATGCTCCTTCACAATATGGATCAGATAACTCCATTTGCAACTTCTGTGTTGGCCATCAGACAGAGCTGGACCTGACAATTTGAACTATATAGAGATCACCTTTATTTGGCCATGTTTCTTTTAGCCTATTCATGTAACAAATTTAAGAAATCGTTATAAGCTCATGAAATTCAATCTTCCTTTTTTCCTGACCTCAGCAGGAGCACATTGACTGATTACAGCTAAGCAAGGGTCTAGGCCCGAAATGTCAGCTTTTGTGCTCCTGAGATGCTGCTGGGCCTGCTGTGTTCATCCAGCCTCACATTTTATTATCTAAGCAAGTACCCTACCTAGTTTGAACAATGCTCAGAATTTATTTGCCCGTTTTAAGCATCTTTAAATATTTTGTATCAGCAGAACATTGCATTTGCAGATTTTTCAACATAAATTCAGAGCTTACATCAGTTTTGGCAAACTTCCCGATAATCAGAGCTGGTGGAAAATGTGCTGAATAACTTGGCATGTCGGCGAACAGCTGATGACTCAGAAACACGCCTGAGGTGTTTCATTGTGACACACTCGTTTTATATCTGGTGGGCTATTAGTGCTGGGGAAAGGAAGGCGGGTCCAATTTTAGTCAGCACCCAATACCCCACTCCGAATATTGTGCACAGTTCTGGTCATCACACTACCAAAAGGATGTGCATGCTTTGGAGAGTGTACAGCAAAGGTTTACCATGGTGTTACCTGTTACGGGAGATTTTAGCAATGAAGAAAGGTCGGTTAGACTGGGTTTGTTTTCATTGGAATACAGGAGTCTGAAGGTTGACCTGATAGAAGTTTATAGGATTGTGAATGGCATGGATAGAGTGGAAAGTATGAGACTTTTTTCCCAGGGTGGGGATCAGTGACTAGGGGATGCAGTCAAGCTATGTTCAATGAACTGAAATTGCCTTTAGGGGCAAAGTGTTAATCTGGGTAGCGTTTGTTACCCATCCATATTTGCCCAGAGGGCAATTAATCTGATTTGATTTATTGTCATGAATATAGTGAAAAGCTTTGTTTACAAGCAGTACAGGCAGGTCATAGAAAGCATTTACATTTCGACCATAGGGTGAAACAAAGCTAAGACAGAGCCTTCCAGATTGCTGATGTACAGCCAAGACCCCTCTGCAGTGTTTTTGGAATGTGTGGAGCCATTTGTTTCATAGATTTTGCACATGCCTGTACTTTACAGTCTGACAGACGCCCAGATGATTGAAAGGATTTGAAAAATAACTGGATAAGGGATTGAGACATTAAGTGGATTATGCAAAGCTAAAATGGAAGCTCCACGCTGCCACATTAAGCTGCCAAAGTTTGATCTAATTCAAAAGCAATTCTACGTCTACTTTTCCCATTAATTCTCCCGGAACGATTGGGCTAACAACATCAATTTGCCAAAGCAAAGAAAAAAAATTTCAAAATTCTGAAACTGAATATTTTGAGGGAGACATGCTTAGCCATGTTTTTGTTTTAAAAAACCTCTCCGATACAGATTGAAGAATCTGCTCGAAGCGAAACCATGGTTTATGACATTTAAGGTAGAGCTTAGAGGGGCTTCACAGTATCCCTTTTAACACAGGCATCTGAACCTGAATTCAATCCAAAATAAAAGCCAGCTCTTTCTGTCAACTGTTTCTGGACCCTATTTGACTCTAGCTTTGCCACCGTTTGCTCCAGTTGCTACTCACTATGGATCCACAGTAAAAGGTTGTCTTAATCTGGCACTGAATGCCAACATTGTGTAAGGGTAATAATAAGACAGTCGCCAAGTCACGACACCATTGGGACAGCTTACGTCTTTTTTTTTAATCCCTGGAGTAGATGAGAAAGAAGACAAGTCTATTGCACTTGTCTTGCCCAGATGCTGATAAAAAGGACAAAGAAAAATACAGCACAGTAACAGGCCTTTTGGGCCTCCAAGCCTGTCTGTATCAACAGAGCTGAAGTTGAGAGGGTGGAGATCGTAAAGTTTCTAGGAGTAATCGACAACCTGTCCTGGGCGCGCCACGAAGATGCGACAGCCAAGAAGGCACAACAATGCCTCTCCTTTCTCGGGTGGCTCAGGGAGTGTGGCGTGTCCATAATGACCCTCACCAACTTTTACAGATGCACTGTTGAAAGCATTCTGTCCAGGTGCATAGCAGCCTGGTATACTAAATGCTCTGCCCAGGACTATACAAAACTACAGAAGGTGGTGTGCATTACGGAAGCCAACGTTCCATCCATGGACTCCATTTACATGGCTCGCTGCCACAGAAAGGCTGCCAACATCATCAAAGGCCTATCGCACCTATGTTTTCCTACAACCACATTTGCCAGGCAGAAGATAGAGAATCTTGACCTCGCGCATCAACATGTTCAGAAACAGCTTCTTCATGGCTGTTATTAGACTGATAAATGGACTCTCTAAGTTAAAATAATAATAATCATGCTAATGGTGCTCTTGTCTAGTGTATCCCTTGTACGACGTACATGTATGCGTCTAATTTTTAAAAAAATCTGTATGGCCTTGCTTACTTTGATCTGCCTGCTCGTAAACAAGTCTTTTCACTGTACTTAGGTACACATGACAATAAATCAAACCAAATTAATTGCCCTTTGGGTGATTATGGATGGTTAGAAACACTGGACCAGCCAGCTGTGTCCAAATCTCATGAATGAATTTTTAGAACTCCTAGCATCAGTATGTATCAACCTTACCAAAAAGCAACAATACCAAAGAGGCAATTGGTGACAGGAACACACCAGTCACGTCTGATTTATATAACATCTGGGTCATAGCCAGTATGTACTTACTGGTTACATTGCAGCAGATAAAACGCAGACTTCTTTGCATGCTAATATTAATAGTCTTCCCACCCTAACAGCACTGTGGGTAAACATGCACCACATAGACTGCAGCGTTTCAAGAAGGTAACTCATCACCAACTTCTCAAGGCTGGGTATAAATGTTCAGCTAGCCAAGCACACCTATGTTCCTTGAAAATATTTCTAAAAATTGCTACGGATCATTGTATAGTGAACTCCTCATATTTCTGGAAATGTTTATATTCTTTACTAAAAGCTGCAAACAAAAATTCTGCAGAATCAAATATTTTTAATGCTGGAATCATTCAATTCTGCATATTGAAGGCATCATTCACATTTTAATATCTTGCCATATTTAAACAGTACTGAAAAGTTTCAAGATGATGATATTTCCTTCAACACTGCTGAGAAACATTGGTCTCTCATTTATCTTTTTCATATTGTCCAGGAGCCAACACTTAGAAGTCAGTAATATCTGCTCACAGAGTTGCTTTACGCCTAGTTTAATAAAGCAGATTTAAGTTTTTCTCATGTGAGTGACAATGTCTAATGGCAAATTTTATTTCTTGTGATCATTTATGCTTGGTTGGGGATATGAATTTCCAGTTCTAGTGCAGCATATCAACTAAAACTCTTTCTATAATATGAAATGGTAAGCTGAATAGCCTCATTCTGTGCAGTAAATGTTTCCAAGCGGGCTTTAATCTTGAATATTTTTCTTTGAAATTTGGCTGCTAAACTTAACCAAGGACCTGCCAGACTGAGGCATCGTCAATAATATAACGCGTACAATGGGAATAATTTATTGCAGCAATACATAGAATTTTAGAATTACGATTAGAATTAGATTTTATTGTACTCAGGTACAGGAGTACAGTGAAAGGTGTGCAAAATTGCCATTCTCCAGTGCCATTTTGGTTATGAAACCAGAATTTTAAAAAGAACAACGGCAGGAATATGAGAAAGCCAAAATAAGAAAATCTTCCAGATCCTGAAGTCAAAATTTTATCTCCATAAACATGTTTGGAACTATCAGTGTAGGTGCCCTGGCCTAGCCAAGGCCTGAAGTATTGGCCATGTTAATCTGAATTTGACCCGAACAGGAAAGGATGAGAGCGATCTGATAGAAATTTACAAAAATTATGAGAGGCTTGGATAGAATGGATAGTCCTCTTTGAGTTTTTTTTTCCCTGGGAGACTTAAATTTAAGGCAAAAGGAGGTAAGTTTAAAGGAGATGTGATGCAGGTATTTTTCTCGGAGGGTGTAAGTGCCTGGAATATGCTGTCAAAGGAGGTGGTGGAGGCAGATACAATAGCAACATTTAAGAGATTTCTTGATAGATGTACGAATAGGTAGGGAACAGAGTGATACAGACTGTGTAAAGGCAAAACACTTTTAGTTTAGAAAGGCATCATGTGCCAACACAGACTTGGTAGGCCGAAGGACATGTTGCTGCGCTGTACTGTTCTTTGTTCTTTTTTTCGCAGTAATTGGCAACCATAAAATTTTAAAGGTTACAATGCTGTCTGTGGTATGCCATGGTATATTTAAATTAAATTCTTGATAAAGGTTAATATGTTCATTTTGCAAAGGACAAACGGAATAACTATGTCTTTGCTACTTTGCTGAACTTCATGAGCATCCCATTAATGTACCATTCAACCACTGTGTTTCCTTTGCAGTATTGGATTAATGAGTACACATCCACTCTTGGAATCGGGGTTTTTCATTCTGGTATTGAGGTCTATGGAAGAGGTAAGCTTCAAGAAATCTGCACCCACACCACTTTACTTCCCACCATAGCCAAAGGACTCAGATGAATAAACTTCATTGGATTAATTTAGAAAGGTAGTCAAAAACAATTTGTCTTACAATATTGGGTTCAAAAATAATCTTTCCATCTCCAAGTGTCAAAAATCCTAGGATTATAGTAGCAGAATTAATAGGCACTACTATCTGGCCAGACCCAGAACATTTACTTACATGTATTAATATACCTTTCATACTCCTCACTAATGGTGCCTAACAAATATCCATATTCTTCTATTGTTAAATTTTCAACACCATCCATCTCCACTACCTCTTTCCACTATTATGGAGTGTATATGAACAGACTTTATGATACTGATTGAGAAGCCTAGGCAGAGATCCAAGGCGGACTCTGCAAGACGTAAGTTGAAAAGTGGACATGGTGAAATAAATCACAATTTAATCGATGACACAAGACATGGCTTCCAGAAACTCAATGATGCTGCATATGTTCCAGAGACGATATTGCAGGAGTGAAATATTTATGCCATTAACTCATACAAGGATACTGTTTTCTTGAACGTTTGCATGTTTTCACCAAAATCCTTTGTAAATTGATTATCACGATATCCAGCTTCCCAACACTCCCATTCCTATTCGAGTGACTGAAAGAAAATTGTGAATTTTCTGCAGTTAATCTATTTTTTTGCGATATTCACTTAGACTTAAAGGTAATAGACAGGAGCTTAGCCATCTGGGACAGCACGAGGTCTAGTTCTCAGTATGGGAGAGTTGTAAAAGCTGCAGTGCTATTTCTCTCGAATCACATGAATGGATATTATTTTAACAAAATTAGCGTTGGCATTTTAACAATGATAAGTTAACATGGATTTCATTCTGAAGTGGAAGGTGAGTGCAAGATCTTTAAATCAAGTTATTTTTATTGCGAACAAATTCAATATATGCAGTGAAGAAAATATTTGGGATTGGTTGATATGATTCATTCTGAGCTAAAACTCATCAAAACATTCCTTTCTCACCATTATTGTGCGGGTTTATTCTATAGTATGTGTAGTGTAGGGCACTAATATGCCTGCACACACTGTTAATGAAAGTGAATGTTTGTTTAATCTGAAACTTTTAAATTATTCCTGTCATCTCAAGATGAATGATTTCAAACCTCTAATCACTAAATTTCTGAAAACTGAATTTGGCACAATTGATACAAACAGAGGTGCAACTGTTTTTGCAAGCGATCAAGCTTGGCATAGTGAGAGGATTTAAAATTCTGGTGATGCTAACTAGATAGCTGATGTCAATAGCATTTACTATTCCCGCACAACATCCAAAGTCCCTAAATTGTTATTATGCCTTCTGTGGTATATTCCTGGGATGAAGGTGTTAGTTTATGAGGAAAAGCTGAACATGTAGACAATACACCCGCTGGCATTTAGAAAAATGAAAATTGTTTCGTTGAAGCCCATAAAATATTGAGAGAATTTGACATGGTGGATGCTGAGAGAATATTTTCACTTATGGGCAGGACTGGAACTATGCAACACAGTTTAGAAATAACTTCCATATAGGAATATATATTAGATTTTTTTCCTCTCTCAGAGGTTTGTTAACCTATGAAATTTGAGAGCAGTGAAGGCTGGGTCATGAAATAGATTCAAAACTGATTCTCAATTGACAGGGGGCTTGAGGTTTATAGAGGAAAGAAGAGTTGATGTGCCACAACATTCAGATCAACCATGATCTTTTCAGATGACAATGCAAGCTTAAAGAGCAGAGAGGTTGATTCATACTCCTAATGTGTATATTGGTACCTACAGTCATATTCAAGTTACTTTTCCAGGAAATATTGGTATTCATTTTGAACGGACAATTCTCACACAAATCAGATAACCTAGGACTTGTGCCACCGACCATGGCATTCCAGGAAATCCAGGGATAACGTTGACATGTACAGGTTTATTAGTGTACTCTGTTAATGAAATTACATTGTATGCAATTTTGACCATAAATTTTAAGTAGGTTGTTATGAGGAGTAATAGTATCAGAGATAATGGGAACTGCAGATGCTGGAGAATTCCAAGATAATAAAATGTGAGGCTGGATGAACACAGCAGGCCAAGCAGCATCTCAGGAGCACAAAATGCTCCTGAGATGCTGCTTGGCCTGCTGTGTTCATCCAGCCTCACATTTTATTATCTTGTTATGAGGAGTTGATGGGCCAGTGATCTTGTGTTTTGGCCTCTGCTACTTGGGTTTGGAATCAGTCAAGGTCACTGGAAAGAGCTTTTCCTCTCCCCTGGCAATCATCGGTGTTGCAGATATAAGATAATAAGCAAATTCAATTTGCTGCTGCTGCTGGACATAAACCTATCCCCAATTCGACCTTAATAGTGAATCCCATCCCATGATGATGACTGTCATGAGAAATGGAAATCTCAACATTGGCAGCAGAGAGAGCGTTCAGCTGATGCAAACAAAGCGTATTGTTGGAAATTATTTTGGAAGATTGGAAGTGATTGGCCTTTGTTGAGGTAATCTTCTCTATATTTTCTTTGGCAGAGTATGCCTATGGTGGTCATCCCTACTCTTTCAGTGGAATATTTGAGATCACTCCAGGAAATGCGACTGAGTTGGGAGAAACATTCAAATTCAAGTAAGGACTCGATGGAGTAAACTTAATGCAGTTCTTTACAGACCCAGGTGCACAATGGATCCTTCTTACATGTAATCAGCTGGAATAGACAATAACAAGTTGCAAAGGCAAATAATTCTACTAAATTGTTGAAATTGCAAAAAGTTAACAGTTTGATGACATTAAATCAGAATTAAATATTTTAAATCAATTTCAACCCATGTTTAAAGTTTTGATTTCCCTGCCATTCCTTGAACATAATTGTGTTGTATTGTTACTAATGTTTGGGATTTATAAGTGAGTCAAGAAATTTAGGGCAGTTCTGTAATCAGTTTCTTCTTTGTGAGGTCATTTTACGTATGATTTTCTGCATCATTACAATTTCTGTAAGAAGTATAATCCTTTAAAAATAAAAGATGGTTTAAAGTTTTGTTTCCCTTTGGAGGTAAAAGTCAGATCAGGTCAGGAACCTGAAATTGTGATTATTTTTCAGGCAGTAAATTTTCTCTGCCTTTCTGACCCAGTGCTCTGACTTTTGCATGAGTTAGAAATGTCTGTTCTCGGGTCAGAGTGATGGTTATTGGAAATTTACATTTCCTTCCACATGCTATTCTCATGTGCTGCTGCAAAACAGGTTTCAGAGCTCATAACCACAGGGGCAATTTGATAAGGAGCCAGGGATATTTTGAAAGGTAAGTGTTAAATAATTTTGGCAATGTAAAATGCAGTTAATGGATGCTGCATTGTAATGTGTCTTAATTACAGTGATTCATCATTGGGTTCTGTTTTGAAATGGAATGTGTGTCGCAATGCCAGGATGGTTGGCAAAGATGGGTTTTCACATGCACGGCTGAAGTCACACATGCATTCACAGGTAAAGAGACTGTTGCAGTCCACTTGCACAGGCACGAATGGGCTTCTGACATAACTGCTAGATGATACCAGCATGCATGCACATGTTCAGCAGCAAAAGCGAGTCATGCTGAGATTGGAAATATCCTTAAGAACATGCACCAAGTGTAATGTTGATTTAACATGTTCCATGCATGTTTCAGCTTTCCATTATTGCAATAAATCCACATATTAGCAAGCCAATGCTACGATGATGTTCCCACTATCTCAAAAAGTTGCAGGAACAAGCAAGCCACAAACATTCATATGAATGGAATAAACCTGATATCCTACTGAGCTGAACTTCTGTTGAAATATTTTTACGAATCATCACGACAAGGGGTGAAATGTCTGTTGATTTCGGCGAAATGACAGTCGGGTTTGCCCTGCAGTGTATGTTTATGGACAGCATCAACATTGTTCCAGGCAGCTATTATTCCAACACTTCACAATGATGTGGCACTGCAAAACTGCATTTGTGTGTGCTTAGCTTCAACCACAAACACAGAGCTGTCAGGTAATTGCTGAGTGAGTGCTGCTTGATAGCAAATTCGTCAATTCTTTCCTTTATATCAAGATGCCATAAAAGCAATGTGACCAAATAACATGTAATTTGTTTCATGCCATTGGTTAAGGGATAAAGAAATGTTGACCAGAATACAGGAATTTTTCCTGTATTCTTTAATGTATTCTTTATTCTACACTTCCTGAATAATTAATGAATATCATGAAATTTTTTATGTTTGTTTAGCCAAGCAGCAAAGGCCTTGCATCAACATCTCATCAAAAGATTTATACACTACCTTTCACAAACTTGGTATATCCCAAATCATATTACTGTCAATGAAGTACTTTTGAAGTATAGTCAGAGTTGTAATGTCAGAAATGTGGCACCAGTTTGCATGATGAAACACCAATTTGCTGATTTCCTGACAGCCTGATTTAGTGATTGAGAGAAATACTTTGTAACAGTTGCTCAGTACCACACTTAAGTGTCATCTTAATTATGTGCTGAAATTTCATAATGGGACTTCAATCCACAGCTTTTGCACTCATAGATGTGAGCTATTGTTCAGTTGATTGCCCATGAATCTCCAGATTCTCAGACTGGAGCACAGAAACCAAGGCTGACACACTTACTGAGGGAATGCCGAACTTTCTTTCGGATGAGACCTTAAACTGAGACTCTGACCCCCTGCTTGATTAGATGTGAATAACCCGGTCCTGATTTTAAAGAAAAGCGGGGGAGATATCCCAAGTATCCAGACCAAAATAATGTCTCTTTCTATGTAATAAAAGGAGATTACCTGGTCATTGTCACATCTGGGAGTTTGCTGTTTGCAAAATGGTTACTGGATCTCTTGTACAACAGTTACAGTCTCATAAATTATAACAGTAACAATGTCATATGTTACAGGAGTGACAGCCTTGTATAATACAACATAGCAATCTTGTATATTACAATAGTATTAGTCTAATCATTACAACAGTAACAGTCTCGTGTTACAGCAGTAATAATCATGTATAATGAAACAGTAACAGTCTCACACTACGTTAGAGTTGTAACAATTTGACAGGCACATTATTGACTGTAAATTGTTATGAGACACGGTCCTGAAAAGTGCTATACAAATATAAGTCTTTCATTTCCTTTAATGCCATATTTAATTCCCATTTATATAACTTGAGTTTCTAAATCTGTTTACCAATAAGTATTGAACTCAGGACCTGAAAGCAGACTGCTCCTGAATATATTTATGCTAACAGGATTTTCACTCCCTGAGGGGCACTCGTCTCATCTTTACACTTAACTCTTTTGTAGCACACAGCACATTTTCGACTCAACACTTATATTGCCCCATCTTCACAAAATGAAACAACCTAACACATATTCAGAGTTAAATATTCTGATCTGTATGGCTTAGTTTCAAATTGCTTTGTACAAGTGAACATGCATCACACATCCCACCTGAATTTCCAACAAAAAGGTACACATAGCAGCAGAAACCCTCCAGTTATTCCTATACACATGTGGATGCAACTCACTGATCAATGTCACCACAGCTCCAAATCATAGAATCTGTACAGTGGGGAAGCAGGCCATTCGATCCTTTGAGTCCACATTGTTGTTCGCTCTGAACAAAATCCTACCCAGATCCACCATCAACCTATAACCCTGCATTTCCCATGGCTAATACATCTGGCCTGCACATTCCTGGACATAGTAGGAAATTTAGCATGGCCAATCCTCCTCACCTGCACATCTTTGGACTGTGGGAGGAAACCCACGCAGATAGGGGGAGAATGTGCAAACTCCGCACAGACAGTCGCCCACGGGTGGGATTGAACCTACATCCCTGGCACTGTGAGGCAGCAGTGCCAACCATTCAAATTCTGACGGATGCTCAAAAAATGAACTACAACATTATTTGCAAAAGCATTTTAATAAAAGATGTAACTTAAACCCACTAGGCCATTCACTGAAGTAACCTGTTACTATATGGTGCACTCAACTCATCAAACTATATAGGTGTAGAGCTGGATGAACACAGCAGGCCAGGCAGCATCAGAGGAGCAGGAAGGCAGACGCTTCGCGCCTAGACCTTTCTTCCTTTCTGAAGAAGGGTCTCAGCCCAAAACGTCAACCTTCCTGCTCCTCTAATGCTGCTTGGCCTGCTGAGTTCATCCAGCTCTACACCTTGTTATCTCAGATTCTCCAGCATCTGCAATGCCTACTATCTCATCAAACTACATTTTGGGTAGAATTTTCAGCCACGTTATGACAAGGGCAATAACAAGTCAAAATATGGTAAGATCAGCCAAGTTCAGATTCTCAATGTCAAGAAACAAATGACCCACTCTGCAACCATGTTTTGAACAGTAAGCAGAGAATCTCACAACTGAGCAGCAAAAGGCCTATTTGCATGCATTGGCATGTCTTCATACTGTTCCTAAACTTGCCTCATTTATATGCAATTTGCAAATCTCCCATTGTTAGAAATTAGACAGCGACAGTTCCCAACATGAAGGTCAGAGGAGGTAAATCTGGTGACTCCAATCTGACACTTGTTCCTCTGGACCTCCAACTTGGCAAGGAGTCACCAACAGGAGGGGCAACACGGTGGGTCAGTGATTAGCACTGCTGCCTCACAACGCCAGGGACCCGGGTTCAATTCCACCCTCGGACGACTGTCTGTGCGGAGTTTGCACATTCTCCCTGTGTCTGCATGGGTTTCTCTGGGTGCTCCGGTTTCCTCCCACAGTCCAAAGGTGTGCACACTAGGTGGATTAGCCATGCTAAATTGCTCATAGTGTCTGGGGATAGGTCTGGGTGGGATACTCTGAGGGTCAGTGTGGACTAGATGGGCCGAAGGGCCTGTTTCACTACTGCAGGGATTCTATGATTCTGTTAACTTCAGGGCATAATCCATAGTCATCGACTGCTCATGCCTTCCCACTCTTAGAGTTTGGCATCGGGCATGTACCGGTCCCTGTGCATCCTCTTGACAACTGTCTGGCTCACTTATGATACAGTTCATTCATTTCAATGCAGCACTTTGAAGCATAACTTTCACTGTAATGCTGCTGCTATGGGGCATTTTAGGCACAGGGTTAAGCACCCATCTCATGGCTTATATCAAGATACAGCTCAGGACCCTGCTCTTCGTCTCTTAGCACTCACTTTGTGCTTGCTTGGATGCTCACAGCCTCACTTTGCCTTTTTCCTCACTCAGCATGCAAAGGTTGTCAGTACCTCTACAGGGTTCCCTTACAAAACCTCAAACTTTACAAATGTGATCCCTTGCAGGGGTGTAATTTTAAAGATCCAACGTATGAATGTATCCTGTTCTTACAAATGGCTTTTTTTTATTGGTCCTACATTGTACAATTTGACTTATGAACATACAAAAGTCCGGAACCTGTCTGCAACCTGAGGAGTGTTTGTCTCTTGCTTTGACATTTAGCACAGACACAAAGCCAGGCCGTTTGTTGTAGTTGGCAGCAGTCATCAGTCGAAGGAGGTGAACATATTGCTGTGTGTCACTGTGTTATTTCAATCTCCCACCTGCACTGTGTGTATCTGCAGTGTATGCAACAAACACACTTCTTGTGTTTCAGCCAAATGGCCATGTCCCAAAGCCTAAACGATGTAGCTCTCAGTTAAATCAAAGGATGCAGCCTGCAGCCAAGAGGTAGAGAGCAGTAAGTCAAGGGCAGTCTCTGATGTCAGTACAGGGACTTTAACAGGCACTTGTTCGGTCATGATTAAGGATTCCAAATCATACCATCCTGGAGAGAGATAACAGGAACTGCAGATACTGGAGAGTCCGAGATAACAAAGTGTGGAGCTGGATGAACACGGCAGGCCAAGCAGCATCTCAGGAGCACAAAAGTTGATGTTTCGGGCCTAGACCCTACCGTCCTGGAGTTGGCTGCAAACAGAGCTGTTGGCCCTGTTTAACCAGCCCAGGGATTTTGCAGTAGGTCAGTCACAGAACTGCGCAGAGATCAGGCTGACTGTCTGTCCAATTCAGTTAGGGAGCTGGACCACAATCATCCTGTGGGTCAACTCAATAGGAGTCAAAAGCCAGACAAATGTCAAAATTTATTTTCAAAACAAGAGATGTCAGAAGCAAACTTAAACACTATGTCCAAGGAAGAATGCTTAAATACCACAAGCAACTTGGAGGGAAGGTTTTTCACTTATTATAAAACTGAAAATATTTAAAACATGAAAAGAGCATGAGACACTCTTGTCTGGGGGAATAATAGCAAGAATCATCCCCAAGTGAAGGGAAAAGGGCACATATATTCAAAACAGTAGGAAGGTCACAAGAAATAGCAAAAAAGATGAGAGTCTTCTATCTGATTCTTAAAAATAGCAAGATTATGTTAATACTTTAGAGATGATGAAATAAGTACTCCACAGAATTTACTACCAATAGTGAGAGTCATGTCAGTGTTGTGGACCACAAGAGGTCTTAGAGACAAATACAGTGTCAAGAGATAACACGTGTGTTACATCTGTAACAAAATCTGTCTCTTCTGAAGAATGTCAGGATGCCAGAGTTGGAGGGTTTGAGATGTAAGAGAGGTTGAATTGGCTGGGGCTAGTCTCCCCAGAGTGTCGGAGGATGAAGGTGACTCTATAGAGGTTTATAATATCAGGATAGGGGGAATAGCCAAGGCTATTGACCAAGGTCAGGGAGTCCAAAGCTAAAGTGTGTAGGTTTAAGGTGAGGGGGGAAAGATATCGAAGGGACTTAAGGAGAAACGTCTTCATACAGAGAGTGGTACATGTATGGAATGAGCTGCCAGAGGAGGTGGCGGAAGCAGGTACAATTAGAACATTTCAAAGGCATCTGGATGGGTACATTAATAAAAAGGGTTTAAGGGAATATGAGCCAAATGTTGGCAAGTGGGACGAGAGTAATTTAGAATATGTGGTCAGCATGGGCAATAGACAATAGACAATAGGTGCTGGAGTAGGCCATTCAGCCCTTCAAGCCAGCTCTACCATTCATTATGATCATGGCTGATTGCCCACAATCAGTATCCTGTTCCTGCCTTAACCCCGTAACCCTTGATTCCACTATCTTTAAGAGCTCTATCCTTCCCTTGCTTGAAAGTATCCAGAGAGTTGGCCTCCACTGCCTTCTGGGCAGAGCATTCCATATATCCACCACTCTCTGGGTGAAGAGGTTTTTCCTCAACTCTGTTCTAAATGGCCTACCCCTTATTTTTAAACTGTGTCCTCTGGTTCTGGACTCACCCATCAGCAGAAACATGCTTCCTGTCTCCAGAGTGTCCAATCCCTTAATAATCTTATACTCCTCAGTCAGATCCCCTCTCATCCTTCTAAACTCAAGTGTATACAAGCCCAGTCGCTTCAATCTTTCAACATATGATAGTCCCGCCATTCCGGGAATTGACCTCATGAACCTACGCTGCACTCCCTCAATAGCAAGAATGTCCTTCCTCAAATTTGGAGACCAAAACTGCACACAATACTCCAGGCGCGGTCTCACCAGGGGTCTGTACAGCTGCAGAAGGACCTCTTTGCTGCTATACTCAATTCCTCTTGTGATGAAGGCCAGCATACCATTAGCTTTCTTCACTGCCTGCTGTACCTGCATGCTTGCTTTCATCGACTGATGTACAAGAACACCTAGCTCTCGTTGTACTTCCCCTTTACCTAACTTGACTCCATTTTGATAGTAATCTGCCTTCCTGTTCTTGCCACCGAAGTGGATAACCACACATTTATCCACATTAAACCGCATCTACCATGCATCCATCCACTCACCTAGCCTGTCCAAGTCACCCTATATTCTCATAACATCCTCCTCACATTTCACACTGCCACACAGGTTGGACTGAAGGGTCTGTTTTTGTGCTGTACATCTCTATGACTCTTTGAGTCTGAGAAAAAAAACAGTCCCAGGATATCAGAAATGCTAACAGATATTGAGATAAAGACCTCTACACAATAGACCTGCTACATTCAATAGAAAAGATATCCATGTTTGAAGATAGACCTCCACTGAAGAAAATTCCAAGTCATTCTTATAAGAAACAGATAATCCATTGCAATTGCTCATCACTAAATGTATCTATGTCAGTGGACATCTTATACAAGTTAAGTTTGATATGAGGTGAATTTCATTGTCTTAAATGACCATTTACCTGGCTAATGAAGTTACAAAGCTGGAGTTATGCAGTGCAGGTCACACAACTGTAAAGGTAAGAGGGATATTACAAATCTCACAAGAAGATATACAACATTGGATATTCAAAAGGTTGCATGTCATCGAGAACTAGCAGCAATCACCCCTGAGTTACGATGTGTGTTTTGTCCCCAAAATCTTGCAGTTCGGCGATATAGTTCAACCACTTTGTAAGAAAACTACCATCGACTGATGTATGAAAACACAACTAATAGAAAACTTCAAAGGCCTTGAAAGGCTGATTTTTTATTCCTTCACTCAATGCATGATGGCATCACTGGCTAAGCAGCATTTATTGCCCATCCCACAGTTAAGAGTCAGTTACATTGCTCTGGGTCTGGAGTCATATGTAGGCCAGACCAGGTAAGAATGGCCGTAGCTTCCTTCCCTAAAGATCGTTAGTGAACCAGATGGATTTTTCCTGACAATTGTCAATCGATTCACAGTCACCAGACAATTTTTATTGAATTTCAATTCTGCCATCTGCCATGACGGGGTTCAAGCCCAGGTTATCTGAACGCTATCTGGATCTCTGGATTAACAGTCTAGGGACAATACCACTAGACCATTGCCTCCCCAGCTGGCTAATGGCTGAATCTTAACAAAAACACTGAACCTGCAGAAATCACTTACATTAGTGTCTGAAACTTGTTTCTGGTTCTCACAAAGCACAGAACTGTCAAGGAAAGTCATGCCACAGCCCCTTCTCATAGCAATCAGGTGACATAATCAGAAATATAAAGGTGCTGATAGTCATTTGACAGCTGCTGTCAAACCAGAAATGCATATGATAAGTGTGAGAGTGTGCTGAGAGGGTAGGAGGGATAGAATGCCAGGTAAGTCAAGTGCTAGGTGGATGCAGTACCAAGGTGGCACTTAAGTATGATGCAGACTGGGAACGGTGCCAGCTGTGGAGGCAGTAGGCAGTGCCATGCTGGGTCCCAGACAAGTAGAATGCAAGCTAGGGTGTCAGGTGCAGGATGCCAGATGTTTAGGGTGCCATGTAAACAGGACATCAGGTGAATAGGAGGGTAGGTGGCGAGGTGAGTGTGGCAATGTTTAAGGTAGGTTTAGTTGTATGAGAAGCCACATAGAGGTTTGAATTGGATCAGTAGAGAGGAAGATGGGATCAGTGTGGCAGGGAGTTGGGAGCACGTTGTCAGGAAGATTGGTCAGACTTGGGGTTAGCAGGAGTGGTGGTGTTGGTTATTTTTAGGTCTCCTGGTAAGGTCCACAGTCTTGGGGGTGAAAGTGGTGTGTGGGACGTGTAATTGGGGTGCATGAGGTAGGTGTGGGGTCACTTTAATAGTAACACAGGAGATTACATCAGGGATCGGATGGAGGAAACTGTGTTGTGGGGGGAGGAAGAAGCAAAAGAGGCTGGGACAGGAATAGTAGCTGATGCAATGGTTTTGTGGCCCAAGCATCTCTCTCAAAACTAGAATATCCTGCTTACTACTACTCCTGAGCTACTATCTCACTTAATTTCATAGGAACTCTCTGATGTCTACAATTTAGATGTAGACTTTCAGAAGGCATAAAAGAAATTACAGTTTCCTTTGGAGAGTCCTACAGTGGAGATTCCACAAGGTCCTACCTACTCTATGTTGCACTATGGAATAAGGTCTATCTGGCCAGTAGAAAATTGGAGTTATGTAGTAGTAATAAGTCTGCTGTTATCTAAGCAACCTCTTCTACTGAGACTTGTTCATGTTTAATCCTTCAGCACCAACTACTAGAAAGCCCTGAGATAATGGGAACTGCAGATGCTGGAGAATCCAAGACAACAAAATGTGAGGCTGGATGAACACGGCAGGCCAAGCAGCATCTCAGGAGCACAAAAGCTGACGTTTCGGGCCTAGACTCGGCCCAGAGCTCTGATGAAGGGTCTAGGCCCGAAACGTCAGCTTTTGTGCTCCTGAGATGCTGCTTGGCCTGCTGTGTTCATCCAGCCTCACATTTTGTTGTACTAGAAAGCCCTGTTGGCTAGTATAGGAAGAAGGATTAATGAAAGCAATGTACTAAAGGTATCCAGGCCTTATCATCAATATTCTAACAGCCTGACAGTGAAATAGGCCATGATCTGTGAGCTAAGATGTGCTGCATTCTGAAATGCCTCATTTTTTTGTCTGCTACTGGACACTTCTTCTGAAAGAAGCTTCCTGGATTATCTCAATAAATGCTGTGTGGAAAATTCAGTTGTGAGTCCCTAATTACCCAGTTATCAAATGCAATAGTTCAAGTGAGCAGTGCAGAGAAAATAGTCTTGGAATTGACTCTGACCGCTTGCTGTTTTGTTTAATTTTACTCCAAGCAATAAGGCAGTAGATGAATTCTCAGCACCCTCCACCCAGCAATTGTAATCTCAAAGAAGGTAGCTGTAATTGAGGGCTATCCAATATCAGGATGGATCATGTATGAGAGGCTTTAGCCAGGATTTCATGAGGCTGAACTGTCTTGTTTCAAGATCCCTGAACAGGTAGAAGATGATTATATTGTAAAAAGGCATGTAATGACCCATTCCTGCTCTTTTCCCTTACACATTTAACTAGGGATCAGACAGGGAAAAGTAGGCAGACCAGTGAAGAAGCTTGACTCAGGAGAATGGGAGTGAGATGCTTGATTCATATAATATTTGATTGTGCCAATTTTAGATTTAAAAATAGTTCTTAAGGGCCTGGGAAGGGATCAGGAGGAGGAAACTGTGTTGTTGGGGGGAGGAAGAAGCAAAAGAGGCTGGGACAGGAATAGTAGCTGGAGCAATGGTTTTGTGGCCCAAACATCTCTCTCAAAACTAGAATATCCTGCTTACTACTACACTGTGAATCTGTGGCCTCATATCAGAGATGAAACTTGGGTGTATTGGTATAAGAACATGCAATAAAAATTAAGGCCGCTGATTCAGAGTTATCACTGAAACCTGCCGAATCATGACAGCCCACCTCTGTAGCACAGAATGGCCTGCAGTAAATATGAAAAATGACTTATTCAGTTAGCTATTCAGTGTCCCTTGTTAATATATGGTAGGACATTCTTATGGACATGTAGACCCTATCCTCTGCCTCACAGTGAGCAATGCCATGGGAGATCTGCACATTCCTGATACCAAAATTGTTGCTTTTATTCAGAGAGGCCATCGCTCTCGGCAGTACAGACTTTGCAGAGGAGGATGTCGACAAGATTATTGAAGAGCTTGGAAAGGAGTTCAAGGGCAATGCCTACCATCTCATGCATAAGAACTGTAACCACTTCTCGGCAGGCCTGGCAGAGGTATGATAACTTGGGGCTTGGTGAATACACTCCAGTACGATAGTGTGAGAAAATATGAACAAACGCACAAAGCAGTGAATATTAATTTATTAATTATAAGATAAGACTAATGCCAAAATACCTTTGTAAGTTTGTGGAACAGGTTTAATTTATGTTGCACGACACCGAAATTAATGCATTGTCATCTGTTTTGCATAATAATTCAATGTGTGTTGTAGAATTCTACCAGGTCAGAGCTATTAATCTAAATATAATTAGAATTACGCTTTGTGGGAAGGAAATGAAATTAAGTTTCAACCTTAGCTGATGATTTCTCCGAGTATCAACCCTGCCTTGCACCCACCTCCTTAGTAACACTTCAAACCAGAAATGTCATGGATGGATTGAGTGGGTTGTCTGATGAGGAAAGTTTGGGAAGACAGGCTTGTTCCCAATGCAGGAAGACAAAGGGATGACTTGACTAAAGTAGACATGATCCTAAATGGTCTTGATGAGTTGGAAGTGGAGAGGATGTGTAAACCATCTGGGCAAATCGCACATGAGTCCACAAGTCAGGACTTTCACGGGGGTCCTTCACATCTGGATTCCAATGATCCAGACACTGGAAGTTTTGGCCCAGTGAGTTTTATAAAGAAACTATAATACACATAAAATTGTAGCAAAATGATACAGTTAGAGGTGGAGGGTGGGATTTGTGGAAAAAGAGTTACTTCATTCTAAGCTTTTAAGCGAACTCTGCTGGTTAGCTGGGATTAATAGGTACTTTACCCTAATATCACTGTTTGTGCTTGTTTACACATGCACTCTTAGAGGTTGTTGGTTTACTAAGTGACCAATCCTCTTGATCTCTAGAATTCCTAGTTTGGCCTTATCCTGTCTTACCCTCTTCAGCGCTATAACACTTCTCATTTACGTCTATACATTACAGACTACTGAATGCAGCCCTCTATTGCGGTGTCTAATTCTTGATCTCTTTTTTTCTTTCTGTCTCTGCTGCCATCTCTTCTGCTTTCAGAATAACATAATTACTTACATTATCTTCCTTGTTACATTCCATTGTTATATTAACTAAAAGAGATTAGTGCTGGTGGAGGGTTCAGATTGTTCACAAATCTCTTCACCTCTGTTCTAGAAGGGCTTCATTATTTGTTCAAACGATTTGGCAATATTTTAACTGAATAAATGGTGTACTTTACAATCTTAAATAATAATCTATCAGTTGTACTTTGTGGAATCAAGGAAGCTCAAGTCAAGTAACTTGTTATAACTGGGCCAGTTGTTCACTGAAAACTGTGTAAATTCCCCATTCTCTCAAATGACAAAAAATGTCAGCAATTAAATCAGATTTTCACAGGATGAACTGTTAATCACATTTATTTATGTTTAAATAACTCACAGAAACAAAGATACTTCACCAATTCAATATGATACAAAGAAACTGTTCAAAACCTAGATTTGAAAGAGTTAGTGATAATGGGAACTGCAGATGCTGGAGAATTCCAAGATAATAAAATGTGAGGCTGGATGAACACAGCAGGCCAAGCAGCATCTCAGGAGCACAAAAGCTGACGTTTCGGGCCTAGACCCTCTCTGATGAAGGGTCTAGGCCCGAAACGTCAGCTTTTGTGCTCCTGAGATGCTGCTTGGCCTGCTTTGAAAGAGTTAGTCTCAGCTTTAAAAAAAAATGCAATTTCCTGGTATATGTTTATTCCCAGCTATGCAATATTAACAGTGGATTTAACAAATATTCAATGAGTGCAAAATATTTACGAACTGGATTTGTTTGTGCTATTTATGAAGTGTTCACATAGAATAACAATTGAGAGAATTGTAGACATTAAGTTTTGCTTCATTTAAGGTCTTGCTGTATCACGTTATCTACATTGTTATTTCCATAAGGAATCTCTAAGGGATTGAAGGCGACACTAAATAAATAACTCCAAATCATGGTGCATGCTTACTTAACATTAGAAAGAAGAGCCAAACACTTTATAACAGATCCATACTGACAGATTAACCTGATTTATTTCTCGCTCCACAGATGATGCCAGAGCTGCTGAGTTTCTCCAGCATTTTCTCCACATATTTCAGATTTGCAGCATCAGCAGCATTTTGCTTTGACAAAAAAAAGAGGTAATTTTCTGAGTTTGCACTGTTGAAGGATGGTTTTCTCCATTTGCTGCATGTCTTAGAAAACCACAGGAATGTGTCCTCAGTTTCCAGCTTTGGGTGGTCATTCTTCATTTGAGAGCCCAGGTGGAGAGAAATCAGAGTAAAACATACAGTTCGAATAAAGAAAAAAACCACAATTGTTTTTTATTCTTTGATGTGATGTGTTTGTTAATGTCATTTATTGCCCAGTCTTAATTGCCCTTAAACTGAGTGGTGTAATTGGCCACATAGGTGTGCAGTTAAGTGTTGACTACATTGCTATGGGTCTGGAGTCACATGTAGGCCAGACCAGGTAAAGATAGTAGATTCCTTTCAACAATTGATGCTATTTTCTTGGTCAACACTAGGGATACTAGTTTTATGCTGCAGGTTTATACTTCAGTACAATACGTCTGTGAGAGGTGGCCATTTCAGAAGGCTGATGTCTTTCTGTAAGTTTTTAGTCCTAGTCCCCATGACAGTGAACCCCAATGTGTTAAGATTCCAAGTGGGCTATCCCCAAATGGCGATGCTTCAGGGTGAGGAAGGACGAATTGGCTCCCCTTCGTTATTCAACTCCCTTGCGCAGTTGGTCACAAGATCAATTTTAAAATAGAATCTCTTCCTTCACCGACACCCTTGCACAAGCCCCAAGAATTTATGTTTTAAAGGAGGTTATATAACCAGGCTTCCTTCTTTCAAAGAAAGATTGAGTTTGACTAAAAGATGAGAAAAGGCAATAAAATATGACATTTGTGCACATAGATTAGAAATAAAAGTCATTATAGGATCCCTACAGCAGGGAAATAGGCCATTCAGCCCATCAAGTCCATACCAACCCTCGGAAGAGTGTCAGAACAACCCACCATACCTTATCCCTGCGATTCGCATGTGTAATCCACCTAGCCTGCACATTCCTGGATACTATGGACAGTTGAGCATGGCCAATCCACCCAACGTTCAAGTCTTTGGACTGTGGGAGGAAACTAGAGGACCCAGCAGAAACCCACATAGACACAGGGAGAATGTGCAAACTCCACACAGACGGTTTCCTGAGGCTGGAGTTGAACCCAGGTCCCGAGTGCTGTGAGGCAGCAGCGCTGACCACTGAGCTACTGTGTGCCACCCTGAAATTTTTAAAAAGCAGTGATTCCACAAAGTAAAAATCAAAACAGGAGGAACATTTGACCCAGTTTTTGGCTTGTCCATCATGGATCGGTTGTGAAACAGCTCGGCTGCTGAGGTGGGTGGCACTGATTTTGAGAGTTGTGTAGTTGTTTGGAGATTCTTGCTTTTGCAGTATGCTATGCTGAAAGGGATCTGTGGAGTTACCTTCAACAGTGGCTTCACTGACCTATTATCAGCAGTCAGAGAAACTTTATTTCCTTTAGCCTGCACATGTAAGGGTGTGGAAATTGTCAGCTCATAATGAAATTTGGCACAATGGGATTTATACTCACACCCCAGCAAACCATCACAGCAGTAAAACAACACACCACTACACCAACAAACACGGCACCAAGACATCTGCAAAGCAGAACCAGGGCACCAGCCACCATGACACCAGTACCACAGGACACTAAAAACACACCAGGTCAATAGCACACCAGGTCAATGGTACACCAGGACAATAGCACACTAGGACACTAACACACCATGACACCAGTACACCAGGACAATAGTACACTAGGACACCAGTACACCAGGACGATAGTACACCAGGACACTAACACACCATGACACCAGTACACCAGGACAATAGTACACTAGAACACCAGTACACCAGGACGATAGTACACCAGGACAATAGTACACCAGGACACCTACACACCATGACACCAGTACACCAGGACAATAGTACACTAGGACACCAGTACACCAGGACACCTACACACCATGACACCAGTACACCAGGAGACTAGTACACCAGGACAATGGTACACCAGGACACTAACACACCAGGACATAAGCACATCAGAGCACCAGGACACCAGCACTTGTGGATACCAACACACTAGCACACCAGGACGCTAGCACACCAGGACACGAGCACAGCAGCACACGAGCACACAAGGATATTAGCACACCAGGACACTAGCATACCAGGACACTAGCACACCAGGATACGAGCACACCAAGATGCTACCACACCATGACAGTAGTACACCAACACACCAGTACACTAGCACACCAGTACACTATCACACTAGAGCACCAGCACACCGGGCCACTAGTACATTGGGTCACTAGCAAAACTGCACACCAGGAAAGTAGCACATAGGGCACAAGTACACCAGAACACCAGGACACTAGGACATTTGAATAACAGTACTTCATAGCGCCAGGACACTAGCATGCTACTGCACCAGAACATCAACAAGGTAGCATAATCCTTTCAAAAGACTTTCAAAAAATGCTGATCCTACAATCTAACAAAGCTGTCAGACAGGTACAGCTATCTGTAGCATCATTAGAAGATGCTTTGACCCACTTCACGATGACACCACTCTTAAACCCGTGCAAGTAAATGTACAGACATCGAATTACTATATGAAAGGAGGAATAACTCATTTTAACCTCATCAATTTGTCAATCGATTGAAAGTAAAACTTCCTTTTAATCTGTTTAAACAGAACCTCTGCTGAGCTGGTGAGAGATGAAACTCAAACAGGATGTCATAATGAGAACATCTGGCGACAATACCAAAAGCAATAGATGAGAGTAATAAAGTGGACATGGTTAATGTTAGAGGCTGTTGCAATGCACAAGAGGTAGGGGAATATGGTGAGACACATGGACTGGGAACGGGGAGAATGAAGGGGAATGGGTAGCCCTTTCAAAAGATGTTCAGAAGCATGTCTCTGTGAGAAGCCCTGAACCACAAGACGTCAAGAGGCTGATCAGGCACGACTGAAATTGCCCAGGTTCGGTAATGATGGGGGGGATGGTTGCAGGAAATGCCATGATGTGAGATGCAGCCAGCCAGAGTGGGAGTGCAGGGCTCGCTACCTCCACTCTTATCCCATACCAGTGAACATTGCCAGAAATGGAGGCGTGGTAAGGGGAGTGGTTGACATGGAATGGGTGGATAATTCCAGAATGGGAATCGAACTACCATTTTCAAAAGCTTTGGGAGTTGTCTTGATCCTGTAAAATCCAGGCTCTTCTGCTCAGGAGAAAGGGAGGTCTGGTTCTCAATGCCTTTATGTCTTCTACCTTTCTGCTTGAGCCATACAGAGCAAAAGGTACAAGGCTCAATGTTGTTACATAAAAGTCAATTATTTTCAGTTCACTAAAAACTACAGAATAAAGCCTGCATGCTCAGTGCCAACTGAAAGAATAGTTGTCCAAGATAGCATTGCCATACATTTCTTTGAGATAAAAAAAATCATGCACAGACATTAAAGCCTGATTCTGCAACGGTTATAAAATTGCAAAGTCAGGCTGGGGAACACTAGGTCATTAGCCATCCAAGGGGTGATAAAATAAATTAGATAAGTAATAATAGGGAAGATAATGAGGGACGCAAAAGCTTTTGTTATGGGTCTCTCGGAATGAGATTGGAAGCGAGTCCATAAATGATACTCATAACTTCTTATTAGCAAATCAGATTTCACTCTGCAGCCTCTTTGAGATGAAATTAACCACATGTAATTAGTATTTGGTGTCATTTAAATTGCAGTCATGCGCATAAAAGAGAGGAACTGGGTCTGCTGGGGCCGTCTGTAACCTCACTGAGTTTAACGTAAGTTATTGGAAAATACTTTTAATCATTAGGAGAGTGTTCCTGGTATATGTGGTAAAATGTTATAATTAGTTCCTATATATTGTATACATTGCATGTTAAAAGTTGCCTTTTTGTTTTCAAATTGACTTGAATTGATGGAAAGCTAATACCAGAGTTTCAGTAATTCCAATCATCCCATTAGAGTTGGGAATGTTCTGAGGAAGGGTCACCGGACCTGAAATGTTAAATCTGTTTTCTCCTCCACAGATGCTGCCAGACCTGCTGAGCTTTTCCAGCAACTTTGTTTCTGTTTCTGTTTTACAGCATCCACAGTTCTTTTGGTTTTTAACAATTCATCAGTTTCGCTCCAGAAGCATGTGATTCTTTCTTTCAACTTTTATTCATGGGATTTAGGCCTCAGTGGCCAGGCCAGTATTTATCGCTCATCCTTCACTGCCCTGGAGAAGGTGGTGATGAGCTGTTTCCTCGACTTGCTACAGTCTTTGGGGTATGGGAACAGACACAGCACTATTTGGAAGGGATTTATACCCAGCAACAGTGAGAGAACAAGAATATAGTTTCAAATCACATTGTTTGTGGCCTAGAGAGGAATTTTATGCATGGTCACAGTGGAACACTGACCCAGTTTCTCATGGGCACACCTAACCATTGAGATAATCTATACTTTACCTCATCAGTAATGTGTGTTGCTGACACGGGACAGCATTTGGGAATAGGGTCAATTTCCAAGCTCATGGTGAAACCATCAGGCTGTAAACACAGAGAGATGAAAGGTATAGAGCTGGATGAACGCAGCAGGCTAAGCAGCATCAGAGGAGCAGGAAAGCTGACATTCGGGACCTAGACCCTTCTTCAGAAACACAGATGGATGGCCTGTTAGAAATGAGTGAATGAGTGAACGAATAAATGAACGAATGGAAATTCCCGAGCCAGAAGATGGGATTTCTAGCCTGTACACAGGAAGGTTGGCCCGCCTTTATGAGAATTACAAAAGACATTTCTTGCCAGGATCAATGAAGTATTTCTCACATTAAAAGAAAAATTCTATTTTAAAGCACCAGTTTCTGTTTGCTGGTCACAGCTAGATTCAAGACCTTAGCTCAGAAATCAGAGCAAATGCTATTTTTTTGCTGTTGATTCAAAATGATGCTCAGTCAACCCAAATTGTAATTTTGCTGAACCCTGAATAGATTGCTCCCAGAGGCAGTAAAAACTGCCAGAGCTGGAGTCAGAGATAACACAGTGGTCCTCCAGCTCCACACTGTGTTATAGATTGCTCCCACACAAGATACCCCAGTTCACAGTTTGGGGAGAAGTAAATGGAAAGCAGAGGGGAGAGGAATGGGAATGCAACACTTCTTAAAACACAGGGATACGCATCCATTCAGCCCTGTCTAATTCATGATCCAGGACAATGAACTCGCCTCTGAAACCATCGGACAGGCTAGGGTCACACAATTTTGGTGTGTTTCCTTTGTTAATATTTCATAGTTGGCCCCTGACCAATGTTAAAACTGCATTTCTTTTAATAAATGGTGCAAACATACCAACGCCGCTTCTGCACCACAATCCAATATATATTTAATCAATTGTTGCTATACATCAGAGGGTGAGATAGTCAGCAATGAAGAACACAAATAGTTGCACTTGTGCTGAACTTTTCTGAAATACCTGGGGTATCTTGTGTGGGATCAATGTATGTTAGGGTTCAGTAAAATAACAACTATAGGTGTTAGCTATTGATTAGACAGACTGTTCTTTGTCCACAGCACAAAATAGCAATCAGCCTCATTTCTGAGATAAGGCTTTGAATCTTGCTGAGACCAGCAGGCTGAAACTGACATTTTAAAGGATGACATTCTCCAGTCATCATTTCAGCCATTGCTTCCCAAGGCAGAATGAGCTGAAATGCTGCCTCAGCTCCAGTCTCATTTCTTTTTATAATTATGCATCTCAATCTCAAACCATCACTTCCGGCCAGTTCCTGTTAAGTGCCTTCTTGACTGATTTATTTACTGTCTGTCGAATTGATGACTTGGTGCTGAACATTTTAGTGTGAAATCTTCCCTGCTGTAAAGGATGTACTTCTCAGATTGTACTGCTCCTGCAGTGAGGAGTATACATTGTACCTGACCAGTTACCCTCACCCACCATAAACAGCATCGATACCTGCCTTTACGTTCGGAAGAGATGTCTCTTCTCGATGCCAAGCTCAAAAAGTCGCATTTTCTGATCAAATGTGGAACATTAAGTCAAGGGTCTCCCTAGAGAATGGTTGGAGGCCAATTATTCATGGGCATCACTCATTAACAGCCTCCTTTTTATTTAATCTTATTATATGTGGTGTCCCATCTCACGCGAGAAACTAAATGCAGAAAACTCCCAACAGGAAAATCGGAGCGAGTATCTGGCACCTCCAGCTTGCCACTTGCTCCTTAGTACTCCATCTTGGATGCCAGTCACCTATCTTTTGGCACATTGTATGTCCACAGATATTGGCATATGACAGAAACCAGCCTCACCACATCCGCGTGGCACATCACTGACCCACATGCAGTATACTCTGCACTTCGAAGAAGAAGTGCCCTGGCATCTTTCATTGGAATGTGACTACAAGGACACTTTGCTTGCTCGTGGACTGGATACAGGTCCATCTCAAGGATCCTTGATACTCACTCACCCACTTCAATGCTTAGCAGAATTTCTGTCTCATGTTTTAGCACTTTGGAATTTGAATTCAACAATAAAAGATGCGGAATTAAAAGTCTGATGGTGACCATGAAACCATTATCAATTGTCGGAAAAACCCATCTGGTCCACTAATGTCCTTTAGGGAGGGAAAACATTATCCTTGCCTGGTCTTGACTACTTGAGAGTCCAGACCCATAGCAATGTGGTTGACTCTGAACTGCACCAGTTACAGAAGGGCAACAAATGCTGGCCTAGCTAGAGATGCCCACATCCCATTGAATGAATTTTAAAAAAACAACAAACTTTGGCCCTAAAGCCAGATCTAACAGGCTCACTGTAATTCTGTTCTGCCTTGCCTTTCAGCACAGACTGAAAGCCAGGCAGCTTGTCAATGTTGTCAGCAGTGATTAGACAAGGGGCTGGATGTTTCGCTGTGCTACATCATGGCCATCTCAAGCATACTCAATGTGCATCATCTAAATGGCCATGTCTCAAAATCCAAGGGAGTAATCCTCAGTTAAACTGAGGGAGTCAGGGGTTCCCAGCACGATAAGTAACGGTCAGACCCCTGTATAGAACCAGGGGCTTGGGCATGCTGATTTGACTGCTCAGGGTGGTCACCACTGAAGGTGGTCAGTTCCTCTACCATCTTCCTAGTGAGCTATAATCAGCTCTGTGGTCCAGGGCAAACAGTCCAAGGAGTCGTGGGAAAACAGTGAGATAACTGTACAAATATCCGGCAGGGTTTGGTCACACATCACTTGGGGCTGTCTGGCTAAAGTTGATCAAGAGGATCAGTTCTGGGAGAGCTCTTGACAGTCAAGGCCACGCTGGCTTCCTTGAGGGACAATGGATTACGAGATCTGATATGTTTGACTGATATTTCAGGGGCTGTTGTGGGGTGGGCCATGTAAATTCAGCAGATAAAGGTTTATAAAGACAGGTTCTGAGTGGAGATTGGGGGAAGTTTAAAGCCAATGGGACGGACAGCAAGAGCTATTGTGTGGGAAGCGATCGCTGTTTCCTCTCATTGTAACTAACAAGTGTGGAACGGAGATGAAGACAGCTGCGACCACACTTGGGCGCAAGTGTTTCATTCGATCAGGAAGGGGACTTCAATTTTAAACAATGAGAAGCCATTCAAAGGGGAATGGTATTCCACAGACACCCATAAGCCAAAGCTGGAACTCGCCTGTGAGGACGACATGCTGTGAGAAGCTGATTCATTAACCTCCTGTGGGCAGACCAAATCTTTGCCCCGAGCAGTCTTGACCATGGCATTCAACATTACAAATCCATCCCATGAATGGCTGTGATGCTTGAGGAACACTTTGTTGCCTTCAAAGACTGATACTCGTTGCCAAGGTAGCAAACAATAATTGCCCACAGCCTGCACATGGTGTAGAATCATAAAATCATAGCAGAGAGAGGCTATTCAGCCCGCTCAGCACCAGGAGCTGTTGATTTTACACCTTGGACCATCATCACACACAGTGTGAAGAATGGAGAGGCTGTCACAGTTGCAGCCATACAGACGTTCACTCAGGCAATGATGATGAAGAGTGAACATAAATTTGCGTTTGTGAGAATATATTTACAATGAAGTGCCACCTTTGCCACCTACTCACTATATCTTGATGGACTGCAGCTGAGGTGGACGGAGATCACACTACAGTGGGACACACTGTCCTTAGACATTAGGTCAGATGGTCCCCCAGTGGGTATTTTGTGTTGAGTGTGTCCTGCCCATAGGCTGGCGTGTTCTCCTCAGGTTGAATTTCCAAAGATTGGAGAGTGGGGGTTGGGGGGGGGGGGTGTGGGGGGTGGGGTGGTGGCAGGGAGGTGGAGATGGAAGCCACCTCTGCAGTGTCCTGACAGGAGAAGTCTTGGGTGGGGGAACCTGTACCCAGTTCCTCCTTCAGTAGGTCACTTACTGGCTGTCCTTTTGAATACCTGCTGTCTTGTGCCCGGGGCGCCTTGCTATATAGTGCTGAGCACCAATGGTTAAAGCAATGGACTGAAGGTCTGTGCAGATATCTAGCAGGCTCTTAGCCTGCTGGACCTGGATCTTCATGGCAGCTGCCATGAGGAAAGCCAGACACTTGCATGCCTGAGCTAGCAGGGTCCCAACTGTATTGTTGTAGTCCTGTAGCATTTGCCCAATGCCCCCTACCAACCTACCTGATATTCTGATGCCTGCCTGTGATGTAGGTGATAGCTGACACCATGGGCTCCTCTTCTGCCTCGGTCGGACAGGTATCTAGTCTCTGGCTGTGTTCTCACTGCCAGTAGCTGGGGTTATTTCTCCCTGAACCAGCTGCTGAGATGATGCACTAAAGTGCTCAGCCGCATGTGCTCCTGACTGTAATCTAGATAACTTAGCCACCAAGGTGTCGGTGTCTGAGCCAGTGGAGGGTACAGGAGGCAGCCTTGCCAGAGCATCAGTGGAGGCATCCATGTTCTTTTCCTCAGAGGTGGAGGAGGGCACGTCTTGTGGTGCTGCCCTCTTGATCATGGTGACTACAGCAATGCAACTGTAACCTGGAAGAAAACAAAAGAAAGAATGCATTCGGACCAAAGGGGTAGCTGTTCTGCAATGTTAAGAATTGGAGTAATGAGACAGTGGCACAACAATGGGCAGTGCTTCTTACCAAGAATGGAAGTTTCAGTATCTCCACAGCACTGGTCCTGGTCCTGACCAAAGAGGGTCAAGATCTCCCCCCCAACCACTTTGGGCTGAGGTGCTAAATAATGGGCACCTCACTACCAGCCCTGGCTCTTTCAGCCCTGTCACAGGCCTGGATGAGAGAAAGGGAGAGATTGATTGAGCTTCAAGTGGCTGGCACAGCTGTCATTGCTGGTGCAGGTGGGAGGTGCAAGCTGGTGAGGAGTGCCAAGTGAGTGAGTAGGCAGCACAGAGGGCAGTGCAGGGTTAGTAGAGTTGAAGGGGGCTGGCAGGAACGAGTGAGGGAAAATGTTGTATGCAAGGGTGAGAATGACAGAGCACGAGCCTCGGTGGGTGCAGGTACAGAGACAGAGTGAGGGTGGGGCGGCAGCGAGATGATGGTGGCACTTACCCTGGCAGGGTGGAGAAAGTCTGTTGACTTTCTCACCACTGGTGGGCATTCCTCCATATGGTTGAGGACCAACTGACTTGGATGCAACTTTGGAGCAAGCTGGCACAATCCGGTGCCATAGCCTGTTGTGGCAGTTCTTGAGGAAGAGAACATCCTTCACCAGCACCAGCTCCCCTACCACCTGCATCTTTATGTCTCTAGCTGTGAAGTGGACAGCCAATTTCCCCATATCTGCGATGCCTGGGGGAAGCTAATCAAAGTGTACATACTGGCTGATAATGCTAGACTGGGTGCACACGCCTGTTAGATATGACATGGGCACCATGCAACCTGGGCGGGCCATGAGCAATGAGGATATCTGCCTATGGAAAAAACGATGCCAGCACCTTTTGGGCTGAGCTGGACAACTTCAAGAGTCGATCCTACTTAAGGGTAAGTCTCTGGGGAGAAACCCACTTGAAGACAGTGATGCGTTGCTGATTTTGGTAAAGACTCAGCTCTGCAAACCCTTCCCTCTGCTTCGTCCATGGAATCAATTGAAACAGGAAATACATATTGATCGGGGCTGTCCCATCAGTTAAATGAGGTAATCTAACCCGAGCATAATCGCTGCAGACAGGAGCGTGCAGATATCTATTTTGTGCAGACATTTAGCTCACTGCTGGCCAAGCTCCAACAAAAGGCGAACAATGAGACCCTGGACAATGAGGCACAGCTACTGACCCAGTGCGGAATCACAAGGAGAAAAGCCAAAAGAGATGAAAGGTTGGATCCGAGAGTATGTGAAAGCTCAGAGGTGTGTAAGAAAACAGAAAAGAATGTTGCACGATAAGAAATGAATTGCAAAATGATAGCTGCCATTCAGCAGAGATTCAGTTAGGCAGAAAGCTGTCCTTCACTCTTCTCCATTTCCGTTCATTTGATCTATTTCCTGCTGTAAATTCACAGGAAAACAGAATTTTCTTCTCCTTTGTTTAGGATTTGAAGAGAATATGATTTTTTTACAGATCCCCAGAGTGCAATGTTAGTGTTAGTTATGTTGTAAGCTTGATTTTTTTCACAATGTTAGTACTTCACAGCTATCCACAGGAGTCAATTCAAAGTCTCCATTAATCTGGACTCTATAAATAGCCTTTTCACACATATCTCTGCAGCTTTCAGCTTTGATTTCTTCCTCCATTTAACTACTTGAGTTAAGTGTAACTCAGTCACGGTTCGAACCATTTCATCTCACTCTCTGTGTGCTCTCAGCAGACCTAGCCTGTCTAGCCCCAGGCACCCCTGCCCATGTGTTCCACACCAACAGGGACCAATGAGTGAGCAAGTTCCCTCCAGCCCATTTAGAAGACAAAATTGAACTGAGATGTAATGGGAGGGAGAAGAAGAGAAAAACGTACTAAGGGCACACAGGTGCCAAAGGTACCACCATCTGTAAATAACTTTGCACCTTTATAATATGTTTACTTGCACTCTTAAAAATAGTCTGCACTGATTCTTCTTTGCATGGTTAAGATGCATGCATACACAAAAGATGAGCAGCCTCTTCAGACATCCCATGAATGATAAACATTGCATTGCTCATCTCCCACAAGCTATGTACTGGCTCCTTAACTGCAGACAATCTCAGTCATTACGAGTCCTTGAACAAGACATGTTCAAGACTACTGCAATGTGAGACTAATGAGCAGATGTGGAGTATGTCAGAAAGATAGCCACAAGTTTGTCGAAGGTACTCCTCAGCCTTCATTTCCATTACAAGGAAGCCTCATTGAATTGAATCATTTAATGTTACGAGTATTCAATATAAAAATTCAATGCAAAGTGTGTGCCTTCACATTATGTTCACAGAATCCCTACAGTATGGAAACAGGCCCTTTGCCCCAATTAGCTACACTGACCCTCAGGGCATCCAGACCCATCCCCCTAATGTGCACATCCCTGAACACTGCTGGCAATTTAGCATGGCCAATCCACCTAGCCTGCATAAGGACCAATGACTGAACATTGTGGGACTGTGGAGGAAACCCACGCAGACATGGGCAGAATGTGCAAACTCCACACAAACAGTCACCCAAGGGTGGAATTGAACCCGGGTCGCTGGTGCTGTGAGGCAGTAGTGCTAGCTACTGAGTCACTGTGCCTCCCCAAATTATATAGTGCCATTCACATTAACTTAGAATAGATAAGAAAAGGTAATTTTACACACTTAAACCTTCCTTTCTACTGACACAGTCCCACTCCAGGCTTTCCAGCCCTCGCCATGCTTCTGCCAGAATCCCACTCCGGGCTTTCCAGCCCACACCATGCCATTGCCTGAGTCCCACTCTGGACTTTCCAGCCCTCACTGTGACATTGTGACATTGCCAGTGTCCCACTCTGGGCTGCCTCACTGGCCCCATGTGGTTTAGAGGCTTCCCAAGGATGACATTGTCATGTCCAAATAAGGATTCTTGAGATACGCAAACTCATACAACTGATCTTTGAACAGCCAAAGTGTGAATGCTACTTTGGGAATAAAATTCTGACAGTGGCCACCACTGACCACATGCTTTAGCCCCCCGAGAGAAAACACTTCCTTCTTTAACGCAGATCATGTTGTTGCATACTTATAGATCAGTGTGAGAATGTGACAGCTGGGAAGCATCGTCTTCCAGAGCCATCTACAGAATGTGTTTGGGAAATGGGAATTTCAGCTGCCACTTCAAAATACCTTGGTCTGATGTAAATTGCTTTGCTGACATAACACAGAGGGAATTTGTATATACAATGTGATACTCCTGATTGCTTTACTGTGCATTCGTGGACAATGAACATGCAATCAATGAAATAAAAATAGGAGACAGATGGGTGGCATTACAGAATCAGTGGAGGCATAATTACTGCAATTGCCCCTCCTGGGGCTTGCAATACCAAGAAGTTTATGCCGGCCTTGAATAAAAATATCCGGTAACTTTGCCAGCTTGCATTCAGTGTCAACCAATGTATGCAGTTGTTCCACAATTATTACTTTTCAATCCAACATGGTAAGGCTCTGACAGTGTGTTCTTCTGGGTAAGCTACAGGTTGTGCCTGGGCTGCAGAATGATTCAGCCCATATTTCATGGCCCCTTTCGTGTTCCTGTCCATGTGACCCGACTTTATCCTCAGAGCCCAGGGATTTGTGAATTCTGATGCTCTTGATGACTGTAGCCCTCTCTAGGCAGAGGTCAGAGTGACCATAATCAATGACAGACCTCCCTATCCTTTCTGGAACTTCAAGCCCCCTCATAGTATCTATGAGGTTCCACACTTCTATCCTTAATTATCTTCCTTCACTGTAATCATTCCCTCAGTAACCCAATGTAATGAACTCCATTCCCACTTGACCACTTTCCTCAAGATCATATATTCTTCTTTTATGGACCAGACCAAACCTGCCCCAATTATATTAAGAAGATAGCCTAGACCCTAACTTTTTTCTTATTTTAGAAGGCAAGTGTAAGGTGTTGTGTCCTAGATTCACGTTGATTGCTCAGACTACGAGGCTTGAAGCAAAACACTTTTTTTTACTCATTCACAGGATTGCTGGCTAGACCAGTATTTCATTGCCCCTCCTTCATTGTCCAGAGGAGAGTTAAGAGTCAATCACATTCCTATTGGTCTGGAGTCACATGTAAGCCAAAGAATGGATGGCAGTTTCCCTCCCTAAGGGATAGTGGTGAGCCAGATGGGTTTTTCCTAACAATTGTCACTGGATTCATGGTCATCATTAGAGTCTTAATTGCAAATTGTTATTGATTTCAAATTCCAACATCAGCTGTGGTGGGATTTGAACCCAGGTCCCCAGAACATTACCTATGTCTCTGGATTAACAGTCCAGCAACAATACCACTAGGCCCATCGTCTCCCCTATTCTTTACTCTCATACTACAGCTAAAATAGCAACAAAATAAGAAATAAAAATATATTAACTTGACTCTAACTCCATCAAAATCTTTAACAAGATAACACATATGTTAACAACCACTGATTAGATGTTCCAAGATAGTAATATCCCATCTTTGCAAAGGCAAATTCAGTAAAATAGATTGTCTCACATGCAAAAAGGAAAGAAGAGAGAGAGGGAGAGAGAGAGAACTCAAGTGTTTGCTGTAACAGGGAGAGACCTATTGAAGATTCCAAAGTGAAAGTTTGAAATCCTTGTCTGCGGGAAGCTTGACTCCATCCATTCTATTGTTCGGACTTTTTTAAAAAAAGCTCAAGGCCTCACAAGCTGCTTATTGGCCCTGTCAGCACCTCTGTCTCAGCCTCCATTCATAAAACAATGAGGACAACATATACCTCTTAAAGCCATATTATCGTAACACTTCCCCCTGACCAATGCTGACCATGACCATGTCCCCCAGTGGACTTGGTAGGACAGCCCCACTGCGCACGGCCAATCTGCTGTCTCCACAGTGTGACCTATATTAAATCCTCAGGCTGACTGCACTTGACCTTCAGGATTGTACATGGCCTGATCCTGAACTGCAAGGATATGGATCCCTGGTAAGACCAAGTGCTTGACTGACCAATGGTCTAGAATCAGAGGTATCTTCCAACTGACTGTAGTCTCTCTTTACCCTACTGAGGACTGACTTTCACGCATGGCCATTTGGTTGAAGCACATGAAGTGTGTTTGCAAGCATGACATTGATACGTCATCGTGCCATAAAGCAATATGACCGACCCTTCACTGTTCAGCATTTGTTGCCATGGCAAACCTGTCTGTCTCTCTGCGCTAAAAAAAGACAATGCAAAAAACAAAGCCTGTAACTGAGTACTAAAGACCCCAGGGTATGTGTGGTGTACAGAAGCTGACAGCCCCCAAGCCTACACAAAGTGAGTGAGCGTTAAAGCAACAAGCTAAGATGTATCCTGCACGGATGCATGCAATGCAAGTTTGTCCCTGTGCACAAGTGAACCTGGCAGGAGCATGCAAGTGGTAAGGGTCCCATTGCTCCACAGTATAGATCTGAACAGCAGCACTGAGAACAGGCAGGATGGTTTGGCAAAGCTGGAGGTTTACCAATATCGACTTGCGGGGATGAGGGGTCAAAGAAAATATTGACTGTGGAGGTTGCAGGGACATTGTGCTGAAGATAAGCATCGATGACATACAGCAACCAAGTACCCACTTCAACTTATTGCTCCATTTACTTTCTCAGGAAATGAAGAGAGTTGGAAGTCAGGTAAAACTGAGGCTCATTGAGGTATTAATGAGATGCAATGCAGAGAAATAAAGTAGCCACAGTTTTATAATGAGATTCTGAAGATGCTATTTAAAGGGGAGAATGGTAAATACTTCATCAACATTGGGATTCTGATTTTTAAATTCTCATCCTAATTTTCCAAGTTTTGCACTGTTACTCATACCATACTATGAAAAAATTCCCCTTTATCTGCATTTCTTTAGTGAAGTATACCCGTCAGCTGTTTCATGTCGTTACCTTTCTGACTGTTAATAGCTTAAGTCAACAAGGCTCCAATCTTTTAAGTGTAATAGGCTTCAAGTTTGCTTTCATTGCATTTTCTCCAGTTAAAATTTGAACCTCAACTGTAAAATAAAAATGTACATTTCAATACACATGAGCCATGGCCTAGATATTTGTAACAGTTGTCTCAAACTCTTCCCACTTTGCACAGTATTAACAAAAAAGCCTTGGATTTAATACAGTGAGCAGAAAGCTACGGCATAGTTCTGAATTGTAGAATGAATGCTTTATGAATTAACTTACAACTTTATTGTTGCCACTTTCTGTTGTTCCATAAGTTGTTCCATAGATCTAGCAGAAACAGGAACTGCAATCTAAATGGAAAATGGGAATGTAAATTTCAACTGGTCCTGGGTCCCTGTTGGAGCCCGGAGCTTGATGTCATATCTCTGGATTCTCAAAATCCGAACTTCAACAAATGTTACACCGAGAGTGAAGTTTCTGCTGTAGTTATAATTCTACTCCAATAATGCTGTTGTGTCTGTGCGAACCTACTACAGTTTAAAGTGGTGGAAATGGTTATTGGACTGGGTGAGTTCCTGAGCAAATTTAAAGCAAGCAATTGATGAAATGTAATGAAGCAGATATTGTTATGTTCTGAAAAAAAAATCCTAATGGCTGAAAACTGTGCTTTCAATCCCCCTATAAAGGGATGGAGCTGGGAATTGCATTTTTCTCTACAGTGTGAGGATGCTTTTTGTTTTGTAATGTCTTTTCTAGCTGTCAGATATTAGTTATGAATGCTAATCACTAACAAAGCTGAGCAGCTGCTTCAGAGGGTCTTAAAGAGCCAATCACCCAATGTGGACTGGAGTCACGTGTGGACCAAACAAGACTGGTTGCCAGTTTGTCTTCCCTCAAGCCTATTGGAGAGACAAATGCCATATTTGACTCATTCTCCTAACTTAGCATCTGGGGAGGGAAAATAGTTAACATTTTGAGTCCAGTGACCTTTCTTCAGAACATTGTCTGATCTGCTCAGTTTCTCCATCAATTTCTGTTTTAGTTTCAGATTTCAAGCATCCACAGTTCTATTATGGAGGGCCTGGTTTAGGATGGGAGGGAGAAGGGAAATTACCCCCCTTTCCGCCCATCCCCACCTTCACACCTTCCCACAATAATTCCACTGGCACTAGGCAGAGGTCACTGAAGTGATCAATGCTAGCGGCTTAACTTCAGGAATGAGGCTGTAATATTGCAAAAAGATCAACAACTTCAGCAGGTTGTCAGTATGAACATAGAAACTGTTTCGCATACCAAAAAGGAGGAGTAGGCCATTCAGCCATCCGATCCTGCTCCACCATTCAATATGATCATGGTTTATCATCCAACTCATTACCCTGTTCCCACTTCTCCCCAGACATTTTGATTGCTTTAGCCCTAAGAACTATATCTAATTCCTTGATCAAAACATTCAATGTTTTTGCCTCAACCGCTTTCCCTGGCAGAGAATTCCAAAGGAATTTCTCTTTGGCTCAGCCCTAAAAAGTCCACTGTGTATCCATAGACTGTCAGCCTGGTTCTGGGAACCCAGTCATCAGGAACCTGCTTCCTGCATTCGTTCTGTCTAGTCCTGTTGGAATTATATACAGTTTTATGAGAATCCCCCCTCATTTTTCTAGATTCAGTGAACATAGTCCAAACCAACCCAATCTCTCTTCATAAGTCAGTCCTGACATCCCAGAAATCAATCTGGTGAAACTTTGTTTCACTCTGCCCATTGCCTGAACTTCCTTCCTCAGATACAGAGACCAAAGTGCATACAGTACTCAATGGTGAACAGGGCCATCCAGGTCGCATTGCACCTCCCCCTTTCCCAATCTATCACCAGCCAGATTATAATCAGTCTTCCTGTTTTTGCTACCATTGTGGATAACCACGCATGTATCCACATTATACCTCAAATACTATGCATTTACCTCACTGAATTTGTCAGAATAGGATTACAGTACAACTCTCTTACACTGTGCTCCCAACATCACCAATTACATTCTCATTCATAGTACACCTTCCGCCACTTGCCCCCAACTCTTCTACAAACTCTGTACAAAACTACACTGGCAAAACTAGAGGTGGCATTGTGGAGGGTTTCTGCAGGGTTTTTATACACTTTTTTCCTTTATATTTCTACTTCTCACTCTGCATATGAACTGTTGCAGCTTTTGTCAGCTTTTAGCTTCTGCACTCCCTTCACACCTAGAGCCAACCCTCATTCCTCTTGTTTATTTCAGATACTGTATATGTGTATATATCTCTCCACCATGGGAAAAAGAAGAAAATAAGGCTTCCGCACTGTCATTAACTGTCACAAGCACCGGCTGATATACTCATATTTTAGTGGAGCGATTAGGGGAATGATATATCACTGGTATCCATAAATAGGAACTGTGATACAGGATCGGAATAAACCCCTGTACACTTCACTGGATGACCACATAGGAGTGAATCTGATGCTTTAGATATCAGATTCATGGCTTGACCCACCTGCTGAGATCGTTGAACATTTGCCTCAGTGCTGAGGAAGGATCACCAGACCCGAAATGTTAACTCTGATTTTGTTTTTCTTCAGAGATGCTGCCAAACCTGCAGAGTTTTTCCAGCAACTTCTGTCTTTGTTCTTGATTTACAGCAGTTTGTTCAGTTTTTATTAAGCTCAATAGTTTGTTCTCCAGCCTGCAAAGGGGGATGGCAGTGATGTTGTCAGACCTGTAACCTCAAAATTCAGGGTAAAGTTCTTTCTAAAAATCCCACCATGACAAGTTATTCAATTTAAATTCAATTGATACATCTGGAAATAAAGCTAGTCTCAATAATAGTGACCATGACTATTATCATTGTTGTAAAAAACCCATCTGGTTCATTAATGCCCTTCAGGGAAGGAACTCTACCATCCTTACCTGATCTGGCCTACATGTGACTCTAATAGTTGATTCTTAATTGGCTTCTGCAGAAGCTCAACAAACCACTCAATGCAAAGGCAATTTGGGATGCAAAACAAAGGCAAGCCTTTCTATTGATGCCCACATGGTATGACACAAATAAGAAATTCTTTCCAGCACTTGTTCACCATTCTCCGGGGAGAAAGGTAGTGTGAACATATACAAAAGAACCCTTGCATTTGATAGTATGTTGTTGGCTTTCTTTCAGTGACAGAATCCCTGTGCAATGCCTGTACACGTGAAAAACCACTCAATGTCAACAAGAGTAGAGTAAAGAATCAGAATCCAGTAACTGAGGAAAACATTCATACATTAGGCCTGTGATATACTTAATGTCTTGGCACTGGTAAGATACTGACACTGGATTTCTATAAGTTCTCAGTGTTTCACAGTTTCCACCTGAGCATAAAGGAACTAGATTAGGTTTAGATGTACTGTCACACAATACAGTGAAAAGTAGTTTTTCACGTGTTACATGCAAAGTGTCACCATGCTCTGGCGTCATCTTGAAACACTGAATATAATGCAAGACTTCACTGCAATAGAGTTTATCTTCGTGTTCCTCCTCTGTTGCCCCTGCAGTGGCTGCTTGATATTGGCCGGAGTCACTGAAACGGGTTCCGGGGTCTCGGAAATAGAGAGTCTCGGTTACCGGCCTCCGCTGCCGCTAACACACGCTGCTTCTTTTTGAAACCTCTGGGAATTGTCACTCTGGAATAGCTCCCAATGAGAAGTGGTCTGAAACCATCCAGATCGAATCCACGTAATTGCTAACTAAGAGGAATTTATTTTAGAAAGGCGTTTGTGTGCGTTTATTGTTGGTGTATGTTTGCCAGCTGGTCCAGATGCAGAATAGCGTTCATCCAGGTGCAGTATGCCCGGGGCGCGGGGCAGTTGGTTTATTATCTGCACCCTGAAGCTGAGCTTTTGTTGTTTTCCAGATTCTGTGTGGGAAGGAGATCCCTCGCTGGGTGAACCGGTTGGCGTACTTCAGTTCGTGCATCCCGTTCCTGCAGAGCTGCCTCCCCAAAGAGTGGCTCACGCCTGCGGCTCTGCAGAGCCACATCAGCAGCCAGGGTCTAAACAAGGACGATCACAGCGACTCAGGAAACGAGGCAGCGTCCCCTTCCACCTCGGCCTCGGCAGCGACCGCTTCAGGAACGACCAGGACCTGCAGGCACACCCGTGTCTAACCCGGGCCCCTGAACTGCGGTTTCTCTGACGCTTTTTCCCTCATTTCCCCCCACCCCTTCTCAATTTTTCATATCCGTCTGTTTTTTGTAGACGTCCCGTCGGAGACTGTGAAGCACAGGGTGGAGAGACGTCGCAAGTGCGAGGGACAACTAAGTGACCCTAGAGGACATTGACAGTAGGGCATTAGGCGAACCAAACGCCACGTCCCAGACGCTAGTCCAGAAATTTTCAACAATTTTAATGGCGCACGTTTCACCTTGACAGCCAACATTTTTCTTCACCTGAAATCTCCATCAATCAAACTTCTGTCAATTGCAGCGTTTGATCAAGAAGAATATCTAGCAGCGTTGAGAAGGCTTGGAGAGTGAAACAATCTGATGCGAAGGATTCATATCACGTAGGCTTTTGCCCCTTTTTGTTCAATGATGGTACAGTATTCCTTTAATCAGATTTCGGACCTCAGTCCAATGAACTCTGTATAGGGAGTAGGGAGTACTCCACTGGAATACTTACATGGGTACCTACTGACCAGGGAAGTGCACTGACAAACAGAAACAGGTACTGTATCTGTCACACAGATAGGGGGTACTGTTACACATACCCACACACTAAACTAACACACAGATAAAGGCACTAACACCCTTACACTGTATGGACATGAAGACAACCAGAGGTGCCATATTGCACACAGTCATAGAAGGTCATTGCACTGGCATGTGGATGGAAGGTAATGACACAGACAGGGAAACGTTGCTGACACTCAGAGTTACTGCTGTGAGCATATAGACAAGGGAACTATGGGCTGATGTACTAACATATAGTCAGGGAGCACAGACAGGAGAACTGTACTGACAGACAGATGTACTTTACTGACACTGAGGGATACGGGACTGATACAAACATGTATACTGCATTGACACAGGGGATCTGCACTTATTCACAGACAGGAATAGTGTACTGACACAGACAGGGAACTCTACTGAATCACAGTCAGAGGTATTTAGCTGTATTGGTGCATGGACAGAGGTACTGTACCGACCCACAGGGAGGGCAAATGGACTGACTCACAGACAGAAGAACTGTACTATCACAACGTCAGGGGTATTATACTGACACATCAACAATCAGAGATGCTATACTGGCATGCAGACAGTAGGAAGCCATTGAACTGTCACAGACAAGGTTACTCTGCTGACACACATATAGGGTTACTGTACTGGCATACAGTAGGCTATGGATACACAGACAGGCATTCTATACTGACACAAACATGGATACTGTACTGACACAGTAAGGATGCTGTGCTGACACTTAGATGTAGGAGGCACTATCCAGACTCATAGGGAGGGTTCGTACTGGCATATAACCAATCAGACATGGTGAATGATACACAGTCAGCCAGGATAGCAGACTGATAAACATTCAGTAGGAAGCACTTTACCAGGATATGGATAGTACATGGGAATCTGACATGCAGCAAGGTTACAATGCAGCCATAAGGACAGTATGAGTGGCAGTATTGAAACAATACTTATTTTGTTTTACAATTTAGGAAAAAATGTGTTGAATAAAAATCTGATGGTGACCAACGTGTGCAATTGTCAATAGGACTGATGATTCTAATGATCTTCTGATTAATCTATTCCACAACATTTCAATAACATTGAATAGAGCAAGTAATTTGCCACATCGCATCTCTAAACTCTACCCTTGTCTTAACATTTGCTTGAAGTACAGCAATTTTGCATTACATGTTTAATAAACCAAGAAAACGGTGGTTCCTTCAGAGTAATAAATTCTACTATGAATCACTTAACCTGATGATGGATAAATATGTCAACTACTTAAACTTTGCAGCTGCTGCACCCACATTGTCACTTCTGCAATGAACATAAGTTTCAGTGCAATTGTACCTCGGTGAAAATAGGTTTAAGTGCCAGATGTGGAATAAACTGGTGTGTTGTATATTCAATCTGTCTCAGAGCAATGCAGAGGTGGCAATAGCTTCTAAGTGTGCAATATGTTTATTCAAAAGAGTTTTAAAAGATCACTGTAATCATAAAAATGTGTAGATAAAATCTCTGGTCATATGATGCGACCAGAACTGAGATCTCGAGTCTGTGACCCTGCTGAAGTGTTCCAGAGTCTGTCCACAAAGTCTTTGTGTTAACATTGAATGAAGATCCTATGGCTATAGGCCTAGTTTGTTACCAGACATTGATTGACACAGCGTATCCACCATCAACAAGGCACAAACCAGGAGTGTGCTGGAATACTTTGCATTTCCATGGATGAGTACATCTCCAACATCTCTTGAGAAGCTCTACACCATCATGGCAATGGAGCCCAGCTGATTGGCATCCCTTTATGCTTTCAGCATGGCTACTCTGAAGCACAGTGGCAGAGTGTGTACCCAATGTTGCTGGGTCAAAGTCCTGAAACTCCCTTCTGAGCAGTACGGGAGGCGTACTTACAACACATGCATCACGAGAAGGCAGTTCATCACCATCTTCTCAATGAAAAGCCATTAGATGCTGGCCCAACTAATGACTGTAATATACTGTAAAATATTTTGGTTAAGTAATATAGGACACTATCGATGGTTGATATTATTGATGGCCTCTCTGTTTGTAAACATGGGGATACTGACGACCATTTGAGCTTAGAACTCAGGAATGAAGAAACCAGCTCACTTCCAGTTTAGCAGCCCAGCTCCCCATTTCCAGGGATAAAATAAATCATTCACATGTGCAAGCCAAAATAAGATGCAGATACAACATGCCATATGAGATTCTTTTAACATGTCAGACTTAATTTAAGAGTATGGTTGCCCCAAAGATGGAATCATTTCTGTTACTTACCATAATAATACTGATTTGGTTTTATAATCAAAAGCAGGTCATTATCTGTGAGACACACAATGATTATGTCACAATATTTAGTAATGGCGGGCACCATTGCACATCAGTGACTTGGAGTCATATTTTTAACTTGCTACTTGCTCATAGAACTGCCAGGGCAGATTGGACTGATGACTATCACAGAAACCACCATTTAATACTGTTTCTGTCACTTGAAAACTGAATATCGAGTGATTTCCAAAATGTAGTCATGGACTGCCCAGTGTTGTACAGGTTGCCAGTTGGAAAAGTGCCTCCAGAGAGATATTTCCCCGGCTTGATTTGACTATTTTGTAGCCTTTTGACTGGAAAATTTGGCAACACAAAAAGCAAAAGTGAAAATGGTGGCCTATTAGGCAGAACATGAAATAAAACCTAATAAATATTTGTAAATGAATAATCAACAAAGCTTCAGGCTATAAGGATTCACCATTGTGAATTATGATGTTTTCACAGGTTTGAGCCAGATTTCTCAGAAGTAATCACTCTGAGATATCCCATACATTTCCAAGTAAGTGAAAGAGATAGTGGGGTTTGCCTATTACTGCATTTTATCTTGGGACACAGCTAGATGGGTTTATAACACTGTGGTGCCAGAGGCTGGCATTTACAACCCCTCTAGCTCTCTGCACCAATGCAATTACATGCCAATATTCAACAGGATTTTTGTTAAAGCTGCCAGAGTTGGTGGGAGATTGAGGTTTAGTGGCAACTACATTGTGAAACTGGTGCTTATTTTTGTCACAAATCGACAATCTTACTGTCACTGTCAAGATGTTAGCTTGGTGAGACATCAGCTCCACATTGGCACAAAGAATGTGTTACATGAATAGTTTTGCATTCACTGTTTTCCAGCAGAATGAAATACATCTGGCCATGCATTTTGAATCACAGGACACAGGGAATGAGAAAGAAATCCTTCCAAAACTCCTGGCCATTTTCTTATTAAAAATCACTGATGTGACTCACATCCATACAATGAGCAAATCCACTGTCTGCTAAATTTCTTGTGCTCCAATCAATCATGTGAAGTGTGCATGCCTCAGCAGGAGAATGACTAGTGTGCATTTCAGCTCTGAACCATCTACTAGCACAGCCATTAGATGCTAGTTCTCTATCCAACTGTAAATGTGAACCCTTCCTGCTCTGTTGTCTGTGTAATGAAGGACAGCAGTGGGCTAAAACAGGAACAACAGACATGGATCAAAAGCTGAACCAAATCATTTTTCAAACTTTAGCCACTAAAACAAAGCTCACACTTACCTTCCTGTGTATAAATTGCCAACAATTTTGAAAGCGTCACCTTTGGCTTTAGCCACAGAAACACATGCTCCTCCATTTTGATTCACACTATAAAAATAATATTTAAGCATTGATTGAGAGTTTGATGGTGAAAGCCATTTATTATTACACAGGCAAACGTGACCTATATAGAGTCACAGAGGCTACAACATGGAAAAAGGCCCTTCTGCACCAGTTAAAAACAAGCAGCTAAACCCATGCCATTGGGTTTTCTGCATTTGGCTAGTCTTCAATTTTGGTGACATCAAAAGCCTTTCACAAGGTGATTTTCTACCTTTAGACTTTGGACATTTGTGATCTACATTATCCCACATACAATGAAGTCTAAAAGAAAATGAATCTTTAAAACTGAGGAATAAAAATTGATTTTGTCACTCCTTATGGAATGGATGCGTACATCAAATACAATGCCTGCAAAGCAGCACTGAGTGTAAGACTCAGTCTGTAAATGAACACTAGAAGAAGTATTGGAAATAGTTGTACCAAAAAGCAAAGGGGTGATTAAGAGATTTGTTGTGACTTGGAATTGTGCTACTGATTCAGCAATAACTTTCAAAAGGCAATTGAGTAAATAGTTGGGAAAGAAAATAAAAGTTGAAGAAAGCTGGGGGCAAGAGAAAATCATACAACTAATTGGTCAGCTTGTTCAATGAGATGACATTGGTCTTGATGGGCTGAATGATTGCCTTCAAGATTTGGATTCATTTGCCAAATTTTGATACTGTTCCCTTTTCAAGTATAGAATACAGCAATGTAAGCTGCTTCAAAAACTTTTGCAAATTGTCATCGTACAAACAACTACAAAACAATTTTTGTTGCTGTATTCAAAATCCCAGTGCTAGGAAATCATCCTGCTGTAGATTGTGTTCTGGCATAGTATCTCTAATGCCAAGCTGTTGTTGAGCAGATAGGTTGTGTTTCCAATTTTGAAGATAAAATACATCAAGGTTTTCTTTAAATTTTGTAGCAAATTTTGGAAATGCTTTATTGCACTGACTGAGATAATACTACCTTACCACAGAGAGGTGGAAAAAGACGTCTGTTTGCAACAAAGTTCAAAGCTATTGGTTGGTTTTATTCAGCTCGATGAATTGCAAGACGTTGGATGGGACTTACCTGATCAAAAGACAGAGTAGCTTCGAAAAGAGAATAAACCTGGCTGAGCATTAGCACAGTGTGAGAATTTTAGCTTGTATTTCAAATTTGCTATTGATTTAGCCAGTGATCTGCTTTATTGTCAGAAAACAAGAGAGACTTGCATTTATATAATCTTCCACAGCCTCAAGATACACCAAAAGCTATTCGACAGCTGTACTGTTGAAGCACAATGACTATTGTCATGTGAAAAGTTGAAGTTTGCTGACAGCACAATTGGTGTACACACAGCAAAACGATAATGGACATGTTAAGATGAAATATAAATACTGGCATGGGATGTTTTGCATCTACCTAACAGTCTCATCCAAGAGACAACACCTCCTCGATATTGCATTGGAATGTTCAGCTAGATATTGCAGGTGTTTTGAACACTGCAGTGTCCTCATTTGGAGACAAAAGTATTTCTGTTGAGCCACAATGGGATTGCAATCAAGCCTTCCACAATGAAAGAATTTTTAATCAGTGCATATTAAATTGCAACTATTGCAATCCAATTCTGACATAATGATTTGATTATAGCTAAGAGTTCATCATACCCAGAATCTGCTACAATGAATGCCCATGATACTCATATCAATTTTGTCAATTGTTGTAAACAGATCAGTAACTGGCTGGATGCACTGTGTTGTGTTTTTCTTCTCATTGCCTTTAAGTAATGGATAAATGTCAAAGCACAGCAAAAGCAAAATACTGCAGATGCTGGAATCCTGAAATAAGAACAGAAAATCTCCTGTGCAGGATCTGTGGAAAGGGTCCATGAGACCATAAGACCAAAAGACATAGGAGTGGAAGTAAGGCCATTTGGCCCATCACGTTCACTCCGACATTTAAATCATGGCTCATGGGCATTTCAACTCCACTTCCTGCACTCTCCCTGTAGCCCTTGATTCCTTGTGAGATCAAGAATTTGTCGAACTCTGCCTTGAAGGCATCTAATGTCCGGGCCTCCACTGCACTCTGCGGCAATGAATTCTACAAGCCCACCACTCTCTGGCTGAAGAACTGTCTCCTCATTTCTGTTTTAAATTTACCCCCTGTAATTCTAAGGCTGTGCCCACGGGTCCTAGTCTCCCCGCCTAACGGAAACAACTTCCCAGTGTCCACCCCTTCTAAGCCATACATTATCTTGTAAGTTTCTATTAGATCTCCTCTCAACCTTCTAAACTCTAATGAATACAATCCCAGGATCCTTAGCCGTTCATCATATGTTAAACCTACCATTCCAGGGATCATCCGTGTGAATCTCCACTGGACACGCTCCAGCGCCAGTATGTCCTTCCTGAGTTGTGGGGCCCAAAATTGGACACAGTATTCTAAATGGGGCCTAACTAGAGCTTTATAAAGTCTCAGAAGCACATCGCTGCTTTTATATTCCAACCCTCTTGAGATAAACGGCAACATTACATTCGCTTTCTTAATTACGGATTCTATCTACAAGTTAACTTTTAGAGAATCCTGGACCAACCCTTTGTACTTCTGCTTTACGAATTTTCTCACCGTTTAGAAAATAGTGCATGCCTGCATTCCTTTTTCCAAAGTGCAAAACCTCGCATTTGTTCACGTTGAATTTCATGAGCCATTTCCTGGACCGCTCTCCTAAACTGTCTAAATCTTTCTAAAGCTTCCCCACCTGCTCAGCACTACCTGCCTGGCCACCAATCTTCGTATCATCGGCATACTTCGCCAGAATGCCCCCAGTCCCTTCATCCAGATCATTAATAAATAAGGTGAACAGCTGCGGCACCAACACTGAACCCTGCAGGACACCACTCGTCACCGGTTGCCATTCCGAAAAAGAGCCTTTTATCCCAATTAGAGGTCAGAGTTAATAGGCATGATTTTGTCAACACTGCAGATTGTGAGGAACTTCTCTCCAACCTACCCCATCATTTCTCTTCTTACCACACAACGATTCAGATCCATGAGGTGCCTTTGCAACTCAGCACCAATAAAGGTGCTTAAATACACCATTAATATTTACCTTAAGGGCTATTATCTGCCACTTGCTGATTCCCTACCTTCCCTTGGGTAAGAAATGCTGCTAGTTTCCTACTGGGAGAGAGGCATAACCGCGCGTGTGTGTGTACATGTGCATAAATGTTTGTGTGTCTGTCCATGTGTATACTTATATGTATCAGTGTGTGCATGTATCTGTCTGTGTGCACATATATGTGTCCCTGTGTGTGCAAATGCGTGTGTGCGCACCTGTGTGTATGTGCATGCATATGTGAATGTACGTGTGTGTGTTTCTGTGTGTCTGTGTGTGTGCTTCTCTGTGTCTATATGTGTGCATATATGTGTATGTGTTGGTGTGTGTGTGTGAGCATACTTGTGCATATGCATGTGTGTCTTGTATGTCTGTGTGTCTGTGTGCGTGTGTGTATGTGTGCATGTGTGTCTGTGTGTGAGTGTATGAGTGTGTATGTGTAGGTGTGTGCGTATATGTGTGTGCATGTGTGTATATATGTGTGTGCGTGTTTGTGTGTGTGTGCATATGTGTGTGTATCTGTGTGTGTATCTGTGTGTGTGTGTGTGCGTATGTGTGTGTATCTGTTTGTGTGCGTATGCGTGAGTGTGTGTGTGTGTGCGTTTGTGTATCTGTGTGTGTGTATATGTGTGAGTGTGTGTATATGTGTGTGTGGCAAGTGTGTCCATGTGTGTCCATGTGTGTGTGTGTGTGTGTGTGTGTGTGTGTGTGTGTGTATGTGTGTGTGTGCCTGTGTGTGTGTGTGTGTGTGTGTGTGTGTGTGTGTGTGTGTGTGTATGTGTATCTGTGTGTGTGTATATGTGTGTGCATGCATGCGTGCATGTGTGTGTGTGTGTGTGTTGGGGATTGGGCACATCCACCAATTGCCCCATTCTGACAGCAATAGGAAACACAGCAAAGCCTCTAAAAGCCAACACCCTGGCCGGACTCACTGCAAGTCCCAACTCATGAGCAGAATATAAAAAGTGCTTATCTTCAGAACATTGGATTCCTTCAGGGGTCAGCCTCCAGAAGCACTCTTTAAGGCTTCGTAGCTGAGACTAAGTCTGGGTCACATGACACATTGCATCATTTCCCCCCCATCATTGAGATGGAAGTGAATTCACACCCTGGCTGACATGCAACAAACCCAAGTTATTGTTAACTTAGGCAGCTGTGTCTGGTGACCTGGGATGTCCGTTTTGAGATTTCCAGAGAACCTCAATCTAGAGAACCCTCGTGTGTTCGCTCCTAATGAGCCAATTGGCTGGCAATATAGTGGGTTTTTTCAGCTGGCAGGGATGGTCCTGTTCATCAGCACCTAACAATCTCTTGCCCACATTTTCAAAAAAGGGAAAATTCATCCCAACAATCCAATAATTCAGGTCAATGATGTTTCATCAGAACCGAAGCGCCAAGTTTTTGCTGTGATTGTAATGAGGTTAGTCAGGTGGAACTCATAGAACATGAGTTCCCTGACTGGGGCTGTTAATCTGGTCCAGCCAGGGAGTCCTGATTGAAAGACATAAACAGGAGTGTCAGAGCTTCTGTTCTTTCTTTGAGCTGACTCAGAGGGAGCTGGATCAGTGCCAAGGATTCTCCTCGTGTAAATAAAGGGTGACTTGGTGGCAGAATATCAGCCTTTCTGGAGTTATTTCAGTTTTAATCAAGGAGAAGGTTAACACAAAAATATATATAGAATCATAGAATCCGCACAGTGTGGGAACAGACCCTTCGGCCCAACAAGTCCACACTGGTCCTCAGAGCATCCCACCCAGACCCATCCCCCTATAACACACCCAATCTACACATCCCTGAACACTACAGACAATTTAGCATGGCCAATCCACCGAGCCTGCATATCTTTGGACTGTAGAAGGAAACTAGAGCGCCCAAAGGAAACCTACACAGACACAGGGAGAAGGTCCAAACTTATACAAACAGTTGCCCGAGGATGGAATCGAACCTGGGTCACTGGTGCTGTGGTTAGACTCAAAAATGTCTACAAATTACATCTGTTAAGGATTTGAGAAATCGGTAGTGGTATTACACAGGTGGAGAATTTGTAGACATTTCTCAGTTGGTACCTTCGTCAAAACAAGCTGAGACTAAGTCTGGGTCACAAGACACATTGCATCATTTCCCCTCCATCATTACGATGGAAGTGAAGCCACGCCCTGCCTGACATGCTACAAACCCAACTTATTGTTAATAACATGATAGTTTGTACATAAATAGATAAACGATTTCCTGGGGGAGACTGATTCACTGTCTCCTCATTGTGATGATGAACTGATGCAGTCAGGACCTCAAGCCCATCCAGCGGCCATCTGCTTTCGGCTTTGCGATTTTGCTTCTGTATTTTCCTTCTCTGGTTTGCAGCAGGCATGCACGGAGGATGAAAATATTACTCCTTCAGCTCTGGGCAAATATATGCTTATAATTATGCTCCCTCTTTGCCACATTACTGTAAAACCATTCTTGCTGTCATGACAACAGGCATGAAGAGGACAATTTTTCAAAACAACTGTGGGCTGATATTCTGAGAAGTGCCAGTCACAGACAGACCACCTCTCTGCTCATAAAGGCAGCACTCCACATTTCTAGCAGGAAAATCTAAACATGGCTGCTTCAGAAGTGCAGAGATTCCCTGAATTCTAGCAGATTCAACGTGATGTAGGATACTTGGAGGAATTCAAACAATCCCCCTTTTTTGCAGTAAGCTCTGTTCTGTGACTTAAATGCCCAGCACCGCAGCCAATCATTTTGCCAGCTCCTACAAAAGGATACGTTTGGAAATAGGCTAGCAGTGGGTTACAGGGTTAGGGTGCCAGGATGGCAGGTAAGACCATAAGAAATAGGAACAGTAGTAGGTCACTCAGCTCCTCGAGCCTGCTCTACCATTCAATAGGATCATGCCTGGCCTGACATTCCTTGTGTCCACTTTTCAGCCCTTTCCCCACAACTCTTGATTCTCCTAACGATCAAGAATCTATCTGTCTCAGGCTTAAATGTACACAAGGACTCAGCTTCCATATCTCTCTGCGGCAAGGAATTCCAAAGACTGACAACACTCTGAGAGAGGAAATTCCTCCTTACCTCAGTCTTAAATTGGCACCTTTTTATTCTGAGACTATTCCCTCTGGTCTGAGACTCTCCGATGAGGGGAAACTTTCAGCATTTACCCTTAGAGTCCCTTAAGAATCCAAAATGTTTCAATGACATCACAACTCATTCTTCTAACACCAATGAATAGACTCCAAAAACATTTAATCTTTGCTCCTACGGCGGTTCCTCCATTCCAGGAATCATCCGAGTGAACCCCCTCTGAACTACCTCCAATGAAATAATAGCCTTTCTTAAATGAGGGGATTAAAACTGCTCGGTATTCCAGATGTGGCCTCATTAGCACCTTTTACAGTTGAAGTAAGACTTCCGTAATTGAACTCCCTTGAAATAGGAGCCTACTTTCTATTAACCTTCCTGATTATCTGCTGTACCTTTGTGCTAGCTTTCCATGTTTTGTGTCCGAGTGCCTCCAAATCCCTTTGTGTTGCAGCTCTCTGCAGTTTTTTTTCTATTAAAATAAAACTCTTTTATTTAGTAAGGTGCTATCCATGGAGTGCTGGATGGGTAACAATGTTGTTTAAGTGGGGTGCCATGGTAGGGTACCAGATGAGTAAGGTTCCAGGGTGCCAAGTAAAACAGGGTGTAAGATGAGAAAAATGAGTCACCGACGGCATGCTTTAATAGGTTAGCAGTGGGAATGCTGAATATGTCAGGGTTGGCAGAGACAGGGATTAGGTATAATAGGGCCTGTAGGCTGGGTGGGGGTTATCAGGACCAGCAGATGGGGTGCAGGACAGAGAGCGCACCAGGCATAAGTGAATTGTCCATTGGGCTCTTCGACGTCCTGGGCAATTCCTCTGCTACATCTCAGCTTTCACTGGATCACGACATACAACTCCAACCCATTGTATAGCAAGGACTCCCTGACCATCGGAATGTCTTTGAAAATGACATTTGACGAACTGTTGCCGAGGAGATCAGGCAGCCTTCACAAACTCAACCCAGTCTGTCATACTTCCAAAAAGTCCGGATTAGAATTTTAATGGTTTGGGAGCCTCCTCCTTGAAAGAACAACCTTAAGCTGTTTTGTGGAATTCACTTGTAACATTGCACACAGAGTCAGTAAGCAAATTCTTAACATTCTTATTTAAGCTCAGTGCAAGTTTTGGTGTGTTTTTTTGGAGGTTCTCTCGCAGAATTGATGGGGCATCTCTGGCGCAATCTTTAAAAGGTTGGCTGTCACACAAGCTCTGGCCAATCTTTGTCAGCCCTGAGATGCCCTGCACACTTCCCCACCTTTGCCCCCAAGCAGGACGAACAATGTGATCTCACCACCCCAGTTCTATAGGTAGAGGCCTGGAGGTCCTGCTGGATGGGGTGAAATAGAGGTTGGACAGGGTGATATCTTTTCACCAAAGGCGAGCAGAGGTCATGGCACAGTCCTGGTCAGCCCACTCCAAGGTGGTCAGCCAAGCGAGAGCCATCTCAGCTATCTGGAAGGAAGCCCACAATGGAACTGTGCTAAGTGATAGGCCAGCTGAACCCGGGTGAAAAACACATTGGAACTGAACACAAATGTCTTCCTTTTCCACCTCACATGATTTACATTGCAAACCCTAATAGAATTGTGGATCAACCCACAGCAGGAAGAATGCAGTGGTTCAAGAAGGCAGCTCACCACCACTTTCTCAAGGGCAACTAGGAATGGGCAAGAAATGCTGGCCAGCCAGCTAGACCCACATTCCACAAAAATGAATGGAAAAAAAAATGGTTTTAATTGCGTTTACCTTGTTACATGCAACATGGATCACTTCATAAAATGACAGCCATGGTTCAGAACGTGCCTTTCGCTGATCTGAAAAGTCTGAATTATTTTGTTTGTAAACAAGAAGAAAATGTTCTGAGGTCAGGTCATTCTCTGTAAGAAATGAGGCACAGAACAAGCACCTTTGTGTTTGTTCTTTAATTTGCATTTTTCGGAACTTGCATGAATTTCGTGCTAATCGTTAGGTGATTCTGAATTGTCTGATCGGAGAATTGATGTTAAAGGCTTGCAGCCCATAGGACTGAACCTGAGTGATGATCACCTCCTGGAATAAACAACAGTGAAAAGTAATAGTCGGGGTTGTAATATGGGATGCTCCAAGTCAGAGTGCAGTTCAAGCCCAGGATGACAGTTTCTGCTTCAATAGGCAAGACTGTTCTTTTGTGAACCCAGGATTCTCCTTTCTCTTACCATTCTCTCCAGGAGATTAGGCTGCTCGGGTGTCATAGATATTGTACTTGGTTCACAACCCCTCCCACCAGCCTCTCGGTGAATACAGGTCAGACATTCATATTGAAATAGAGATCTCTTGAGTCTCAGTGGCACCGTGCCAGAGTTTGATCAAGAAGGTCAAAGTTCAAGTACATCTCAATGATTCAATGCCCATAGGAGGTGCATTTATAATGTGGCCAAACATGTTGATTACGACTGGACGGTAATAGTGGAAGAATCTTCTGGTCAGCCAAGCTTGACGTGCAGTGGCACCCTTCAAGAAAAAGAAATTCATATCTGACTCAGTTGACTCAGTCATGTCTATTGAGAAGTTCATCCAGAAGCAGCGGTGTAGTTATTTTGTGAGCTGGACTTGAAAATGGGCTTGCGCTTGATTACATATAAACATTGAAATTAAGTGTTTTTCACAAACCTGGCTTTTAATGCTTTAAAGGTGGATAGACAAATTCCTTGTGTTTAAGCCTAAAGGTTCTGTTTGTTGAATCGAAAGGTTCTGGCCCAGATATCAAAGGCAACAACAACTTGGACTCAACGAAACTGGCTGCTTAGAAATTCCAATGGTTAGGTCTGTCTCAGGGGATCAACAATTCTCCTGCTGCTTACACTACCTGCTGGTGCGAAAGATGGAGCTCACCTCTGTTTCAGGCACCAATAAAGTAGCATTGAATTGGGTCTTTTATGCCATTGTTTACTTTTTGATGGACGATCGTGCATGAGCAGATAAAAAGAATAAATATTTATGAGAAGTTTAATGGTCAACCTTCAATTGGCCCTTTACTTCCTAACATTCTGCCTCTCCCAGTATGTGCTTGTTCCAATATTTACAGAACCTCCTGTGAGGAAATGACCAGTCGCTCAGCCCTCCTCTGTTATGGCAGCTCCTCAAGCTCTGAAATACTTTGACCGAATAAAATTAACAACAATTTCATGATGTGATTTTGCTTTTTTTGAGTTCGGCACAGATGCCAAATATTTAGGATTTGACATTAAAGAGATTAATCAATATGGATGCCATGGGACAGGAAAAGCGGAATGAAAGGAAGCAGCTTGAAGGAAGTGGAATCTCTTCGGGGTGACTTGACCAATTGCTCAAAGGAGAAGAGCTGGGATTGTAGGATTTTTTGTTTTGTCTTTGCAGAATAGATTTATAGAGTCATAGAGTAAGACAGCACGGAAACAGACTTGTGCTGGCCATGTTCCCAAGCTAAATTAGCCCTACCTGCTGCGCGTGGTCCATACTCCTTCAAACATTTCTTATTTGTGTACTTATCTGAATATCTTTTAAATATTGTAATAGTGCCCACATCCACCACTTCCTCTGGAAGTTCATACCACGCATGAACCACTCTCAGTGTAAGAAAGTTTCCCATCATGTTTTTGTTAACTCTTTCTCCTCTCATCTTGAAAAATGCACTTTAGTCTTGAAATTCCCCACTAATGGAGAAGACATCTGCCATTCATTTTATCAATGCCCCTTAACCTCGATTAGTCCAGTGAATAAAGCCCCAGCCTATCCACCTGTCTTTATAACTCAAACTTCTACTCCCAGCCATGTCCTGGTAAACCTCTTCTGAACCCTTACTTAATAATATCCTTCCTGCAAGGTATTTTGTAGATGACGTTTGTTTTGCTTGTTGTCTGTATAGGGTCTTTTAAGTTCACTAGCTGCTGTTTTAGTGTGTTGGTGGGTTTGTGGGCTACCCTGATGCCAAGAGGTCCGAGTAGTCTGGCAGTCATTTCGGAAATGTCTTTGATGTAGGGGAGAGTGGTTATGGTTTCTGGGCCTGTTTTGTCTATTTCTTTTGGTTTGTTGCTGAGAAATCGGCGGACTGTGTTCATTGGGTACCCGTTCTTTTTGAATACGCTGTATAGGTGACTTTCTTCTGCTCTTTGTAGTTCCTCTGTGCTGCAGTGTGTGGTGGCTCGTTGGAATAATGTTCTAATGCAGCTTCGTTTGTGGGTGTTGGGATGGTTGCTCCTGTAGTTCAGTATTTGGTCCGTATGTGTTGTTTTCCTGTAGACGCTGGTTTGAAGTTCCCCATTGACTGTTCGCTCTACTGTGACATCGAGGAATGGCAGTTTGTTGTTGTTTTCCTCCTCTTTTGTGAATGTTATGCCAGTAAAGGGTATTATTGATGGTCTTGAATGTTTCCTCTAATTTGTTTTGTTTAGTGATGACAAAGGTGACATCCACATAGCGGACCCAAAGTTTGGGTTGGATGATTGGCAGAGCTGTTTGTTCGAGTCTCTGCATTACTGCCTCTGCTAAGGACCCTGATATCGGAGATCCCATGGGTGTACTGTTGGTTTGTCTGTAGGTTTTGTTATTGAAAGTGAAGTGGGTGGTGAGGCATAGGTCCACTAGCTTGATGATGTTGTCCTTGCTGATGAGGTTGGTGGTGTCTGGTGTATGTGTCTTTGGTTCTTCTAATAGTGTAGTCAGTGTTTCTTTGGCCAGGTTGATGTTGATGAATGTGAACAGGGCTGTTACGTCAAAGGAGAACATTATTTCATCTTCTTCTATCTTGACGTCTTTGATGGTGTTCAGGAATTCTTGGGTGGAGCAAATGGAGTGGCGTGAGTCTTCTACTGGGTGTTTTAGTCTTTGGTGTAGTTCCTTGGCTAATCTGTAGGTTGGTGTTTCAGGTAGCGAGACTATGGGTCTGAGGGGGGCTCCTGGTTTGTGAATTTTTGGTAGTCCATAGAAGCGTGGTGTGTTGGATCCATCTGGTTTCATTTTTTGGAAGTCTCTCTTGTTTCACATGAGGAAGGACACCACTTTGATGGGGACAACACATCCATCCTAGGACAAGCCAAACAGAGACACGCACAAGAATTCCTAGAGGCATGGCATTCCAACCGGAATTCCATCAACAAACACATTGATTTGGAGCCAATCTACCATCCTCTGAGAAAAAGAACAGGAAATGACATCACCAACGCAGGAAATGACATCACCAACCCAAGGAAACCTAAACAGATAAATACAAAGCGGGACATAACACCAGCGCTTCACCGGAGGCTCGCTGATGATGTTACCTAGAATGGTGACGAAACGTCTGAAAACTAACCTTCCAGCTCAGCGAGCAAACTCACATCCAGAATATCCTTCCTCATAACACGGTAACCAGAACTGGACACAGTACTCCAGAAGAGGCCTCAACCTCAACATGTCGTCCCAACTTCTACATTTGCAGGTCTGAGCAATGAAGGCAAGTGAGCTAATTGCCTTGTTAACCATCCTGTCCAGCTGTGATACAAGCTTTAAAGAATTATGTACCTTCCAAAAATATATGATCATATCCTCAAAATAAAATCACCTTCATTGTTGTCAACTTTGCAGAGCAAATTAGTCATTCAAGCTGAGGTACACTTCGCATGAGAGAAAGAAACATGTTCTTTCTTTTTTTAAAAGAATTTGGCCATTTCCCAGCTATGTTATGTGATTGTGCAGTGACATAATGGGACCAGGATGCAACACTTAGTAGTAACAATGAGTGGTAGCTGTTTGCTTGATGCCTTGATCACATCAGATAGGAAAGCACTGAACTGATCATGGAACAGTTTGCTCCCATTTTTAAGGTGTGTCAGCTTCATCAGGCACTTATTAACTGAAAATGTACACTCAGAATTTCACAGAATCTTCAAATGACATAATTGCAGAGTAGACAGAGGCTTTTCAGGGCACTCCGTTTTTGTTGTTTTCTTTAAAGCAACTATCCAATTTGCCCCAGGATTCGCTTCCTTCTTGTTAGCCATGCAATTATTTTTGCCTTCCAATTCCCTTCTGAATGAATTTACTTAGACTGGCCTTTGAGGCAATTTTTTTCCAATTTATAACAACACTGTGTAAAATGAAATTCTCATTTCACCTCTTGTTCTTCTGGCAGTTATCTTAAACCTATATCCTCTGGGTCCTAATCCTCCTGCAATACCTCTCTGATGCCACATCCTTCCTAATGTGTGGTGCCCTGTATTGAGTTCAGTTTGCCAGCTGAAAGGTAATCAAGGTCGAGCATAATTTCCTTGGTTCGCACTTCTGTATCAGTCTATTTCAAACGATTGCCATAGCAATGTAACAAGAACAGCCATAGCACATAGAACATAGAACAATACAGCGCAGAACAGGCCCTTCGGCCCTCGATGTTGCGCTGACCTGTGAACTAATCTAAGCCCATCCCCCTACACTATCCCATCATCATCCATATGCTTATCCAAGGACTGTTTAAATGCCCCTAATCTGGCTGAGTTAACTACATTGGCAGGCAGGGCATTCCACACCCTTACCACTCTCTGAGCAAATGCCTCTGACATCTATCTTAAATCTATCACTCCTCAATTTGCAGCTATGCCCCCTTGTACAAGCTTACACCATCATCCTAGGAAAAAGACTCTCACTGTCTAATCCTCTGATCATCTTACATGTCTCTATTAAATCCCCTCTTAGCCTTCTTCTGTCCAATGAGAACAGACCCAAGTCCCTCAACCTTTCCTCACAAGATCTTCTCTCCAGACCAGGCAACATCCTGGTAAATCTCCTCTGCACCTTTTCCAATGCTTCCACATCCTTCCTGTAATGGGCCGACCAGAACTGTATGCAATATTCCAAGTGATCGATTCTTTTTGAAGGTTATGCTGTTGCACTATTTTCCTGCAGCACTCTGTTGACTTTAGTGCTGGAGGACTTGCTTCCTGCCAGGGAACTGGATGTGTTTTTGGGATGAGAGTCAATAGTGTGGAGATAAGCATGGAAGTGCTCAAAGAAGGAAAAAGGAACTGGAAAAGTCCAAAGTCCTCACAGAAATATATCTCCGGTTACAGTGAAATCTAGCAAAGTGAAGACTGGGTTCAGTCTTCTCTTATTGTTCCTTGGGATGTGAGTATCACTGGTCAGGCCAGAATTTGTGCTTGTCTCTCATTGCTCTGGAGAAGGTCAGGTGATTTGCCTTCTTGAGGCCCCGCAATCCACCTCATGCAGATGCTCCCATTTTGGTAGGAATAGAGTCCCAGCATTTTGACCCAGCCACATAGTTCCAAATTCATACAGAGCAACTTCTAAGTAGTGGTGATCCCTTGCATCTATTGCCCCTGTACTTCATGGTGGTAGTAGTCAATGGTCTGGCGAATGCTGTTGGAGGAGCCTTGCTAAGTTGAGGTCTTACACACAGTGCTGTGGTTTCATTGGTGAATGTGCCTGTCTAGCAAACGGGAGATCCTGGGTTCAAATCAAGGTGGTGCCTGTAATTTACGGTTCCCTTGTTTAATCTTCCAGGGTGGCTCAGTCATTAGCATAACCACCTCACGGCACCAGGGACCTGGTTTTGATTCCACACTTGAGCAACTGTCTGTGTGGAGTTTGCACATTCTCCCTGTGTCTGCATGTGTTTCCTCCAGGTGCTCCGGTTTCCTCCCACAGTCCATAGATGTGCAGGTTAGGTGGATTGGCCATGCTAAAATTGCCTCACAATGCCTAATGATGTGCAGGCTGGGTGGATTAGCCATGGGAAATGCAGGGTTACAGGGATAGGGTGTGGATCTAGGTGGGATATTCTTCAGAGAGTTGGTATGGATCTGATGGGCTGAATGGCCTGCTTGCACACTGTAGGAATTCAATGATTCTATCTTGCAAATGGTGCACGCTGCTGTGGTTATCTGTCAGTGGTACAGGGAGTTAACGCTGAAGATGGATAAAGCTGCCTGCTGGCTAGGGTCAAGCTAGTTGAATGTTATTATTTGACCATTTTACCACAATCCTGCCCTGGTGAATGGAATCTGGGGATTAGCACTTGAGTTACTCATCACTGAAATCCTAGCCTATTCAAGTAGCCACAGTATCGATGCAGCTGGAATAAATACAGAAATTGGTGGAGAAATTCGGCAAGTCTGTCAGCATCTGTGGAGAGAGAAGCAGAGTTAACATTTCAAGTGTGATATGATTTTTACTTCAGAGCATCAGAGTTTAGTTTCTGGGCAATGACACTCCCCAGGATGTCGATAGTGGAAGATCCAGTAATGGTTATATTATTGAACACAAGAGAAGATGATTAGATTCTCTATTGTTGGAGATGGTCACTGCCTGGAACTTCTGCGGCCTGAATATAATTTGCCAATTATTAGCATATCAATGATTGTTATTACGGTCTTGTTGCATATGGAGACAGGCTGCTTCAGTATCTGAAGAGTCACAATTGGTCTGAATGAGGTCTAAATGAAGGAGGAAGTGTAGAAGATCGTTAGGGAAAGAAGTGAAACTGAGATCTAGTCAATATGGGGATTTAAAAGGAAAACAATGAATTAAATCTCAATGCACCTTCTTCTTGATTTCACTGCCCAAAGACAGGTTTATTTATTACTCAGCAGATATTCAAGCAGGAAAGCAAGGTGAAACCAGTCCTGTCCTGTTTCTCTGTTCATGATCTCTGCCACAGTAACACAAACAAGCAAGTCATGAATCCATCCTGATTTGAATGGGAATTGAACCCCGTGCTGTTGGTACTAATCTGATCCAGGCCACCGTTCATCCCACTGGCCCCCAAAGAGTCTGAGTTGCTTCATCAACAGTCAATATTACATTTAACTGCAGATAGTGATGGTAGAGGCTTGAATTTCTTTCACAAGGCTGACTGGAAATCTCTCCCTTATTTACCGCCTTCCAGAATTTTATATTGAAAAAGATTTTACAATTCGACATACCTACTTGTTTGCATTGTTGATGCAGCTTTCCAGTCCATCAAATTCTGGAATAGGTCTTGTACCTAGGACTTCTAGCTCAGAGACCTGGCACTACCTATAGCACCACCAGACTACTGCCCACATACTGCCGATGAAGAGCAAATTTGGCAACCTTCACGTTGTTATCACATTCCAAGATGTTTCACGTCTAGTCATATACTTTTGAAGAGGAACACTGTAAAACCAACAGATGTAGCTACCGACTTCACCATAGCACAACGAGGAATGAAATAAATCACTAAATTTGAAACCATTATTCCACTTGGTTTTGACCAGAGAGGTGTCATTCATCAGAAAATCCAGGCCAATGTGGGAAAGATGAAAGTAAATGGATCCTATCGACCTTCCGCTGGATTATCATGGTCTCTCATTGAACTAGAATAGCTATCTCCAGACTTAACATGTCAAACAGCAAATCAAGATGATTGGAATCAGCTTAAACACCACCCTTTATTAGTAAGAAGGGCTTTGGACTTCTGGAAGTCATATCACGAGCCAGTCATTTTCTTTTTGTCAATTGTTAATCAGCTAGAAGCTGCTTACAGGCAGAAAATTCCAATAAACACCATTGACAAGCTGCAGGTCATGCAAACCAACAAAATAATAACATACAGCAAGTTCTTGTGAAAGATGGAGACCTAACAAACAGAAAGGGTCACCCACACACTGTGTTATGTGTGCCTTCTGTATTTTAAAAGTCACAAAGATCTTGCTGCGAGAATTATTTATGGAAAAGCAGTCTGAGGGTAAGAAAACACAGGCATCTTACATAGAGAAATGCAGATCATGTACAAATGCTGAGGAGGGTGGTACTGTAGAGATGTCAGAGAGATTGAGGGTCAGACATTTCCATCAACCTGAGGCTCTGTTTCTACACCATGTCAACTGGGTAATGTTTACTTTGACTTTCAGGTGCTACCCTCATCCATGCTCCATCACTTCCACAAATCGCTAGGGATTCCTTTGTTGCTCCACACTCCTCCATGTGGCCATATGTCCCACCTTGCTTTCGCTCTGCTCCCCACTGGAAGATTTGAGCTCCGAATGCTGTGCACCCATGGAGATGGAAGCAAATGAAGGCGTCACAGCAAGAAGTGTCTGAAACAGCTAATCTTGCTCCAGTCGCTGCCGCACAGGGAGATAGCCTTTCTCTTGGCCTCCTGGTTCCTGACTTGTACCACCCTTACTGCTTTGCTTCTGGCAACACAAGTTTGCAACCCAAGGATGCCAAGGCCTGGTGCTATTATCGCTGGACTGTAAATCCAAAGATCCAGGTAATATTCTGGGGACTTCTATGAATCCTGCCATGGCAGATGGTGAAGTTGGAATTCAATAAAAATCTGGAATTAGGTGTCTAATGACGACCGTGAATCCATTGTCAGTAAAAATCCATTTGGTTGACGAATGCCCCTTGGGGAAGGAAACTGCCATCCTTACCTGGTCTGGCCTACACTTGACTCCAGACCCACAGCAATGTAGTTGACACTTAACTCCTCTCCTGGATGTGCAATAGATGTTGATGTAGCCAATGATACACTCACGCTGTGAATAATTTTTTAAAAAATGACTGGCACTCCTGTGATTGAACTGTGCAACACCCTCCACCCGCCCCACCTTGCAAAATCTCATTCCCTGGAAAAATCACTGTGATGTTTTTGCTTAAGAAACTGCTGGTCACCATTCAGTGTAAGTCTGAGCCATGTGCCAACTATAAGTGTGAGGTTTGGTCAGTTTTGGATTGACCAGCTTGATATGAACCCATCATATTTTACCAGCCTCTCACCATCTTCTATCTCATGATATGAGGGCAGCACACTCCTAGCTACAGCATCTGAATCAGGTTATATGAAGCAGCAATTATCAATTAGATTTAAATGATATGTGGAATGCAAAATAAAGCCTGGGAAGCAACGATAGGTAAAGTGGACAATAAATTCCCCAACGCTAACATTTTTTTTCCAGAGGGAAAAGAGCCTAACATCTGTAAAATTATATTTCCAGAGCCAACTATCACTTTATCACACTGTTAAGGTTCACTCACTCCTGAACACATTATCCTAAAATCTCAATAACTTTTAACGCAGAGCTGCTGGGCATATACTCAAAACTCACACAGTTGCAAGCAATCCCAGTGCCGAATCTATTGCTGAAGATATTACACTGCAACTTCTGGATTTCCACATTCAGTTGCTCATCTGTGATCCCCAGAGTAGCTGGCAGATTTTCGGCACGATCACACTGTGTGCTGATTACCTCACTACTACTACTCTTAGCACAAATTTCGGCCCTATGTCTTCCCAGAAGGTGACACAAAGTCATCAGATCGTCATCCACATGAAAATAGAGGAGTCTAGTTCTCACTAACCTAAACTGTCGCATCGTCTCTAAAGGTACAAATTTATATTTCACATTTCAAGTTTTATATTGTATTGAAAATCACATTGTGCATTTCATCAATTTGATGACACCACGCACACATATATGTACCAGCAGAGGGTGTCTGACAGGAGAATAAACAAAGTCACATTTTAATAGTGTGTACAACAGTGCTGATTCCTACTGTTTCATAGAATCCCTACAGTGTGGAAACAGGCCATTCAGCCCAACAAGTCCACACTGATGCTCAGAGCATCCCATGCAGACCCATCCCACTGTAATCCCCACCTAATCTACATATCCCTGGACACAATGGGCAATTTAGCATGGCCAATCCACCTATGCTGGACATCTTTGGATTGTGGGAGGAAACCCACACAGACACATGGAGAATGTGCAAACTCCACACAGACAGTCACCTGAGGGTGGAATTGAGCCCAGGTTCCTGGGAGTGTGAGGCATCAGTGCTAACCACCGAGCCACCGTGCTGCCCCTCTGCCAAAAAAATCTCACATGCTCTTTCATTATTGATGTAATTCCATAGTCATGCTGGGTTAGATTATCCTATTCTTTAACACATACATAAATGCCCTGTTAATTCACTCCCTGAGGTCAAGGTCTCTATCAATAGAAATGAAGATTTCAAAAGAGCGGCATATCTTAATTAAAATCAATAAAACTTCTACATTATGAAATTCAAACACAGTCTGGACAGTTTTCTGAAATGATTGAATATAGTGGTTGGTTCATTTGAAAAAAAAAATCAATTTTATTGAACTGCTGCCCCACTCGCCTCCACATTGCTGTTTTTTTTGGAATAAGCCAGACGAGCGAATGCCTGAAAGTTTCATTTTTTAAAATTTGTCATTTTTCTTTAAGTGAGTTTATTGGCTAATCTTATTCAACTTAGGCACTCAGAACCAAGGATGGCTTGCTTCCACTTTGGCTCAATGGGTTCTGAAAGCCCGATACATCATCTGCAGACTCCAGCACACGTGGGGCAGGCACTACTTGAAGGTTGGATAAATGGGTTGTTGAGAGGTTATGTGCTTTCTCTGTTGCCTCACTTAGGTTGGCCTTTCAGCAAAGTCCCTCACGGTGTTTGGTTCCTTCCTGACTGAACCTTCACCCTTTTGTTTGGTGGCAAATCAAGGATTCTAATGTGATAAATAGTGAGTTGATCAGGTCGATGTCTTGTGTTGAAGAACGAGCGTTGCCTACACCATAAGAATAACTCTGTCCTTTTTTCAATAAACTGCTATGCACTCCCATATATCCTCATGTGCTACAATGCAGTGCCTCTGACTTTAGGCTACATTATGAGTTCAAATCGTAAGGTGGAACTTGAGCCCCACAAATATCTCTGTCACCAGCTTCAGTGCTATTAACATAGCCAAATTGTCATGTAAATACAAACACCAGTGTACTTGATTTAGAACACCACCATTGAGGATGAGGCTATCCCCAGCTGCAGCACAATGTCAGATCATATTAGTTTCCTGGCAGGCCTACATGGGGGAGAAGATTAGAGAGATTGCAGGAGAGTGGCAGCAGGTACTTACCTCGTGGAGTAATATCTGGAGTAAAGTGCGAAGTCTAGACAGTAAACATCATCCATCAGTCACGTTTAGCTCCCCTCTACCTGCGGATGTAATAAGTGTAGCTATAGTTTCATAGTTTGGAACATTGACTTGCAGCTTCTCCATACTTGTTACGCTGCTGCTTTGTGATGTTCAATCAATAATAGGACATTGTACTTTCAGAAAGTAAGATACAGTTTTGACAAAGGATTAAATTGCTTCTCATTTATAAGAATGCATTTCTCTTTACATCCTACATTCCTAAGGATATAACTTGCCACAGTACGTTGCTGCTTAAGACTGGGAGCAGTGCCAGTCAGATTATGTAACATTTCATGGAGCTGAAAAAATCACACTGTTTTAATTCAACAATTCAGGGATGAATTTCAGTGCAAAACTGGATCTTTCAAATGGCTGGCTCAGCCTGTCACCTTCAGTTTATTTATATTGATAGCACTACCTTTGACATTGGTAAAAACGCAACATTAATGAAACGAAAAGCAGCAATTGCTGGAAAGGCTCAGTGGGCCTGGCAGCATCTGTGGAGAGAAATCAGAGTTAACATTTTGGGTCCGGTGACCCTTCCACTTTTAACGATGTTCATCATAATCTGGAAGAAGCAGCACCGTCTCAGCATTGTAGCTGTTCATGCTGTTGGCAAGAAATTGGAAATAGTCCTGCAGTGTAAGTCATATTTTCTTCTATTATTTGTTCAGAGGTTGGCAGAGGAGCTTAAAAAAAAACAGGAATTTGTGCTGTTTTGTTTTCCCTTTCAGTTTTACCTATTCAGAATTTCTCTGCTCACTCACTTATAAATACTGGCACATCACTGTTGTGAGCTCATTGCATATCATAAAGATCTTAAATTAATGGAACAAGTAGGAAGTGAGCACTTGTAAAATAGATGCAGCTTTACCCAGCAGAAAGAACATTGACACAGTGCTTCATCACAATTTCAAATTAGCTCACAATCAAGTAATGACATTTCAAATCTAATCATTTGGCGTGTAGCCAAGCCACAACCACTTTTCCAGAAATAAGGCTTCCGAAACAACATGGGATACATAACCAATTCATCTATATATTGACTGGTGGATTTCTGTGGAGGGATGAATGTTGGTCAAGAGATCAATTCCTTTTGTCTATTTGATCATGGGATGTGGGCATTACTGGTAAGGCCAGAGTTTAATGGCTAGCCTTAATTGCCCTTGAGAAATTGACACAGAGCAGCTTTCATGAATCACTGTAGAGAAAATTCTTCACAGAGCTGTTAAGCATTGAGTTCTGGGACTTTTGACCCAGCAATAATGAGGGAATGGAAATATAGTTCCAAGATAGGATGATTTGCAATTTGGACTAGAATTTGAAGACAACAGAGTTCTTTGCACTTGCTGTTCTTGTCCCTCCTGTCAGTACATATTATGGATTTGGAAAAATTATAACTTTTTTTAATGCAAAGACTTCATTTTAATTTTTTTATTTATTTTTGCTTGTACAGTAAAATGGTAAAAGGAGCTTTTTTTTTAAAAAAAATCAAGCACTGTGGAAGGGACTTCTGCACTTTTACTGCACAGTTACTGAAATTCCTTGTGGCTTGTGCTAACACCAATACTTTGCAAGCAGCTGGGGAGGTCAGTTAAGACGACATGTCACTGCAGTATGTTTACAGAGTGGAATTTGGCTAGCAACAGTTCACTGATTGGTTTGTGCAATTAACTTTTTGGGTGACCATGACAGCAACGGATGCAATTCACAACTAGATCATAATAGTAATTTAAATGTAACAAAAATAATATATGAGCTTCTGTTCACGTAATGGTCTCTAATGCATTTATTTTACAGCTGAACTAATGTACACAAGACGGTGTAATCTCCAGACACAGCTTGTGCTTCAATTGCTACAGTGCAAGGAATCTACAGTCTTTGGACAATCATTTAAGTTCTGAACTCATGTCTGTGTTTAGTGCTGAAAGGGGTAAAGGTGATAACAAAACATAAAGCTACTGTTGAAGAAAACTTGGAAGATCAAAGTGGTCCACCTTATAGATTATTTACAGCTATATATCAACAGTTTGAGCACAGAGCAAATGTTTAAGGTAGATGGATACCAGTCAAGGGAATGTTCTCATGGATGATGACAACACTATTAATCATTGTTAGAGCCATATTGATCCCAGAAACTGGAAGGTGTTGATGAGTATCATTGATATGTGAATTGTAGGTGGTGGACAGGGCCTGGGGAGTTAGGTAAGAGGGTATTTGGCGTTGAATTGCCAGCCTCTATCCTGCTCTGGTTGCCAAATATTTACACACTCATTTCAGTTTCTGTTCAACAGTGAACTCAAAATGTTAATGGTGAAGGTAATGATGCCTCAAGAGAAGATGCTTTAACACTCCCTTGGTGGCACTTGTGTGGAGTGAATATTACCTCTTATCAGCCACAGCTTGAATATTGTTGAAGTCTCACTGAGTACAAAATGCTTCATTCATGTGACGTTGTGAATAGATCTGAATACAACACAGTTATCAAAGAGCATTTTCACTTTTGACCTCATGATAGAGGAAAGTTCATTGCTGAAGAAGCTGTGGTTGCATGGGCCTTTGATGCTATCCTGAGAAACTGCAGTAATGTCTTGGGACTAAGATTATTGGACACCGACAACCATAACCATCTTCCTTTGTATTACTGCAATCAGTGGAGAATATTCCACCTTTGTCATGTTAGCTTCAATTTTAATTCTTAATTACATGTAACCTTTTTTTTCACTCATTCGCAAGAAGAGGGCATCACTAGCTAGGCCAGCATTTATTGCCCATCCTTAATTGCCCAGAAGGTAGTTAAAAGTCACCCACATTGCTGTAGGCATAGATCAGGTAATGATGGCAGTTTCCTTCCCTCAAGGATGTTAGTCAGCCAAATCGACTTTTTCCTGACAATCGACAATGGTTTCATAATCATCATTAGGCTCTTAATTTCAGGTGTTTAATGAAATCCAAATTCCACCACCTGCCATAGCAGGACTTGAACCCGGAATCCCTAGAACATCACCAGTCCTCCTGGATTAATAGTCTAGCGATAATACTACTGGTTCATCACCTACCCTTTAGCCTAATATCAAGAAGAGTTCCTCTTAACTGGAATTCATCTCTTCCAACCATGTTTGGATCATGGCTGAACCCAAACTGAGCATCAGTGAGCAAGTTATTTCTGAATAAGTGCTACTTGATAACATTCCCAAAGACTCTTTCCATCATTTTGCTAAAGATTGAGAATCGTTAATTGGTTGAATTGTGTTACTACCTGCAGTTTTCCACATTGTCAGGTAAATACCAATGTGGTAGCTATAATTGAACAGCCGGGTAACAGGCACAGGCCATTGGCAACCACAAGTCTTCAGCACCACATCCAGGATGTTTTACAGACACTTTGCCTTTGCTGTATGAAGACCATTCAACTGTTCATTGATATGATATGGAATGAAATGAATTAACTGCAGGCTGGTTCCTGTGACACAAGCCCAGTGGCAGTATCAGACAAATCAGATACCAGAATTGTTGGAGGATGCAAGATTTAACGAAAGAGAAGAACTGGGGGAGATCAATATTAGTCGAAAAATGGTGCTGGGAAAATTATTGGGAAAGAAGGCCAGTAATCCCCAGGGCCTGATCATCTATATCTCAGAGTAGGAAGTAGCTCGAGAAATAGTGGATGCATTGGTGGTTATCTTCCAGGAATCTAAAGATTCTGGAACAGGCCCCGTAGATTGGAGGGTGGCTAAAGTCACTCCAAAACTCATGAAGGGAAGTAGAGAGAAAACAGGGAATTATAGACTGGCGAGCCTAACATTGGTAGTGGGGAAAATTCTTGATTCTATTGTCAAGGATTTTATAGCAGATCATTTAGAAAGCAGTGGCAGGATCAGAGGCAGTCAGCATGGATTTATGAAGGGGAAATCATGTTTGACAAATCTGTTGGAGTTCTACGAAGATGTAACTAGTAGAGTTGACAAGGGGAAGCCAGTTGATGTGGGATATTTGGACTTGCAGAAAGCATTTAACTAAGTCCTGCATAAGAGGTTATTGTGCAACGTTAAAGCACATGGGATTGGGAGGTAGTATATTAAGATGGATGGCAGAGAGGAAACAAACAGTAAGAATTAATGGGTCTTTTTCAAATTGGCAGAAAGTAACTAGCGGGGTGCCACAGGGATTGGTGCTGGGACCTCAGCTATTCACAATATATATTGGAGACTTGGACGTGGAACAAAATGTAACATCTCCACATTTTCACATGATACTAAGTTGGGTGGAAGGATGAACTGTGACAAGGATGTAGAGATCATTCAGCATGACCTCGACAGGTTGGGTGAGTGGGCAAATCAATGGCAGATGCAGTATAATATGGATAAATGTGAAGTTATTAGAAGCAAAAACAAGAAGGCAGATTACTACATGGATGGCTGTGAATTGGGAGAGGGGATTGTGTAGTGGGGCCTGAGTGTCCTTGTGGACCAGTTGCTGAAGGTAAGTGTACAGGTGGTAAGGAAGTTAAATGATAAGTTGGCCTTCATTGCGACAGGTTTTGAGTACAGGCGCAGGGATGTGTTGATGCAGTTGAACAGGACCTTGGTGAGGCCACACCCGGAATATTGTGCGCAGTTTTGGCATCATTTTCTGAGGAAGGATGCTGTTGCTCTCAAGGGCGTGCAGCGAAGGTTTATCAGGCTGATTCTAGGGATGGCAGGTCTGACGTATGGGAAGAGATTGACTAGGTTGGGATTGTTTTTGCTAGATGAATGAGGGAAATAATTCTAACAGGACTGAAATTCTAACAGGACTGGGCAGGGAGGATGCTCCTGATGGTAGGTGTATCCAGAACCAAATGTCACAATCTGAGGATTCAGGGTAGACGTTTTAGGATGGAGATGAGGGGACATTTCTTCACGCAGAGAGTGGTGAGTCTATGGAATTAATTATGACAGGAAGTAGTTGATGCCAAAACATTGAATGTATTCAAGAGATGGCTAGATGTAGCACTTGGGGCAAATGGGATGCAAGGTTATGGGGAGAAAGCAGAACAAGGATACTGAGTTTGACAATCAGCCATGATCGTGATGAATGGTGGAGCAGGCTTGAAGGATCGAAAGGCCTCCTCCTGCTCCTATTTTCTATGTTTCTAAGTTGCTGGAAAAGTTCAGCAGGATTGCCAGTATCTGTGGGGAGAAATCTGAGTGACAGTTTGGGTCCAGTGACCTTCCTCAATCCCATTCTCAGTTCCTGAGATGATGGGGATGACAGTAGAAAGTCAAGATGGATCATACACAGGGAATATTATGGCTGAAAATAGCCATTGGTTGTGGGGGTGTTTAGCTCTGCATATTTTACACTATTTCCACTCCTTACTATGTTGTGCTCTGCTGGAGGTAGTGCACAAGAAGTCAAGGCCTGTTGTTGCTGGGCTCAACACAAAACTTATAGAGTTTATAAATATTCAAAGTTGCTCAACTCACCTGCCGAATAGATCTCAGTCAACAGGAAATGTGGGCCATATTTCTGTCGTCAACAAGGATTACTATTTATTACAAATAAACAGAATCTAACCGCTGGTAAATGATTATGAGCTGTCGACATATAAGTCTATTAGTTAAAACCTTAAACACCCACCTTTTAAATTCACCCATCCCTACACACATATATAGATACCCATAGATAGATAAAAGAACATCGATGTTATGGTTGGAGAATTAGAAAATAAACCTTGGAGAACAATTAATTGGCCACTGCCCACAGAGTTCACTGAGATGTTCCTTTTGTTTGCAGGGATCTTCTGTTCTTCAACCTCTCTTCTCGAGGCTCTTTTCACTTCGTTGCAGGTGGCACAAGGCAATTGGTACATTCCAGAGTCTCTTAGGTATTGGTTAAACGTATAGCTTACAGCAACTAGTGAGGCAAAACAAACTAGCTTTCTGAGGTGTTTTACTGGAGAGACACACACACAACATCTGCCCTTTCAGCAGTCTGCAGGCTTCTGCCAGTATCGCTCACACCCACAAGCCAGTCTGTCTGCAGCCAATCAGATTGTTGTTGTCAGGCTGAGGGCCTTTCACATCCTCAACTGGTCACAAGTCCAAACACCAGAGGCTGCTGAATCTCACTTTGTACCTACTCCCTGGTGCCGGCTCATTACAAATAGCCTTCCCCATTACTTGGACAAAACAACAATGCAAACATCGCTTATAATGAGTATCTGTAACTTGCTTTAAAAAGTGAAGCAATGCTTTCCTCACTCATTGGTTTTGAAACAGTCCTTTCCTCAATTCAGTTTGTAATCAAAAATGCGGAAAGAAAGAAGGATGTTGTCTTTATAATCATTCAAACAGTTCTGCATTGTGGAGGCACCAGGTTGGCACATAATTTGTCTGATATTGTCCATTGGCATGTTTTTTACATGCTTCATTGAAACAGGGTTGGTAACCTAGCTTGATAGAGTGAGAGAGGTCAGGGCCTTGAGGTAACAAATTGTAGTTGGATAGAATTCGGCTAGTGATCCATTTGGTGAGGCAAGTGATGGGGTAGGGACTAACAGGAAGACGGAGAAGTGGGAAGGACTAAGATCAAATGGAAAGGATGCGTTGGTGAGAAGCTTTAGCAATGGAATTAGAAAAGGATTAGATGTCTGACAGGAGAAGATGGAGAAGGGTGTTTAAGCAGCATCGACGCTGCCCCAAATAAAATGGATGAAGCCAAAAGAAAAAGATAGCAAAAAAAAGTGGCTATGCATCTCACACTGTAAGTCTATCCTGGCAGCTGCGTCCATCAGAATTCAGCCAGTTTGGTCAGTTAGAGTATCACAGAATTACTGTTGGTGAAGAATATTGAATTCTCCCTTATTAGTGCATTCTGCTCGATTCTACCCTAGGTGTTTCTTTGAAGTGATGGCCAACATGGGGAGTACTGACTCATCAGCTGAGGGATGGGACTGTGCAGTAGGTGGCAGTTAGTGGAGGTCTTTTTGTCCATGGTTGATGGTATGGGATGCCATAGGGTCCTGAGCTAATGCTGAGGACTCCCGTGTTTTCTGTACACACCACCAGGAGTAATGATGTAATGTCTCATGTAAGCCTCAGCTCAGTTTGCTGTGAGAGAACTTGCGATTTGTGATGCTGCTTTAAATTCTCAGCTCCTTAATAAATCAACCACCTATTTACCTGTTAACTGAGCCTTTGTGCATGTTTGATATTTATTTGCTGGTAAGCACAAGGGGAAGAAAAACTGATCGGTCACAACCAACATCCCAAATGTTGCCTTGGCTTGCTCTGTATCAGGAGATGAACTTGGGTGGGAGGGGGACAATGCGGACATGAAATAACAGCAAGGGTAGAAGTAGAAACGAGGTCCTGATGAAGGTATTTGATGAGCTATGTGCAAATTAACCAACACATCTTCAAAGGTAATCCTTCAAGTTGCTGTGAGAGTCCCACCCAAATTATCATTGTGTTAAACTGATCAGGGAGTTGCCTGCATGGCTGAAAGAATGGAAAGGAGATCAGCGGTTTTATGGAGTCATACAGTCATACAGCACAGAAACAGATCCTTCAGTCCAACCAGTCCATGCAGACTTCATTCCAAAACTAAACTAGTCCCACCTGCCTGTGCTTGGTCCTACTCATCCAAACATTTCTTATTCATGTACTTATCTAAATGTCTACTAAACATTGCAAGTATACCCAAATCCACCCCTTCCTCAGGAAGTTCATTCCACACATGAGCCAGCCTCTGCACTAAAGAATTTGCCCCTCATGTCTTTACGAAATCTTTCTCCTCACCCCTCACCTTGAAATCCTCCAACCATGGGAAAAGATACATGTCATTTACCTTATCTATAATACTATGGTTTTATAAACCTCTATAAGGTCACTCCCTCAAACTCCTAAGCTCCAGTATGAAAAGCCCCAGCCGACCCTGCCTTTCCTTATAACCCCTTTGTTGAATGGTATCAGTACAGGGGTAAGAGGGAGCTGTCTCAGGCTTGGGCTAGACTTGGCCTGGGCTGGAATCACTACCTTGGTGGATGGTATAAGTAGGCAATTGATAAGGTATCAAGAGAGAAAGATGATGTGAAAAAAACAAATGCTTTGTTATGAGAACTTTACAAATCTGAGGAGATAAGTCTAAACCATACAACTTTGATGCAATCTGAATAAAGATAAACAGAGTTAGCCAGGAAGGGACAAAGACTGGACTATGAAATAAATTCAATTTGGAGTAAAATAGGAAGGCATTACTGTTGTCTACTAAACATTGCAAGGATACCCAAATCCTCTTACCCCTGTACTGATACCATTCAACAAAGGGGTTATAAGGAAAGGCAGGGTAGGCTGGGGCTTTTCATACTGGAGCATAGGAGTTTGAGGGAGTGACCTTATAGAGGTTTAGATTATTGGAGAAGATACTGAGGGATAGGATCTATTCCCATTTAGAAGAAAATGGGCTTATCAGTGATAGGCAACATGGTTTTGTGCAGGGAAGGTCATGTCTTACCAACTTAATAGAATTCTTTGAGGACGTGACAAAGTTGATTGAAGAGGGGAAGGCTGTAGCTGTCATATATATGGACTTCAGTAAGGCATTTGATGAGGTTCCCCATGGGAGGCTGATGGAGAAGGTGAAGACACGTGGGGTCCAGGCTGTGCTAGCTAGATGGATAAAAAAACTGGCTAGGCAACAGGAGACAGAGGGTAGTAGTAGAAGGGAGTTTCTCAAATTGGAGACCTGTGACCAGTGGTGTTCCACAGGGATCTGTGCTGGGACCACAGTTGTTTGTGATATATGTAAATGATCTGGAGAAGGTGTAGGTGGTCTGATCAGCAAGTTTGCAGATGACACTAACATTGGTGGAGTAGCAGATAGTGAAGGGGACTGTCAGAGATTACAGCAGAATATAGATAGACTGGAGAGTTGGGCAGATAAATGACAGATGGAGTTCAATCCGGGCAAATGCGAGGTAATGCATTTTGGAAGATCAAATTCAAGGGCGAATTATACAGTAAATGGAAAAGTCCTAGGGAAAATTGATGAACAGAGAGATCTGGGTGTTCAGGTCCATTGTTCCCTGAAGGTGGCAACGCAGGTCAATAGGGTGGTCAAGAAAGCATACGGCATGCTTTCCTTCATCGGACAGGGTATTGAGTACAAGAGTTGGCAGGTCATGTTACAGTTGTATAAGACTTTGGTTCAGCCACATTTGAAGTACTGTATACAGTTCTGGTTGCCACATTACCAAAAGGATGTGGATGCTTTGGAGGGGGTGCAGAGGAGGTTCACCAGGATGTTGTCTGGTATGGAGGGTGCTAGCTATGAAGAGAGGTTGAGTAGATTAGGATTATTTTCATTAGAAAGACGGAGGTTGAGGGGGGACCTGATTGAGCTCTACAAAATCTTGAGGGGTATAGACAGGGTGGATAGCAAGAAGCTTTTTCCCAGAGTGGGGGAATCAATTAGGGGGTTCATGAGTTCAAAGTGAGAGGAGGAAAGTTTAAGGGAGATATGCGTGGAAAGTTCTTTATGCAGAGGGTGGTGGGTGCCTGGAACGCGTTGCCAGCGGAGGTGGTAGATGCAGACACGTTAGCGACTTTTAAGAGTTATCTGGACAGGTACATGGATGGGCGGGGAGCAAATGGACAGACCCTTAGAAAATAGATGACAGATTTAAACGGACGATTTCGATCAGCGCACGCTTGGCGGACCAAAGGGCCTGTTCCTGTGCTGTAATTTTCTTTGCTCTTTGTTCTTTGATAAATGTGCATTTTTTTGGACATGGCAAAATAATCATAATGTGCATGATGCAATAATGGCTTAAATAGAGAAATGAAAACATTATAGAGAAAGGATTGCTTGGTGAGCAATTATAGGAACTAAATATTCCAGGGTATTTGATGATTCAAACAGGCTGAATGGAAAAAGAAGCAGGGTTGCCCTGATAATAAAGAATGATATAAGGATGATCATGAGGAAAGATTTTAGCTACAGGCATAAATGTAGAGATAAATGTAAAAGCAGACTGTAAGATCTTATAGAAAGAGGGAATGAGCAGCAAAGCAAACAAGGGTCCTTGTTGACCGGAAAAATAACATGAAGAATAAGAAAATGATTGAAATATTTAATAGATAGTTAGGTGTCTGCCTTTATATATATAAATATTGGTGCATAGTGATCATAAGCCACAGAAGTGACTGTAACAAGGAATTGATTAAAAACTGAAAGAACTGGGGATGCTGTAAATAGGGAACAGAAAACAGAAGCCACTGGAAAACGTCAGCAGATCTGGCAGCATCTGTGAAGAAGAGAAAAAAAGGTTAACGTTTCGGGTTCTGACGAAGGGGTCACCTTCCGAACTTATACTAATTATTGTTAGCAAACGAAAATAATTCGAGTAAATGAATAGGTTAAATTTTATCAAATCTTCTGGAAATAATGCTCCAGGTTTTCAGGTGCTGGAAGCACAGGTAGGAGCGGGAGAATGTTATACTTTCCCTTCTGCCCGTCTTTCCATTTACTATAATCGTGACTGATTTTCTGCCATACCTTTACTTTTATGCTTGCTTTCCTTATTCCTCAACTCCCAGAGAAATTTAAAAAGAATCTATCTATCCTCGTCTTGAATATATGTGATGATGGAGCATTTACAGCTTTTGGGATAGGCAATTCCAGCTGCCCTGGCCCTTTAAGAGATGAAATATTTCATTATCCCTTCCCCTTATCCTGTGACGCTCTCCCTATATTTTGTATTCCTCAGCTAAAGCTAGAGTCTTCTGTGACAAGCCTTTAGAATCATCATCACAATAATCGTAGCAAGCAGCTTTTCAGTGATTTTCTTGATTTTCAAATACGAGAAGAAAAACTCTTCCAATTTTTTTTCCAAAATTGCTTCACCCTTTAATTGAATGCTGCCTTGTGACTGTCAGTATAACTGTGATGGCAGCACCCTCTAAAGGTACAAACACGAATTGCACCAATTGCTCAGGCACATGCTCATTTCACCAATGCTTTTATTCTGCTTGCACTGCGTAGGACTGATTTTTTTGAAAAAATAAAGAGACTCACTCGTGGACTGTGACATCGCTGGCTAAGCTAGCAATTATTGCCTGTCTCTAATGGCCATGAGGAATTTGGTCCAGGCGAGATGATGTAGCTATATCCACAGTGCAGTAAGGTAGGGAGTTCCAGAATTGGTGGTGTTCTTCGTATCTGCTGCCCTTGCCTTACTAGATGGTAATGTTCATGGTCTTGGAAGGTGGTTTCAAAGGAGTTTGGTGAATTTCTGCATCTTTTAGCTAGTACTCACTACTGCTGCTGAGCAATGGTGATGGAGAGAGTGACGTTTTGTAGATATGGTGCCAATCAATTGGGCTGCTTTGTCCTAAGCTTCCTGAGTGTCCTTGGAGCTGCTGTCACCGAAGAAAATGGAGAAAATTCCTTCACAATCTCAACTTGCACCTTATAGAAAGTGGACAGGCTTTGGGGAATCGGGAGGTGAGTTACTCGCCGCAGGATTCCAAATTTCTTCCTGATCTGGTCAGTGGGAGCTTCCAGGATGTCAATAGCAGTGGATTCAGTGATAGTAATGCTGTTGAGCTTCAAGGGAAGATGGTTAGGTTGTCACTTAACAGGACGCTCTTTGCCTGGCACTTTTATGGTGTGAGTGTTACTTGATGTGTATTAAACCAAGCCTGGTTATCATCCAGGCCTTGCTGCTTTTCAACATGGCCTGCATCTGTACCTGAGCAGTCACAATTGGTGCTGAACATTGTGTGGTCATCAGGACACATCCCCACTTCTAACTTCATAAAAGAGGTATGGCTGATGATCTTCTCTGCTCAATTAAGTGCCACACTCTTCCCATCCACTTCACACTTCTCCCATCCACTTCACACTCACCCTGTCTCTGCCAAAGTGCTCAGCTCCCACCAATCTCACTTTTGCCTGCAATTTCCTTTCCCCCTCAGTCTCCCAAAGCACTAATCCGGTACTGCATTGCCTTCTCAGTCCTTTAGTACACCTTACCCCCTATGTGCTCATACCAACAACCCTGTCACCCACTGTCGTCTCACTCATCCCCCTCTGTCCTTTCCTCTCTGTGGGGGAAGGCAGCCCATAAACAGGGCAGAGAGAGTCCTGAAGGGAGGATGGGGAGGTGACACTCATGATCCCACACAGTGAGGAGTCAGCCCTGACCCTCACAGAGGAATCCTGTGGGGAAGTTTGAAATATCTATGTCTCACCATAAGCAAGTAAGTACCACTCTAGATCCTGTCTTCTTTGGTGGCGGGTCCCAGTATTCCAGCTGTTGCACTGCCCCCCCACAACACGCACACACACCCCTTCAATGTGGCGATCTCACTCCAGCTGTGTCTTCAGGGAACCCATCATTCCTTAATCAGTTTTCCCTGCACCTAGGAGCCATGAACTAAACTGTGATGAGCTAAACTGTCTTAATTATGTTTGTTTTTAATTATGTATAACTTCTGTCACTGATGTAGGTGCAGTGGTGAATTATAAAATGTTTCACTGTATTTTTCATGCAAAATTACATATGACAATACATTTCTATTCTATTCTGTTTTACCATGTTACCTCTTGGGATCAAGCATCCTTGCCTCTGAGTGAAACTCTCTCACTCTCTTCAGTGTTGTAATTCTCTTTAGGTTACTGAATACTAGATTCCTAGTGTTTACACACTTTTCTCTGTTTACACACTTCTCCCTTTTCTCTACTCAGCTCAGTGGAGGAAGGAGACTCATAATGGGGAAGGACGTAGGGATTCAGGAGCTGCCTTTCGGACCATGAGCAGCAGATGTGTGGGCACCTGGTGGAGTTCCTGCAGCAAGGTGAGCTCATGCTTTGTAAGTGGAGGGGTTCAGTGCAGTCCTGAGCCCCATCTTGTCTTGGACGTGAGCTCCAACCACAAGAGAACAGCCAGCCATATGGAAAGATACACACAATTTCACACGCAGTGGGCACAAGAGCAGTGTGACTCCCTGTGAAGGGTAGCAGGTTCACTCAGTAGCCTGCAGTGGTCCATTTTAGACTGTGAACTCTAATAACCACAGAGATAGGATGGGATCCCCGAATGGAACATTCATCCTGGTGGCCTACCGAACACTGGGAAGGGTAACTTGTAGAGGTTAGTGGGTGGGATAGTGTAAGATTCTCATCCTCACCTGAATCCCCAGCACCTCAGCCTCAGCAACTGTCAGCTATATGTGTCCTCGTGACAACAGTGGTCCCTGCAGAAACTACAATCTGAGTTAAGTCTCCAACAGTTCCCTCCATGATAGCACAGTCACCGTGCTTTCTCAGTGCCCAGGTATAAGAAGAGACAAGCAACTGGCCTCACAACTGTTCTGAGGCAACACAAGAAGGAGCTTGGTCGGAGTGTTCATGGGTGTAGGGTGCTTGACAGCTAATGGGTTCACTGGGGCATCATCATCTCTTTGCACATGTTCCAATTAAACACTTTTAAAAATACATATCACTATATCCGAAAAAGTCCTGCTCTGCTTCTGTTCAGCAATGAAATAATCCTTGCAGCAATCTTGTCCAGCAATGATTGACTTGAAAGGAGGATCAGTCTCAGAAACCATTCCCGCTTTAGAATAAATACAAACAAGAGTTTGAAATACTCAGCAGGTCTGGTAGCGTCTAATATTTCAAGCTGATGACACTCCGCCAGAATTAATGAGAAATAAATAGTGTTTGAACGCTTGTTGGGAGTGAGGGCACATGAAACAAAAAAAGGAGAAGGTCTACGATGGAATAGAAGCCCAGCAGCAAATAACAAAGATTTCATGGAGTAACAACAATGGACAGAGAGACAAATGACATGCCCACATAAAAACTATCTGAATACAATGAGAAGTGATACAGAAAGAGAGAAGACAAGACCATCTCAGTAAACAAAAGGGAAAAAAATCAAAAAAAGCAGAAGACAAAAGGGAGGCACAAATGTGATCTAAGGTGGTTAACTCAGTGTTGAGTCCAGAAAGCTGTAGAATACTTAGGTCAAAAGGTAAGTTTCTGCTCTGCGAGATTGTGTGATCTTCACTGGATCAGTGCAAACAGCTGTGGACAGAAAGGTCAGCATAGGAGCAAAGCATAGAAGGGAAATGACAAGCAACCTGTAGCCCAGAGTCATGCTTGTAGACTAAACAGACATGGTCTGAAAAAGTGGTCACCCAGACTGCATTTGGTCTCCCTAATGTAAGGGAGGTCACATTGTGTGCAGCAAATAAAGAAAATGGAATTGAAAGACGTATTAAGCTATTGTTTCACTCAGAAGGAGTGTTTGGGGCTTGGAAAGCGAGAAGGGAGTAGGTATTTCTGGCAGTTATATGTTCAGGATGATTGATTTGATTTGATTAGATTTATTTATTGTCATGTGTACCTAAGTGCAATGAAAAGCTTGGTTTATGAGCAGTACAGGCAGATCATAGTAAGCAAGGACCTGCAGACTATCAGGTGAAAAAAAAACTTCGAGCCATACAGGTTATGTTGTACAGGGCATGTGATAGGCAAGTTCAACACTAGCAAGGTCAGCAATAATTGAAGTCAGCGAGTCCATTCAGCAGTCTAATAACAGGCAGGAAAAAGCTGTTTCTGAACCTGTTGGTGTGTGTGTCCAGGCTTCTGGTGGAGCAGGTTGTAGATCATTACTGGGTGGAAGGGGTCTGTGATGATATTGGCAGCCTTTCTGTGGTAGCGAGCCATGTAAATGAATTCCTTGGATGGGACATTGGCTTCCATGATGGTCTGGGCTGTGCACACCACCTTCTGTAGTTTCTCACAGTCCTTGGGTAGAGCAGTTGCCATACCAGGCTGTATGCTTTCAATGGTGCATCTGTAAAAATTGGTGAGGGTCCCTGTGGACATGTCAAACTTCCTGAACTGCCTAAGCATTGTTGTGCCTTCCTGACCGTCACCATCTATGTGGGAAGTCCAGGACAGATTGTCGAATACTCCCGGAAACTTGATGCTCCCCACCCTCTCAACGTCAGCTCCATTGATGTAGATAGGGGCATGTTCTGCTGCTTTCCTTCTGAAGTTAATGATCAGTTCTGTAGATTTGTTGATGTTGAGAGGAGTGGATCAGGGTTTCACAGAGAGAACGGTCCCTACGGAACTTTAACATGGAGGATTTGTGGAAGATGTGTTGGCTAGATGCATCACACTGGAAGTGGCAGAGGTGGTGCAGGATGATCAGTTGAATCTACGGTGGAAGGAGCCACCAAGGGGAAACTTTTCGAGGGAAGGGAAGGTGAAGAGAACAGAATGGATTCAATTTGTTTCTAGGCCCAGTGATCCCTGGCGTGGAAGGTAGAATCACTGGATCAGATGGGGAAACAAAATATGATAACAATTGGAAAAAGTGGGAAACCCTGATCATAGGGTGAAATTTAACCAGGAGTATCATGTTGAAGGCATTCACTTCAATGGGTGTTCAGCATGTGCGTGCTCTAGGGAACAATGCTTATATGGTTAACCCCAACTACATTGGGAATCTTTAACACCAGGGAGGAGGGGTTTTTGTTTCAAAGTGAGTTGAGATTTCTGGCAGCATTGAATATTGTAGATGGCATTCCAGTCTTGACACTACAGCAGGTCTAGATAATGTGGGAGATAATTAAAGAAGTCAATCTAAAATAGATGTGGCTTCACCCTGCACAATATGTTTTCACTGCAGTACTGTTGGCACATACAATCATTTCTGTAGGTCACTGGTTTAAAATCCTGCTTTCTGTTGGCACTCTCGGTATAGTGGGCATGGTTTGAGTAGGCACAACGTGGCATTTTGGCAGCCACCAATAAATATGTGTGGGGCTAAGGTTATGAAGGATTTATAGGCATATTTGTGCACAGTTAAAGAGATTTGAGTCATGGGTTTCAGCCACATTGCTCTTGAATTTCAATAAGTGCTGGAAGATTTCTCTCTTGTGGCAAAGATGTATTTCATTGAGGAGGATTAGAATCTCTACAGTCCATCAGCCCATTGAGTCCACACTGCTCCTCCAAAGAGCTTCCCACCTAGATCCACACCCCCTATCTTATCACCCTGTATTTCCCACGGCTAACACATAAACCCCTGGACACAATGGACAATTTAATATGGCCAATCCACCAAACCTGCACACTTTTGGACTGCAGGTGGAAACCACAGGACCTGGAGGAAACCCACGCAGACACAGGGAGAATGTGCAAAGTCCACACAGGCAGTCACCCGAGGTTGGAATCGAACCTGAATCCCTGGTGCTGAGGGACAGCAGTGCTAACCACCGAGCCACTGTGCTGCCTCCACACTGTTTTTGATGTTAGAGGTTTGTGATGTGAAGCTTGTTTACCGAGGCCCGGCTGATGTCAACTGTGAGCTTCGAAACCTTCACTAAGTCCACTCTGAATTCGCAGGCTTCTGGTAATAAGTAGCACCGCCCGATAAAATAGTCAAGCAGGGCTACTTCAACCTGCCCCTCCGCATTGTTACCAGCATTCACCTCCTCTTCCATGCCAGCTCCACATATCTGCACGGAGGCTTCCTCCTCCTGCTCCTCCTGATTGCAGTGAATGATCCGGCCTCTATCCCCTCTAGGTGGAGGGCCCTGTTCAATTACAGAATGCAGCACATGACTCCATTCTGCGAGAACATTGCAGGGGAATCCTGGAGACCTCCTCTGCGGCGAAACACGAAAACATTCTGTGTTTCAGGTGAGTCTGCGATAGCCTGCTCTATTGTACTGTGTGTCACCACAGTATGACTGTTGTTACAGTGCAGCTTGAGGTCTGTTTGCAGCTGTCTGAAGGGGGTCATGGGTCATCACTCCAGGAGGTTGGGCGAGTTGCGAATTCCTCAGGATGAATGAATCACGACAGATTCCAGGGAACAATGCACAGACCATCTGCACAGTCAGGGAATCAAAGAACCAGATTAACGAGTTGGTGCTGGTATGGTGACATGGGTGCGCTTCAGGGAAGGCTTCTGACACAGCAACTCCCCCCCCAACTCTCTATACCTGGGATGTTCATCCTTACATTTATGTGTCCCTGCACCCATAAAACGTGGGCAACAGTGACTATTGTGACATGAGGCTATAGGCAACTGACTGTGAGGAGCCACAGAGTTGAGGCCTGGGAAGAGCCAGCTGCTTGAAAAGAAAGGTGAGAGAGCATGAGAGCCGTTGGCTGGGCATGAGGATCGGTAGATTGTTGTTTGAGATCTAGTTGGGCCATGGGTCATTTCCCAGGTTACCCTGAGCTGCCTCCTCTACTAGGTCTCTGAAATTATGGAGATTCGACCTCCTCAGACTCAAACTCTCCTCCCCAAGTGCACCTTTAATGTGAGGCCTAGTCCCCTCTTGCCACCCTGACATTGTCACACACCTCTATGTCATGAATGTGTGAGCACTTTTTTTTGCTGCTTCTTTGCCATGATGAGCACTCTTTCTGCTTTCAGTCACTGTTTTTACTGTCCTTGAGTGTCTGTGTCACTCTGCCAAGGCCACATATCCCACCGTCCAACTCCCATGGGTGTCAGTGATACAACTGTGATTGAATCTGGGGCCCTCTGTTTGCTTAACATTTAAAGCTCGTCGAGCCCGTGAGCCATATTTCACAAACCTGGGTATCCAAAATCGCTTCTAAATGAAGGCAGCTACAATTTTAAGTCCCTTTCAGCTCATTTCAAACCTCAGATACTGAACGTAAATCAGAATGTTTAAAAGAAACATACACATTAAGAAACAAAACAGAGGCTTGAGGGAGGTAGTGGCATTGTGGGTATTATCACTGGCCTAGTGATCCAGAATCTCTCTGAGATATTGGCTCAAATCCCAAATGGTGAAAATTGATACTATGAATGCGGAACTTACTGGAACACCTTGTCTCATAGTGACCATGTATTGTTTGTTGATTGTTATTAAATGAAAATACTTTCTTTCCCTCTGGTTAGGCGTGTACGTGACTCCAGATTCACAGGAATGTAGTTGATTCAGAAATGGTCAAGGGAGCTCAAGCATAATTAAGGATGAGCAATAACTGATGGCCTTGCTACTGATATCCACATTTCAAAAGAATTAAAAATCCCAAGGTGTTTTAAGGCCAATTAAGTACTTATGGAACACGCTCACCATGACGAGGGAACACAGCAGATATTGTGGGCACTCTGAAGCCTCCCAAACAGCAAGGTGTTAATGATCATCTCATCTGTTGCTTTGGGATAAATATTGCTGGGACACAGGAGCAAATTCCTTGAAATACTTCCTGCATTTTCTACTTCGGCTTTGGCTGAGTTGGGATCGTATCTGCAACCTGCCAATTCTGGTCTCCCTGCTATAGGAAAGATATTAACAAAATTGAAAGGATTCAGAAAAGGATGTTGCCGAGGTTGGAAGGTTTGAGCTATATGGAGAGGATGAATAGGCTGGGACTATATTCCCTGGAACGTCATAGGCTAAGGGCTGACCTTATAGAGCTCTATAAAATAATGAGGGTCCTGGATAGGATGAATTGCCAAGGTCAATTTCCCCAGGGTAGGTGAGTCCAAAACTAGAGGGCATAGGTTTAAGGTGAGAGGAGAAAGATTTAAAAGGGACCTAAGAGGCAACTTTTTTTCATGCAGAGGGTGGTGCATGGATGGAATAAGTTGTCAGAGGAAGTAGTGGAGGCTGGTCCAAATACAACATTTAAAAGGCGTCAGGCTGGGTACATGAATAGGAAAGGTTTAAGACGGATATGGGCCCAAAGCTAGCAAATGGGACGAGATTTGTTGGACCCAAGGGTCTTTTTCTTTGCTCTACATCTCTATGGCTCTAAGAATGGGGTTAACAAGGTAATAATGATCAGATGATTTGTCTTCGTTTTTGTGATGATGATGATCCAGGGATGGATGTTGGCCAGGATCAATGGGATTTTTTGAGTACACCTGAGAGTCGACTGTTCAGGACAAAAAAGTGAGAACTCCAAAACCTTCGAAAGTTTTCAGACTTTTATTGTAAATGTTCACACACTTTTCCCTTCAGGTTACTGTACAAAGCAATTTTATATGCAAGTCTGGGGTGCTAACACCGATGGGGCTCTGGGCGAACAGGCATTGTGATCATTACCTGTCTACCTAGAGTCTTCCTGAAGTTGGTTTCCCAATGAAGTACATCATAGTGAGCAAGCCTGCCTTTTTAAACAAAAATCTAGCCATGATCATCAAGTGCACTCCACTTAATAGCAGATGGAACCATTTCCAGGAGCTATGTCACAGATGGTATTGGGTACAGAATCTCTTTGATGTAGTAAAAGAATGAAAATAAATTAGAAAAGAATAAAACAAGAAGACAACAGTGGAACAAAATAAATAATTAAACAATACCAGTCAATGCACCATGCAAGGCATGCAAGATTATGGATGGAGGATTGAAGGTTATAGATCCAATACCCAAAGGTGGTCTCTAACTCAAATGTGGTCAGTTTGTGAATCAAAACAACTATGTTCTTTTAGTCTGCACATACAATAGGTCAGAAAAAGGGCATTTTTAACGCTGCAGATGTTTTGTTTCACTGTCCAGTTTTTAAACTTGGTTTCCATTCATCAATAGCCTTCAGTGCTGAATCTATTGCAGCTAAGCCCACCAGATCTGAAGTCTTTTAAACAAAGTCCACATGCCCTGAGCATTACAAGGGCAGCAACGATGAATCATATATGCAGTGATTCATTTTTGAAGAGATAAGCACCAGTAGGGAGAAAATGTGACTTTGTGAGACAGAATTTTTTAAAAAAAGGTGATATGAGTCAGCAGCTTGTTTAATTTCCTAGTGTTGAAGTCGGTGGAAGTTAAAACTGCGAGGAAAGTAAAGCAAGCTGTTGACTCATTACTTCCCATTTAACATTATTGCACAATCAAGGTCACATCTCCCTCCCAGCATGGAAAAACGGGGTAAAAGCTACACGCTTCTCTGAGTCAACAGATTCTCAAGATCAGCTAATAAGCACTGTGGCAGTTACTTCCTCAAATATTCTTGGGATTATTCTATCTTTGCTTCTGAAATGAGGCTGTGACTCGGTAAACATCATTCCAACATCAATGTATAGTGTTACAGTGCACAATGGCTCTTCCAGTATAAAGTATTACCTACAGGAAGTTACTACAATGTGCATAAAGGGCTCCTGTACATTAAGTGACTCTATAGAAATCACTTGCCAGTAAAGGTTTCACTTATAATCAGTGTCAAGTTAGTGGTGAATCACATTGTGAAAGAGTCTAGCTAGAGCAAACATACAGCATCAATTGACCATGATCTAGACTGTATTAAGAATTAACTGACAAGGGTTTCCTCTTGTGCAAAGACATTAAACTTAATTCCCTTCAAGACATGAGTGTTCATACCTGGATGCAGCACTACAAGAGGCAAGTATCCCTTGTTTGGGGAGCAAACTGTTCTCAAATATGCACACACACACCCCTACCATGAATTGTGTTTGTAAAGAGGTTTCCTTAACCCACACCTGGAACAGCTTCACGTTCACCTGCACGTGCAAGTAAGAGGTACCAGCTGTATCTGGTTCCTATTGCATCTTGGGCTCGATCTGAGGCAGCCATGCCAGTGCTGAATGTCTGGGGGAAAAAGCAATGCTAAGCAGCACTGAAGTGAGAAACAGGCTGGCGTCTACCAGAATCAAGTCACTGTGAATCCAGGAATTCCCAATTCCTATCTCCAGGCTCTTTCAATTTCCCTGCATTATTGCCAAGACATGCCACCTTCCTGCCTGAACATGCCAACAGTGTTCCTGCAGTCTGCAATCTTTCTATCTGACACCCTCCGATAGCATATCTGACGTGTATGGGCCTGACGTGCGGCAGCATTTCCACTTTGGAATGTTACTCCTGAGCCCCTTGCTCTTAATAGCCTATTATCCACCAAATCTTGGTCACAGATCTGAGCCCCCAACCCCATAAATCTTGCACCAGGCTTCCACAAATCAACCTCTTCCCAGATCTGGTGACTGGAGCACTAAACTGTGCACTACTGTAAAGTAATTATGATGAAGCATGAGGCCCAAAACACAGGCCTTGTCAGACCTCCCCAGCTGTTAACACTGTATCTGTGAGGAACCCAACAATGTGCCTGGCTGAACTCCTCAGCCTTTGTGTTGAGAGTATTTGACTAAAATGCGGTTTTCAATCATGTGAAAAAAGAGGCTTTAAATAGTAATCATTGCACAAAGCAGTTTTGCAAATAAAGTTAGGGGAAATTTTAGCATAGTGGTAATGTAACTGGTCTAGCAAGTTAAAGCTATGAACTAAGGCCTTGGGGGTTATAGGTACAAATTCCACAGCTGGTAAACTTTGAATTCAGTTGATGCATATGAAATTATAAAGCTAAACTCAACAATGGTGACCGTGGCAATGATCATAGTAGCTCATTTCAGTTTTGAAAAAAGATCTGTAAGAACCCATCTCATTCAATTGATGCCCTTCAAAGAAGTGAAACCTGACATTGTCTAGTCTCTAGGTGACTCCAGGCCCACAGCGAACTGTAACTGCCTCTGCAAAATCCTGAAAAGCCATTCAAATCAAGGACAATTAGGAACGGGCAACAAATATCAGCTTTGGTGGCGCTCGGACAAAATTATATGTAGAGTGAGACATGAAAGGACTAATCAACAATTTTGTAACAGACTCAAGGAAAACACTAGGTGTGGCCAACTTACACCAGCCAGACCAGGCAACACCTTCGTAGTCATCAACATTTACTTTATTTTGGTGCTGCAATCTTTCTGTGCAACTTCACAGCTATTAACAGTTTCATTCATACCGTTGGGACTTTCGTCGGGGAGAAGGCAAATTGGAACTAAATAATCAAAGTAATAGTTTACCTCAAGCCTTTTCTTTGCAATACATTTTTTAAAATAAAACAAGTCAGTTTTGGATTTCTTCAGAATGCTTGAACCACTGTTTCTAAATCCAAAGATACAGCAGCAACCTTTATCTAATTGGTAGTGATGAGGACCTTTTCTGGTCAATTGATCTCAGACAGTAGATACACTATTGTTGTCCCATCATTCCCCTTTCACCTGACCTTAACTTGTATCTATTCTGTGAAACCAATCACAACCATGGGCAGACTGCAGGCAGTCCCCAAGTTACGAACATCTGACTTATAAACGCTCTTATGTACAACCGAGATAATATATCAACATTAATCTTAAAGATCCAACATCTGTTCGTACCTACTTTTACGTTGTTACGACTTGCACACAAATGAACTTACAAATGTACTTGGGAATGGAAACTGTTTGTAATCCGGGAACTGCATGTATTCTCAACGGATTGGCTAGAGAGGCTGGGTCACTACCGAGGTGCTACATTGGGATCTCCCAGTCTTATAGCCCACATCACTATATTTACTAGAAAGTTACCCTGAGCACAGTGGACGAAAAAGCACTATTATAAGGATAAGTGAGTGAGCAGTCAAATCGAAAGCGACCAGTCAGTGTCGATGTAGTCAGAAATAATCACATCAAAACCCAGAGCAAATTTAACTTATAAGAAAGCAAAGTTGTTCAAAAATTATTCATTTTTTTGACAATTTCAGTTTTGTTATAATTTTTGCACAAATCTTTTCTAACCAGAAAGAAAGAAAAGCACACAAATATGATGAAATTATCCATGCAGACTTTCTCTGACAAAAACGCCTAACACTTTGGACAAAGCCAACAATCCTATGAACTCATCAGCAGGAACTTGGTTACACAGACTGGCTACAACATGGTGGATGCCTGTCAAAAAAACCTCTACTCTTATAGGACCAGCTTTCATTTTTCCATTGAAAAGAAAAGCATTAGACACAGCTAGGGGGTACACAAGTCACTAGCAGCAGAAAATATAAGAGCACTTTTGAATATCGAGCTACTTCTTTGATTACCATCCATTTGGTTATCCCAGCATTCAAACCATATTCCCTCTCACTTCCACTTCAACTATTAATGCCCAGGTCCTTAAGATCTCATTGCCTTAACAAGCCACCTCTGGATTTAGAATATCCTCAAGGTATGTTATTGTTGCTAGAAGCAAGGGCTTGATTTTCACAACTGTGCCACTGAGTCCCTGCTGCCTCAAGTACATTGAGCATAGATTGTATTCTGGCCAAATATTTACAGTATCTGATGCACTCAACAAACTTTGTGTTATGTGTTGTTTAAACTGTAGAGAACGCAGCCCCGTTCAACCAGGCAACTCTATGTGCTGTTATAAGGAAAGTGACTGTGTTATGTCTATAAACATTTCAAACTTGATATGTTTCCAAATTTGTTGCAACATTACTCCCAGAAAGTCGTAAGACTACGCTCTTATCGTCTGACTCTGTGGACGATATGTCACGATAAATTCGCCTGTGATGCACCAAATGTGGTACAGTCCTAACAACCCCATCACCTCTCCCCGAAACCCCGAAAACAATCTCGCGATCATTGCAAATAAAGGGTGCCACCATACAAATCAGCCGTCATCACACCCAACAGCACAACAGTTATAAGGGGCTGAATGGCCTTCTCCTGTTCACATGCTTAAGATCCGTTATTATTGCGTCTACCGGAAGCAATAGTTTAAGACTGAATGGCGCTTCCTTTCGGTTGTGTGGGAGTGTGACAGTATGTACAAGGATGACCTTGGCACTGGTTTCGTTAAAACCCGCCAGAACTGAACAGGTATTCTGAAGAGAAATGAGTTCATCTTTACCTGGAACACCCCTTCCCCACAAACGCCTCAATTCTTTCCAAATCATGATAACACGAGCAAGATTCCCGATATGTTATTTACACGTAAAAACCGGTTTCCAAAATTTACAGGACATGTAATCAAATTAGAGGGCGAATTCGCAACAGGCATTTTTGTTTTGTTTTTAAACTGCCAGTCGTGCCGTGCCTAAGCACTGTTGTCCAGTTCCTTCTGTGAAACATTGCGTTTTTGTTTTTTTTTTCTGGATGGATTAGCTCTCAGCAGCAAGGACTGGACATAATAATTGCTTTGGACGATACTCTGCAGGCTTTTCCCACTGAAGAAGGGCCAGTTCTCACCACAGTCTCTGATCTGCTTATAGCGGACTCTTCAATGAGACGAACCTTTATCCAATTCCATTCAAATAACACAACAGCATCCAAATATTTCCCTCCCACCCTCCCCCTTCGGAGTTAAATAAAAACCCTTCCGTAAGGCAAGAAAGCTCAGGAGTGCTTGATGAAGATACAGAACAGTCCTCTACAAAATGCCTTTGTTCTTTTTTTTATTATGATGCTTGTAGTACGCAGGCTACCCCGTTCAATGGGACCATCTCCAGTTCTTGCCCCCACCTTAAAAGAGTGGAATATTGTTGGCTAGTATTGCATTGAGTTCGAAGAGATTCGAGGGCTGTGTGTCTCTTTGGGGGGGGGGGGGTAGCCAGAGATCTCCTTTTGCGCTTCAGAACCCCTTGATGTAGCAGTAAGCCTCCAACGAAGAGAACAGAATGTACAATAACCACAAGCCGCCGAACAACATGGCAGTGACGACTCGGGGTCCCCACGGGCCGCCCAGCTCCCCCCCGATGTGCGGCCGCCTCCTGTACAGCAGGATGCTGATGCTGATGAAAGCGAAGATGGTGAAGAGGGTGACAGAAAAGGCCAGGGTGCCCGCGTCCACGCGGAATTCCTTGCCCTGGGACGCCCAGTAGATGGCGGCCACGGACCACGCCAATCCTATGCCCAGGAAGACATTGACAGCGTTGCTGCCTGTGACATTTCCAATGGAGGCGTCGGCATAGTGATCCTGTGCGGCCGCTACTTTGCTGGCGAAGGTGTCTGCAAAGGTAAGACCAGAGATGCATCAGGCCAGGGCACAGACACAAGTCAGAAGCTTCGATTGCAGTCCCTTGAATAACTTGCTCAAAAAATATATATAAAAATAAAGCAACCCACGCGACGAGTTACTTAACATTGTTCCCTGTCCTCACTCCCCTCTGGACTAAGTGGATTATCGTGTGCGGCTCTAGCACGGCACAGGCACCATTGCAGCTTCCAACCCGCAACCTCGGCTCGCTCCTGTGTCGGCCCAAAGCCGTCTAAGTTTCGGGGACTGCGAGTTAACCCGCCTGACATGTCACAGTCTGTGGGGCGGCGACGAGGAGTGGAAATCCCGCCTGACTTGTGAGACCGTCAGAAATAGCAAGGTGGGCAGGTACTCCCCCCACTTCACTACTGATGAATGTGGCTTTCACAGCAATTTGCTCCTGCACCCCACCTCCATCACCCTCAGCTCCCCTACCGATCAAAGCTGTGTGTAACCTCTGCCTCAACACATTCAATGGTCCACATAATGATGAAGTGTCTAGGCCCGAAATGTCAGCTTTTGTGCTCCTGAGATGCGGCTTGGCCTGCTGTGTTCATCCAGCTCCACACTTTATTATCTTACATTCAGTGGTCCAGCCTCCTTTGCCCAATGGGGAAGAGAACTCCAAACTCTTAACTGCTCTTTGAGGAAAGAAATTCCTCTTTCAGATTGTGAATGCCCCTTTATCTTTAAACTGTGCCCCATAATTCTACATTCTTCAATTAGAGGAAGTATCTTGTCAGCATCTACCTTGTTAAGACACTTCATGATCATTTCATTATGGTCACCTTTCGTGCTTCTATCCAACCTGTTCCTGCTCTTCTGGTAAGTCAACTCCTTTAGCTCAGGGATCAATCCAGTGAACGACCTTCCCTTTACACTGTGCGGCTGTCAGGCCACTGAGGGTCTGTCTCTGCCAAGCAGCCAGCGTACAACATTTCCAGTATTGACTTAGAAAGCAATGGCACACATGGACCTCAGAGATGTGCACAGACAAAAAAAGAGGGAGCACAGCTAGTGAACTTGCTCTGAATTGCTCCCAATTTAGTTTGTCCCTCTCTTTATTCATGCAACAAATCATTCAGATATTGCAAGTCTATCACCAATTTCCTGTAACCGCTGTAGTAAGACTTCCCTAAATTTATTCTCCCTCCTTCTTCTACATCCTTTACCCACTCTCATGCCCTGTCATGACTTGGACTGTTTTCACCTACTAATGGTCCCAATTATCAGCTTTTCTTTCTCCCTGGCGTACTATCATCTATCCCTTTGTCCGCCTCATGTAATTCTCTCTGTCTGGGCTCCACCTCTGCCGATCCTTTCACTCCTTCCACCTTTCCTGACCCGTCTTCAGCTATATATGACCTACTCCCAGTGACTATCTGCTTTGGAAAAGAATCACGAAACATTAACTCTGCTTTCACTCCACAAATGCTGCCAGATCTGCTGGGTTTCTTGAGCAATTTCTGTTTTTGTTAAGTATAGGGGCCTTCCTGCTCAGCTATGCAGTTGTCACTGTGTTCCCTAACTTGTTGAACAGCCGGCCTTATTTGGCTAAGGATACAGACTGAAAACTTCCCGTGTGACAGGGTGCTGTGGCTACCATTCAGCGCTACTGAAATCTGAGAAACTCCCATTTCTTTTGCCTGGTCGACTGGGTAGCATTGCAGGCCTGTGGCTAACACTGCTGTCCAGAGCTCTCACATAAAAGCATTATTTTATCAGCATGCACAAAGGTTTCTGGAAGTCAGCATTTCGACAAGGTACAACCCTAGACATGTAGCAATTCCTTCAGCATTTCTCTGACTTCGTGAGCTTGTTGGAAGTTGGTGAACTGGGAACTGGATGGTCGTAATTGTTTTAAACTAAAATTCTTAGGTTACAGGTATTGTGGGTGAGATTAACATTTTATAGATAGGTCGCACTCAAGAAGGGGATGGTGGGACCTGACTGTGCCCGTTGTGATCCTTCAGCCCAAACCTTTCAATGGTTTCCCTGTCTGAGGTGGAGAGGGAAGGAGTGAGGGCGAGTGGGGGAGATCTGATGCAACATTTTGAGGTTCACTTTCAGAGTCCGAAGTGCCTTTCGCAACGAAACCACAGAAAATGGCAAGACTGGGAGTGATGTATTACTTCAACATCATTTATATTTGGTAGTTGTTCACAATTCCATTGCATGGCAAACTCTGCTCCTCCTTGACCTTGGAAAATACGCAAAATCGCAGCAGGAACTCAGAGGGAAATCAGCCCCATTAACCACCCACTGACCTGATGTGGAATCTTGTTGAGTATAAAATGGGTGCAGTCATTGTCATGTTTTATCCTTTCAAGGGATTTGGGTATCACTGGCAAGGCCTGGATTTGTTGCACTTCCCTGAATAGTCCTGAACTGAATGTCTTCCTCAGCCACTTCAGCCAGCAGTAATGAACGAAGCACATAGCCATGGGTCTGGAGTCACGTGTAGACCAGACAAGGTATGCTTTCATTTCCCCCACAAGACATGAGTGAAGCTGATGAGTTTTTCAATACTTGTATACTCAATGAATGGCAAGATACTAGGAAGTTCCAACGAACACAGGGATTTTCCACGGATCCCTGAAAGCCACTGGATGGGTTAATAGGGCAGTTAAGAAGGCATACGGCACACTTACCTCTATCAGTTGTGACATAACAGCAGGGAGGTAATGTTGGAGCTGTACAGATGTTGGTTCAGAGTACTGTGTGCAGTTCTGGTCACCACAACACACGAAGGATGTGACTGATTTAGTCAGGGTGCAGTGGAGATTCACCAGGAGGTTGCCTGGGATGGAGCATTTTAGTAATGAAGGGAGGCAAATATGCTCAAGTTGTTTTCTTTAGAACAGAGAAGTTTGAGTGCGGACCGGATAGAGATATATAAGATTATGAGTGGCATGGACAGGTTGAATAGGGGGCAGCTGATGCCCCTTGAAGGCTTGATAACCAGGGGGCATAATTTTAAAGTGAAAGGCAGGACATTTGAAAGGAATTTGTGGAAAAGCTTTTTGAGCCAGAGAGTTGTGGGGTCTGGAATGCATTGCCTGGGAGGGTAGCTGGGGTGGCCAAACCTACAAACTTCAAAAAAGTGATTGGATGAGCTCTGGAAGTGTCATGATATTCAAGGTTGTGGGCCTAGTGTGGGAAAGTGGGACTAGTTGCAGGTAGGAGTGTGTGTTTGGTGGTGCAGATGCAATGGGCTGAAGGGCGTCCTCTGCATTGCATGATTCTATGATGAGAGTTTCATGGTCACTATTACAGAAGTTAGCTTTAGAAATGAGATTTAATTGAATTTAAATTCCACTAGCCACTACGATGGGAATTGTGCTGAAAGCGTTCACCTGGCTTGTTAGATCGCTAATTCAGTGACACTACTGAAGGTCAAAGCTCACCAGCTGTAGCTGAAACATAAGAGTCATAGAGTTATACAGCACAAAAACAGACCCTTCGGTCCAACTAATCCATGCCGCACATAATCCTAAACTAAACTAGTCCCACCTGTCTGCTCCTCACCCATATCCCTCCAAACCTTTCCTATTTATGTAGTTATCCAAATATCTTTTAAACAGACATCTGCAGAAATTTCTGAGATGTGTAACTAGTCAAGAGATAAGTGTTTCTCTTTCACACGAATTGAAGGTATTTAAGTTAGTAGGAAAATTCTCAAACAACTTTAAAATTGGTTTTTTTTTGGTCCTTACGTTTATTTACCTGGTACTGAAGTGCCAAGAGCTACAAATACCACAGCTGTAACTGAGTCCTTCAGGCCAATGGTGCAACCAAAGTGAGAGGCCAGGTCACCAATGATGGCTGTTAGGAGGCCAATCATGAGAATGGACGTGACAAAGCAGGCCCACCCATTCCAGTATTCGGTCGGAGGCACGCAGGCAAACAGGACCTTCCAAAAGACGGTCAGAAAATGCATCACATAGTCAAAACACGAGGGCAGCCGTTCCTCTCCTGTGTCTTCGTCCTCTTCATCACCTGGCAGACATATCAGAGGCAGACCATGTTAAGTGAGCAGGCAATCATAGGGTCTCACAAGAGAAGGTGGCTTTTACAGTGTCAACAGTAAAGTATAATGGGCTCAACGCAACAACAAAAACAAAGTTGCTGGAGAAGCGCGGCAGGTCTGGCAGCATCTGTGAAGGAAAAAACAAGAGTTAACATTTCAGGTTTGGTGACCCTTCCTCGAAAGGCTTAGGCAGATCCCTCCTGGCACTTAAACATTTACTGATACTGACCTTATTGTGGCAAACCATTTTCTTGCAAAACTGAACTGAAGGACTGGGTTGGAGTGATACAGATGGCCAGAAAAGTATAACAGTCGTTTCGTTCAGAACCTTCTCGCTTGATTAAAAAAAAACACAAACCCATGTAAGAAACAAATACCCGACAGTCAATATTATGATGAATGGATGGAAAATCATGATCTCCACGTGCTCAGTCCCTCGCTAAAAGGCTCAGCATTGCAAGTGTAGGACTGAAAGTTTCACATCAGTTTTTCAGAACTTTTAAAGCTTTAAACTAGAAGAAGCCACGCAAATGTTGGAGTGCCCAGTCTACAGTTAGTTGCTCAAAGGTAACTTCCCTGTAATTTTTTTCTGGTGCGCTGTACATTTCCCGCAATTATGGCAGAAAGTCTATTTACAGAGTCAGGGAGTGAAAAATATTGTCAAAATTTTCAGAGGACAGTTCTGAAAGTTTAAAAATGATTGGGCTCCTCATAAAATCAGAAAAACATTTTGTTCCCTGTGGCCCAGATTTTGCACAGATAATGTGGTTCTGGAAAAAAGCTCATTACACTGAAACTGGCAGCACATTTGTGAGTTCTGTATATGCACAGACTAACACTGAAATCCATAATTTAATGAGAACGATTCCATCCTTCTACGGAAGGTGAAGCTCGCAGATTGCCATCACGGGCAATTTTTGAAATGATAAAATTTTTATCACACTGGAAAAATTCCAGTCTCCAGATCAGCTACTAGTGGATGGAGCACCAGAATGGTGTATCAGGACCCTACGCAATTTCCGACATGCAGACCACCGTGGGAATTCCCCTGAAGTTGATACCCAGAAAATAACTCCAGGCAGAATCTTGTCAAAGGCCTCATCAGCTAATTGGAGAGCCAGCAATGGGCCCACGCTGATCCTTCTAAGGAAAGCCCCTGCTTGCTGGTGGAAGAGCACTCTGGGAGGTTTCAGGCCACAGAGTACCCTGGATAAAGGGTAAATGATGTGGGGGTTATTATTGGATTGGAGGTCATAGATTGAGGGGCAAAGGGTAGGTAAGCGTGGGAGGCATGGCTCCTAACAGTTAGTCCCCTGCAAGATTTTGTCCAATCTCTCGATCCGGTACTGAGTGCCTCTGTTATATGGTCAACACTGTCCCTCCCAACCCAGGCAACTAGTCTACCCCACCCCTAGTCACAGCTTGTAGCTGGGTGGGGCAGTGGTCCTTAATTGATTATTCAATGGCATTGATCGGCTGGGGGTGGGGGTTGCAGGAGGGTCAACCTTGGGTCTTTCTGCCCATAATTGAGTTCTGGTTGCGGTGAGAAGGTTGGGATTGGGTTGCACCGCCGTCCCAGCTAAGAGACTGTCCACCCCGTCTCCAAATCATCGCCTGTGGAGCCGAAGATCTTACTCCCAGCTAGGTTCTTGGAAAATTACGAGACTGAAAGATTGAAAAGCCCTGGGCTTCCCGTGGAATCGGATTTAACATTTTGCTCCCTATGGCCCAGGCTTTGCAGAGGTAATGTTTGAGAGAAAGCTCATTGTCATTACTGCACTGAAACTGGCGGAGTTCTACATCTGCACAGAATAACTCCGAAATCTAATCACTGACAGTAACCACAACATCTCTCTCTCACACTAATCACTGACAGTAACCACAACATCTCTCTCTCACACTAATCACTGACAGTAACCACAACATCTCTCTCTCTCACACACACGCACACACACACACACACACACACACACACACACACACTCTCTCTCTCATTCACTAACTCTTCTACCTTGACTCCTACCAACAACCACTCCTTTCGGTCACCAATTACAGCCGGCTAGTCCCTTGCCCACCCCTCCTCCCACCTATTTGCCACCCGCCTCAGCCTACCCAGCTTCTAACCACCCTGATCATGTGGCTGCTCCCCCAATGTGCTCTGATTACTCCAACTGACTTGGGGAAACCACCCAGCGACCTCCTCTGAGCAGCCCTGACGACCAACTAACCCTCCACCCACTCATCACATCACTCATCTGCCTTCCTTCACCTACCTTCCTACACCATCACTCTATCTATTCACTTAAAAAATAAATATGAAATAAGAGCTGGAGTAGGTCATTCATTCTTTTGAGCCCGCACTGCCATTTAATATGATCATGGCTGACCTTATTCTGGTCTCATGTCCACTCTCCTGCCTGCTCCCCATCGTCCTTCATCCCACTTTTCATCAGAAACTTATCTATTTCTTTCTTGAATCTGTTGATTAATTCTACCTCCACAGTACTCTGAGGCAATGAGTTGCACAGATTTACAGAGAGAAGTAGTTTCTCCTCATCTCAGTTTTGAACCAACCTCCTCTCATTCTATATCTATGACGTTTCGTTCTAGACTGTCCCATTTATTCATCTCAACTACCGACCAGTGTTACTACCAGTTTTAAGAGTGTGCCTTAAAATCTACGATACAGGATTTGGTACAATGTGAATATTCCACCTCCTTGAATGCAACTCCAATCGGTTGGAGTTCTGAGAGACACTGTGCTTCACTTTTCTTGTGCAGCTGGGCTCAGAAGATCTGAGAAAAAGAATAAACTTTAATGGAAGTCTGTGTGGAATAGCAACCCGATCATGATAGCCGCCCCACAGAAGATCTGGGCCACCTCTCTGCAAAAAATGCTGAGAAAGTGACAGCTTTTTGAATGAGATGTTAACAGCATTTAACATCAGAATTATTCTTACACACCCTGAAAAGTCAATTTTACCTTTATGGAATGTCAACTTTTCTCAGTATGTTAAAAAAGACTATATTATATAAAGAATATTTTTAAAAATGTGTTATATTAATTATGCTGGCCATTTCAATCCAATTAAACCATGAAGTAATTTGATAAAAAAATTAAAAGCATTAAGTGCTTTTAACAGCGATAATAGGAACTGCAGATGCTGGAGAATCTGAGATAACAAGGTGTAGAGCTGGATGAACACAGCAGGCCAAGCAGCATCTTAGGAGCAGGAAGGCTGACATTTCGGGCCTAGACCCTTCATCAGTGTTTTTAACATCCTGGTTTGCCGTCTGTAAGATTACTTCGATGTGATTGTCTGCTTACTGACATGATCGCTGTGAGAAACAGGAGTGGGCCATTCAGCTCCTTGAGCCTGTTCTGCCATTCAATGAGTTCATGGCTGATCTGTGGCCTAATGCCAGAAGCCTGCCTTTGGCCAATATTACTTAATATCTTTGCTTCACAAAAATTTATCTCAGATTTAAAATTAACAACTCATCCAGCATCCACTGCCGTTTGTGGAAGGCAATACCTAACATCTAGGACCCCTAGTCCTTCCCAACATCTCTTCTATCTGGCCCTAATTCACAGATTGCACTGTCCAGTTCTACTGCCCTCCTGATGTGGTGCCACAGCTGCCTTCAGGAAATCTGCACCCTACTTTTTGCTAGATCTTTTGGACAGTTATTTTTCAAAACTGGTGTGTCCAACTTTGCCGCTGACTGCAAAAAGCAGGCCACCGATCCAGTGGTTTGGCTCGTTGTAATGCAAACATCCATCACTTCAATAAAAGAAAATCTGTTCTGCTTGTGCATGGGCTTGGGTGCAGTCAATCCCTATTAAAAGCAAAAGATTTTGATTTCAGGCCATTCATCTCGTTGTGAGAATTGCTGAATGCGGTATTTACGCTCAGCACTTTATCCAAAAATCATCTCATTTTTACCCCGGGCAGGCTATCAACTATGACGGAATGAGGATCATCTGGATTGGAACCCAAGGGTTCAGTTTATTTTTTCATTTACCTTCATGTTTCACATTCATCTCATGACACTGAACAACAGTTTGGAAAACAACACCAGGATCGTCTGCGTCCAGTTAACAAAATGCACATAATTCATTAAAACGGTATTTTCCATGGCATTACAAACTTCTGCGTATGAGAGGCGAGCTTAGACTTTCTGTGAGTTGAGTAATAGGGGTTGGAATTTTGTATTCCCTTTGGCACTCCTCATTCATGGACAGAACAAGAAGGCTCTCATTGAAACTTGTTGTACTTGTTTGTGCACTGAGAACGAGGTAGCATGTCATATAAATAACACCATTGTATCTTTTGCTGACAATTATGTGAAGATCTCCCATTCATGTTTCTTACAGCAACGGAAAACCAAGCTGCGTCTCTCAGGCTATTGCAGATGTGGTATTCATCAATGACAATAACATTTGCTCTTTCTGTCCGTCTGGATGGTTTTAAAATCTCACTTGTTGGTGGGCTTACTTAGAGGGTGATAACTGATGCACATGGAGATACATGGGACGCATGGTGTATTGGCTCATCGGCATACCAACAGTTGGTGGTGGGGTATGGTGGAAGAAGAGAGAAAAAGAAAATCCATGGAAGGAAATGCAGCTGGACAACAAAATTACCCTGGCTGCAGAGATGGTTTCCATGAAGAATGGGATTGATGGGAGAGCTGTTTGAGACGATGAAATTGGGACAATTATTTGATACGTAGTATTATTTGTAAGCTCTTCTTAGTGCTAAAAATGCGGACTCAATAGGTTTGATTGAAAAAGTTTTGGAAAGTGGTCAATTACATTCAGTGTAGTCAAAGAAGATGACAGCACTCCACACCTTCCAGACATTCTACAGAGTTGAACTGGAAAGGGGCATGCCACAGCATAGCAATAAAATCGAGAAAAGGAACAGTATTGATGTTGCTGTGAAACTTGAATCCATACTAGGGCATTTGTTGTTGACCAAAGTTAGTCGTTTTCTTTGATAGTGGGAGCTGAAATTATATTAGGTGCATTGCAAAAATAAAGCTTCTATTCTTGAATAATATTGAGACCATCAGACATAAAAATGCATTATCATTTCAGGAGAAAGCAATTTCCAATTAGACTTTAGTATTCTATAACTAAGAACAAGATGTTATGGACCAGACTAGACTCCCTCAAAATATTTTAGTAAGGTAGCCTAGATGCTAACTTATTTTTAAGGTAGATGTGAAGTGTCATTTTCCAGATGCAATGCATCTAGTCAAGCAACTCGAAGTTAAGCAAAACACAAGTTATTTGAACAGCATCGGTAAAATGCAAACAAAAGAAAGAGGAATTTAGAATAACAACTATTGGAAAGCTTAACCAAATAATAGATACAGTAACTGGTACTAATTAACTGTTCCCATATCCCATAAACACATCCCTTGGCAAAAGGGCAAAATCAGATACAGGTGCTCACATGCAATTCTCCAATCCAGGAGGAAGGAAACATCAAGAGACAATTCAGGGAGAGTGCAGCAGCCAGGAGACATTCACTGTAGCTTCCAACTCTTTTGAAACCTCAAAGGCTTCTGCTTAAAACTTAAAAACTAAAAAATCTAGAGAGCTTGGTCTGTAAGAGCTGGCCTCACCCAGGCTGCTTCCTTTGTTCCAATTTTAAAACAAAAACCCCAAAGCCTCACAAATTGTTTACTTTCTTAGAGACAGCTTAGCACATCTGCCTTACAACCTTACTTCAAAAAAGAAACCAAGACAAAATAACCTTTTAAAGGGATGGCTTTGTCACAAAGTCAAAAGGCCAAAACTTGAAATAAATGTGTATTTCTGAGGCTTGTCTTTAAACAAAAGCAACTTTAAGTAGCTTTCTCCAGTGAGAAATTTTGATTCTGTGACATATTTGTGAAAAATAGTGAGAAACCTTTTAATCAAATAAGAATAGCTGCGATGAAAATATTGATTTGCTTTGTGGAATTCTATCAGGTATTATAGAGTGCTAAGCTCAAATTCTTCTGAAATTAACTAATCCAAACCCTTTAGAGTCTTTCAGGAATATTTTCGCTTGATTCTTTGAAGAAATTATTACAGCAAAGGTCCATGGACCTCTTATTACTTTTAGACAGACAACCAAAACAATGGAATTAATATCTGCAAAAATTCCAGAACTCTTAGAGAATTTTGTTTTCTGATGCTGAAGGGCACATGTCCCCACTCAAATGTAAAATTTGGAAAAAAATACTTAAAAGAGACATGAATGAGAATCAAACATACATCAACTGGGTTTCGTACTCAGCAAGGCCAAAATACAGTGCAACCTCAATTTGAGTGAAACTGTATTGAGGACACAATCATTTGGGAAAATGAGCTTCTTCTGCTTTTACAATCTGCAATTTTTGGAGCAATTAATTTATGAATACAAGCAATAAGCAATAGCTCACTGCCAGACTGCCTTCAACCGATTCTTCTACATTGTTTTATTATACTGCCTTTCTCCCCAGCAAAAGCACCACAAGTCTTTGGTACACTCAAAACTGATCTTTAAGTTATTTTAATCTAAGCAAAAAAAAACAAAAAGTTTTCATGGACGTCATATTCAAGGCATTTGGATTTGGATACAGGCTGCAGAAGTAAAGACACCAAGTGTCTTTTTCTGAGTCTCCCAAATGAATTTCTGATGGAACCCTGGTAGAAAGAACCAGTTAAGAACTAAAAAGGACGAGCCAATTTGTTAAAACTAGATCTGTAATCATTGTCACCTATTGTTTTATAGCTGCTCTGCAATGCACTACTTTTCTATTCCAAAGCAAAGGGTGTATTCAGTATCATTCAAGCTAGATATTGTTAAGATATCTGTATCTTTAGCCTAGAGTAGTTATCTATGAATATTATTCTTCATAAATATTGCAAAGTATACACATAGCACGCTTAATATGGATTCTAATTTCTTAACAAACGTTAATCATAGCCAAAATGTCATACGCTAATCCTTTCATGTCTAATCCAGCATCTGCTGAGCCTTCTTTCACTCTTCCATTCAGTCAGTTTAGTTACAACACTGCATTGTCAAGCATCACCAGTAAAAGTTACATGACAAATTAGTCTAACCCTAGTTGCCTGATTTGGCCCACAACACTTGACGCTAGAAAAGAGAAGCAATTAATTTATGTCACTTATGCACATTAGCAGACAGTCATAAATGACTCAGCCTTAATTAGTGAGATATTCAAACGGTATCGTGCTGCTACTATAAAAAAAATCGTTTCACCCAGTGCTACCATTTCACTGTAGAAACACCCGTATTTTATAACTTTACAACCACAGATGTTGCCTTTTGTGCACGAACTAGAATATTAGGATTAATTTTTCATTATTATCATTAGCTATCCGTGTAGGTTTCATTTCTCAATTTTCAATACACCTTACTCAACATCTTGAACATTCACTCCCTCCAGCACTGAAGCACAGTGGCATCAGTATGTACCATCTAGAAGATGCAACACAGCAAGTTGTTAAGTTTCCTTTTGCCAGCACCTTCCAAGCCCTTAATCTCTACTAAGAAACAGAAAGGACTGGAGAAACTCAGCAGGTCTGGCAATGTCTGCAGAGAGAGACACAGAGTTAACATTTTGAACCCAATATGATTCTTCTTCACAACCGTCTTGCCATTCCTTCCTTTTCATTGAGTTGTAATACTGGAGTTACCAACTCAATATTATTGTAGGGGCATTTTTATCACAAATACTGAAACAGTTCAAAAAGGTGGCTCATAGCTATCCTCACAAATACGGTTAGGAATGAGTATTAAACACCGGCATGTCAGCGATACCGACATGCGATGAATGAACAAACCAATTGAAAGTTGAAAACCCTAATGTATATAAGATCTTGATGGATCGATCCAAACACTTGAGACACAACACGAGGAATCTCTTTCCCACGGATTGTTGAATTTCTTCTTCAGAATAATGCATTCTAATCAATTGTGGGTTCGATAGCTTCGTAGCCGATGGACCTAATAGTAAATTTGGAATTTCACCATTTACCCATCACTTAAGATGTGAAGTATAGACAGTAAGGAAAAGTGATCTTGGAAGTTGTGTTCAGTCGGCATATTGCCTGGGTTTAAATATCTCAATTTTTTGGCAAAGCAGCAGATTGCAATGACTGGTCAGGAGAAAGGTACTTCAGCACCGTACAGATTGAAGGAGGAGGAAGAACTGCTGTTTGTGGAGTCTTGCTGTGTGTAAAATAGATGCTGCATAAGTGTTAATCTGTACTTTGAGCTTGCAGCCATGTTGGAGTTTAAAGGTGCCCAGAACTTGGAACATTAACAAACACTTACGTCCTGTTCTTCTAGGCCTGTTTTGAACATAGATCCCAGACAGGACAACCTCTGTTGCAATTCCCAGGATTCCAGTTGTCACAGCTCCTGTTAATTTTAACAGCACCGTCTGTAGCTATCATCATGGTTATTAAGCTGACACTGTATTAGTTTTAACAAGAAATTGACTATTGCGAGGTCAGATATTTCTGCAATTTCATTGGAAATATTGAGCTTGCTCTCAGACTTTAAACACTGATGACTGAATAATTAATCATATTTTCATTATTTACTGCACTTCAATGCTTAAAATAGAAGAATGTGCTGTGATCCTGCATCTAAAAATTTCATATTAATAAACTGGACTCATTAAAATTCGATTTGAAACACAGTACTCCCAAACAGCAACTTAAGGATAATTTAAAATAGCGATTCCAATAAAATAATGACAGCACAGGCATCCAATCATTAGCAGTAATAATTTAGTCAAGACAAATCACCATATTCAAAATTAATTAGATTAGAAAAATTACAAATGTTGGTTTGCGTGAGAGCAAAATATGTATTGCTGATAGTGTAATCTGGAATGGTTAGGGCCCTGATATATTTTCAGTTATCACATTTCCTCCACTTTCTTAATTCTTCGTATGCAAAAACAGTTTTGCAGTGCTTGAGTGAGCTGACATCATGAAGATGAGACTCAAGCACTTAATGCATGGAAATGCCTTTGTGCCATATTGGTAATAAATGGTTTATGTCTCAAATCCTATTCTCGGATATTTTTAACAAAGGTTAAAATTTCTAATGCAGATATTTTAAATGAAATAAAAGCCTTCCAATGAAAGTAAAGGAGCGAAGAGTTGTATACAAAGGCTTTAAACACCTTTACTACTAACATTATATGATGAAATATTCAAATTAACCCAGCATTTGCATGAATCCTTTACAAATTGATGCTCCTTCTCGATTGTTCAAATTTTGCTCATTTTTAAGTTCTCTCTTTTGCCTTTATTCACTTCCAGGCCTTAGTCTAAATAGCATCAGAGATACTGGGAACCTCTCTGATGAAGGGTCTAGGCCCGAAACGTCAGCTTTTGTGCTCCTGAGATGCTGCTTGGCCTGCTGTGTTCATCCAGCCTCACATTTTATTACCACAGGTAACTAGTTTTGATTTGATAGGAATTATAAAGTACTGACTGAGGTTTAATTTAAAAAGAGGTAAACCATGGCAGGAGAGCTCAAAGTCTTCATGTGTCAGGTCAGGGACAGTCCCAATCCCCTGGGCCAGCATGTATGCAGGAAATGTCTCCAGCTACAGCTCCTGGAAGCTGGAGTGGTGGCTGGGAACACAGTGGGGCATCGTGGATAGTACATATAGAGAGAGGTGGTGACAGCACAGGCTCAGACTCTGCAGGCAGGAAGGGAATGGGTGACCACCAGTCAAAGCAAGAGAGATAGGCAGGTAGTGCAGGAATCTCTTGTGGTTATTCCCCTGCAAAACAGATGCACCATTCTGGATACTATTGAGGGGAATGGCCACTCAGGGGAAAGCAGCAGCAGCCAAAATCATTCCACCACGGTTGATTCTGCTGCAGAGGGGACTGGTAAAAAGTGTGCCGGGGCAATAGTCACAGGGGACTCAACTATAAGGGAAATAGACAGGCGATTCTGCGGCTGCAAACAAGACTACAGGATGCTATGTTGCCTCCCTAGGGTCAAGGATGTCTTGGAGTGGGTACAGGACATTTTGAAGGGGAAGGGTGAACTGCCAGTGGTCATGGTACACATCGGTACAGACACCAAAGGTTCAAAAAAAAAAGCGATGAGGTCCTAAAGGCAGAAAGTTAAGAAATCGGACCAGAAAGGCAGTGATCTCAGGATTACTACCGGTGCCACGTGCTAGTCAGAGGAGAAATGACAGGAGACGATGGATGAATACATGGATGTGAAGATGGTGTCAGGAGAAGGGTTTCAGATTCCTGGGGCATTGGGAGCAGTTCTGGGGGAGGTGGTATCTGTACAAATTGGATGGATTATTCTGGGCAGTATTGGGACTGATGTCCGAAGGGAGTGTTTGCTAGAGCGGTTGGAGAGGATTTAAATTAATATGCCGAGGGGATTGGAACCTATGTAAAGAGCCAAGGAAGGAGGCAGCAAGAACAGAAACAAAAGCCAGAAAAGGGAATACGAAAAGTGATAGGCTGAGAAACCAAGAACAAGATTAAAACAGGGCTATTGAGAAAAATAAGGAGGAGACAAACGCTGGTAAAAGGACAAGCTTAAAGACTTTGTGCCTTAATGCACAGGCCATCTGCAATAAAGTGGATGAACTAATCATGCAGATAGATGCAAACGGGTACAATATAATTGGAATTATGGAGACATGGCTGCAGGGTGACCAGGGATGGGAACTGAATGTCCCAGGGTATGCAGTATTTAGGAAGGGAAGGCAAAAGGGAAATGGTGGTGGAATGGTATTGCTGCTTAAAGAGAAAATTAACACAATAGTGAGAAAAGATATTAGCTCTGACATTATGGTGTCCGTATGGGTAGAACTGTGAAATACCAAAGAGCCAGAAAAAATTAGTAGGTGACATACATAGATCCCAATCTGTAGTGGTGATGTCAAGAACAGCATTAAACAGGAAATTAGAGATGCATGTAATAAGGGAATATCGGTGATCATGAATGATTTTAATCTGAACATAAATTGGGCAAATCAAATTAGCAACAATGCCATAGAGGAGAAATTCCTGGAGTGTATATAGGATAGTGTGCTTGACTAACATGTGGAAGTACCAACGAGACAGCAGGCCATCTTGGATTGGGTGCTGTGTAATGAGAAGGGAATCATTGCCAATCTAGCTGTGCGAGACCCCTTGGGGATGAGTGACCATAACAAGATAGAGGGCCAATCCATGGCTTACATAGGAAATTAGAGATTTTATGTGATCTAAGGAAGAAGCATACAGATTGGCCGAGAAAAATAATATGTCTGAGGACTGGGAGCATTTTAGAATTCAGCAAAGAAGGAACAAGGCATTGATTAAGAAGAGGAAAATACAGTACGAGAGTAAGCTTGCAGGGAACATAAAGACTGGTGACAAGAGTTTCTATAGGTACGTGAAGAGAAGGAAATTGGTGAAGAAAATGTAGGTCTCCTACAGACAGAAACAGGAGAATGTATAATAGGGGCCAAAGAAATGATTGAGCAACAAAATACACATTTTTCTTCTGTCTTCACAAAAGAAGACACAAATCAGCTACCAGAATTGTTGGAGGATGTAAGATTCAGTGAGAGGGAAGAATTGAGGGTGATCAGTATTAGTAGAGAAATGGTGCTGGGAGATTTTTTGGGTTTATAGGCCAATAAATCCCCAGGGCCTAATAATCTACATCCCAGGGTACTTAAGGAACAGCAACAAACCTTCCATCTAACTTTTGCTTTCATTATGTGCTATATACTGTATTGAGCCACTTATAAACCAAAACTATGGGCAGAATTTCCTGTGCCTATAGGCATAGGTCCTGAGGCAGGAAGTGAACTGAATTCGGGGAGCTGGTTGCACACCAGAACCCTGCCACCTTCCCACTTTCGTCCAAACTCCACCCCCACCAATGTCAATTGAGGATGTGAAAGGTCGGTTAGTGATCAGTTAGGGGCCTCATTGTAACCAGGCAGCAACTGTTCCAGCTCCAAGTGCAATGGGGAATAAAAGAAACGGTGTACTGTGCTGTTTAACGACAGTGAACAGGCTGTAAATGGACATGGGTGGCAGGGATGTGGAGAAATGGACTTCGTAAATTTACACTAATCTGATCAAAGGACTGGACCTATTTGCTTCTTGCTGTTCAGGAAGATCTGGGTGGGACTTCAAACAGTTCGGGTTTCCCTTTCAAAACTCCAGCTTTTGGATTTAGTCCTTGCAGATGCAGATCCTGGGCCTGCGTCTTTTTTCTTTGCCCTTGGCAACGCGAATCTACCAAACATACAGCTGTACTTTTCTCTGTGTCCTCCTGATCTTTTCAATTCCTGCCAACATGGAAGGAGTGTATCTGCACGCAAGATCAGACAGCACACTCCTCAAGGTCTGAACTGTCAGCATGTCGCAAGATGACAGCAAAGTCGGGACGGTCTACACATATCAAGAAAGACAACTCAATAACCTCCAACTCTATTGCCTACGAAACATCCCGGGCACCGGATGGAAGGAAAGAAACACCTATGTAGATGTCTGGATGAGTGCAGGCCCAACAGCAAGAAGCATGAGACCATCCTGCACACAGCTGCCCACTTGATTGGCACCATATCCACATATATTTCATCTCTCCAACACTAACGTACCATCCTCAAGATCCACTGCAGAAATTCACCAAGACTGCTGAGCCAGCTAATTCCAAACCCACAACCACTTCCACCTAAATGGACATAGTCAGCAGAAAAATGGGAACACTACCACCTGCCAGTTCCCCTGCAAGTCACTCAATATTCTGGCTTGGAAATATATCATCATTTTCTCACTGCTGCTGTGTCTAAATCCTGGAACTTCTCCATAATGGATTTGTGAGTCTACCCATACCAAATGGACTGCAGGGTTTCAAGAAGGCAGGTCATCACCATCGTCAGAAGGGTAACTAGGGATGGGTAGCAAATACTGGCCCAACCAGCAAAGCCGACATCTAATGAACAACTATTATTAAAAAAAGATCCTTTTGAGAGCAAACATGCCAAGCATGCTGATGCTAATCAGGCAAAGAAGGTTTTGTTGGTTTGGGTATGTGTGCAAAATAGAATTTGGCTGTATATTTATGGATAGATTGCCTGTATTAAGAACCAACAAGATTCCAAAGCTTCAATTCAAGAACACTGTTAAAAAAAGTTCCTCAACATTAATCATAACAAGTGGGAAACTGTAGCCAATAACTGATGTGAAGTTACAAAGCAGATGGCAGCTTTATAACAAGTGCTACCACTTTCAATAATGCTGATGTAAGACTGACATGTTTGTTATCAATTGTAGCTTAACATTTGATACCTTCAAATTTGTGGGACCCATTGTAGAATGGATATAACTTTGGAAGACAATCACCAATTCATCCACAAACTCCATAGCTACCTCTTTCAACATTTTGGGATGTACAGTATCAGGTCTTGGGGACTTGAAAGCCTGCAGTCACACAATTTTTGGAACACAGTTTTCTTAGCAATATCAATATACTTCAATTCCTAATTTTCCCTCGTCTCATAGATCTTTAAATCTGAGAAATTTCTGGGAAACACAACCTAATACTCTGACATGCCTCTGACACTACCACCCTCACATTTGTACATAAAGCCCTTTCATGTCATCCAATAAATCAATGCAAACCTCACAGTTACAAGTAACAGCAGAATATACTTAAAAGACTAATGCAATCTCTGGTAGTAAGGAAACAAAGTCTGTGTTGACACTTGAAATGTTCAAGAAGCATCTACCATGTTATAGGAAGGATATTGTGAACTAGAGAGGGTTCAGAAGAGATTTACCAGGATGTTGCCAGGAATGGACAGTTTGAATTACGGGGAGAGGCTGGATAGGCTGGGACATTTTTATTGGAGAGTAGAAGGTTGAGGGGTGGCGTTATAGAGATTTATAAAATCATGAGGGGGATAGATAAAATGAGACAGAGGTGTCTTTTTCCTAGGTAGGGGATTTAAAGACTAGGGGTCATATTTTTAAGGTGAGAGGAGAAAGATTTAAAAAGGGCACGAGGGTTTTTTTTTCCTACACATGGAGTCATTCATGTGTGGAATGAACTTCCAGAGGAAGTGGTGGATATGGGTGCACTTACAAAGTTTAAAAGACATTTAGGATAAGTAAGAAATGTTTGGAGAGACATGAGCCAAGCACAGGCAGGTGGGACGGGTTTACTTTGGGATTGTGGTCAGTATGGACTGGTTGGACTGAAGGGTCTGTTTCTGTGCTGTATGACTCTATATTGTCAGATCACTCTAACTGGATTCCTCAGCAATAAATACAATGGCAAGATCAATTTGACATTGATTGGGTCTACCTGAGTTTGGTGGGTTAATGTTAATTGTTTACTTTCTGAAATATCAAGAGTTGAGGGACCTGAATATTAAAATACTACTCAGTTCAGGTGACTTCAGTCTTTGCTATAAATGTTCATCAGTGACTTGAACTATTCTCCTCAGAAGGCTAATGAGGAAGATGGTGTGCATTGTCATTGTGTTACATGGGCAAATGAGTTCAAATAAAGAAAGAACTGTGAATTCTGATTCCTGTACTTCGCATATGAGAGAAAAAGTTGACATTAACATGGTCCAATATTAGTAACAATTGGGAACAAAGTTCACTGGTTTTAAACAGGTTTGCTTAAATCATATCAATTCTACAGATTTGTTCCTAAAAACACATGCTGACTGAAATAGTTTGCTGAGGGTAATACGATACAATATCACATTTGATGTATATCCTGCTGAAATGGTTCCCAAGTGGTGATAAGACTATTTCATTGTGCGAATGACTGATAAGTGAATATATTACTCCCAGTCTCCGATGTTATAGAATGTTGGCACTTTCAACAAGGAGTGAACTGGTTCACTAGTCAGATATACAGCTGAGGTGAATTTGTAGCTTAATTATTTCTTTAACAATTATTCAAATTTTATTTTCTTTTGAACTCTGTGGCAGTGGGACATTGCACAGATCTGTTGCACTTATTTCAAATCAGTAGTGAATAGTTAAGCTAATACTATACACATTATTTTGGCAGTTCAAAAGCTAAACTTAATTGTGAATGCTGAATAGAATTCTCACTGGAACTGGTTACTGAATCAAAATCAGAAATTGCTGAAAAAACTCAGCAGACCTGGCAGCGTCCATGGAGAGAGAAACAGAGTTAATGTTTTGGGTACAGTGACCCTTCTTCAGAAGTCCATTGGTTCCAAAGAAGGGTAACTGGTCCCGAACTGTTACCTCTGATTTTTCTCCACAGATGCTGCCAGACCTGCTGAGTTTTGCTGTCATAACACCACAGACACCACAGGGAACCACAGCAACCAAAGGATCGCACTGGGCTCACCTTGCTGTTGCTATCGCCATGGTCAAGCTCTTCACAAGAAGTACAAGGTGAGTAAGAAGAAAAGTACGAAAAAAGGGAGCAAAAGAAAAGTGTACAAGCCCCAGGCTCAAGAGCCCTACTCTGCTACCAGCTTGGACACATTATCCTGTTTATAACCAGTTTAATTTGTTTAATTGTGCGCTACAGCCAAGGCTGAACTAAACTCACTTCCTGTTCTTCCCAACTATTCTACAAACCCGACAAATATTTACTTAATGCAATGCCTGGTCTCAACAGAGGGAATGCAAGAGTTTACAGCTGCTGAGTAACAAATTTTGACACTCTGCAGTGAATGAAATAACTTTGTTATCGCAGATTGCAAGAGATGCCGATGACAATCTGATCTGATATTGCAACATTCTGTGATATAACTCTGCTCTAAAACCAATTATATAAAGTTGGAGCACCTACCGTTTACAATTCTCCGAAAAAAATCTTCAAATCCTTTTAAGATATTCATTTGATACATAATGGATTCAGTGAAAAGGTTAGAACATCAATGCCCAACATCAGGCTAACCTTTGATCACTATAATTTTAGTCATAGAGTCATAGAGATGTACAACATGGAAACAGACCCTATGGTCCAACACATTCATGCTGACCAGATATCCTAAATTAATCTATTCCCATTGGCCAGCATTTGGTCAATATCCTTCTCAGTCATTACAAACTAATTCACCTGAGGATTTGGATACTGGCAAGTCATTTATTGCACTTATTGTATCATTAATAAACACTCAGGACCCAATCAAAAAACCTCAAAATGCTTGGTCTTGCATCTCAACCCCAGTTCTACCCACTCCTGGATTCTCTCGTACTACTCTAAGAGGTGTAATAGTAGTGTCCCTACCTGGGCTCAAGTCACACTTACTCCGAATGGAACTCTGAGCAGGTTGATTAGAATATATCCATACCACTCCACAATGCCTCTCTCCAGGAATCCAGCAACAAGTGAAGACCTATCTGCAGTCCTGGCAGCATCCATCATTCCCAGTAATGTTGCTGGTAACAGAGAACTACAAGCCTCTGATTGGTCAGCACTTCTCTGTATTTGATTTATTGCCTGTGTGATGCCTCACAAGGCTGAAGAACGCATCAAATCTTTTTAGGATTTCCATATTAACAGTGATTTCTTCAGTAATTCCCCATCAGACCAAGACGTCACCTACGCTACCAACTTAGAGATGGGTACATGCCTGTTCCTTGTTAGATTTTTCTACTAGCTTTGATACAGTCCTGTAACTCGCAAATCTACAAGGACAGTTCAGCAACTTTAAAACCTGATTTTGGCCTGCTGTGCTTTCAGAGGAATGTGGTGAGATCCCTTTATTACCCTACAAAACTCTAACAGGATTAGACAGCGTAGATGTGGGAAGGACATTCATGATGGCACAAGTCCAGAACTGGGGATTATAGTTTAAGTTACGGAGAAAACTACTGAATTTTGAGATGAAGAGAAATTTCTTCAGCGGTGAGCCTGTGGAATTTGCTACTACGGAATGCAGTACAGGCCAAAACATTGTGCGATTTCAAACAGGAGTTTGCTGTAGAACTTGGGACTAAAGGGATCAATGAATATGAAAGAAAAGTGGGGTCAGACTATTGAGTTGGCTGATCAGCCATGGTCATAATAAATGGTGGAGCAGCTGAGAAAGGCAGAATGGTTCTGATATGCTATATTTCCAAAACACACTCGTAAGCGCGAGGTTTTTTTATATTGCTTTTCTTTAATTTAGTCATGATCCACATGCTTTTAGATTGCTGATTGATTTTTTTTGGGCCACTTCCTGGCTTATTTTTCTGGTTTTGTCCTTTCATGCACAGTTTGTTTTCCTTATTGCTTTTTAGTTTTCAGGCCTTTCCCCTGCTGTCACAGCATTTGTGATTGTCATGTAGTTACGTTCAGAGCTGGAGGTGAGAGGGGCTGTGCGAGGCTTGGCCATTCTTAAACATAACCTTGCGTTGAACATTGCCCTTTCACTCCATGCTTTGCACAAGGATTCACACATTCTACCATCTCTCCGTAGTTCTGGCAATCATGTGATCTTACATCACCAATGATGTAACCTATCCTATTAACATATTCATATTAATCCTTCACAGTACAGCAGTAACCCAATGTTGCAGGACCATCCACTTTAGCGCCTATCTGAAGTAGATTGTGTGACAAGAAAAGGGCTTGCAATGAAGAAAGATAAATGTGTGGTGTATAAAAATGTTTGCTACAATGTCAGATACCAGCACTCAACCCAATTTAAAACCACTTAAAAGCTGAACATTTCAATTTCAAGTTCATATTGAGAACTTGCTTGGACTTCTATTCATAGGCACCTGAACCTCACTGAACTTGCGGCCAATGTCAAACTAAAACGAAATGTGTGAAGCATTATTTATGCCTTGGAAGGCAATGTGCTCAAATTCAGTTCTGCTCTGTCTGGTATCCTCTGTAAACTGCACTGTGCTTGCACAAACAGCTCAGCAGCACTTTCCTAGGCTTGAGAGAAGCCAGAAGATGGTTTATGCAGCCAATGAAATTCAGTCTTCTGACACAACCCTTTAGATTGTCTTTCCTCTGGCCAGTCAATGCTCCATTACCTGTGAATCCACCTCCTTCCAGAACCTTAGAACCATATAACAAGGCCAAGAGATGATCTCTCGTTCATTCACCGACACCGAGAGGGAGTTTAAACCTTAAAATGCTTTAAGCATGCCATAAGCTTTAAGACGCTGCAGCCAATGTAAGGGCATTTTGCATTTACTGCTTTAGATGCAATGAAGGTTGGTGTGTGAGCTAGCATGCGAGCAGCAGGAAGCGATCTGTGGAAATTTCTCTACTCAAGGGAATTCGAGCATATTCTCTACGACTGTGTCCTCGCTGTTTAACTCTTTGTGAGCCCAAGTGCCCAGGGAATTCATCCAAATCTTGGACATCAAAAGAAGAAAACAATTCTGCTGGAATTGTGCCTACAAGAAGGGTTCAAGAGCGGGATGGGGAGTGGGGTGGTGTGGGTATTGGTGAGTCTTGGTCTTTATTTTCTCGGTGATGGTGAATACTCCTACAACTATTCACCATGTTTGGCTGCACACCCAGACAGAATCAGATAGATAGAGTTTAAGGAACATGTCGGTGAGCCTCATGAGGTAAACTGTGAATCACCATGACCTCAGTAGCCATATGTTCCTACTTTGCTAAGAGGCTGGAAACTCTACGCTGCACTGTAGCCACACCATCATTGGTGAGCCTGTTAATAAATGTTACCTCAGAAGTCTGGCTTGAGATTTAGGGAAAACCAAAGGATCAAAATGACAACAAAACTCAGCTGACTGAAAGGTAGGTATTAGCTCCCTGCCTACTAGTAGACGTGGATGAAGATGACAGAATGTCTGTAAAACAATTGTCAAGAATCTAATGTCACAAGAGCAGGACCCATGTAGTTCTAGTCACACTGATAGGAGGCTCAATGGAGTTACAGTAGGGTGTACCTGGACAACCAAAGGTCTTCTGGGTCTTTCTTTTCATACATGGAGGGGAGAATTTTCAACATGTAAAAGGCCTTTAAAACTCAGGGGGAATATTTGCAAGTTCTGCACTGGCGTGCCTTTGTATTTAATCCCGCAAACTCTGTTTTCAAGATATCACAAAACATCTTATTGACGAAATTGGGATGGTTGTATCACAGTTAATCCGGAATGTGAGAGGTTCAATTACTCCATGGTGGGCTTTAACAAATGGAAATAATTTCCAAAAAAATGTAGTAACAAGGAGGATGGCTATGGTTGAAGTGGTTGTGAAATTGTCAGTTTGACCTAGAAAGCTGGCTGGTTCATTGATGTCATTCAGGAAAGATAGCTGCTGTCCTCACCCAGCCTGACCTGTCGTGATTGGGAACAGGTGGACCTCATTCGCTATGAAGTTCTTGAATGGGGTTGTTAACCTGGGTCAATCAGGAAAGCCTTGGCTGACCAATATAACCAGGCGATTATGATGTCTTCAGTTAAGAGTGGATTCCGAGCTGGCTGGCCACAGCCTGTGTACTGGATACTAGTAAATAAAAGGTGATGACTCGGGACCTGGACTCTGTGCAGTTATTTCAACATATATGTGACTCCAGCCCAACACCAACACAGTTGCTTTCTGACCAAATAACTCCATTGTATTAAATTGTCACAGACAGCACCAGGCAAGCATGGATGGTGAATAAATACCAGCATTGCCAATGAGAAGGAACAAAGCAATGAAAGCACTAAATAGAACATGCACAAATTTATTTCCGCACTTAACATGTCAATTTGTTTTCACTGTGGCTCAGTGGTTAGCATCGTGACAGGGACCTGGGTTCGATTCCACATTCGGACGACTGTCTGTGTGGAGTTTGCACGTTCTCTTTGTGTCTGCGTGGGTATCCTCCGGGTGCTCCGATTCCCTCCTGCAGTCCAAAGATATGCAGCTTAGGTGGATTGGCCATGGGAAATTGCCCAGAGTGTCCAGGGATGTGGAGGCTAGGTGGATTTGCCATGGGAAATATAGGCTAAGGGGGTGGGTCTCAGTGGGATGCTCTTTGGGGGTTTGGTGTCAACTTGATGGGCCAAATTGGCCTGCTTCTGCACTGCAGGGATTCTATGATATTAAGCCTTCTGCTAAGTGAGGTTGATTTTTGCATCTCTGGCATCCACTGGGTAAATTCAATATTTAAATGTTGCGGCAGTGACGAAAAGTACATCTGATGGTTGTTTTGATTCCTTGACAGTCAACGTAAATTCTGATACCTCATAACATGGAGCATTGTCCCTAAATATTCTTTTTCAAGTAACATAACCTTCACCCTTTAATATGATGTTTGCTCGTCAATCCAAACCAAGCCGTAACAAAGCAAAAGTGCACTTTCATAAAGGTTGACACATGGGATGTTTTGGCGTGGGTTCTCTTGGGAATGTGGCCATTGTTATTTCCATAGAAAATATCCTGTGCCTGTTACACAAGCTTGTCTGGATCAGATTGTCAACTTGTTAGAACAACCATTAATAATACTTGCATCGTCTGGAAACTGCATAAAAATCATTCAGTCAGCTGCCATGTTGTCAGCCAGCATACTGCCTCATGAGATAATCTGTCCAGTAATTTTTTTTTAAGTTATCATTTATTCACAGGATCAGGGCATCACTGCCAAGGCAGCAATTATTGCCCATCCCCCTAATTGCCCAGAGTCAACCACATTGCTGTTGGTCTGGAGTCACGTGTAAGCCAGACCAGGTAAGGATAGCATGTTCCTTCGCTGAAGGACATTAGTGAACTAGATGGGTTTCTCCCCGCCTCCGACAATTCGCAATGGATTCACAGTCATCATTAGATGACTAATTCCAGATATTTATTGAATACAAATTCCATCATCTGCCATTGTGGGATTTGAATCTGTGTCCCCAGGACATTATTTGGATCTCTGGAATAACAATCCAGTGTAATACCACTAGGCCATCGCCTCCCCCTGAGTGGAATGGAAATATATTTGCCTCTTCTGTCCATATCATTCACATGTCACCTTCGTGACACCCTTGCGCAGAAAAAAAATGCAACTCTTCTTCCAAGACAGTAATTAACAATGGATTTGAAAGATGAATTGGTACCTTATGGTCCAGCAGAAACAAATTCCTATTATTTGATTCTTAGGATGATAGAAACTTACTTCACAGAAGGAGGCCACTGTGCACCACAGTGCCAGTGCTGTCTCGCTGGAAGAGTAATCATGCTTATTCCCATGCACCCACTTTATGCCTGCAATACTGTAAATTCCTTGTCCTCCAGTGCATGTCCCACTCTTTTAAAACAACTTCTGGAGTTAGTTACTACCACCCTTTACAACATTGTGGGCTGAAGGGCCTGTTCTGTGCTGTACTGTTCTATGTTTTATGTTCTATAGCGCACTGCAGGTGCTTCAAGTGAGGATATTTTCTACTCTGGTTGTCTCCAAATCTTTTGCCCTCGATTTTACATCTATTACCTTTGGTTACTCAGGGAGTTTTTTTCCCCCCAACTCAAAACCTTATGAGCATAAAATCTCTATAGGCTCATCTCCTCACCTTCCCTGTTCCATTCAGAATCATCTTAATTTTTGAAAACTCTCCCAATGACTGAAGTCCCTCATTTTATGTACATTTAAACACCACGATTTCTCTGCTTTATATACGTGATCCTAAAGTCTACAACTTTGTGCGTTTCTGTTTACCATTGCCAAGTTTCATACAACGTGCCAACATTATAATGCTACACCCTAGTCCTCAAGGCTCAGCCATCTATGGAAACAGAAAAGCTCAGAAACTCAGAGAAGTGTTATAAACACAAAGGTGATTTCCGGGGATAACTTGCTCAAACCATCTCCCAACCTGTGATATATATGAACCATCAGCTTATGCTGTGTTTCCCTGAGCCAATTTCATATCTAAAACACCACTCTCACCCTTTCTCTACACTGCTACCATTTCGATAATCCTCCCACATTGCCCTTTGTTCAAATCCATACGACAACAGCTTGATCAACCATCAAAAAAAAAATTCAATCAAGTTAGGGTCATAGAAACCCTACAGTATTGAAGGACCAACTGAGTCTGCACCAACACTCCAAAGAGCATCCCACCCAGACCCACTCCTCTATCCCTGCATTTCCCACGAAATGACAGACAATTTAGCATTGACCTAACCTGCACAGGTTTGGATTATGGGATGAAACCCACTCAGACTTGGGGAGAACATGAAAACTCCACGCAGACGTAATAAGAACTGCAGATGCTGGAGAATCCGAGATAACAAAGTGCGGAGCTCGATGAACACAGCAGGCCAAGCAGCATCTCAGGAGAACAAAAGCTGACGTTTCAGGCCTAGGATGAGGATGGAATTGGACCTGGGTCCCTGGTGCTGTCAGGTAGCGGTGCTAACCACTAAGCCGCCGTGCCATCCAAATAGGCATGTTTTGCTTTGACAAACCAAACGCCAGTTCTCCTTGATTGGTCCATTTCTTTCCAAATAAATTTCACCTTTTTCGTAGACTCGCCAACTTTAAGGACATTTAAATCGTCATTGGATAAACATATGGATGATAATGGAATAGTGTAGGTGAGATGGGCTTCTGATTGGTTTCACAGGTCGGCGCAACATCGAGGGCCGAAGGGCCTGTACTGCGCTGTAATGTTCTATGTTCTAATGATTCCAGTAACTCGCCTATTACTAATGTTACGTTAATCACCTTGTATTTCCCTGATTTATCCCAGTCCCCTTTTTTGAACAGTATTAAAGTATTTGGAGAATTGAAAGTTGTGGCAGACAACAAAGGTGATATTTCATTATTCTCAACAAAGGTACATGCCAATTGGAAAGAAAGACTCTGCAGAAGGATGGTGGCTAAATAAGGAAGTTACAGTATAAAATTGAAAGAGAAGGCACACACTAGTTTCAAGTTGCATGGTAGACCAGAAGCTTGTGGAAGTTTTAGAAACAAGCAAATGATAACAAAAAAGTGAGATTACAGCATATGAGTAAACTAAGAAGACATATGAAAATAGAGAATAAGATCTTCAAGTATTTGATGAAGAAGAGAATAGCTCTTTAGTCCCTTATTGGGTGACACTGGGCAATTAATAAATGGGAAACAAGGAAATAGCAAAGACTTTGAACAGGCATTTTGTATATACCTTCAAAATAGAAGACACAACAAGAATCCCTGGAATAGCAGACAATCAAGGGGGAAAAGGAAGGGGAGAAATAAAACAGTCACAGTCACTGCAGAAGATTGCTAGAATTCTTAAAATGAAGGCTGACAAATCCCCTTGACTTGATAGTCTGCATCACAGATTCTTAAATAATTGACTGAACAGATAACGGAAACAGCAGCTGCAATCCAAAAAAGCCAGCATTCTGGAGACGTCCTGGTGGATTGGTACAATGGAAACCAAACTCTTCTGAGGGAGACCGAAAGCTGGAAATGTAGGCTAGTTAGCTGAACATCTGTCGCTGGGAAAATGCTGGAATCTGTTATTGAGATGTTGCAGGATATTTAAAGATTCACCACACAATTAAGCAGGGTCAGCATGGTTTTCGGAAAGGGAATCTTGTTTGACAACTTCTTCACAGTATATTTATTAACTCTAGAAATATGCTGAGAATCCTTTCTTACTTAGTCTCCAGTGTCTACCAACGTTTTAATTCCAGTCTCTGGGTTTGTTGCGAGTTGCTTGTTTTATTTGTTTTGGTCACAAGGAGGTTGTTGGATACATCCCTCTGTACCTGAGCTAATAAAGAAAACTGGACAATAAAATAAAGTTTTGGGTCTGGATACTGCAACACAATCACAATCAGAGACTCTTCTCTGGACCATACCCCAGTGCATTTTTGAAGAAAGATGCCCACTGTTGCTGGCAAACCGGATTTCCTAAATGGTCTGAATTTTTTAGAGAATGAGTCTCGTCGAATACACATGTTCCATGCGTGACGATTCCATGGAGACAGGTGGAAATGATGGGCTGCTGTCCCCTGATTGGCAGGTAGTTCCCAAAGAGTGGGATCTCCAGCACTGCAAACCTCACTAATGAGGAAAGTCATAGAATCCCTGCAGGGCATAAGGAAGCCATTCGGCTCATCGGGACCCATCCCCTCAACTTCATGTTTTCCATGGCTAACCCATCCTAGCTTGCATGTCCCTGGAGACTATGGGGCAATTTAGAATGGCCAACCCATGTAACCTGCCTATCTTTGGACTGTGGGAAGAGACTAGAGCACCCAGAGGAAACCCACACAGACATGGTGAGAGCATACAAACTCCCACAGACCGTTACCCAAGGCTGGAATCGGACTCAGGTTCCTGGTGTGGTGAGGCAGCAGTGCTAACCACTGTGCCGCCTTCCGACAGTAATCGCTTGAGCGTCTCAAAAGCATTTGATCCCATGATGCCTTTCCCGTGAATCTGATAGAGCATCCCACCATTCTCCAGCTAGTGGGCATGACTTTTGTTGGACTACTTGGCTCTTACCTGATGAGAGAGTTTGTATTTAACCACAGCCCCTGATCAAACATTACATCCTATCAAAAAGCATCTCCAATGACAACATTCTTGGTAGCCAAAGAAAAATAAACATTTTCCTCAAGGGTATCGTCCATGTGTTGGGTTTTGCTTTGTGTCTTGTTGCCAGCTCACAGGAAGATTATGTCCCATGTTAAAAACAGCCCACAGATCAGGTACATAGCTCTTACCTGCACTGACTGTGATGGCCTCCATGAACTGATCCCGCCATGAATGCGTCCCTACCACGAGCGCTAGGTTCGTCTTCTTTATAAGCTTGTCCACTGTGCTCTGCCAGTGAAAAGGACACAGAATAAATCAAAGGACAAAAAGTAGACATACAACCTCACACCAGTTGAGGTTACCACAAAGGACTCTCCTTCTCAACCTCTCCCCTTGCCTGAGACGTGGTGACCCTCATGTTAAACCACCACCAGCTGTCTCTCTCTGATGAGCCAGTGAGACTGTGGTGACCTTGCCTTTATGCTATAAAAGCACAATGTATATCCTTGATGCATGCAAACATGATGGACAGGAGAAGACCAATAAATCTATGCTGTTTGTCGCACCCAGCCATATTGCCTTACAAATCAGAGTGCATGCACTCCTATCAGAGACAATGGGAACTGCAGATGCTGGAGAATCCAAGATAACAAAGTGTGGAGCTGGATGAACACAGCAGGCCAAGCAGCATCTTGCTCCTAAGATGCTGCTTGGCCTACTGTGTTCATCTAGCTCCACACTTTGTTATCTTGCACGCGCTCCTACCCCACTATATGTCATATTAGAAAATCAGGTAAGAACCTGGGCTAGTTAGGAAAAGAAATGGTAGGAAAAGAAATGGAAAATTCTTCTTCAATCCCCCTTATTGTTTGAAACTAATATAAGAGATCAGTCTTTTTCTGAGATAACACAGTGTGGAGCTGGAGGAAAACAGCGGGCCAGGCAGCATCACAGGAGCAGGAAAGTTGATGTTTCGGGTCAGGACCCTTCTTCAGAAAGGGTATGATCTCTGGAAAATTTCTGGGGAAATTTCTGAAGAAGGGTCCCGACCCGAAACATCGACTCTTCTGCTCCACTGACACTGCCTGCCCTGCTGTACTCCTCCAGGCCCACACTGTGTTATCTCTGACTCCAGCATCGGCAGTTCTTGCTATCTCTGAGTGAGTCTTTCTCTGATATATGTTACAGGATACCTACCATTTGTACAAGGTGATCTCCACTTTAGCTGGACAAAAGCATAAGTTTTGCTTGAAAGAATACAGTGAAATAGCACATAAACTGCATGACCTGACAATCTGTTTCATGGGTCTACATTTTGTAGGCAAAAGAAATGCAGAGCATCATTCTAGGTCCACCATTGCATAATGTTTAAACAGAACCCAATGTCTTCCCTAACCTATTTGATTGAAATAATCAGTCTATCACAGTTTCATGATCTTATAAACGTGGATCAAACCACCCCAAATATTTCGTGGAAGTTTCGAGGCTAGGCTTCTCACATCTATCAAAGGTGACTAAGGTGTTACTAATTTGGAATTATGTTGTCAAACTCCACTACACCTTTGCTAAAGTCTCAATACCCATTACTAAATGATGAGACCAAATTGGACCAAAACCTGTGAGGCAAACATGATTTTTTTTTGGAGTGAATCTTCCTACAAATACATGCTAGATTATTGATTGTTTTAGCTATTGGTTCACGGCATTAACATTAGTCCGTACAGATTCACATTCCAATTAATCACTTTTTCATCACTGGCTGTCATTCTTTTCCCTGTGTAATGCATGTAGGTTTAGTATTTGACATTCCCCCATGCCTCACCTGAAACTTTCCAGGTGAACCATCATTTGTCAAACAAGGGTCCAGTTACTCAACATATCTGGATCTGCATGTGGCAATTGAATACCCTGCACTGTCCTGTCCCAGATATCTTGGTGTCAGTGCAAAAGTGCCTCACACCCCTCCCACAAATATCTTGATCATTTACAAAACAGTGCGAAGCAAAGGTCCCAACACTAATCTCTGAAGGAAGCTATTGGTAATTGGCTGTATAGTGAATTGGTAGCAAAGGTAAAGCTGTTATAGTCCTATCAGACTGTAGGGATGCTGCCTTTATTAAACAGAGAAAACTGTTAATGGTTTAACCTGGGTATCACCACACCTCAGGCAAGGGGAGAGGTTGAGAAGGACCTCAGCCCATACAGGAATTGAACACACACTGTTGTATCACTCATCAGCTGCCAAGTCAACTGAGCTAACTGAGCTCTAAACAGGTAGCATCTTGCTTGTGAACCAGAAACTTTGGGTTCATGTCTCACTCTAAGACTTGATGGCTAAATGGATGGAGTATCTTTGTGCGAAAAGGCAAAAAAGCAATGGCTGACAGTAAGAGTGGGAGAAAATCCTGGTCAGCCAAATGATGGAAAGAAAAATGCAGCTTTCAAAGTTCTGGAATGACAACACCAATGTAAAAGTGAATGCTGCCCCAACAACTCAAGACTCCTAGTGGGCGTGGGACTGCACAGCTAGCTGGATGGCGAGTGTGCATTAGGTTGGTGCCAAAGATACAAGGTTTGAACTAATTTCCAGATGGAGTGAAATCAGAACCTGCTCTGTATGTGAAGGAGATTGTGACACTGTGGGTCTGACTGGCCTTTGGGCAGAAAACTAAAGAATGACTGGGCTCTAAAGCAGACCCAAATCCACTAACAACATGACACAATGGCTCAATGGTTAACACTACCACTTCATAGTACCAGGAACCCGGGTTCAACTCCAACCTTGGCCAACTGTCTGTGTGAAGTCTGCACGTTCTCCCTACGTCTGTGGGGGTTTCCCCTGGGTGCTATGGTTTCCTCCCACAGTGCAGAGATGAGCAGGTTAGGTAGATTTGTCACACTAAATTGCCCATAGTGTCCAGGGATGTACAGGTTAGGTGGATTAGCCATGGGAAATGTGGGATTACAGGAATAGGGTACAGACAGATGGGTCTGGGTGGGCTCCTTTTCAGAGGGTCAGTGTGGTCTCAATGGCTGAATGGCCTGCTTTCACACTGTAAGGATTCTATGAACTATTTACTACACAAAATCATTCAGTCAATTATCAATCCATTGTAACTGATTGCCAGTAATTACATGTGATTCTATATTGCAGCGAGGTACATCGTCAAAATCTTCTCAAGTCCAAACAGACAATGCGAATTGGGCTGACTTCATCTGCTAATATGATGATGTCTTTAAAAAATAGCATACTAATACAGTATAACCCTCTTTTCTAGAAACCTTGTTGGGAGTCTAGTATAACTTTTCGGTCCAAGTAGTAAATTATTCTATCGCTAATGACTCCCTCAAGCATTACTGATGTCATGCTACTGAGCCTGTAATTACCTGGTTCTGCTTTATCCATTTTTGAAACAAAACTGAATCTACACTGGCATGATTCCAGTCTTGGCGACCTTGCATAAGCAAATTATTCTTTCAAAACTGTATACTTACCTTAATTATTTTCAATGTCAACAGCAGAATTTAGTACAGTCAATTATTCATCGCTGTGCATAGTGAAGCAAAATATGTATTTAGTAAATCTGATACTCTGAGACCTCTTTCTTATTTATTCTTATCTCCCAAAGTCTTAATACAGTCTATAATGTCAGTCCTATTGCTAAAAATCCCATTACTAACATGGGGGTCCATGTTCCACTTTTCCATTAAAATGCTAGCGTTACTGAAAGTAGATTTGGTTATTTTGACTCCTTTTCCATGCACCAACAGTTTTAATTAAAAATTCTGATTATGTCTTACATATCCTTATACATGATAGGTTTGCCGATTTGATGTCTTATTTCCATATCCCCTACTTTCAGGGGCATACCTGGCTTCTATCAGTTCAACTTTGCTCTTAAGACTTTACATCTACATTTCATATTGAACCGGAATTAATTTGTTCCAAATGTCTTGCCTTTCAATTAAAGATAGTCCTTTCTGAATCTGGGCTTAGCTGTCGACTTCCAATACATTTAGTTCGGGTCACTAATTGAAACCTCATATTAGGTCATGTGAACTCATATTTGGGGGTATGATATCAAGTTATGTCTAATACTAAATGCTGGCTCTAGTCTATATTTGCCATTGACTTACTGAAACAGTGCTATTCATTGTAACAAATCTTACCATTGCACTTCGAGCATATCACTAATGATACATCCTTATTACCATTTCAAAGATCTTTATAACACAGAACCATATTGGTCTAATTTATTTTGTTTCTTGAGACAAATGCATCAGCACAATGAACAAGGTAAAGCTTTCAGGAGAACTTTGAGATCCAACTCTTGAAAGCTGAATGCATCACATGGTGGCTCAGTGGTTAGCACAGCTTCCTCACAATGCCAGGAACTCAGGCTCAATTCTGCCCTCGGGTGACAGTCTGTATTCATACATTCTTCCCATGTCTGTGGGGTTCCCTCTGGTTTACTCCCACAGTCCAAAGCTGTGCAAGTTAGGTGGATTGGCCATGCTAAATTGTCCACAGATGCGTGGGTTAGGTGTGTTAGCCATGAGAAATATAGGGTAGGGTGATGGGTCTGTATGTGATAGTCTTCAGAGGGTTTGGTGTGGACTTGTTGGGCTGAATGGCTTATTCCCACACCGTAAGGATTACATTTATGCGCTAAGAACCATCCACACCTAGAAAGCCCCACATTTAATTGCTTGGGCTGTGGTAGTTTGTCAGTTTTACTTTTTTAAAAATTCATTCACAAGGCAAGGGCAATGCCGCCTAGGCCAGCAATTATTGCCATCCCTAACTGCCCAGAGGGCATTTGAAAGTCAACCATATTACTATGGGTCTGGAGTCAATTGTAGGCCAGATTGGGTAAGGATGGCAGATTTCCTCCCTTGAAGGACATTCGTGAACCAGATGGGTTTTCCTGACAATTGACAATGGATTCATGGTCATCAGTGGATTCTTAATCCCAGATTTTCTTTTAGTGAATTCAAACCCCACCATCTGCTACGGCAGAATTCGAACCTGCGTCTGCAGAACATTAACTGAGTTTCTGGAATAATAGTCTAGCAATAATACCATCAGGTTATCGCCTTCCCCCAACAGTACATGGATCAACAATAGTGGGTGCTACAATTAATCTCAGCATCTTTCATCGAGGAAAGGGAGAATAAAATAACGATGCTTCAATTCTTAATTTCAAGTATTCTGCATGCCAAAAAATAATTGTTCAAATCTCCATGGTCAGATGCCTTGCCAATTCAGAGGAGTCAAAACGCTGAGGACCAAGAAGCTGGAATGCGCTGCTATGTATGCTAAAGCTTGTGTGAAAGTTAAAAGTGTTGTTCATGAGGAGGAGTGCCAGAAATAGTGTCAATGAGACATAATGAGAGAATTGCCTATGCTTTTCCAAGAATCTCACCATTTCCATCTCAGTCAGTCACAATAGAATGGTGAGAATGGACACTAGTTCCATTCAGAGCCCAACAAAGGCCCAGAAGTATTCTAGATGAAAGTAAAAACAGTGACTATTTCCAGAGCATACTCTGGTTAAGACCCCTTTGCAATGGAAATAAGCTGTGGACCATTTCTGCTGATCAAGGTGGGCATTTCATTTAGTTTGGAATAAGGTTAGCAGACACCTTTTCAAGCAGCTAGAATTTCCTCAATACCATCCTTTGATGGCGTACAGACAACCACTGAATTTCAGAATGTCTGGGTCAGATTTTCCCATCTCAGCCTGGGGACAATGTGAGTTTCTGAACTTCCACAATTTCAATGGAGGAAGATGGGCTTTGATAGTGACATGGATCAGTCCAGCGCCGAGGTGTTGTGAATCATGGTTAACGACATGAAATGTATAAAGCAGCAATTAAAAATATGTTGCCTACTTCACTTAACGGAATGCTACAGCACGGATTATCTCCCTTTTAATTGCAGTGAGTGTTCACAATTCTTGATTTCAAAAAGGTAAATGATAATGAAGTAATGTGATTACCAAGCTGTTACTTCTGACAATTCCCAGTTGTCAACAGCATTGGGAAAATGGAAAAATCTTCATATGTATTGCATTATTCTGCATTATACAACATTGGAAACCAGATACAAGTGTGTGAAATGTCCCATCAGTTTTCATCTTATCTGTGGATATCAGATCAGTCACCTATTTGGCTATTTCAAAGCACCAACAGATGACTGAGCTTCTGGCTACATTCAAAGTTTCTAATTGATTCTTTTCAGGAGTGTTAGGCGATACACTTGTTCAATGAAATTCTGTTGCCGCCAATTAGCTACCTTCCAACCGACTGAGAGATTTCACTCAGCAAGGTTTGCTGACACAGCTGTCAAAGGGAATTGAGAGCTTGATTGTGACAGAACAATGAGATTTTAGGAAGATAACAGTTTTAAATGAATGTCCAATTAATATTTCCTTATTCCGACAAATGTATGAGCTTTTCAAAAACTTGCAAATGGTATTAAAAGGGCCACCGAGTTCTAATTACAGTGGCTGCTGGGTATATGAGTCGGGAAGGGTTTGGAGGTATAAGGGAGCTATTTGGGAATGAGGTGAGGTAGTGATGGTAAGGAAGGAAGATTACAATCGGTTTAGGTATTCTCACTCTCATCTCCAGAACTGGCCAATGTCTCATTGAACATAGGTAGGTCTTGTACGCTAGCTACCCTGGAATTGGTCCACATCTGTCTCTGCCTTGGAGGTGACAAGCTGACTGTGCACTGTTCCTGCCTCTGCCAGGTAAAAGTAGCATTGACAGGCACAATCAGATTGGAGACAGTGCTATAATGATATGGAATCTCCAATTTCCTGATACCCACTTTCAAAGTTAAAATTCCAGCCCTCTGCTTCCAATGTTTAACAAGAGGAATAGCTACAGCAGCGACTGGTTCAGTATATATGCCCAGGATGATGGTGCGGGGGCAGAGGAGATCCTTGGTGGTATTTTGCAGATGACCAGAGGAAGAACAGAAGAACTCTATTTTACACGACCCCCTATATGTTATAAAGTTCAGTGCTTAGTTGGAAATTCAACACTAGGAATGGCAATAGAGCACTGTTTTGTTTCTGCTCGATGAGGAGGGCAGCACAGTGGCATAGTGGCTAGCACGACTACCAGGGGCTCAGGTTCGATTCCAGACTTGGGCAACTGTCTGTGTGGAGTTTGCATGTTCTCCCCGTGTCTGCATGGGTTTCCTCTGGGTGCTCCAGTTTCCTCCCACAGTCCAAAGATGTGCAGGTTAGGTGGATTGACCATGATAAATTGTTGATAGATTTCAGCGATGTGCAGGCTAGGTGGGTTGGTCATGGTAAAAATACCCGCGCAGGGTTACAGGAATGGGGTGTGGGTTTGGATCTGGGTCGAATGCTCTTCAGAGAGTCAATGCAGACTCAGTGGGCCAAAGGACCTCTTCCTGCACTGTAGGGAGCGAAGTGGGGGTAGCCAGCAGGCCCAGAGTGAATCGAGGATAGTCAGTGGCCAGGAACAGAGTGGGGACACTGACCAGCAGGTCTGGTTGGGAACTGGTGGAGTCTAGTCAGACCATGAGGAAGCCCATATCCAAAGACTGTAATGTCTATCTTTTTCACTTCATACTTATTTTCCTAACTTATACTATGTATATCTGTAATGAAGTGCGACCTTTTCTTTATTTTCTCTATTTGTTGTACCTAAGATTGTACCAGTGTACTTCATATCTAAGATGGCACTCACCCTCACCAGTCTACCTACAGCAGATGTACCTGTCCATGATAGTATTTGCAGAAGTGACTATGGCATGTCATTCTTGAGATGAAGTTCTGACTTCACACCTTGGATAACCCCCCTTGGTATTGTATGGGAGAAGTGACATGCTAAAAGAGATGAACTTTGAACAGAGCTAGCAGCTCAAAACTTGGCATTCAAAAGGGACTGTCTGCCATCAGCAGCAAAATCTCTAACTGCATGGCCTGGCATAACCCTCACTCTATCATTATCACCAAGCTTGGAGATCAACTCTGGTTCAGTGGAGTGTGCAGGGGTCACAGCAGTATCAGGCATACCTAAAAGTAAGGAGAAGCGACCAACAGCACTACATGGTGCCAAAAAAGTGCAGCCACATGAAGGCTGGGTTAGCCTATTCCACAATTAATGGATCATATCTAAACTCTGCAATAGTGCCACATCCAGTTGTGAATGATGGTAGACATTTAATGATGGCAGATAGGAGGAGGTGGAGGTTCCACATATAGCCCCATCCTCATTCATTGAGGAGTCCCGCACATCAGGACAAAAAGACCAAGCTGAAGTATTTTCATCAATTTTCAGTCAGAAACACTACACACATGATCCATCTTGGCTTCCTCCAGTTGTTCCTAGCATCACAGATGCCCACCTTCAGCCAATATAATTCACACCATGGACTTCAAGTAACAGGTGGGGGCACTGCAAAGGCTGTGGGCCCTGACAACTTTCCAACAATAGTACTGAAGACTTGGGGTCCAGACTTAATCACACCCCTAGTCAAGCTATTCCAGTAAAGCTAGAAGACTGGCATCTACCCAAAAAACATGGAAAATTGGCCATGTCCGCCCACAACCTCCACAGCCAGCAACCTCAGAGAAGACAGCCACACTGAGCCCTGCCGAATCTTCACCATCCCTGCAGATCTCCCACTGACTGAGGATGAACGGTCAGTCCTAAGCAAGGGGTTCACCTTTGGCCCCCTACAACCACACATCAATGAATACCAGTCACGGTTGGACATAGAACAGTTTTTCCACCGCCTTCGCCTCCACGCTTACTTCTTCAACCGGGAGCCTAACCCTCCCTCCACTGACCCCTTCGCCCGCTTCCAACACAAGTCTCCCTCCTGGACACCAGCCCAGGCCTCCTACCCTCCCTCGACCTCTTCATCTCCAACTGCTTTCGAGACATTAACCACCTCAACCTCTCCACCCCTCTCACCCGCTCCAACCTCTCCCCTGCAGAACGGGCGGCCCTCCAATCCAACCCCAACATCACCATCAAACCCGTAGACAAGGGTGGCGCAGTGGTAGTATGGCGCACTGACCTCTACATTGCTGAAGCCAAACGCCAACTTCCCGACACCTCCTCCTACCGCCCCCTTGATCATGACCCCACCCCTGAGCACCAAACCATCATCGCCAACACCATTCATGACCTCATCACCTCAGGAGACCTCCCACCCACAGCCTCCAACCTCACTGTTCCCCAACCCCGCACGTCCCGTTTCTATCTCCTTCCCAAAATCCACAAACCTGCCTGCCCTGGTCGACCCATTGTCTCAGCTTGTTCCTGCCCCACCGAACTCATCTCCACCTATCTGGACTCCATTTTCTCCCCTTTGGTCCAGGAACTCCCTACCTACGTCCGTGACACCACCCATGCCCTCCACCTCCTCCAGAACTTCCAATTCCCTGGCCCCCAACACCTCATTTTCACCATGGATGTCCAGTCCCTATACACTTGTATTCCTCATGCAGATGGCCTCAAGGCCCTCCGCTTCTTCCTGTCCCGCAGGCCCGACCAGTCCCCCTCCACCAACACCCTGATCCGCCTAGCCGAACCCGTCCTCACCCTCAACAATTTCTCTTTTGATTCCTCCCACTTCCTACAGACAAAGGATGTGGCCATGGGCACCCGCATGGGCCCCAGCTATGCCTGCCTCTTTGTAGGTTACGTGGAACAGACCGTCTTCCGCACCTACACAGGCCCCAAACCCCACCTCTTCCTCCGGTACATTGATGGCTGTATCGGCGCCGCCTCTTGCTCCCCAGAGGAGCTCGAACAGTTCATCCACTTCACCAACACCTTCCACCCCAACCTCAAGTTCACCTGGGCCATCTCCAACACATCCCTCACCTTCCTGGAAATCTCAGTCGCCATCTCAGGCAACCAGCTTGTTACTGATGTCCATTTCAAGCCCACTGACTCCCACAGCTACCTAGAATACACCACCTCCCACCCACCCTCCTCCAAAAATTCCATCCCCTATTCCCAATTCCTCCGCCTCTGCCGCATCTGCTCCCAGGATGAGGCATTCCACTCCTGCACATCCCAGATGTCCAAGTTCTTCAAGGACCGCAACTTTTCCCCCGCAGTGGTCGAGAACGCCCTTGACCGCGTCTCCCGCATTTCCCGCAACACATCCCTCACACCCCAACCCCGCTACAACCGCCCCAAGAGGATCCCCCTCGTTCTCACACACCATCCCGCCAACCTCCGGATACAACGCATCATCCTCCGACACTTCCACCATCTATAATCCGACCCCACCACCCAAGACATTTTTCCATCCCCACCCTTGTCTGACTTCCAGAGAGACCACTCTCTCCGTGACTCCCTTGTTCTGCCCACACTCCCCTCCAACCCCACTACACCCGGCACCTTCCCCTGCAACCTCAGGAAGTGCTACACTTGCCCCCACACCTCCTCCCTCACCCCTATCCCAGGCCCCAAGATGACTTTCCATATTAAGCAGAGGTTCACCTGCACATCCGCCAATGTGGTATACTGTATCCATTGTACCCGGTGTGGCTTCCTCTACATTGGGGAAACCAAGCGGAGGCTTGGGGACCGCTTTGCAGGACACCTCCGCTTGGTTCGCAAGAAACAACTGCACCTCCCAGTCATGAACCATTTTAACTTCCCCTCCCATTCTTCAGACGACATGTCCATCATGGGCCTCCTGCAGTGCCACAATGATGCCACCTGAAGGTTGCAGGAACAGCAACTCAAATTCCACTTGGGAATCCTGCAGCCCAATGGTATCAATGTGGACTTCACCAGCTTCAAAATCTCCCCTTCCCCCACCCCATCCCAAAACCAGCCCAGTTCTTCCCCTCCCCCCACTGCATTACACAACCAGCCCAGCTCATCCCCTCCCCCCACTGCATCCCAAAACCAGCCCAGCCTGTCTCTGCCTCCCTAACCTGTTCTTCCTCTCACCCATCCCTTCCTCCCATCTCAAGCCGCACCTCCATTTCCTACCTACCACCTCATCCCACCTCCTTGACCTGTCCGTCTTCCCTGGACTGACCTATCCCCTCCCTACCTCCCCAACTATACTCTCCTCTCCACCTATCTTCTTTTCTCTCCATCTTCGGTCCGCCTCCCCCTCTCTTCTATTTATTCCAGAACCCTCTCCCCATCCCCCTCTCTGATGAAGGGTCTAGGCCCGAAACGTCAGCTTTTGTGCTCCTGAGATGCTGCTTGGCCTGCTGTGTTCATCCAGCTCCACACTTTGTTATCTTGGATTCTCCAGCATCTGCAGTTCCCATTATCTTTGATTTGATGAGTGATTGATGAGCAGAGAGTGATTACCTTACCTGCATTTGACTGAGTGACATTAAGGAGCCCTAGCAATACTGGAGGCAATGATACTCAGGAAGAATACTCTCTGCTCATTTGAGTCATACTGGCTATACAGAGAGATGGTTGCAGTCATCTCAGGTCCTAGGCCAAAAATTACAAACTACTTCTTCAACAGCCTTCCCTCCATTCGTACACTCATACACAGGGACATCTGCAAATAACTGCACAATGTCCATTACTATTTCCAACACCACGAATATTGAAGCAATCTGTATCCCAGTGCAGAAAAACCTGGATAACATCCAGGTTTGGACTGACAAGCACCAAGAGGCATCTGCACTACATAAGTGCCAGACAATGGCCATCTCCAGCAACAGGGAATCCAACTATTGCGCCTTGATGTTCAATGGCATTCTCATTGCTGAATCCACCCTTGTAAATATCTAGGAGGTTACCTATCCTCAGAAACTGAACTGGAGCAGCCTTAACAATATTCTAGCTATGGATACATTGGTCTGACGCTAGGAATTGTGCAGAGAATAACTTATTTCCTATCTCCCCAGTGCCTGGCCACTTTCTCTAAAATCATTCAAGAAGCTTGGCACCATCCGGAACAAAGCAGTCTACCTGATCAGCACCCCTTCTACACCTTAAACATCCATTTGCTTCTCCAGTGGTTAGAGTAGCAGCAGTGTGTACTACCTACAAGATGCACTGCGGTAACATTCCAAGGCTCCTTCCAAATCTGCAAAGTCAACTGCCTAGATAGACAGAGCAGCAGATGCATGGGAACCTCACCATCTGCAAGTTCCATTTCATGCCACATATGATTCCGACTTAGAAATATATCACCATTTCTTCACCATCAAAATCATGAAACTCCCTTCCTAATGCAAGGTGGAGGTTCCTATACCCCAATGACTGCAGCATTTGAAGAACGCAGCTCATCAAGCCTATTAGGTATGGGGAATAAACACTGACTTACCAGTGATGTTCACATCCCATAAATGAAACAATCCCGCAAAGTCTTCTCATGTGGGGATACAGGATACCATGGATCTCTTTCAAAGAGAAGCACATAAATTCCTACGGATCCTGTCTAGTACTCATTCCCAAATTAAAAATCACTAAATTAGATTTTCTGATCCTTAGCATATTGATGCTGGTGGGAGGTTGCTGTACAAGAACTGTATATTGCTTTTCTGATATTACAGCAAGTAACTACAGCTCAAGCATACTTTATTTGTTGTTATGCACTTTAGTATATGTTGAGGTATGAAAAGATACCTGATGAATACAGATTTATTTCTTTCATGTTAAATGGAAGAAAATATAGCTCATTCCAAACAGGGTATTGGACAAGCGTCTTGAAGTGGCTGAGAGAGGGGGTAGAGAAGGGCGTTGTCAGCAAATAAGCAGAGCCTAGGTTAATGGATGATGTTGCCAAAGGTGAACATGTAGGGGAACACTGAGCAACAGTAGGTGAATGTTTGCTGTTTGGTGGCATCTGGAGGTAGTGACATGGCTGTGAAAAGAATAATTTGAAGGTGTCCTGGCTACAATGAGATGGGTGTGTTATGATCTCAGCTGATGATACAATGAACAAGTCAGAAAGAAACTTGGCTTGATAGATTATATGCTTAACTCTTGCAGTTTGTTACCATGAAGGTTAGTCACTGAAACATATTCACATAAGGCCGCAGATGATCCTTAACAATTTATTGCGTGTAAGAAAAAAAAGCTGCACATATAAGAGAGTTAGAAAGATTTTAACACAAACAGCAAAACAAACTTTCAACTTGTTTGACAGCAGATACTCGATTCAAGACAGTTTTCACTCCTATTTCAACTCTGACTGCTGGTTTCTCTTCCTTGACCATGGAGACAATATTCACGTTCCTTTCAGAGTCTGCTGACTTGAACATTTCACAATTCTAATCATAATCTAATTCTAATCCTAAACATTTTCAGTACTAATATCTACCCAAGAAGTTAAACTAAAACACTTTGATTGTTGTGATAGGTCATTGAGTCTAAAACTTGATTCTCCTGCATGGAGAAACTGTTCTCCCTTCTGAACTGAACTGTTATGTTCTCCTCAATGCAGCCATTGAAACTTCTGTTTCAAAGTCAAGACGAGTGACATTTTAGTCAGTTGTAAATTCAGCAATATAAACTTCACATCCATTAACACTACAGGGGTTCTCTCAGACAGTTGACTGCAATCATACATTCTTTTTTAGAATTGACGCACATAGGTCACTGTTTTCTAACTTGTTAAAAAATTTAACTTCACAGAGCTGACTCACATCCATGTGCCTCTACATTAAAGTCTAATTCTCAAATATAATGTATCATACATACCTTGTGTGAGAGTTGAAAATGAAACCAAGGGAACTGCATTGTACAGGACGATGGGATTGAGGCAATATATTTGACTACGTCAAAAACGGCAGAGGGGTCAAAGAGAGATGCACCCAGATTAGTCACAGAGAATGCATTTTTAAGTGATGTTGATTAAAAGTGCTCTGCAGCCCTGGCAATACAAAATTTGCTTCAGAGAGATTTGAACCCGGGGTCCCAGCAGATGTCAGGCTTGTAAAAGAGAACTTGCTGAGAACATTTGCTTGGCTGGGAATTAATAAAGATTCAATCGCCATCACGTCATCCTGAGCTGCCAGGGAATGAGTTACCAGTGTTCTCAATGCAATACATTATATTATTTTAGTGACAAATGATAAACTCTGATGCTGTGCTGGCTCTTATTAACGCTCAACATCAGAGTAGTGTCTTAGTTGCTCGGTTGCCACCTTCTGCAACTCTTATCGACTGAATGTGAAGAATTCAAATTGACTGTAGCTGACTCATATAAATTACTTTTAATCATTAGAGTAGTTTTCAAAATGTACAACGGTAATTGCAAACAGCTTTCTTGTTTACTATAAATCCCTCCTGTCAATGTATATGTGGTTTCGTTATGTGGAAAACATTTGAACATGTTAAATTAGTGCCTCACTTTCCCTGTGTAGTATAATGCAATGGAAGACAGATGTAAATGTAAGCGAATGTTTCAAATGCACTTTATGTAGTAGAAAAAGTAAGCTGCTTAAGATTTCACAGCAGTTTAAAAATAGATGCCAAGTGTATGATATTAAAGTAACTTTTAATTAAAAGTAAAATATTTCTAATAGTAATCTGGGTTTTGTTAATAAAAACTGTTTTCTCCTTATCAGTTATCAAGCTTACTTGAATGGTCCACCAATCAAACTCTCACCTTGACCCTTAGTATCAACTCACAGTCAACTGAAAACAATTTGCTCATCTCCAGTTTTTCTGTTTCCAGGCAGGATGAAGGAGACTGTCAGTTCAATCAGTGAGTGACCTTGTCTGGGTTTAGGATTGGAGATGAAGATGGCTATCCACTGAGACGAATGTGCACCTTTCCCTAATTATCTGTGAATGAGGATGATTGCCAAGCAATCAATAATGGTGGAAGTGGACACTGTCACACTGTGCTATGACCATGTCAATCACTCAATATTTGGAAAGGGGCCTAAAGAAGCAATAAGGTGTAAATGCACACAGTGCAACCTAGGAACATAGGTCTTGGAACAGGAGTAGAATATTCAATCTTTCAAGCTTAGGTCCATTTTTCAATAAGATCATGGATTATCTGGTTGTGGCCTCAGTTTTCTGTCTGCCTTTTATAATCCTCACCTAACAAAATCTATTTAACTCAGCCCCAATAAATTTAATGATCCAGACACTGCTGCTTTCCAGGGAGGAGAACTGCGCAGACTAATGAGATAAATAATTTCTCCTCATTGCTATCTTAAACAGGTGATTGCTTTTTTACAATTGTGTCTCTCAGCCTCCCACATGGAGAAACATAAACCTCGTATCCAGTCCCCTTAGAATCTTCAATGTTTCAATAAAGTCACTTCTTGTTCTTGTAAAAGCCAAAGGGTAAAGGGCCAGCCTAATCTTCAGCGTACTAATGGGTCAAACCTACCTTCCCTAATCCCTTTTTAAAGAAATGTTATCACTTTCCAAAACTGTGCACAGCACTCCAAATATAGTTCCTCCAAAACTCTGAAGTAACATTTCCTTACATATACATTCCAGTTGTCTTCCAACAAATGCCACTATAACTAGTGCATTCCTAATTTCTTGCTGAAATTGCATGTTAACAGAGTTATACATCCATGTTCAGCTCATAAGGCCACCCTTATCAAATCTTCCCTCAATTTTTGAAGCTTCATGTGGCTATAAATGTCAAATTCAATTGCTCAATAAAGTCACCCTGTTGAAGGAAGAAGTGGCTAAATTTCTAAGCCTGACTACAGGCCAGATAGCCAGTCTGGTTTGGGTTTTACTGGAGTTTCATTGAAGCAATGCCCTGTTGTTAAGACGACCTTGTCAGATTCACAAGCAACAACCATCTCCTCTCACATACCCATCCTACCTTGTATGAAAATCAAAGCCATTGTATCACTCGCAAGCAATTTTATCACAGTACTGATGAGAAAAAAAAACTCATTTATCACAGGTTTTTGAGTTAGAACATAGAACATAGAACATTACAGCACAGTACAGGCCCTTCGGCCCTCAATGTTGTGCCGACCTGTCATACCGATCTTAAGCCCATCTAACCTACACTATTCCATGTGAGTTGCACTCAGTCAGGACAATTCACAAGAACTACCAATGTAAAGAGAAAACACCATTCTTACTGTATAAGGGAACAGTGCTTGGCAAGTAAATGGTAGCATTTTTGCTGTGGAGAATGGACTAGTTGTACGATAACTGACAGGTAACTGCCAAGCTTTGCTTTATTTTTAAAACAAACAGTTCAATTCTGCTTGTTCAAGGCATTGTCTTGAGAAATCAGTCAGAGAATGGCTGCACTTAATTAATTGTGCTGAAACAGACACACTGTATGCACGTGTTCTTGTTGTCTGCAGAGACTAGACCCCTATATATTAACTTATGTAGCTTCCAGTTGGAATACATTGAAAGTCATGTGAATAGTTCTGATGAGTGCAAGACAAATAGCTTTGAAAAAATGTATGTTTTTCACCACCTTTAATTTCCATACTATCAAACAACTATTCTTCATTGTAATTGCTGCCCTTAGTACAAAGACGGCTCACCTTTAATATTCGAGACAATAAAATGTGAGGCTGGATGAACACAGCAGGCCAAGTAGCATCTCAGGAGCACAAAGGCTGGCGTTTCAGGCCTAGACCCTTCGTCAGAGAGGGGGATGGGGAGTGGGTTCTGGAATAAATAGGGAGAGAGGGGGAGGCAGACCGATGATGGATAGAGGAGAAGATAGGTGGACAGGAGCGTATAGGTGGGGAGGTAGGGAGGGGATAGGTCAGACCAGGGAAGATGGACAGGTCAAGGAGGTGGGATGAGGTGGTAGGTAGCAAATGGAGGTGTGGCTTGAGGTGGGAGGAAGGGATTGGTGAGAGGAAGAACAGGTTAGGGAGGCAGAGACAGGCTGGGCTGGTTTTGGGATGCAGTGGGGGGAGGGGACGAACTGGGCTGGTTTTGGGACGGGGTGGGGGAAGGGGAGATTTTGAAGCTGAAGTCCAAATTGATACCATTGGGCTGCAGGGTTCCCAAGCGGAATATGAGTTGCTGTTCCTGCAACCTTCGGGTGGCATCATTGTGGCACTGCAGGAGGCCCATGATGGACATGTTGTCTAAAGAATGGGAGGGGAAGTTAAAATGGTTCGCGACTGGGAGATGCAGTTGATTACTGCGAACTGAGCGGAGGTGTTCTGCAAAGCGGTCCCCAAGCCTCCGCTTGGTTTCCCCAATGTAGAGGTAGCCACACCGGGTGCAACGGATACAGTATACCACATTGGCAGATGTGCAGGTGAACCTCTGCTTAATATGGAAAGTCATCTTGGGGCCTGGGATGGGGGTGAGGGAGGAGGTGTGGGGGCAAGTGTAGCACTTCCTGCAGTTGCAGGGGAAGGTGCCAAGTGTGGTGGGGTTGGAGGGCAGTGTGGGGCGAACAAGGGAGTCACGGAGAGAGTGGTCTCTCCGGAAGTCAGACAAGGGTGGGAATGGAAAAATGTCTTGGGTGGTGGGGTCGGATTGTAGATGGTGGAAGTGTCAGAGGATGATGTGTTGTATCCGGAGGTTGGTGGGGTGGTGTGTGAGAACGAGGGGGATCCTCTTGGGGCAGTTGTGGCGGGGGCGGGGTGTGAGGGATGTGTTGCGGGAAATGCGGGAGACGCGGTCAAGGGCATTCTTGACCACTATGGGGGGAAAGTTGCGGTCCTTGAAGAACTTGGACATCTGGAATGTGCAGGAGTGGAAGGCCTCATCGTGGGAGCAGATGCGGCGGAGGCGGAAGAATTGGGAATAGGGGATGGAATTTTTGGAGGAGGGTGGGTGGGAGAAGGTGTATTCTAGGTAGCCGCCTCTTGCTCCCCAGAGGATCTCGAATAGTTCATCCACTTTACCTCAACCTCAAGTTCACCTGGGCCATCTCCAACACATCCCCCACCTTCCTGGACCTCTCAGTCTCCATCTCAGGTAACCAGCTAGAAACCGATGTCCATTTCAAGCCCAACGACTCCCACAGCTACCTAGAATACACCTCAGCCGAATGGTATCAATGTCCATATCAATATCAACCTCCCCACCTATACTCTCCTCTCCACCTATCTTCTTTTCTCTCCATCTTCGGTACGCGTCCTCCTCTCTCCCTATTTATTCCAGAACCCTCTCCCCATCCCCCTCTCTGATGAAGGGTCTAGGCCCGAAACATCAGCTTTTGTGCTCCTGAGATGCTGCTTGGCCTGCTGTGTTCATCCAGCTTCTCACTATATTATCTTGGATTCTCCAGCATCTGCAGTTCCCATTATCACTCACCTTTAATATTCATTGGGTGTACTGCACTCATTGCTTCAGCAGGTGGTTTGCCTCAGTCACTGTTTGAATGTTGTTTTTCTGAATACTGACTAGATTGGTCCGTGCTGATTAATTGTGTTATTATCATTTTCTAGTAGTTCCAGCAAACAACAGATTGATTTGTGCCTGTTGCACCAGGATTATGCTAATATGTCAAATGGTCTTGCTTCTACACAATTTCCAAAGTGTAGAGGTGACACTTTGTGCCAAAGGGTTATCTTCCATTACTTGGGTGCAATTGTACTCAGTTCCTGACCTGCGCAGTTCTAAAACTATCAGACTTTTAATCTGAGATAACAAAGTGTAGAGCTGGATGATCACAGCAGGCCAGCAGCGTCAGAGGAGCAGGAAAGCCGATGCTTTGGCTCTGGACTGTTGGGTCAAGACCTGAAATGTCAGCTTTCCTATTCCTCTGATGCTGCTTGGCCTGCTGTGCTCATCCAGCTCTGCACCTTGTTATCTCAGATTCTCCAGCATCGGCAGTTCCTACTATCTCTGAAGGAACTTTTAATCCTATCATTTTCTGTCATTTTTATGAGACTTGAATGTGCTCTGAGGCCATACAATGCATTTTCTTACAGGAAGATGTTCTTTGCTCCTCATTGGCAAAGAAGTATGTAGCGTAAACATCATGTGAACTGATAAATTGACACGACACTGCACTGTGGCATGAGACTACCTTGAGTTGACATCTCTTCACAGACTTATGCAAAGTGAAGTTTCAGTAATTCCCATGTGTGTTTTGAACGTCTTCATTATTAACTACTTTAGTATAGGTGTAGAGTTGCGAATATAACTTGGCTCTTACTGTTCTATAACACAATTCTCAGGTGCAACTCTCAAAGCAGCGACTCGAATCAGAGAAGCTAACAACACACTCAACAACTTCTTAACCCATTGTGTCTGTGTCTGTTTTTCTCCAAATGAGCCTCCTTATTCCACTTTCCTGCTTATAAGCCTTCTACAGTACTACAATAACTCCATGTTAAAAGTACTCCATTTTGAACGTCCTGAGTTACAGCAAGTGTTTAGAGACATGCAACTTTCTTTCTTTTTAACCTCATAACCCTTCATAAATCTGAAGACCTCAAACAGGTTTTTTTTCCCCAAACTTCTCAGCTCCAGAGCAAGTCCTATCTTCTGAAGCCTCTCTGGACTGCATTATCTAAGACACCAGATTATTTGCCATTAATAACATGGAATCAGGGCTTCTGAAGGGCTCAGAAACCAGAGATATTGTACCAAAAGCCACCAGTCAGGGACCTGTCAGCTTTCTGTTTAATCCGGATGCAGGCAGGTAGCATTAGATCAGGATTGTAGAATGGGGTTGAGCATCAAGCCACACGCCTAGCTGGCAGTGAAAGAACTGGGGAAATAAAGGCTTGAGAGGTCACCACGAGATGGGAAAGGGGGTGTTGTGGGGATAGGCCCAAGTGGCTGTTTAAGGATGGGAAACCTCTGCAGCTACTTGCGATGCTGGGTGGTTGGCAGTGAAATCTCAGCGGAGCTGGGATGGGGCTCTCAATTGGGAGTTAATTGCCTACTTAACAGCATTGATTGGCCTATTGGCTGGCAGGGGCAGGCAGTGGGCAGGTCACTGGCTGTTCTAATGAGCCTTCCACCTTCACATGCACTGTCTGCTGCAGGAGTATAAAATCCAGGCCGTCATAACTGTAACAGCATATCCCATTTTCCTAAATCCTTCCTGTGTTCGGTTGCTCACACTAAAGCTGAATAGATTTAAACCTCGAACTAACCGCATTAACGCATCGTCTGTTTTGTTCTATTTTGTTTAACAGTATTCAGGGGAAAATAAGGCACCTCTGTGATCCATAACTATTTCTGCTTAGCTGCCTCTTTTAAGACCCATGTGTTTTACAGGAAGTCTCTTGGTTCATTCTCAATCTCCCCTGTTCCCTTTACGCATTGGTGAAATGGATTTCACTCAGTAGCTGTGTGGGTGCTGCAGTGTACTCACACGTGAATGTCAGAACAGCTGTCACACTGGTAAACAGCTGAGGCTGTCAGTCAAGTGGATTCTCAGGAAACTTCACAGTGTACCTCCTTACGGCTGCCAGAACCATGGAGGAAGGGATTGGCACTCAAGCTGTGAAATGCGTATTCAAGCAAAATGCTTGTTACTTTGAAGGAACACTTGATATTGCTGTTTTTGAAAATGGTATACCAATCGCAGTGAGTGGGTTTAACTGTTGTGGTTATTCTGTCACTAATTAAAGCACCAGTCTGCCGAATTTTCTGAGATAATGGGAACTGCAGATGCTGGAGATTCCAAGACAATAAAATGTGAGGCTGGATGAACACAGCAGGCCAAGCAGCATCTCAGGAGCACAAAAGCTGACGTTTCGGGCCTAGACCCTTCATCAGAGAGGGTCTAGGCCCGAAACGTCAGCTTTTGTGCTCCTGAGATGCTGCTTGGCCTGCTGTGTTCATCCAGCCTCACATTTTATTATGCCGAATGTTCTGTTTGTTTTTGCTTTCCAACTGGCACAATGAGTGTGCGCTATTTTTAAGAGCGAGCACAACTGTTTTAAAAACAGCCAACAATTCTCCTAACTCCCAGGCTTCCTCAAGCTTAATACTTTTGCCCCTGTTGCCGCCTCGGGAAATAGGGCAGGACCGAGTGAGAACATTCATCAGTACTTAATTCAGCACTCTCGTCGGCTTCAGTGAGCCAGTTGGAGTGACACTGTACTTTAAACAATATGCAAACCTTGTATTTTAATTAGCAGAGTGGTACCAATGAGGTGTTAGCATCCCAGCTGCAGACAGATACCAATTAAGGTGCAATGCTCTTCGAGGTTAGCCCCATGCTTTATCTCACTGCTTGCTGGAAGCTGCACTACTGACAGGATATGCAATGAAGCACTGAGCTGGATTTGAAACAACAGAGGGGGTGTCAGTGCCATTGTGGCTTCTGTGGATTTCAATATTAATGGAAATTACGACAAGCCTTCAAGAAATTTCTTTATTGTTACTGATACCCACAGCAAGCTAAGATGGAGAGATGTGGGGCCTACACAGGCCGAACTTTATTAGCCCCAAAGGGACAATAGTCTCATCATTTAAAGATGCAGTTCCCCTCACTGCATGAGAAGAAAATCTTTGACAAAGATCATGTTTTTTTGCATTCCTTCCCATGCTAAGGGATGCAGTTACACAGGCTCCATCAGCACCCCAATTATATTGAACAGATGGAGCATTTTTAATTTGTTGAGCCTTGACAGAGTATCAAATACAGCTGTGACAGCCGTATCGTGGCTCTACTGAGATCAGTGCATGTAGTTTCCAAGTAAAGATTACAGGAAGGGGATCAAGAGATCTGATTTTATTTTTTGTCCACTCATGACACCTAAATTGAGAGCAGAGTTTCCATCACCACCTGTCATGTCCACCTTGGGATTCTCCCTGTTCTCTGAGGCTTAGCACCATGTGAGGGCCGTGCAGTAGAGATGGGGAGGGAGGGTGGCACAGGACAGAAATCTCAGAAGACCAGCATACATGCATTTGTTCTGCACTTTTCACATTGCTGCAACATGGGTAATGAAGGCATAGGTTTGAGGTTGGACAGAGTGGGTTCACAGCAAAGTCAAGTCTGGATGCTCACCATGGACCTGAGTCTGTTTCCACGCCAGTAAATTACCCATTACAGAGGAAGGGAAGACCAATTACAGATTTACCCAGTGGTGAGGCCTTCATTCACGTAGAAGTGAGCTTCCTGTTCAATGAGAGCACAAGCTGGCCTGAGAAACTGCGGGACTCATTTGCACTCCCGAAGGCAGCCTTTGCTGATCTCCCCGAGGGTCAGAGCTGCAGTTTGTGACTAAGCCTTCATCAGCCAGAAATGTTGAGCAAGATGCCACGGGAGATACAGAGGTTCTGAGGAAAGGGCATGGGCAGAGCCACACTTCCTCAACGACAACCTTGATCTGATCTTGGATGCTGTGAGGCAGAGGAAGCAGAGCAACATCTAACTTGGCTCAAGCCTGCCCTCACTGTCTAAAGCGGACAGCTCCTCAACCATTAACTGCCTCCACCAAATTCAAAACCCTGGTTACATGAGTGTTTAATAATAAGATCCTAACCATTGTAAATGGCCTAAACAGGAATACAGGGTAGATTGCTGGCCCACACTCTCCCTGCCCTCATGGAGGCTCATGAGTTAAGAAGGAGGAGAACACTAGCTCACACAAAGTTGCCATTATTTTGGGTCAGCCACCTTTGTACCACATCCATGCTGACACTCGTAAAGTCACCCCCAGCATAAGCAAGAAAAACTCAATTCAAGAATAAACAAAATCCCAAAATTGCAGACCAGAGTATTTGGCTTCAAAATGCCACCTTGGCAGTTGTTGGAGCTGGATACTTGTGATTCTGGCTGGTTCGAACACTACCTATCCATTAGAGAAGGCAAACTACTCATTTTTCATCATCATGTTAACACAAAGTCAATTACAACCCATTGTTCGAAGATGTAGAATAATACAGCTGTTGCTATGGTGGCTGCAAGGAAATTGCTACAATGCTAAATACATTCATGTAAAAGCCACATATCCAAGACTAAATCTTTCATTGAGAAGGGTTGGGCTACATTTTGGAGAGGTTGGAACCAGCCTCTTGCAATTGCAGCTGCAATGTCAGACACTGTTTGTGCCAGCCCATGCTCAAGAGCCGCGCAAAAGATGTCAAACGTATTTTTTTATTATTAAAGGTTTCTTTGTAACAAATAACTATCATGATCAGACATTATTTTCTGATACTGGATTCATTAAGTTAATCAGATTAATCCTAAACAGAAGCCACATAACGAATTCATACAAATTCATTCAGTTTCTTTTTCACAGTGCATAAGTGAATAGCATTTAACAGCACAGCAGAGCAGGCACTGAATATACATTTGAAAAACCCATAAAAATCATTCTCCCCCACGACTCCAGATTCATGTAACTTGCTCCAATCTGCTGCTCAAATTCACTTTGTCATTAGCCATATTATTCCACAAATAATCATCCCCTGTGCTGTCAAGTGCGTTTGGATGGCTTATACTTCTTGAATAATTTGATGACAATTTCTGTTCTGATTTCATTGCATGCCTCCACAACCCGTTCACACAGGACTGCTAATGTTGGAGTCTGCATGCTGCCTGCCTTGGAAAAATGTCTTCTCATCCAACCACTCCACATTTTTATCCTTCTCTACGGACACATTCGTTGGTTCATCAAGGCTGGTTAGACTACAAGATTCATTGAGAGATCACTGTGATCTAAGTTCAGCAAGAAGGGGGAGACAAACAAGGCAGAAGAATACACAATAAATGGAAGAATGCTGAGAGGTGTAGAGGAAGTGAGGGATCCTGGAATGAATGTCCATGGTTCGCTGCAGGTGCAGGATACGTTGGTAGGTGGTTAGGATGGCATACGTAATCCTTTCTTTTATGAGCCATCATAAGTCATTAGTTAGGTCACAATGTGATTATAGTGTACAGTACTTCCCACCTCAGTAACTGCAGTACTGAAGAGATTTACTAGCATGTTGCCAGGACTGGAAAAATACAACTGTGAGGAAAGATTGGGCAGACTAGAGTTGTTGACTTTGCATTGGATGAGTCTGAGGGCAGACTTGAATGAGATCCTCAAAATTGAGAGGCCCCAGATAAAGCAGGTGCAGGGATGATTTACTTTAGGACAGAGATCAGAGATGAGGGAGCACGGAGTCATTGAGTCTGGGGAGAAAGATTGGAGGGGACATGAGCAGGGGGTAGGGCTGTGAAACTTACTGGCTGAAAGGGTCCTAGAGGCAGAATCCTTCAACTGGAAGCTTGGAAAAACACCCCAATTTGATAACCCGCAAGGCTATGAGCTAAATGTTGGAAATTGGGATGAAGCTAGATGGCTTGCTGTTTATCCAATGCTGCAATAGGCCAAATGACATTTTGCTGTGCCACATATTTTCTATTATTTTATTGGTAACATCATCGACAAAGTGCAAACTGAATGTGTCACAGATTTTTCTTTTCCGTCACATAACCCTCCTAATCGGAAACTCCTCAGTCGTAATTTCAAGCCACCTTCACCTATCCGTCCCTAGTCTTAAAGATGGATGACTTCTCATTTTGGGAAGTGCTGTTTTGGGAGGATTTTTTTTCTGAATATCACCATTGGCAGAGACTCTATCCTGTCATACGTACACAACAGCACAAGTGAATTCACACTTTGCAAAGCCAATTGTTTTCACCAACATTGCTATCCCACTTTGAATTCTCTCACTGTGCACAATTATTTGCTGTATATTGATCATTCATTCTTGACACCACTTTGTCATATCAGAGGCCAGGATTGGCAGGACAGTGTATGCCAATGAGATGGCAGACATGACATCACGCGTTCATGTGTGCAGGCGCAACCACATTTAATACTGTGCCAACCTGTGATTCTACCAATTAGGAAAAGATTGATTTGAGTGGCTAACCAGCTGTTAAGTGCAAAGAGTTAGGATTATTTTGCTTAAATGTTGGAGGTTGACATGTCTACAGGGTACATGAAAAATGAATGATTTTTGAGCAGACATTGGAGGTCACTATTTGCAAGACATTGACTATTACTCTGGTATCTCTATGGTAATCCATCTAGCAAAAACAAATTACTGGCAAATGTGTAAAGAAATATTATTGCTACATGCTTCCACCTCTCAAAAAAATCTAACCAGACAGTTGATTCATGGCTATGTAGTGATTTTCTCAATATTAGTGTTTGTGTTGGTTTTTAAAGAACATTTTAAATTATGTGAGAAGGTAATTCTGGATATCATACTCTGCTTAAAGTAGAGAAGTTCGCTTGTAGAAATCGGGCTGATGATTAAACCTAGTGTTCTTATTTCTCTGTAAATAGTCTTTGCTGCTGATAATATAGTAAGATGAGTTGGCAGCCAGAATTCTGCATTCTAATATATAATGAACAGGATGGAGCCAATGACAAAAATGACAAGAGCAGGTGTTTTTGACGGTAACCTTGGTTCTGAGACAACACTTGGGAGCTACTCGAGGCAATGACAAATAAGGTGTGAATTTTCCATACCCCTAACATTTAGAAAAAACCCTATGTGGTTCACTACTGTCCTTTAGGGAAGGAAACTGCTTGCCTTACTTAGTCTCCACATGACTTCAGGATTTCCCCTTATGCCAATCAATAGGATTGCCATTAGACTAGCTTTAAGTTCCAGATTTATATTGAATTCATCATTTTAGCATGATGGAATTTGAACCCGTGTCCTCACAACATTAGCCTAAGGTTCCAGGTTACTAACCCAGTGATATTATCATTATGCCACCATCTCCTCCAAAATTAAAGAAGTCAGTTTCACGATGAAGACAGTTAACAGGGCTGGAGAGGTTTATTGAGGGAGTTCCCAATTTTAGGAGTCCATTACTTCATGGCACAGTCACCAATGATGGAGCAATGAAAATTGTGGAGAAGCTTAAATAACCATTTGGAGGGCTGTAAGAAGTTACAGAGGAAAGGAGGGGTCCATGGGAGGATTTGAAGTCAAGCATCAAAATGTTAAAAACTGATGACCTGGAACAAATAATGATCAGTAAGCATATGGAGCTTGTTATGAGTAATTCCATACACTATCAGCTGCCTGGTGCTTGTTCTGTTAGTGGAGAATTTCTGAATCAGTAAGTGCCTGGAATTAACTAAGAACCATTGAACAGAGCTGGACAGCATCTGAAGAACACAGTGCTCTTGAGTGTGAAAGGTCTGCACAGAGTTTGAGGAGGACAAAAATGGATAACAGACCATGGTCACAGTAGCCAAGAGGATCATTCAACATTGGTTCAAGCCATTGTGATGCAGGCAGAGGGGTGGAATTCAAACAAGAGTTGCGGAAGAGATGGCATTGAATCTGTGAGATGATGCCACATTCAAGGACTTGGCAGAGTGTAGGGCCTGGGCAATGATGAAGATTGTGTTCTATCAGGACTGAGACGACAGCTAATAGCATGAACTGAGGATTGTTTAACACACAGAAAACAGATTAACAGCCACAGACAGAAGTGGGGCAGAAACATCAGAGACAGGGGTTCAGGACTAGAAAAGGGAAAGGATTGGAGGAGGATATCAGGTTTTTGAATAAGGGGAAAGAGGAGATTCAACATATGCAACGGTAAAGGTGCTAGGCCACTTTGCAGATGGGGACACAGATTGGTCAGCCAATAGGTTCCCCAAGTTGGAACAAACCTGACATGTGGCATTTACAAGCACCGGGAAGGCGGGAATTGGTGGAGAAATAGACTTGTACCTCTCAATGGGATGAAGTTCCACCCTTAAAACAATGAAAGCACAGGCATTGGTCAAAATATTCCAAAACTCTCTGGTGCCCTGTTCAAAATGGGAAGTTGACAGAAAGCTGTAAACCTTTGGTAAGTTAGGCCAACATCAGTTATTGGGTAAGAAAAAAGCTAGAGTTTCATTATTAAAGGAAGAATTAGCAGGGCATTTCGAAAAGTTTTAAGAACCATCAACATGGTTTTGTAAAAGTTCTTTCAGGATATAATAAGTGGAATTGATAAAGGATATCTGGTAGATATAATGCATTTGGATTGCTGGAAGGCATTTGTGCAGGTGCCACATAAAAGATTATTGGACAAGATGGAAGGTCATGGTTCTGGAGGTAACAGCATGAACTGAGGATTGTTTAATACACAGAAAACGGAAAATCAGGATTAATTGGTCTTTTTCAGATTGGAAATATGTAACCAGCGGGTCTATTGAAAGTATCAGTTCTGGGGCCACAATTATTTATCATCTATATTAATGACTTGGAGGACTCGGCAGAGAGTAACGTGTCAAAATTTGCTGCTGATACAAGAATGGATGGAAGGAGAATTGTGATGAGACAAGTAAATCACAACAGATATGGATAGGTTGAATCAGTGGGCAAAAACTTGCAAATAGAGCATAACACAGGAAAGTGTGATGTCACGCATCAATAATCAAAAGGCAGACTATTATTTAAATGGAAAAGACTCCACAAAAGTGCAGGAGGTCCTCAACGGTCTTGTGCATAAAATACAATTCAACATCGCGGAGAAGGTGATCTTAAATAGTTTGCCAAGAGAGATGAACCGATGTCAGTATCACAGAGTCATTATGGTGCAGAAGAAGGTCAGTCAGCCCATTATGCAGTCCTCCAAGTGAGCAATTGTTGTGTGGTTTTCTCATGACTGAATTGCAGAGATATCTCAGAGTGGTGTACACTGCGAGACATAACTCTGCGGACAGCAGGAAGCTGCAATCTGTAAGGCAGAAGCTTCCTTCAGAAAAAAATCTGGTGGTTCAGCATAATTCCACCTTTTTAAGGTTTTAGGAGGAGCAGTAGTGAACAAAGCTGAAGAGGGAAATTATGCAAACAAATATTCCATTGGCTCTTACATTCTGGCACCACCTCAATTGTCTTCTTATTGGAACTGATATCAACTATTTGATACATTTTCTCAAATGCAGTAGCTTTGTTCTATCGAGATGGAAGGAATGTGCTGAATAATATATTACTTACCACTACAACCTTGGGCACACTTGAACACCATGCATTCTTGGTATTGCATAAGGAGGTGAGATTTACATTTTATTAGCTGGGAGTGCAATTGCTTATGAGAGAAGTTAAGTTCACCACTTCAGAAAATGCTGTTATTGATTTTTCTTATTTTCCCAAGGTGGTCTCCTGATACCAGCAAGATTCTGTTCGATGCCCACTGCATATATTGAAATGGTAGCGAGTGGAAATCCTGCTCCAAAGCTGTGAAAGCCTAAAGGTCTAAGGCCTTCAAGAAAGCAAGGGGACTGCAGCAATAAAATGGTCAGCGCAACATACTCTGAGCAGCTGGGGGGGTTTAACTGTATGCGTGCTTTCCTAATACTTAGCATACCCGACATTATCTTCGCCACTAAAAAAATACACTTGGTTCCAATTCCTTGCCCCTACACCTTAATTCTTGGAATGAAATGTGAAATAAGTGGCCCTTATTCATGTGAATGTATAAGCAAAGAACTAATAAGAATAGTCCTGAGTTCAGGTTTAATTTCAGAGACTTGTAACTTGTTTGAATAGAACTAAGAACAGATGGCAAACACCCACCCTTTTCATCTCATTCCCCTTTATATTTTGATAGGTCCGTCAGGTAAATACTGTGATATTATTTCCAGTGAACTATATACATGGGAACATCAGGACTAAATGTTGGACTTGGCTGGGTTGCCTCATCAAGTCTGTTCCATCATTCATCTAGCCCTTGCTGATCTCCTATCTCCATATCATTTTCCCCATAATTCCGTATCTCTTAATACTTAATCCCTTATTTCACATGCTTAAAATGGAAATAAAAGGATTTTGTACCTTGAATTCATAGGATTCCTCAATGATGACCTCCAATTTTGGATGTTCACCCCAAATGGGTTTCCCCATTTCTGCGATCCGTTTTGCCTCCTCTTCTTCAATTGTAAGTTTCCGACCTGAGTCCTCTGCAAAACAAACATCTCTTCCATTAGTTAAATCTGCAGTGTTGGACTGTTTTGTGTGGAAATGACTTCCTCCGCTGTTTCTGCAGCTTCCCAGAGACTGAAGAGGAACTTACCACAGACACCAGGCTGCTGTTCTGTGTACTCCGAGAGCCGGAAGACAATTGTTGATTATTTAATTGCACTTTTGTATTGATCCTAGTCCATCTCTGCACAATGAAATGGTTACAAACAAAGAAAAAAATGTAGAATCTAATAATATATTCAAGATTGAGTCCAGAGGCTGGATGAATGTGTTCTGCTTTTGAATTCAACATATTAACCTTGACTCATTGGAGCACATGGGCTTAAAATTAAGTTAAAGTTGTGGTTAGGATCAAAAGTCACTAACTCGTGATTCATTTTGGATTGTAACATTCTCAATAGTTCCCTCAATATTTCTGCCAGAGAGCAGAAATTTGAGTGTTTCAGTGAAGATGAAAATTAAAGCTGACTATCAAAGTTGGACTGGCTATAGCGTTGTACGGCAATGTGATGTTGTAAGAAACACAAACAGGATACAAGAAATGGCACCTGAATGCAGAAATTCAGATACATGCCAGGCCCCTGGCTGAACATTCATCTACATCAGATCTTCAACTGGTTGGAGGCTTTAATCTGGTCACCACAAAGAAGTGTAATCAAAGGCAATTCATCCTTCAATCCTCTCTCTCACACTCTCAGCCTTGCTAACAGTATCTTTCTTACAGGATAAGCGGTAGGTTCATTACCTCTCTGCTTGGGAACCAGGAACATGAGTCTATGAAGAAAGATCCCGATCTGAAATGTCAACTGTCCTCGATGCTGCCTGGCCTGCTGTGTACCTCCAAGTCCACACTGTGATATCTTATGCATGAATCTATGTTCTACATTTCCTGACTTAGGCTTATTAATACATCAAGACACTACACCACTACTCCATATAAATATATAAGAAACAGCAGGACAAATAGTTCATTTGGGCCATCAAGCGTGCCATTCAATGACAGATTTGATTGTGGCCTTAAATCTACTTTCCTGTCTGATTCCCTACAACCGTTTTCTATCTTGCCAATGAAATATCTATGAATTTGACCTTATTGAATACATTAAATGAGCCAACCTTCTCACTGTTTCCTGAGAAAGAGATGAATGCACTTCTGAGTGGAGGAGTGTTATTAATCCACTACTGGTTGCCTCTGTCAGTCTTCAGAATTCCTTACCTCCCTCACCTCTTTAAAATCACCTTTACAGCTCTCCATCTTTCACTTGGTTTTTCGGGTACAGGGCTTAATGTTTCCTTAAATGCTTTGGCATCAGATATTTGCTTATTTACGCTCCTGAAAACTCAATATGAGTGCGACAACAAGGTATGGAGCTGGAGGAACACAGCAGGCCAGGCAGCATCAGAGAAGCAGGAAGGCTGACATTTTGGGTCTGAACCCTTCTTCAGAAATTCATTTCTGAACCCATTCCTGAAGAAGGGTCCAGACCCAAAACATCAGCCTTTCTGCTCCTCTGAGGCTGCTTGGCCTGTTGTGTTCATCCAGCTTCACACCTTGTTATTTCATACTCCAGCACTGGCAGTTCCTACTATCTCTTAATATGAATGAGCACTGTTTCTGTTGAAGATCAATGTTTGCAAGGTTTTCCAGCCCCCCCCACCTTGGAATTAAGGAAAACTTTTTTTTATGTTAAAACCTTATGAACAATTTTTTGTTGATACCACAGTGAGAGTTATTGTCTCAACTAAGTGTGGTGAGTCTCCTTGGAAAGAAATAATCTCATTCCACATTACTACAGTCTCAGATAACACAGTGTGAGGCTGGATGAACATGGCAGAAATGGGGGAGGGGAAGGTGATTCTGAAATAAATAGGGAGACGGGGGAGGCGGATAGAAGATGGATAAAGGAGAAGATAGCGTGGGAGGAGACAGACAGGTCAAAGAGGCAGGGTTAGAGCCAGTGAAGGCGAATGTAGGTGGGGATAGGTCAGCCCAGGGAGGACGGACAGGCCGGGGGCAGGGGGGGATGAAGTTAGTGGGTAGGGGGTGGGGGTGGGGTTTGAGGTGGGAGGAATGGTTGGGGAGGCGGGGACTAGCTGGGCTGGTTTTGGCATGTGGTTGTGGGAGGGGAGATTTTGAATCTTGTGAAGTCCCCACCTACATTTTAACTCCTCACCTACATTCACCTTCACTGGCTTTAACCTCGCCTCTTTGACCTGTCTGTCTCCTCTCACCCTATCTTCTCCTTTATCTATCTTCTATCCGCCTCCCCATCTCCTTATGTATTTCAGAATCCCCTTCCCCTCCCCTATTTCTGAAGAATGGTCCCGACCCGAAACGTCAAGCTTTCCATTTCCTCTGATGCTGCTTGTCCTGCTGTGTTCATCCAGCTCTCCACCTTGTTATCTCAGATTCTCCAGCATCGACAGTTCCTACTATCTCTTACTACAGTCTCAGCTGGGTTTTAGTATCAGCATTTCATTTCACGTTCAATAATGGTTTGAAGGTGAAACTCTTATTTTGCTACATTTGCCAATCATGTAAATGCAACCTCAGATGTTCAGGAAGCGGTCAGTCATTTGGTTTTGTCACATCAAACCGACATTGACACCTGGATGATTTTAATGATTGGCATCAGTGCAGTCACCATTATCAGAAGGTGGGCCTCAGCAAGACAACCTTCCCAATTCAAGTGAAGACAAGTATCCAGTAGAGGGCTGTGCTGACACTGATGGGTGGTTGGGGTGAAGATTTGCAAAGGTGTAGTCACCACAAGTAAACAGTGTTTTGTGGAGGGAGTGATGTCAAGGGACAGTTGTTAAACAAAAGGTAGAAAAGGAAATAAGAAAAGTGGGATAACAAGCTGTGGAGCTGGATGAACACAGCAGGCCAAGCAGCACCAGAGGAGCAGGAAGGCTGACGTTTCGGGCCTAGACCTTTCTTCAGAAATGGGGCTTCACAGTGGGGTTAAAATTGTTTCAGAGATAGTAACAACTGCAGATGCTGGAGAAGATGAGAATTCTGAAGAAGGGTCTAGGCCTGAAATATATACCTTGTTATCTCAGATTCTCCAGCATCTGCAGTTCCTACTATCTCTGAATAAGAAAAGTGATAGGCTGAGAAACCAAGGAAAAGATTCAAACAGGGCTTTTGAGAAAAATAAATTGAATAAATTTATATAGATAAATAAAATTGAGCCAACACTGTTAAAAGGGAAAGCTTAAAGACTTTGTGCCTTAATGTGCAGACTATTTGCAATAAAATGGATGAGCTAATCACGCAGATGAAAACAGGTACAATATAATTGGGATTTTGGAGACATGGCTGCAGGGTGACCAGGGATGGGAACTGAATGTCCCAGAGTATTCAGTGTTTAGGAAGGACAGGCAAAAGGTGGTGGAATGGTATTGCTGCTTAAAGAGGAAATTAACACAATAGTGAGAAAAGATATGAGTTCTAACAATGTGGCTAGAATTGTGAAATACCAAGGGGCAAAACAATGTTAGTTGGTGTCATTTATAGACACCAATCTGCAGTGGTGATGTCAAGAACAGCATTAAACAGGAAATTAGAGATGCATGTGAAAAGGGAATATTGGTGATCATGAGTGATTTTAATCTGCACATAGATTGGGCAAATCAAACTAGCCACGATGCCGTAGAGGAGGAATTCCTGGAGTGTATACGGGATGGTTTGCTTGACCAATATGTGGAGGAACCAACTTGACAGCAGGCCATATTAGATTGGGTGATGTGTAATGAGAAGGGAATCATTGCCAATCTAGCTGTGCAAGACCTCTTAGGGATGAATGACCATAACATGATAGAATTTTTTATCGACATGGAGAGTGAGGAAGTTGATTGAGAGGAGGATGTTGAACATTAATACAGGAAACTTTGAAGATATGAGGTGTGAGTTGGCTTTAATAGATCGGGGATAGTTACTTAAAGGGATAGCAGTGGATAGGCAATGGCAAACTTTCAAGAAATGCATGGGGGAACTGCAACAACTGCTTATTCTTGTCTGGCACAAATGCAAAATAGATAAGAGGGTCATTCCATGGCTTACAAAGGAAATTAGAGATAGCATCTGATCTAAAGAAGAAGCATACAGATTGGCCAGGAAAAATAATATGTCTGAGGACTGGGAGCAGTTTAGAATTCAGCAAAGAAGGAACAAAGGATTGATTAAAAAGGGGAAAATACAGGATTAAAGTAAGCTTGCAAGGAACATAAAGACTGACACTAAGAGTTTCTATAGGTACATGAATAGATTGGTGAAGATAAATGTAGGCCCCTGACAGACAGAAATGGGGGAATGCATAATAGGGAACAAAGAAATAGCTGAGCAACAAAATACATGTTTTGGTTCTGGCTTCACAAAAGACGATACAAATCAGCTACCAGAAATGTTGGAGAATCCAAGATTTATTGAGAGGAAAGAATTGAGAGAGTGAGCATCTACCAAGATGCTACAGACTCTGGAACAGTCCCTGCAGATTAGAAGGTGGCTTGTGTCATTCCAACATTCAAGAAAGGAGGTGGAGAGAAAACAGGAAATTATAGATCGGTGAGCCTAACATCGGTAGTGGAGACAATTCTCAAATCCATTGTCAAGCATTTTACAGTGGAGCATTTGGAAAGCAGTGGCAGGATCAAAGAGAGTCAGCATGGATTTTTGAAGTGGAAATCATACTTGGCAAATATGCTGGAATCCTATGAAGATGTAACCAGTAGACCTGACAAGGGGGAGCCAATCGATGTGATACATTTGGACTTTCAGCAAGCGTTTGGCAAAGTCCCACGTAAGAAACTATTGTGCAAGATTAAAGAGCATGGGATTCATGGAAGTACATTGAGATGGATAGAAAACTAGTTGACAGGGAGGAAACAAAGATTAGGAATTAATCGGTTCTTTTCAAATTGGCAAGCAGTAACTAGTGGGGAGCCACAGGGATCGGTGCTGGGATACCAGCTACTCATATTATATATTAATGATTTGGATGAGGGAACAAAATGTAACATCTTGAAGTTTGCAGATGATACCAAGTTCGGTGGGAGGGTGAACGGTGATGAGGATCTTTCAGCATGATCTTGACAGTTTGGGTCAGTGGTCAAATTAACTGCAAATTCAGTATAATTTGGATAAATGTGAGGTTATTCCCTTTGAAAGCAAAACCAAGAAGGCAGAGTACTACCTGAATGCCTCTAAATTGGGAGAGAGGAGTGTGCATTGGGACCCAGGTGTCGTTATGCACCAGTCTCTGAAGGTAAGCATGTAGGTGCAGCAGGTGGTAAAGAAGGCAAATGATATGTCGACCTTCACTGCGAGAGGTTTCAAGTACAGGAGCAGGGATGGTGTTGATGCAGTTGTACAGGGCCTTGGTGAGGTTGCACCTGGAATACTGTGTGCGGTTTTGGTCTCCTCTTCTGAGGAAGGATGCTCTTGCTCTCGAGGGAGTACAGCAAAGGTTTATCAGGCCGATTCTCGGGATGGCAGGTCTGACGTATGAGGAGAGATTGACAAGGTTAGGATTGTTTTTGCTCGATGAATGAGGGAGATAATTCTAACAGGACTGAAATTCTAACAGGACTGGGCAGGGCGGAGGCCGGGAGAATGTTCCCGATAATGGGTGTGTCCGGAACCAGGAGTCACAGTATGAGGATTCGGGGTACACCATTTAGGATGGAGATGCGGGGGCATTTCTTCACCCAAAGAATGGCGAGTCTGTGAAATTCATTACCACAGGAAGTAGTTGATGCCAAAACATTGAATGTATTCAAGAGGCAGCTAGATATAGCACTTGGGGTGAATGGGGTCAAAGGTTATGGGTAGAAAGCAGAATTAGGCTACTGAGTTGGACAATCAGCCATGATTGTGAAGAATGGCGAAGCAGGTTCTAAGGGTCGAATGGCCTCCTCCTGCTCCTATATTTTAGGTATATTAGTATGTTCCCATGTAAGTTCCACCCTCTGAATGACATTTATTTTTCAACAAAGACATCAGACTACATTTACCTTTTTCATGTGTATCTAAAAAAGAATGAATAAACAGGACTGCAGGACGAAATAAAAATTACAAGTCAATTGGAAGATGCTGGCCTTTCAGAGCTCTTTTGATCGATGATCCCAGAAAACAATACTACTTGCAATGTGTGGGTGGTTTCCCAAGAGCTCAGTATGGCCTAGCAAGGAAACAGGCAGCGGTGTTACCTTCATGATGGTTAACTAGCTCAGCGACAAGGTTCCAGAATTTTCTTGGCCACTTTGCCTTGCATATGAGTTTAGTACATTGGAGATGATCACTCAGAGTGAAATAGGCATAAGGAGGTTTAGCTCTTGCACTGCAGCATTAGATTTCCATTCACAAAGTCCCCCATCGACCCCACACTTACTTGCATCTCTCTAATTAACGTGGTGCTTTAATTGCCAAAACAGGAACTTGAAGAACAATTATCACGCCACTGGGGAGAGGCAGGAGAAGATAAAGCGCAATGCAAAGAAATCTCATAAATAAACACTGTGACAGTGAGTGGTCCCGGCTTCTGTCATTGTATCGAATGGTACTTGAGGAAGATTAGACTCATAAGGAAGATCACAAGTAAGAAGAATAACGACCACCTTAAAAAGAAGGCAATGTAGGAAACAGTCAAATTAATAGATGGAATAAGCTGCTGGAAATGGTTGTCATTTTTGTGGATGCTTGTTCTCCAGTTTGTGGGACTTGGGAAAGAGATTCCCATGAGTTGGAAGGTGCTGGTACCTCTATACATTTGTTGCTCTTATTCTTCCAGGATGTTGAGGTTATTGGGTTGGAAGGTGCTGTTGCAATATGTGGTGAGTTGTTTATGAGCTGTAGATGACATACACTGCTGCCACTGCGCATCAGTGATGGAGGGAATGAATATTAAAGAACATGGATGGAGTGTCAATCTAATGCTGGATGGTGTCAAGCTTTAAGTGTTGTTGAAACTGCACACACCCACTCCTGGCTTGTGCCTAGAAGAAGGTAGAAAGGCTTTGGGAAATTGGGAGGTGAGTTACTCACCACAGAATTCCAGCCGCTGACCTAATCTTGTCATCATAATATTTCTTTGAATGGTCTCACTCGGATTCTAGTCAATAGTCACATTAAAATTATGATGGTGGGTGATTCAGTGATGGTAATTTTATTGAATGTCCAAAGGGAGATGGCTCCATTCTCTCTTCTAGGAGGTGGTCAGTGGTGGACACTTACATGCACTAATGTTTCTTCCAATTACTAGACCTAGCCTAAACGTTGTCCCAGTCTTGCTGCCCATGGGCAGAAATGCTTCAGCATCTGAAGAATTACTAATGTTATTGAATACTGTATAATTATCAACCTCTGACCTTGTAATGGAGGGAAGGTCATTGATGAAGCAGCTAAAGATAATAAGGCCCAAGATAGTTTGTGCTGTAAACTGTGAGATATTGCGGATATCCCTAGAATCACTCTGGAAGAAGCCAAGTTCGCAGAAGAATGTAGTTCATGGTCATTTGAAAAGTCACAGACCTTCCTGTGAGATTGGAGCTGTGCCTGTAGCAGATTGCAGATTTCTGTCACAAATTCCTTAATCAAACACTGAATTTCAGTGTGGACCCCCAGAAGGACAACTGCTCCCAAAAGACACTGAGTGGTTACAAACCCCTGTTTAGTCTGCTTCTCTTCCTCCTTCTTCTAGCAGCTTGACTTGCTGTTTAAGCTCTGTACATTCATATTGTGTTGCTCATTTTGAAGGGCAGAATCCATTTGTTCACCATCTCTGCGCGGAAAACTAGAGTCAGTTATTAGTCAGTAGACAAATAACTGAGTATCTGCCACATCACTCTCCATGAACATACGCAACCTTAGATAGTTGTGGAAAACATCTAGAACTCTCAGAACTGCAGCAGCAGTGAGATGAGATGAACTAGCAATTAATCTATAAATAGTTGATGAGCCTGTTAAATAATAGTGGATGGTGAGAGTTGGGATGCATGTGGTTCTTTCGTGCTACCTACAGCCATATGATGCTGAGAGACAACATGGTGGAGACTAGAGGTTGAAAATGGCAACATAGTGACTATTGTCTTGCGGTGCGTGCATTCTGTTGTCAGTCTTGGCACATTCACATGAACTCTTTTGCCAATTTGGTACCTCGCATCCTCCACATCAGATATGCTTGCATGCACCACAATTCATTTCCGAAACTTCAGTGAGCTTCATCACACCCCGGAAACAGGCGCTGGTGAGCTCAATTTAAATCAAGAGGAATCAAAAGTTAGGGTGAATCAATGGTACTTCATTCGCATGTTGTTGAATCATCACCCGAGTCTACAATTAAACTGTTTTTGTAATTTTCCATTTGAAAACAAATTACTGCCACCTCCTCCAAGATCCAGCCTAGAAGCTAACAATATCAAAGATTTTACAGAACTGCTTTTCATTGATGGTCACTCTGTATTTCATTTAATTAAAAATTTACAAAGCCTTTTGGTCTAATAATTGCACAGGACAACTGCTACATAAAACACCCACACCCTTTCATATTCATGAGCAGCACAGAAACCATTACAGATTTCTTATGTTTATTACGATGGTTCATTATTGTGAGCTTTCATATAGCACAAAAAATTAAAACTTTATTAGTATTCTGAATGATGGATTGGGACACATTCATATTTTAGTTAATCAACTGCAAATTATTTCTTGATAAGCTTGTTATAACCTCATAACGAACGGTAATCCTTCAGGTAAGAACCATGAATTTTGCTGCCTCCAATGAAGCTGTTCAAGTTTCAAAGATCATCCATAACCTCATCTTAGCTGTTCACAAAACTAAAGGTTTTTGTGGTGCAGGGGGTACTGTCCTTGACTCTGGGTCAGAAGCTCAGTGCTCGAGACTTGGCCGAAAGCCAAGGAAGGCTTGCGCTGAACATAACCAAACCCACAGAGTATCCACTTGCAAATCCTTCCAACACACACCAATGGCAGGGGTTAAGAGCAGAAGAAATTCCTGGTCTAACATGTGTTGGGAAGCCTTTACCATTATTAATCATAGCTCCAGACTACGATAAATACAGTGCCATGATAACTCAGACTCCAAGCGAACTACAACAGATCAATTAGTTGCATTGTTCTTTTACAATTTAACAACATTTCAATGCATTATCCTTTGCAAAGTTATGATTCTCCTTACCATATGGAGATTCTTACACGGGACAAAGAGACAGTGGACTTTCAACATGGAATTTTCATTAACAAAACGACCAATGAAACCAAATGGATCAAGCATTTACTCTGATGCTGAAGCATGGGCTAGACTGAACAATCCTTGTAACTTTGGGAATTAATGGTTCGGTTTATTGCATATTTCAGTACCAATGGATCCAGGCCAATTCTGATTTCATTCTCAAATTCATCAAGACAGGGAATGTCATCTGCCAGCATCCACAAGATGAAGAACCAAAAGAACACATTTCATCATGTGGCAATGTGATAGAAGCAAAATATTCAGTGCTGATGGGATTAGTCAGAGGGGCAAAACCAGCAACACTTCAAAAACTGGCTGTATTGTCCCTCTATTTTGAAGAATACAAGTCAGATCAGAATATTTCATGCACCAGCTTCACTGGATTTTTCTTCTGAGAAATATAGAGATGGTCAGACGCAGAAATTCACATCAGCCTGTCAGTGCTATCAAGCCATAAGTCACATATGAACAATAAAGGTGTCTATAAAGACCTACTCTCAAAGAACAACATCCTTCCGTCTCCTCTGAGTCATTCAGGAGGATGGAGGAATCAATACACCAAGCGAGGTTGATGCTTTCCTTCTCTGCCTGTTTACAGCTTGAAGCGGAGGGGGCAGGGTCTGAGTTCCACCTAACCCTGTAACAGTAAAAGCTTGAACCAATAACTCAGCATTGCTTCTTCCGCCAGGTTTACTAATACAGATAAAGCTGCTTAATATTCTCAGCAAATAACATGAATGCAAAGGAAATCACAGCAATTTATCAAAAGAAAAATTCTGGCTTTGATGTTTTTCAGAGCCTCTTTCGTCCAACACACTTTTGGAGCTGTGAGAATTTATCCACAATAATGAAAATCCTGAAAGGAGTTCATACTTAAGTATAATGATGTGTTTTGTTTATGATCAGTTCAGGGAATTTTCCTGTGCCTTAAAAAGGCTATTTTAATAAAAATGCTCAGATTATGGTCACCACTGGTCACCCTTTTTCCCTTGCGAAGGATGCAATGAGATTTTTTCTCGAACCACAGCAGTCGATGTGATATAATTATTCCAACAGTGCTGATAGACGGAGTTCCAGAGGTTTGACTCAGTGTCACTGGAAGAACAGTGCTGTGTACCTTGGGAGGGAATCATTTACCCAAACACGTGTTCCTCTTGTCCGTCATAATGATGGATGTCTTGACGCACTGGCAAAGAAGCCCTGGTGATTGGCCACAACGCACCCTCACATCATACACGCTATAACCGTGCTGCACCTTTGATGGAGTGGGCATTTAAGGTGCTGATGAGGTATCTTTGTATGGTGTCAAATTTCCTGGATATTATAGCAGCTGCACCCATCCAAGAAATAGGGGAATATTCCATCATGCTCCTGACTTGTGCCTTATACATGTTGGGTAGACATGGGCGAGTCTAGAGTGAAACCATCTGCCAACTACACAGATGTCGACTTTCTCAAAGATTGATATGTGGCTGAGTTTTTGCTCAGTAAAATCCAATTTCCACCAATGCCTACAAATGACCATCAATGGAAACTCGGTATCTTAAAACCAAAGAAGATATGCAACCTCAGTTGTTACAAGATATTCTGAAGATAAATGATACAAGTTTTGCTCTTCCCTCAGATATCCTTTGATCACAACTAGTCACTGTTGTAAGTGATCTGAATGTTTTTTGATTTGTTGCGTTTTTGAGTATCGCCAAAAGAAAATCTAGAAAGGAGATGAGGTAACTTCTTTCTTTCCCCATACAGACTTGTTGAGATCTGGAATACTTTACTTGAAAAGGTGATGGAAGTTGATTCCATGAACAATTTTAATAGGGAGTCAGAGAGGTACCTGAGAATGAGGAACTTGCAGGGCTATGAACTCAAAAGCAGTCTCTTGGGGGCCCTGTGGATCACAATACAGGGTCTAAAAAGAAGTGACTGGACTTGATGCATTGGTTGTAATTTTTAAAGATTCTCTAGATTCTGGAAAGGTCCCAGCGGATTGGTAAACTGTAAATGTAACACCACCATTCAAGAAAGGCAGGAGTTGGTAGTCAAGAAATAACAGTCCAGTTAGCCTGATATTGAAAAAAAAGTTAGAATCCATTATTAAAGAAGTAATAGCAGGATATTTTTTAAAAAAAGATATTTCTTTTGGATAGAGTCAACATGGTTTCATGAGACAGAAATTGTGTTTTGTAAATTTATTGGAGTTCTTTGAGGATAGAAAGGGGAAACCAACACTTGTGGTATTTCTGGATTTCTAAGAAGAATTCATTAAAGTGCCACATACAAAGTTATTACACAAGAACTCATGACATTGAGGATGATATTTTAGCATGGATAAAGGATTATGTTGTTCATGCGGCAAACTTTCACCTGACAAAGTAGGAAGCAGGAGTTGGTTTGTCTCCTCAACTGTTTAACCACTCTGCTCAATCTTGTACAAACTCCAGATTGCTCTCCTGTTCTAGTGATCAGACCGACCTTGGGGAAACTGGTTTGATATTTTCTAATCAACCTGGTTAGAGGTGTTATGACAAACCTCTGGCTCTTAAACACAGACCTCCTAGCTCACAGATATGGACACTATCCCTGTACCACAAGTTCTCAGGGAACTGGTTATAGAGTTGCACAGTCATACAGCAAGGAAACAGACCCTTTGGTCCAACTAGACCACGCCAATCAAGTTCCCAAACAAAACCAGGTCTACCAGCCTGCGCTTGACACTTATCACTCCAAAACTTTCGCATTTGTGAACTTATCCAAATGTTCTTTAACACTGTCATTGTACCTGCATCCATCACTTCCTCTGGCAGTCCATCCCAAAAATGAACAACTCTCTGTATAAAACAGTTGCTCCTTGTGTTATTTTAAAATCTTTCTCCTCTTACCTTAAAAATATACCTCCTGGTTTAGGGAAAAGACCTTTGCTATTCACTTTATCTATGCACCTCATGATTTTATAAACCTCTATACCCCAACCTCCTACACCCCAGTGAGCAAAGTGCTAGCCTATTCAATTATTTTTATAATGCAAACCCTACATTCCCAGCAAGGTTCTGGTCATTTTTTCCTGAAGCCTCTCCAGCTTAATAACATGCTTCCTGTAACAAGGCGACCAGAATCATACATAGCACCCAAGAACAGCCTGCACCAATGAACTGTACAACTTCAACATGACATCTCAGCTCCTATACTCAAGTCAGTACAGCTGCTCTGAACATGACTGGAACATGTTAACATCCACATTCAATGAATAAAACCAGAAGCTGCTGAAGAAACTCAGCAGCTCTGATGGCATTTGTGGAGAGAAAGGAGAGTCTCTCGAGAAATGAAATCATGTGTCTCTCAGTGGAAAATGTTTCTGGTCCTAGTATTGGTAAGGTAATTAATTAGTTAATGACTGACTCCCACATTGCTCACAGTGATACATTATTACAGTTAACATGTCTTATTAACATCATGCACACAGAAGCTTATCTAAACAAGTCACTGGGCTTGAAATGCTAACTATGTTTTTCTCTCTCCACAAATGCTGCCTGTCTTGCTGAGTTTCTCCAGCACTTTCTGGATTTACTTCAATACTCTCCTGGCCACTTTCTCATTTTAAGCCCTCCATAATATTGGACAAATCAAAAACTCACATGCCAGGATCCAAACTCACCAAACCCATTCACCATGTTCTCTTGATTTAAAATTTTGTGTAATAATGTTTCAATTTTAAGGTCTTGCACTTTTTAAACTATTTTAAGAGCATTGTAAAATTGCCAAATTGGTGCTCATACAGTACAGTATTTCACAATATCTGATTCAACTCACACACAATGAGTTTTAGAAAAGCTGCTTCTTCTTGTGCATGCAGTATTCAACACAGGATGTAAAATTACATTAATACTCACTCACTAAATCATTTGATACAGTGATACATGCTGGAAGATGAGTGTCTGTGGATCATTAATATGCAGATGTAAACCATCTCTTCTCTCCAACCACCATTAGTGAGCCTGCTGATACTCAACATCAAGACTGGCAATTCAGCTAACTGGCAGTAACCATCACCCCTGAAGTTACTCTCCAGCGACTGACATGCTTTCAGCCATAAACTTCTGCACAAAATCTGGAGGAGGAATCCTCACCCCCAAAGCTAGCTACTAAACCAATAAAAATCAATTACAAGTGGATATCCCTGAGCACTGGTCCTTGTGATAAAAATAAATCTATCGCTTATCACAAAAATTAAGCAGGCAGTCAATACTGAGCTGGGGCATCAACTGCTGCGGTTCGAGTCATGCATCGTTATTGTAAACATGTAAATAAATTACAGTATTATTCTCCCCTCAGCAACCCACCACCTGCAACAATGTTTTGCGGATTTCAAAGTTTCAGAAGAGTAATTGTTAGGTTATAGACGGGCTCCTGGTACACAGAAGGGGGGGAAAACAATTACTTCAAAAAACAACTTGGCAAATGATGAATGAATGAATGAATGAATGAATGAAAGAATGAATGAAAAGAATGACATCTGTCCATCTCAGGAGGGAATGAGCAGCACCTGGAGTGTATGGCACTTCTGGAGTATGTTCATTCTACCTGGCAAGCATCAACCAAACGTAAACTGTGACAGGACAGGCATTACATTGTCTTTTAATATATCATTTCTGAAGTTCAGTTCCACCCTCGACAACCGTCCGTGTGGAGTTTGCAAATTCTCCCCAAGTCTGTATGGGTTTCCTCCAGGTGCTCCGGTTTCCTCCCACAGTCCAAAGGTTTAGGTGGATTGGCCATGCTAAATTGCCCCAAAATGTCCAGGAATGTGCAGAATAGGTGGGTTTCCCAGGAGAAATGCAGAGTCATAGTAGGTGGGTAAGGGTGGGACCCTCTTCAGAGAGTCAGTATGGACATGATTGGCTGAACGGCTTGCTTCTGCACCGTGGGAATTCTATGGATTTTAAAACTTAACCTAAGCATTTCAAAAAGATGAGGAAAAACAAAGTTTGCTTAAGGTTTCTAACTAAATAACAGTGGGAATGATTACAAGCCAGACTCATTGCTTTGTAGCTGATGTTTCCATTATAATTCCAAAAGTATATGTTTTAATAGATTTAAAGTAAATGAAGTTTGTTCCTGCTGAATATTTCATGCATAATTTTACAAAGAATTTTTGGAATATGTAATATTTTGCAAGGGAATAGATTCACGCAGTTTTAAGTGAATAGGTAGAGAGATGAGGTATTAGGAGGTAGTGGGTTTTCAGATGCATATAGCTGCACAGCTTCCTTCTAAGTTGACGTTCTAGACTTCTTTTCACAAAGCTCACTCAGATAGGATATTACATTTTGCATCGTTATTAAACTCCTTGGATTCGCACATACATTATAATGCCACCATCTATTTAAATGCACAGGTACATACATATCAAGGTAGACATTTCACTCACGCAGTGAGGTGGTAGCCATTCAGGAAGGTAGGAAGAGATAGGCAGTGCAGGAGTCCCCTACAAGTGTGGGAGTTCACTAACCAATGATGGATACAATCCCTTCGTGGGGTGGGGGTCAGATACATTGGACTATATCGTAAAGGCCTACACAGGGAGACAAAGTCATGCTTAGCATATTGCAAATGTTACAAAAATTCATTAATCGGGGACGTGTGAACACAACATGCCAACCAGTGGGGTGATGTGCTCCTTCCATGGAGACAGGGTAAAAGACGTGGCTATGAAGGCATGAGACATTTTGATATAGGACAGATGTCAGAGGTAGTTTCTTTACTCAGAAAGTAGTAAGGGTATGGAACGCTTTGCCTGCAACAGTAGTAGATTCGCCAACTTTAAGTACATTTAAGTCATCATTGGACAAGCATATGGACGTACATGGAATAGTATTGGTTAGATGGGTTTCAGATTGGTATGGCAGGTCGGCACAACATCGAGGGCCGAAGAGCCTGTACTGTGCTGTTATGTTCTATGTTCTATGAGTATGGAGTGGAGGATTGGGTGGGGCATCAATGTGGGAACTAAAGGTGGAGGGGGCTGAGGTACTATGACCAGAGTTTCAGGAGTTAGGGAAGAAGTTAAAAAGCAAGGCCTCAAAGTTCATAATCTACTAGATTTGAAAATGTTAGTGCGTATAGGAACGCTATTACAGTAAAGATGGGGTGGGCTTACTGAAATGTGTGCAAGAAAGGTTTCTTAATGTGTTTACAAATGAAAAGCTGCAGTGAAAGTAGCCTGGCTGATGAACTGGAGCAAATGCAGCTTGTTGTTGCGGAGGAGCATTTGGGGAATAATGGTCATCAGATCATTATTGTAGTGATCATAATAAGGTCAGCCAGGTGGACCCTGGAGAACTTGAGTTCCCTCATTGGGGCTGTTAATCTGGTCCAATCAGGGAGCCCTGGCTGACAGATATAAGCAGAGTGTCAAGGGTTCTGTTCACTCTGACAGCTGGCTCTGAAGAAGTTGGATCAGTGTTATGGACTCCCCACGCGTAAATAAAGTGTGACTTGGTGATGGGATACCAGCCTCTGTGGAGTTATTTCAATTATTATTGGTTATTTTACATTAAAGTAGCGAGAAAGAAAGGCTAAGAGATGAGTATGTCTCGAAATACTTAGCTGGAGGTGTGCTCATTTCAATGAGTTGAATAGAAACGTAACTCAGGTATGCTAGAACCAAACAGGGGTTGGTAAAACAATAATTAACCAGCGTGAGGTCTCCAAACAGGAAACAGTTCAGTTATAGAATAGAGATATTTCCATGAGAGGGAAAGGAAAGGCAACTAAAGCTAGAGTCTCTGGGTGATAAAGATATAGGGCTTAAAATAAACGTAAGATTAACAATAAAGTCGAGAATTCAGCTGAACAGTGAAACCATGGAGGAAATCTAAGAAAGGGACTGAGAGGAGAAAAAGATACAGTATGAAAATAGATTAGTGTCTGTCATAAAAGGAATGCCACAAGTCTTTTATAATTACAAACAGTAAAATGATGGTCAAAGAAAGGTGGAGTCAACTCAAGACTAAAGACACCATCTTGTGGAGGCAGAGGGAACATTTTAAAAGCAATTCATGATAATGTGAATGTCATTAATTGAGCTAGCATTCATTGCCCATGCCTACTTGCCCTCGTGGTGTATTGCCTTAGATGGAATGGACTGGTTGAAATGCTAACTCTGATTAATAAGGGTCGCAACCAAGTTAAGGAACATGAGGCTTCCACTTGTTTCAGATTTTGGGATGACAACACACTAAAATATTTTAAAAAGAGTAGTCATTTCTTGTAAAATAACTGGTATAAATCAGTTTGTAAAGATGGATATAGTATCCAGTGAAATATTATTATTATTGATAGGCCAACAATGAATGAAATGCAGATGAAACTGATTTGGAAAACAACAATGTTATTATATTTGGAAAATCTGTGAATTTGAAATTCACAGGATTGGGATAGAATTGTATTCCTTTCATGGAACATAGCTCTCCAACAAAGAAATTAAACATATGTTACTGAATTCAAGAAGCAGAAATTTAGAAGATAAAATGCCAATTACGTTAAAACTATTTGGGCTATTTGCCAATCTGTCCTTACAAAGCACAAAAGTTTTTTGGTAAAGAATGAAGAATACAATAAGAAATTTTGATCAATTGGGTCAATGGGTTGAGGAGCGTCAGATGGTGTTTAATTTGGACAAATGTGAGGTATTGCATTTTGATAACACAAGCAAGGACATGACTTATACAATTAATGGTAAGGCCCTGGGTAGAGTTGTAGAACAGAGAGACGTAGGGGTTCAGGTATATAATTCCTTGAAATCTGAATCGCAGGTCAACAGGGTGGTTAAAACGGCCTTTAGCTTGCCTGCCTTCATTGCTTAGACCACTGAGCGAAGGGGTTCGGATGTCATGCTGAGGCTGTACATGACACTAATGAGGCCTCTTCTGGAGTATTGCGTGCAGTCTGGTCACCCTGATACAGGAAGGATATTATTAACCTGGAGAGGGTTTGGAAAAGATTTAGCAAGATGTTGCCAGGATTGGAGGGTATAAGATATAAAAATAGATTGGAAAGGCTGGGACTTTTTAAACTGGAGCATAGGAGGTTGAGGGGTGACCTTACTGAGGCCTATAAAATCATAAAGAACGTAGATAAGGTGAATGAGAAGGGTCTTTTCCCTCAGATGGGGGAGTTCAAAACTAAATGGCATATTTTTGAGGTGGCAGGAGAAAGATTTATAAAGGACATTAGGGGCAACTTCTTTTCTACATAGAATAGTTTGTGTGTGGAATCAACTGCCATAGAAAGTGGTGAATGAAGGTACAGTTACAATGTTTAAAAGACATTTTTGTAAGTATACGAATAGGAGAAGTTTGGGGGGAAAATGGGCCATTGTGGAGACAGGTGGGACTAGCTTAGTTCGGGAACTCGGTCAGTGTGGACTGGTTGGATCGAAGGGTCCGTTTGTATTTGTAAGAAATATCATCAGACACCATCACAGCCTATTGGAAACCTGCCTTCAGTGAAGGATTTCAATGAGATAATGACTACGGATTCAAAGGACTGGGATCAAGAACAAAAATACTCTTACTTTACATGCTGTAAATTTGGCAGCTAAATTTTCTCAGTCGACAATAATATCGTGAAGATGTGTAAGTAAGTGTGGATACAGTCATAGAAAACTGTATACGGATGGGAACTGAATCACTAACATAATTTCTCACTGACAATGGGAGGGAAACCGGTGTTTGCTAATGACAGACTTAGAGGGATCTGTGCGGGTATGAACGTAATGGTTATGTACACAACAACAGAAAGCCCTTTAAGCAATGGGGGTCTGTGTGAAAAGAACTACAATAGAACAGACAAAACAAATAATAAGCAAAAGTTCATAACATTTTTGAAATTGGACAGGCTCTCAATTATTGTCTGCAGTAGAATGGGCTGTCTAAGCTAAGAATTCACTACAAACGGTGGGGTGAAATATCCTCCAGATTGGTTAGCTTTTGGTCAAAATCCTAAACTTTCATCAATAATGTGATCAACCTCATTCAGTTTGGGAATTGACTGAATTGACTGCACATTTTTTTTGAGCATTTGAATGCACTACATGCAGGTTGTCATTAAAGATAAAGTCTTAAAGAACTCAGTGTGCCTTAAGATAGAAAGTAGGGCCATCAAAAAACAATTTCAATCAGGAAGAAATGGTTTATTATGAAACAGATGAGCGTAGTGGTCCGGTAGTGGTTAGAGGTAAAGACAGAAATATAGTAATAGCATGGGAATCAGACTGTTTGGGCATATTCTTCATGGTTCCTTGGAATGGATTACGAATTTGCACTTAAGGGGTTTTAGAACGTAATGAGGAAACAAATACTTATCATGACTATACATTATTAGGCTGTGAGAATCAGACCTTTATTGGTCAGCGCATTGACTATAGGAGTTGGGATGTCATGTTGCGCAGAATAGGACATTGGTTAGGCCACTTTTGGAACACTGTGTTCATTTCTGGTCTCCCTGCTATAGGAAAGACGTTGTGAAGCTTGGAAGTGTGCAGAAAAGATTTACAAGGATGTAGCCGGGGTTGGAGGGTTTGAGCTATCAGGAGAGGCTGAATAAACTGGGGCTATTTTGCCTGGAGCGTCGGAGGCTGAAGAGTGACCTTACAGAGGTTTATAAAATCATGAGGGGCGTGGATTGGGTAAATAGGCAAGTTCTTTTTCTCAGGGTCGGGCGCTCCAAAACTAAAAGACATAGATTTAAGATGAGAGGGGAAAGATTTAAAAGGGACTCAGGGGCAACTTTTTCAGAGGACGGTGTGTGTACGGGATGAGCTGCTACAGGATGTGGTAGAGGCTGTTACAATTACAATATTTAAGAGGCATCTGGATGGGTACATGAAAAGGAAGCTTTTCAAGGGATATGGGCCAAATTCTGGCAAACAGTACTGGATTGATTTAGGACATCTGGTCAGCATGGATGATTTGGACGGAAGGATCTGTTTCTGTGCTGTACAACTCTGTGACTCTATAAACTTTGCAATTCACAGCTTATTTGATAAAAGGCAGATATTTAAAATTTTAGCAAAGATTTGTACCTTGCTTTGAGGGTGAGATGCTGACTTGTTCACTGAGCTGCCTTGTCACCATGCTAGGTTACATCATCAGTGAGGCCTCCGATGAAGCAATGTTGTTCTACTTTGCTTGAAATTTATACTGTCTGGTCCGCTATGGTGAGGTGCATCATTTCCGGTTTTGATCTGTGTGGTATCTGTATGATCTGCAGATATGTTCTGATGATCAAAAAGGGGCTATTATTTCCAACAGGCAACGATCAAAAACGGGGACACCAAAATCAAGTGAGGACTAGTCAATGAAAAAACTAGACCAATGTTAGAAGAGCAGAAAAGACCATGGTAAATATAACAACTAGTTGAATTTATAGGATGAATGCCAGCAAGTTAAGGCCATGGATTGGGAACAATGGGACACAAAAATGGAAGGCAAGAAAATATAGTGTAAGGTCAAACAGTGGGTTTGGGAGGGAACAAGACCCGAGAAAAAGATTACAGACTATTGAAAGAGAACTTTTTGATAGGAGGGGGAGATGAAATATAATAGTCCATAAAATAGACAGAATGTAAGATAGAGGGAATATCTTAACAAGATCAAGAATTGAGGCAAAACAGAATTACCATCAGGTACAGAAGCCCACATTTGTTACGAAACAATTGACAGCAAGTTAATGAACAGCACCACTCAGAAAGAAGAACACCTTAAACGGTAAGTTTTTCTTTTACCCTCCAGAATCAGTGGGGATGTTCTGGAAGTTAAATACATTTATGGCTCAAATTATAGATTGAAGACAGGTGTCACAGGCAGGTTCTTTACTTAGAGAGTGGTAAGGGCGTGGAACTCCCTGCCTGCCAATGTAGTTAACTCAGCCACATTAGGGGCATTTAAACAGTCCTTGGATAAACATATGGATGATGATGGGATAGTGTAGGGGGAGGGGCTTTGATTAGTTCACAGGTTGGTGCAACATCAAGGGCTGAAGGGCCTGTTCTGCGCTGTATTGTTCTATGTTCTGTGTTCTAAATTTTGTGTCTAGAGTTTGCTACTTCTCAGTAGGGTCTGCCCTTTCAAAATTGGGCTGTATTCATTTGAAAGGCTATTCTCCCATGTTTTACTGGCCCAGCTTGCAGCCATCTTTATAATGCATGTAGATGAATCTTTGAGAAGTATGAGCTGTGAATTTGAAAACATTGTCATAAATGGGCTTAAAGTAGAATTCAAAGTTTAAAGTCAGGCATCTTAAACTTTTCAAGACATTGGATTGGTAATCAGGCAGAATGCATCCAGTGTCACTTTGCATCAGCAATCTTATGTGGTAAGTGTTAGCACCATTGCTATTAGTCAAAGTGAGGCCTCACAAAAAGATGCAGTTGATTCAAAAACTGAAATGGAGGAATTGAAAAGCTAATTGGACAGCTTAATTTGCTGGGTGCCAAAACAAGGCCAGATGCCTATTTTGAGGCCTTAGAGCTGAGAACAAAACTGCAATTCCAAGGTGGAAAGTTATGATTTGGGTGAGCACAGCATTGAAGAAAGCAAAATGGAGCATTGTATTTTGAAGTTTCCATTATTGGCGGATACAAGAAACATGAAATATATTGTGTTTACTCATTCTGCTTCTGCAAATATCTGTGATAGGTTCTCAAGTGCAGAAGGATTATTTTGTGAGATGAAGACAAATGTTACCCTTTAGCTCAGGAAGCTAAATAGTTCAGAGAAATAGTAAAAACACCTTAACAGCAGAAAATCCTGTTAAGGTAGTGTACATATATTTTCTTCATGAAAATATTGAAAAAGACATTCTGAAAAGGAATTCACTATTGACTGCAACATTGATCAAAGTCGCAATGGTACACCGTACATTATTTCAAAGTAAAATTAAACATATTTCAGGTTGATGCCAATCATATGTGCATTGGATTGGTGTACAAAAGAAGGAGCAAGCTCTAAGTAACAATTAGAAATGCAAGAGCAACAACACCTGAAGCTTTAATGCACAATGCAAAATAATAGGAATAAAATACATTGTTATTTAGCATGATATGTCGTAATTTTATGATGGCTCAAGATTAATTCATGGATAGTTGGATCAGCACTGGGTTTATTATTTTATATATAAAGACTTACACATATATGAGAGTAAGCAGTGTGATGGACTTTTATGTGAGGTGAGAGTTGAAATGCAAGTCTGACCAGAAGTACACACTGGTGTGTTCCGTTTAACCAATCTTTTAACTTCTCAGATTTATCAAAGAATATACTTTCTAACACAAGCACAGCAAATTTTCAGTAATTTTTTTCTTTAACTATGGTCAAGTGAACCCCCTTTTAATGTGCTCCACACATAAACTATCAATCACAATTGATATTCAATTAATAAGGCAAAATGAATGTACATAGGTAGTGACAGTGAAATGGCAGAAATGTTAAAGAACTACTCAGTCTCAGTATTTGCTGAGAATGGATATGATATTAGAATATGTCATAAAAGAGATAAAGTTATCTATGACAGAAAAGAAGGAGAAAATTCATAAACTAACAACTTTGAGGGGATGAAACCTGGTCCAGATGAATTTCATTGCATACATTTAACACTGGGGCACAGATAGCAAAGGTATAATTACATATTTTAAAAGTCAGGAAAGGAAAATGAGTTCATGACACAGAAACAGCAGATAGGTATTGCAATGCCTCCATAATACAAAGTAGAATTAAAACAAGCCAGGGAAATCAATTTCATCACTTTGGTAGCATGAAAGAAATGCGTTGGAGTTTCGGGATGATTATGCTATTAGAACTTGCTTTCCTTTATGTGGTGGAGTGAAGAGGGTTGAGAGCTCTGTCACATTAACTTTGACAAATTGCTACAGTACACGATTTGAAAATTCAATTTCTCAACCTGCTACAGTGAGACCTGAGTTTGTTTTATCGGGCCAGTCATCTGGAACAGCAAGCCAGGAATATGACTGCTACACTATTATATATTCTGACAGTTCTTCCCAAAAATATGTCCAATGCATGACATGGATATCAGGTTAAACAATGGAAATGCAAACCACATGGATATTTAAGAGCCGATCGGATGTTACAATGGGGGGACCCAATGGACATTCCATATGCAAGAGCTCAGATCAAGCAAATGTAATTATTTTAGAATATTGTGAGAATCTATGTGCCAAAACACAATGCTATGGTAGCAGTATCTTTTTAAATTGTGATTTCCTAAGTGTCCAGGAGTATATCTGCAAGTCACAATTTATATTGGCCTCTACCTCTTTAAATATAAGTGCATCTCAGACGCAACGATGCAAGTGAGAATCAGCATGTACATGATATTATGTTAACACTGGATCACAATGAGTGGTTGTTGAAAAATAAGCCCACAGGCCTCTTCCTGCTCCTTCACAGCCAACTTAAATGTCAGTACCAAATTTCTTATTTGCCACTGACATGTTCTGATAAAGATAGACAGATTTTTGAACAGTAAAGGAATTAAGGGTTATGGTGAGCGGGCGGGTAATTAGAGTTGAATCCATGATAAGATCAGCCATGATATTACTGAATGGTGGAGCCGGCTTGAGGGGCCAGATGGCCTACTCCTGCTCCTATTTCTTACATTATTTACTGCAGACAACTAGCAATGAGAACTTGCACATCAAGTCCTAGTGGGCTAGAACTGTGTGTAATGGGTTAATGCCTCTTCTCTTTAATCTAGCATCTGAGGAATAGGCTTATTACAGAAAGTGTAAAAGCAGGCTTGATATCTGTTGCCTTCATATGAGCAAAGTATGTCTTCTGCATCCAAGCACACAAAAGCGGAACTGAGTGACCCAATAATTCAAAATCTTAGATAGAGTTTCGTGCTTATCAGGTATCTTTCTCAACGTTCCACATTCCATACAATATCTGTACCCTGCCATCTCATTCAAGACATGAAAGAACTAATCAATGACTTCGCTTTTAAAATGCCTTTTACTACATTAGTTATCACTTTGACGGATTTAATTTGACAATTTGTTATCTCCTACATGTTACTCTAATAAAGATCAATTAGTCCCTTTTTCATGTCACTAAGTTAGACTGTTAAAGAATGTGCTGTTTTATTCATTCATACTGAATACAGGTGGACTGAAATGAATTAATCGGCTTGTAGAAAAAATATCTCATAGCTTTAGGAGGATAGAAAAGTGAAAAAAAGCTGTGGGCAGAATGGCACAATGTCACAGCTCAGAGGAAAAGCAGGAGGTTTGTGTTATGGGTTGCGTTGTGATTGTATAGGCTTCTAATAAATTTATACCCAGAATTGAGCTGGAAGCACATTAAATGTTATTTCTGGCAGGCTGTTTAACACATTAGTGTAAAAACACTTTGTCAGTTTTAAAGTAATTAACCTTGTTGTGGTTTCAACTTTTTCAAATCCTTTCTTCTTGTACTCAGCTTATCTCATTTGCCACTTAGACTGACATTCATGCCTTTATTGTTTCTAGACTTGACTATTCCAACAGGCTCCCAGTCAGCTCCAATTTCCAGGGCCCTACCATTAACTGTGTAAGTCTTGCCATGGTGTGTCTTACCAAAAAGCAACACCTTGTATTTATCTAAATTAATTTCCATCTACAATTCCTCGGTCCAGTGTCCCAGTTGATCAAGATCCCTTTGTAGTCTCAGGTAACCTTCTTCACTGTTCATTATGCTGTCAATTTTAGTGTCATCCACAACCTTACCAACCATGCCTCCTATATTCTCATCCAAATAGTTTATATGAATGGTGAACAAAGGGGACCCAGCACCAATCCGTGCGGAACGCCACTGGACACAGCTCTCCAGTTTGAACAACAACCCTCCACCACCATTCTCTGTCTCTGACTGGCTGTCAAGCCAACTTTGTATCCAGTAATAATGGGAACTGCAGATGCTGGAGAATCCAAGATAACAAAGTGTGGAGCTGGATGAACACAGCAGGCCAAACAGCATCTCAGGAGCACAAAAGCCATATCCAGTAGGCTAGCTTTGCCTGGATCCCATGTAATCTAACCTTACTAACCAGTCTACCATGATGAAACTTTTTGAAGGTCTTGCTAAAGTCCCTGCAGACAATGTCTACTACTTTGCCTTGATCAATCTTCTTGGTCACCTCTTCAAAACACTCAATCAAGTTAGTGAGACACAATTTCCCATACACAAAGCCGTGCTGACTATCCTCTGAATTCAAAATTCCTTTGCTAAACCTCTACTGCTTTCTGACACATTTCTTCCCCTTCAAGGGCTAGTGCTTCAACTTTTGGTTATCTGCACAAATATCTCTGGTCAATGTGGTTCAGTGTAATGCCCTTCATAACAGTCTTGTGAACACACATGGGAACATTTCACTGTTCTAAGGAAATGATATAAACGCTGGAATATCAATTTCACTGACAGTGAACTGTGGCCCTAATGATCCTGGTGTGCTACTGTGTACCCCAGGGTTAACAATACCTTATTGTCTTATGGCACAGCAAAAGTTAAAAAGAAAAATTTACAACACAACCAGCATACCAGAGTGTGAAAGATGGAGAGAGAGAGAGAGAGAGAGAGGATGAACTTTGTAAGCTTTGTATCTGCTTTGAAGTTCAAGAAAGGGAATAGGGAAACTTTCAAGAAAGGGAATAGGGAAATCCCTGGAAATTACAGACCAGTCAGTCTTACGTCTGTGGTCAGCAAGGTTTTGGAAAGAATTCTGAGGGATAGGATTTATGGCTATTTGGAAAAGCATAGCGTGATTAAAGGGAGTCAGCATGGCTTTGTGAGGGGCAGGTCATGCCTTACAAATCTTGTTGAGTTCTTTGAGGAAGTCACGAGACAGGTTGACGAGGGTCGAGCAGTGGATGTGGTGTACATGGACTTCAGCAAGGCATTTGATAAGGTTCCCCACGGCAGGCTCATTCATAAAGTCAGGAGGTATGGGATACAGGGTGATTTGGCTGTCTGGATTCAGAATTGGTTGGCTGACAGGAGGCAGAGAGTGGGTGTAGATGGTAAGTATTCTGCCTGGAGGTCAGTGCTGAGTGGTGTCCCGCAGGGCTCTGTTCTTGGGCCTCTGCTCTTTGTAGTTTTTATAAATGACTTGGATGAGGAGGTTGAGGGTTGGGTTAGTATGTTTGCTGATGACACAAAGGTTGGAGGTGCCGTTGATAGTATCGAGGGCTATTGCAGGCTTCAGCGAGACATTGACAGAATGCAGAGCTGGGCTGAGAAATGGCAGATGGAGTTCAACCTGGATAAATGCGAAGTGATGCATTTTGGAAGGTTGAACTTAAATGCTGAATATAGGATTAAAGGCAGGATTCTCGGCAGTGTGGAGGAACAGCGGGATCTTGGTGTTCAAGTGCATAGCTCCCTCAAAGTTGCCACCCAGGTGGATAAGGTTGTTAAGAAAGCATATGGTGTTTTGGTTTTCATTAACAGGGGGATCAAGTTTAAGAGCTGCGAGGTTATGCTGCAGCTCTACAAAACCTTGGTGAGACCACACTTGGAATATTGCGTCCAGTTCTGGTCGCCCTATTATAGGAAAGATGTGGAGGCTTTGGAGAGGGTGCAAAGGAGGTTTACCAGGAAGCTGCCTGGACTGGAGGGCTTGTCTTACGAGGAGAGGTTGACTGAGCTCGGACTTTTCTCTCTGGAGAGAAGGAGGAAGAGAGGTGGCCTGATCGAGGTGTACAAGGTAATGAGAGGCATGGATAGAGTCGATAGCCAGAGACTTTTCCCCAGGACAGGACTGACTGCCACGAGGGGTCATAGTTTTAGGGTGTTCGGAGGAAGGTATAGAAGAGATGTCAGAGGGAGGTTCTTCACCCAGAGAGTTGTGAGCGCATGGAATAGTTTACCAGTGGTAGTCGTGGAAGCAGGGTCATTAGTGACATTTAAGCGACTGCTGGACATGCACATGGACAGCAGTGAATTGAGGGGAATGTAGGTTTGGTTATTTTATTTTTGGATTAGGAATATTCCACGGCACAACATCATGGGCCGAAGGGCCTGTACTGTGCTGTACTTTTCTATGTTCTATGTTCTATACAAAATCAGAAAATTTTTTAAAAATGCCGACGGTTAAAGCAAAAAGTGTCTGACCTTAAGAAATCATTAAAGGTATTTACAGGCAATCAGGAATGCTTCAGTCTCTTAGTCTTTGAAGCTGGGATGAATGCTTGTTGTATTATATTAAAAGTGTGATGTAAATCTAATTAGCTGTTGTTGTTATTATCAGGTACTTTTTTCTCTCAAGCCCAGCTCTAAAATGAATTCTGGTTGCAACCTTATGCATTGTTGGTGTTCATTTCAACCTGCAAAAGTAATGTTGTGCATTACACATGAACATAATGAATTATTGCTCTTCTCTCTCATTATGCATCATCAATAACTAGTTTACAGCATATTACAAAGGAAGTCAATACCCTGTATCGTCTTGTACATAACTGAGCTCAAATATCTGAGACTTCCAGCTGATTTGATCTTTTAATAAAATGGCTATTTTCTCATTCCTCCTCTGCCCTGAAATGGCCCGAGAATGGTGTTAGCTGGCTCCATCATCAATGATCATAGGCTGTCACGTTTTCTTTTATATCGTTTGATGTGCATCTGAGGGATTGTCAAACGTCACATGGAAAATAAATCACTTCTGAGATCAAATCTCAAGTACAGATGCATACTCTAATAGCTACCTGTTTGCAGACAGTTTTACTAGTAGCCTTGAAGGGTCAAAATAATCATAATTACCTTCTCACTGTCTTCTCCAGACACAGTGCACAAGCACATCTCTCCTCCAAAGAAGTGTTCATAACAGGATGAAATCAATCTTTCTTAACTTGCCATTCCTTAGGTTCTTGGAGACATGATTCGCTTCATAATGTATGTTGAACAAGGGATTGCTACTTTGAACTGAGCAGTGAAATGATATCATGGTAATGAATGGAACTTCATCGATAGTTATACCGTCAACTCTTTGTTGTCTCTTCAACAGATTGTATAGCGATGGACAAAATAACCTGATGAACATTGATCCATTAATCATCCTGATAACATGGTTTGCGGAACGCAAGCAAAGTTTGAACTGGGAGCGAATGGCACTTCCCAATGCGCAGTAAAATTGGGTAGGCCTCACCGAATAAAATACGCATTAAGGATGACAGTTAATTACTTTGTGAGGACAACTAAAGAGCTGTTCTTTCACTGAAAAATAAATCAATTAAATGAGGATCTTGGGGAAAAGCATAAACATTAAAAGTTTTTATGGTTCGACTTCTATCATTTCTATTCCAATGGCTTCATTTAAAACAAAAAAGGAGGGCAATGCAAATTCCTCATCAGTACCTGATTGGCTCATTCATTAAAGAAATGAACTATCCTACCATAACTCAAAAGCACTCAACTTGCTGAGCTAAATGAGATTGTGTCACTTAGTTGGAACATTTTATGTTAAAAGGGAAGGCTCAACACTGATACTTCCCTCTATAATGTTATTTACCCACTCCAATCCTATGGAAGACAGTTGGAAAGGTCAAAATGGTCACAGATTTGGGGGTCCTGCCAAATTTAGTGACAAAATCGCCTCATACTTGAAACGCTCCCCCTTTCCTCCCTGCAGCCAGCTAACTTCATAAGTTGGTCGGCTTCTGTGTCAGAAAACGAGCAGTTTCATTCTGGAGGCCTTGAGGCAGACTGCTGGTTTACAGGAGAGGCCAGAGATGAGTGTTTCAGCAGTAGAGTGGTTAAACACGTAAACAGCACGGGCTATAGAAAGAGGGTGTGATTAAAAAGAGGGAGGCTGGAGGCTTCCTTAAGGATCGAAGAAGTGGAAATGCAACTCTGCACCTCCTGACTCACACTGAGAAAATTTAGGTTCTTGAGCTGACAGGTCTAGCTTCCAACTTCTTGCTGCCAGGTTTCCCAATCAATGGAAAACTTGGGCGGTAGTTACTAAATTCAAACCATACCTCCAGTTGTCTTTGAGGGGTCTGATTTAAATGTTACTGAATTATCCTGTCTTGAATTGCACATTAACCTACACCTTAAAAAATTGCTGTGGATTAGAGTTGAGGTTTACGTGTTTTTAGGCTTTAAGATTATCTTGAGGGCTATGGAAATATTCCCAGTTGCTTAACGGCCTGTCTACGATGTCTAATTTCAAATCAAATAGATTCCAGCCTTAAATCCTTTGGCACACAGAGACAGTCATCAGCAGATCAATCAACAAAATAACATTATTTACAGTTATTGACTGTCTTCTTAGCTTTCTTACTTCCCTATCTTTCTTAACCTTATAGAATCATAGAGAAATACAGCATCACCATGTCTCTGTTGACCAACAATCACGAAACTGCACTAGTCACATTTCCTGCATTTGGTCCATTGCCTAATTTGCTCTGGCATTTTAAGTCCTCATCAAGATATTTCTTAAATGTTGTCAAAGTACCTGCCTCCACCACCCTCTCAGGCAGCGAGTTCCCTATTTCTACCACCCTTTGGATGAAAGAAATGTTTTCTCAGATCTCTTCTAAACTATTTTGTTCATCTCCTTAAACTTATGCCCTCTGGTGTGCCATGAAAAAGAGATTCTCACAATAAACTGCGTATGCCTCTCATCATTTTGTAGCCATCAATCGGCTTCCCCCTCAGCCTCCTCTGCTCTGTGTGAAACAAATCCAGCCTATCTAGTTTCTCCTCATAGCTGAGATTTTTCACCCAGGCAACATCTGGCGAATCTCCTCTGCACACTCTCACAGTGCAATCACATCCTTCTGATTGGGTGATGATCGACACTACACATAGTTTTCCATGTGTGGCCTAACCAATATTTTATAATGCTGCAACAAGACTTCCTTGCCATTATATTCTACGCCCCAGTTATTGAAGGCAAGCATCCCACATATCTTTTTCACCACCCTGTCTATCTGTGCTGATATCTTCAGGGATCTATGGGCCTGTACACCAAGGTCCCTTTGATCCTCAGTAATCCCTAGAGACTTACCATCACTGTGTGTATCCTTTGCTCTGCAAACCTCCCAAAATACACTATTTCATGCTTATCAGGATTAAATTTCATCTGCCATTGCTGTACCCAATTTACCAAAGAGACCAAAACTGCACACAGTATTTGAGGTGTGACCTCACCCAAAGCCTGTATAACTAAAGCATATCAGCCTTACTTTTATATTGAATTCCGCTAAGAATAAAGCCCAGCATTAGATGCTGTTCCTCCACATTAGTCTATCAACAGCTAGATCCTCAGAATTCTGCAGTCGATTTCTGGTTATGTAATACCTTTTTTATTCTTCAAACTAACAGCTTCATATTTTCCCACATTAAAGTTCACCCACCAGATTCTTTCACACTTACTGAACGTATTCTGTGCGCAACCTCCTTATGCCCTCTTCACAACACTTTCTGTCTATCTTGGTGCTATCTGTAAGTTGAACTATCATATCTTTGTTCCCTTTATCTAAGTCATCATTATCTCAGTAAAAAGCTGAGGCCCTTGCATAATCCCTGCAGGACTCCACATGTTACATTCTGCCAATCATAAAAAAAATCAATTCCTGCATATTGTCTACTTTCTGCCAGCCAGGCAATTTCTACATGCTTCCTGCTTACCCACTACAACATGAGCTCCTATGTTGCACAATAACCCATTATGTAGCACTTTATTAAATGCCTTCTGAAAATCCAAGTACGTTATATTTACAGGCTTTCCTTTATCCACTTTGCCTGTCACTCTTTCAGAGAACTCTAATAAAATGAATCGCTGTCAGGAGGGATTTTAAAATTGGTCTCATAGAACCTTACAATCCCTACAGTGTGGAAGCAGGCCATTTGGACCATCGAGTCCACACCAACTCTCCGAAGAGCAACTCACCAGACAACCCTGCCCACCTTGTCCCTGTAATGCTGCAATTCCCATGGCCAATCCACCTAATCTGCACCCCTTTGGACTGTGGGAAGAAACCCACGCAGACACAGACAGAACATGCAAACTCCACACAGACAGTCACCGTAGGGTGGAATCGAACCTGGGTCCCTGGTGCTGTGAGGCAACATAATCTTCCTTTCCCAAAATGATGCCAACGCTTCTTAATTAGCTTGAGTTTTTCTAAGCGCCCTGCAATAACCTCCTCAATGGTCAATTCTAACACCTACTCCTGGAAGACATCAAGCTAACGAGCCTATAGTTTTCTGCCTCCATTTCCTCCTGAATAGAAAGGTTCTCTTTCTGGCTCTGCAGAGTTGATAACCACGATCCCAATCTGAGTCTTCGGCAATAGAATTCATGAGGAACTTTGTCCTCCATTAAGGTAGAGACCTCTCCAGACCCAGGCCTAGTCTCTGAGGTGTACAGATTCCATCTCTAAGCTGTCCTAGAACATATGTACATTGTTTAAATTTGAGCAGTCGGTTTTGAGAATATAAGAGTGAGTCACGAGTAGACTTAGACTCCCTACAGTGTGGAAAATAGTGGGCCTCCCCAACCTGAATTAATTCCATGGAAGGATAGCTCAAGAATGCAACAAACAACTGAAAGTCCTGGAGAAACATAGAATTCACCAGTTTCAAAATCCCCCCCACCCCACCAGTCTCATCCTGTGTCCAAACCTCCCTCTCCTCTCCACCTCCTTATTACCTATCTATCTCCCACACCCTAACTATCCCTACAAATCTGCATTTCCCATGGTTAATCCACCTAGCCTGCAAATCTTTCAACTTTGGGAGAAGCCCATGCAGACATGGGGAGAATATGTAAACTCCACATGGATTTTGAAACTGTGAGGCAGCAGTGGCTAACCACTGTGCCATTCTACCATCCTATTATGTTCAATTATATTTTACCATTATTGAATCCCTTTCTCTCAATATCCTTGGGTATATCATTGAGCAGAAACTAAATATGACAATTCATATTTAAACTGTAGCTGCGAGAGTGGGTGATAAGCTAGAAATTGCACAGTGTATACTCCACCTCCGTCTCCTGCTGCCTGTCCCCACCATCTAAAAGTCCCAGGTCAGGGCTATGATGGAATACTCTCCATCAGACTGAGTTGAGTTTCAATAACATTCAAGAACCTCAACACGATCCAGGACAAATTACCCTGTTTGATTGGCACCACCTTCATCGTCTTCAACATTCACTTCACCAGCCTTCAATGCATTGTGGTGGCAAAATGATCCTATTGAAAGATGCGCTGTAAAACTTCATAGAAACATTTCCAAACCTTCAATCTCTACCAGGCAGAAAGACAAAGTCTGCTGACACATGGTGAAACCACAACCTAAAAGATTCTCTACAAACCACACACGATCCTGACCTCAACTACATCACTTCTTCTTCACTGTCACTGTATCAAAATCCTGGTACTCCCTTCCTAAATGGAGATTAAATGGATTGTAGCCATTCACAAAGACAGCTCACCATCAACTTCTCCAGTGCAATTTGAGCCAGGTAATAAATACTGACCCAGTCAGAAATGCCCACACCCCATGTATGAATCATCCTGTGATAATGTTACCATCTCTGAACACCCCGTTATCGACATCCTGGGGCTCACCATTGGCCAGAAACTGAACCAGACTCACCGCTTCATTACAGCAGCTACAGGTCAGAGGTTAGGGATCCTGCAGCAATAACTCACCTACTGACTTCCCAACGACTTCTACCATCTGCATGGCAACATCAGGAGTGTGATGGATCATTCCTCATTTGCCTAGAGGAATGCAGCTCCAATAACACTCAAGAAGCTTGACTGGCACCACATCCCAAAGTGTTCAGTCACTCCACCATTGACTGTAGCTGTACAATCAGTAGCTGACTGCAAAAATTTGTCGAAGATCTTTCCAAGCCATGACCACTCCCGTCTAAAAGGACATGGGTAGAAAATATATGGGAACACCTCTAGGGGCAGGTTTCCCTCCAAAACCACTTACCGTCCTGACTTGGAAATATATCGCTGTTCCTTCATTGTCACTGGGTCAAGATCCTTGAATTCCCTCCCGAAAGGCATTGTAGGTCGACCAACAGCAGGCGGACTGCAGTGGTTCAAGAAGTACGCTCACTACTACCTTCTGAAGGGCAACTGGGGATGGGCAAAAAATGGTGGCCAGCCAGCGATGCCCACATCCCACAAGTGAATAAAAAACAATTTGAAAAAAAAACTAATGGCCTTGACCATTCAAGTGTGGTTATTTAACTTCTTGTGCAACTGCATCCAGGTCTTAAAGGAGATACTCTTGGCATCTACAGGGCAAATATCTGCTCACATTGCCTTCTGTTGGAGTACAACACTACAGGCCTCCAGTGCAATGTTGACTAATCTCAGAGCCTACTCTCTGCCATTCGGTGTTCGTTGCATTTATACTCTCCTCTGCAACCAGCTCCGGCACCTGCTCCCACCACATTGCAGCTCCCTTTGTGTTTGAGCAGTGCCTCTGTCTTCAAGCTGTGCCAGCTAGCCTCTCGTGACATTGTACTGCCTGCTTGGGCACTTAGCAGTATGCTGCAGGTGTTTCCCTGAGCTGGCAGGATGATGTTTGTGCGCTGCTTCCTTGCAAGCAACAGGCACGCACTAATGAGGCAAAGAGAGCCCCCTTAAATATTGCAGACGTAACAAAATGTGCTCCCAAGTAATCTGCAATGCAGCAAATAATCAGCTGACTGGAATGCCACCATTCTAAACAATGAAAGGCAGCCCAAATATTGTGCATTTTAATCTTGGATAAATGATGTGCACAATTTCCATACGGTTGAAGGATTGTCAGGAGAAATAGCTGCCAGTTTCATAAGATGTTCAAAGCTCTACATTTCCCCCTTGTGCTAAGTGGCTATAGAGCAACAATAAATGCCGATTTGTTTCAATTAGTATTTTAGCACCAACTGGCACATTGATCAGGAATGAATGATTCAGATTTTAGCTCACGCTCGAATGTTCGGATATTTATTGCTGCTGTACTGGCAACACAGTATTTCACTCCTAAGATGCTGCTTGGCCTGCTGCGTTCATCCAGCTCCACACTTTGTTACCATTTCTCCACCAATGCCGTGTGGACATGCTGGTTGAATCCAGTGGTCCGAGGGGTGGCTCACAATGAACTCCAACTCAATTGTCACGGGCAGGTTCAATACCATTCCAAATCCTTCCATTGCTAGGCATTAATCTGCAGGCACAATAGCAGAAGGCGAGTGAATGCTTATTATTTGGGATAATGGAACTGTCACTGCTCGACTGCATCAAGTCGAATCTGTACACAGTCCAGTTGATGTCTATTTTCAGATGTCAGCAGAAGGCTGCTTTGCTGTGATAGTTGACTTTTTGATGACACCAATCTACCCAGGTGCAACCTCAGATTTTGTCCCCATATGCAGTAGGGTCTCCGTTTTTCTGAGGCCAAGATCACAGCTCACGTCTGCATTGGATGGTGAATATGAAATTTGTCATCTCATGCAGTAAATGCTGCTGTCTTGCCCTTTACCATTCTCAGCAGTGTTTTGACCTTCAGGTCAGCATCCCCTGTCACCACACATTATCCAATTCCTTCATGCTCTGATGCATTTGGTGCTCAAATTGAAGTGACCCTGGGGTTGTCCCTGCCAATGTCCATCATCTTGCACTTTTGATTGCCTGTTCTCCCTCAAGAAATTGAAAATTTTTTACTGGTAAAGTTCGCTGGATACTCAAAGCAAATGTATTTACTTCCTCTGGTTACAAACTGCAAAGGGGAGGCACCCCTCACAGAAGCATTCTACAAATTGTTCCTTTTGTTTGTAAGCTGTGATATGTAGAGTAGCTGTATGATAAATTAGATGTATTTATGCATAATGCAGGCTGTCTAACTTTGCAACCGTAGTCAATATGGAAGGGGCAGCCTGTATTTTGACATCACCATTCAGCTGACTATACAATGTTCCACAAGGAGATGGATCTATCCTAGAATGCACATCAATTGTTAATCAATTGCTGATTTTCAACACTTGGTTTCCCTTTGCAATGTTTGAGTTCTGCTTTGTCACACATTGGGACTGACCAGCACAGCTCCCGGATTATTCTGCTCAACAACAGGTGTAAATTGAGTTATACACACCTTGAACATTTAAGATTCAGTACCTGGCCCTGCAGTAAGTTAGCTGTTCTCAAGCTGTATTGCTGGTAGGGCATTACAGTGATGCGCTTTCCCCTCCATATCTAACTCGGCCACTGGGATTGGCAATATTCGGCCAAGTTTCAGTGAAGATGGACAGGAAAGCCATCAGTTTCCAAAGGAAAACAATTTAGGGGTTTAATCAGACATGCTAACATCCACTTTCTGGACGGTCTCAGTGACAGTTGCATAATAGCAATCATTACACTGGCAGTCATTTCTCCCACTGTGTGCTGCATGACATCTTGGCACAGGGGTTAACACACAAGCACACACTTAAGATCCACAGAAGTATGCGCAGATAAGTGGGTCATGATGCTAATATTCCAGCCAATGCCAACTCTTATGCCTGTTCAGCTGCATAGGGCGTCACAAGTGAGTTTGGAAAGATCCGCTAACTCCTTTCCAGTTCCACCACTCCACAGGGAACAGCAAATATTCAGTTTAATCACATTGACGTATGGTCTACTATACAGAATTCAGACTGTGTCAGAATTAAGTCACCTGGGTTTATTTATTCAAAGAATAAATAGTTTAATACGAATAAAACGTGTTCAAAAAATGTGCAGAAATTATTGACAAAGAAAAGGGGTAAAGAACTTAATGATCAGACCATTTCTAGTTTATAAGCCGGAAGAAACTGCGGTGATGTGGGGGAGTTGGAACATATAAAGGAGGGTGAGACAGAAGGATCTTGTTCAAATACAGGCAGCACTGTTGCCTCCAAGGAGAGGGTCAGAGCATGTAAACAGGATCCCTCCTGTTAATTCCTACCAGCTCTGGTTGTGTACCACCAAAGGAGAGGGAGGGGAATGCCAATATAATACGGTTGGGTGATACAGCTATCATGGTTGACACTCAGGTCCAATGAGTGAAATGCAGGTGTGAAGTTTCCAACTTGGTCTGTGAAAGCAAGGTGAAATATGTTTTGGAGACTTCTGATGATGGGATGAAGTGTTGATTTGAGCAGTGATTGAGGCTAATGATCCAGTCGGTGGGATGTGGTGTTTTAACGTGCAATCCCTGGCCGTGATCGCTTCTGTCAGGTCACTGATCTTTTTGCAGCCCTGCATCATTCAGTCTGTGTGACTGAACTTCATAACTGTCTTCGATGGGCTCTGTGACTTCTCATCATGACCCTCCAGCCCTGTTGATACAGAATATCTCTCCTCCTTTCCAAGTTCCCCACTAAATCCTCCAGCTCCCCCTTATCACACAATTCTTCTGGCTTACAAGTTGCAAATGGCATAAATATGCACTTCTTTTGTTTTCCTGTTCCACTCCCCAACAAACCAATGCCTCCGTTTCCCCAACCATGCAAGGAAAACCTTGCTGCTGGCTCTGTCCCACAGTAAGTCATCGTTCTTCCTTGCACAACAGTCTTCAAATGATCTCAGCAGTCATGTACTTTCCCCCTGAGAGGCACAAGCTGGATTTAAGCCTTGTGATAAGTGCTGATGTTGGGCCACTACCAATAGGTGCAGTCAGCAAACAGCATAGTTGGCCTTAGCTATATCCAGCGCTCGAGAGAGAGGGAGACTGCACAAAGCTGGCATACAGACTGCATGACATACAATGGGTAGTCCGTGAGGCACATACTGGTTAATGGCATTTCCCAAATTACATTGCTTTTGCTATAATCTTGATGTTTGAAATTCTGTCAATTTCAGCTTCTCAAGCTTGCTCCAAAATCTCTTTCATCTCCCTCTTCTCAGGATTTGGCATTTCTTCTTGTATAACAGGTTTCCTATGATAGGGTCTCACCTGTTGAAATTTGATTCAAACAGCACAATTACTTTGATATTAACCATTATTCTCTGACAAGAGGAGAGGTGTGTGTGTGTGCATGCATATGCATGCTTGTGTGTGCTTGCATTTGTGTGTGTGTGTGCCTGTGTGCATGTGTGTGTGAATGTGTGTGTGTGCATGTGTGTGTGCCTGTTCGTGTGTGCATGTGCGTGTGCATGTGTGCAAAGTGTGTGTGTGCACACGTGCGTGTGTGTACATGTGTGCGTGCTGTCCCCCCACCTGGGCCTTACAACGGCTGTGTGAGTCTTAGCTACCATTGAACCAGGATTGCACCCTCCTTCACTTAGCTGCCAGTTCCCCTCAGCTTCAAATGGTGCTTTACCTCAGAAGACCAGTTTAGCATCAGTAGAACAAAATTGACACCAAGCCTCAAGTCATGACTAACACCCACATAAAGGGGCCCGTCATTGATTTCAACCATTTAGCTGCATGCTGACAATTTCCATTTAATTTAAGACAGGGCAAGTGATCCAATTGTAATGAATGTAACATATCCTGCATGAATACACTGTAGAGAGTGTTGGCTGATTTCAATTAGAAAGATGTTCTATTTAGTGTCTTAATGAAACAGAGCTCAAGATGGTGGCTTGAAATGTGTGGTGCTATGTCATGTGTTTTGTGATGGGACTATCTGATTTTCTGCCTTGTCCTATCCGTCCACAGAATTCAGAACATTGGCAAAAATCACAAACAAGAAGGAAAGGACACCCCTTGATAACAAAGCTGGACACCCTTCTGAAACTTGTAATGGCAATAAAACAGAGTCTACTGATGACTTTGAAATTGTTGTTATATGTCAGAAAAACCCATTTTATTCATTAGTGTTTTCAGAGAAGGAGATCTTCCAGCCTACATGTGACTCCAGACCCATAGCAATGAGGCTGATTCTTAACTGCCCTCTGGGCGATTATGGATGAATAATAAATACTAGCCTGGCCAGACTTTTTCATGGCATCCTGAGTTGAAGATAGGGGTGCTGTTCACACAACTCAAATTTATGATGGATTTCTATACAATTTGCAAATTCGTGGTCTTTAGGAAAAGCTACTTCATTTCTTAGGTCCTTGCTATTTTCTGTAATCTCCTTCAACCCTATAACACTCGAACCACAGCCTCTTTGCATCCTGGACTTGCTTCACTTTGCTACTGACAATCATGCCTTCAGCAGATATACTCTGGAATTCCCTTCTTAAATGTCTACGTTTCTCTAGCTCTCTCCAGCTCTGTAGCTCTTTCTCTCACTTCTTTAAGAAGGTCTTTAAAAGCTATATCTTTGATCAAACTTTTAAACGCCATACTTAAAGACTCCATTAAATCTCAGCATCAATTGTCACACTGTCTGATTAAGTGGCCGTAAAGTGCCTTAGGAAATTTTTATTAAATTATGTAAATTTTGATAACTTTTATATGATTATGTATAAATACAAGTTATTGTTGTTGCAGATCTAAAAGGTGTCAATACTTATTACATTAACCGCACAACAAATTATACCTCTGAATGTTCTTAAAGTTAGGATTAATTATTTATCTCTGGTTGTGTAACATGTAACCATATTTGTATATCACAGTTAGGATATTACTAAACTGGAGAGGGTTCAGAAAAGACGTACCAGGATGGACCGTTTGAGATATAGAATTGGACTGGGGCTTTTCTCACTGATGTGTAGGAGGTTGAGGGGTGACATTATTAAGGTTTCTAAAATCATGAGGGGCATTCATAATGTGAATGACAAGGGTCTTTGCCTATAGTGGGGGAGTTCAAAACTAGGGGCATATTTTTAAAGTGAGAGGAGAAAAAAAATGAGGGGCAACAATTTTTAACATAGAGAGTGATTCATGTGTGGAATGAAATGCCAGAGAAAGTGATGGATGCAGGTACAGTTAGAACATTTAAAAGATGTTTGGATAAGTTCATGAAGAAGAAAGGTTTGGAGGGGTATGGGCCAAGCATGGGCAGGTGGAACTAGTTCAGTTTCGGAATATGGTTGGCATGGACTGGCTGGACCGAAACGTCTGTTTACATGCTGTATGACTCTATGATTCGATAAGCATACTTCAATGTAGTGAAGTCCTATTTCACAAGCAAAAATCCTTCCAAAGTTTTGTAAGTGTTGGAGCTGTGCCTTTTGCATGAATAATGAAATATATTGACAAGGTCATACTGACAGAGTAGTTCTCAATCTTTGCATTCTGACATTTACAAAGGCAAAGCAGTGAGCAATTTATCATGCAGGCTATAAACTAATCTGCCATTACACATCACAGAATCTATTATTAGTGGATAATATTTATTTATGACTGCTCACAGCAAAACAAAAACTACTGTAATTTAACAAGTTATAAATAGTATTGCTGAGATAAGGCACATTTTGTTGAAGGTTTTCATTTTGCTTTCATCAGGACAATTTGCAAGAATATCAATAAAGGGGAAAACCCAAGATTTTTACCGTCATAGAAGACAATGTTAATTGGTTGACAAATAGACTCTGATTAGTTGAGGGATTGCCATGGAGAATGCATCAGTTAATGATGATTGACTGTTAACTGCTAACCTTTGTTTAAATTTTAAGTTAGGCAGCTTGAATCTGATTGATCAGGGCATTGACCTGAGAAATGAATTAGCCAATGGCTGTCACCTATTTTGTTAAGCTGAAATAGGCATAGTGCATGCATATAATCTTTCCATGTGAAATGTACAGGATCTTGTTTTATGTATGTGTATATATATAGATTATAGGGATATGCCATTTGATACAATCCACTAATCTTTGAGGCATGCAGTCTACATATCCAGAACACTAGCTCTAAAATTCATATCCCACATTATATATTTATGTGATATGGCGAACATCTTTTGGCTTGATGGTAACTTCCTGCCAGTGGTGCACACATCTTGTGTAACTACAACATAGTAGCAGCATGAAACAGAGATAACAAGGTGTAGAGCTGGATGAACACAGCAGGCCATGCAGAACTTTAGGAGTAGGAAAGCTTTCCTGCTCCTCTCATGCTGCTTGGCCTGCTGTGTTCATCCAGCTCTACACCTTGTTATCTCGGATTCTCCAGCATCTGCAGTTCCTATTATCTCAGCAGCATAAAACAGCTAACTTCACCTTTACCTCAGCTGTTATTCAAACTTTTGAGGCACCTTCCCTTTCCAGTGTAATCTGAAGTACTTTTCAGAACAAAAAAGTGGCCACCTTAGGAATTCCCATTTTTTGGCATGATATGCAGCAAGAAATAATCTAATCTGAATAGCCAATATTCTGCAGATTGATATGGCTTATTTCAGCATCAGCTTTGCAGTGATAAAATGGCTTAAGCCTTATTTATGAATTTGCCAAGAGGGCAAATTTTACAGCACATACAACTGTGGCAACTAGCATTCCTTCATAGTTAAGAAGGCCCTACATGAGTTGCATATCAATGGAAATGCAGTGTCCAAATGCACATTTAACACTGCTAGCCTTTTCACCATTGGACTACTCAAGGAAGCACAGACATCTGCACTGCAGCACAATATCATGACAATTATGTGTATCAATATTCATTGAACTAGTGCACTCAGCAGCTCACACAGTTGGGTTCAGTTTTAATGGCACCATGTCTGCCCAAGTAGATGGTGTTGGCATAGAGTCCCTGCTAAATTCAGTTCTTGCAAACATTTTTGCTTGATTTCATGAGAGACATATCTTAGACAATGACATCAAACCTCTTACCCCTTCCATGATTCTAATATGTAGAGGGTACGCTTGCTGCATGTGAATCCACAGCTGCATGCAATAATATCCTCACATAGCGTAATGGGGTCCATGCAGTGCTCAAATTCGTACTCTACATGTAACAAAAAAATGAGCTTCCTTTCCTCAATGTGCTGATTGAGAAATTGGCCAGAGGATTTTCTACCACATACCTACCTTCACTGGTCACACATATAATTCTTATTGTTCCAATTCTTATAGAATTGGCATTATTGTCAAACACATAAATACACAAAGCACTGGCTCAGATTTTGCAGATTAAGGTCAACCTATGGGATAATGGCAACCCTGGTCCAATAACTTCTCCCTTTACATCGCACACTCATGAAAGCCCAAGGGCAGTCACTCTTGGTCCTGGAAAGTGCTGGTGCTATGTCAATTAATCCTGAAATGGTAAAGGATCTCAAAGGCTGGAGCAACAGTCGAAGGTTGAAGCCATGTGTTTCATGCTGCAAGTCTACAGCAGCAACATGAGTGGTGTTCACCACTAATGGGATGCTGCTATTAAGCCAAAATTACACTCTCCCGATCACACAAACAAGTAATGAGATATGGGAAATTCAGTACCAGTGTGATGCCAGCTATGTCGACCATACACCCCAAAGATTGATAGATCATATCAAACAGCATATTCCTTTGGCTGTTCACCATAAGCAAGGTACTGATTGTACTCAACCAGCCCACGTTCAGAAAAGTCTGCAACACAGTGTCCTCTATTAGATCTGACTTTGCAATTGGACAACATTTGCAGATAATCCCGAGTGTGTAAAAGATTACACTGGCAACCAATTTAGGCTTGTCAGTTCTCAGGATGATGCTCTGACCAACTAGAATGAACATGCCTGGCTTGGAGGCTGAACAAAGCTTGGCACTTAACAGTCAATCATCATTAACTGCTGCATTCTCCATGGCAAATCATAGCCCACTTGCCAACTGATCAGTGCTCTTTTCTCGCACAGCGTTAATGTTGGATGTTTCATTTTATTGGATTTTTGCAAAATTCCCTGATGAGTGCAAGATGAAAAGCTTTTAATAATCTGACTTTTCCAGCTATATACAAGTTTTGTATTACCAAATGCCAATATGTTACGCTTAGTAAATTGGATTGGGAATTATGCATAGGAAGTGTTATGAGAATCTGCTTGATGGGACTTGATATATACTTTCTTACAGGGAATTTCAGATACTTGGGACTGTTAAATATTGTGCATGCATCATCCACTAATATTTAAATATAATTTAGACTAATATCCTTTTTCACATTTTCTTCTGTACAATATAAGGTCCATTCCCCTCCTGCCAGCCCCTAACCAGACCTATTCCAGTGAATTCTCACAGTTAGGTAAAAGGAAACATATGAAGAAGTCTACTGATGACTTTCTGAAGAAGCTAGTGATGATGGTGCCTTGAGACACTAACTGGGATGGGATGAGAGCTCTTAGCATATTTACATACAAACTCCACTAAAAGCAATACTCAGAGCAATAGAGGACCACTATCTTTGTTGACCAGGAACATCCTGATAACATTTAGCACTGGAATTTAAAGTGAATGGTCAGCCCATTAAATTCTTCCATTTCTTTTAACTTACTACTGGTCTGAGTGAACAACAAATATCTTTTAGCCTCAAAGATAAGTGGGAAGCTGGAGTTCAGGAATTGGGTGAGTAATGAGCACAGTATTTATGATTTGCTAGGCTGTATATGGATCTTTCTCGAAAATATATAAAAGATAACTTGAGTGGAATTAGATAGATTTCATTTTTTAAGAAATGTGACCATATATTTCTAAGTCTCTGCATTTCTCTTAGAAACGTCCACTGTCCTAAATAGCAATAGATTAACAGTTAGTATGCCTTATTGCTTTGTATTGCTTATGATGGAAGAAATTTTAAGTGCAGGTACCATTTTGCCTCCTTGCTATGCTACCCAGACACAAAAGCTATTATTCTAATCTCACACTCTTGTTCTTTCTCCATACAATTTTATAATCTTCTTCTTCAAATATTTATCGAGCTCACACTTAAATATTGGGATTACATTGCCTTTAACAGCCATTGGGGAAACAAATTAGACTTTTAAAATTATCATACTATCTGACAGCACAGAAGAGACCATGCAACCCAGACTGTCAATGTTGACTCTTCAGAAAATCTACAAATTAGTTCCCCTCCTCAACCCCTCCTTACACCTGGGAATTGTTTTTCTTTTTAAGTATATATCCCTTCCCTTTTCAAAGTTACTATTAAAGCTGCTTTCTCCGCAGCGTTGGAGGGTTTGAGCTATAGCGACAGGCTGAATAGTCTGGATCATCGGAGGCTGAAGGGTGACCTTAAAGAAGTTTATAAAATCATGAGAGACATGGATAGGATGACTAGCCAACATCTTTTACCCAGGACATGGTAGTCCAAACCTAAAGCACATAAGTTTAAAGTGAGAGGGGAATGACTTAAAAGGGACCTAAGGGGCAACTTTTCATGCAAAGGGTAGTGCATGTATGGAATAAACTGCCAGAGGAAGTGCTGGAGGCTGGTACAATGACAACATTTAAAAGGCATCTGGATGGATACATGAATAGGAAGGGTTTAGAGGGATATGGGCCAAATGCTGGCAAAAGGGGCTAGATTAATGTAAAATATCTGGTTGGCATGAATGAGTTGGACCAAACAATCTGTTTCTATGTTGTATAATTCTATGACTTTATGACTATACGACCTGTCCCGCAGGCCCGACCAGGCCCCCTCCACCGACACTCTCATCCGCCTAGCGGAACTCGTCCTCACACTCAACAATAATTTTTAGATGCTGCTTGGCCTGCTGTGTTCATCCAGCCTCACATTTTGTTATCTTGGAGTCTCCAGCATCTGCAGTTCCCATTATCTCCGACCTTTTCGAGCAGTTCATTTCAAATCAAAATAGAACTGATTAGAATCTTAATTCCTCATATGTCCTCTGATCGTTTGCCAATCACCTTTACACCTATATCTTCAGGTTACTAACCCTTCTGCATGTGAAAACATGTCGAATACATTAAAATTCCTAATTAATTCTAACAGCTTTATAAATTATTACCGGAAATTTCTTTGATATAATGAGAACAATCCAAGTTTTCTGAATGCCAGTTTCTGCATCCCTGGTACCATACTGGGAAGATCTGCACTTTCTCCGAAATGATATATCTTCGAGAGTGTGGTGTTCAGAATTGGTATTTATTCTTTCATGGGATGTGGACATCACTGATTAGGTCTGCATTTACTATCCCTCTGATTGTCCCTGAGAAGGTAGTAGCAAGCCACCCTCTTGAACCATTACAGTCCATTTGATAATGAAGTAACTGCGTAGTTTGCTTGGCTATTTCAGAGGGTTAGTTAAGAGTCAACCATATTTCTTCAAAGTGGCAAGCGAGCTGGTCACGCACGCGCGTACACACACACACACACACACACACACACACACACACACACACACACACACACACACACACACACACACACACATTCAGAACTGGGACCCACTATTGGCCCAAAGGAACATTGCATTTGCCTTCAGAGTGCATTTCAATCTAACTCACACAGTATAATTCAATAAAGGAAAATGCTGCTAATTCAGTATCTCTACAAATGTGTATCTCATGCAGGGGTGATATCATTCTGGGTTATAATGCAGAGCACAAAGCACAGACAGAAAAGGAGGCCAAACATACCAGCATTCAAATCCATTCGTTGCATTATTCATTTTGTTATGAATTACACTACTGTTCACAACAGACTTGTTCAAAACTGTGATCTTTTAGAGAAAGTTAATTATCAGAAAAAATGTTGACAGAAAAAAAAATTGGGAAAGAGGAAGCACAAGGGGGCTAAATTGTCTAGAAATATAAGCATTTTAGGGGAAAAAAGTACGTGGTGCAGTAATAACAAATATCTTAATATGACATTTCACTGTCTTTAAGGCTGCAATTAGCCCATTTCAAGTGAAATAATCTGTTGTGAACAGTTCAATTTCAGCCCAGTGTCTGCTCACGAATCACCTTAAGAGGTAGATACTGAGCTTATTGGGCAGCCTGTAAATAAATTACAATCCTTGTTTTTAAATTATACCATCATAAAGAAATATTTTGGTTCAGCATATTTGCATATAATAGTCACATGCATAACTGTGGAAAAATTCATTCAATCAAACAATAAAAATGGTTTCAATAGCCAATCAGGTATCTGGAAGAGGAAATGTTTCTTTGACAAGGTGAGCAGAATAGGAGTAGGCTAATCCCAGGTGAAAATGGATTCATATTGCACTTACTGATTATTCCAGATTCTAAATGAGAATATTTTAGACCATAAAAGGTAGAAGCAGAAGTAGGCCATTCAGCCCATCAAGTCTGCTCCATCCTTCAATGACACCATGGTGGATCTGATAATCCTTAATTCCATTTTCTGCCTTTTCCCAATAACCCTGGATTCCCTCACTGATTTAAAATCTGTCTATCTCAGCCTTGAATATACATAATAACCTAGCCTCTACAGCAAAGAATTCCACAAGTTCACTACCCTCTGAGAGAAGAAATTCCTCCTTATCTCTTTAAATGGGCAATCTCTTACTCTGAGATTGTATGTTGTGGTCCTAGACTCCCCCACTGGGGTTAACAACTTTCTGGACCCACCCTGTCAAGTCCCATAAGAATCCTGTATGTTTCAGTAAAATCACCTCTCATTCTGCTAAATTCCAATAAGTACAGGCTCATCCTCTTCTATATGAATGTACCTGGGCTTAGCTTTCTCTGGACTGCCTCCAATGCCAGTGTAAATTTCCGTTGATAAGGCATCTAAAATTGTTCATAGTATTCCAGCTATGATCTGACTAGTGTCTTCCATACTTTTGGCTAAACCTTCCTACTTTTGCACTCCATTCCTATTGAGGTAAAGGTCAACATTCCACTTGCCTTCCCTGTCACCCACTGAATTTGGATGTTAGCTTTCTGCGAGTTATACATGGTTTACGCATTTCTGTGCTGTAGCTCTCTGCAGTCTCTTCCATTTAAATAACGTTCAGCTCCTCTATTCATGTTTTGTCAAAGTGCATAACCTCACATTACATTCCATCTGCCAAGCTTTGGCCCACTTGCTTAACATGTTTATAGCCACCTGCAATCTCTCCGAATCTCCCTGAACACTTGACGTACCAACTACTTTTATGTCATCTGCAGGCTGGTTTTTGACTGGTTTTCTAAGGTCTCTTCATTATTTTGTTCTCAGCTAGCTTGTCGAAGCCAGGCTTGTGGAGGTCGATCACAGAATACCACCGACTGCTGCTAATGAGTCTACTGCATAGACCAACAATCAGCAAGCTCAATAACAACGAAGGTCATATATAAAATTTGTTCGCAAGTATAATACCTTAAAGGCTGCAATGGTGTTACTCAACTGCCACTACTCGTAAAAAAAAACAGGGTTCGTTGGGCATACAGTATTATAAATTAGAGGGTTAAATTATGAAGAAAATGTTTTAGTTCTTTGGAGAGCTTGGACAGGTTGAACTCAAATGTGACGTAAAGCAGAACACATGATTGAGCCACATATAGCTGATGGTTACAGACCCCTGATCTAGGTCTTGTTACCACATCAGCTGACGATGTACGGCAAGTGGTGGCATCCACCTATAAGAATGGACTGTCTTACTCTATCAGGTGAATGAGGAGGTGTACAACTATAGGAAGCAGCACACTACTCGCTTCTCTCAATGAATGAGATCCTGATGGTGAAGTATATGACTTTATCACGAATTGTCCCATTAATTCCTCTATTCTAATCATCGGAGTGTAACTAACAGCACATTTTTCAAGCATGCATGTGATGGCAGAATTTCTCACGTGACAAATACAATCAGAAAATTGCCAGCAGTATTATTAAAATTCCAATCAGTGCCAAGTGCATGCCAAGTTCCACTGGTGGCATGAGATCTCTTAAGATCCATCTACGTTCCCAAATCGGCTCTCGTGACATTTTCCATGTGAAAACCATGTACTATTTTGAAAGTGTATAAACTCCAGCTTTGATCAAATGGAGTCACGTTGCTGCCATGACTTGCATTTTCAAAACAAACCTCCATGTACTTTCATGCAGAATGGGTTAAAAAAATGTGTTCAAAAATAGCCAAAGGAAGTTCTGCTTACCCGGTGCCAGTAAGAGCGCTGTGGAGAAAGAGAAGGAAAGAGAGAAAGGATCAAATTTCAGTTACAATGATTCACAACCTTCCATTTTCGTTTGATACAGAAGAGGTGTACTGCGGTCACCAAGTATTGTCAGCTCATTTCCATTCATTGGCTTGAAATAGTTGGCATTTTAATTCCATTGTCACTGCAGTAACATTGCACATTATATTTCATTAGCACATCTGAACTAGCACTTTAATGATATGGAACAGTAAGAAATTATGTTTTTAGAACATTATGCAACACAGTTATATCCTGATCAAGGCATAAAGCAAAGGGCATTTATTTTAGATTTGAATTGAGGTATATTGCTCAGCTGGTTACTGGATGCTTCTGCAGTTACTTTGAAATGGGTTTTGGGATGTACTTCAAATGTCTGATCCAAATTTTTTGGGGGAGACAGTGAGACGGCACCTTTTGTTAAAAAGGCCGAAGGTGTTATAACGGAACATAATCATTCAAAGACTGACACTAAGCTAAAGAAAGGGATATTTGGGGAAGTCACTGAAGGCTTGGCCAAGGAGTTAGGTTTCAGGTCTGTCTTACAGGAATGAAAGAACTGACAGCAAAGCAAAGCTGCCAATAGTGTGGAGTGAAAGAGTGAGGTTTGCACGTGAGGCCAGAGTTCAGGAATGCAATGCTCTCGGAGGGTTGTGGAGCTGGGTTATGATACAGAAATAGGGGTGGGCATGGGTAAATCCACACAGATGTGTGGACAAAAATTTTAAATTCCAGGTCTCAGTGGATATTTAGTAAATGTATGCTAGCAAGCATAGAGACGCGGGGTAAGCAGAACTTGGTGCATGTTAGGATGCACGACACAGAGCTTAGGATGATCCCGATTTTACAGTCACTGCAATTGAAAGTCGCTGATTCCATGAAGCATGAGGTGATATTGATGTCTGCTCTAAACCCTTGACCATTTCCATCTAGAAGGACACTGGCAGCAGACAGACAGCAATACCATTACCAGCATGCGTGCCCTTTCAAGTCACACGCCATTGGAAATTTATCACTGAGTGCTCACTGGTGCCATGTCAAAACCCTGGGAATCCCTCTCTAATACCACTGTGGAAGTGCCACCAAGCTTGGAACAGAGAGTACATCAGGGCTCAATAAAAAAGGGCCTGGGGCTGTCTTGTTTGGTTCAGGGCAGAGATTGGGAGTGAGGGCAACTGTGCTCAGATAGAGGAGTGTATGGAGTTGTTGAGTTTGTTTTAGGAATGGGAATGAGGCCAAGAGCCAGAGGCAGCACCACAGTGCTTAATTTGTATCCTTACACCACATAGTCTGCAGCAATTCAAGAAGGCAGCTCATCACCACCTTTTCTAGGGCAGTGAGTTCGGGGCAATTTATGCTGACCTGGCCAATGATGCTCACATCCTAAAAAAGCAATAGAACAACAAAAAAATGCAAATCGTGAGATCGGAGCAAATTAGTCTCCGAATTGCACTTGCCTTAATCAGGATATGTACGTAATGAAGACAGAAGAAGCCAGCCTGCATGTTGGAACTTGACTTGGGAGATAAATCTCCATCAAATAAACCTTAGTGGAGTCCAACTATTTTAACAGTGTCACTTGAAATATTTGACCTCATGTCCCAGAACGAGGGGGTACTACACAAACTCCAAGATACTGTTCCATATCAAATAAAACATTCCTGCTTATCTTATTAATAATTGCTCTTTTGTATCAACCATTTGCTGTACGCAGGGGTTAGATAATGAGCCAAACACGGGGTGGCAACAGTATCCATTCAGTTCGACATGCACAGGCCGGATTTCCAACAATCCAAAATAAAACAAACGGAAAACTGACAATACAACTGGCCAGTTGTTCTTGCACAGCTTCTCCAGGATAAAGCTCATTTTGCAAAAAATTGTAACAATAGAAATACTGTTTCAAAATCTTTTTTTTTCAATCTGTAATAAAAGTTTGATTACAACAAATACAAAAGTATGCATTAAGTTGGAGAAACTCAGCAGGTCTGGCAGCATCTGTGGAGAGTGTAACAGAGGCCATGATTTGAGTCTAGTGTGGCTCTTCTTCAGATCTGCTACACATCTTTCTGTCACTGGTCTACCATGTCTTGTGGTCCAGATGATGCATGAGCCACAAGATGACTTGGCCTGCCCCAAGCTGTTTGGATATATCCTTTATCGAGTCAGCTACTCAGAGGAGATGCTTGTTCTTCCTCATATTCTTCTCAAAGTGGGGAAATAGTTGCCCTCAAGAGAAGGTCAACTGAAAGCAAGATCTCAGCAGATCAGGGGTCAGGAAAGTACTAGGAATCAAATCCTTGCTGCAGCATATCTGACAACATCTTATACAACTATTATACTAACTACCAACAATATGCAATAAAGTGTCCCACCAAAAGTCATTTTAGATCACAGGATGGAAACATGTGCAACTTCATGGAAGTCTTGTTTTCTTTGGAAAGGACATCTGTTTTGGAAGTGCTTTACTTGCTCAAGAGTTGCTGTTGGCTACAAATGACTGATACTCAGTAGTTTATCTTGTCTTAACTCGAGGAATAACCAAAAGCAAGCCAAACTTCTGGACCAACACTGCTCACAATCAGAGTGCCAGATCATATTCAAAATGATAAATACAAATGAGAGACATTGGGTGGACCACTTTAGGAATGATTTGAGTTCCTGCTGTTTGGCTAATGTGAGGCAGTTAGATTTCAACACCTACCTCACCATTTGGTGTTACTTCCTTCCAAATCAAATGCCTGATTTCCAACTATAGTCATCGCTTTTTAAATCTTTGTTCTGTGCATAAACAGCTTTGCAATCAAAGGTTAGTGACTCCTTCACCTTTTTAACGCGGCCTTCAACATTGCCAAAGCAACTAAAGGATGCAGAGTTCCCAAGAAGTTTACAAATATTTGGGAAAGGGAAACACTGTGCAAGTTAGATTTTTACTGGTGTTTTTTTTAAGTGAATCCGGTTTGTGTCGGTCACATGAATGATGCTGTTGCTTCGTCAAACCTGCAGGGCCTCCACTTTTGGTGTTTCTGCCATGTTAAATCTCAGCATTGCTGGCATGCTTTCTTTAATCAAACCAAAATACAACACACTCCGGTCATTCAACAGGCAAGGCAGCAACAGAACGGAAAAGCGAATATGTGTAGAAGTGTTCTTCACTGGTAACAGCACTATCACAAGCACAAATGTCAGTGTTTTTTAAAGAGACGGCAACCCCTTTGTACTTATTATTTAGCTCTCGGCAAACCAAAAGGTGACTTGCGGCTGAACCCTAGACTGGAGTGTTAACATTTTTCATTTGCCAAGGAAAATAATTAACAAGTTGAAATCTGGAAATTGCAAGAGTTCATTTAGTATGTTCCTCACTTAAAAGATAAACAGCATTTCATTCATCAAAAAGAGAGTTTAACAGTGTTGAGTATTTCATTAAGGTGTTTGGAAATTATTAATGATTCCAATAGCTAAATCTGTCACAGAAGCAATCAGAATAAAATGTGTTTTGTTTTGAAAACTGGTTTCGGGGGCTTTGATTTCTGTTTTCAAACTTTCAAGACAACATGTGCACAATACTATCACTACTACGCTGCTGAAATGGAGTCCCCATTAATGATTATAGAATATGCCAAATAGTATGTGAAACCTGACTGATTACTTTATACCAGACTGTGGCTTTACTTATGCGGCACTTGTGTCACTGATTCCTGGTGGGGAGGTAGCTGAAAGCTTGAGGAGAGATACAAGTAATTCATTGTGATTAGTCAGAAACGGCCATTGATTTTAAGCTACCTTGAATATAAACTACCTTTAGTAGCATGTTCATCTGAGTTACCCCTTCCCCTGTTTGTGGGCTCTCACCCTATAATGCCACTCCTCACCCTGTACTGTGACACGCGATAGGTTATGGTTACAGTTAGGGTTAACCCTAACCCTAAATAATAGCGACAACTCACTTTGTACTGACGCCTTGCACTATACTATGATACTCCATGCAATAATGCGACCTCAACCTCAATGCTGTTGCCCCTCACTCTATTCTGTGGCCCTTTACACTTTGCTATGAACTCTTTCCAGGTTTCAATAGCTCTGGGATGGTTGTACTCTACTGGTGATACAAATCAGTGATATTTTACGCTTTGAGTTCTTCTGCTATAACAGCCCTGGCCTGATCGTTTGCTGAGAAACTTGGATTAAACCCTTTCGTTCCGAAAGTCCATGATAGAGAGCCTCACATCACAACAGCAAATTATAAATATCACAGAAGCAGAGTCTAGCCATCAGGGTGCCTCCTGCCATTTCTGACCTTAGCTATGAAGTGCCTTTATGTATGCACTGAGCAGGATCTGTTGTAATGCCAAATGAGGTTGTCTCAGAGTCATAGAGCTGTATAGCACAGAAACAGACCCTACAGTCGAACGTGTCCACGCCTACCATTTATCCTAAATTAATCTGAGTCCCAATTATCAGCATTTGGCCCATATCCCTCAATACCCTTCCTATTCATGTATCCATCCAGATGCCTTTTAACTGTTATAATTGCATTAGGCGGCACCTCTTCCCCTGGCAGCTCATGCACCACTCCCTGTGTGATAAAGTTGTCCCTTAGGTCTCTTTTCAACCTTTGCCCTCTCACCTTCAAGCTACGGCTCTAGTTTTGGACTCCACTACCCCAGGAAAAAGACCTTGTCTATTCACCCTATCCAGGCCCCTTGTGATTTTATTAACCTCTACAGGGCCATCTCTCAGCTTCTCATAGGTTGTTTACTCCAGCAGGGGCCAGCCCCTGGAACTGCATTCTGCAGAAGAAAACAGCTCACCAAGTGTCTGATTCACCACAGCTCGACATTCATGGGCAAGACAGGTTAAATATTCTCCCAATGAATAGCTTCTAACACCCCTTGTACTTATAATCACCACTCCACTTCTCTGAAGACAATTACATCTGGCTGAAACACTCAGATTGTACAGAATATTTTTCTTATTCTGCAATTTGTAGCATGGTCACCATGAGGTGATGGGAAGGCACAATAATATCCATGCTCCTTCTGCCTTTACGAAATAATTATCCAACCATTTCCACTCGCCTGCTCTTTCCCCATCGGCCTGCAAATTTTACTCTCCAAGTGCGTATACAAGTTCGCTTCGGAAGTTGCTAGCCAATGGTCTTTCAGACAGAGCCTTTCCAAGCACATCCAATTGCTGTGTACAAATACATCATTCTCATCTTTCCTCCTTTGGCCAATCACCTTAAATCTGTACCCTCCCGCCACAGAAAACAATTCCTCTTCTCTCTACTCGATCAAAATTCTGAACCACTCTGTTAATCTGCCCGCTATCCTCTCTGCTCTGCGAAGAACAATTCTACCCACTCCAGATTTCCCAGGAGGCCAAAAGGGAAAGAAATGTGAAGCAGTGTGAGTTGAAAATGGAACATACTACAACACTGAGTGCTGTAGTTTAGAGTATTCTCTGTTTATTCAGTTGTCCATGGCTAGGCCAGTGCTCCTCACTATCAAAACCAAGCATGTGTTAAAATGCAGTAAACTTGGGCAAACACAATGTATGTGGCTGGTGCAAGATCCCTGCGTAACCCTTTTTCTCAGGCTCACTTGAAACAGAAGTTTGACGGACATCCTTAGCTGTTCAAGTGGAGGGGTTGCTGTCTCTTCAGTAATGGCTATGAATAGCTGGCTGGCTGGGAAGCATCTCAGAAGAATACTAAAGTTGATTGATGTTTTTGAAAAAAAATGGACGATGAATAAAAGAGCAACAGAATTAAGCTGATCACAGAAAAATGGAGACATGTGCACTGCCTCAGGGCCTTTGGAGCTCAGCTTACAGAAATAAAGGGGTCACCTCAGACCCACACAGCAATGAGGCAATGTGTCCAAATAATAGACTAGGCCGAGGCAAGAATGCACATTGTCTAGGAGAGAAACAAAAAAAGCACTAGGCATAGATGACCGAAACAGGGTGAGAGCGGGAATACAGGAGGAAAAATAATAGATTTTCTCAAAAAAAAGACGTTACATCTCAGGATCTCACACCTGATATTCCTCGTTTCATCCATTTCGGTTCACCAAGCACAATGAAGAAATGTTCTTGCTTTTCGTATTCCTCAGCATCATTTATTTTAACGCTTATGGTTTTCCTGTAAGGACATAAGAAAGAAAATGTACAATGGGTTGCTACAAAACCACTGCAGTCACACATGCGATTTTTTTTGTAAACTTGCTTGACGGTTAGTGGGAGGCAGCCTGCAGCACACCCAGATTGGTGTCACATGCCACCATTTTCTTGGCTGATTAGTAGAACATTAGTTATAGCCAAATCCAGGCCTTCTTTCTCCCCTCCCTGCACCACTCCCCCCATCCAACAAGACCCCCGACGCCATCTCCCACACTGCTCCCTGCACCCGCCCCTCCACCAAACTCAGCTCATTGTAAAGACTGGTCAAGGGATAGCAGGTGTTCCAGAGACATAACCTGCCAAACCTTTGAAGAGTCTAACTCTGAGTAGGAGTATCCTGAAGGCAATGTAATCAAGCCAATGATTAACTCAGGCCGAGAGGGCAGAACAACAAAAAGTCCCCAGCTTTTATTTTAATTTGGTTGGCTTTGCCGCTGTATTCTTGCCCAATGAAATCCTGTTGTAGGCAGCCAGGAGAGATGGAGGAGGTGTTTTGAATGTGTTAAGTGTGGTTATTTCTGCATAGCTCAGAACTAAATTAAGGGAGTTTTTTAAAGGCAAGGGTCTACTGATCAATGAGCTGCTTTCAATGGCAGATCCTTGTTCTAGGCTAATTTGTCCTGGCCAGTCATAGAGTCAAAGGATCATACAGCATGGAAGCAGGCCCTCCAGTCCGTCAATCTAGAGTCAAACCTCAGAATTTCACAGCCAGCACTCCATGGCTGATACCTAGCCAGACCACTGCCTGGGGATAACTTAACCACATTGGTGTGGGATTGGAATCACAGGAAGATCAGATTGTGTTATGCATATTTTAACAAATTAATGCATCAGAAGCATTTTAATTCCAATTCTTAAATTTGCAATGGCAAGATTTGAAATCATAATGGATGGATTATGAGTCCTGGTATTTGGCTTATAGTTTCAGCATCGTGAGAGTTCTGCTATCAAGTCCTTCCTGCTGCCACTTCCAGACCCTCTTGCTAAAATTGAAGGGATTTGTGTACTAGGTGTTTAATTTATGCTAGTTTATGCTAGTCTTTGAGGTCATCAGGTCTCTCCAGCTTGGGTTATGAATTGGTTGGAAAACACAGCGTCCTCTCAGGACCATCAGAGCTTTACTGCATATACTCAGGTGAGGCAGGGTGTGCAGCCGTGGCCTGTTCCCACCTCCATCTTTCGGGATTAGGCAGTGCATTCTGGGTACTGCAAATTACGGAGCGTTACCCAAGGCATCAGTCACACACTAGAGCTCCAGATTCCCCTAATGTACCACAATATATCTGTGCAATCCTCCCCTTCAACTTCAATATGACCTGGAACTTGAAACTACACAGAAACACTGAGATACTTTTGAGTTTGTTCGGTCTGTGCAAAACGATGAATAATTTTATGCTGACACCCCTTCTTTTATCCGGGATTCCCTTCTTACTGTTTAATACTCATCTGTACAGTGTCGAAAATGTCTACACTTTTCACTTCTGTGGCATTGCACACTTGGCACTGTTTACTGAATGTGGGCAAGTATTGACTTAACTTTACCTTCTGTGGTGAGGTTTTTACAGTGCAATGTTATTGGTGAAGGTTGTCTTGGCCCTATGTTCATATTCTGGTTTAAATGAGATGTCCATGCCAGCCGAGGTGAACAAAAACAACTCTAAAAGGAGCAAGGCTACTTCCTTCTGGCTACTGACATCCAAACAATGCCACACAGTGTTGGGCAGGCCAGACCTGGCCCCCTTCGCCAGGACGGTATGCTATGATTCATGGTATTGAAACATGTGAACACATAATAGCCGTTCCCCGTTAGCCAGGCTACAATACTCTGCTTGAAGCAGCTCGGAGATACTTTCAGTTAAACCATGGGGTCGGGAGCTGCCTTCAGCCTGCACGGACCCGAGTTGGACCAGCACGCTGACACATTCTCTCACGTGCCTTCCTTTCTGTTGGGGCTCAAGGGGCATTGAAAGCAGGCAAGCTGTCAGCAACAGGAAAAAGGCACAGCGTCATTGTGAAGGGCTCCCAACTGGCAGGTTAATTGGAGCAGTGTTGGTGGTCCAGGTTAGAAGCTCCCTAATGCACCAAGACCAAAATGGGCAGCATGTGACAGATCTGACTGCGAGAGTGCAGCAGTGTTAAATATCTCTTGGGAATCAAGCAGTCAAACAAGACAAAGAAAGAGAGGGAGGGGGAGATCAGAGAAAGGGAAAGAAGGAAGGAGAGAGGAGGGTCTTCAGCAGTGGCTCATTCTGGCGAGTACTCCACCTTTCTGTGAACTCATATCCACCATGCGTGGTTCCGTCAGCTCAATGAAGAAACTCTTGTTTTTTTCATATTCCTCATCATCAATTATTTTGATCTGAGCTCTTTTGCTGCAAATGAAAAACAATAATGTCACAAGGGAAGGGAAAGGAAAGGGGCAGGGTAGGAAAAGAATGGGAAGGGGAAGGATAGGACCATGGGTGCAGTGATGGGTGAGTATTGCCAATAAGGGTAATTCATTAGTACCCCAGAGCAAGAGATTACATTGTCAGTGATGAACTTTACTACACCTGTGGATAAACAACATACAAAACTTGGAAAACACAACCCTGCTGGTCAGACGCATTCTGTGCATTAGTAACCAACACAGTAATATGTCTGTGTAAAATTCCTCTGTCGGACATTCTAACACAGGTCAGCCAGCAACATGTAGGTGCATTGCTGTGTTAAAGGGCTGGCAAAGGAATTCACACCAATGATGCTTTGATAGTTTCTCACAAACTCTCCCACAGCATGAGGCTTCTTCAGGATTAAGTCAATGTGTCAGTGCTACACAACACTTGTTAGTCAACACAGTGGCCATTAGTTGCCTGTTCAGCAGTTCACTGCTACCAAAATATAACAGAAAACCGTCCTACGTTGATTCAGAATTGCAGCACTATTTTAGAGTGAAAAAGCATTAATACTCAAAAATTTACAACAAAATCTTCACTAAAGTTTCTGTACAGTATGGACGTTTAGTTTGAAAATAACATTATACCATTTTATGCATATGACAATGATCTCCCCTTCACACGCATTTAGATCAATGTTTTAAGTCTATCTTTAATAGACAATGATATCTACGCTTGAAGACCAGAAGTTGATCTGTAAGTAACCAGACTGAAATTTGACTGAAAAGACTTAATAAAGTCAGAAAGCACCAGACCTTAAGTGATTTGGCAGCATTAATATTCAACACAGGATGCGCTGTCACCAGTTCAAGGCTGAATCCTATCTTGAAAAAATACCAATAAGTACATGGCACTATCTTATCACATATGTGGAGCCGCCTGCTGAGATTAGAGAGCTTTTTTTAATCATTCTTTGTAACGCCACATGTAAGTTTTGTAAAGTGTGCTGTATTTCTTCAAAGTACAGGATCTTCAGAATACGTCCGGCAGGGAGTTGACAGGCTGCAAGGTCTCTCCCACTCTAGGCTTCATTATCGTTATATTTCTGATGGTCACACAGGGCTGCTGCTGGCAGCTGGATGTGTGGGTGTAGGCTTTGACTGAAGACAGAGTCAGGCTCATCTGTAATATTCCCATATTAGAATGTCCAGGTTAACATGTAATGAGCCTCTGAGTGTGATATTTCCATATCAGTCACAGGGTTTAAGTAAGGTATGAAGGGAAAAAGCACACGCTTCAAGCTACTCAATGTAAGCAGTTGAATTCTTGACCTCAGATTAATAGTGTACCAAACAGAACAAAAGGCTAAGCAATTACATTTCCTTTATAAATAGAAGCAATAAAATCGCAGTTAATTCATTTAAAATCACACACAATTAAAAGAATCCAAAACAAATCATCAGTTTTGATTATTAATTTATCATTTGCATCTGGAAAATCAAAACACAATGTCGTTCTTTAGCAGTGAACACCAAGGTCTAAAACGTCCTATTTTCAGACTGAATATTATAGTTGGAATCTTTTTTTCTTGGTTGATGGTAAGGAAGTTGATAGTTCCGGATTCAGTGATTGTAACACTATAGAATGTCAAGGAGCACTGATTAGTTTGTCTCTTATTGATGATGGTCATTGCCTGGCATTTGTGTGGCATATATGTTACTTGTCATTTGTCAGCCCAAGCCTAGATATCGTCCAGATTTTGTTGTATTTGAATATAGGCTGCTCCACTGAGGTGTCATGAATGATGCTGAACATTGTGCGAACATCTCCACTTCTGACCTTATGATTAAGGGAAGGTCATTGATGAAGCTGCTGAAAATGGTTGGGCCTCGGACGCTACCCTGAGGAACTACTGCAGATACATCCTGCAGCTGAGATGACTGACCTCCAAAGACTATAACCATCTTATGTGTCAGGTATGACTCCAACTAGCGGAGGCTTTGCCTCCTGGTGCCCACTGATTCCAGTTTTGCTAGGGTTCGTTGATGCCACACTCAGTCGAATTTTGTTTCTTATACATTCATAGGACTCACTAGCTAGGCCAGCATTTATTACCTGCCCCTAATTGCTGAGAGGGAAAATTCCTGCGGTTCTGGAGTCACACGTAGGCCAGACCAGGTAAGGACGGCAGTTTCCTTCCCTAAAGGACATTAGTGAGTACAGCCTTGGTATCAAGGGCTGTCACTCTCACTTCACCTCTGGAATTCAACTCCTTTGTTTGAACCAAGACTGTAATGAGGTCAGGAGCTGAATGCCTAAACTGGGCATCACTGAGCAGGTTATTGCTGAGCAGGTGCTGCTTAATAGCACCGTTGATGACACCTTCCATCACTTTACTGATGATCAAGAATAAATGTATGGGGCAGTAACTGGCTGGGTGGGATTTGCTTTACTTTTTGTTTACACAACATACTTGGGCCATTTTCTACATTGTCGGGTAGATGCCAGTGTTGTGATGGAACAGCTTGGCTAAGGGAGCACAACATCGGGAGGACGAGTCTTCTGTGCTATGGCTGCAATGTTGTCAGGATCAATACTTTTTGTACTATCCAGTGTCTTTGAACATTTCTTGATGTCATGTGGAGTGAACTGAATTGGCTCAAGACTGTTATCTGTAATGCTGGGGATGTCTGGTGGACGCTGAGGTCATCCACTCGGCAAGTGTGTTTTATCCTCTTGTTGGTTCCTTCACCACCTGCCACAGACCCAGTTTAGCAGCTACGTCCTTTAGGACAGGATAAGCTCGATCAGTAATATTGCTGCTGTCTTGATGGTAGACATTACCCTTCCATCCTCAGTGCTTCCTCCAAGGGCCATTCAACATGGAGGAGTACCGGTTCGTCAGCTGAGGGAGGACAGTGTGTGCTAATCAGCAGGAGGTTTCCTCGCCAATGTTTAAACTGAAGCCATTGGACTTCAGTCTGGGGTCTGGAATAAGGACTCAGCTTCCTGACTGTATACCACTGAGCCACCATCTCAGCTGGGTCTGTCCTGCCACTGGGATGGGACATATCCAGGAATGGTGATGGTGGTGTGTGGAAAATTGTCTGTCAGGTATGATTCTGTGAGTATGTCAGGCTATTGTTTGACTAGTCTGTGAGACACCTCTCCCAATTTTGCCACTAGCCCCCACATGTTGGTGAGGAGGACTCTGCAGGGGTCAACAGGGCTGTTTCTGCCATTGTCTTTTCCAGTGCCTAGGTTGCTACCAGTTGGTCCATCTGGTTTCACTTCTTTGTTGAGACTTTGTCGTGATTGGTACAACTAACTGGCTTGCGAGGCCTTTTCAGAGGGCAATTGAGAGTCAACCACATTGCTGTGGATCTGGAGTCACATGTAGGCCAGACCAGGTGAGGATGGCAGACTTCCTTCCCTGAAGGCCATTAATGAACGAGATGGGGTTTTCCAACAATTGACGATGGTTTCATGGTCTTCAGTAAATTCTCCACCATGGTACTGGACCTAGAGGTGCTGGAGGATCCTCATTCCAGTGGACCAGCAAATGGAGACTCAAGCACCAGCCATAGGACCCAGAAATAGTGGCCTGTGCTATGCCAATTCATACACCATAGAACATACCGGAAGAAACTTAATTATCTTCTTGGTTCCAGGGATATTGGCCTCCCTTATAAATGAAACTTTCTGAGTAATTACGGTATAGCGTAACATTTAATTTAACAGCTATTATAGCAGGAATTAACTTTGCAAAATTCTAGCAAGGGAAGACAAAGGGAAGAATTAGGAAAATCACCAGAGGTCCCATTACGCATTGAACTAAACAACAATTTATCTGGCACTGAACACACCCTATTTTCATTTACTCTGGCATCAGCAGTTCTTACTATCTCTACTTTCATTTTATTGCTTTTGAAAATCAGAAGTATTTGTAAATGGACCCTCAGAGGAAGGCGAGGAAGGGGATAATGATTGTTTGATGTCGTGACTGGTTGTCCCTTGGTCTTTGTCCCAAAGGGTACAAGCAATTGCCAGAAAAAATAACCTGCCCCTGAAAGACCATACAGCAACAAATGCTTGGAGCAGAGGTTAGGCCTATCTGGGTAATTCTCATCAAGCAGACCTTGTAGGCTGCAGTTCTCATCAGGAGGCTCCCAGAGAGCAGCTTTCATCCAGCAGATGGACGATTGACCACAAGAAATGGAGGAAGCTCGAGCAAAGATTTCGCTAACACTTGCCTAGAGAACAGGATGCTACAGCCACCGCTTTAACAAGACCAAAACATTCCACGCTGACAAACTGACATCAGTGAACTATCCCCAGCTGTCATGGTTGTATACTTTCATTCCCAATTACTCAATGCATCATATCTAAACTGCTGCTTCATAACAAGCTCAATAAACTATCAAAATATCACTTACAAATCATTGTTTGTCTATATGAGGTAGTGGTGATTGCAAACACTCCCCCCTCAATTAAAATCACCAATAGGTGTCCGGAGTGATAACCGGAAGTTGGGGTTTAATTAGTTTTAATTTGGACAAACTCAGAAAAGCAGCAATCTTTGACTGAAGTGGCCACATCACTGGGATATTCGAGAATGTAACTGATGGATAGTTCAGCAGAAAAGTCACGATCATCGGCAGCGGTGGGGCGCTGTATCGAAACTTTAGAAATCTGCAGTGGTAATTATGAGTGTGTCCTCAACGGGCTTTCGATAGTTTGTGAAAGTATCGACTGAGTTAGATACAATCTGGAAGAAGTCAGCCTATGGGGCCCATTTGTGTGTTTTATATTGGATAAGGAAAATGTAAAGTTAGTACAGATATTAGATACCTGGATTGTAATGGCCCCCACTCCCCCCAAAATCAACAACTCCTTAAGGGGAAGTGGCACCATCTTCTCTCTGCTACCTCATGCCCACTCGGTCTCTGCCACTGCACAGGACTGTAAGATACCATAATAAGTAGTGTGTACAGTCCAGACCATCACGGAAGCCAATCTCCCATCCATGGACTCAACTTACATATTACATATTACAACATCACAAAGACACCTCCTACCCCATTACTGCTCTCCTCCATTCTCTTCCATCAAGCATAAGATACAGAAGCTTGAACACACGCACTAATAGGTTCAAGAACAGCTTCTTCCTTGCTATTATCAGACTGTTGAATGCACCTCTGCAATTTCAAATCTAATGTTGACCCTGCTTTTGTTCATCTCCTGTGTAGATGTGACCTCATATGCCTTGCTGTGTCTAAGTACACTATGATCTGTACGTCCTCATTTGCTATGATCTGCCTGTACTGCTCACAAAGCAAAGCTTTTCACTGTACTTCATCAAAATCATCTCCACTTAACAGCCACTTAATCCTCCGAAACTGCTTGCCTTCACTGCTCTCTGTTCTTCCTACTCACTCACTTGGGACACCTCACCACTTCTCCTGCTCTTTCGTCACCAAAAACAACGCTTGAAACCTCTTTTGTCTTATTCAATCCCTCCTCTTGCCTTATTACAGGAGAAAAGGTAATGGGCAGAGAAGGCCAAGAGTGGTAGCATTCGGCTTCTCACACCCCACTACGAGAAGATTCTTGAGGTGGCTGGTAAGGATTAAGATCTCTAACCTCAAGACTGAAACACCTCTGTATCAAGGCAGCTCAGGAAGCATCATTCTGCCATGATGCTCTTTCATTGCCACCAAGTATTAACTTATTCTTAAGATGCTCAACCTTCTATCCTTATACAATGTGACCTCCAGTCTTTTATGCAGGTACGAGGGGCAACCACTAAGTCTCTATCCTTATAAGGTCAGCCCCTCAACACCTCCTCCAACTTGGAGGAAGAAGCCACATATCCTCCAGCAGGTACATCTTCAAGGCTTTCTCTTGTGCCCTCCCCCAGCTCAGAGACACTCAGCTCAGTGGGTCATCTTTCTAGATTAAACACAGGAGTGCAGGCTGCTAAGCACATCACCGGAACAGCTCTGCAGCTGGTCAAGAAAGAGACATTCCTGGGTGGGGGACTGCTGGAGACATAGCATCAGCTCAGGCCCAGCCAGAAGATACACCTAAGGAATCAGCCATTTGCACAGAAAGACACAGCAGATTGCTCAACAGGCTGACAGAAGTACAGGAAGACCTGCACTCTATCCTTTCAGCCATCGTTACTCAATATCAACAGCAAAACCTAGACATAAACCATCAGCCTGGGTCAGGGGCTAGAATAATAGAAGCCCTACCACTCAGGCTGTATTGACCCTCCAAACAGCATCCCATCCAAACGCAACCTTATCTCTAGGGCCCTGCATTTCCCATGGCTAATCCAACTGACCAGCACACTATGGGCCATTTCCATTGAGAGGCCTCATCTCACTCTGTCCTTCTTCACAAGGAGACAGGATGATCCCTGCAAGCACTCAGACAGAGGAGGAATCAAAACTAGGCCCGCAAGTGTCCTCTCAGGAGGTATCAAGCTCTTCCATCTCCAGTTTGCCTGTCTCCAGCACAAAGTGGGTGGGCAGTTATCTGGGCCCTATAGCCACAAATGCCCAAACCTTCCAGGTCAATGGGATCGGCTACATAGAAGGATCCCTCCACCCCAATTAAAGAGCCTGAGAACGCATCTAGATATGGTGGGATAACCATGAAACAACATACAAAACACTGACAGTGCAGCGGTAACATATCATGGGAAACACACATTCACATCTGCAAATATGTACGCACTTTCCCTCATTACCTGTATGATTGGCTGGCATGTTAGCTATTCAAGCAGGTTAATTGGACAAAATACAAACACTAAGCAGTCTCTTCATCTAACGCAAGGAAGTCATATTGGTGAGGCATTACTCATCACTGACAGCATCCTATATTAGGAGTCATTCAACCCTTACTGTACGTGCACAACTATCTTTTAGCCCTTCAATGGGAATATCACTCAGGGAAAAAGGTGATGTGAATGCCTGGTAATTGTGTCTTATTTACACTCATGTTCTATTCATTCCATCACTTTGTGAGTGAAACTCTGTGACTATTCATAAGTGCAGATATCTCTAGTTAAAGGTCCATTCTACCTGAACAAGGGAACGCACTCTTATTTAAGGATGCATGATAATCAATGCTCAAATGCCATTCAAACTTGGCCTCATAGCACCAATATGTGCACTGCACACCCACCGACAAAATGAAAAACATTTAGTCCACCTACAGTGACTGCGTAGGCAGGCAGTTTTCTTCCCTACTGAGCAGTTCAGGTTTGTGTCAAGGCGGCACACTGTCCAGATTGCACTCCTGAGTTACAGGTTTTGCCTGATACACATTACTTCCATCCCACTGCTGCCCAATATCCATGTTCCCTCAGGTGCTGCTGTCCTTGTCAATTCCATCAGCTTTGAAGTGCACCCCCCGCACCACCCACAACCACCACCACATAACCATCTGTCCCTTTCATTTGATGGTTAACATCCCTAACTCATCCCTTCAGCTTCCCACATTGTCATTCCCGTCTAAGCAATCCAGTAAGGGTGGTGCTAGCTGGGAAAGGGAAATTTCCACTCCAAATTTCAGTCTTTGGGGAAGGTCGCAAAGAATACAACATAAACCAACATGGGTTGTGCTATGTGGATGAAGTCTAGCATTGCTAAATGCAAAGTCAGGGCAGACACATACACTTTTCTACAGATGCATAAAGCAAGCTGGTTCAAAGGTTCGGGGCGAGATGGTATCAGGGTTTCAGCAAAGACATGATGATATGAAGACATGACATTAGCCATGAGCCTTCCTGGTTCTGACCCTTTACAGACAGAGCAGCCTGTACTGGCAGTTGCTCACAGCTTGAGACAACAGGGTCATGTTACTGGCTAAAGGTAAGGAATCCCTACCTTTACAAATTCATCAAAGATGCAGTGTGTTAACATTAGTAATTCAGCCAGCAGGTAATTCGTGGCCATGGATTTATTTCTTTCATTGGAGTCAGAGGACACAATGTAGCTTTTTCTTTTCCCCACTCTCTCCTCTTGATGTTGCGCAGTGCAGTTAACAACGCTGGGCGAGACTCAAAATAAGCCTCTCTCCTTTGCATCTTCAAAAATTTACATTTTAACAACAGCAGCATCCCAACCAAAAAGCCAATGAGAGTTCCACCAGGCCTCAGATTGCCAATCTGTGCTGTATTTAGCTTTAACCTTACTCCCTGTTGTCTGCAGGTGGGGATTCAAACTCATTTGATGTATTTGTTTTAAAACCTAGACATAAACCATCAGCCTGGGTCATGGGCTAGAATAATAGAAGCCCTACCACTCAGGCTGTATTGACCCTCCAAACAGCATCCCATCCAAAAGCAACCTTATCTCTAGGGCCCTGCATTTCCCATGGCTAATCCAACTGACCAGCACACTATGGGCAATTTAATATGACCGATCCAACTAACCTGAGCATCCTTAGACTGCAGGAGGCAACCAGAGCATTTGGAGGAGAGCTAATCTGACACGTGGAGAACATACAAACTCTACAGAGACAGTCATCTGAGGGTGAAATTGAACCGGGGTCTCCTAGCACTATGAGGCAGCAACACTGACCACTGAGCCACTGGGCTGCCTAGTATGCCATAGCTTGGCAGCCTGCAGCTCATTGATGACTCACGAGTGGTTCCTGACCTTGCTCAATTGAAACCATTGTCACTTATCACCTTTTTGTTTGGAAAATAGCTGTCCCAATGTGTCTTAATTTAAAAAGAATATCAAATATAAAAAAAAATCTGCCTAGCGATTAATATCTTAATGCAATGATGGGAGCTACGAAATGTTTAATCATACATTTATGAAATTCTGTCAAAGCCATGCCTGGATCAAAAGTCAGAACAAATTACAGTCGCACTGTTCTGCCAAGCGAAATGGCCTCATGTGTCATTGGACTAACAGTATTTATATTGCCTGCAAACTGACTGGGTGAGCTACTGAAAGACATTGATGGTAATTAAATAGTTTATTTTTAATTATTAAATAGTCTTTTTCGGGGTGTATGAATATTGCAGTTGTCGGAAAATATCACTCAATTAACAACTTTTTTCGAAAAACCTTTAAAACATTGCTGAACGCCAAAGCCCTATTTCATTGATAGAAAATCATATCTGTTTATGCACACCAGCTAAATGATGCCTCACAGAAATTTGTGAATGCATCTCAGTCTCAACTTTCATTATTGCTGACATTTGAATAATGGCATTGTGTCTCTTGAGATAATACACATTTGGCAAAATTTTTCACATGCCCCTTTGTGTTTTTGAGGCTGCTGAGCCCTGGTATAGGCTAGCTAACTGCTAGACACTGCAAATAAAAGGAAAACAATCCTGTTTTGGTCCATTCTTCTACTTAGTTTGGAGGAAAATACAGTTCTGGGAAAAGAAAGCTGCAGGGAGTAACATTTAGCTTGTAGATGGTTGAGGGGGGAGATGGTGGAAAGCTCTGTAGTTGTCAGATCTTACCAATCATGTTGTGCACCAAATGGATTAGTGATTGAATCCAACTTAATGGAGGGGTGGTACAGAACAGAACACATGACCCATGTGCGCTACCCTAGAAAGCTTTGTAACAATACGTCAAAGAGATGAAGGAATCTGACAGATCTGGGCAAGTGAGCATTACTTATAGCAGCAGAAGGACCTGCCTTGGACCCAACATCGAGGTGTCATCTTTGTGGTTAAAGCAATGTGATAGACTTCAAAAGGTGTTTAGCATGCTTGCCTTTATCGCTCAGTCCTTTGAGTTTGAGAGTTGGGAAGTCATATTGAGGTTATACAGGAAATTGGTGAGGCCTCTTCTGGAGTACTGTGTTCAGTTCTGGTCGCCCAGGCATTGAAAGACACTAATTAGGCTGGAGAAGGTCCAGAGGAGATTTACAGGCATTTCACCAGCTATGGAAGGTTTGAGTCATAAAGAAAGGCTGGATAGGCTGGGACTTTTTCACTCGAGGCTAAGAGGTTGAGAGGTAGCCTTATTGAAGTTTATAAAATCACAACAGATAGGGTTAACAGTAGGTGTCTTTTCCTTAGGATGGGGGAGTGTATGAGCATGGGGCACATTTTTAAGGTGTGAGGAGAGAGATTTAAAAAGGACATGAGGGTGGTTCACGTGCCGAATGAATTTCCTGAGGAAGTGGTGCATGTGGGCACAGTTACAACATTTAAAAGTAATTTGAATAAGGAAACAAATAGGAAAGGTTTGGAGGGAAATGGGCCAGGAGCAGGCAAGTGGGGCCAGTTTAGTTTGGCATTATGGTCGGCATAGACTGGTTGGACCCAAGGGTCTGTTTCCATGCCTTTATGACTCTATGTTCATGACTGATGCATTGGCTGGAATTTTCTAAGGCCTCAAGCAGTTTTCTGGGAGGCATAAGGGAGTAATACTTTCTCTTCCTGCTGCTGCTGGCATGTGAGCGCTCATAGCTGCTAATGACCTCCCCAACTCCAAGGGGAACCTCATTTCGGTCTGCTTTACAGTCCAGGTGAGACCGAACCTATTTGGTCGAAATCCATCGCTTCCATTCCGCCCCTCACTGCAGTTCCGGGGACCCCACTCCCCGCAGAGCTGCTGGTCTTCAATTCTCAGGGCCAGGGGCTCATCCCTTAAAGATGCCCCAGTTCCAGGCTGATAAAATCAGGTTGGGTCTTCGAGAACCTACCAAAGGCAGGGATACACTCACGCTGACTGGTGAAGGGTATCATCCTCAGCCCATCAAACCATGGGTTGGTGCTTTGCAAGTACCACAAACAAAGACTGGCTGATGGCTTATCTAGTCATAGAGCCATAGTGCATGGAAACAGACCCTTCAGCCCAACCAGTCTATGCTGAACATTATCCCAAACTAAACTAGCCCCACCTGCCTGCTTCTGGTCCGTAGCCCTCCAAACCCTTCCTCTTCCTGTACTAATGCAAACATCTCCTATATGTTGTAACTGTGCCCACATCCACCACTTCCACCGGAAGTTCATTCCACACATGAACCACCCTCTGTGTAAAACATTTGACCCTCATGTCCTTTTTAAATCTCTCTCCGCACACCTTAAAAATATGCCTCCTGATCTTGAAATACCCCATCCTTGGGAAAAGACACTGCTATTAACCCTTTCTATACCACTCATGATTTTTAAAAATAAACTTCTGTAACCATATAAGGTCACCTCTCAACCTCCTACGCTCCAGTGAAAAATGTCCCAGTCTATGCAGCCTTTCTTTATAACTCAAACCTTCCACACTTGGCAACATCCTGGTAAATTTCTTCTGAACCCTCTCCAGCCTAATAACATCCTTCTGATAACTGGGCAACCAGTACTGGACTAGAATAGGTCTCACCAATGTCCTGTATGCCCTCAACTCGACTTCCCAAGTCCTATACTCAAAGGGCTGAGCAATGAAGGTAAGCGTGCCAGAAGCCTTAATCACCCTGTCTATATGTGACGCAAACATCAAAGAATAATGTGCTGAATATCATTTGCTTTTGAAGGAGGGGCTTTCTGCACAAGGTAGTTGACGAGATTGGTGGGAGAAATTCAGGTGGGCCGCTGTTCAAGTGATGGCATGCCAGATGAGGATAAAGGGACAAAGTAAAAAGCCAATTCAAAAATGATTCCCGTGTTTCGATTACAAAAGATGTAACATTAATTTCCACCAAAGGATTTAACTGTTGGAGACAAATCATATTCCACACATTTGCCAAGACAGCTATTCACTGGTAAGGTTTCATTGGCTGGAAGCTGAAATCTGAAGATTAACCCATTTCTTTTCATTAAACTGGAGCTTTTAATCCTACTGCAGGGATATATTTTATGAAAAAGTGGCAGAGCTGAGGGAAATCATAGAAAGAAGATTGGAAGGCAAATTCATGGAGAGGTCAGGAATAATGAATGACTAGGGGAGAGTTATTATATCACCACATCATAAATATGGATTTCTTCTATTCACTGTTTCTATCTTTAACAAGAAAGCCTCATAAATATATTGACGGTGTTGTTGCACATGATCGGAAGACATCCCCTCCTGTTGCTAGCTATTATTGATCGATCCACTATTCCAAGCATTCCTTCGAATTTATCATCTGAAGCTTCAAATGGGACACCACACATCATGTGAGGTGAGCTGGAGGTCTGCTCCCCGAGTGTACGGAAGAATAAATAATCCCCTAGCTTTCTCTCACCATGCTCATTCATTCTCACTTCCCCAGGCAGTGAAAGCATAATAACAGCCCAGTGAAACATGCCTCAGCAAAATGCATCTTCATGAATAATATCACTGTACCTCCTAGGAACACAAGCTCATGCATGGGATTTCTTTACAACTGCACCGTGCTTTACTCAACGCCAAAACAATTGTAACTAATTCATCTGCATTTTGCGTCCTGTTACTTTTAATACTCTGTTGTGGGAACTACCAGCTCCAGGCAATTTGTTTGTCCCAACTCTCATGTTTTGTTTTCTAACAGTATTCTATTTTTGTGTATGTTAAATCCAATTACTTCCTTCCTTTGGCTTCTGCTCACCTGAAAATTCCCTTGGTATCTACCAGAATGCTATAACAACAACAATAAATAAATGGAATATTATCAGGACCCCTCACCCACTTGGGTGCAAGACAACTAACAGAAATAAACCAGTGGTCCCTGTTCCCCACTACTCTCTGGTTACTGTCAAGAAATCTGTCTGCAACTATTTTGGAAGTCATGACAGATATGTCTGTTAATGAAAACCATATATAAATAGGCATTTGGTAGCATAGAATTTGTAATCAGGAGTCTGTTCTTCACAGACTAGGAAGTACATGTACACACATATATGGCGCTGTTTCATCTCAACAAAATAGATGACAATAAACAACAAATGCTGGAGATCACAGCGGGTCAGACAGCATCCATGGGGAGACAGCAAGCTAATGTTTCAAGCCCAGATGACTCATCAATGGAGCTCTGATGAAAAGTCATCTAAACTCAGAATGTTAGCTTGCTATCTCTCGCTCTCTCTCTACGGACACTGTCTGACCCACTGTGATCTCCAGCATTTGTTACTTCAGTACAGACTCCAGCATCTGCAGTAATTTATTCCTAAAACAGATGAGAGCCCTTCTTTGCTTCACTTCTCAGGGCAATGCTTTAACCAGAGTAAACTTGCCTAATTTAAAACTGGTACAAAGCTCAGCAGTTAACTGTCAGGCATCACTAACTGGTACATTCTCCATAGCAATGTCTCAACTAATCAGAGTCCACTTGCCAACCAATCAGCACTCTCCTCCCAAGCGGTATAAGTGTTGCTTTCCATTCACTTTGTTACTTCTTGCAATTGTAATGATGAGTGCGTGAAAAAAAATCAACAAAATACATCCTTCTTCAGCACTATTCAAAAATGATTTAATTATCCCTCTGAAACTAAACTGAGGTATAAATCTTTTTTTTAATTAACAGACAGAACTGCCAAAATTGCCCACTTGATCACCATAGCTCGAAATCAACTCGACAACATTTTACTGGCTGTTGTATTTGACAGGAAAACTGCCGTGAACAGGGGTACTTTCAATAGGTAAGATAAAAATTATTGATAAAATGATGACAAAGGAACCTGGAATAACAAAATAAAGCTCCCATACCCCATCCGCAAAAATTTAGATGGTTGTCTGCTTCCTTTGCCATTAATGACTGAGTATTTCTGTGGGTCGACTGTGTGATTTCATAATAGCTCCCTGTGTAAACACATCAATGCATTAATCAGAGTTACCTGTGACTTAATGCAGCCTTGTGTCATTGATGCGTTAGGCTGTAGCACTGGGTTATGTGCTGCACACCTAGGGTTTATTTGTGCTGCTCCTGATGAATTTTGTTTTCAGTTTCCTAAAAGTAAAAGATTTAGTGTGTACATTTATACCAGGCACATGGGTTCCTTCATCACTTGTACTTGTTGTGCATTATCTCCTACTTAATCTTGTTTTTTTATGTCAGAACGCACTGATTATTTCTATCTCCGTCAAATAATCACTATTGTTCAACAGGACGAAGGAGAAATGGCAGCATACTTTTTTTTTCAGCATCTGGGTCCTGGGTTTGCATCTATTCTCAGGCTTGATATAATGAAGTTGCCTTCTCTCTCAGCTGGCTATAAAAGCATACATGTTAAACTAAAAAAAATCAATCGAAGTCAGCCAATGGCCTGGAAAAGCTAACATCAATCTATTATATGTTGTTATATGGGCTTTTTCAGAACTGAAACAGGTCATTCAGCTCAATCTGCCTATGGCAATGCTTATGCTCCATATGAACTGCCTAACAGCATCAGTTTTATTACACCCTATCAGCACATACCTCTATTTCTTTCCTTTTGCAAGAAAACGTATACAGAAACAAGAGAAGACCATTGAGGCCCTCCTGTTCCACTGTTCAGTGAAATCACAGCTGCTGTGATAACTGCATTTTCGTATCTGTCCCTTGACTCAGCCGTTCATCAAAATCTGTGTAATCTGGCTTTGAATACATTCAACAAATTTTTAAAAATTGCTGAAAAGTCACAGCAGGCCTGGCAGCGCCTGTTCATGTTTTACTGTCAACGGCATTGAAACATTAACTCTGCCTCCTCCCCACAGACGCTGCCAGAGCTGCTGAGCTTCTCCAGCAGTTTCCGTCTTTGCTTCAAATCTGCAGAATCCGCAGTTCTTTGTTTTATTTGAACATGTTCAATGACTCAGTCTCAAATGCTCTCTGTAGAAGTGAATTTCAAAGACTAACAATGATGGAGGAAAACATAAAGGCCTGGGAGGGTGATGGAGATGGGAAACCTCGTAACTTTTTTAAAAGTATGTGGATGACCACTTGAACACTGTGCACCAAGTGCTGGAAAGGGGGGGTTATTACTGATAGGTCACCATATACTCAATGGACAGAATGGCCTCTTCTTTGTTGTATGATTCTATGATCTCATTTCATCTTAATTGGGAGACCTCTTATTTTTAAACTATGCCCCTCGAGTTTGAGTGTCCCTCCAAAGGGGAGACATCATCCTGGTGTCTAATTTTGAGAAGCCTGTAGATTTCAATAAGATCACTTCTCACTCTCTGAAACTCCAATCTGTATAAGTTTAACCTGCTCAAACACTCCCCAAACAACAGCACTTACCAGAGTAAGTATTAATGTACTGAGTTATATTTCTCTTAAAAGCATCAATGCGATTTGCCTTTTTTATTGACCATCCCCAATTGTCCTGGAAAAGATGGTTGTAAGCTGCCTACCTGAACTGCTGCAGTCCATGCTGCTGCTAGGGAGGAAGTTTCAGGATTTGGACTCAGCAGTGGGAAAGAAACAGGGATATATTCCATCACATTTATCATTTGTGCCTTATAGGTGGTGGGTTTGCTTTGGTGATGCAAGAGCTGCATTACAGAATTCCAGGTCTCCAACCTCTTGTAACCATTGTATTTATGTGGCTGGTCCCATTAAGTTTTAGTTTTATTCCATCTGTTATCTTTAGTAAAAACATGCATGAAAATGTGAAGTCGGTGACAATCAAAGGGACAATTTCGAAAAGGCTGGAATCAAACCTGCACAATTCAGAAGACATTTGGGGTTGTTGGAGGTCGATCATCTCAGCTCCAGGACATTACTGCAGGAGTTCCTCAGGGTAGTATCCTAGTCCCAACCATCTTCAGTGCGTCATTAATGATTTTGGTTAATAATAAGCTAGGATGCTCATGACAAAGATTCAGCGATGGTAGTGTCTTTGAATGTCAAAGTGAGGTGGTTAGATGTTCTTTTATTCACGATCATCGTTGTTTGGTACTTAAGTGGCATGACAGTTGCAAACCACATATTGATCTGACTGTGAAAGACTGCATGGAGGTATGCACTGTTGCAGTGCCTGAAGAATTGTGAATGTTTAATTAATAGTGAACAGCCCTAATAATGAACATTTGATCGAGGGAAAATCATTGATGAAGCAACTGAAGATGATTGGGCCTGGGACACCACTCTGAGGAACTCTTGCAGAGATGTCATGGAGCTGAGATGATGGGCCTCCAACAATGCCAAACATCTTCCTAATTGTGCAGGCATTAATTCAACCTTTTTGAAATTGGTCCCTTTGATTGTCACTGACTTCGCATTTTCATGGACACCTTTACTAAATATTACAGAGTAAAAATCAATATGTATCTACGTATAGTGATGGTTTCTAAAATGCATTACAAACCCCGATAAAAATTGCTGGTTTAAGCATGTGATTGAACTTATCAATAGCGTTCCAGAGATTTCTCAGAGGTCACGTCAACCAGTCAACGCCCATGAGCCTGGGATGCGGACCATTCTGTTGAAATTTGCAACAGAAGTGAGTACTTCCAACAAAACTGCTACAGACCAGAACTGCAAGTTACGCCCATCCGACATTATGTGTTTCCAGCTGGCTATGTGCAACACAAGCATTTGTCTCAATGGTAACTGCTTCTCCTTTTCCCAGAATATTTTGTCACTTGACTCCCAGAGCAGTAAATGCTTTTTAACCTTCTGAAAGAGCAGACAGTTTAAAGAGTCAGTACTGTTTCATAAAATATCTACTGACAGAATCAAGATCCGCGAATTGAGCCGCAAAGGAAAAACCTTTAGCCTGTAAGTTGCAGCCACCAATCTCCACGGGCTCTCTGAAAGAAAAATGACCTTTCGTCAAATCCTCAGAAGATATTTGAAGAGAACTTTTAAAGAAAAGAAACTAGCTACAATTCCTCAACTACTGGCCAGCCAATCAGCCATCCTCAATAAAGAATTCCTGACTTGTAACTTTATAATTTTGGACTATATCTTAAAAGCAAAAATAATATTAAGCCGGTATACCTTGGTTCTTTTGTACACAAGCTCTTACTGGTTATTAATCATTATATGCTTTACTGTTCTATCTGTCGACATGTGTTTGTAAGTGTGCCTGCATTGCAAAGTGATCCCCCAAGTCCAAGAGTATGTGAAATAAATCCTACTTTTAGTTTAACCTTACAGTGTTCTTTTGTACACTTTGTAGTTTACAAATGGCGAGGGGGGGTAAAATAAGTTTAAACATACAGGGACAAAAATATATCACAATCTACTATGCACAGGTGGTGAGAATAGAGAAACAAGATTTGTTTCAGTCGTAGGTTAAAGAAAATATTGACCAAAACGTATGAAGTAGGAGGCTATTTGGCCCCTTGAGTCAACATAGCCATTCAATAAGATCATATTAACTCTGCTTGTGGCCTCAACTCTACTTCTCCACCTACAATCTCAACTCTGCCTCCATACCTCATCAAGCCCTTGACTCCCTTGTCTATCAAGAGTCTACTGAATTCAGCCTTACAGATGTTTAACGAGCCACCCTCCATTCCCTTGTGGGGAAGAGAATTCAACAAACAAATGTTTCTCTTGAGAGAAAAAAAATCCTCATGTCTATGCTAAATGCTGAATCTTGCACAGTAAATATTCTTCCAGGCGTTTCAAACTGGGGAATCTTATGGTTATATTGTGTCATTAAATGTCTGCAACTTGGATCGCAATACCAGTATCCAGTTGAAGAGAGGAATGAAGAATCGAATGGATCTATTTGAAAAATAGTATACTCATGAACAACAGTATGGCATTATTTCGCGCAACTGTTTCCAACAGTGGTTCAATACTGCTTCAGTGCAATGTATCAACTTAATGGGAAATGTCTAAAATAATGTCAGGAGGGTGGTTTGAAGGTTGAGGACATGCTTTGATTAACCTTTGTCACAATATATTATATATCTACAACTCAGGACAGAAAAATTTGATAAGTACTGGATTCACGATAACAACCGCTGCAGCAATAATGTACTGTGTTGCTGGGTGCACTAATCTACGTTTTATTTATTTGTTCATAGGATGTCAGCAAGACTGATAAAAACCCCAGCATTTGTTACCCATCCCTAATTGCCCTTGAACTGAGTGCCCTTGCTAGGCCATTATAGAATGCATTAGAAGTCACTAGCATTCAGGCGGGTCTCAAGTTCTGTGTAAGCTAGGACAGCATATTTTCTTCCCCACACAACACTTCATAAACCACGTTGGTTTTACAACTAGTGATGAAGGTGTGTCACATTGCTGGTACTAGTTTTATATTCCACTCCAATAAGTGCATTTAAAACCCTCCCAGGTGCTTTCAGCCCCCTTCCCCTGAAGATAAATCTCAATTACTTTTCCAGTGACAAAAACAAAGTTGCTGGGAAAGCTCAGCAGGTCTGGCAGCATCTGTGGAGGAGAAAACAGAGTTAACGTTTCGGGTCCGGTGACCCTTCCTCAGAACTTTTCCAGCAATGTAATCACTATGCAAACATCTCCAGCAGCTCTGATGTAGAAATGGGAGTAGTGCAGTGAATGTTCTGGAGTGCTTTGCGACAGATCGTCCAAGTTAATCATCCTGGCATCAACCACTCTCTTTACTCAGTCAATAACATTCCATCATCTCAATTTGATGCTATGGAACTCTCCACCAACATGCACTGCACTCCCACGCCCCCCCAACTTCCCAACACCACAGACACCTCGATAAACCTGCAACTTACACCTGCCAAACTTTTCCCCCCCCCCACCCCCAACAACCTTACAGAACAGAGGCATAAATGGCAAGTGAACTTCACTGTAAGTACGTGTGATGTCTTTTACTTTGGTAGGCGAAAAGACAATAACAAAGACTTGGCACTTACATCATAATTTGTAACCTCAGAATGTCCCAAAGGGTGTTAGTACCAATGAAGTGCTTTCGAAATGCAGTCACCAAATTTAATGTAGAACATTTTGAAACCAATTTGTGTAAACCCGAACAGATTTGTGACTATGACCAGATAATCTGTTTAGTGATGCCGTCTGATTGTTAAATATTGACCAGAACATCAGTGATAACTGCTTTCCTTCTTTGGGATCGCACCTTGGTTTCTCACCCGTCTATCTTAGAGGGCAAACCCAACCTTAGTTTTAGGTTTCATCTGAACGAAAGCATCTCCAACACTCCTCCTGTACTGTATTAGATTGTCAGGCTACATTTTTGTGCCCAAATGTCTGGGTGGGGCTTGAACTAACTGCTTGAGTACGAGCTGCCCTTGTCCAGATGTTTAAGTATGAACAATCTCCAGCTAGCTGCTTGAGTACTAACTGCCCCATTCAGCCGTTTGCACACTAACGGCCCTAGCAAGTTTGAGTATGAATGATTGCAGTCCAGCTGTCCGACTACTAACAGCTCCTCTCCAGCTATGTGAATACTAACATTCAAAGTGTGAAGTGAAGTGATCCATTTTGGAAGGTCAAATTTGAATACAGAATACAGGGCTAATGGCAGGATTCTTGGCAGTGTGGTGGAACAGAGGGATCTTGGGGTGCACGTCCATAGCGCCCTCAAAGTTGCGACCCAAGTTGATTGGGTTGTGAAGAAGGTGTATGGTGGTTGGCTTTCATTGATAGGGGAAGTGAGTTTAACAGCCGCGCGGTTATGCTGCAGCTCTATAAACCCCTGGTTAAACCACACTTGGAATATTGTGTTCAGTTCTGGTTGCCTCATGATAGGAAGGATGTGGAAGCTTTAGAGAGGGTGCAGAGGAGATTTACCAGGACGCTGCCTGGACTGGAGGGCGGGTCTTAAGAGGAAAGGTTGAGGGAGCTACGGCTTTTTTCGTTGGAGCAAAGACAGATGAGAGGTGACTTGACAAAGGTATACAAGATGACGAGAGGCACAGGTAGGGTGGATAGTCAGAGACTTTTTCTCAGGATGGAAATGACTATTACGAGGGGGCATAATTTTAAGGTGATTGGAGGAAGGTATAGGGGAGATGTCAGAGGTAGGTTCTTTACACAGCGAGTGGTGGGCGTGTGGAATGCGCTGCTGGCTGTGACACCAGAGTTAGATACTTGAGACTTTTAAGTGACTCTTGGACAGGCACATGGAGGATAGTAAAATGTAGGGTATCTTGTAAGATAATAGGTTGGCACAACATTGTGGGCCAAAGGGCCTGTGGTGCGCTGTACAGCTCCATGTTTCTATGTTCTACAAAGTCTGGCTGCAAGCAATATTGGTATGTAGACTTCAGGCTGTGAAACCTCTTTTCTGAGTACCATGTGGAGGCCTACCTCAAGAAAATGCAGTCAGTCAGGTCCCTGGAGACTGTCTCATGTCTATGCCTCTAAAGACCACCAGGACATCAATGTCATCATGGAAGCATGGGAGATGGAGGAGGGGTCCAGACAATACACTTGCCAGCACCCAGCCACTAGTTTGTGCTTTCTGACACTCATACATATCCAGAAATTTCTATATGGACACAGGCCATTCAGTCCATCCAGTCTGTATCGTATTTGATTCTCCACCACTGCAAATAACTCAAATGGCATTTTCCTCTACCCTTTTCGCATTCACTGTAATACAACCTAACCTTGAATGTTGACAGCTTCTGTCTCAAACAGTAGTGCATTGCCACATCACATCTGGAGTGAAGAACTTGCTCCTGCCCTGTATTTTAACAGTTAATATTTTATGGACCCCTCATGGTTATCCCTCAACTGCCAGGAACAGCGTGCTTCCAACTATCCTGTCCCATCCCTTCACAATCTTCAAAATCTGTAACCTAACTGACCAGTAATCTGTTTTAAAAGAACTCATTAAACTTTGACGATGTCCTGCCTTGTAAGTTTTAACCTTTTATACAGAGCCTTCAACAGTTCAAAAGTAAACTCTACTTCAGGAGCTGCTGCCATGCGCTTGAAGTTTTTCCAAAGATTCAGTTCAGTTTTCAGTATTCTCCTCTCCTGAGAGAAGATTGAAAACCCGAACAAGTGCCCTGTGATCGTCTGTAGTCTATTTCTCCCCTGAGGTCTCGCTGTTGCATGACTATTTTATTACAGCTATCAAATGCTGACAGTTCCTTCTAGGCCAACTGCAAGTGTGCGAGATGGTTTAGTGGGAATTTCTGAAAGTGACTTGGTGATCTATAGAAATGGAAATTGCCTTTGCCACAAGCTCAAGGGCTTCATGATTGAAGACAGTGCAAGTGAAATAAACATTCAAAAAGTCAGTAAATATTGATTACCTACCAAGTGATGTTGTTACCGGGCACCTATCAGTCAGCTCCCTTCCTTCGCTGAGTTATCATGGTACATTTCAAAGCAGTGCTATACTTGATGGTGGAGTATATGGAGTAAAATTTAGCAAGATCTGTTATCAGTCTGGTCAGCTCAGTTGAAAACCATGGGATTCTTAGTTGATTCTTCTGAGTTGGGTTATCACTCACTCAGAGAGAGCAAGAGCTGCAGATGCTGGAGTCAGAGACAACACAGTGTGGAGCTGGAGGAACACAGCAGGCCCAGGCAGCATCGGAGGAGCAGGGGAGTTGACGCTTCGGGTCAGGATCCTTCTTGTGCTTTGCAGTTTTTAGGCTGATTTCACAGGCCATCTCCATAAATCTCTGAATTCCTCAGCAGATTGTTCAAGAAATGTTTGATTAAAATTATATTTTCAGGAAATCTAAGTGACATTTCTGGTCTGTCTGTCCCTTCACAATTCCTCAGTGCATTGAAATAAATGGTAAACATTACACACTTTTTAAAAATTAATTCAGAGGGTTACTGCCTATTCCTAATTACCCAGACGACAATTAAGAGTGAAGGGTCTGGAATCACATGGAGGCCAGACCAGGCAGCTTCCTTCCTTAAAGTACATTAGTGAATCAGATGGGTTTTGAGCCATCATAATATCCAGCATCTTTCCTAAACTCTGACTGCAACGCCTAACAGCTTTAGCAACGCTAAGAATGTGACCTGATCTACAGCACAGAGATACTCACCTGCTCTTGACTTCTCCCTGAGTCACCAACTATACAGATGCATTGTTCTGAGGTAGGGTCACCAGACCCGAAATTTTAACTCTGATTTTTTTTTCACAGATGCTGCCAGACCTGCTGAGGTTTTCCAGCAACTTCTGTTTTTGTTCCTGATTTACAACATCTGCAGTTCTGTCAGTTTTATACAGATTCAGTGTAGTTCAGTTGCCTTCCTTCCCTGCTAAAAATCAGCACTTCTAACACAGATCTACTCCCCATCTCTAACTCAATGACTTTCTGGCCCTGTCTGGAATTTTCTGAACTGCTCTCCAAGCATCTTGAACTAGTCCAGGTGACATACTAAAAATGTCCTTATTGCTGAGCAGAAAATAATGTTGCCACTGAGTAAGTCTTAGAACTGTGTGTACCTAAAGAGACTAATTGAGACACATAAATGTTCAAAGCACAAATTGAGGCTATTTGGTCCATCATGTCCATACTGGTCAACAAAGATCTGACCACATTAATCCCATTTTCCAGTTTTGGCCTATAGCCTCGGAGGTTATGGCTATGCACATGAATATCTAAATACTGTTTAAATAGTTTCTGACTCAGTCACCTCTCTAGGCAGTGAGTTACAGATTTCTAACACCCTCTGTATAAATTCAATTTTGTCCTCAACTCATCTTTTATGCTTCGACCTCTTACCTTAAAACTATGGGCCCTGGCTATTGATCACAATGCCAACAAAATAAAGTCTTCTTATTCACACTATCTGAGACCCTCATAACCTTACACATCTCCGTCAGGTTCCCTCTCAAATTTCACTGCTCCAGGGGAAACAACCTCACATCACCCATCTTTCCTCATAGCTCAGACTCTCTGCCTTAGGCAGCAACTTGGTAAATTTCCTCTGCACTCACTCTTGTGCAATTACATCTTTCTCATAATCTGGGGACCAGAAGTGTGCTCAGTACTCTAGCTGTGGTCTAACCAACACCTTATACAGTTCCAGCATTACCTCCCTGTTCTCCTATTCTGCACCACAGCTGCTAAAGTGCTGTTGTGGTAGTATCCTTGGCTCTGATCCACGGGGACTGGGTTCAAGTTCCACCTACTCTAGCGGTGTGTAATAACATCTCTGCTTCCCAAGTCCTTCAAGATGGTAAAGGTTGCACATTCAGGGGTGATTTCATACACTCTGTTGTTACTGAGTGTTGATAATGGAGTGCATGGTGAAGATGGTGGATGGAGTGCTAATCAAGTGGGCTGCTATGTCCTGGGATGGTGTCAAGCTTCTTGAGTGTTATTGGAACTGCACTCATCCAGGCAAGTGGGGAATATTCCATCACACTCCTGACTTGGGCCTTGAGGAAGGTGGATAGGCTTTGACGAGTCAGGCGTGAGTTACTCATGGCAGAATACTAAACTTATCATCTGCTTTTGTATCCACTGTATTTGTATGGTGAGTCCAGTCTCCAGTCAATGTTGCCCTCCAGGACGTTGATAGCTAAGGGTGATGATGTCATTGAATATCAAGGTGATATGCAGGACTTTGCAGTTATACCTCATTTATCACATTTCTGTTTGTGGGAAACACAGTTTGCTATTGTGCTTTCTGCATGACAACATCAATTACAATTCAATAGCTGTTAATACATTTTGAACAGTCCTGAGTCTGCAGAAGGGTCTAGAAAAGCCTATGAACATCGATCGATGTTCTTTGACAAAAGCTTTAGGAATGTGAGGTTATGCACTTTGTTAGGAAGAATAGGGCAGTAGACTATTTTCTTAAATGGGGAAAATGCTTCCGAAATCTGAAGCACAAAGGGACTTGGGAGTTCTAGGTCAGGATTCTCTTAAGGTTAATATGCAGGTTCAGTTGGCGGTTAGGAAGGCAAATGCAATGTTAACATTTATTTCAAAGGGCTAGAATACAAGAACAGGGATGTTCTGCTGAGGATCTACAAGGCTCTGGTCAGACTGTATTTGGAATATTGTAAGCAGTTTCGGGCCTCGTATCTGAGAAAGGATATGTTGATGTTGGGCGGGGTCCAGAGGAGGTTTAAAAGAACAATCCTAGTGATGAACGGCTCATCATAAGAAGAGTGGTTGAGGACTTGGGTCTATACTTGATGGAGTTTAGAAGAATGAGGAGGGACCTGGCTGAAATTTACAGACTACTGAGAGGCTCCAATAGAGTGGACATGGAGAAGATGTTTGCACTGGTAGGAGAGACTGGAGCCCCAGAGCCTTGGAGTGAAGAGGCAAACCTTCAAAATTGAGATGAGGAGGAACTTCTTCAGCCAGAAAGTAGTTAATCTGTGGAGCTCTTGCCACAGAGGCCTTTGAAAAGCAAGTCATTGAGTGTATTCAAGACAGAGATAAATAGGTTCCAACAACGTTTATGTGAAGAAAGCAGGAAAATGAGATTGAGAAACATATCAGCCATGATTGAATGGCAGAGCAGACACAATGGTCCAAACGACCTAATTCAGTTCTATATCTTATAGTCTTATGGCTAAAATGTGATGCCCTTGCGGTTGAATAGCTCACCAACACTCATAGCCACCTCCCAACAGCATAGAATTGTCAATGTAATGGAGGCTGGGCATCATTCAGCAGATGCCCGTGGAATTATGATCTTACCTTGGGTCAGCACAGAATGGATAAAGAATAATACAATTATTGCATACTTGACAGTAAAAGCTGCAAAGTTTTAATAAAAAATGAATACAGAATATTAAAACACATAATCAACTTTACTTTCACTCATCCAGCATGATTAAAACATAACCTTTAGCTGCCTCATTAAAGGACAATTCACTTTTCATAAAATGTCTAGTGGCTTTACAATTTGGAATGCTTATGCTGGATGAATGTTTGGAAGCTCTAGATCTATATTTCAAACTGCTGCAGCACAAAAACATATCTTGCACCCACGCTTTGCCTCAAAACATTTCAGCACTCCCCTGTTCCCAAGCACAAGTTTCATATTTTGCCAATAAACCTCCCACGCTGCAGCAAAACAAATTCCTACATTAGTACTTGCTTATGGGCCAGTTCTATTTCAAACAGACACATACACACAGAATATGCTTCTGCAGGTACTCATACATTTTGCTCCTGCCTGAAGACTCTTGTGAGGTTAGGGAGGGTAGGTGAGAGTGAGTGAGAGCAAACGTACATGTTAAGCACCATACTGAGAATCTTTCAGATTAAAGGCTAGAAAGACTTTTTTTTTCAATTGCACATTCCAGGTACTATATGAATATTTGTCCAAACATCATGGACTCTTAGATTATCATTTTACACCCATTTGAATCACTAGGCAAAAATCAGCGGCTTTATTTATTAACTTCTGATTTATTTAGTTCTTAGCCCTGTGACTATCAAGTCTCTAGGGTTGCTTGTTATTTCACTGGTGCAGTTATTTCACTAGTGTCATTTCACCGGGCTTTGAGCTACCACAGTGAAAGTGGTCTGTGCTGGTCAGATTAAGATAGACCAGGGCCCCATCCTCCGTCATCAGCACTTCAGCACAAGCCTGTTATGCACTTGTGGAGAGACACGAGTAATGCTTTAATCTACTGACTAGAGACTAGATTGAACACCTTAAACACATCAGATGAAGAGTTAATCATTTAGGTATGAGGATTTGGAAGTTCCAAGTAATAATTAGCTATGGTTCACAAGGGATCATTGGTAGCTTTCTCTGTTCACTGCAGTTCTACACATTGTTATGATCCCAGGTGATGTTAATACCAAACAAGGCTGATTCCAGGGCCGAAGCTGCCTTTTTAAATCCTGACTTTAAACTGCAGAGGCTATTTACTGAACACATTTACAAGAATTGTGCTTTTAATACAAAGAGTGGAACATTTATTAAGTAAGGAAATGGTATGAACTAAAGCACACTCAGCAAAACAAAAGTTTGGAAAAGGTTTCGTTACAGAAATCAGGAAAGGATTGAAACTCACCTTGACACCTTTATCCTCGGCAATATACTTGCATACCCGAACCTTAGATTTAGGCTGGGACGGCTATAACAGAATTCCTTCCAGTGCACTTCTATGCATCCAATGGATGCTATTTCTTCAGCTAATATATTACAAATTAAAGTCAAAACTACTTTAACTTCAGAACAAGTATATGTTTCCCGAACTCCACTGCCCAGCTATCACAACAATGCACAACCTGACTCTTTCTGGATTACAATTTTTCCCTGTCTGTCTGAACCCCAGACAACAACAGTAACAGTGATTTTTTTTTTCTCTGTTTTACCTTTTTCTCAAAGAATTTTCAATGAACTGTTAATCATGCCTCAGCTCTTCAAGGTTGTAAAATTTCACAAAATTACAAGTGAAGATAACAGACTTCTAGACACCTCTGCATCGCGGCCTCAAGTTCACAAATTAAATTCCAGGGATGACAAACATTGCCTTCATGTTTTTAACACACAAAGTACAACATTTAATTTAAGTTTAACAGAGGTATATGTTCTTAACAGTATCACTGTCATTTGTATTTACGTTCAGATTATGTTGCTGTATGAGATCCATGTATTATAACAGCGTATTTGGCACAGGAACCATTGTTTGGGTTCCTACGCTGAATATCTGGGGCTGCCACTAGCCCACATCCAGCTGGCTGCTCCCCACACAGGTCCCAGTAACTGCTAGGGCATGGTAGCAATGACATCCCCGGTCATAGCGTCGGTCCCCGTGCTGAACAATGCATGAGTACCTGATGGCCTATTCCTAAACTGACTCCAACCTCAAGAGGTGTAGCTGACAAAAGGCATATTGTTGGTTGTGAAGCTGTAGAAGTACACACACATGACCAGTGGTAAAACGGATCTTTCTGGAGGTTTCTTGCCGGCCGTACGTGATGCAGAGTTGTGCCCCTCAAGCTATAACCGTTTGCCCCCCTCTTTATGAAATGCATGTATTCAGTTACCCTTTGAGAGCCCTGAAGACCGAGGAGGATCTTATCAACCATGACTGAATGGTGGAGCAGACTCGATGGGCCGAATGGTCTAATTTCCGCTCCTATGTCTTATGGTCTTAAAAGTACCGTCAGATGCGCAAGTCCCAGATTCTAATAAGTTGGTCCCAAAAAGAGTGTATCATTCACTGTGGTCTGATTTGACTTTAATTGGTAAGTGCTATGCTATCTTTCTCTGTGCTTTTTGCTAAACTTGTAAACAAATCAAACAAAAGAACGAAAGTCTCGGCATGGTGACACAATTACAGATATTTACCATTTATTGGCAGAACAAGAGAATGTAGTAGACATCTCATGTATTATCCATCAGCATTCAATTAAAGACAAATCTGATTGCACCCACGCAAACGTGATATTAAATGCATGGAATTTGGTTCAAAGAAGGCACAGCTTGTTTGAAAGAAAGAACTCACATATTTATCCAGCATCTTTCACATTCTCAGATTGTCTCAAAGTGCTTTACAGGAGTTAATGGAGTACTTTGGAGCTGTCAACACACGTGGAGCTGGAAAAGCACAGCAGGTCAGACAGCATCCCAGGAGCAGGGAAGTCAACGTTTCAGGCCGAAACTCTTCGTCAGGAGTGGGGACGGCAAGGGGAGCCCAGAAACAATGTGACGGAGGAGGGGTAGGGCGAGGGTGAGGGTAGGTGAGATGGAGATAGGTGGATGTAGGTAGGGGGCTATTGTGGTTGGTCAGTGGGAAGAGTGAAGCGGATAGGTGAGGAAGAAGGTGGGCAGGTTGGGGGAGGAGAGATTTTGATGCTGGTGAAGTCAATATTCAGGCCATTGGGCTGTAAGCTCCCGAGGCGAAATATGAGGTGTTGTTCCTCCAGTTTACCTTTGGTCTCACTCTGACAGTGGAGGAGGCCAAGGATGGACATGTCACCAGGGGAGTGGGAGGGGGAGTTAAAGTGGACGGCAACTGGAAAGTCGGGTTGGTTGGTGTGTGCTCAACGCAGATGGTCCATGAACCAGTCCCCGAGTCTGTGTTTGGTCTCCCTGCTTTGGAGGGGGCCGCATTAGGAGCAACGGATAAAATAGATGAGGTTTGTTGAAATGCATGTAAAATCATCAGTGAGCCTCTGACGAAGCCTTCATTGGAGGTTCACCTAGAATGGTGACGAAACGTCTGAAAACGAACCTTCCAGCTCAGCGAGCAAACTCACATCCAGAACCTCAACCTGAGCTACAAATCTTCTCAAAACTCGCTATGCAGGTAAAACTCTGCCAGATTTGGAAGGATCATTTGGGGCCTCGGTCAGAGGTGAGAGGTGAGGTGTTAGCAGCAGGTGTAGCACCGCTAGCGGTTGCAGGGAAAGGTACTGGCTGTGGTAGAAGGGTTGGCAGGGAGTGCAGAGCTGACAAGGGAGTCATGGAGTGAACAGTCTGTAAAGTTCTCATCATCATGTTGGAAAAAGAACATTGGAAAATGAAGAAGACATGAAAATGAATGATAAGGATGCTACCAGAATTGTGATCTCATACCTTTCAATGTAAAAAAGTGTCTTTTCTTTTGCTTAAAGGTGACTGAAGGGTGGCCTTGACATACCTGAGAGATTTTGATACCGTCGATAAACAGAGTTTCCGATTGTAAGGAATGGCAAAGTGTCAGGCCATCCGTATAAAATGGTCACTCAGATATGAGCCAAGAAATGTCGAACAAACACAGGATGCGATTCTCCCCACTAGGAGCTGACAAGACGTTGGCGAGAGGGGAACTAATTGGACAAGTTGGTCCTGGCAAGGCACTCACCCCTGAGGTAACTAGCACAGATGGAATTAGGTAGAGATCGGTAATTATGTTAGAAAGAGGAAATATTGCGGTTGATTGATAAGGCTAAGGAAGCAAAGGAAAAAGTCACAAATTGCTGGGCCGAATGGGCTGTTTCTCAACTGTATATCCTTTTGCAGTTTGACAACCTAAAACTACTGCTGCATTGTACAAAGTATGTCAGACAATTTGGAGATAGCTATGTCCATAAGAGCAGCATTGTGAAGAATGATGTTACTTGTTAGTGAACATGAGATAATTGTCAGCACACCATGGTAAACTTCACAACTATTTCTCTGAAAAAGTGCCACAGGATATTTTAAATGAGAGGGTAGGTATCTCATCTGAAAGATGGCATCTCCAACAGTGAGGTACTCCCTCACAAACATCTGACCAGGTTATGCTCTGGGGTTTACACAAATTGCTTTTGTGGCTTCTAAAATAGTCAACATCCCTGTAGAGAAGCCAGAGCTGGAATATGAGGAAGGTGAAACATTCACTCTGCGGCAAGGCTGGGAGTTTAAGCGACATTCTCATAATAAAGAAAGGGAAGCTTTCTGTAAATGAATACACTAGGGAGCAAATCATTCCTGAACATAATTGAGCTTATTGAGCAGACAAACAAAAAGAAGCATATACCTGAAAAGAGAAAGAACTACAGCAGGCAATCGTGCTGTTAAGGTAGTTTTAAAATACTTCTTGGTTTGCAAGACATGCTGGGACATCATGTCACAGCAAAACTTACTACAGAAATGTGAATCCTTCATTTCAGTGAGAACAAAGTACAAAGCGAGATTTCACATTCGATTTGGGGTGTGGGATCGTTGAGGTTCCTGATATTTCCCCAGGAGGCTGCCCAACCTTACAGACACAGAGATACACAGAACGGAAACAAGCCCCTTTGGTCCAACTAGTCCGCATCAACCAGATATCCTATATTAATCTAAGCCCATTTGCCCACATTTGGCCCACATCCCTGTAAACCCTTCCTATTCATGTACCCATCCAAATGCCTTTTACATGTTATAATTGAACCAGCTTCCACCACATCTTCTGGAGGCTCATTCCATACGCACACCAGCCTCTGCATGAAAAGGCTTCCTCTTAGATTCCTTTTAAAACTTTCCCATCTCACCTTAAACTTGTGCCCTCCCTACACAGGAGAAAAGTCGGTGTCTATTTACCGTATCCATGGCTCTCATGATTTTATAACCGTTTACAGGGTCACACCTCAGCCTTTGACACTCCATGAAAAATAGTCCCAGCCTATTCAGCCTCTCCCTGTAGCTCAAACCCTCCAACCCTGCAAAATCCTTGTAAATCTTTTCCGAGCCATTTCAAGTCTCCTATAGCAGGGAGACCGGAATTGAACGTGGTATTCCAATTGCGGATGAACCAACATCCTGTACAGCCGCAACGTAACTTCACAACTCCTATACTCAGTGCACTGACCAATAAAGGCAAGCATACCAGATGACAAAGTGTGGAGCTGGATGTACCCAGCAGGCCAAGCAGCATCTTAGGAGCACAAAAGCTGACATTTCAGGCCTAGACCCTTCATCAGAGAGTCTAGGCCTGAAACGTCAGCTTTTGTGCTCCTGAGATGCTGCTCGGCCTGCCGCGTTCATCCAGCTTCACACTTTGTTATCTCGGATTCTCCAGCATCTGCAGTTCCCATTATCTCTGAAGGCAAGCATACCAAATGCCTTCTTCACCATTGTATCTACTTTCAAGGAACTTTGAAACTGCACTCCAAACTCTCTGTTCATCAGCACTCCCCAGGACCTTACCATTATGTGTCCTGCCCTGATTTTCCTTTCCAAAGTGCAGCACCTCACATTTTTTTGAAATTAAGCTCCATCCATGACCCCGTAGCCCAATGGCCCATCTGATCAAGGTCCCATTGTACTCATAGGTAACCTTCGTTGTCCACTACATCTCTAATTTGCAAATTTATTAACCATACATCCCATGTTCACATCCAAGTCATTTATATAAAAGACGAAAAGCAATGGACCCAGCACTGATCCTCGTGGCACACCACTGGTCACAGGTCTCCAGTCTGAAAAGCAACCCTCCACCACCACCCTCTGTCTTCCACCTTTTAGCCACTTTTGTATCCAAATGGCTAGTTTTCCCTGGATTTTGTGTGAACTAACCTTGCAAACCAGTCTACCATGAGGAACCTGTTGGACGTCTTACTAAAGCCCATATAGATCACATCCACCACTCTGCTTTCTTCAATCTTCTTATTCAAAAAAACTCAATCAAATTCATGAGACACGATTTCACACATTATCATTTAAAAATACATTACTTTTAAGAATGGTGTTCAGTTAGTAGCATTTTCAGTAATGTTATGGTAAAAGATTGAAAACGTGAAATGAAGATGAGTCATTCTTCCAGCTGTTGTTGGACAGTCAGAATTATTTTCTAAAAGCTACTGAGCTTGAAATGAACCCTACCTGAAGAGCGGCCGAAGCTGATTCCATATGTCACAAAATCTAAGCATTTTAAAGGAGCACGTATTTGATGATGAGAAACTTAGTCCCACTTACTCCCACAGCTTTTTTTTTAACATACCTCAAAGAGTGACTGTTCTTTCCTCTTTCAAATAGTTAGCACAGGTATATTGGGCTGAATAGCCTCCATCTGTACTGTAAGATTCTAAAAATAGAATCACATGTTGTTTGCAGCTACATGAAGAAACTAGCTCACAATTCTAACCCTGATCTGTTATCACCACATTTAAAATAATTTCAATAACACAACCAGAGAGTGGATGTTGTCTTCTCTTATTGTATATAGCTTATCTGCAGTTCAAAAAAAATGCCTTTAAGAAAGAAAACACTGCTAACTGGCTTCTACAGCTTTGGAAACTCCTATTTTCCTTTGCATAGACTGGATTATACAATTACTTCTATCATTTCTAACAGTTTTACATTATAACATTGGTGAACTTGGCCCAGGTGTTATGAAGTGCAAACGTTAATGCTACAGCTGACCTTTTATCCATATAACAAGTCTGTACAGACAATGATGATTTTGTTTTGAAGCTGAAACTGTTCCCTTTGAATCTTCTTTATGAGCAATTTGGAGCATAGAACGGATCTGCAAAGGGGTAGTTCATTTGGAGTCAACTGCAAGGCAGGGAGAGATCGATAGTGTTAAAATTATATGAAAGACAGTGGTGGAATAATCAGACAATGTCCCTGAATGGAACAGTATAACAGAGTGTCCTTGGCACTGCAAATATTCCAATTGAACTGGCCCCATATTTCACATTGCCATGAGTATGTTATATAGATCAAGGTATAAGTTGCTGGTCATATGACAACACAGCATCAGTTGAAGTAGCAAACAATTTTTCTGCCTACACAGCCAAACCACTTTGAACCACTGACTTAGAAATGGCACCATGTACACAGTGATTTCTCCACGTATTTCAATTTGGTCCCATAGCTCAGTTACAAACACAAAAATCGATGTGTACACACAGAGATAATATTTCTGTTTCACCTCATGTTTACAGCAAATAAGATCTCCTCACTTCAGACTCTTCCAACTCTGCTATATTGAACTGTCTACGGTATATTAACAGCATTGGATTAAATTCCTCAGTTACTAGGAGATAAGGACCTTTTATATTAAATTGGTTGAACCTTCTGCCGCAATTCACATGAGAACAGCCTCACGTAAGATCTTTCTCCATATAAACAAGGCCATATCAGTCCTGGGAAACGACTTCTTTATATACTTCTGTCTGTTATTCTTTTGTTGGATGCAGATGTCACAGCAAGACCAGCACGTATCATTCATCTTGAATTTCCCTTGAACTTGACTGGTTTGCTTCGCCACTTCGGAGGGAAGTTAAGGATCAACTGGGTACCAACCACTTGGGGCTTGTGTTTGGGTTTGGGGTAGGTTGCTGTCAACAATCCTTCATGTTATGCTGAGTCTAAATACCTGTTTAATCATCAGTGGTACTGCACAGAACACTGCAGAGTCTGAAAACAAAAAGAAGCTTACATAAAAGGTGCTACCTATTGCAAGATGGCAATAGGTACGACTGTCATTAACTAGTTAAGCATAATTATGTAAGGCTATTAGGTGCACCATCATGAAATTATGTTAGGCTGGCCTGATTGTCCACCCAAAGACTGTTACACGCCCGTGCAGTGCAGCTAACGCAATTCCAACATCGACTCTCTCTGAACCATTATTGATTGATTTTATTGTCATGTGTAGCAAACTACAGTGAAAAGCTTTGTTTACAAGTGGTACAGGCAGATCGTGGTAAGCAAGGATGTACAGATCAAAACTTAGACAGAAGCATACAGATTACATTGCACAGGGCGTGTGCCATGCAAGGTCAATGTTAGCAAGATCAGTGTCATTTGAAGTCAGACAGTCCAATCATCAGACGAATAACAGCTGGGAAGCTGTTCTTGAACCTGCTGGTGCATGTGTTCAGGCTTCTGTGTCTTCTGCCTGACGGAAGAGGTTATGGGAGATAATTACCGGGGTCAAATGGATCTTTGATGATGTTGGCAGCCTTTCTGTCGCAGTGAAAATACAGTCCATAGATAAAACGGTGGCTTCCATGATGGTCAGGGCAATGCACACCACCTTCTGTAGTTTTTTACAGTCCTGGTCAGAGCAGTTGCTATACCAGGCCGTTATGCACCTGAACTGTACAGTTTCAATGGTGCATCTGTAGAAGTTGGTGAGGGACCTTATGGACATGCCAAAATTCCCAAGCTACCTGATGAAGAAGAAGTGTTGTAGTGCCTTCTTGCCAATGCATCAGGGTCAGAAGTCCAGGATAGTACCTTATACAACATCAAACACATTGCTCTGGGTCTGGAGTCACATACAGACCAGACCAGGTAAGGATGGCAAATTTCCTTCCCTAAAATGAACCAAATGGGTTTTAATGATAATCTAACTGGTCACACTTATGAGGCCTAGTCTTAAATTCCAGCTGCTGTGGTAGGATTTGAACCCACCTCCCTACAGCATTAACAGCCCTCTAGATTACTAATCTGGTGACATGGGCACTGTGCCACAACCTCCTTAGAGCTATACAGCATTGGTAAGTTGCAATTGAAAATTACAAGAAGCCTTATGATCCAGGCTACTCAAGCAACATCAGTCCACATTTCCTTTTTAATGGAGTTTGGCATTTTGATTAATGGCCTTGCTTCCGATGCAAGCATGTGGCAGACCCATTTCTGCAGCATTACTGTTTAGACTGGACAATACCATTTAAACATTGCAAAAAATGAGGCTAAAGGTTGAAGCTTTCCATCTTACACTCATCCGAACTAGGAAGCAAGAAACAAACTTGAACCAAGGGACAACATTTTTTACAGTGCGAGAAGAGAATGCTGATTGGTTGGGCCATGATTACATAAAGCAGTGTCCTCCATTTTTATGTATGTAACTTCTGCAAATGCAAATAAATCACACTAACCTTAACCCAATCACAGGCTTTATTAATGACTTAAATTGGTTTCCAGTGTAACTCTTAGTGCTCAATCCTTGAAACCTCATGAAATGGCATAAGCCCAGCACTTTTGGCCTTGAAAGGTGCCCAGTCTACCTCAGATTACCCTGGAAAGAGTAAATCTACGAGTGTTTTTTTCCACCAACAGGATGCGGCCATCAAGTCAAAAAGACAATTTGTCCACCACAAAAATGAATAATGTGATGTATGAGTTTGAGGGCTAGTGTGATGCCAGGTGCATAGGACATACATCTCAATGACTAGTGGGCCATATCAAACACAGCCCAATGACCACTCACAGTAGACAGCATGCATCTTGTGCTCAATGAGCCCTTGCTTGCAGTTTTCAGAAAAGTATATCCATGATTTGATTTGATTCTGTTATTTGAAGTAACTTCCTAAATAATCTGGACTGTGCAAAGAGTTACATTGGAAGCCAGTTTAAGGTCATCAGTTGGGTCCAGTTGTATTTGTTTTTGCAGGAAATGGAATTGAAGAATCATAGAGATCTACAGCACAGATAAAGGTCCCTTAGCCAATCGCATATACGTCAGTCAAAAACAACCACCGAACTATTCTAATTCAAATTTTCAGCACATGGCCTAAAGCCTTGAGTACCTTATCATCACAAGAGCACATCTGAGCATTTCGTAAATGTTAGGAGGGTTTCTGCCTCTACCACACTTTTGGACAGCGAGTTCCAGATTCCCACCATCTTCTGGTGAAAAAACTTCTCCTCACATTCTCTTTGAACCTCCTGCCCTTTCTGCCCCCTGCCACTGATCCCTACAACAAGTGCAACAGTTCTTTCCTGTCTACTCTACCTATGCCGGACATAATTTATACATTTATACATCTCAATTATGTCCCCTCTCAATCTCCTCTGCTCCAAGGGTACCAACCCCAGGCTGTACAAACTCCCTTCAGAACTGAAACTCTCCAGCCAGGCAATATCCTTGTAACTCTCCTCTGCACCCCCTCCAGTGCTATCACAATCCTCCTATAATGTGAATTCAAGGCTGCACATAATTGCCTAGTTGTGGCTTCACCAATATTTTGTGCAGATCCAGCATTAGATCCCTGCTCCTACACTCCATGTCGCGGCTAATGCTTGGGACCCAGTTTTATTCAGGGAAAAGAAGTCTCGACCCGAAACATCAACCTTCCTGCTCCTCTGATGCTGCTTGGCCTGCTGTGTTCATCCAGCTTCACACCGCTTTCTCTCAGATTCTCCAGCGGCAGCAGTTCCTTCTATCTCTGAATGTATATTGCTCCTTTTCTTCGGAAAAAAGGGGTCATGGAGACAGTGAAACTCTCCTGCATTGCCACGGCAACGTTCTAACCAATCAGAATCTGCCGGCATGTCTGAGATTTAAGGTTGACAGTTAACTGTTCCTGCTGCATCTCCACGATGATCCAACCAATCAGCACTCTCTTCTCATGCTGCATAACATGGTACCCTTGGGTTCAGGTTCATTTCTCTGCGTTCAGTTCTGATGAGTTCAAGATGCATAGCTTCAATTTCCAGTCACTTTCCAACAAATGCTACCAAGCATTTATTTGCCCTACGTTTTAAATCTGGAGACCCAGACATATATCAAATTAAGGCTGGTTGCCAAACTACTCATTTGGCTTACAGATGCTAACATTTACACTATTTTCTGTGTTCCCATGATGTGGAAACTTTAAAGATTTCAACAAATATTTACCAACACTGAAACAAAGGCCAGGATTCCAACCATCCACGGTTCGGAGGAAAAGTCATAATTGACACAAATTATTAACTCCCTTTCTCTCTCCACAAATGCTGCCAAGCTTTGAGCATTCCCAGCACGTTCTGCTTTTCTTCCCACCTATTACACTACTTCTTTCAGCATGCTGTGCAATTCTGAATTTGAGAAACCTTCTATCAGGGCAAGGATGAGATCAGGGGAGGTTCCTCTCCCTCCTGGGGGAAGGCGTGCCTGTACAAGACCCTGTTTTGAAACAGCTGACACTGCCCAGCACCATCTGCTACAAACTGGCGCCAAGCTCTGTGCATATTAAATAAAACAAACAGCAAAGCTACTCGAGCTTGATATTCAATGTCAAGAACCCGGGCCGAGAAATGTGAAGGCTAATGTTACGTGAGTGACACAGGCTCCTAACATAGTGACTGGAATTCATGCATTTATTTGCAATTTACAGAATCTGCAAATAGGTTTCTGTAACTACTATTTAACGAGCTTTTGTAAAATCGATTTACCACTGTTAGGCTGATTGTCCATGCTAAATTGTCTTGTAGTGTCCAAGGATGTGTAGGTTAGCCATGATTAATTGGAGTTACGGGGATAGGACAGGGGACTGAGTCTGGGGGGGGGGGATGCTCTTCAGAGCGTCAGTACAGACTTGATGGACTGAATGGTCTTTTTCCACATTGCAAGAATGGCTATGATTCTACCGACAAAGTCTGAACTGCTCACAGGACGGCCAGCATTCTAACTTGAGCATATTATAACTTCTTTTAGGACCACTCCGGTCAACCACACATTATTGCAGTCCACTGCAAACTAGTACTTATATCCACACTGAGCCACAGCTCTACCACCACCCAATCCTTTCCTTTTTCCCTCCCTACCAATCACCCCCACCACAGGATCCAACATTCCTCATGCCTCCATAATCCCAGGCTCCAGTTTTGACCTCAGCAACTGTGTGAGCTGCTTAATTCGGTACGTCCCTAGACACATTATCGCTGCCTTAGTCCTGATAGGCTATAGACAATGAGGTTACGTGGTGCAATCTGCTCTGGCCCTGTTGTTAACCTCGTCAGAGGCACAAAAAGCACCCTCTCACTCATAGCACCCTCTCATTCACAAGCATTCCCATTGCTAGGCCCTAAATCAAAACAGTGTATGTTAATACAGTGGGAATAACCTTTGGGCGTTGAAGGCAGGAATGTATCCAAAGAATTCACAGAATTCCCAAGTTAAGGTTGAAACAGTCAATCCTCCTTCACACAGGCACTCACTGTCTGTCCCTCACATTCACAATGGAAGCCCAAAATAAACCCAACTGAATAATTCCAAACTATTTACAGGCCATTTAAGTAAATAGTAAATAAATTTGCTCGCCTGTGCTTTATGCATATTGGATTTCTGCTTACATTACTCTGAAGTTGCAGCACCCTGGGTTCAAAATTTTCAACAGCGCTTGGTACAAATATAAAGCAAAATCAGCCTACAACAGTACAATGTACAAATGCACGTGTCAGAGACTGCCAGTGCTGCAATTCATTCCACCAATTCGCAAGACTCCATCGGGATTTTTCCATTCAATTGCAACATACTATTAAGTATCTTTTTAATCCCCTGTCTCTATTAATAGCCTCACAAGGTGCTCTGGGGATGTCCTCAGTTAGAATCAACAGTTCCACCTACGCTTCAGTCTGAGGGAGCAGGATCAACAGTGGCAGCTCATTAGTGCCCTTTCACACAACGCTCCTTTTCTCTGCTGCTTTATCTCTTAGTTTAAAACATAAGATCAAGCGAGGCCTATTCATTCCTCTGTTCCAACATTCAATTAGACCATGGCTGATTCTGTAGCAGAACTCCATCTCCCTTTTGGTTTTGTAACCCTGAAAACCCTTGCCGAATAAATATGTATCAATTTTATATTTGACATTCACAAGTCTCTCCTCGGTTTGGGGCAACGTTGCACACTTTCACCACTGTGCCAAGAAGCATTTCTTCACGCAAAGAGTGGTGAAAGTGAGTTTTGAGAATATTTGCAGCTCAGGTTGAGTTTCTGGATGTGAGTTTGCTCGCTGAGCTGAAAGATTAGTTTTCAGACGTTTCGTCACCATTCTAGGTAACATCATCAGTGAGCCTCCGAATTGGTGGACTGTGTTCATTGGGTACCCATTCCTTTTGAATCACCCATACAGCATATTCAAAGAGAACGGGTACCCAATGAAAACAGTCCACCGATTTCTCAGCAACAAACCAAAAGAAACAGACAAAACGGGCCCAGAAACCATAACCACTCTCCCCTACATCAAAGACATTTCCGAAATGACTGCCAGACTACTCAGACCTCTTGGCATCAGGGTAGCCCACAAACCCACCAACACACTAAAACAGCAGCTAATGAACTTAAAAGACCCTATACAGACAACAAATAAAACGAATGTCATCTACAAAATACCTTGCAAGAACTGTGACAAACACTACATTGGAGAAACAAGCAGAAAGCTAGCCACCAGGATACATGAACATCAACTAGCCACAAAACGACATGACCCACTATCACTAGTATCCTTACATACAGATGAGGAAGGACACCACTTTGATTGGGACAACACATCCATCCTAGGACAAGCCAAACAGAGACACGCACGAGAATTCCTAGAGGCATGGCATTCCAACCGGAACTCCATCAACAAACACATTGACTTGGAGCCAATCTACCATCCTCTGAGAAAAGAAAAAGAACAGGAAATGACATCACCAACACAGGAAATGACATCACCAACCCAAGGAAACCTAAACAGATAAATAGAAAGCGAGACATAACACCAGCACTTCATCGGAGGCTCACTGATGATGTTACCTAGAATGGTGACGAAACGTCTGAAAACTAATCTTCCAGCTCAGCCAGCAAACTCACATCCAGAAACTCAACCTGAGCTACAAATATTCTCAAAACTCACTTTCACCACTCTTTGCATGAAGAAATGCTTCTTGGCACTACCCCTTAAGTTGACAAGCTGTCATTTGAAGATTACAATCTCTTGCTCTGAACTCCCAATCCAACCTTGGGGAAAACCTTTCTATACTTTCAAACCTTTAATTATCTTAAGCAATGTTTTTACGCAATCACACAGAGTTCACCTGATTGTTCACAAGTCAAACAGGCATTCTTCACATCTCAGCTTACATAGTGTCTGTGGGCAGGCTATCTATAGCTAGATGCGCACCCATTTCCATGCACCCTGTATAAAAGACAACTGCACAAAATTTAATGGGCTAAATGGAAAGGCACCGAATTTGATTTAAAAGAAAAACAGCCAGTTGAAAGAAAGCAATGAACCACATTAAATGAGTTGACATCTGACTGGGATTCAGTTACATATAGAAATAGGTGCGGGGTTATTACTGACTACTATCCTCAAAAAAAAATCAGAAGAATTTGTCAAAAGATGTTCAACATTTTCAGATGGCACTAAAATGTCAGTACAAAGCAGAAAGAGAACTGATGTGCATCAGTTCAAAAGCATTTGAAGATGTTTGGCTCGTGGGCAGAACAGTTGGCAAATACAGTTTAATGTGAAAATATGAAGGAACTCTTGTTTTTCGAATTAGTCCACGGACTGCGCTGTACTCCATGTGAATGCTAGATTTAAACAAGGTTGAAGTTGACAACCTGGACTGTTGTGCAAGTGACGCTTTGTGTCTCACAGGTATCTGGTAATAAACAACTCCAACAAAACAAAGAGACAGTAAACATTTCTGAAGAAGGGTCCCGACCCGAAACTTCAACTTTCCTGCTCCTTTGATGCTGACTGGCCTGCTGTGTTCCTCCAGCTCCACACTGGGTTGTCTCCAAAACGAGAAAGCCTTGACTTTCAGTAGCGGTGCTACTGACAAATCCCCAACTATCAGTATCATCATTCACCAGAAACTGAATGGACTAGTCACATGAACACAAAGAACGTGCTTCCTGACTCCCCAAAGCCTTCCCAACTGCCCACGAGCACAAGTATGTGATGCGATGGCATGAAACAAGCAGAGGTCAAAGCAGCTGAGTCACCTTCCTGGAGAGCAAAGCCCTTTGCAGGGTATTGCGTAGCAGCATGCATATTCAGGGAGACAGGTGTGAGCGCCTGCCTGGAGAGATAATCTCCTTGCTCTGCTGCTAAGAAACCACGTTCAGGCAGCGAACTGCTTCCTGGTGCCTCAGGGTACACTGGAAAACACTACCCTGCTCCCACCCTTCACCTTTAACCTGCTCTGGGAAAATGAGGCAGGGGCAGGTTGGCACTGCCAAACTGGCACACTGACCAGTGGAGTGAATTAAGCTGCCAACCCTTTCCCCACCCCACATGAAGGTGAAAATTCATGAGTGAGTATCCAGGCTACCTTTGCCTCTATGGCCTGGCGACTTAGAGCCTAATGGTTAGAAGCAGAACTTTCTGTAAACCTTAATTCTGTTTGATAAATTGAGGGACAAATTCAAAGGGGTCAAATGAAAGGCTGACGCACCAGCATGCATACAAACCCATCCTCCTGCTTCCTCTCTATGCCACCATTCACAGCACCTGAATTTTGTTACCAGTGACTGGCAGGGAATAAATTAATGTAAATATACGATGTACTCTTAAATAAATGACAAATGTTGCGCGCAATGCTTCAGGAATTGACGGTAACATTTTTCCCCCATCAGCAGCTCAGTTGAATGAATAATCTGTCAATCACCTCTGGATGGATCTAAAGCCAGTGTTTGGCTGGGAAAAGGGCAATGCACCTTCAGGCTCTACTGCTGTAGTTGGTACTGCCCTAAACCGGTATGGTGTGCATGCACATTTAGAGGGGCATACCTTCGACAGCTGCCCTCACAATACATCGTGGGACAGAGCAATCCCATGTCATATTGGATAATCTCAAGTGCTCCACAGACAGAATACAGAAGCGGTCTTTCAGGTATCCAGACAGTCTCCCAGTTTCATTGCTTGTGCATAATCTCATGTTCAAATAAAAAACCCTGATTATTGTTTCACCAATTCCTTTTGCATGAATGGTACATTTGCAATAAACAGAAGAAAGCAACAAGAACTGCATTCGAAAGGAGGAAGGAAGAGAGGCTTGCATTTTGTCTCTCACAGACTTTAGATCAGTGATTGCTGTAATGTAGGAATACCTGAAAGACAGCCCAATAGCTACCTACCTCCTGAAGTGTGCCACCAGTCAGAACACTGAGAAATGCAGATTGGGATTTGGTGGATGAAGTTTTGATTCTTAGTCAGAGTGTAGATTGGGCGTGGGGAGAGGGCAACCTAGCCTTCCCCAAACTGTTGCAATCGGGTGCAATGCTGGCTTGGTTCCTTGCCTGATCTTACTTTCTGTTAAAATCACAAAGAGCAGGTTGTGAACCCAGCATTCCACCCAACCCTATCACAATTAAAGTTCAATTATCACCCATGCTCACATATCTACCCATCAACTGGCCCCTGCCCCACACCCACCGGCAATGGTAACGCTTCCAAAAGGCCTCAGTGCTCCAGGCCAGAGGAGGGAATATCAACTGGGATTCACACTCCTGATTTGTGACCAGTGCCTTGTGTTGGTCAAGTCCAAAATGTGGCAGTCAGGGGAGAACAGTTGATTGAGCTAAGGTGATGTGTGTGTGTGTGTGTGTGTGTGTGTGTGTGTGTGTGTGTGTGTGTGTTGCAGTGGCTGAAAAGAGAATTGGTCAATACAACCTGATGGATCCTCCCTGCTACAGAGTGCCACATTCCCTTTTAAGTGTTGTTTGACAACATAATGCAGTGATCAATACAGTGGGTGACACAACTTGGTGAAGTTCAATAACTGAAGAAAATGGCTCGAGTCTGATATTAAAAGGTAAAATATCCAAAACTTGACTTAATGTGTCCACTTCACTGGAAGTGGGATATGGAGAGTGGGAACCCCACTGTTTTAATGAGTGACCCAGACAGGAGTCTGGGCTGTACGCTAACTGCGCTAGCAGCTGATGTGAAGGCAGCAATGAGGGAGTGGGAGTTGTCCTCATAAAATGTAATAAGAGGACTGTGGACGACCTGCCTGGCCAGCACTGACTGGTCTCCCATTTTACAGTAGGTGTGGAATGCCTCAGGGAGCCCAGAGCCCATCTAACCTTGGGCCTGTGAAGACCTAAATGAGGGATTAATGGTGGGGTGGGTGGGCTAGCTGGAAAGCCCCACAGAATCTGATAGAGTGGTTTGATGTCAGGCAAGGAATGGCATACAACTTTTGGACATTCCTGCTGGTAATTATGGCCCCCCTGTCCACCAGCCAAAAGTCTCACCTTACAAACCCAAAATCCTTGTTTCCCCCAGCTAGATCCTCTGCTACCCCAAACATACCACTCAGGCAACTCACTAACTTTCAGGAAGGCCTGTAGTTGACCAGGGCGTGACTGGGACTGAAGCACTTCCAGTCAATCAGAGACAAGTGCTTTTCCAGCTCTGTTTGAAGGCCAAGAGGAGCAGTTATCTTTTGCCTCGCCACCCTGTTTCCCATGGTCACTGATCTCTAAAGTCCTGCCCATGATTGGACCAACCACAGCATTGCCTGCAACCATCCCAGGATCAGTGACTCACCAATTTCCAGCTCCATCTTCCCTTTGATTCCCTCCCTCATTCCATTATCATCCTGTCGAAATCCATAAATCACACTGATATAATCTCTAACCGGCCCTCCAAGAAATCTGATTCTATTGCATCCTTATCTATCACATAGGTAGCCATGCCTATAAGTAAGGGCTGCTTCCATATTGTGAATTCCACAACCCTAGCCATCACTCTTCCCCAAGCCTCTTCACTCTGTTTTTATATCCTATCTCAGCAAGTATCAGGGTTACTGGGGACATATGGCTCTGTTTTCAAACCTGACATCTTTCTACAAGATGCTTAACACAAACGCACACAAATAAAAATTACATCTTTAAAGTCTGTTAATCAAATACAGCCTTGACTTCTCTTCATTACAAAGCACTGTTTATCTTGTTACCAAACAGTGCTTGAAGGAGATGCCATCGAGGTGACACAGAGGTATCAATTTTATATGATAATCCACACGCACATCGAGAAACAGACCCACTGGATGAATCGGATTTCAGCATTTTCTTCCAGTGAAGGTCAGGCTGATGTAACATTACCTTGAGAAACAATCTGCTTATCTTTCAGATTTACTCTGAAATAGATTTCCGTGATTGCAGGCGTGTATTTCCCATTAATAGTACTGTTCCTTTCCCTGGTGAATTTGTGCGTTTGCCTAAGCAGAGGTTGAGCAAAAACTGTGAGATTTTCCCTCTTAGCTCATCAATAACAAGTTGTGGGGGGAGGTCTCACTGGTGAAATGGAAATACACATTACATGTACACCAATTACACACTACGCAGCTCATTTTCTTTGCAGGGTAGGGGAAGGGGAGAAGCTAACTTATAACTGAGATGGGGCAATACACAGAAAGAAAATACTTTTGTGATAAAGTGTTCATCAAAATGGTCCTACCCAGGTGCAGAAACAGCAGGAAAATTTCTGTCGTGACCAAGTGATATGATGATTATTTCAAAGCAATGTATATCATTGCATTGTTTACCCATAAACATACGGAATTTCAAAAGTTCGGACAGACACTGTGCATAATCAGGTTGATATAAAATGCTATAAGATTGCAGATTATTTTTCTTTTGTCACATGTACTCAAACACAAAAGTATAGCGACAAGTGCACAATATCACCACACAAGGTGCCACTTTAGGTAAAATATACCTAGGAACAGAACCGTAAGAACAAGGTAGAAAGAGAGAACAAATTTACAAGTTAAATGTTACGGTAATTCTTAGCATTAGGTGGAAAAACAAAGAAATAAAGCTAAAAATTAAACATTACAGTCTTTCGAAAGTGATTAGACGCCTGCTGGGACTGCACTTCCCACAGGGCCTGAATCTCCTGCACTTTGCCATGCTTTACCTGTACAGTCCATGCCAGGAGTCCCCACACTGGGCCGACCAGGCTGCAATCGAAGCAACCACTGCTCCCGTCGATCCACCCAGAGGACCAATTCAGGCCGACTGCATTGGCGCAGTTGATGGTCACTGACCGCGGGTGCCGCCTTCTCCGCCAACCGCTGATGCCAACCCCGAGTCCTGTGTTGGGTCTACCATCCTCGAAGCCACCCCGCTCTGGTGCCGCCACTCGCCGTCGTGAGCTCCTTAAAGGCCCGCTCCCTCCGGCCTGGTCTTGCTCTCCCCCCCGAAGTGCCAACTCCGGCCGCCGCTGCCACATGTGCTCGGGAGACTAGGCCCGCGCTTATGCTGCAGAGGGCGCCAAATAGCCTCGTTCTCAGATACCGCCAAAGCAGCCATTAAGAATGGCCAGGCCCACTCCCCTACTCCAGCCTTCCGGAACTTCCTTCCTCACCCGAAGCCTCAACTAAGTGTTCAGCTGGCCCAAGGGCTGCCTTGACAGAAGTTGATATTGCTGTGATATCACTCAGTGTGATATAGTTTCATGTTTACATTGCACAATTAACACATTAATTCTGCTAAGAAACTATTAAATGACTATATAAGTGCCTGCTATATTTCTAAACTAGTGACACATCTTTATTTTCTTTCAGTTTCAGTTTCTGCACCCTAAACAGGTTTTACACTCACTTTTCTGTGTGAGTATCAATAAACTCTTTCAAATAAATTTGTGTAGTCCGTTGTGAACTGGTCGGGCTGTTTTCCCAACCATTGTCAACACACCATTGTATAGGCTTGTAACCCTGGGAAATGGATACTCATATGTTACTTTAATTGATGGCATTTCAGGATATTTTCTCCATCAGTCATGCAGGGAAAAGTATTTTGTTTCTTTTCTTTGATAATGGGAATAAAAGTGCCCTCCAGCTGGGACTGAGAAGTGATCTTAGTGAAATATTATGTGGTGTATAAAGTAATGTGACCTACCATTAGGTCAGAAGTCACATGACACCATGCTACAGTCCAACAGATTTATTTGAAATCACAAGCTTTCAGACTGCTGCTCATTCATCACTTCACCTGACAAAAGAGCAGTGCTCTGTAAGCCTGTAGTTTCAAATAAACCTGTTGGGACTATAGCCTGGTGTCATGTGACTTCTAACCTGATCCAGCACCTGCACCTCCACATCTTGGCATACCATTGGAAGCTACCATATTCACTGAAAGGTCAAGTTTACCAATGACTTCATGAGACTCCTGCAATCTGTATCAATCTCAATTCCAAACATAACAAAACTACATTCCCAGATAGTGTTAACGGTCATGTAAGATCCTGAGGGAACTTGATAGGATGGATATGAGGAATAATTGGGAATTTGATCAACAGTTATGGTGAGATGCATAACACACAACAACTTATGGAACCAAGTGTGCCGTTTCTGATGACGTCAGAATGGCCAGCAAAGGCCACCCGTTTCAAAAGTGTAACCTCTCTTTTAAAGAAATTTTCACGCTTGTATCTTTGTCTGAGTCACACATTCATTTGTGACAAATGGCCAAGCTGATCACCTGCTCCGAGACTTCTGTCAACACATTGCTAAAGTCAGATCCTTAAAATAAACGAGGCTAGCTTAGGGATACTTCAACCTTGAATTATTCTTCCTCCTCTGTTTCAAAGTGCCCTCCCTGTCACGTCACATGAGCATCATAGGAATGAGCCGACATTCATCGTTCCCTTACCTCAGTCTGTGCATATTCCACTGTAATATGTCACCCTGCCATTGAAGAGACATCTATTGTGGCTATGCTCAAGTCCTGACTAGTGGGTATAACTTAGCTGGATTAAATGTCTGGGCTTCCTGTTTCATGACTTAAATTGGCTCTCAAGCTATTTAATGCCTGTTACACATTTTGATGCTGTATTTTCTGCAAGTTTGTGGTGGGGCACTTGCTGGGCATTCTTTATGCTAAAATGTATATCACAATGCTCGGCATGCGATGAAACACAACAATTTTGACACTGCAGATGCCAAAACTTCAAAGGCAAAATTCTGAAGCATTATAACAATTCATGTCATTCAGGGAATAGATTTGAAGACCCTTGATTAACTTCAGTATTCTAGTCACACATTTTTGAGCTTAATTTTGATGCGCATGATAAGCTAGACAAATATTTACTATTTCCTTCCTGGCAAGCTATTGCCACTATTCAACACACTTCAACCAATGCTTTTAAAGCTGTGCCTTCATTTTGCCACAGAAAACCTCATCAACTGCATTTGATCATTTTTTTTTCTCAATCAGGATGAGTTCAGGGAGAATGTGAGCTTGAAAAGAAGTCCAGCCCGATTTCTTTTTTGTAAGGACTTACTAAGCTGGGTTTTGCCTTCAGCATCGTACCTTTGCCTACTGCAACAACGCTTCTGTTACCCCTCCTAACATAAGCTACTAGGACATGGGTAACATGGTATTGAAAGATCCAACAAATCTTCGTTTCAGCTCACTAACGTATAGGAATATTATTTTCACAAACTATCCCTTACTATCAGCAATAAGTGATAATGGGAACTGCAGATGCTGGAGAATCCAAGGTAACAAAGTGTGGAGCTGGATGAACACAGCAGGCCAAGCAGCATCTCAGGAGCACAAAAGCTGACGTTTCGGGCCAAGACCCTCCATCAGAGAGGGGGATGGGAAGAGGGAACTGGAATAAATAGGGAGAGCGGGGGAGGCGGACCGAAGATGGAGAGAAAAGAAGATAGGTAAAGAGGAGAGTATAAGTGGGGAGGTAGGGAGGGGATAGGTCAGTCCAGGGAAGATGGACAGTGGGGGGAGGGGACAAGCTGGGCTGGTTTTGTGATGCAGTGGGGAGAGGGGAAGAACTGGGCTGGTTTTGGGATGCAGTAGGGGAAGGGGAGCTTTTGAAGCTTGTGAAGTCCACATTGATACCATTGGGCTACAGGGTTCCCAAGCGGAATATGAGTTGCTGTTCCTGCGACCTTCGGATGGCATCATGATGGACATGTCGTCTGAGGAATGGGAGGGGGAGTTGAAATGGTTCGCGACTGGGAGGTGCAGTTGTTTGTTGCAAACCGAGCGGAGGTGTTCTGCAAAGCGGTCCCCAAGCCTCCGCTTGGTTTCCTCAATGTAGAGGAAGCCACACTGGGTGCAATGGATACAATGTACCACATTGGCAGATGTGCAGGTGAACATCTGTTTGATTAGGATGGTCATCCTGGGGCCTGGGATGGGGGTGAGGGAGGAGGTGTGGGGGCAAGTGTAGCACTTCCTGCAGTTGCAGGGGAAGGTGCCGGATGTGGTCGGGTTAGAGGGGAGTGTGGAGTGGTCAAGGGAGTCGCGGAGAGAGTGGTTTCTCCGGAAGGCAGACAAGGGTGGGGATGGAAAAATGGCTTGGGTGGTGGGGTCGGATTGTAGATGGCAGAAATGTCGGAGGATGATACGTTGTATCCGGAGGTTGGTGGGGTGGTATGTGAAGACGAGGGGGATCCTCTTTGGGCGGTTGTGATGGGGGTGGGGTGTGAGGGCTGTGTTGCGGGAAATGTGGGAGACGCGGTCAAGGGCGTTCTCGACCACTGTGGGGGGAAAGTTGCGGTCCTGGAAGAACGTGGACATCTGGGATGTGCGGGAGTGGAATGCCTCATCCTGGGAGCAGATGCGGCGGAGGCGGAGGAAATAGGAATAGGGGATGGAATGTTTGCAGGAGGGTGGGTGGGAGGAGGTGTATTCTAGGTAGCTGTGGGAGTCAGTGGGCTTGAAATGGACATCAGTTTCTAGTTGGTGACCTGAGATGGAGACTGAGAGGTCCAGGAAGGTGAGGGATGTGTTGGAGATGGCCCAGGTGAACTTGAGGTTGGGGTGGAAGGTGTTGGTAAAGTGGATGAACTGTTCGAGCTCCTCCGGGGAGCAAGAGGCGGCGCCGATAGGGTCATCAATGTAACGGAGGAAGAGGTGGGATTTGGGGCCTGTGTAGGTGCGGATGAGGGACTGTTTCATGTAACCTACAAAGAGGCAGGCATAGCTTGGGCCCATGCGGGAACCCATGGCCACCCCCTTTGTCTGTAGGAAGTAGGCATCCCCTCGTCCCCTCCCCCCACTGCATCCCAAAACCAGCCCAGCCTGTCTCTGCTTCCCTAACCTGTTCTTCCTCTCACCCATCCCTTCCTCCCACCTCAAGCCGCACCTCCATTTCCTACATACCACCTCATCCCACCTCCTTGACCTGCCCGTCTTCCCTGGACTGACCTATCCCCTCCCTACCTCCCCACCTATACTCTCCTCTCTACCTATCTTCTTTTCTCTCCATCTTCAGTCTGCCTCCCCCTCTCTCCCTATTTATTCCAGTTCCCTCTCCCCATCCCCCTCTCTGATGCAGGGTCACGGCCCGAAACGTCAGCTTTTGTGCTCCTGAGATGCTGCTTGGCCTGCTGTGTTCATCCAGCTCCACACTTTGTTACCTTACTATCAGCATCCCAGGAGTTGGCATTGTCCAGAACTGAGCTAGACGAGCCATATAAGTACAACAGCAGGTCTTAGGTGGACTACTGAAATGAATAACTCACCTGCTGACTCCCCAAAGCCCATCTACAATCCATAAGGCACAAGTCAGGAGTGTGATGGAATGTTCCCCACTTGCCCGATGGGTGCAGCACGAACAACCCTCGAGAATATTGATACTATCCAGGACAAAGCAATCTGCTTGATTGGCAACAAATATACAACATTCACTCGCCCACCACTGACACTCAGTAGCAACAATGTGTACCATCTACAAGATACACTTCAGAAATTCATCAAGGCTCCTTAGGCCCGTGAACCATGATCACTGCCATCTAGAAGGACAAGAACAACACACATAATGGGAGCACTATCACCTGCAAGTTCCCCTCCAAGCCACACCATCCCGACATTAAAAAAAATCACCGTTCCTTCAGTGATGCTCGTTCAAAATCATGCTACTACTTCCCTAAAGGCATTGTGGGTCTACTACGTTGAACAGACTGCAATAGTTCAAGAAGGCAGCTCACCAGAACCTTCTCAAGAGTAACGAGGGAACCGGCAATATATGCTGACTCAACTGGTGAGTTCCGCATCCTATGAATTAATTTAAAAACACAGCACGTCAATGTCTGATCTAACATCAAAGTTACAAAGCTGCATGCTTTCATCAGCCAGTCATGCTTCAAGTGGACAAATTTAAGACAGAGCCTGATATCTTTATACTGTCCTTCCATGAAGATATCTGTCTTAGATATATTGGCAGACAAACTTTGAAAGGTAACACAATAGTCCACTTTTCTAAAAAACAATCACATAGGCACATGTTGTTAATTTGGTAGCTGTACAAACAGGTAAAAGCATTGTTTACAAGATTAATAATTCAAATTTCAATGTAAAACAATTGCGATAGCTTTCTTCCTGCTCATTCATCATGTATCTTTCATTCTCCTCTAGATTTGAAGATCAATGTTTTGTGACTCAGAATGGTTGGATAATTGGTTGCTGGACAATGTCTTTTGCACTTGCCTTCTGAGTATAAATTGTGATAGAAGTAGGAGCCTTCACACCATTGGCGTTGCATGAAATAGCAACAATGCAGTGCAAAATTTTTTTGCTCCTTGACAATTGATTACCTTTCATTTTCCAGAACATCTCATACATACTGCAGGATTATTTCAATCTGCATTTTGGAGTGACAATCCAGAATGGGTGACTGCCCACCCAGAACAGTTTGCCCACGAGTTGTACTGTGTTGTCAATAATGATGTATTTCCAGGTATTGAATGAACTGAAAACAATGTCATCGTGTTAATGATGGTATAGTGTCGGTAACCCATATACAATGGGAAACTTAAAGAAGTTTCAATCATTTGGATGTAATCTTCTCCTGTGTGAACAGTCTGTTATTACGTTCATCCAAAGAAAAGAAGCTCCCTTCGCTGCTGGGATTGATAGGTTTTTTATGTGTCGTGGGCATTCTTTAGTTATTGCATTTTCTGATTCATCCCTAGCCAGTACACAGACTCATGTGCTAGCCATCTTGAGCAGTAAATACCTGTGATGTAACACAGGCATGATATCCTGGCATGATGCTTTTGGAATTAGGGACTTCTTGGCATTTGGAAAATGTCATGATCTACCAAATTCTTCTCTGTTTGGCCAAAGTAAACAAATCTTCCCAGATACTTCCTTAACACAATCAGGCCATCCCTAGATAATCTTGTTTTACTATTGTTTTGGCGGCTTTTCTTCAGCAGTTGCTGGTTGCAAACGACCTCATGGCTTTGGCTAACATTGCCAAATTCGCAGTCCACAGCATAAATGTGTAAACCAAGAGGAAAATCTTGGTCTTTGTGTGGAGTAGCACCTAATATACATCTCATTTCAAAATCCTTTCCTGGCACTTTAGCAAATAACTAACTGCAAATCTGATGGTGCCCTCATTAACTGTTTACTTGAGTGGTTTCTAATCTGCTTCAATGGTGAATTTCCTGCCAAGTAAGTACATGTGAAACTACACGGTGCGAAGTACCAAAGGTCTTTTGCTCTACGTTGAAACGGCTTGTTCATGCAGATAATGGGGGTTCCGACTAGAAAGAACTGAGCTAATTTCTTTCTAATTTAAGTATGTCTCTAGCCAGTCGATGCCTCTTGACAGATCTGTACTCATAATAACTGTCGCTGCTGACTGTCTAAATTTCTTTTCGGGGCGTGGGGGTGGGGGGTGGGGGGGGTGGGTAGTGCAGTGGTACATGGAAACAAGTTTTCCCTGAGGGCAATCAGAGAACTTACATCTGAGTTTCCCAAACAGCAACATGGTGGAGTGTCAGTGCAGCTGGCAGAGGTTCCCCAGCTACAAAAGTCTGAACGCAGTTGGAAAGCTAAAGGCGAGAAGTCGTTGCTAATGACTGGAGTTGCCTGACAAGCCATCAGCTGCGACTGTGTGTTCGTACAGTTCTCTGGAAGCTGGATCTAAACTTGGATTCCGAGACCACACCCAGGGCACGTCTCTCTTACGTTCAAATCGGCCAATATCACCGTCCTAATAGTCTGATGAAGGGCCTAGGCCCGCAACATCAGCTTTTGTGCTCCTAAGATGCTGCTTGCCCTGCTGTGTTCATCCAGCTCTGCACCTTATTATCTCGGATTCTCCAGCATCTGCAGTTCCCATTATCACTGTCCCAATGCACGTTTGCTTATTACAGCTGTGTTAACCCAGAGGAAGGTTTCCTTAAGGCAGACTACTTCAGAGTTCCAGATACAACAGGTTTGCATTATCCATGGCTCAGTGGTTTATGACAAAAAATAGACACCGCACATGACACACAGTGGAAACGCCACGGGGAAGATACAACTAAAGAAATGTGTAAAAAGCAAAAAAAAAGACTACGGCTGCTGTAAATCAGAGGCATGAAGCAGAAATTGCTGGAAAAGTTCAGCAGGGCTGGCAGCATCAGTGGAGAGAAATCAGAGTTAACATTTCAGGTCGGGTGACTCTTCATCAGAACTGTTTTTGTCAAGAAATTTGTATGTGGTACAGGAAGGAGAAAGCAAGAGATTCAGATAAGAGTGAAAGAAAGGAACACGGCGGCTCAGTGATTAGCACTGCTACCTCACGGTGCCAGGGACCCAGGTTCAGTTCCACTCTCAGGTCACTGTGTGGAGTTTGCACATCCTCCGGGTGCTCCGATGTCCTCCCACAGTCCAAAGATGTGCAGGTTAGGCGGATTGGCCGTGATAAATTGCCGAGAGTTTCCAGGGATATACAGGCTGGGGTGGGGGGAGGGTTAGCCATGGGAACTACAGGGAACAAATATGAGTAAGATCTGAGTAGTGCGCTCTTCAGAGGGCTTGTGTGGACTCAATGGGCTGAATGGCCTACTTCCACATTGAAGGGATTCTATGATACATGATAGAAATAAAAGGGAGTCAGACTGAAAGAGAATGTAGGAAACATGTTGAGGGGGGAAATAAAAAAACAGCGAAAAAGGAAGAACTTCCTTTTCTATTTTTATTTTTTTACAATTCACTTTTTTGTTAAATAGAAAAACTGTAACTTATTCTTGGAATTAAAACGTTTAGAGCCTGCACGATGAGGTCCCTTCCCAGGCCTTCATTTTCCGACGTTCAAACGTTTCACTGTTTTGGAGTTGACGTCCTGTCTTTTTTTCCGTGAGAGATGACAGTGTTTACAAATCAATTATGTTACTCATTTTGCAACCAGTCCAAACACAGATGCAGAACACTTGTAATTCAGGGTTTTCTCTATTCTGGTCCTTCAGCTAGAATGGGAGATAAACTGGCTGCGTGCCAGAAAGCAGCGGAGATGTTTTAAGCGAGGCAAGTGCTAATAGCGCATCCGAAGCATTTGTCTGGTGGGGTGTTTCTAATTTAGCCGATAATAACAGAAATTCCAAAGCTGAATGCAAACTGGTCAAATTTGTAGGAAACGTCAAACCCGGAGTAATCATTAATTCTCAGCAGGGAAGCCTTGAAACTTGAAAATTAGTTGGAGAGAATTCTTAATCGCGGGCAGTATTGGTAGATTAAATGTAATATGAACAACATTGAATTGGTCTGCTGGCAGCATGAATGATATTAAATTATCCAAGATGAGAGTCCTGCAGTATTAACAGTCTCAATCATCAGTTGTTCAGCAACTGCTGTGCAATATTATTAAAACAAATAATTCTGGAGATTTTGTATACACTGTCTAACCCAGAAATCTATTCTCACGGTGAGGAACTTCCACACATCAGTCTAAAGTTTGCACTTCATTACTTCGAACTCACTGAACTGGAGGTAGAATTATCTTTTCCATTCTGTTCGTCAGCTGAATTCTCCGTGGCAAACTCCAAAGTCTGAGGGTCTTGGCTGCTCCAGTTTTTCGTGATGAAGCAGTCCTCTGTGCACTGCCGTGCGTCTCAGTCTCCAGAAATGGACATAACACTAAAGGACAGACCTGAGAGAGGCCAAAGTGGCTGTTGAAATGCATTCACTTATCTTGTGCTTGTAAATCAGGATCATTTTTCCTCAAGATTTTAATGGTGCATCAGCTGGGGGTGGAAGAGGAAGGAGTACTTTGGTTTTGCTGCACTGGGTATAAGTTCTTTCTAAGATAAAAAAGAGCAAATTGCTCCCAGACAACTGTCTTTCATGTATGAAGTTTCAGATTACAAGTTCCACAGACTATATTTTTGCTTTGACTGCCAAAATATACAAATCATATTTTGACCACTTTCAAAAAGGATCTATATCTTTAATTATGTCCCACAATTAATTCAACAGATTTCACTCTACACTGTTGTTCATTATCTCGAACATTGACACAAAACTGTGATTAGCAGCAGCATCTCGCAAAGGCAGATGAGCAATGTGTTGTGAAATTTCAGTTACTTTGAAAAACACACTAAAAAGTGGGGAAAAAACCTCTAATTGCTCTTTTATCTCCAAACTGAACAGATTATTGAGACAGAGTTGGAGTTTGTGGGAGTCAGATTGGTTTATGCCAGCAGTAGGAAATGCGCTCAGCAAATTAGCAGCCAGTTTTTAAGCTGTGCCAGATTTTATTTTGAATTGGCAAAATATTGCCAAGCATTTTAATTCCACACCAAAACAAAATTATGTTAAGACTAAGAAATATTTCTCCCGGTTGGAACGATTGTTCAGTGAACCTCAGTGGAAACAGGACAAGTTACAGAGAAAGAATCAGCTAAGTTATAGCATCTCAAGTACATGTCCTTTTTCTGTTCAGGGGCAACTATACCATTTTGTATGTGACATTCTTAGGGCAGCAGTAGCTACGAACATCAAAAATGATGGGTCTCCCCCCCTCTCTCTCTCTTACTCTGTGTATCTTTCTCACATCTCTGTATCATTCTGACAATATAGTATACTGACAAAGAGTGTCAGCAGCAGGGACTGCTAGAGAGATTAAATATTAGTAAAGTCTGTGTATATAATGCTTCCATTGTACATGCCTTTATCCATTCTTAACTGAATCATTTTTCTAAGGGCAGGAGGAATATACTGAAGAAAGGAATCAGGAGGGAAGAATGGGGATACAAAATAACTTTTGCAGATACAGTTAAGGAGAATCCTAAGTGATTCTATAAATACATTCAGGGCAGAAGAGTAACTTGGGAGATATTGGGGCCCTTGGAAATCGGTGTGGCCGATTATGTATGGAACCACGGGAGATGGATGAGACACAAAACAAATATTTTGCAACAATATTTACTTTGAAGAGGGACTTAGAAGCTATGGAACTTGGGCTAATAAATAGTGACATCTTGAAAAGAGATCATATTACCGAAAACGAGGTCCTGGAGGTCTTAAAACAGGTAAAGGTGGCTAAATCCCCGGGATTAATCAGGTGTTTCCCAGAACTTTGTGTGAAACTGTGGAAGTGATCGCTGGGCCCCTAGCAGAGATATTTGTATCATCAAAAGCCACAGGCGTGGTGCCAGAAGACTGGAGATTAGCTAACGTGATGTCATTATTTAAGAAAGGCTGTAAGGAAAAGCCAGGGAACTACAGGCCGGTGAGCCTTACGTCAGTGGTGGATAAGTTGTTGAAGGAGATTGTCAGGGACAGGATTTACATGCATTTGGAAAGGCACTTCACATCGAAGTTGACCCTTAAGAACTTCCAACTTGAGGAAAGGATGAGAATCTAATGCATATCAACAGGACAAAAAAAAGCTGTTTTGCACATCTGCAATCAGATTCCTAATTGGGTGTGAAGCTGCATCAAAGTCCTTGACGTTATCTCCAATAGTGAAGTGCAGAGTCTGCAATGGCTTCATATTACTGCCTAGGGAAGATTTGCACTGTTCCGTAGAGATCATGATAATAAAATGTGAGGCGGGATGAACACAGCAGGCCCAGCAGCATCTCAGGAGCACAAAAGCTGATGTTTCGGGCCTAGACCCTTCATCAGAGAGGGGGATGGGGTGAGGGTTCTGGAATAAATAGGGAGAGAGGGGGAGGCGGACCGAAGATGGAGAGAATTAGATCGATTAGAAATGTGAATCGCAGAATGCTCACACAGTGTTTGCAATAGCTATTATTTTACCTCACAACGTCTGGCAGATAAGCCACACCTTTCTCTAGGATCAGACTTCCAGCTGGGACAGCCAAAATGACACTCCCCTTGGTATTGGGGGAGCATAAACTTGAAGGGCTGACATACATTTAACTATATTTGGTAGGAATAGGGCTTAAACCAAGCAAATACTCCTCCATGCAAAAGAACGTTGACTTCTCTCCTTATTTTGTAGACTCCAAGAATGGTCTAACGTAATTGTACTGGTGTGCATGCAGGGCATTTTCAGGTGGTTCACTGTGAAGTCAAAATGAGGAATTTAATATTTTTTCCCCAACAGCGAGAAAGGTGGAAGAAGTTAAACATGGAATGAGTTTCAATTCCTCAGAGATAGCAAGAACTGCAGATGCTGTACTCGGAAATAATTCAGTGTGGAGCAGGGGAATTGACATTTCGGGTTGGGACCCTTCTTCAGAAATGGGGGAGTTTCCTGCTCCTCTGATGTTGCCCTGGCCCGCTGTGTTCGTCCAGCTCCACACTGTGTTGTCTATGGTTTCATCTCCTGCTGTGTCGACATCAATGCTTTTGGGGCACAACAAGCCTTCAGTTAGATTTTAGGGGAAGGCTCATTTATAAGTTAAAGATAGGGTCCAGTGGTGTACATGGGACCTTTTTGCCATTTAATCGCTCCCTCCTAATGATTGCTGTGACCACTAAGTCAGTTCAGAAATCAATATGGCCCACTTCAGATGTTTACATAGGACAGCTTCAGCTAGCATCTTCTTCATCCCGCTTATAGTAACCCAGCTTCAGGAACTTTACAATACCCCACTCCTACCCAGGCTTACTTTGATGCCAGCAGCTTCCCTTTGGAAGAGTTCACCGAAGTTTTGCTAAGCCAGCCACACTACCCCAGAGGTGTTGCTCTCTTACTGTAGTATTGAGCAGTGTACCAGCAATACTTAGCTGATGTCCAAAAATCCACAGTAACTCCAGACAGGATTTCTGCTGTTCCTCCCACACGGACCTTCCGCCAGGATTTAAAACAGGCCCTACCGCTCAGTTACAGTTGTACACAGGAGCCGGACAGGCACTTTGGGAAGTTTGCTGGGTTTTGTCTTTGCTGTATTACCAGCACTAGCAATACCCACCGTCCAAACCTCAGAGATCCCAAGGAACCCTGCGCTCTTTTGGAGTCAGTCATTCTCTTCCTCAAATAGCAATGGAAGCTCTATCGGTTATTCAGCTCTATCGGTTATTCATTTTTAATCCGATAAATTTTTGGTAAGCAAGATATTAAGGAAAGATGGGCTAAAGGGTGGTTTATAGAGTTGGGCTGCAGATCAGGTCACAATATCACCGAATAGCTGGATGGTGAAAGGTCTACTCCCATTCCTATGTTTGTGTCGTAGTGTATCACATATCTCTGTGATTGGCATTGCAATGGATTGCTGGACCAAACAGAGGGTTTTCTTTTCTGCTCGTGAAGCCAATACTGGGTTTTAAAACATGGAAATAATTCCCCTGCACTGGCATACCCTTCACCGCGAGTACCAAATCACTCCCATCACTTATTTCTAGTTCAATTTCTTTAACAACTGGTGAACACACAAGATGGTTCTATTTTGGAAAGTGATCTGACAGGAATAAAAAAAAAAATGAGATGTTTTCAAGGTCATTAACTGAAGATAAACAAATGACACAATTTTGCCACTATGATAACCCAAGTCTATAATCTTTCAGAAACACCAACAATAGCTGACAGAGGCAGTAGCAGAGCTGTTGGGAAAAGTGATTGAATATTCATTAGCAATAAGAGAGTTCTGTGTCTCTTCTTAATTAAACATATCTGCACAAGCAAGAATATATCAACAGAGGAAGGGATAACCAACAAATACCTCCTACTACCTAGACTGCAAATGTTGTTATTGTACAGCCGAGTCTTCATATATTTTTAACAGCACTCAACCTGAAAATCTGAACCAGCCATCCCGTTGGAGAAGTAGTTAAATGATAATAATAATATAACAATCATTTGATTCTAGCTTTCAGTGTACCATGCCCCAGGCACTTCTACAAAGATTACTCAAAGACGATGGGACTCTGGAAGGCTATCCTACCATCACGATTCAAAATCCATGATTTGACGCTGAATTGGCAGCAACCATCTTTGCACAGATTTATTTAGGCAGCACGAACCCCACATCGTTAAAAAATATATGTAACTGTTTTTAAAAAAATTCTGATACAACAAAGTGTGGAGCTGGAGGAACACAGCAGGCCAGGAAATGGTGTTGGGGAATTGGGTGGCACCTTCATACTGTGGTTGAGTGAGTTGATCATAGGCACAGTGACCACAAAGAGGATTGTTGATTGTCTCTTCCCATCTTGCTCCTCCTCCTTGGTTGCTCATCATACCCCGGTAACAAGAGTTGTGCCCCATTGGATGGTGAGGTCTGTACCACATGCAGTAGGCCATGACACATGTTCTGGAAGGTACTCCAGACTGGATGAGAAAGCAGAAGTATTTTCTTAGGCACCTCAAGGTCCTGCTTAATGTTGGTTCTTTTGGCAGTATGGCTTTCATTATATCTATAGTGCCCATGGGTGCACAGGTTGAACTGGGTGGTCATCGGGTCACCCCTCGTAGCAGCACAAATGTAGCTGGTACGGTGAACTGCCACAAGATGAAGGCATCCTGCCTGTTGCCACGATAGTGGGCATGGACCTGCATAAAGCAGCAAGTGTGGTCAACCCCACTGCTGTATACTGAGGGAGTGGAGTCCCTTCAATTGCAAGACATGTCAGTATTGCTTCGCAGGTGTGGTATAGTAGTCAGTAGGGGAGCATATACTCCAGGCAGAGTATCCCACTTGTTGCAGCTGCTTCTTCCTGGAAAGAGAATGTGAAACACATTTAGCTCTCATTCCAAACGTCGACATCTGTATATACACCAGCTGATGGCAAACTGGTCAGAGGCTGGGAACACTGCGGTGAGTAACTCGCCTCCTGACTCTCCAAAGCCTGTCCACGAGTCCAGAGTGTGACGGAATATTCCCCACTTGCCTACATGAGTGTGACCCAAACAGCACTTGACACCATCCAGGACAAAGCAGCCCACTTAATGAGCACTGCATCCACAGGCATCCACTCCCTCCACCACCGACACCCAGGAGCAGCAGTGTGTACCATCTGCAAGATGCACTGCAGAACTTCACCAAAGATCCTCAGGCAGCATCTTCCAAATGAACAACTAGAAGGACAAGGGCAGCCTGAACATAGAAGCACCAGCGCCTCCAAGTTCCCCTCCAAGCCACTCACAATCCTGACTCGGAAATATATCGCTGTTCCTTCACTGTCTATGGGTCAAAATCCTAGAATCCCCTCCCTACTGGCATTTTGGGTCACCCCAGAGGAGGTGGACTGCCAGAGACTCGAGAAGGCAGCTCACCACCCACCTTCTCAAGGGAAACTAGGGATGGGCAATAAATGCTGGCCAGCCAGCGATGCCCACATCCCACAAATGATTTTTTTTTTGAGAAGTGATAAAGTATCCAGTGCTGCAGTTGGACAGCATCTTCAACTGATGGCGGTGGTCACCCTCACTTCCGCTGACCAGGCTATCCATTCTCTGCTCTCATACAGTAGCTGGAGAGTTCAGCCTCACTGTATCACTGTCGAAGTGAAGGGTCTGACATATTGTTCCTTGCGAGTTTTGAGAAGATTTGTAGCTCAGGTTGAGGTTCTGGATGTGAGTTTGCTCGCTGAGCTGGAAGGTTAGTTTTCAGACGTTTCGTCACCATTCTAGGTAACATCATCAGTGAGCCTCCGATGAAGTGCTGGTGTTATGTCCTGCTTTCTATTTATCTGGTTAGGTTTCCTTGGGTTGGTGATGTCATTTCCTGTGTTGGTGATGTCATTTCCTGTTCTTTTTCTCAGAAGATGGTAGATGGGCTCCAAATCAATGTGTTTGTTGATGGAATTCCGGTTGGAATGCCATGCTTCTAGGAATTCTCCTGCGTGTCTCTGTTTGGCTTGTCCTAAGATGGATGTGTTGTCCCAATCAAACTGGAGGAAAACAACAACAAACTGCCATTCCTAGATGTCACAGTAGATCGAACAGCCAATGAGGAACTTCAAACCAGCGTCTACAGGAAAACAACACATACGGACCAAATACTGAGCTACAGGAGCAACCATCCCAACACCCACAAACGAAGCTGCATTAGAACATTATTCCAATGAGCCACCACACACTGCAGCACAGAGGAACTACGCAGAGCAGAGGAAAATCACCTATACAGCGTATTCAAAAAGAATGGGTACCCAACGAACACAGTCCGCCGATTTCTCAGCAACAAACCCAAACAAACAGGCAAAACAGGCCCAGAAACCATAACCACTCTCCCCTACATCAAAGACATTTCCGAAATGACTGCCAGACTACTCGGACCTCTTGGCAGCAGGGTAGCCCACAAACCCACCAACACACTAAAACAGCAGCTAATGAACTTAAAAGATCCTATACAGACAACAAATAAAACGAACGTCATCTACAAAATACCTTGCAAGTACTGTGACAAACACTACATTGGACAAACAGGCAGAAAGCTAGCCACCAGGATACATGAACATCAACTAGCCACAAAACGACATGACCCACTATCACTCGTATCCTTACATACAGATGAGGAAGGACACCACTTTGATTGGGACAACACATCCATCCTAGGACAAGCCAAACAGAGACACGCACGAGAATTCCTAGAAGCATGGCATTCCAACCGGAACTCCATCAACAAACACATTGACTTGGAACCAATCTACCATCCCCTGAGAAAAAGAACAGGAAATGACATCACCAACGCAGGAAATGACATCACCAACCCGAGGAAACCTAACCAGATAAATAGAAAGCGGTACATAACACAAGTGCTTCGTCGGAGGCTCACTGATGATGTTGGCTAGAATGGTGATGAAACGTCTGAAAACTAACCTTCCAGCTCAGCGAGCAAACTCACATCCAGATATTGTTCCTTGACGAGGATAAGAGAGGGGAACTGCCTCACAAAAACCCCAAGATGCCATGGCCAGCTGCAGACAACCTTTCTGCAACCACACCCCTCCTGCACCAACAACCCTACCCCCACCACCCCACCACCTCCATCTCTTCCTTGTCACTGAACTGCTCCTTTTCACCGTTTCCCTGTCGTCCCTGTGACGCAGCAGCCTGAACGAGACACAAAGTACAGCACCGATGTTTGGGACCTCTGGTCTAAGCATTTCTGAAATCATAGCCAAGACTTTCACAGCAGAGACATCAAATTTACATTCAAAATAACACGACAAATGACCAAACGCCTCTACAAGCTCAGCAGAAATCAATCAGCAACAAAGCCAAGACAAGTTGCTGATCCTATTATTGCACTTGCTGCAGAATACTATGTCCAGCTGGCTAAGGTCAAGAGGAGCTACTAACTGAGGCATTAAAAATGACCAGCATTGCACACTGACTGACGCCAGCATCTGTCAACTCTGCTGACTACTGCTGCTCCCCATACTAACGTTGCTACCACAATGATAGCCATCGTGGGAATGTGCACACGAGGCTCGGCGCAACCCAAGAGGGCAGCCACAGTCTGAAACTGTAAATATAACGTGACCAAATTTTGCAACCTGGAGCTTTTCAGCTTGAAAAGGAGGCATCTGATGTGTGCTCCCACAGAGGTATATTATTGTTACAGCTACAGAAAAGTCAGCATGACTATCACTTTAAGTTAAATTGCAGGAGTAGGCATAGGAGGCACAGGTTCAGAGCGCCCGTGATGACAAGAATGCTCTTATGAATTGGATGTTACAATGTGCAAGTATTAGGATCTCCCTGGATGGATGAATTAATGAGTCAAATGTTTTAGTTACAGAAGAGAAAATAACTTGTTGTTTCAGGAGTAAGCATATTAATTTGTCACTTCCAGAGCTCAGATGCATGTATAATCACAACCATTTCTGTCAAGCACTTGACATATGGTGAAGTCTGCGTACAGAAACACTGAAAGTCACAATGTTTATTCAGTTAATCCATCTTCAAATTCATTCCTGAAACGTACTTCTGAGAAAAAAAAGTCTTACTTCTCCAATAAAGATGATCTGTACAAACAATGGATTAGGGAATACAGGCAGTGTGGCTGAGAATTGCATAAAAATTGAGACGACCATACAGAAATATTACTGATCACAAATTCCTGAGCCACACAAATCCAGAATTGAATTATAATTTCGAAACTGACTCGGGTATCCAGGGATTTACAGAAAGTCATGCTTGTGCAGATGATAAAGCAGCTTCTGTTAGCTAATCATGGAGCTAAGATCTAATTAATAGCTAACACTGGCAGAATATAATTGGCATTTGTCATTGACCAACCTTAAGGGTTTTGTACTCTATTAATTTTGGATCAGTAAAATTGTTAGGCATTCAAAGAACATTTACATAGCATTAAGTGCTCCATGGGCTGTGTCACTACAAGCACATATGCTCTAAAGCGAAAAAGATTTGAGCATGTTTCTCTTTGCACCACTGCAAACTGATTATCAACATTTTGTGAAAAGTAAAATTACAAGAAAGTCACTGATGTACAAGACAATTAGCACAAATCTTTGAAGCCGCCACTGTGGTTTGATGCGGGGACAGTGCATGGGAAACAGCTGTTTGAAGGGGTGGGTTGTTGCAAGGAGCCAGTGACTGTTAGAAACCCCACACCCATTCGCAGACTTCCCACGTCACAGCTTCTGAAATTATAACCTGGTGAAAAACTGGCTTTGATGCTACCAACAGTATTCAAGAGCCAGAATTAGCAGCATAAACCCCAGAACCTAGCAGACAGCTCTCAATCTCTCCCAGATCCTAACAAAAACAAGGTAAAAATGTACATAGACAAGCAAACTATAGAAGATAGTAGGAACTGCAGAATCTGAGATAACAAGGTGTAGAGCTGGATGAACACAGCAGGCCAGGCAGCATCAGAGGAGCAGGAAAGCTGACATTTCGAGTCGAGACCCTTCTTCAGAAAATAGACCCTTTTGTTTCGGCCCGAAACGTCAGCTTTCCTGCTCCTCTGATGCTGCTTGGCCTGCTGTGTTCATCCAGCGCTACACCTTGTCATCTAAGTAGTGGAAGATTTTTTTTTAAATTAGAAAGTCTGTGTGGAAACTAAGGGTGACAATGCAAAGAATCTTAAGGCAGGAAAGAGTATAAGGGCTGGGGTGAGTCATAAGGGAATGATGGGTAAAAGGGAACAAAAACAACTTTCAATGGCATAGCAGTCTATATGAGAGGTGGCAGCAGGATTCGCCCAGACAACCCTGAGATATTACAGCTGTGTAAGAATAGTGTGGCACCAGTTGATTTTTTTTAGATTCACCTTTACACTGTTTACATGTACAATGTTGCAAGCGCAGAATTGAGAAGCTATTGCCAAATTAGCTTGTTGAAGATCTGGTTCCACCTCAGCCTACTATGAAGCTGGTTCCATCTCAGCCTGCTGGGTAACTGGTTCCACCCTCGGATTGCTGGGAAACAATTCTACCTCGGCCTGCTGGGAAACTAGCTTCACCTCTGCCTGCCATAAAACTGGTTCCACCTCAGCCTGTTATGAAACTGGCTCCAACTCCGCATCCTGGGAAACTGGCTCTGCCTCGTCCTGCTGGGATACCGGTTCGATCTTGGCCTGGTATGAAACTGGTTCCACGTTGTCCTGCTGCGAAACTGGCTCCACCTTGTCTTGCTGGGAAATCTGGCTCCACCTTGTCCTGCTGGGAAATCTGGTTCCACCTTGTCTTGCTGCGAAACTGGCTCCACCTCTTCCAGGTGGGACATTGGCTCCACCTGCATCTGCTGGGAAACTGAGTCCACCTTGTCCTGCTGGGGCAACATGTCCTGATGAGGAGCTGCCTCCACATTATCCCTTTGGCAAGGCAACTTTTAGATGTTTATTCAGATCCATAAAACCATAAGTGTGTTCAAAGCTATGTGACTGTTTTAATGATTAAACAGAAATGACGAGATAGTCTTCATGTGTCAAAATCTGGGTGGCAATAGAAAGGTGACCATTATCTGATTTGAAAAATAATCATAGGAGTACTTTTGCTGAATCTACCTAGTAGCTAATTATAAACTAATTATAAAATGTGCATCGTCAAAGGATAAGAATAACTTTTGCAGACAGATTTATAATTTATGTCATTACTTGACAGTGTAGTTTCCTTTTGCACTGTGGGATCTGTTTTACTAAATGAGCCTGCACATGCTTTAATACAAAACTAGAAAACGTGCTTAATATACATGACAGAGCAGGCCACAGGAAAAACTACCAATCCTTTTACAGGTTAGGTATCCAACGGAAGTACAGTTTGCAGAATACGTCTCCCATAACTCAGAATCAACCACAACATCATGCTGACAAACCATGGAGCTCAGGCTAAATATTATCAATCGTGTTGATTGTAAATGTAAAGTTAAGCAGAAGCAAAAAAAAAGCACATTAGACACATTAAACAAGTTAATTTTCATGGAGTGAAGGCACGAATTAGTCTTTTGAGAGCAACATACTCAATGGTAATCAAGCTCCTCTGTCCTCCCTTCAAAACTTTGCTATTGCATTTGAGCAATATGTAATGGTCCACACTTACAGCTCCCCATCGCCTTATCTTGCCAAACTGACACCTGCGATAAGTAAGTCAGTAGATTATGTGAAGTGAATTAGCTGGGGCTGCTCATGTTTATCCCCAGGTTCAGACAGCTTCTGGATACAAATCAGGTTAATCGCAACCAGGTCTAAAAATCAATTGACAGCCTGCCGTGTTAATGAGCATCTCTTCCCTGTGAAACCAAGGGAAGCTGATGTTACACAACATACCTCTGCCTCATTATACTGAGACAGTGGAGTGGATTTGGCTGCTCACTTGTGTGGACATAAAGGGCTCTGTGACATGAAGTTGGGAATATTCACAGAATCACTACAGTGTTGAAGCAAGCTATTCGGCCCATTGAGGTCCAAACTGACCCTCCAAAAGGTCATCGCACCCAGACCCACCATCCCTACCCATTTCCTGCAAGCTTGCGTTTCCCGTGTCTAATCCGCCTAACCTGCATATTGCTGGATGCTATGGGCATTTTAGCATGGCCACTCCATCCAACCTGCCCATCTTCGGACCATGGAGGAAACCAGAGCACCTGGCGCAAACCCACACAGACACAGGGAGAATGTGTAAGCACCACTAAGACAGTTGCCTAAGGGTGGAATCAAATCCGGGTCCCTCACTCTGTGAGGCATCAGTGCTAACCACGGAACCACCATGGCTATTGTTGATTATTACTAATAATATTATGAATCAATCGACTTGAAAGTTCCCAAAATTCCAAATTCAGTGACTATTAATTTAAGGGTTCAAAATCAGAAACACCAGAATCATGATTGATGTGAAAATAAAAATTAATAAAGACATGGTTAAGAAGGAAAGAAATGACTTGCATTTATGCAGCACCTCTCAGGATCTCGGACTCTCTCAAAATGTTTTACACTCAATGATGTACCTTTGAAGTGCAGTTGTTGTAGTGTAGGAAAGATGGCACGCAGTTTGCATGTAAAAAATTACGCAAAACAAAAGTGGACATTAGTTAACACTTGCAATGAAGATACATGATTGAGTACTGCAATTAAAATTTTGTCCCAAAATTCCAATCAGGGTGGGGAACCCTATTAGTTTTATTTGAAACTTTATGCAACATTGCCAGTATGCATTGAAATGAAGGGAGTGTAAGGTGGAGTAAACCCGAAACATCAGCTTTTGTGCTCCTGAGATGCTGCTTGGCCTGCTGTGTTCATCCAGCTTCACATTTTGTTATCTTGGATTCTCCAGCATCTGCAGTTCCCATTATCTCTGATTGCTAGTCAAGTGGGTTGCTTTGCTATGGATGGTGTCAAGCTTCTTGAGTGTTGTTGGGGCTGCACCCATCCAGGCAAGTGGGGAGTATTCTATCACACTCCTGACTTGTGCCTTTTAGATGGTGGACAGGGATTGCAAATTCACCATATAATTCTTAAGGACTGACCTGCTTTTGTAACCAAAGTATTTATCTGGCCAGTACACAGCAGTTTCCTGTCAATGGTAAAAGCCTAAGATATTGATAGTGGGGAATTTGGGCAATGCCACTGAATGTCAAGGGGCTATGATTAGATCCTTTCTCGTTGAGAATGGTCATTGACTGGCACTTGTGTGGCAAAAATGTCACTTGCCACTTGTCAGCCTAAGCCTAGATGTTTTCCACATTGTTCTGGTTCATTAATATCCGAGGAGTCACAAATTGCACTGAACAGTTTGCAATCACGGATGAACAGTTCCATTCTGATATTGAGCAAGAAGCAAAGTTATAGATGAAGCAGGTGAAGGACACTATCCTGAGGAACTGCGGTAGAGAAGTCCTGGGGCTGAGATAATAGACCCCAACAAGCAGAACCATCTTCCTTTACGCGAGGAATGACTCCAACTGGTGGAAAGCTTTCCCCAGTTACTATTAACTCTTTGGGATCCCCATCCCACACTTGGTCACATATGGCTTAAGGTGGTAATCAGCAGCAGGTTTCCTTTACCATGTTTGACCCGAAGCCCTGAAATTTCATGTGGTCCAGGGTCAATGTTGAGGACTTCCGAGACAACCTCATTCTTGATTGTACACCATAGAGCCACTACCTCTGCAGGGCCTGCCCTTCTGGTGGGATAGGGCACTGTAACAGTCAGCACTGGTGTCTAAGAATTTTGAGAGTATGACTATGTTGGACTGTTGTTTAACTAATCTATGTGAAAGCATTGCAAAGCTAAGTCAGAACTATTATTGCACAGTCCTCTTGAAGCCCATCTAAAAACCAGACAATTTTTGATAAAAATTAGAGCGTTAAAGCATTGAGTTATTATTTGAAAGAATCTGTGGAATTGCTTATCATTCGCAGTTACCGTCTGGGGAAATCATCCACTTTGTACTTTTAAAAATGCAATTTACATCCATCACCTTCCAAATAAAACAATCCTGATATCACACTTGGTTACAGATACAATTTTTTAAGAAGTCACTGAACTGGAAACAAATATTAATAGGCACCTTCCAAGGTACAAAGATGTCTAATTGACCTCACATTGTATTTACATAGTAGCAGTTTGGCTTGTCATCTACAACTAACATTAACATCTTAAAGGGAAAAATACCTGGGCACAATAATTACAAACAATAATGAAAATACTCAGCAGGTCAGGCAGTACCTGCAGAGAAAAAAAAAGGAAAGTTAATGTTTTAGTCTGATGGCCCTTCATTATTACTCAGGAAAGATAGAAATGTAAATTGTTTTGAGCCTGATGGAAGGAGAGGAGGAATAAAACAGAAACCTGCAGCCTTCTGGACTAAATGTTGAGTTCAACAATTTTCGGGCTTGAGCACCTTGCCCCATGCTTTCCCTCACCCCCACATACCATTATGATCACATGGAGATCGTAACAATTACAGATGCTGCAGTCAGAGACAACACAGTGTGGAGCTGGAGGAACACAGCAGGCCAGGCAGGATCAGAGGGGCAGGAAAGCTGACGTTTCAGGTCCGGATCCACTTCCGAAGAAGAGTCCCAATCCGAAATGTCAATTTTCCTGCTCCTCTGACGCCACCTGGCCTGCTGTATTCCTCCAGCTCCACACTGTGTTATGATCACATAGTATACTATTACACATAATCTATTCTTGGCCATTAATAGACCCCATTAAGCAGCTATTCATTCTCCTACAATGGTCCTTATCCACTCCCTTGCTTGTCCAACAGGTTTTCTCTTTCTTCGGGCTCTACTCCTCCCACTTCTACACTATCTTCCGTACAAACACCATCCTTTTTCTAGCTACCATCAGTTCTGAGGAAGGGTCACTGGATCCGAAATGTTAACTCTGCTTCCTCTCCACAGATGCTGCCAGACCTGCTGTGTGCTTCCAGCAACTTCTATTCTTGTTTCAGATTTCAAGCGTCTGCAGTTCTTCTGCTTTTTTGAGGAGGAATTAAAGGTTAGGTGTGTGATAGCAGAGAAGACTTGGAAGATTAAATCACAAAAATGGTAAATGATACAAAACAAGGTTGAATGTGAAGGGAGCGTGGAAGAGAAGTGCTTTGATGAATGATTGGATGGCAGCTTTCTGAATGAAGGAATAAAGAAATAAACTAGAAATAAACTGAAGCAGGGGAAGAAAACTAGATGGAGGCAGAGGATTTGATGTTAGATTTTTGAACTTGACATTGATTCTAGGAGGTTACAGAACGTCAAGTCAAATGATGATGTACAGTTTACTAACATTGCACTGAGCTTCATTGGAAGTCTGCAACAAGCCTGTGCAAGTAGAAAGGTCAGACGGCATAATTTTAGGAAGTTAAAATATCAAGTGACCGGAAGCTCAGGGTAGTGCTTATGGACTGAAACGACATGTTCCACAAGGTAGCAAGGCAGACTGCATGTGTCGCTCCCCAGGTCAAGGCGACGACATTGTGGCAAGTCAATACATTAGATGAGAATGAAAGAAGTACAAGTGAATTACTGTTTCACAGGGTCATACAGCAAGGAAACAAACCTTCGGTCCAACCAGGCCATGCCGACCATTATCCCAAACTAAACTTAGTCCTGTCGGCCAGCACCTCCAAACCTCTTCTATTCGTGTACTTATCCAAATGTCTTTTAAATGTTGTAATTGTATGCACATCCACCACTTCCTCAGGAAGTTCATTCCACATGTGAGCCACCCTCTGAGTAAAGAAAAATTGTCCATGTCTTTTTCAAACTTCTTTCTCTCACCTTAAAAATGTGACCCTCTAGTCTTGAAACACCCCATCCCAGGCAAAAAAAACCCAGCTACAATTAATGCCATCTATACCCCTTATGATTTTATAAATCAGAAGGAATGATGGAAGAGGTTTGGGATGGTAAGAAAAGGAATGGACAAATGGACAAGTGGTGCATCTTCCGCACTTGCATGAAAGGTCACGGTGATGAAGGGTGATCTGTCAAATTACAGTCTGTTAAAACCTGAATTTTTCTGGTATTTCCTGTGCAGTGAGAGATCTGATCTCACTGCTCTTACAGTGTTATCTCCTTCCACCAGGCACAAAAAGGATGAAAACTAACCTTCGAATGAAAACAATCATGGGGACAACTGTGATTTTGACATCATGAGTAGTTGTCCCATGGCCGCTGGGTATGAATGATTCAAAAGGGCGATGCAGTGTGAACTAGCAGCCCCAGGGAATACAGAATGATTAACACGTGTTCAGGGTCAGGGGCTGTCATTGTCAGGTGGAAATACCAGACACTGCTTTCTTCATATGGAAGATGGATCAGAAGGGGGAGGAAGAAAACTCATAAAGCCCTACAGCTACTTCCACATCTTCATTCTCCTACAGGTCGCATACATCCATGTCTAATTAATTAATGTATCAAAACTAAACTCCAGCTTCAAAGCTTTGTGAATTATCTGAAAATTCCTTACAAATGGTCTACTGTGTTTCATGCTAACTGTGTTAATGAATCCCCAAAATCTAAAAACAGGGAGGCTGGTGGGGTGTAAAGTAAGGACAGGAGGGGCCTTTGGGAAGGAGCTGTGTGAAACAGATTGAAGATACTGGAGGGCCATGTCAACCACACCGGGGAGAAACCTCAGTTCAGATAAAAGGAGGACAGGTTGGAAGTTCTGGGGTGGAAGGTCTGCATCATCAGATCAGATGCAACTGAAGACTAAGATTCTAGAGGAGTCGGAGAACAGTCCTAATCTCGTTGGAAACACATACATCTACGGATTATGAGAAGTGCAAACAGGTGATTGGACATGACTGGGTTACAAAGGCTTTATCAGACGATTGCTCAAAACCAAAAAAAAATCAAAAGGTTTAAAGGAGACTGTGGTCTATTTGCTGTTGACAAAAAGAAACAAATGACTTTCGTAAGAAGCATCCAGCAAGGATTTTAGAGAGAAAGGATAGAGTTTTAATGCTTTAATGGTTAAACAAAAAGATCTAGAAAATCCTAATGGGTCAGCACTGCTGTCTCCTTGCTCTCGTCTCTGAAATGAGATGCTAGGTGTTTTTTTTCTCTCCAGTACACACCGAGATGTGGAGGGTGGTTGCCACAGATGTTTGCAAAGATGTTGCATTGTCTCTTTCTCGCTGTCTCTCTTTCTGTCAATAACAGTCAGAGCTTAGTGCTGAAATCAACACTTTATGGGATCTCTTTCAGTGACGTGACTTGGACAAACCTGACAAAGTTTCTAATGTTAGGATTCCGAACTCTTTCGCAGCTGAGTCTAAAATCTGGTTTTCCCTTGTACTGTGACTGTTAGCAATCCGATCTCTTTAACAGAAATTCAAAGGAACCAAGAAAATTCAACCCAATATTTTCTGAACTTGGCCCCAGGCCCACGGGGATGTTGTTGCCTTCTTTTCTATTTTTTGTCAATGCTTTTCCCACACATAATATCTCTGCAGAGATGTATCTATGTCTGAATGTGTGTCTATTTACGGTGGCTCAGTGGTTAGCACTGCTGCCTCACAGTGTCAGGGACCCAGATTTGATTCTACCCTCGGGTGACTGGCTGTGTGGAGTTTGCATATTCTCCTCCTCTCTGGGTGGGTTTGCTCTGGTTACAGCTTAGGTGGATTGGCCATGCTAAATTGCCCACAGTGTCCAGGGTAGATGGATTAACTGCGTGAAATACAGGGTTACAGAGATTGGGTGGGTCTGGGTGGGATGCTCATTGGAGGGTCAGGGTGAACTTGATGGGCTGAAGGGTCCGCTTCCACACTGTAGGCATTTTATGAAAGGGGATGCAGTTTACTTTACATAGCAGTTTCATTGATAACCAGTTTGCCACTTGCTGAAGCAGACATTTTTCAACAGTGAAAGTCTCTTTTGTTTGAGTTCATGGTGATGAAGAGAAAAAAATTGACACTTTTTAATGATAAATTAAGACAAGTACACTGCTGATTTGGCTCATAGAGTAGTAGGGCTGGATTTTCAGTATGCTCCTTCCTGTCAGAACTGTAGTCACAGGAAATGGGGTATCAGAAGTGTAACATCATCCACTTCAGCTTTTCCTCAATTCTGATGAAACAGCATTGACCTGAAGTGCTAACTTTGTCTCACTTCACAAGCGCTGCCTGAGTATTTCCAGCACATGCTGTGTTGTGTTTTGTTATTACTTATGCACAGTCCCGGCGTGGCACATATCCAACTGACGCACAGCCATGACCTGGCAAGATATGGAGGCGAAACAGACTCGTGTTCCTCCGCAAGTCGAGGGAAGGTGATGGCCTTGTAATATTAGACTATTGTTGGAGCTGCCCACGGGTGAAGAGAATTGTTCACTGGGGCAGCAGTTTCCACAGTCAGAATCATGGCCTTATGCTCACGGCGACCGGATAAGGTCATGAAATGCCTCAATAGAAATCTTAGTGGGAAAGACGAAACTTGTTATTTTGTAAAGTGTAGAAGGGAAAGTCTGATCCCACCGTAATCAAAGGCTTTTTAAGGAATTGCCACTGCATCTTTTAAATGTTGGTATATACCGAAATGATAAGCGCAACTAACTAACAAACATACGTGAAGGGATTTAGGTGAATTCTTTCAGGCTGTGAATAGTAGAGGGAAGCCCCCATCCCATCAACAGGGGTGACTGAAGGACAGATAATGTAAAAACCAACAATCCAATGATTTAAAGCAAACAGTATAAACCTTATGAAAGGGCATTGGAAAACAGATAGCATTGTAAGGGGGCAACTGCAAAACATTATTTAGTCATTATGAACTCGGCAAAAATAAACAACCACAGCTTTACAAGGTAACAAAGAGCACCCACTCAGTATGACGCAGCTGGGAAGGGGCATTACCAGTCAGACGGGAGGGGGCAAGCGCTGATGTCAATGTTGGATGTAACCATTGTAACACGGAATGTATAAATATCCTGTACTTTATTGGGACAGGGGAGAGCCTTGGAGTCTGTCTCCTGTGACTTTTCCAGGCTGCGTAGTAAGGAGCTCCAAACAAAGATTGACTTTGTGTGCTGCACATAGGACTAAGACCCCTCTTTAAAATCCCTCCCCAACAACCATTATTTCAGAGACCCAGGTGGGCGTTCTGAGTTCGAAACCTGCCATGAATTTGGTAAAAATCTGGAATTAGGAGCCTGATGATGACCATTAAACCATTGTTGGTTTAATGCTGTCCTTACCTGGTGTAGCCTACATGTGACTCTAGACCCGCAGTGATGTGGTTAACTCCTGACTGCGCTCTGGGTAATAAATGCTGGCCTGGCCAGTGACACACCCCCGTCCTGTGAATGAAGAAGGCGGTGCAGGCTCAGGGTGCGGCAAGGGCAAGTCAACGTTGAAGGAGAAGTTTCCAGAGGCGGCAGCGGCAATGCCAGATCAAGGCAGGCCCAGCTCCACCCCGGCCCAAGGTTCTCCCAGTGAGCAAGGTGTAGGTCCCAGGCTTAATCCCCTGGTCCAGGCTTGCGAGCTCCAGGCCCAAGAGCCTGATGGCAGAGGTGGCAAAAGCAGCGAGTTTGGTCCCAGCAGAGGACCCTATGGCATCAGCTGCGGCTACATCAGCCAGACATGAGCTCCTGGCAGCAGGGATGTTGGTAGGGATGGGATGATGCTGGAGAATGGTGGCTTTTTGCTCCAGTGGTGAAGCAATGTCATTGGCTTAGCAGCATGAACCAGAAGATCAGGGTGGAGGAGCAAAGCTGGGACTGGGAGCTGTTCCAATGACCACCTAACTTTATTGTAATAAGACCGTCAGACGAACTTTATTGTTTTTGTTTTTAGCTTCATATTCTATGTTTTGGTTTCATTTCTGTGTTTTAAGATGGTGCCGGCAACACTAAGTGACACTTTTCATTGCTTTTGTAATAAACAAATGTGAGAACAAATAAATAAATCAAAGTGTCAATGGCTGCAGGTCACTCGTTTCATTGACAGTCAAATGACAGGCCCATTTAATGGTTTCCCCAGATCACAGCCTTGTCCCAACTTTTCCCAGGAAGGTCCGGAATGATGAAATTCCTGGCCAGGGAGTTACCTGTCCACCACTGGGACTCTGGAGCTTTGCAGGTGACAATCTTCAGTCCTCACAGTGCCCCGAGATGTGGTGGCCAAAGCTGGGACTGCAGGAGGCCAGGAGCGGCATTGGAGCCCCGCAGGAAACTCTAAGTGGGGGCAAGTCACTGAGGAGAGTGAGGAAAGTATGGACGGCCGGGGAGAGCAAAATGCTGTAGTCTGTGTGCAGGGATTGGGATTTTTAGCTCCAATAGCCCGCAGGCAGCTGCAAAGATCATAGAAGGTGGTGTACCCATGTGCTATGTTTCCACTGGAAGGAAAAGTAGGCAACAGAAATGTATGGAAAGATAAGCTAGACAGTGTAGGCAATAAACAGGACTGAAAAGAAAAACAGTGTAGGCAACATAAGGGACTGAAAGTGAAAAATAGACAGTGTGCGCTTATTGGTAATCACAAAATACATACTGGAACAGGAGACATGAACAATGTAATAAAAACCAAAAGAACTGCGGATGCTGTAAAACAGGAACAAAAACAAAATTGCTGGAAAAGCTCAGCAGGTCTGGCAGCCTCTGTGGAGGAGAAGACAGAGTTAACGTTTCGGGTCCAGTGACCCTTCCTCAGAACTGATAGTGGCTGGGAAAACATCAGTTTATATGCAGAAAATAGGGAGGTGGGTGGGGTAGGGAGTAAACAATAGGATAGAGCCCAAAGAGACATTTGGACAGATAAAGGAGTTGCTAACAATCAGGCTGGGAGGGTGAGTACTTGTCAATGGGGACTGTTAGTGACTAACAACAGGGGGTGTGTAGTGGCAGGCTGTGTGGTAACAAGGCCTGGTGTGTGGGGTGGGTGGCTGGGACATGTGAGAATTTAGGCTCTAAAATTACTGAATTCAATATTGAATCCAAAGGGCTGCAGGGTCCCCAAGTGGAAAATGAGGTGATGTTCCTCCAGCTTGCGCTGGGCTTCACTGGGATACTGCAGCAAGCTGGAGACAGAGATATTGGCCAGGGAACAGAGTGGTGCATTGAAGTGGCAGGCAACAGGCAGTTCAGGGTCTTTTTTGCGAGGAGAACATAGATGTTCTGTGAAGCAGTCGCCAAGTCTACATTTCGTTTCCCCAGTGTAGAGGAGACCACATTGTGAGCGGTGAATGCAGTAGACTAGGTTCTAGGAAGTGCAGCTGAAGTGCTGCTTCACCTGGAAGATATGTTTGGGCCCTTGGATACTGGGGAGGGAGGAGGTAAATGAGCAGATGTTGCACCTTTGCCGGTTACAGGGGAAGGTGCTGTAGGGCTGTGGGGAGGTGTTGGGGGTGAGGGAAGTATTGGCCAGGGTGTTCCAGAGGGAACGGTCCCTGCAGAAGGCGGACAAGGGAGGTGGCGAAAATGGCATCTGATGATCTTCTGAATGTGGATGCTGGTGGGATGGTAGGTGCGGATCAGGGGGACCCTATCACTGTTGTGGGACGAAAGGGAAGGGGTGAGGGCAGAAGTGTGGGAGATGGGTCGGACCCGATTGAGGGTCCTGTCATCAACGGAGCTGGGGAAACCTCGGTTGAGGAAGAATGTGGACATTTTGGAGGCTCCCTTGTTGAAGTTGGCCTCATCTGAACACATGTGACGGAACCCGAGGAACAATGTAATGACAACATTAGACAATCTAGTGATGTGCACCAACTTAGAATGTGAAGTATGGAAACACCACAGGGTAGAGATTGGGGTGAGTAAAGTGCAACATTTTGATTAGAAATCATTACTTGTAAGATTAGTCAACTGGAAACTTCTTATCGGCAAAACCAGTTGTTCTTGTGATGCCATCTGAGCTGTGTGCCATCTTTGGATACCGCTCCCATGCATGCATGAACAAACGTTTGGATAAAGGAACCCGAGTCTCAGTTGTAATGTGTAGAACACACCCTTGTGGGCCTTTCCAAACCCCATACCTCTGGTAGGATTCCAGAGGGGGAGAATACCTTCATGGGCCACTTAAGGACTTTGATTCGACGAGGGATGGAAAGGCGCACCACAAAGTTCCCTATCCCTGATTTCCATCAGGGAGAGTATGGAAGGCAATAGGTCCTCCATCCCATACCCTCTGCCTTGCCCCAGGATAATCAGACTAAAAGCTACAGTGCCCTGGAACAATTCAAGGGGTAAATTATCACTTCCACATACTCAATGTGGTTTAAGATCCCATTAAAAAATACAAGTAGAGGAGAAAGCTGTTCAAGAAATCTAATTAGGCTTTGGAGGACCAGTAAGTTTCAGTGACAAAAAGAAACACGCACACAAAGGTAAAGGAGTTGGTTCACAGAGATGGTGTAAGATGGTTCTCCAGGTGATGTTGTATCAGAGATAATGGGAACTGCAGATGCTGGAGAATCCAAGATAACAAAGTGTGAAGCTGGATGAACACAGCAGGCCAAGCAGCATCTCAGGAGCACAAAAGCTGATGTTTCGGGCCTACACCCAACCTCTGACGAAAGGTCTAGGCCCGAAATGTCGGCTTTTGTGCTCCTGAGATGCTGCTTGGCCTGCTGTGTTCATCCAGCTACATGCTTTGTTATCTCCAGGTGATAATTTGCTTTTACAGGATGTCCAATCTGCCATGTTCGCATTTCTATATGTTCGTGCAAAACGTTGCTCATAATAGCACATAAAGTGAAACAGGGTGTAAGGGTCCCAAACAACAAAGCAAGAAACTGTGTATCTCCTTGATCGTTGAAGGTTGAAGGTTTGGGAAATAAACAGTGCAAGGATTGTGAGAGAAGTGGAGTTTAGAGTTGGTGAATCCAATGTCAAATCAGGTAGAGGAAGAGAGACAAAGAAAGGAAAAGGAAGATTGGTCAAGAGAAAAAGCCAAAATTGTAGAATCCCGACAGTGCAAAAACAGGGCATTCAGGCCAACAAGTCCACACCAACCCTCCCATGGTATAACACTATATTTCCCATGGCTGATCTACCTAACCTGAACATCTCTGGGCACTACAGCATGGCCAATCCACCTAACCTGCACAGCTTTGGACTGCGGGAGGAAACCGCGGCACCCAAAGGACACGACGAGAATATGCAAACTCCACACAGACAGTCGCCCAAGGGTGGAATCAAACTCAGGACCCACAGTTGTGAGGCAGCAGTGCTAACCACTGGGACACCATACTGCCTGAAAATACAGCTTAAAATTTTGCATTTAGATTTCTTATAAACTCTAACAACAACTAAAACCTGAAAAAATGATCTTCCACCTTTGTAAAACTTGTTCAGTGCCACAGAAATTGAATGACAGCATTGACATTTCTCACACTGTTAATAGCTAATATTATGTGATAAATTTGCATAATATCCACTGCAACATGCAGCAACATTGACATATTTCAACAACAAAGCAGACAGCACAGGATTGTCCTCGAAAAGGTAATGGTAGAGTGATACTATTTGAACAAAAACCTTTGGGTTTAACCACTTGCTGCTATGACATAAATAATGTTCAGTGCCAATAGCTACACTGATATCTTGACAGGGAAGTAGACGTCAATATTTTATTTGCTGTAGGGAGTGAAGAAGGTGTTCTGTACACTTGCCGTTATTGGTCAGTGCACTGAGTATAGGAGTTGGAAGGTCATGTTGAGGCTGTACAGGACATTGGTTCGGCCACTTTTGGAATACTGTGCGAAATTCCGGTCTCCTTGCTATAGAAAGGATGTTGTAAAACTAGAAAGGGTTCAGAAAAGATTTATGAGGATGTTGCCAGGGTTGGAGGGTTTGAGCTATAGGGAGAGTGTGAATAGGCTGGGGCTATTTTCCCTGGAGCGTCGGAGGCTGAAGGGTGACCTTCTAGAGGTTTATAAGATCATGAAGGGCATGAATGGGGCGAATAGGCAAGGTCTTTTCCCCAAAGTTAGGGCATAGGTTTATGGTGAGAGGGGAACGATATTAAAGGAACCTAAGGGGCAACATTTTCACACAGGGGGTGGTGCATGTATGGTATGAGCTGCCAAAGGAAGTAGTGGAGGCTGATGCAATTACAAAATTTACAAGGGATCTGGATGTGTATATGAATAGGAAGGACTTAGAAGCATAAAGGCCAAATGCTAGCAAATGGGACTAGATTTTTCTAGGATATCTGGTCGGCATGGACCATGAGTTGGACCAAAGGGTCCGTTTCAGTTCTGTATATATCTATGACTATGAGTAAGCAACTGTGACATTAGTTCACATGGCAATTGGAGAAGAAAGTGACAGTGGATTTACATTATGCCTCATTTCTTAAAGAACTGCTTATGTCCTGCTGGTTGCACTATTAGATATTGACAATAAAATGTGAGGCTGGATGAACACAGCAGGCCCAGCAGCATCTCAGGAGCACAAAAGCTGACATTTCGGGCCTAGACCCTTCATCAGAGAGGGGGATGGGGTGAGGGTTCTGGAATAAATAGGGAGAGAGGGGGAGGCGGACCGAAGATGGAGAGAAAAGAAGATAGGTGGAAAGGAGAGTATAGGTGGGGAGGTAGGGAGGGGATAGGTCAGTCCAGGGAAGACGGACAGGTCAAGGAGGTGGGATGAGGTTAGTAGGTAGGAGATGGAGGTGTGGCTTGGGGTGGGAGGAAGGGATGGGTGAGAGGAAGAACAGGTTAGGGAAGCAGAGACAGGTTGGACTGGTTTTGGGATGCAGTGGGTGGAGGGGAAGAGCTGGGCTGGTTGTGTGGTGCAGTGGGGGGAGGGGACGAACTGGGCTGGTTTTGGGATGCAGTGGGGGAAGGGGAGATTTTGAAGCTGGTGAAGTCCACATTGATACCAATGGGCTGCAGGGTTCCCAAGCGGAATATGAGTTGCTGTTCCTCCCTTCCTCTCACCCCAAGCCGCACCTCCATCTCCTACCTACTAACCTCATCCCACCTCCTTGACCTGTCCGTCTTCCCTGGACTGACCTATCCCCTCCCTACCTCCCCAACTATACTCTCCTCTCCACCTATCTTCTTTTCTCTTCATCTTCGGTCCGCCTCCCCCTCTCTCCCTATTTATTCCAGAACCCTCACCCCATCCCCCTCTCTGATGAAGGGTTTAGGCCCGAAACGTCAGCTTTTGTGCTCCTGAGATGCTGCTGGGCCTGCTGTGTTCATCCAGCCTCACATTTTATTGTCTTGGATTCTCCAGCATCCGCAGTTCCCATTATCATTAGATATTGAGCTTTTTTTGAGGTAGGGCTGACACTTAAAGGGAATGGCCTGCACTGCTGAACCCAGGACAGTCTCAAAGGTCAAAGCAACATTTGGCACGTTGAGTAATAAGCATCATCTGATAACCGCCAGCAGTGATCTTTGCTGAGTTAAAGCAGTGCTATCAGGCAGCTGGAATAGGTCTTTGCTTACCGAGAAAATATAATCCTGACTAGTTCACATGGCATCCACTAGGAGACTTGACGTCAAAACAGTGGGCTTTGGGCATAACGGAAGAATGTGAGGGAGGATTCCAAGGTCTAAAGTACTTGTCTCCCTGCTACAAGACTTAATCTGATTACTTAAGAGTTTGTGCACTCATGCAGACAAACAGAAATATGTCATTTATTACAAAGAAGCACAACACAAAACCGTTGTTTAGAAGGTTTTGTCATCCCTGCTCAGATGGAAAATGATCAATACTCAAGATGGAAAACCTCAATAGCAGCATAAAAAATCTGTATTGTGACAACTTCCCTGTAATTAATTGGGATGACAAGTGGCATGCACAGTACAAATGTTTCCTTTCCTTACAGCAACCCTCCTTACTGAACAGGACACGATAAACAACAGTCACAAATTCATAGGTAAACAGGGACTATGATCTCAAGCATGCAGGGTTAAATCTCAAATCTGTATTGCTTCCAGTCTTTACCAAGAGGTGCAAGAAACCTTAGTACTTCAAAGTAGGCTTGCCTCCTGGAAATCAGAGCAACAATGCCTTGATAAAATATATATATGTGTGGTAAAAATTCTTGAGCGTACACTGAAAACAGCTCATTTGTTCTAAAAGGATTATCAATGCAGAAGGGGCTTGGCAGAGAGATCTTGCAGTGTCTTTCACAACCCTGTTTCTCCAATACAATGGAAACTGTGATCAAAGGCATCAACAATGTGTGATGATATGTGACAGCTGAAAACAGTAAGCCCGTCTAACATTTTTATAATTCTCCATTAATATTTTATCACTACATCTTTGCCACACATATTTCAGAGCCATCCCGAAACTCTCACCATTTTGCTTGTGTGTGTGTGTGTTCAAAGATAATAAGAATGGAAGACTTCTGAATATGCACAGCATTAACCTTAATTCTCAGTGGGCTTGGGGCTGACCAGGCCTACAATTACAGCCGCATCTTGTCAACTTCAATCTGATAAGCCCCATGAATGGCTGATGCACGGAAAGGAAAAGACACTTTGTTGCATTTGAGACTCAGTCTCATTTGGGAGAATATGATCCCAGCTGCACTGAAGCATGTACACAAATGATTGCTTCATTCTAAGGAGTTTTTACAGCTACAAGAAATTTCAGCATTGTGAACAAGTTTACAGTGACCTTGGCTAAATGCTTGCAAAACGTACGTCAGTATTTCAGAAGTAATTGGAGCAACACCTCTGACTGGTAACATGTCCCGGTCTTAACAGCTTCGCAATTGACCCGCACATCTCTGCCAAACTGCATCCCAGAAGCAGAGGCCTGAGCCAATATTCCTGGTGGGATTCAGCCTCGCATTATGTTTCATCATGCTCCTGAGAAGCATGTTATTTTATTATTTTACGTGTATTATATTTATAAGGTATTGTCGCTGTTCTGCAAGGGATAAAGAGAGCTAATTGATTAATACCGCATAACCCGTGTCATGGGTGATTGTTTGTCCTATTGGTTAGATCAAATCAACACCAGAAACATGATGTTCAATCCCCTTTTTAGCTGAGGCAAGCTTGCACCTGACTTCCACCTACCCACACTAAAAGCTCACAGTCCTGTGCTGTGGTTTCAGTGATTAATTGGGCAGAAGTGCAAATGTTTGTCAAATAGTTTCATCTGAATGCACTCTCAGCAGATGTCCCTAAAGATGATTGTCCTTTAGTCTGTGGTGCAGGTTAAGAAATCTTCCACAATTAACATTGCTACTAACCACTCCTTATGCTATGAGTAGGGAAAAAAAACAAGTGGTGGTGGCCTGGAGTACTTAGATTCTCTTAATAAAGTTGGTCAAAGTAAAACACCATTCCTCAGGAGATGAATTCCTCAGTAACAGATAAGAATAAGGACTGGAGTATCCATTAAAGCACCACTTTGTTTCATCTCTATATTCCCCTACTGAACTGAAGCATATTTCTGAGTGAGCTTCAGTATAAAATTAGGCCACAAGGGATCGAAGTGATGCTGCAGGTTAAAGCACTCTCATTTTAGTCGTGAAATTTCTAAGAGGGGCAGACTGGCAGTATAAAAAGTCTCAGCTTGCTAATTATTTTAATAGATTTTATTCTCCATGTACCTTTCTTTTCGTACCCTTGTTAGTACACTCACACAAATTTCGCCTGCAACGAAAATGGTACAGACTGGAATTTATGCAAATACATTAACAGGTTCACTTCCAATGATACGCGGACGGAAGAGTCACAAGATTTTTAAATAAGTTAACATCAATCTTAACTCAATCTGTGGGATCTAAGCCAACCGTACAAAACTGCCACTTGTTTGGATCTTTACGTTTCCACCAATAAAGTGAAAGTTAAAAGATGCCACATTGTGTAGAATGGGCTGTTCACAGGTTATCAGTGGAATATATTCGAGAGGGATCCTACATGCAGTCAAATCCTGATTGTCTTCTATATACATAAAGGGATAGAGGTTTACAGCAAGGAAGCAGGCCGTTCAGCCCAACTTGACCATGCTGCCCAGTTTTCACAGTTAATCTCATCCTATTTGCCTGTGTTTCTCCCATATCCCTCCATACCTATCCCATCCATTCTCTGTCCAAATGTTTTTTAAAATGACAGGATTGTACTCACTTCCATCACTACCTCTGGCAGCCCATTTCAGATACTTACCATGCTTTGTGTAAACTAATTGCCCCCCTGGACCCTCTTGCATCTCTCCCCCCTCACCTTAAACCGACTCCCTCTAGTTTCAGATTCCCTCACTAAGGGAATAAGCTGTTAGCTATCTCCCTTATGCATGCCTCTCATGATTTTACAGGCCCCTATCAGGTCACCCCTCGGTTTCCTATGCTCCAGGGGAAAAATCCCATCCTCTCTTGATAACTCAAACCCTCCAGTCCAGGTAGCATCCTAGTATATCTTTTCCACACTTTTTCTAATTTAATTCTATCCTTTCTTATAGCAAGGCAACCAGAACTGCATGCAGTACTCCAAATGTGGCCTTACCAATAACGTTGTACAGCTGCAACAAGATGTCCTAACTCCTATACTCAAAGCTCTGATCGATGAAAGCAAGCATGCTGAAAGCCCTCTTCACAACTTTGTCTATGTGCAAATCCACTTTCAAGGAGCCAAGAACCTGTACCCCAAGATCTCTTTGTTCTATAACACTCACCAGGGGCCTAAAATTTGGTCTGGGCACACTCTTCAGTGTCATAACAATAGGCCAGGGCCATCAAGATGAACAAACCATTTTCAGGGCACTTCAATCAAACCTGCAAATCTCTCAAAAATATTGTGTGAATCAAAGTCAATCCTTAAATTGCAGTTTATAAAACTTGTAACAAACGTTGATTTTTCACAGTGGTATATACAGCAAACATGTTGCTTTTCTAATTCACTGTACAATTCAGAAGAGTGACGTAAAACCCAGGTGTGATAAATAACAAGAAAATGCAAAAAGACTCATCTGGTCTGCTCTATAGGCTTAGCTAAGTGGTTCCTCTCCACTGCCATTGTTCTGAAAGTACTGCCCATAACTCAGAACTACAACTGTACTTTCAACATCCCTCAAAGTGCCTCACTGAGCATCAAAAGACAGAGATTGGCAGTGAGCCACAGAAGACAAATGACTGCCCACAAGCCTTGATCAAAAAGTAGGCTTGAAGGAATGTCTTAAGAGGAGAAAGAGGGAGAGAGAGAGAGAGAGAGAGAGAGAGAGAGAGAGAGAGAGAGAAACTGACGGAGAGATTTAGGGAGAGGCCTCCAGAGTTTTGATTTTAGGCAGCTGAGGACGTGGTGGCCATTGCAGAGGCAGGAGAAATCAATCAGGACTAATGTGCTCATTGAGACTGGATCTTAAAAATCTTCCAGAAAGGTAATAAGAATTTCCAAGCCAGGAGACAGTCTTCTCAGCTTGGAATCAAAAGCATATTTATGTTAATATGTCTGACCTGGGACATGTGGAAAATGATGGGGGGAGAAAACCAACCTCTTCTTTCAAAATGATAAACTCAGTAAGTACTTAATGGCCAGCAAAATCTGTATACATGGGCACCATCATCTAATGGATTGTTTCTTGTCTCAATAATACTTAAAGGGAAATGATTTATGGACGTGGATATATTACAAAGAATGCAATTGATCTGTGCAGCCACCTTCAATGTGGGCATTTGAAGAAAATGAAATCAGACAAAATTGAAGGTTTTTGTTTTCATAATGGGAAGGATAAGTGACAGATTAGGAACACACTTGAGAGTAAGCAACTTCATTAAAGAAAGAGAAATGGAAGTCCAAGGCCAGTAATGCACACTGCGCACATTCAATCCCGGACACAGTTCATGAGTTTTATCAATATCAATTATAACGATATTTCTAAGGTCCCATATTTAATACTCAAAGGAAATTATATTTCAGCTTAATATAGATTGAATGAAAGCAAAGCCACATTTGGGCTTGGGTGTGCACAATGACAAAGGACCTCTCTGTCACTATGAAGCTGGAGCTGTGGCCAAAATCTGCGATGTCTGCCCAGAAACACAACCCCATCATTTTAGGAAGTGGGAGGGAGGGGAAACCATAGGATGTTATGTTTTACATACCTGCAGTTCATGGAATCAGCGAATACCTCCAGCCACGTCTGATTTTTGTTAGTCAGCAGTAGTGAACATGATGCGCGCAGATTTGACACGGTCAGAGCAGATCTAAGCTTTGCAAAGTGCATTGCAGAGGCGGTCCACCCTTTTGGACAGACAAGATACCCTTTTGGATATGGTCCTTTGGAGCAGAAGAGCTGCCCCTTTAGGATTGTTCAAAATAGATACAAACAGGCTCATTGGAATTGTCATAAGAGTTAAAGGGAACCATCAAAATAACTGTCCAAGGTATATTTCTGTCCATTATAGAAGAAGGGTCCCGGCTCGAAAGGTCAGCTTTCCTGCTCCTCTGGTGCTGCCTGGGCCTGCTGTGTTCCTCCAGCCCCATACTGTGTTATCTCTGACACCAGCATCTGCAGCTCTTACTATCCCTCTCTCTATCCAAGGGAACTGTCAAGTTAGCAAGGCATTTAAAACTCCTTTAAACTCTCTAGAATGTTTTAAAAAAAGCACTGATTTCTATTTCACTCTGTCTGTTAACAATCGTTACTTCTAGATTAGTGCTGCAACTCTGACTTTGCTACCTTCCATTATCACAGTGGTGTGCATCCCACTTTACAGGTTGAGTGACATCTCCAAGAGGTTATGAACTCCTCGAAATGCAACTACGAATTCCATCACTTAACTTTATAAGGGATTAAAGGACATTAAATGAATAAATGTAATGTAATAACTCTTTTTCAATTGTGAGTCTTCAATAGATGCCTAAGAAATGTACATTATCTCATTTTAGCATGACCAACGAGATCTAGCCATTATGCGAATTGGATGAGGTGCCATTGTAGATGAAAGGGCAAAGGCTGATGGGTGGGCATATAGTTTGGCATGAGTTGGCACTCTTAGCTTAAGGTTTACAAAGGGTCATAGTGACTGTGTTGAGAGGCATTGGATGGCATGGGGCTATAAAAGTCCATGGATGGTGGGCAGAGGGAAATAGGTTTGTACAGAAGCAGCAAGGGGCTGTGGTGAGGGCACAGATTGATATGATTGATAGGAGGTGCCATCTATCATAGATAGATGGGTTAGTGTCGATTGGCATGGATAGTATGAAGGGCTATTGGTGTGGATAATGGCCCGAGCAATGTGGTTGGAGGAGTAGGTGGAGTGACAGCTGTTTCTCATTTAAAAAAAATTTTTGACATATTTCTGGTCCACTTAACAGCCTCCACCCTGTCTCCAGCGACACGCGCTAACTCCAAGAAACTACTCTGAACAAAGATCAAAAGGTTCCAGGGCCCTTTCCTGGTTTTAACAAAGAACAAAGAACAAAGAAAATTACAGCACAGGAACAGGCCCTTCAGCCCTCCAAGCCTGCACCGATCGAGATCCTCTGTCTAACCTGTCATCTATTTTCTAACAGTCTGTGTCCATTTGCTCCCTGCCCATCCATGTACCTGTGCAAATATATCTTAAAAGACGCTAACGTGTCTGCGTCTAGCACATCCGCTGGCAACGCGTTCCAGGCAGCCACCACCCTCTGCGTAAAGAACTTTCCACGCATATCTCCCTTAAACTTTCCTCCTCTCACTTTGAACTCATGACCCCTAGTAATTGAGTCCCCCATTCTGGGAAAAAGCTTCTTGCTATCCACCCTGTCTATACCCCTCATGATTTTGTAGACCTCAATCAGATCCCCCCTCAATCTCCGTCTTTCTAATGAAACTAATCCTAATCTACTCAACCTTTCTTCATAGTCAGCACCCTCCATACCAGGCAACATCCTGGTGCACCTCCTCTGCACCCTCTCCAAAGCGTCCATATCCTTTTGGTAATGTGGTGACCAGAACTGTACGCAGTACTCTAAATGTGGCAGAAACAAAGTCTTATACAACTGTAACGTGACCTGCCAACTCTTGTACTCAATACCCCGTCCAATGAAGGATAGCATGCCGTATGCCTTCTTGACCACCCTATTGACCTGCGTTGTCACCTTCAGGGAACAATGGACCTGAACACCCAGATCTCTCTGTTCATCAATTTTCCCTGGGACTTTTCCATTTACTGTGTAGTTCGCCCTTGAATTTGATCTTCCAAAATGCATCACCTCGCATTTGCTCGGATTGAACTCCATCTGCCATTTATCTGCCCAACTCTCCAGTCTATCTATATTCGGCGGTAATCTCTGACAGTAACCTTCACTATCTGCTACTCCACCAATCTTAGTGTCATCTGCAAACTTGCTGATCAGACTACCTACACCTTCCTCCAGATCATTTACGTATATCACAAACAACTGTGGTCCCAGCACAGATCCCTGTGGAACACCACTAGTCACAGGTCTCCAATTTGAGAAACTCCCTTCTACTACTACTCTCTGTCTCCTGTTGCCTAGCCAGTTTTTTATCCATCTAGCTAGCACACCCTGGACCACATGTGACTTCACTTTCTCCATCAGCCTGCCATGCGGAAACTTATCAAACGCCTTACTGAAGTCCATGTATATGACATCTACAACCTTTCCCTCATCAATCAACTTTGTCACGTCCTCAAAGAATTCTATTAAGTTGGTAAGAAATGACCTTCCGTGCACAAAACCATGTTGCCTATCACTGATAAGCCCATTTTCTTCCAAATGGGAATGGATCCCATCCCTCAGTATCTTCTCCAGTAGCTTCCCAACAACTGACGTCAGGCTCACCGGTCAATAATTACCTGGATTATCCTTGCTACCCTTCTTAAACAAGGGGACAACATTAGCAATTCTCCAGTCCTCTGGGACCTCACCCATGTCTAAGGATGCCACAAAGATATCTGTTAAGGCCCCAGCTATTTCCTCTCTCGCTTCCCTCAGAAACCTGGGATAGATCCCATCCGGACCTGGGGACTTGTCCACCTTAATGTCTTTTAGGATACCCAACGCTTCCTCCTTCCTTATGTCAACTTGACCTAGAGTGAGCAAACGTCTATTCCTAACCTCAACATCTGTCATGTCCCTCTCCTTGGTGAATACCGATGCAAAGTACTTGTTAAGAATGTCACCCATTTTCTCTGACTCAGTGCATAACTTTCCTTCTTTGTCCTTAAGTGGGCCAATCATTTCTCTAGTTATCCTCTTGCTCCTTATATATGAATAAAAGGCTTTGGGATTTTCCTTAACCATGTTTGCCAGCAATATCTCATGTCCCCTCTTCGCCCTCTTAATCCCTCATTTCAGATTTGCTCTACATTCCCCACATTCTTCCAAAGCTTCGTCTGTCTTCAGTCGTCCAGACCTCATGTATGCTTCCTTTTTCCTCTTAGCTAGTCTCACAATTTCACCCGTCATCCATGGTTCCCTAATATTGCCTTTTCTATTCCTTATTTTCACTCATTTTGGAGCCAGGAGTTATCCTGACTGCATTCCTAACCCTGGTGTGAAGTTCATTATGTTCTTTTACATCAATGCTAGTACTGTCACATTTCCTCAGCTGAGTAATGTTTATTGGTTGTTCATCAGTTTTGGCTAGGATAATGACCTTCCCACCACAGTCAACGGGAGGAAAACTACTGGACACAATTCTGAAAAACAGAATTAATGCCCATTTGGAAAGGCATGGATTAATTAGAGATAGTCAGCATGGCTTTGTCAGCAAGATGTCATGCCTGACAAATATGTTAGATTTTTTTGAAAATGTGATCAAGTGCCTGGATGAGGGAGGTTCAGTTGATACAGTTTATATGGATTTTAACAAAGCCTTTTTCAAGGTCTCACATAGGAGACTGATTGAGAAGGTTAAAGCAAATGGAGCTGAGGGAAACCTGGCGAGATGGATCAGAAACTGGCTTATTAATAGGGCACAAAGCGTTGTGGTCGAAGGCTGTTTGAGTGAATGGAGGCCGGCGTCCAGCAGTGTACCACATAGACCCTTATTGTTTGTTATATTCATAAACTATGTAGATGAAAATGTGTGGGGCATGTTAAGCAAATTTGCAGATAACCCCAAGACTGGTACAGTTGTTAATAGTGAGGATGGTTGTAGGTTATAGGAAGATATAGATGGGTTGATCAGATGGGCAGACTAGTAGCAGATCATATTAAACCCTGATAAGTCTGAGATGATGCACTTTGGAAGAAGAAACAAGACGAGAGGGCAGGACACTGGGTATCTTAGAGGAACAGATGGATGTTGGGGTAATTATTCACAGATCCCTGAAGTCAGTACAGCATTTGAATAGGATCATTAAGGAGGCATATGGGACACTTGTTTTGATCAGTCATGGCATAGAGTTTAACAGCAAAGAGCTAATGTTGGAGTTGTATAGACCTTTGTTCAGACCACAATTAGAGTACCATGTGCCATTCTAGTTTTACCTCACTACAAGAAGGATGTGACAGCACTGGAGGGAATATGGGGGAGGTTCACCAGGATTTCCCTGGGATGGAAAAACTGAGCTATAGCAGAGATGTTTTCTTTAGAGCAGAGAAGGCTAAGGTAGGGGGACATGGAAATTATGCGGGGTATGGAAAAGGTGAATAGACAGCAGTTGCTTCCTCCCCGGTTGAGACGTCAGGCATGAGACGGCTCAGTTTTAGGAGCAGCAGGTGCAAGGAGTGACTTGGAAAAAGTCTTTTTCATCAGCAGGTGCTGGGAATCTGGAACGCAATGCCTGGGAAGGTAGTGGAGGCCGGAGATCTTACAATCATTAAAAAAAATTAGGTGAGTATTTCAAATATGATAACATTCAAGGATATGAGACAAGTGTAGGAAATTGGGATTAGCACACTTTTAGTCGTAGTTATGCTGGTGCAGAGCCAATGGGCATTTGGTCTTTTCTCGCTGTATGAATTTGTGAATGACAATTAAATCCCTTGTTAATATTTCCACAAGCTCCAAGATTCCAACCATGCCAGTAAAAATACCAGAATTACTGTACCATCCACTAAGCAACAGCTTTAATATACCTGGAATAAACCTTCTGAAAACTGAAACAAGTCCCAGGCTCATTAACTAGAAAGGAGTTTCAGCCATTCTCTACTGGACTTGACCACGCAAAATGTTAATCCATCTTCCTTGAATTTGCTGCCAATTTAACAGAACATTCTAAATATTAAAACTTGGTAGGTTTGAGATAGAATCTATTTGGAGATTTATCTACATGCTTAAAATACCAAAGGCAAACTGTGCTATCTATTTTTTGACACTGTCTACATTTCACCGGAATGGTTTGAAAGTATTATGCTTTTGGCTGAAAACAAAGATGGTGGACAGTCAAATGAGACATTTGTGGCTGTGTTTGTCATCTGTGATAAGATCTGTTATTAGCCTCAGCATTGACTGTGAATTGCTACATGCTGAAGGGGTTTATCAATGCTACTTTATTCTGATTTAAAATTATTTGTGATTCCACTTACAGCACTGTCTTATTATCTGGTGTTGCTATGGATCAGTGATTAAATTCGCCCTGTGACCCTGACTGACCCTACACATATATTACTTTTGACAGTGGCAATCCTGTAGAAAGATAAATTTCCTACTAAACATATCTCAGTTCCACAGAAAGGGAAGTAAAGCAGGGTATTGAAATCAGTTTCTTTGAATAAAGCAGCATATATCCTAAAAGTATTTAAACATGACTTCATTTTCTAGTTAACACTGGCACCACCCTGATAAAAGTCAACACTGTTAAAATACTGGATAAAGCAATTTACTTCATGTGTATTACGCATTCACATAATTTTTTAAAAATATAATCATTCACCAAATGAGGACATCACTAGTTAGGTCAGCATTTATTGCCCATTCCTAATTGTCTAGAGGACAGTTCAGAGTGAACCACATTGCTGTGGGTCTGGAGTCACATGTAGGCCAGACCAGATAAGGATGGATGATTACCTTCTTTAAAAGGCATGAGTGAAGCAGATGGATTTTTCCCCAACAATGAATTCATGGTCATCATTAGATCCTTAATTTCAGAGTTTTATTAAATCCGAATTTCACCATGGTCGAATTCAAACTAAGTCTCCAGATATTACCTGGGTCTTCAGCTTAACCGTCCCATGATAATACCACTAGACCATCATCTCCCAAATAACAACAATTGAAATAATAATGTTCAAAAGGCTCCAATTTCAAGGTATACAAGAGGTATTATGCATCTTTTTTTGTATAATTAAGGAAATATTTCCCTCCAACATTTCTAAATTTACCTAGACGTGGCAAGATTAGGTATGAAAAAGATTGGATAGGTGGGTTTGTTCGAAATACAAGGCTGATGCAAGATTGAATTGGGATGTGTAAAATTATGAGAGACCTGGACGGTGTAGATAGGAAGGATCCACTCTTCATCTCAGAGAAGTCAATAGCCAGGGGCCATGGATGTCATCTAATTAAGTGAAAGATTACAAATGAATTTCATGGAACATTTTTCCCCTCACAGAAGGCGTTTGGTTTCTGGAACTCACCACAAGACAGGGTCGGAGTAGAAGAACTCATTACATTTAGATCACAATCGGAAGTGCTGCAATACTCAGTGTAATACAGAACAAGAATTGGACAGCAGGATTAGAATTTAGGCCCCATTTTGGTTGGTAGAGATATCGGCCGAATGGCTTCCTGTTGTCCATGAGTTGTTTGATTCTATCCTATACAACAGGTCCCAGCACAATCCAATATTTCTAACAGGGACCAGCACTGGGAGATGAGTGTTTGCTTGTGGAATTCATTGCCGCAGAGTGGAGTGGAGGCCGGGATGTTGGATGCCTTCAAGGCAGAGATTGACAAATTCTTGATCACAAAAGGAATCAAGGGCTACGGGGAGAGTGCAGGGAACTGGTGTTGAAATGCCCATCAGCCATGATTTAAATGGTGGAGTGGACTTGATGGGCCGAATGGCCTTACTTCCACTCCTATGTCTTATGATCTTATGGTCTTATGGTACCTGTGGAAATGGTGACCGCTTGGAGGTGATCCAAGAGTCACTTCTTAGAAATCATCTGACTAACGTAGTCTTAACGTTAGGTTGTGAGTGAAAACATCAGCAAGATGGGATATTCGTACTTTCTGCTCTTGGCATCAGCCTCTCGGTCTGTAATGTCGCCCCTTTCCTGCCAGAACTACAAATTCTTGTGCGTAGGTTTCCCAGAAATTTAGATTCAGCATGAAAATTGGGATCAGAAGCCCAGGGGTATATGGGGAGTGGACATGAGTAAATTGTTGCCCGATTATATAACTGCAAGGATAGAAAGCAACACTTGCAATCACTATGAATCCATCATGCGGTTGATCCCCAAATAGGAATCAGGAATGGAAGATTTTCGGTGGATGAAACTCAAAAGTTAAACGAAGACATGCCCGGCAGAAAGTATGAGAATAAAAGAGTGAAATAAAAAGCAAAGCGAGTAAGACAAGTGGCATATCTTCGAAACTGGCCCATCATCCTTGAAGAGAGGGGAAACAAAACTGTAATTCCATGGTGATAAATTACCTCCTGGGACATTTGTGAAAGGTGCTTTTCACAATTCGTTTTCTTTTTAAGCACTCCTCAACAACTGAAGCCGACAGAAGGAGGTGCTGCACGTCTAATGCAGTTCAGTGGAATATCTTAGAGATTCATGTTCATTCCAGTGAAGATTCAATTAATTACACAAGGATCTTTAAATTGGTATCCAGCATCTGCACCATCAGAAATCAGCTGTCTTTCACACGACAACCTGTATCTTCAAAACGTAAGAGCAAGAAAAGGTCACTCACTTTATAGTTTCTTCGAGCTTTTACTCCACAGCTCATAAACATTTCACTCTTTCATATTCATCCTATTTAGGGATCGAAGGAAATTAATCAGTTACTAGCAAACTCAGATTAAACTCAAATCTATTCAACAGGGAGGCAATGGCCAAGTGGTATTATCACTAGAGTGATTCAGCTTATGTTCTGGGGTCTCAAGTTCAAATCCCACTGTGGCAGAATTTGAATTCAGTCCAAGGATCTGGATTTAAGAGTATAATTCTGGCTTTAAAACCATTGCCAATTGTTGGGAAAGCCCACGGGGTTCGCTAATGCCGGTTAAGGAAGGAAATCTGTCATCCTTACCTTGTCTGGCGTACCTGTGAATCCAGTCCCACAGCAACGTGTTGACTCTTTACTGCCCTCTGGGCAATAAATGCTGGTGTAGCCAATGATGCCATGACATACCATGAGTGAATTTTAAAAAAAACTTCATGCATTGTCTGACATAACAAGGTGTGGAGCTGGATGAACGCAGCAAGCGGCATCAGAGGAGCAGGACAGCTGATGTTTCGGGCGTAGACCCCTTCATGCACTGTCTTTGGGGCGACAGCGGTAATGCTGGTGGTCTAGTAATCCAAAGGCCTGAATTTTGGAGACGTGTATTCAAATCCCACAATGTTAGCTGAAGCAATTTGGATTCAATTCATAACTCTGCAATATATAAAATGCTATTGTCCTTTAAAGAAGAAAATCTGCTGCCCTTGCCTATATAGTTTCTATGGTTATCCTTGTATCCTGCAATTCAAGTTACGATGGAATTCTTTCAACTGGCATTTTCACAAAAATAAAGGCAGAGTATTGACTACACGCTAAGTCTTTCTACATACATGATACACAACACAATCAAGGAGAAATGTCTTTCTCATCTTGCATCTTGTTATATGTCGGTTATTTCCTTTGCACTTTATACCCTCTAGTTCTGCACCTACAGTCTACATGAAATATCGTACAGGAATCAACACTATTCACACTTCTTATCATTGCGTCATATTAATTTTAAATCTTGTTATATGCACAAGATGCGGTTTAAGTTCTGGAAGTCCACCATCACAACACTTAGAACCAGAATCACCCTTGTTACTTTTCTTTATCAATGGATCATTCGTTCCAAGGTGAGGTGCCCAATATTTGGTAGAATATCCCAAATACTGTCCCTTCAGTGACTTAAACACATTGGAATGTAAACCCAATATTTGATTGGGCTCATTGCCAATAGTTTGACATTAACGAGATATTTATAATCATCAACGCTTACACACACGATCCATTTTACTTCTCCACACTTGATATCAGATATTCTGTCGCAAGGTTGCATTACAAATAGTCTGGCTTCTCCTGTGTCCTATTTTTGATTGCGCCTAAAATAGACCCCTCTAGACAATGTCTCATTGTACAGGTCACATGACCACAGCATGCCAGGAAGCATTAGTATGGTATAATAGGCCCCTTTCATACTCTGTCTGTCTGTCTCTCTCTCTCTCTCACTCACTCACACACACACAAACACACACACACACACACACACACTTCTCTCTCTACCCACCCATCCCCAACACACAGACACAACGCGCACACGCTTTCTGTCTTTCTCCCTCACACACACGTGCACATTAATCTATGGGGTGAATTTGCATTTGCAGATTTGTAGTTGCAGATACGTTCTATTTTGTTCAAAAAGCACACAATTTGTAGACAATCAATGCAGCATTTTATCAATTCCTACTTTGGAAATAAAACTAGCCTGACTCCACACTGATACAGAACCAGATTCTAAACAAAATCTCACACCTAAAATGCATTGTCTGGCCTGAGATATCACCTGTGGTACACTAATAAAACCTTTAGTTATCTCAGGGCAGTGACTTAAAAGAAATTTTGGGATTTGCATATTAATCCTTTCTAACTGACTAAAGATTTAAGTCACTTTAGGTTCATTCAATACATTTGCATCAGTTATATGACCCTTTGATCTTTTGCTTATGAATTCTGTGTCTGATGCCACTTCTCTTACTGAAACCTGAAGGAGTGACTCTGAAAGCTTGTCTTTTGCAATGAACCTGTTGGACTATAACATGGTGTCGTGTGAGTTCTGACCTTGTCCAAGCACCAGCATGTCTACATCATAGCCCCCTTTCCATACAGATAAATTTGCAAACCACATTTACACTGAGTTACCAGTTATCGTCGTTGGTCCCTGCACATCCAGTGCACAGGTTTTAAGTTGCAATGATTATAAATGGTACGCACTATGCATTGTCATTGGCTGTTCATTTGGGTGATGGAGTCCCTCCTTGACAGTGATAAAAGTATAGTGACTCATACCTGCTCTAGCTTCTTAAACAGATCTGTTGCTATTTTGTGCTTCTGTCATATGTGTGGAAAAACTCTGTTTCAAGTCACCTTTCACTTTAACTACTTCTAGGAGGCAGTCATTGTAGCCATTGTGTCTTACCAACAGTTTCAGCTGTGGTCATCAGCTTTGTTCTTTTTTTCAGAGTTTTTATACTGTTCTTCAACACTCAGTCTCAGCTCCATACTCCACACAATGTTACAAGCTTGCAGTATAAACAGTTTATCTTCTGCTGAAGATAATGCCTCCAGACAGTGCCTCATGGGAGAAGTCATACGACTGTGGCAAGCGAACTGGTATGTTGATAGAGTTTCATAAACATATTCATACATAAAAATTGTGCATTTTCTTTTATTTTTTCCCAATGAGTGTGCAATCCTTCAACACATTCATTTGACTGGTTTAGATTACCGTAGATGCAGACAGTCATCATTATGCTAATCATTTGTTCAGCTCACTGTCAATGTGTAGCATTAGTCATAAAACTGTCCTTCATATCATTCATAAAGAGTGCAGCATCAAGGACTCACCATCGCAAATTGCACCAATGTCCAATGCTTAAGAAAGGTTCAATTTCTCAACACTTGTTGCTTTACATTGCAGAAACAAGTTTGTTTTTAACTGGCTTACTTGTTCTTAACTCCATCAGCTTTAATCATCCAACAAGTGGAGCTCCAACAAATTCATACAATACCCTCATGGTCTCTTACCAGATCATAATGTTAGCAACATGCAAAATATCTCTGAGCATTCTTTGTTGGACAAAATATGCAATACAGTATTCAGGCTTATACAACTACTAGCATCTCAAACCTAAACACAAAATTATGAGTTTTACCTGAGAATATCAAAACACTTCCTTTGGATTATTGAAAAATAATCATTTATCAAGGGAATTCTGAAATGTACCTTTTCAGCCAGTGATTAATATCTTAGGAAATTTCTTTTAATCTTTTGTTCCAAAAAGATCTTGTTTTTCACACAGAGAATACAAGAAATAGGAGGAACAGACCATTCAGCTGCTCAGTCCTGCCCCATAGTGAATAAGGTCATGCCAGAAGTTCACTTTAACCCACTGCCCCAAATCTCTTGATTCCTCATTCTAAAAGGCTACTGATGTCCATCTTGAATACATTAATCAACTGAATATCACAATGCTCTGTGAAACAGAATTCTAATGATTAACAATCCTCTGGCTCAGTAAATTTCTCATCTCCTAACATACCCCTTTCTCTAAGAGAACACCACCCCTACTTCCAGACACTCCAATCTCCACAATGTGAAGCCCTCTACACATTCTATATGTTTCAATGGAATAAATAGTTTTGCTCTAAACTCCAGAGAACCCAGGCTCGTCGCACTCATACTGTCCTCACAGGACAACCTTCACATCCCTAGGAACCAATCAAGTGAATCTTTGTTAGACCCCAACGAAAGCAAATACATTCTTAAAAACATCTGATCTCATCTCATTCTGACTGGCAACACTGAGATATTCTTTTTCTTCTTCACACTTGATTTAAGGGTTTGAAGGACAGTTACTGCTCTGGTTGCCTGGATGCTCATGTCTCATGCACGAATTTTTCAGAGCGAATGCTGGGAGGCTATTGGACTGCGTTTCACCTCACAGTCAGGGCTGCTCTGGTGACCTCCTGCAACTCCCAGAGAATTCAGCAGAGAATTTATCCGCACTTCACCAAAATTGTAATCATGTGTCTTGTCTAGCATAGGGAAGGCAATACTATCCCAAAGGTCAAACAAAATAAAGTACAGAGGATGTTCGAAATCTGAGACAAAATCAAGTCTGGAGCAGCAGCAACTGTCTAGGGGGTGAACATTTCGAGTCCAATGGCCCTTCAGCAGAGCTGACAATAGCTGGGACATGCTGGTATTTAAGCTCATGGGAGGTGAGCAGAGCTGGGGAAAGAGTGAGTACAACATAAGAATCAGCTTAAACACTAGCCTTTCCTGGGTGCTTTCAGTTCTGAGACAGGACCCCTCCACATGTTACCTCTGTTTTTCTCTCTCCACAGATGCTGCCAGACCTGCTGAGTTTCTCCAGCAGTTTCCATTTTTGTTTTTCAGCTCATTTCATTAAAACTGGAGTTTTTGCCAAATCTGACACCTCATTAAAGGACATAGCTGGCCCAAAGCTATAAAGTGAGATGCAGTCCTGCCGTTTCCCCTTTAGGGAGTTTTTTACAACATATTGGAGAAGACACGGGTTTTCAGGAAGAACAATGCTAAGTAAGTATGAATAGACCTTGTATATGTTTCTTTTGCTGCTGTTATTTGTGAGAATTTCAATGTTCTCTACAGTATTTAGTGTTTGTTGTCAACTGTCAACAGATGGGACGTTAAGTGTAGGTAGCTGCAAACCATTAATTACAGAGATCAGGGTGATGTACTATCAAGCTAACCTGTAATCCCCCTCTCTCAGCTTCATGACCACGACGGAGGCTTAGACAAATCCTCAAAATTGGATTCTGCACCAGGAAAGGGCTATGCCATTTTAAACCTTAATCTTCTTCACCAACTGGAAACCACGATGTGGAGAAATGTGCAAGAAAAGTCCTGCCCTGTCGATAGAAACCGAAATCATTCATTATTAGCAACAAACGAACAAAAATAAAGTTCGAGGGACGGTGACCTCATTTAGCTTGGCATCAGCTTTGAAGGTTTAAAGAGGTTTTGGGGTTAATCAGGTGACATCAGAGCCAAGAGCCAGAACAGACGTCGACAACTTACGGCAGCATTTTGCAATGCACTCTTAAATTCAAATCTGCTGCCCTCAATAGATCAACCCATTTCAGGATAATTGGCTTCTGAGATCTACTGCAGATAACATGGCGCGGTTCCCTGCTGTGGATTTATTTTAGTAACGTTGACAGGACCAGGCAAATAAACGCTTAAATAAAACCATTGCTCCAGTTATCAAGCCAAAATACTGAGTCACTCTTGATTTGGGAAACAATGGCAGCAGCAGTGACAAATCTGCATTGATAAGTTGTTTCAGAGATAGTGGGTACTGCAGATGCTGGAGAATCGGAGATAACAAGGCGTACAGCTGGATGAACACAGCAGGCCGAGCAGCATCAGAGGAGCAGGAAGGCTGACGTTTTGGGCCTAAGCTCTTCTTTGGAAATGGGGAAGGGGGTTGTGAAATAAATAGGGGGGGTGGGAGGCGGATAGAAGATGGATAAAGGAGAAGATAGGTGGAGTGGAGACAGACAGGTCACCTCAAGCCCTACCACCATCTCCTACCTACTAGGCTCATCCCGCACTCTTGACCTATCTGTCCTCCCTGGACTGACCTATCCCCATGCTAACTCCCCACTGACACTCACCTTTACTGGCTCCACCCCCACCTCTTTGACCTGTCTGTCTCCCCTCCACCCATGTTCTCCTTTATCCATCTTCTATCTGCCTCCCCCTCTGTCCCTATTTATTTCAGAACCCCCTTCCCTGCCCCCATTTCTGAACAAGGGCCGAGGGTCCAAAACGTCAGCTTTCCTGCTCCTCTGATGCTGCTTGACAAGCTGTGTTTATCTAGGTCTACACCTTGTTATCTGTATTAACAAGTTCTAGCTTGTCATCAATAGGTTTGGCTTTACCTCCAGAAATGCATGGCTCATACGCATGACAAATGCATTTGCACATGCTCTTCCTGTACAAGTTGCCATTACACAAAGACCTTTCTGGTCATCTGGGAGAGGAAGGTGTGTGGATGTGTGTATGTGTGGACGCGTGTGTGTGTGTGCGCGTGTGTGTAGACGTGTGTGTGGATATGTGTGTATACATGTGTATATACATGCGCGTGTGTGGATGTATGTGTGCATGCGCATGTGTGTGTGTGCGTGTGTGGATGTGTGTAGATGAGTAGGTGTGGATGTTTGTGCATGTGTGTGTATATGTGTGTATGTGTACCTGTCTGTGTGTGTATGTATGCATATGTATGCATGTGTGTAAATGTAGATAACAAGGTGCAGAGCTGGATGAACACAGCAGGCAAAGCAGCATCTTAGGAGCAGGAAGGCTGACATTTCGGGCCTAGACCCTTCTTCAGATTTCTATGGAAATTTGAATGAAGACAGGCAACAAACTCCCTGGGGAACGTGAGAGAGCCTATCTCCTGACTATCCAGATTATACTGAGACTTAGCTGACATCTTTGAGATGAGACACCAAAATTGTGTGTCTTTTAATGCTTTTAATTTGGAATAGTTTCAATAAAACGTCAGCCTTCCTGCTCCTACGATGCTGCTTGGCCTGCTGTGTTCATCCAGCTCTACACCATGATATCTCAGATTCTCCAGCATCTGCAGTTCCTACTATCTGTCGGTAAATATTTGTGTGTTTATATGCGTGTGTGTATTTATATGTGTGTGCAGTTTGTATGTATATATGCCTGTGTGTATCCGTGTGTGTATGTGTGCATGTGTGTGAACACGTGGGTGTGTACATGTGTGTGTTTGAATGCATGTGTATCAAGAACACGTGTGTCTGGTGTGAAGTATGCACATGAGTGTACGTGCGAGGGTATTAGGCGAATCAGTAAGTGTCAGCATGTATGTGAATACAAGTTTATTTCTAGGACCAATTGAAGTGGGATGAAATGCTTCCCTATTCTCCCTTTCCTTGTTTGCTGTAATAGGATTTTTTTAAAGAATTGAGACGGGGTGTGCTTTGATAATTCTGTGTTCCACTATTTACTTGTTGATGTTGTAAAGAATTACTCAGGCAAGTATTATGTAATACAAAGACAGTTTATTGACACTATTCTAAATTAAAAGACACACAATTTTGGTGTCTCATCTCAAAGATGTCAGCTAAGTCTTAGTATGGACTGGATAGTCAGGAGATAGTCTCTCTCATGTTCCCCAGGGAGTTTGTTGCCTGTCTTCATTCAAATTTTCATAGAACTATAGTATCCCTAGCATGTGGATGCAGGCCACTCAGCCCATCAAGTCTACACTGACCCTCAGAAGAGAATCCCATCCAGACACACCGCCATACACTATCCCTGTAATCCTGCATATCCCATGGCCAATCCACCTAAACTACACATCTTTGAGCTAGGTGACGAAACTGGGGCACCTAACTCACAGGGAGGACATGCAAAAATCCACACAGGCAGTCACCCAAGGGTGGGATCAAATCCAGGTCCCTGGGGCTGTGAGGCAGTAGTGCTAATCCCTGAGGCAACATTCCACCCTTCGTGGGATGCAGAGCCGTATTATATAGTAGCTGGGTTTGTCTGGGCTGTTTCTCTTGGAACGGTTAAAGGCACAAGTGTAAAAGAGCATAAAAGGTAAAAATGTGAAAATCCCTAGGTGCAAGTACCTGCTTAAAACAGCAGTGCCAGCCAGAATGTGTGCACAAATCTTGGAAACAATGTATGTTTGAAACTAAAAGCAGCAGATTCAGAGGTGAGTGCACGATCCTGTTCTCCTCTCAAACTCTTTGCACCAAGATGACGTCCTTTCAAAAAAGCAGACAAGAATGAGCCTTGCCATGCTTTTGCTTTTTGCTATCAATGTCAACAGTCAACCAAGTAGTGGGACTCAATTTGTATGTGATCATTTCAATTTGGATTTGCTACTTCTGAGCAAGACACTGCCAACAAATTTCTGTTCCCTGCAGCCGTGCTGCAGAATCCCAGAAAAGATTCGGAAAAGAATTTATGACGGTGCCACAGTGTGTCATGAAATACGATAAAAAATTGCACTTGTTTGGTTTCTCAGAGGAGATTTAAACCCCAAAGAAATCGGATTCTGAAATGGAGACAGGTAAAATGAGCCCCTTCGGCTTGTTTTGCAAGACAGTTTTCAACAAAAAGAAATTAATGACAGGACAATATTTCTACACAGTATTAAAAGCGATTGACAAATGGGATTTTGACTCAGAAACGTGTTGATGTTTTTGGCTAATGTTGACGGTACTTCACAGCATTATGCATGAAAGTAGAGCCCAAAGGATGCAAACCTGCTTTACAAGGATTCCTGAGATAATGGGAACTGCGGATGCTGGAGGATCCAAGATAACAAAGTGTGGGGCTGGATGAACACAGCAGGCCAAGCAGCATCTCAGGAGCACAAATGCTGATGCTTCGGGCCTAGACCCTTCATCAGAAAATTTTTTTCTGATGAAGGGTCTAGGCCCGAAACGTCAGCTTTTGTGCTCCTGAGATGCTGCTTGGCCTGCTGTGTTCATCCAGCCCCACACTTTGTTATCTTATAAGGGTTCCTGATTTGTTTGCAACATATGACTTAAAATATGGAAGCTTCATGTAATCTGAATTTTAATTGTATTCATATGTGGTGCCAAACAATTAGGCCAAGGTGGATTACTTTAGTTCACCCCAGTGAGCACCTTCCATAAGGTTTGGGAGCAGAATTAGGCCATTCAGCCCATTGACCCTGCTCCACAATTCAATCATGGCTGATATGTTTCTCAACACTATTCTCCTGCCTTCTTCCTGTAACTGTTACTAAACAATAAACTTGTCCTAAATGCACTCAATGACTTGGCCTCCACAGTCCAATGCAGCAATGAGTTCCACAGACTCACCACCCTCTGGCTGAAGCAATTCCATTCCCAACTCAATTCTTACCGGTCATCCCTTCACTCTGATGCTGTGCCCGCAGGTCCTAGTTTCCATTACTAGTGGAAATACATTTCCACACCCTGTCTAGCCAGGCCTCTCAGTATTCAGTAAGTGTCAATCAGATATCCCCTCATTCTTCTCAACTCTCTTGGGTACAGACCTCAATTGCTCCTCATATGACAAGACCTTCATTCCTGGGATCATTCTTGTAAACATTTCTTGGAACCCCTCCAACGCCTGCACATCCCTCCTTGGAACTGGGCTGCAAAGCTGCTTACAATATTCCAAATGCTATCTGACCAGAGCCTTAGACAGCCTCAAAAGCGTATTTCTGCCCTTGAAATGAATGCTAACACTGCATTTATCTTCCTAACCGTTAACAGAACCTACATGTTAACCTTAAGAGAGTCCTGAACTAGGATTCCCAAGTCTCTTTGTGCTTCAGATTTCCAAAGCCTTTACCCATTTAGAAAATAGTCTATACCTCTATTCTTCTTACCAAAGTGCATAACCTCAAATTTCCCATATTGTGTTTCATCTGCCAGTTCCTTGTCCACTCTCGTAGCCTATCCAAGTCCATCTATTGTTCCCCATTTCCTCAACACTACCTGCCCTCTGTCAAACTTTGTGTCATCTGCAACTTATAACAATGCCGTCAGTTCCTCCATCCAGTTTGTTACTGTACAACATGAAAATTGTGGTCTCGACACTGAGCCCTGCGGAACTCCCCTAGCTGCCATTTGTCCCCACCCTCTGTCTTCTGCGGTTAGCTATCCATGCCAGTGTCTGGGGTATAGTCCATCTGGTGTGAGTGACTTATCCACCTTCAGACCTATTAGCTTCCCCAGCACCTTCTCCTTAGTGATGGCCATGGCACTCGCTTTTGACTCTCTTGGAGTTCTGGTATGCTGCTGGTGGCTTCCACTGTGAAAACTGATACAAAGCACCTATTCAGTTTCCCCTCCATTTCTTTATTCCCCATTACTACTTCTCAAGCCTCACATTCCAGTGCTCCAATGTACATTCTCGCCTCTCTCTTATCTTTTAGATATCTTAAAAAAAACTCTTGCAATGTTCTTTTGTATTACTAGCTAGCGTACTATAAGACCGTAAGACAAAAGAGTGAAAATAAGGCCATTCAGCCCATCGAGTCCACTCTGCCATTTAATCACGGCTGATGGGCATTTCAACTCCACTTACCCGCCCTCTCCCCGTAGCCCTTAATTCCTTGCGAGATCACGAATTTATCAATCTCTGCCTTGAAGACATTTAATGTCCCAGCCTCCACTGTGCTCCGTGGCAAAACAGGCCCACCACTCTCTGGCTGAAGAAATGAGATCTGATATTTCTCTTATATTACTCTGATATTTCATCTTCTCCCTGCTAATTGCTTATTTAGTTATCCACTACTGGATTTTAAAGGTTTCCCACACATCCTACCACATTTCATGTCTTTTTCGTTTGCTTCCCTCGTCAGCCATGGTTGCCTCAGCCTCACCTTCGTCTGCTTTCAATTCCTTGGGATGGATTTCCCAAACTACCCACAGAAACTACTGCTATTGCTGCTCCACAGCCTTTCCTGTCAGGGTCCCCTTCCAATCAACCCTGGCCACATTCTCCCTCGTGTCTTTGTAGTTACCTTTACTCAACTGTAACACTGTTACATGTGATTCCAGCTTCTCCCTCCCAAACCGCAGTGTGTGTTCCATCACATGATGATCACGGCCCCTCAGGGTTCCTTCACCAAAAGATCCCTAATCGTGTCTGCCTCATTACACATCACCAAATTCAGCACTGTCTGCTCCTCAGTGGGGTCCACCACAAGCTTTTCCAAAATAACATCTCAGACATTCCACAAAGCACTTTCCTTGAGATTCATTAACAATCTGATCTTTCTAATTCAACCTGGATATTGAAATCCCCCCGTGATTATTGCAATCGTGCCTTTCTTACAGCCATTTTCTATCTCCTGATTTATCTTCCGCCCCACATTCAGACTACTACTAGGAAGCCTGTACACAACTCTCATCAGGGTCTTTTTTCATTCACAGTTCCTCAATTCTACCCACACAGATTCTGAACTTTTCAACTCTTGCTATCACTTCTTGCTATTGATACAAATTCATTTCTTACTAACAAAGCAACCCAACCCCTTCTGACCATCTGCATCCCCTGGACAGGATGCGTGTCTTTGGATATTTAGTTCCCAGCTGTAATCCCCTTGTCGCCATGTCTCTGCAATGCCCATAACCATACCCTCTAATTTCAGAGACAGTAGGAACTGCAGATGCTGGAGAATCTGACATAACAAGGTGTAGAGCTGGATGAGCACAGCAGGCCAAGCAGCATCATAGGAGCAGGAAGGCTGATGTTTCGGGCCTAGACCCTTCTTCAGAAAAGGGGGAGGGGAAGGGGATTCTAAAATAAATAGGGAGGGGGGGAGGCACATAGAAGATGGATAAAGGAGAAGATAGGTGGAGAGGAGACAGACAGGTCAAAGAGGCGGGGGTGAAGCCATTAAAGGTGGACGGACAGGTCGAGGGGGAGGGATGAGGTTAGTAGGTAGGAGATGGGGGGTGGGGCTTGTGGTGGGAGGAGGGGATAGGTGGAGTAAGGACAGGTTAGGGAGGCAGGGACAAGCTGGGCTGGTTTTGGGATGTGGTTGGGGGAGGGGAGATTTTGAAGCTTGTGAAGTCCACATCGATACCATTGGTCTGAGATTCAAGCTCATTTACCTTGTTCTCATATACTGTGGGTATTTAAGTACTGCACTTTTAGCCCTGCATGCCCCCTTCTCACATTTGTACCCTCATCGGCTTTCCCTGGCGTTAGATACCTCACCCTTTGAGCATTATCTGTTTCATTACTTCTCCTGAAACTTTAACCTGTGCTGAGCCATCCTCCCTTTAACTTTTCTGCAATTTTCCATGTATTGGCCCCCAACTATTTTAGTTCAAAGCCGTATGCAATTTGCCAGGACTTTGGTCCCAGCTTGATTCAAGTGGAGCCTGTCCCAGCGGAACTGCATCCATCTTCCCCAGTACTGGTGCCAATGTCCCGTGAGTTCAAACCCATTTCTCCGACACCAATCTTTGAGCTCAAATGTTTTATGTCTATGTTAGTTGAATTCACCAGGTAGCTAATCCAGCCCAGCTGTTACACACTGAGGGTTGGGGTCACTGTTGGTCCTTGATTGGTCAGAATTAGTTACAGACAGAAATTGACCAATGCTCCTCAGACAGCACCTTCCAGTCTCAACAGCACTTCCATCTGGAAGGACAAAAGCAGCAGTTACACGGGAACATTATCTTCCCGCAAGTTCTCCTCCAAGCTACTCACTGTCCTGCCTTGGAAATATATCACCATTCCTTCAGTGTTTTGCTGGGTCAAAATCTTGGAAGTCCTACCCTGAGGGCATTGTGGGTCTATCTACAGCTCACAGACTGCAGCGGTTCGAGAAGCCAGCTCACCACCAACTTCTCAAGGGACAGCTAATAAATACCAGGCCTGACAGCCATGTCCACGTTCCAGGAGTGAAGAAGGCTAAGTCAATCTTCCTCAGTAATTCGACCTGTTGGATAGTCCATCTCACTGCAACTCAGCTACCTGGTTTATTCAACTCAAGGTGTATCTGAACCGGTGGACATCGAGTGGGAAATATTGCTGTGTATGAGTGCTGGTTAAACCGGTAAAGTTTGGCTAATATCTGCATGCATACCTAGGAGCCCCAAAGCGCACTGACCAGAGGAAACAGGAACGTTGCTTGGGTGGAAACATTCTGGTGGGCATTTCCTCACACCGGATAATGATCAAAGTATCACTCTACCACGAGATGCACAGCAGCCACCATGCCAGGTTAAGAGTGAGAACATTTTCTGAAATTATCGGAGCTGCAGCTTTGTGGATATGTTCTAAGGTAATAACAGTAATTATAACATTAATTGACACCAATATCTCTGTTATTGCATAGTGTTTGCATGCAATTACACCAATAACCATGTTAAACACCTGAATAACTTAGCATAGTAATTACAAAGTAAATGAAGCATCAAATGAAGGATTTAACATCACAATAATACCTTGCGGTTACACACTTGTTCATTGTTACTTCATAATTTTCATTCACTGACAAGCAACTCTCCCATGCGACACCTCAATTCAAGACAGAGAACAAGCTGTTTCATAAAGACACTGAGCATATGGACTATGGCATAATATGTCGCCTTCTGGTGTGTGGCGATGTGTCAATTAGCATGTCCCTTTAAGGCCACAATGGTTGTGCTATTTGAGGGAAGAACAGAGTTCAACTTGATTTCTTATTAAAACATTGCCTTTTTGCATTGTGCTTGCATAAGACAAGTGACTGACTGCATGATTGACAGGTGCTCCATCTTGCTGACTTTTACCACGAATTTTTATGGGGAGCTGTATTGCTCATTCAAACCTCAGGTCAAGTAGAATTTAATTGCTTAGTGAATGAACTGTCAAATGATAAGGTCAGATTTTGGATTGTCAGTCTGATTCCAGGCCACAATTTTTGGCCGTCTTGTGTTGGCACTACTTTTTTAAAAATGCAATTGCAAAACATATTCTTCAAGTGGCAAATTACAAAAAGAACCTGACTTTGATGTCAATATTGTAGTCTTTGTTGCTGATGAATTCTTAATGTTCAAAATGGCTACCTTTCTCATTTTCTTGGGAGAAGTCTGCACAAATTTAGAAGCCTACTTACAACATTTGACAAGCATTTCAAATTCTCTCATGTTACAGCTTGTGGACTGCCATAATCTCTCAAGGATTATTTCTATCATCCATAAGACTGAGATTTTATCTTATTTGTGCAGAGAGGCTGAGATGGTGAGAATCATTTCTGTTACCACTGGGAGAGAAAGATGAGACAGTAGTTGTTTGCAGAAATGCATTAGTTCCATTAGCAGTTGTCTGGCTTAGTGTAGCGAAATGACCATTAACCCTGCTGTACATGACTTTATGTACAGTCTATGGGAGCTATTAAGCAAATATCACTTGGAACATAGTATCAAGGTGGTGCAGCTGAAAACATGTAGAGTTACAAAGCTGTAACAGAGCTAACAAATGAAGGAACCCTCAAGGAAGAAGTGAAAGGACAACAGTTTGCAGCTTTGAATTATTAGCTGAGTCAAAATGGAGGAGAATTTTCCACTCCTTGCTGCTGTGGAAATAAAAGAGGATTGTGATAACTCAGGAAGCCGGATTGAAAAGGAACATTATTTATTTTCGAAGACCAAAATACAGCTATTACTCATGGTGTTTGTAAGCTAGTCCCAGCACAAGGCTAAATGTTCCCTGGGTCGGCTTCTTTTTTAATACATCAACCAATTCAGAAACATTGTACACAAATCTGGAGCAGGTGGGACATGAACCCAGACCTCCTGGCACAAGCACAGGGACACTGTCATTGGGCCACAAAAGTCCTTGGGTCTGATTTTTTTGTCTATTTCTGGAAATGTTATCACACAAAAACAAATGGCTTTCTCACCCACCAAATAACTGAATTTTTTTTTGTTATTTTTATATTAACCATCACCAGTAATCACTGTCTAGCCAGTTAGAAATTTACTTGCAAAGCCCATTATAAGCAATGCACACCATCAAAGTGGAAGGAGGTGTACAGAGATAGGAAAGGAACCACATCAAAATGGGCTTGGAAGGGGAAATAAAGCAATGAACCCCCACAGTGCCTACTTCTCTCTAAAGGCATAGAGAGCATTGATGAATACTTCTTCTCCAAGAACATGCAGGCACAGACATAGCTGTGGAAGAGGGGCAGCCAGTTGGCAGATACGACCCCTCTGCATCCCACTGCCTGCACTTGTCTATGGCCAGTCTGGCCAGGCCCAGGAGTAGACCCACAAGGAGGTCCCCCGCGCCCCTCCATCCGAGATGCCCAAAGGTCAGGAGCACAGGGCTGAACCAAACAAGAGATTTTTCAAATAACTAACCATTTTTTTTCTGCAGATTTCACACAGGGATGTAAGCCAAAATTAGTTTATTTTGCTGCTTTCAGGGGTAAGACTGTGAAATCACAACAGAATTAAAAACCAGATGAGTGTAGAAGATTGCAAACCTGTTAGCAGTACAGCAAGAAGAGGGGAGCTACAAACGACAATGCAATTTATATCTCACTGAGCAGCAGGAAAGTCAGAAAGGAGAGCTTTCTCAGGATTTCAAGGCACACTTCGAGTTGCATTTTAATGTTAATTATGAGCAATATTTGTTCCACATCAGAGCTCAAGGGAGAGAAGGAAGCTATTGATTAGTAATGTGACCGCACTGATACGTCTAATTGAATCTTGAGATGACTAGAAGAGGATCTCATCAAAGATGGGAATGTCTTAGGCAAACAGGATCCTGTGTGAAAGCATATCTGCTGAGAGTAGGAAAACCTACTTTCAATAAAGGCATTGACATATGCAGATGTTCACCGATCAGATAGAACCTATTGACTGCAGAATCGCCAAGGCTTTACATTAGGCTTTGAGACATTCCAAGCCAAATGAGAATAACACATTTGGAAAACAAATAAGTAGATGGAAAGAAGCCAGAAGAAAGATCAAGTTCAAAGGCACAATGTAAGTACAATGGAGGCCATCACACAACCAATGAATACCTGACTAATGAAAGAATAATAAAGAGGCTAGGCATGTGGATTCCATCCTTGCTTCTTAGGATTAAAAGACTGTTGCAGCTTGCAACTATTGTAAGTACTGCCCTCCTCCAGAAATTTCTGGTTAATTTCAAAGGATGGAGACCAAATGTGTCTCCATCGACATCCTGTGGTCGGCATTCACAGAATCAGCAGGCCTCACAATAAACCTGTCCCCTCTCTCTTTCACCGCTGTTTAATAAATTAGTGCACTGAACTATACATCCTGATAAACATCATTATGCAGCCGGAAATTAAATAAACAAAGGCATACAGAAAAACTGAGAGTGAGATCAGACAAAAATAGCTGATTTGACATGAATTAGCTGTCTGTATTTTTATCTGCATGAATGGACCAAACTCAAGTCCCAGCTATCTATTCCCCTCAAGGCACTTGTCAAGAAAATCTATACCAGCTATAACTTTTACCATCACTGCTGTGTTACAGACTTATCATGTTAAAGGCTGTTAATGATATTCTTATCTCTAATTATGAATGATATAATAGACCATTTACAAATATTACATTATTCAAATGGATACTGATATATTGATTAACTCTCCTGCCGATGAGCCCCCAACCATCCATCGTATAATTGACTAGCGTTAGATCAATGAATCATAAGTATGGAACTCAAGCTCTCTTTTTAAATGGAATGTGTATATAGAATGCAAACTTGCTTTGTTTTCACAGTCTTCGGCAATATTATGGTTGAACAGTCAAACAATCTGATCTATCTTTACACCTCTCCCTTAGGGGAGGTAATGGCCCAGCAGTTTCATCAATGGACTGTTACTCCAGAGATGCAGGGGACCTGTGTTCAAATTCTGCTAGATGGTGGAATTTGTATTTTTTTTAAATAAGCCTGGGATAAAGAGTCTAAGGATGGCTATGAATCCATAGTCAATTGTCCGAAAAGTTCGTTTGGTTTATTGATGTCCTGAAGGGAGGGAAACTGCTATCCTTACCTAGGCTGGCCTACAGGTGGCTCCAGACCCACAGTTTCCTCTCAACTCTTAGGAATGGGGTAATAAATGCTGGCCTAGCCAGCGATGCCCTCATCCTACAGCTGAATAAAAAGAATTATCTCCCTCCTTCCTGAGATAAAGACTTCCTACATCTTAGCACACAGGAGATAGACAAAGCCTGTTTTCCATGGCTTGTTTTCCCTTCAACAGTTCGCTAAGCTGAAGCCAGAGTCTCCAGCTTGAGAGGGTGCCACTCCACATCGAGCATGGCTGACCATCTCTCCCACTTTCACTGCCTCCCAGTTTTCAGGCTGACAATAAACCTAGGTGGCTGTGCAATCAGTGGACTTTGCTATCAAGGCGTGGAAGGGGCAACATATCACTGCAGCTTCTGATTCAATAGAAGGGACCGTACCCAGTGCAACACCTCTCTTTTGGCAGGGTTGAACTATGGTAAGGCACGTTGCCAAAACCAGTAGTTGTTACCCAGGAGCTTGTCCAAATGATCATTCTTTCTGTGTCAGCAGATTAATCAGTCATCAGGTCAAGACAAACCATGTTGTATTGATCAAGGGTAGATCTCTGTGACAGCGTTGATCTCTCTTAGCCCCGCAGCATGTGAACTAATTGCACCATTGCGTCTATCAGTGCATGTTTTATGGAGACATATCAACAAGGAACTTTATACACAGAAAGTTTCTCTGCAGTCACTCCAAAATAACTGGGTTTCTCGAGGTACTTACATAAATTAAGTGGATTGCTGATCGGCATCTAGTCAGAACATACAACAATCCCAGAATATTCTTAAATAATATCACCGGTACATAGCAAATGCACAGTATTGTTAACCTCAGACAGGTGGAAAAAGATTTTATACACTTTTTTAAAGGTAAGTTAGATCAGTTACATGTGATTTTAAAGTTGGTGTCTGATGCCGATGTTAACCTTAACTAAGGTACCCCTCTTTACCCTTCCTATTCACGTACCCATCCAGATGCCTTTTACATGTTATAATTGTACCAGCTTTCACCACTTCCTCTGGCAGCTCATTCCATACACGCACCACCCTCTGTGTGAAAAAGTTGCCCCTTACGTCCCTTTTAAAATCTTTCCCTTCGCAGCTTAAACCTATGCCCTCTAGTTTTGGACTTCCCCTGCCTGGAGAAAAGACCTTGGCTATTCACCCTATACATGCACCTCATGATTTTATAAACCTCTGTAAGGTCACCCCTCAGTCTTCGATTCTCCGGGGAAAATAGCCCCAGCCCAATCAGCCTCTCACTATAGCTCAAACTCTCCAACACTGGTAACATACTTGTGAATCTTTTCTGAACCCTTTGAAGTTTCACAACATCCTTCCTATAGCAGAGGGACCAGAATTGCATGCAGTATTCCAAAAGTGGCCAAACCAACGTCCTGCACAGTCACAACATGACCTTCCAACTCCTATACTCAAGCACTGACCGACAAAGGCAAGCATACCAAATGCCTTCTTTACTATCCTTTCTTCCTGTAACTCTGCTTTCAATGAATCTGCACTCCAAGGTCTCTTTGTTTGGGAACAATCCCTGGAACCTTATCATTAAGTGTATAAGTCCTGCCCTGAATTGCCTTTCCAAAATGCAACACCTAACATTTATCTAAATTAATTTCCATCTGCCACTCCTTGGCACACGAGCCTGTCTGATTAAGATCCCATTGTACTTTGAGGTAACCTTCTTCGCTGTCCGCTTCATCTCCAATTTTAATGTCCTCTGCAAACTTACTAACCGCACCTCCGATGCTCACATCCAAATCATTCATATAAATGACCAAATGCAGTGGACCCAGCACCGATCCTTGTGGCACACCGCTGGTCACAGGTCTGCTGTCTGAAATGCAACTCTCCAGCACCACCCTCTGTCTCTTACTTTTGAGCCAGTTTGAGCCAGAGTTCTAAAGTACACCTGATCAGGTCCCAGGGATTTATCTACTTTTATACATTTTAAGACATTCAGCACCTGGTCTTTCATTAATGGAAACATCATCAAATCTGTTAGGCTGGGTAGCTTAGGATATAAACCATGCATCTCTGAGTCTTCTTTTAAAAAAAAGGTTAAAATGTGAATCAGGCTGCCCTAACTGACAATGACCGTGGGCATATCCAGATCTTTACAGGGTTAGCTACCTCAGTCTTTGATGTTCCAGGAAAAATAGCTCCAGCCCAATCAACCCTCCAACACTGGTAACGTCCTTGTAAATCTTTTCTGAACCTATTTACAGCACTGAGACTGGAAGTACCACTTAGGTAAAAAGTTAAGCCATTCCTCAGCCAGCTCAGGAAATCCAGCATATCCATTAGGACCCTCACCAAATTCTACCGATGCAACACAGGAAGCATTCTATCCAAGTGCATAATGCCCTGATATATAAACGCTCTGCCCAGGACCAAAAGAAACTACAGAAAGTTGTGTGCACAGCCCAGACCATCATGGAAATCAACCTCCCATCCATGGGCTCCATTTATACTTCAACAGAAGGCTGCCAACATCATCAAAGGCCCTTCCCACCCCATAAATGCCCTCTTCCAACCTCTTCCAATCTCTTCTGTCAAGCAAAAGGTACAGAAGCTTGAACAAATGCACCAACAGGTTCAAGAACAGCTTCTCCCCTGCTGTTATTAGACTGCTGAATGGACCTCTCTAAATCTGAATAATGTTGATCTTGCTTTGTGCAAATTCTGCGCAGCTGTCACCTTGCATGCCTCGGTCTATCTGAGCACCCTATGATCTGTATGTCCTAGTTGCTACAATCTGCCTGTACTGCTCGCAAAACAAAACTTTTCACTGTACTTAGGTACATGCGACTGCAATAAATCAAATCAAATCTTGTAGACATGATGTAACTCTCCTGTACAGAGAATGGGAAATGGGAGCACTGCCCTCTACTTATAGCGACATACCCCTTTAATTCAGTCAATTGCTCTAAATATCATGCACAGTTTGCCTCCCACACCACTGATTTGCTCCATATGTTTGTCAAAGCTTAATTCTTGAGTGTTGACAATGAGCCCACCAAGGAAATCTGAAGTTAAAATCCCATCTCTGTATCAATCGGTCTGAGCTCTGTAGCCACAACAACACAGTAACAGAAGCACTAGAGGAAAGTCAAGGCAGATACTGTGCAAGACTGGGTCCTCTACATTTTCTGTAGAGAGAAAAAATCTATGTGACCACAGGTGTGTTGCTCGTTAAGCAAGTCACACGGAATCAGCAAGCTGCAATCAGTTGCATCAAACCTCTCCTCCTGGTTAGGTTAAGAATACTTGGGTTAATTGTCCTGTCAATCTAGCCTGGAGCCAGCCCGCACTGCATCTAACTGAGATCAAGTATTATGTGACTAATCTCCGATTACAACAGATTGCCCAGAGAAATCACCCTGTCTTTATTAAAGTTTGTGACAGCAGTTTTAATCATGAGTTCTGTTTGTCGTAGGACATGGAGACTCTTCCTAAGCCAGTCCCTGTTTGTTGAGGAAAATGACTTTATTTGCACTAAAATAGACTTTTGCTGTGAGTCTCACTGTACGTCACACCCCACACCCAACTTACTGCTGTCACAGTCAATGATGCTCTAAGCTTCTTTGCTAGTCACTGAATGAATGAGTAGCCCCCTGAAGAACGCAGACATTCCATCTCTAAATGTCAGCAGCTGTCCATCAGGAATACTGCTGACAAGTGTTCGTGTAATTTTGCCAAGCTGAGGAAACAGACTCAGTCAGTGGGATGACTGTCCATTTCCATGCCCACCAACCTTTAATTCTCCATCTGTTCGTTTTAATGGAAGGGAAATTAGGGGGTCATCCAGCACAAAAAGCCACAAATCCTCACTCTTCTTTTCTGTACCTGACTTAGCAAATGAAGATTATACTTGCCAACGAGTTGTAAAGTCTTAAGATAGTATAGGAGTCATAAATCGCTGCTTTTGATAGAATGGCATTGTAATAGGTCAGATATCAAACTTTGTACCTAGTTTCTGGCTTGAACCTTAATTTTTCCTTGATCATTACTCCAACATAAGCCGTTATTGCATAACATCAGTCAGAACATACACGTTTTATACTTGATAGCGTCGTAGAGTCAGTGAGATGTACAGCATTGAAACAAACCCTTCAGTCCAACTCGTCCATACCAACCAGATATCCTACATTAATCTAATCCCATTTGGCAGCATTTGGCCTATATCCTCTAAATCCTTCCCAATCATATACCTATACAGATGCCTTATAATCGTATGTAGCATGCAGGAAATTTACCGCAAGCATATTCTAGTTTTATTAGCAAAAATTGTTTCCTTCACAGTCATGCCAGTTATTAGATTACATGAAGAGTATGTTTAGAGGAGGCTATTTTGGTTCCTTCTAGGTTGATACAGTGTTATTGATTTAAAGGGTCATAAGAGTCATACAGCACACAAACAGACCATTGGGTCCAACTTATCCTTGCCAACTATATTTCCCAAACTAACCTAGTCCCATTTGCCTGAATTTGGCCCATTTCCTTCTAAACCTTTCCCATTCATGTACCTGTCCAATTGTCTTTGAAACGTTGTAACTGTACCTGCATCTACCACTTTCTCTGGCAGCTCATTCCACATAAGAACTGCCCTCTGTGTGAAAATGTTGCTGCCAGGTCCCGTTTAAATCGTTCCCTTCTCACCCTAAAATTGTGCTGTCTAGTTCTGAACTCCCTAATACTTGGGAAACAACCTTTGCTATTCACCTTATCTACACCCCTCATGATTTTATAACTCTCTGTAAGGGCAACATCCTACACTCCAGTGAAAAAAAATTCTAGCTTTTTCAGCCTCTCCTTATAACTCAGACCCTCCAGTCCTGGTAACATCCTTGTAAATCTTTTCTGTACCCTCTCCAATCCATCAAAAAAGTGGGCTTAATTTGGTTCAGTAGCCAACATGAGGTAATCTCATACGGAGATGCGATTCGGAAGGTCAGCAAATGTCATCTATTTTGAAATCTTGACTCAGCTGATTGGTTGTTTTGGGTGAAATTGATAACTGGTCACTTGACAGGGATGAATCTAAAGACTGTATAAAAACTGAAAGAACTATGGATACTGTAAATCAGAAAACAGGATTGCTGGAAAAGTTCAGCAGGTCTGCTGGCATCAGTGGAGAGAAATCAGAGTTAACGTTTCAAGTGGAATGGCCTTTCCTCAGTACTGAAGTCCATGTTTTAAAACCAAGCATTGTTGAAGGATTACAAAATATTTTGAAAGCATGTAACCTGCCACTCATTGTAAGCACTGTTTACACAGATGCTGGTTCAAGCAGCAATAGGAGAAGGTGAAGACGAGTTGGAACAAAGGGCTATGTACAAATATAGTTTCAGCTGGCCACAAGTAGCTGATTGGTCTGTGAACTAGTGACTTGTTATTGATGACAAAGGCCTTCTGCCTGCCAACAGCTTTATGCTTGGTTCTCAGGTGGTTGGACAGCTTGAGAGAAGTCTTCAGCTCACAGGTTCTTTCTGTTCTCCGCATTAGACAAAACAATTTAAGACTAAAGAAAGTCAAAATGGGAACTGCAGATGCTGGAGAATCCTAGATAACAAAGTGTGGAGCGGGATGAACACAGCAGGCCAAGCAGCATCTCAGGAGCACAAAAGCTGACGTTTTGGGCCTAGACCCTTCATCAGAGGTCTTCTGTCATCTTCTCTGATGAAGGTTCTAGGCCCAAAATGTCAGCTTTTGTGCTACTGAGATGCTGCTTGGCCTGCTGAGTTCATCCAGCTCCACACTTTGTTATCTTAAGATTGAAGAAAACCCATTTATTCTTCCTTCAGCAGTTGCTGTAAACTGTAACTTTGAACTAAGAGTCAGGGACCCTTTTATAAGCATTAACTAGCTATCATAAGCCTTCAAACCAATAAAAACCTGGTGATGGAAAATCAAGAAACAGGGTTCAGATCAGCATGGGAACATCTCAGCAGTCCTGTGAATAGAAACCACCGAACTGCTTTCCCAGGTTTTCCCTCCACACTTTTAGGGCAGCACAATGGCTCAGTGGTTAGCACTGCGCCAGGGACCCGGGTTCAATTCCACCCTTGGGTAACTGTCTGTGTGGAGTTTGCACATTCTCCCCGTGTCTGCGTGGGTTTCCTCCGGTTGCTCCGTTTTCCTCCCACAGTCCAAAGATGTGCAGGCTAGGTGGATCGGCCATGCTAAATTGCTCGTAGTGTTCAGGGGTTTGTGGATTATAGGGGGATGGGGATCGGTGGGATGCTTCAAGGGGCGGTGTGGGGTTGTTGAGTCAAAGGGCCTGTTTCCACACTGTATGGAATCTAATCTAATCTTAACACCTTTTCTTTTAAACTTTCTGAATCCGAGTTTGTGTGTGAATGTGTATATGAGGGTGAGTTTATATGGAGATTACATTGTAATCCAAAGAGTTATACACTAATGATTCATAATTGCTTCCCTTAGCTCGAGTCCATTCACTTGTAATAATTAATCACTCCTGTTAAGTACAGATACCTGGTCCATGTTTTGTGTCAACCTTGGTTTAAAAGACAAGTATGTTGGAGAATTTCATGCACTTATTTAAAAATGTTTAACTTTTGTAACAACTTCTGGAAAAGCAGGGTTTAATTTCCAGCGCACTAGACCAGCGAGGCTTAATGTGAAGGAAGTGAGGGAGCCCGGAGGGGAGGAAGGGGATTTGAAAGCCTTTTCTAGTGGGGAAGCTGGAGGTTCATGTGACTGCAAAGATCCAAACTTTTCTTATGGGGCTTGACCAAACATTCCTGATTATGGGACCGAGATTTGTTTTTACTACTACTGATTCACAGGACTCCAGGAGGAGGTTCAGCCTCTGTCAAAGTCAGCAGCTAATATTACACAACCATGTGCAAAAGGTGTCATGGTCTATTTTAACTATTCCACCCTCCTAGGTATTTATAGCAATAATACTAGTTGCGTGTTATTGATTCCATGTTTGTACATTGCTGCTCAATAAAGTTATCAATTAGTTATAGACTGAGCCTTCTACAAGAGAGCGTACTGGACTTTCTTTCTGGGTCCAAACACATGAAGTAAGAGCAGAATTAGACCACTTGGCACCTCAAGCCTGCTCTGATATTCAATAAGATCATGGCTGATCTGATTACTCCATATTTCTGCCTGCTCACTGATTAACATTTCACTACCTCGCTTATCAAGAATCTTTGTGGCTGGTTATACATTATAGTTCATTTGAAAATCACAGTTTGACCTGTGACTTACTATTGTGTTCACAGCACTGAGCCGCTGTCTGTACCTGATAATTGTGAAGAAAAAAGTGTTGCAAGATAGCTAAACTGTAGCATTTGCATTTATTGTGACTCTTGACTATTGACTGGGGAATTATATTCAGCAACGTTTTCCACTTTCTGTACTTATCCCCGAAACCAACTGGGAATATGTACTTTTCTGATCGCATACCTACTATCTTGCTCTAAAGACTCACTAATCAGCGTATTACAGACCCTCAAAGAAACTGCATCAGCAAGCAAAGTGTGCCAAATATTTCCATTTTGGTAATAGACTTCTTTGCCAGTAAATACGTTAAATGAAACTGATTGGTAGCTGTTGATTAGCAATTAGTAGAATCAGAGTCACACTAAGTGTACTGCATAGTCTGTCCAGCAATTGCAGCCCAGACCTTGCACTGTAATGCAGTTGTCATTATAGGTTTGTGATCAATGTAAGTGACTGCCAGTCACTTGTTTTCTAAGCAGATTGCTGTGCGACCCAAGCCTAGTTTTGAAACTGGCAGCTAAGTCGGAACCTTGGGTCCTAGAAGCATTTTAGCTAAAGAGCAGCAGATTGATTGAAGGGTTCAGCCAATGGAACTGAAGCTGCCATCTATTGAGGACAGCAGCCATTCCCAGAGAACTGTCAGCCCACTTGGAGAGAGAGCAGTCTCTCAGCAGCCCCAGCATTGGGAGCAGTGGTCATGGCTAGTTGAGCCAGGCTAGAGCACCTGCTGCATTCTGTAGGTGAGAGAAGGAACATGTCAACAATTGGACAGGCTGATTGCTGGAGGCAAACCACCCTCCCCTGAAGGAAATAGTTGGGATTTCAAAACCTCCCTTCCTCATCCAATGCTTCATCTCTGCATTAAAACACCCTCTGGTTCTCATTTCATTCTGGGCTCTCCCAAGCTATGCGCCAAACCAGGAGGCTGCATCCATTTGGTCGAGGTGACAGAAGGTCAATCCATCACTGGCAAAATGCTAACACTCTGGAAAAAGTATCTTGATGTACTTAACTTGCCCACCTGCCTCCATGTTGAGGGCTTACTACATTCTGATTCTGCTGTCAGGAAAGTTCTCCAAAGTTGGGATCTGATCACGGAGGCGATCCGTGATGATTTTAACAGCTCTACCCATTCTCCCTCATCCACTCCAGCATTCTGCCGCCCCCACAACCGAGGCCAGTAAAATTCTTCCCCTTCTCGTCATACTTCAGATCTCCCCGAATATACGTGACCCAGTTCCAAACAACAGCCCCCAGGATTTTGACCCGCACTTGTTGGTCGTGCTGACAATCGTGGACATAAAACTATAATTGTACTCTTCAAAGGATCACAGTGTCGTGACGACTAGTGTTTCCACGGAGACAATCACTACTAAATCCATTTTTAGTACACTAAATTGTTTGTAATTTTTATTAATGACTTGGATGAGGGGATTGAAGGATGGGTCAGCAAGTTTGCAGACGACACGAAGGTTGGAGGTGTCGTTGACAGTATAGAGGGCTGTTGTAGGCTGCAGCGGGACATTGTCAGGATACAGAGATGGGCTGAGAGGTGACAGATGGAGTTCAACCTGGATAAATGCGAGGTGATGCATTTTGGAAGGTCGAATTTGAAAGCTGAGTACAGGATTAAGGATAGGATTCTTGGCAGTGTGGAGGAACAGAGGGATCTTGGTGTGCAGATACATAAATCCCTTAAAATGGCCACCCAAGTGGACAGGGTTGTTAAGAAAGCATATGGTGTTTTGGCTTTCATTAACAGGGGGATTGAGTTTAAGAGGCGTGAGATCTTGTTGCAGCTCTATAAAACTTTGGTTAGACCGCACTTGGAATACTGCGTCCAGTTCTGGTCGCCCTATTATAGGAAAGATGTGGATGCTTTGGAGAGGGTTCAGAGGAGGCTTACCAGGATGCTGCCTGGACTGGAGCGCTTATCTTATGAAGCGAGGTTGATTGAGCTCGGACTTTTTTCATTGGAGAAAAGGAGGAGGAGAGGGTATCTAATTGAGGTATACAAGATAATGAGAGGCATAGATAGAGTTGATAGCCAGAGACTATTTCCCAGGGCAGAAATGGCTAACACAAGGGGTCATAGTTTTAAGCTGGTTGGAGGAAAGTATAGAGGGGATGTCAGAGGCGGGTTCTTTACACAGAGAGTTGTGAGAGCGTGGAATGCGTTGCCAGCAGCAGTTGTGGAAGCAAGGTCATTGGGGTCATTTAAGAGACTGCTGGACATGCATATGGTCACAGAAATTTGAGGGTGCATACATGAGGATCAATGGTCGGCACAACATCGTGGGCTGAAGGGCCTGTTCTGTGCTGTACTGTTCTATGTTCTATGTTCATAAATTGTGGAAACTTTGAGAGCTACACAGCGTGACGAGATTACTGTATGACGAAACTACTGAACAAATTACTTTGGTAAGGTGTTTGACAACATTACCGGAATGGACCAGCTTGGCGTTTCTAAACTAAACTAACCTCTCATTCTTTCTGTAAGACTCAGCATCTTCACTGTAAGTTCAAATTGCTTTTGTAGATTTTCCAAGCTGACAGGACCCAGTGAGGTTAACTTTCCATCAAATTCAGAGACCAATCTGGTTCAGGAAGATTGACTAGGATTTACTTTTCCTCTACTGGCTGTACCACCTGAAATCAGCTAGTACATCCCTGTCTCAAGGCCCAGTGATTGCCGACAAGTGTGTGGTGCATTAAATATAAAATCACTGGGAAACACAATGTCTGGACAATAATCACCGAATGACTTCTTTTCAATTCTTTACCAGGTAAGGAACGTGTGTTGTCTTTGGCTCCTTGATAGTTCTAGGATTTCACACAGTGTTATACAGCTAATTAAACACTTTACAGATATAGTCCCTGTAACAGACAATCACAGCAACCAAATCCAAATGCAACAAGGTCTCAAAATAGCAGGAAACTGAAAATAACCCATTATCCTGTTTGGTGATGTTTGTTGACAGATGAATAATTGGCTCCAGGACTTCAGGAAAAATTTTCACTTCATTTTTCACTGACGGTTCTCCAACTTGCTGTCATCTTGATCAATTTAAGGGATTACATGGCACCTAAGGGCCAGCACTTCTGACAGTGCAGCACTGCCTCAGTACTGCAAAGATGGCCTCAAGTCTATGCAGATGGGCTAAAATTCCCAGCCTTTTGATTTAGAAACCAAAGTACTGCCATCAAGTTGAGACATATTTAAAGGGCCACACATTTTTGGGGGGGGGGGGGGTGGTTGTGGGGGAAGAGTCCGAAAGATCTATGCATCATAACTTCACAACAATGTCAACATAAATCAAGTCATTGACCGCTGCCTGTGTATGGAAACAATTTTGAAAGGGCAGCTTTTATCACATCAATTGTCATGTCGACCGAGACAACGAAATTAACCTATATCTGGGTTTATTTTATTTTTATGACTGTTTTGTTCGTGATGATATCATGCTGCTTGGTCATTGCAGGTGTCCATGTTCACTTCTGGAACACAATGACCTGAAAGTTTTTAATACTCAGCTCTGTACTCACTTCGTACTTTGTGGTGCTGACTCACAGGAAAACTCCTCTCTCACAGTACGCTCTGAGCAGCCAGCATTTTAACACTCGTCGACTCATTAGCTACAAGCTGGGCCACATCTGAGTGTTTTCCACTTTCTCCTATAGGACTGAATTCTGAGTGCATACAAGACATTATGCTCACTAAAACACCGTTTTTCTCTAACTGCAGTACATTCCAGCTTTACAAAGGTGACCTTGTTCTGTGTTGTGATATAACATTCATCCATTAATCAACCAGGACAGCACTGCAAATGTCTCTGAATATGCTCAGAGGCTATTCTGAAAAGGCATAAAGAAGGCCCAGTTCATCTTTTGGCATCACACGTACACCTTGGATCTTCCGAGCAGGACATTGCTGCACTCCAGATCCATTAATCGAGGTTTTGTTACTTACTCATCCTGTTTCAATTTACAAGACGGAGATGCACTGGCATCAGCAACTTGATATGCGCAAATGAAACCGATAATGAATTCCAACTTTGTACGTGGTCCTCAGGCTCTGGAACATGTCACTAGAATGCCTGAAGGACGAGAGGTCACATCTTTAAAGTGGGGTTGGAAACCTAGCATTTGGATGAATTCCAAATTTGTGCCTCAACCGGATGACCCATAGAACACAAATTCTGAATGTAAACTTCCGAACAGACCAAGAATCAACTCACTGCCCATTCGATGCCAAAGGCAAATTGCAACCATCTAAGGGGCTGCCATTCCCTTTCCAAGGTGAGCAAGTAGTTCCTGAAAGGACGAAGTGACAGCTACGTCAGAAGGTCAGTTAAACCGAAGTAACGCACATTCCAGTGCAGACAACCCAACAGCCCAATAACTTTAACCGTTAGAAGATGACCTTTTCTTTAACCCAGCTGCACAGCCAGTAGCTAATATGGAATAAGGCTGTTCGAGCTCACTGAAATAAACATTAAATATAGCAGTTCTGACCACCGTGGTCCCTTAACAAGCTGCTAAAAGAGGCAAATAAGTCACCACGCGAGCCCTCACTCTCCGGCACTACTTTAACAACTTCAGACTTGTCCAGGAGGCAGCAAGATTCCGAGACAACCACTGGTCCAACGATTGTCAAATCACACTTGTTCCAAATCCCATTTGATGATCTAGCCCAAGGCATTTACATACACTAGCAGGGATGCAAAGCTATTTTACCGTTTTCCTTTAAATGCTTCGGACTCTATTTTAAAATTACAAGTGATAGAGCAGGGAGTGTGCTGAAATATGGTCTTTAACATTCCCAGATGTAACTCTCCTATCAATGTACCATCCTGACCTGGAATTGTTGCTGAGTTAAAAGCATGGAATTTCCTCCCTAACTACGGTGTGGATGTACAATTACTGGTGTGGCCCATCTTGCCCAATCACTGTTAGCATCTTTAACTTAAAGCCTTGAAATGTAGTCTCTCTCTCTCTCTCTCGTGGACCAAAGGCTGCTGTTTCCTCTGAGATTGTGGGGTTGCAGGCCTCCTATGAGATTTCCAGCTCTGGGAGCTCACCTGCTATCATTAAAAGGACAGTGAGCCCAGTCTCAGGCCCCAGTTCGGAGGAAATCGCAGACAATTCCCACAAAATGCTAAGGTTTGTAAACTCCACCACAGTGTGAATATAACTTTGGGGTTCTCAATCCACAACCAAACATCCTGCCCATAGTTCCTGGGAGCAAACTGAGGAGGGATCTTAGTCTATTGCCTGGAAACAATGGAAATGACAAAACAGGAAGAGGGCTAACTCAAGTCCTACCAATTAGAGTGCATGAAAACAAACCTATCAATTTTTCCAATAGGCAATCAAGGAACCAAATCACGGCAATAGCTCATTAGAACTTTGCAACAATAGCTTGGTAAGAATTGATACAGCTACCACTTTGATGAAAAGGTCTGATGTGCAATCCTTCTCTGCTCCAGAATGCTATCAAAACTAAATTTGTCATAAGAACAAAATCGAATTTCACTCTCTAAGTTCTTCATTCCTGCTACTAGCAGGACTTCCCTGTGCTCTTAAACAGATTACATTGTCGGGTCCCTCTCCTACCGTGCTACTCATCTCTGTTTAGTATTCTCGTTCAAGGCAATGAATCACAGTTTGCTGTATCCATACTCTTTGACACTTCCAAGTTCTTCTTTACAACAGTCCTTTGGTCTGTTCAAGACTCGAATTGTTGGGGATGAACCAATTTGGACTGAGAAATAAAATGAAAGCAAAGAAAACTAATTGTCTTAAAAGAGAGGGAGTATCCCTCAGGGTACGTTTATGCCATGAACCTGTTTGGAGTTACCCAGGAGCTTGATAATTCCCTACTGCTGTCTCAATGACAATATCCCAGCCAATCAGAGTTGACTTTTATCAGCACACTTTTCTTTGTAGTATAAGTTGTTATGATTGGTTAAAATTTGGCATTCTTACATGAGGCCTGCTGAGTACAACACAAAAAGCTTAAACAACATTTCTTTCTGTTCAGCAATGGATTTTATTTTCCTCTTTTTATTTTTCTTGGCTTACACTGCAGTTGAGAGGCACAGAAAGGTTTGTAAGTAAGTTGGGAGAAGGCAATAGGAACACGCTCGCTATTTGGTTCCTTCAAAACTACAGTGCCATGCAATTTCAGTAGATCATGGCTAATCTGTAACTTGTCATACTTTCAGGTATCACCATTACCTGCCTGGGATTTTTGATTGGTCAGTTCACTGCTACCAATCCTTTTTCTGTAGCTATGTTGAGGATATCTCTAATTATCAATGGTAGACAATAGGGTAGCGTTGAGTCAGAACAGAAGAGGCACGTGCCTGACAAAGCAAGGTAGTGGAACACACGATACCAACAGATAGTTTACATTATCAGTTATGCATCAAAGATTAAAGGAGCCATATAAAATATGTCAGCTCCCTTCAGGTACTCGATTCAATGCATTATTCAACTAATTCCACTGTGTAAGACCATCGCGTTAAGTGGAATTTAACATAATACTATTTTAAAGCCCTTATTTTACACAACATCTCATGTCAGTTTTTTTTTACCCATAGTTACCCATTAAACATACATACATATGGTTATTTTACATTCACCACAACCCCATCTCCTCCTAAATCTCTGACTTGACATGTTCTTGCTCTCTGAACTTTGCAAAACATTCCCAGAACTCACCATTTTCATACTTGGAAGAATAGTAGCTGTTTTGCTTAAGGATTGTTCACCTTGATACTGAACAGTGGATCATTTCTCACTGAATAGTCTTGGATATCCTTTTGCGGGGATGTTGCTCCTGGTACACTTCAGTCATTTATCCATTACCTTACCTTGAGGATCTTTAATCTTCTGTATTTCCATCACAATGTAACCATTCTCTGGTAACTCAGGTAGTTACCTCACAAACTGATCTGGGGGACCTCAATCTCCATCATGGGAGATAACTGCTCCATTGAAACAGTACTCTCTTCCTTGCAGTAGCTTGGATTTCTGGATCAGACAACGCCTTTTTTAAATTAAAACAGGCATTCTCTTTCTCGCAGTATCACAGACTTTCAGTGCAGATAATTTTGTCTTTTTGACAGTGCCCTGAATCTATGGATGTGGGCTCTGGCTTGTGTGACATCACACATAGCTCATGCTCACTTTCTTGGGTTGGACATCTTCAGTCACACTCTGTGGTTGTTTGATGAACAAACCAGACCTTTTCACATACTCAGTCGACTTATAGAGTCATAGACTCATATAGACGTACAGCACTGAAACAGACCCTTCAGCCCTAATTGTCCACGCCGACCGGATTTCTTAATTAACCCAGTCCTATTTGCCAACATTTGGCCTGTACCCCTCTGAACCCTTCCTATTCATGTACCCATCCAGATGGCTATTAAATGCTGTAACTGTACCAGCCTCCACCACTTCCACTGGCAGCACAATCCCGCATGGAAAAGGTTGCCCCTTAAGTCCATTTTAAATCTTTCCCCTCTCATCTTAAACATATACCGTCTAGTTTTGGACTACCATATCCTGGGGAAAAGATGTTAGCAATTCATCCTATCCATGACTTTATTAAATTCTTATTAAATTCTTTATTAGAGTCACCCCTCAGCCTCGGACGCTCCAGGGAAAATAGCCCCAGCCTATTCAGCCTCTCCCTATAGCTCAAACCCCTCCAACCCAAGCAACATCCTTAGTAGAAGTAGCTTGCTCATCGCTCTTTAATTGCCCTGTCTTCAAAGGCAGAAGATTGGATATTTTGACCAATCCCGTAACATCTTCTTCTTTCGACTTCATTCCTGATACTAGTATGAAACGGTTCCCCGATGTCCAAATAAGTAATCTCATTGGATTTCTTTCATGTTTGGATTCCGCGTGGGTCCAGGAAGCCTTGTGAAATCTGCTACCAGTTGTTCCTTGACTCATTCCTCAACAATGCTTTGTTTCCACATCAGTTGTCCTTGAGTTGAGTTGAACATTTTCTGTTACTCCATGAATGCTGAGGTGAAGGCATGTGGATTGTCAATCACATAGACATTTTGAACTCTGTGCTGCATTGTCACTGTAACAAACCTTCGTCCTTAGGAATTTTCCAATTCCCTTTTGTTTCTTCAGTCACGGTATATGATCAAACAGGATAGTGACAGTTATTCCTATACACAGCTTAAAATTGACAAGGAGTCAATTGACATAAGTAAGCTCTATGAATGTTGAGTTGGTTGACTCTATACTTTCATTCAATCGGTAATTTCGCTTAGGAATGCCTCTGGTAGCTTTTCTAGAGGAGGTATGCTGTCCGATGTGGGTTATCTTTTCTAACGGCTGTGGGTGCTCAACTGCGTCAAACTCATTGTGTGTGTAACCACATGTATTTACATTGTTCTGAAGCTCCTAAGTTCTGAATGTTAAATATTAACAAGGATTTAATAATGATATAAGACCAACTGAATACAATTGTGTAGAGATTTAGTATTTATTATCGAGGCAATTCTGTATCTGAGAATTCTCCACAACGTTTTAATAATGATATAAGACCAACTGAATACAATAGTGTACAGATTTAGTATTTATTATCGAGGCAATTCTATATCTGAGAATTCTCCACAATGTTTGATCTCATGTTTTGTACAGCCCATCTCTGACCTTAAATCTGTGTCAAGGTATTTGCCTATTTCTTCTCAATGTGCTTATTTAATCTTATAACTTTAAAGCTGCTTTAAATCTGTAGCATTTCACTACAGTTTTAAATCCATTTGTTATGCTTGTGTTTTTGTATTCATCAATGCTGCTTGAAATTCTGTTGCTGTAAAGCTTGCTAGGCTTTCTGCTACGTACTCGTGGTACCGAGGTAGTGTCCCACTTACTCCTACTGGATTTCTCCCAACTTCTGCAGCCAAGGCAGATGTTTTCCCCACTTCTCTCCAGGCAAAATAGATGCTTTCCTGATTTTAAAGGTCCAGCATACAATGTACTTTGTTCCCTGGTTCTGACCTGTACAAACCTTTCTGATAAAATCACAGTTTAGGTATGGCGTCTTGGTCCTTTTATACCTTAAGATTCTTCTGATTTTTCTTTTGCTAAGCTTTTTAATACTAATTTAATCTCTAAATATGTTATTTACTGTCTTAAATAAATTCTGAGGCCCGCTCGACACTGTTACCCCAATACGAATTGCTTTTCTGAATTTTCTACCATCACGAAGCTACTTGCAACGGTGGCGAGTTCAGGACTCTGTTTTATTCCCTTGTCTTCACTTTCTGGCCTTGCACCATTTTCATAAGGTTTCTAGAAAGACCTAACTTTACTCTTACTTTACTCTTAGAGCCTTCCCCACTCCCTACAGTTCCTCTCTTTGTCTTTCCCTGCTCCGCATTGTCATTCCTGCACCTGTTACTAACTTCTCCGCGAAGATTCCTCTTTGGAGTGCTAAACTTGGCCCATTGCTGATCCCACAGATGCTGCAGACTGTTAGTTTTCACATTTCAGCTGCTGGCTGACACAGTCTGTGATTTCATAAAGTGAAAATGCTCTGAAAGTGATAAGATTGCTTTTCTTCAAAATATTCCTTCTTTTTCACTCTAGTTCAGAATTTGGACCTCCCCCCATACTGACCACCAGTTTTCAAATACTACATTACCAACACTAGCCTATATTATTCTGATTTTGGAGGTTCACTACCACCAATCCTTCTTTCTCTATTTTGAGTCTACGGTCTGTCTAATTATCCACATTAGCAAATAAACCACTGCAGAATCTAAACTGAACCAGAACTTGTCTTGTGTAACAAGGTAGCGTACGGCATGTAGCAGTACATAGTTTACTGCAACTCGCTAGGTTTAATCACAAAAGACTCTCAGGATCTTCAGAGAATACATCTGCTTCGTTTAGCTACTCATGCAGAACTGAAATGTATCCATCCAAAGGCTATGTCACATTATCACATCAATGTAACAATAATTCCTTCAAACCTTGCACAATATATGCTGATTCCATTTATTCACATTAACTGTGTCACTCCAATAACCTGATATAATAATTTTTATTGATGCCCGGATACAAGTTTCGGTCCAATTGGCTATCAATCAGCAATTTCCTGCTGTGCTTTTAGTGTGTGTCTACAGGAGCAAAATATAGGTTGGATGAAGACCAGAAAGCTCTTACCAATTCCCTCACAGCATGCAAGAAAGAAGGCTTAAAAGGGAAGATATAAGAACAGCACAGGTAAACCGATATCCTTGTTCCTTAACACAGTTGAAAAAAAACATCCAGGGGCCCAGAAGATGAATTGGCTGTAATCGAATCGCAGAGTGCCTCATCAAACTGTCAGAGTATCAGATTTACTGCCAGGTTTAACCTGTTACAGACTGTAAATGCACTTGAATACAAATGACACTGTGGATCTACCTGGACAGCGTGATTAATAGCAGAAGCAAATTGAAAAGAACAAAAAAAAGAATTGTACAACTAATGAGGGGTTCGCTCTTGTTGTTATCTGCTCTCATGCACAAAAATGCTAGTACATGATTTAACCACAAAGAGAAACACTGACCAGTAGGGAAGCCACAGCCACACAAATATTTTTCTCTAATAAGCCAGACTGAGTTAGAACCCAGGAAAGTATCACTGGAAGATATTGGAGGGCATTTTGCTAACTATGGAGAGAAAGCACGCTAAGGTTTTGAGTCTAGATGATTCTTCATCAGACTGAAGTCAGCTCTGATGAAGAGTCAACTGAATTCCTGTGGTCCTGAGATGCTGCTTGGCCTGCTGTGTTCATCCAGCTTCACACTTTGTTATCTTGGATTCTCCAGCATCTGCAGTTCCCATTATCACTGAACTCAAATATTAGTTTTCTTTCCCTCCATGGATGCTGCCTGAACCGCTGTGATCTCCAGCACCTTTTTTTGTTTTCAGTACAGATTCCAGCATCAGGAGTAATTTGCCCCTTCTTTTTGCTTACTGCCTGCACTCCTGTATCTGAAATGTTTAAGTATTGCTGAAAGCTGGGGAAAACACAAAACAGGGTGTGATATTTTTCCCTGTTTTACATTTCATGTATCTCTGCACCAGAGTCCTGTTCATTCAAGGCAACAGCAGATTCCGATGTTCCTGAAGATTGGACACACGAGTGTTTATTTGGAAAATTGTAGTTTTATGTGTATGTGGGCAGAGCAAACACTAAACACACATATACTCTTAGTGAGAAGCATTAAAGGAGGTAGAGAAAGCAAGATATTAAGGTGCTCTGTGAGACAGAACAACTCTCTCGAAGGGATACAGAACAATGTCGGGAAGAAAGAAGAACCAGAGTGGCTAGCTTGTTGGAGATGACGGCTTATACATCAAGATCTTTTGACCTTGTTGAAGGCCTCATTGACCTCACCTGGAATTTAGCACCCATTATTCACCTCTTGAAATGCTGAGTGATCTTCAGGCTTTGGAAAAGCTGCAAAGGAGAGTCACTAGATCCACTTCCAGCATAAAGCTTCTCATTTAACAAGACAGACAAAGATTTGGGGCTATCCACTTCTGAAATGAGTAAATTTAAAAGTGATTTGATCAAGGTTCATAAGATAATGAAGGGAATAGCTTGTGTTTGAGGTGACATTGATTTCAATTAAATGGTTTACAGGGGATACTAAGTTCACTTTGTGTAATGCCAGATCTGTCAGTGTGATATAGAGCGATGGATCTTTTCCCATGCAGAGGACAGTGGACCAGTTTGTGTTGGGGAGCTGATTAAATGGCATCAAGAGCTGGAAGCAGGTTTCAGTTTAGGACAGAATTCAGTTGTATAAGGATTACAGGGCCTGAGGGATCTCACAGTTCTGATTCTGACTTCCCAGAAGTGCAGGAGAGAAGAGGGGCATCCCAGATCTTCTTTTCCCCAGTTGGCTTCAGGTATTTTTGGCAGGGGATCGTGAAGTTTGTGGGTAAGGTGAATCATGATTCACAAGGTAGCACAATTGCACAAGGCCTGATGCGTAGATCAAGTCATTGCTTGTATGCTTTGTATCCTGACTGAAGGGGCAATGCCAAGAACAAATTCTGTGTGCTACTGAGATGAAATGTGAAGTCATCACGAACATCTGCTGTTGGTGTTGTAAGCTGTGGATACACAGATGGTTGGAGGCTGAAGCCAACAGGGAGCCAACAAGATTTACAGCAGTCTTCCTCAATAACTAGAACACAAATGATCTCTCTCTATTTTAATCAGTTTTTACTCCCTACAACATTCTCTGGCGAAGAGAGATGGAGGGTCAGACAGTCGTGATGAGGTGAAAACAGAAGGGAGATTCGGTAAAGAATCAAAGCTTTGTGAGGCATGTTGTGGTACGGGGTGAGGGCATCCAGCTTTGAAAACAATTCAAACCAACAAGGTTAAGTGAGAGACTGTGGAGATTGGCAAATTTAAAACCTCAAGGGAGGCAAAAGAAGAAGGGTTTGAAATGTGTAGAATATTTTGGAATGTGTGGTCATGCTTCCAATCAGAAGTATAGCTGACTCCAATCCCAGATTGGAAAGAACACAGACAATAGGACATGGAACTGTACAAAGAACAGGCCCTTCAGCCCACAATGTTGTGCCAAACATGACCCCAAATTTAACTAGTCCCTTCTGCCTGCCCTTGGTCCATATCCTTCCATTCCTTGCATATTCATGTGCTTATCTATCATATCGGCCTCCACCACCGCTCCTGGCAATGCATCCCACAATCCTACCATGCTCTGTGTCAAAAAACTTACCATAAGACCATAAGACATAGGAGTGGAAGTAAGGCCATTCGGACCATCGAGTCCACTCCGCCATTTAAATCATGGCTGATGGGCATTTCAACACCACTTCCCTGCACTCTCCCCGTAGCCCTTGATTCCTTCTGAGATCGAGAATTTATCGATCTCTGCCTTGAAGGCATTTCATGTCCCGGCCTCCACTGCACTCCATGGCAATGAATTCCACAGGCCCACCACTCTCTGGCTGAAGACATGTCTCCCCATTACCCCTCACATCTCCTTTGAACTTTCCCCCTCTCACCTAAAATGCATGGCCCCTAGTTTTAGACATTTCAACTCTGGGAAAAAGATTCTGACTGTCAACCCTATCTATGCATCTCATAATTTCATAGACTTATAACAAGTCTCTTCTCAACTTCCACTGCTTCAGAGAAAACAAACCAAGTTTTTCTAGCCTCTTCTTATAACTCATGCCCTCTAATCCAGGCAGCATCCTGGTTAAACTACTTCTTCACCCTCTCCAAAGCCTCCACATCCTTCCTGTAATCTGGCGATCAGAACTGAACATAATATTCTTAAGTGTGGTCCAACCAAAGTCCAGCATGACATGCTGACTCTTGTACTCAGTTCCCTGACCAATAAAGGTGAGCATGCCAAACACCTTCTTTCCCACCCTATCTACTTGCATGGTCACTTTCAGGGAGCTATGGACTTGAACCCCAAGATCCCTCTGCACAGCAATGCTGTTCAGGGTCCTGCATTAACTGTATATTTTTCCTTAAAATTTGATCTTCCAAAGTGCAGCATCTCATATTTACATGGATTAACCTCCATCTACCATTTCTCCGCCCATATCTGCAACTGATTTATATCCTGCTGTATCCTTTGACCACCTTCTACACTATCCACAACCCCACCAATCTTTGTATTATCTGCAAACTTACTAGACCACCCGTCTACATTTTCATCCATGTCATTTATATTTATTACGAACAGCAGAGGTCCCAGTATGGATCTCTGTGGAACACCAGTAGCCTCTACCTTCTATGGGCAAGCCAATTCTGAAGTCACCTGACAAAGGAGCAGCGCCGTGAAAGCTTGTGAAACTTTACCTCTGTTTTCTCCCCCACAGATGCTGCCAGACCTGCTGAGCTTTCCCAGCAACTTTGTTTATGTCCGTGTCGGACTATAACCTGGCGTCATGTGACTTCTGACTTTGTCCACCCCAGTCCAATACTGGCATCTCCACGTTATTTAATATTTATATAGCAAATGTTGTTGTGCCTTATTACACAAAGTAACAGACCAATCTCAGCATATAAGATGAGATTCCCTACAGTGTGGAAGCAGGCCCTTTGGCCCAACAAGTCCACACCGCCCCTTGAAGCATCCTACCCAGGCCCATCCCTCTATAACCCACACACCCCTGAACACTACAGGCAATTTAGTATGGCCAGTCCACCTAGCCTGCACATCTTTGGACTGTGGGAGGAAACTGGAGCACCTGGAGGAAACCCACGCAGCCACGGGGAGAATGTGCAACCTCCACACAGACAGTCGCCCGAGGCTGGAATCGAACCCGGGTCCCTGGCGCTGTGAGGCTGCAGTGCTAACCACTGAGCCACCGTGCCACCCCAAAGAATACTTCCAGTAGCCCAGGCAGTTAAAGGGAAGTGCTAAACCAAAACGTATTTGCGGAAATCAATTTGCTTCCAAATTACCAGGCTACAAATCAGAAGTTTAACAATTTGTTAAAGATTTTTCTTTATCTCCTAAAATGCTGGAAGAAGTGATCATTGAGTTAGGTCAAAGCAGCAATTTCTCTCCCTTCATGCAGGCAATGTTGATCTATAAATCCTTCACCTTCTATCCCATCTGCGCATCTAATAAAGTGAACAGGCCAGCTCATTGACGTCATCGCCTGCAAACTATGCTTAGAAAAGATTATTGGATGTCTTTATTACTTCCTTGCCTTTACACTTCAATTTAATTGAAAATTAACACTGGTCAGTGATCAGCAACTAATTAATGAATGATATGGATATGGTGACTGGAATTTCATTTCAAAGAAACACTTTTAAACAAGCTCCAGGTCAAATTTCTTCTGAGCATTGCACTGGGTATAAATGTGCTTGCACTGGTTTAAGATTTCTTGTGCCCGGAAATGCTAGAAGAATCATAAATATGACAGCTCTTGAAAATCACTGAAAGGAAAAATGCAACTGCAAGGCTTTTAAATTTTCACTCATCAGGACAATTGTGGGAATGCCAAATTTCAAATGATCAGAATAATATATAATGCAGGAGAAAGGAGTGTTGTTTGGTTAGCAAGTTATGGGGGTTTAAAGGGCACAGGGGCTCCTTACCAAGGAAGGAGCAGTCCTTGTCACTGGCAGGTTCCTTCAATGGTCACATGAAACAGACAACCATCCCCCCTCACCTCCCCACCACCCCCCAACACTCTGGGCCAAGGACAGGCAGATATACCCACAAGGTTGCCACCCAGTAGGAACCTAACCTGCATGCCCATTGCTGGTAGAATCCCATCAAAATATTGAAGTGGCCAATAAATTCCCAACCAAGTGTTTCACCTGGCTTCTGGGCTAAAAGCTGCCCATGAATCCTCCTGCCCTGGACTTAAGTGAAGGCAGCTAGGAAGGTAGCAGTCTCTGTGCCATTTTAATCATCCCCTCCTCCTCCACCACCCTTTGCCCTGAAGGCCCTGCCTTGCCATGCATGAGGTTGGACTTACAATGAAAGCGTTCGAGGGTCAGGAAGGTTGGTGGGGACAGATATGTTGATCAATAAAATTCTATCCAAAGAAATGAGGAACTTTGCCAAAGACTTGGTTTGAGGAAGTCCTTAAAGGAGGGGAGAGGAGGCCTGGTGTGGGGAGGAATTCCCCAGCTCAGAACCCAGGGATATGGGGGTACAGACATCAACTGAGGAGCAATGGCCAGAAATAGAGGAGTATAGGGATCTCTGAGGGTTAGAACCCAAGTACACTTCTGAGTTGCTTGAGATTGACTTCCTGCTGAATGTGACATAAAGAAGCATTTAATCTGAAGTTTTGCTTTTCTTTGAAATTAGGTTCTGAAAAAATAAATTTTAAATTGAATTTTTGTGATAAATTATTCAGACAAAATAATCATATTAGGCATAGGCTAACCCAAATGTCAGTTATTAGTCTGGCATCTATTAGAATACATCCTTCCCATTAATATTTAAACTTGTACTGTGTTTCCTTATTAAAGAAAGGCCTTAATTGATTTCAGCAGACAATGGTGGGAAGAAAAGTAAAGTTTACAAATGGATACAGAGACTGCATTTTGGGAACCTTATTGTTGGTATTATTGTTTTCAATATCCCAGATAATGAAACCTGATACACGTTACTGTCAAAACTGAACTGAACAGCTTAGGCTGAGCATTTCACAGAAACTATTCCACTCAAGCTTCACGATAGAAATGCAGAAAGTAATTTTCTCGAAGGTAAAGGAAGGACAAGGGTGACAGAGGGACAGAAAGACGCATGTCAGAAAGACAGAAAAACAGAGGGAAAGAATGATGTTGCACTTCTTCACAGTGAAAAAATTGTGATAGAAAGAGACGTAATATTGCAGAAGTGTCATTGTTGCACATGTGCGGTATTCCTGTTGATTGTATTGATCTTCACTTTCCCCCTGCATAAAGGGTAATGCTTGTGCATTCATTGAAACCAATATGCTTTTAGTCTAATCACATTTGCCAGCAGACAAGGCGAAAAGGACAAAAGTAGACATAATTTGGCTTTCACAGTCGTGACATTGAACATTCTGTTTGGTGGTCAGAGGGATCGGCACAAAGCATGCCACTGCAAAAGTAAATTCACTGCTGAGGCTGACACGAGGACACTTAGTTCGATCAGACAGCATTTTATATTACAATTGGCTTGTACCATGATTGACCTTGGAGAGAAGCCGAGAAAAATATTCTATCCTTCACAACATCAAAGTAAATGAATAAATCATTTACTTTGAACATGCATCCAGAACACATTCTGTGAACAGAGCAGTAACGCTGAAGCTCGTGGGTAAAAGTTTTAGTCAGGTGTTTTTCAGTAATGTGCTTCTTGAATTGAATCGAATTGAATTAGCTTTGTCGTCACATACTCAAATGAGTACAGTGAAAAGTTTATAAGTTGCCACACTATGGCACCATTTAGGTACAAGTCACCTTGGTATAGATTCTTCAGTACAAGCTCTTAAGGAAAATAAAAATGGAAAAATAAAGAAATAAAAAGTCCAGCATTACAGTTCATAGGAATAAATTAAGATACAGATTTCAGATGGAGTCAAGAAGATTGATCTAACTCTCACTCACAGTATTTATAGCAGTTATACTGTCGTGTGACTCATTCCTGTATGCAATAATGCAAGGTCATTGACCTGAAACATCGGTTTTTCAGTGAGTTAAAATTTCTTTCATTCAATCACTCAAAGTTGAAAATATTCCCAATAACTAGGTTTCCCTCTCCACAGATGCTGGCTTTCCTGCTCAGTATTTCTAATCATTCAATCGTTCAGTGTTTCCAGCACTGACAGTGTCTCTATTTAATGCAAGAATTATTGGGCAAAATCTCAAAGGATGTGCAACATGGGCCATGGGGAGATACGTGGCAGAATTGGACAAGACACTCAATGAGGTGCATCTCAATGTTGAGGTTCCCCATCTTCAACACTTAAGAAAAGTGGGCAGCAGCAAATTGCCAATTGATAGTAATTATCACTTGTCGAAGTCCATATTGATTTTCTAACTTGCCTCATCAATATTCTGGTTGCTATCTTGCCATACCTGTCCAACAAACTAGACATCAGGAAAATGCAACACGGAAACCAGAACAGGCACTCTGTGTTGGACATTGCACCACATCTCAGAGCACACTCCATGGGGTCCGGCCACATACACCCTCACATTCACTGACACTTACATGCCAGCCTCTGAGAACCCCATGAAACTATGCTAATCCACTTCCAAGTCATGCCTGTTCTTCAATGCTGCACCAAAACCATCATTTGTGATGCTGTAGCAAGGACATGATGTGCTCAGGGACATGCGCCCCATCTCATGGATGGACCAGGTTGCATCTCTGGACTCTTTGCTCATTTCCACGATGCGCACTCGCTCTGGAACCAGCTGGCTGCTCACATCAACCATGCCTTGCCTCGCTTATTTTGCACAATGCCCCTCAACCAGAAATATTTGGCTCATTTTATGCCATCTTGCCATGACGTTTAGCACAGACACCAAGCCTGGAGGCTTGTCATAGTTGTCAAAAGGCCTCAGTGATGTCAAGGAATACAGCTTTGCCTTGTGGGATCCCAGCACAGTAAATGAGGGCGAGACTCCGACGCCAGGCCATGCTCTGTCTGGGCCCATCAGAGTCAGGATCCTTTCCTCAAGAGGAGTGAGGAGAGAAATGAAGGCAGCAAACCACTTGTTTTGACTCCTCCTGCCCTACTGTCAACTGATTTGCTCCTGAAATGGCAGACAGGTGGGTATTAAGGTGGATAAAAGTGGGTGGCACAGCTACTACAGTTGGAAAGGGGGATTAAGGTTGGGAGGTGTCCCGAATGAGTGAGTAGGTGGCACAAAGGGCATGCAGGGTTGGTCGTGTCTGGGGGGGGTAGGTGACCATGAGGAAAGACATGGCAAGCAATAGTGAGAGGAAGAAGGAGCACTTGACCTTCCTACAATGCCAGGCATCCCTCTAGATGGCTGGGACTGTACGAACCTGGGTGGCAACTTTGGAGCAGGCTAGCACGGTCTGAAGTTGTGACATCCACTGCTGGTCCCTGGGGGAGTCGATAAGATTTGATTTTGTTTATTATCGTTATATGTGAAAAGTACTGTTTTGCATACTATCTGGGCAAATCACCCCCCTGCATAAGTACACCAGGGTAATAGAACAGAATGCAGAATATAGTGTTACAGCTACAGAGGAGGTACAGCAAAAGATCATGTCTAATTCATGAGAAGTCTGTTCATCTGATTCTAACAGTGAAGAAGCTGTTCTTGAATCTGTTGATATGTGTTTTCAAACTTTTGTATCTTCTGCCCGATGGGAAATAGTATAGCCTGGATGAGATGGGTCTTTGATTACATTGACTGATTTCCCAAGGCAGCAGGAAGTGTAGACAGAGTCAATGGATGGAAGGCTGGTTTGTGTGATGGACTGGGCTGCATTCACAACTCTCTGTAATGTCTTGTGGCCTTGGGCAGAGCAGTTGTCATGCAAACCTATAATGCGTCCGAACCGGATGCTTTCTACGGTGCATCTATAACACATTCCATCTTTGCACCACCCAGTCCAGTAGGAGCTCCAGTTCTCAGCCTACATCCAGGGCAAATGTCAGCAACAATGCAGGCTAGCTCCTGATTGACAGCGCCTTTCTGGGTGCACAACAGCCTTTTAAAAGATGGCACTTCTGCCAGGTCAATTTGGAATCCCCAGCGAGTGGCAAGTGTTCCAGGAATGGCGTGTGGTAAGAATAGGTAGCAGTAAACTCAATGCACACCACTGGGAAAAGGAAATTAACGAGGCCAGATTGGTATAAGGCAGTGAGAAAACCTGTTCAGCTCTCTGCGAGAATCCTCCAACAAATTCAACGGGACTCTCACTTCGCTAAAAAAAACACCCACAAGATTCAGCCATTGTTTTGCATGGGCTATGATCGACTCAGTCTATGCTGTGAATTTCCCAACTCAAGAACTCCTTGTTCCTTCAATTGTTCCTTCATTCTACATACACAGGATTTACTCGGCGTCCAAGGCCCATTAATCCTCAACTTTGTGACCAGCTTTTACGTTTTATTTAATCTTGGCGATGTCCTACATCATGAGCATCAATCCTTCATTTCGACTTCCCAGTTTAAAAAGAGTGGTAGATTCTCTATGTTAACAATATTACTGACATAAGCACGTGGATACTTTTTTTAAGCAGAGCAGTTCAATGTTGCGCTCTTCATTTTCTTGAATGGGGCCAAACAGGCTCAAACGTTTTACTAAACAAAACCACAAAGTACATTTAAAAAGCTCTCCAAGGGTTTGGGCATAAAGTCCAGATCTTCTGAGGGGGGACAAAACAGCAAAAACGTCAATGGTAAGGAAGAGGATTGAGGAACTGTACAAGACTCTGATATCAGTGGAACAGTCAAAGCAGGGGGGAGCTAAGACCACTGCAGGAGGTTAGAAAGTTAGGGAGTGTGTAGTCCGAGGGATTTAAATATCAGGGTGAGAATTTTAAGTCCTTAGGGACATTGGGAGCTAAAGTCAGTCATGGTTGACTTTGCAATTGTGAAAAATTGCCCAACATTTATTCCAATATTGTTGATCAGACTATACTACAGAGTGAAAAACCTTCTAGATTTTAAATTTCTCTCATGAACATTCCTAGGATTTGCTCCAGCTCCTCTTGAATAATTCTGTTTGATCCTATCAAGCTTAGGCAAGGACAGATAAGCAGCTATGATATCAATCATTCCATTATCACTATTATTCTGCTAAATCCCAAGTAGCACCATTTTCTTTTTAAATTCAGCACTGTCACACATTGTTTTAATCTAACCTTCTTTTTACCCTGACATTTTTATATATGAGATTCTCATTCAAACAATTTAAATTGGATAAAGAAGTAAAATGGAGTTTTCTTTTAAACAAAATCAATTGGAAAGGCCAAAGATGACATGACATCAGAAAACTTGACTTTAAAGTGTAAGTTTAATGGAAGCATCATTGATCTGCTTGGCATTTCTATATATTGATACTGTAAGCATTAATTTTTTATAAGATGTCAGCCTTTGTTCAGTGATAATCTTTGAGTCAGAAGGTTGTGAGTTCAAATTCCATGCTACAGAGTTAAGTGTAAACTTTACAGACTCTCCACTGCAGCTCTGAGGGAGTACTGCAGTGTCAGAGTTGCTGTCTTTTGGATGAGATATACAGAAAAAGTCTCATCTACCTTCTCAGGGTGATATTGACAGGTTCCATGGTGCTAATCAAAGGAAAGTAAGGGGAGTCTCCTAATGTCCTAGTTAATTATCATTCCTCAGCTAACACTTCAACAAATAGATGATCTAATTGCTTCTTTCATTGATTTTTGTGGAGTCTTGCTCTTTGTAAATGCACCCTTCGACAGTGACTACATTTCAGAAAGGATTCGCTGGCTGAGAAATGGTTTGGGGACAATCTGAGGTCATGAAAGGAGCTAGAGAAATGCAAGTTGTTTCTTTCTGTAACTTGCTGTGGATCAACTGTACAAGTTAAATCATGGTTCCAAAATCTCCATATTTAATAATGCAAGTTGTTACCTAAGTCAAATGTACGCACACTGTTAAAGTGAATCAGTTTTATTTTGTAGGCAATTGTCTGAAGACCAGGAGTCTAGTATTTCTGTGAGTGATCCAAGAGGTATTGTTCATTTCAATAATTATAACGCATAAGAAATAAATACATTTGCACTAGAGACTCCGGACTAATTGTTCTACAAACATTTAACTGAAGTTGACAATAGGAACACTGCAGAAAGGAATAGGAGTAGGCTGAGTCGGCCAATCAGGCCAATAATCCTGCTCTAACATTAAACTAAATCATGGCTTATCTTCTATCTTAACACCATTTTTATCACTATTGTCAGATCCTTTAATATCTTTAATATCTAAGAGTTTATTGGTCACTGTTTGGCTAACATTTAATGAGTGAATTCCAATGTTCTCTGTGTTGGAGAGTTGCAAAGATCCTTCACCCTCTGAGTAAGAGAATTCTTCCTCATTCTCAGTTCTAGATGGCCTAACACCTTATTATGAGACTACGTTCGAGAGTTTTCAGCCTGGGGCATCACCCTTCCTGAGTCTACCTTTTCAATCCCCATAAGACTTCTGTGTGCTTCAACAAGACCACTTCTCATTCTTCAAAACTCAATACACACAGGTTGGGTTTCCTCAATTTGTCTTGGAGGCAGTCCTGCCATCTCAGGAATCAGACTGGTGAACCTCCACTGCTTGTACGCCAGTTATATGGTAAGGAAACCAGAAAAAAGACCAAAACTGTACACAATAGTACAGGCGCATCCAGAAAAAATGCTACAGAATTGCAGCAAGGTATCTCTACTCTTGTACTCAAGTCCTCCAGCATTAAAAGCACAAGACCATTTGCCTTCCTGATCGCTGGTTTCACCTGCAAGTTTGCAGTCAGTGAGTCATAAACAAGGATGCTCAGTTCCTTTTAGACATCAACAGCTCTCATTCACTTACCAGTTAAGATTGCATTTCTGTTCTTCCTACCAAAAGATAACCTCACTTTCTTTTTTTCCACATAATATTCCATCTGCTTTGTTCTTGTCCACTCACTTAGCCTGTCTAAATGCCCTAAAAGCCTCTTTGCATCCTCATGATGCACATTCCCATCTAGATGTATGTCATCAACAACAATGGTGATATTATACTTGGTCAACACATTCAAACCACAAAATGAAAACTTCGAGAAATGCAGATGCTATCAATCGGAAACAAAAACAGAAGTTGTTGGAAAAGCTCAGCAGGCCTGGCAGCACCTGTGGAGAAAAATAATCAGAGTTAACGCTTCAGGTCCGGCGACCCTTCCTCAGAACTGGTTTTGTTCATTCAAATCACAAATGGTTAGTACATGATTATGCACATTTGCAAGGAGCAACCAGTTTGTCAAAAATACATGAAGTTATGGACCAGACTAAACCACTTAAAAATATATTAAGAAGACAGCCTAGACCCTAACCTTTTCTTATTTTAAAGGCAAGAGTTGTATTCCAGATGCAACTGGTCAAACTACCAGCCTTGAAGCAAAACATACTTCATTCATACACTACAGTTAAAAGACAACAAAGATGAAATTGGAATAACTTAACTCAACTAGAAAACTTAATAGAATAATATGTTATTTACCCATTAAACAGTAACTGTTTCAACATGGTAGCATCCCATTAACACACCCTTGGCAAAGGCAAATTCGGTAAAACAGATTGTCAAATGTGATTCTAGCAGCAGGAAGATAACCCCAGCTTTGAGCTTTAACAGAGACAGGAAAAACAGCTTCCACGCCCAGTTCAAGACCCCAGCAACAACTGCTACTGAAAAACTGAAACTAAAAATCCTGGTCTTTGAGAACTTGACCCCACCCATTCAGGCTGCTTCTATTGCTCCAACTTTAAAAAAAAACCCAAGGCCTTATAAGCTGTCTACTTTCTCGACTTTGAGCAGACTGCTTTTCACCTCGGTCTCAATCTTTCTTCATAAAAAAAGGACAAAGTACACCTCTTAAAGTCAAAGTATCATCACAAAGTCCATTTTTAACATCTGATGAAGTTGACCAAAATTCCACAATTATCAGTAATTCAAATATAAGTTGGCTTAAAGGAGCCATTCTAATGACTTGAAGAGAGGTCATGCAATCAGAAAGGATAAATTCTCCATTTCACTACAGATAACACTGCTGAGAAAATCTTTAGCATATCTAATACTGTTACACTAAGTGACCAGAAAGATCATTTTTCTCTTTTTGCTTGACTAATCTTACAGCAACCATAGCAAGTAGAATGACTGATTATACATGTGTAATGGAAGTCCATATGAAAGTCAGTTTCTGCACTGGCAACCCTGAGGCCTTTTTTCCTTTACTCCATTTAATTCCATGCAGGTGGTAATTCTTCATGTTAAGACACAGGACAGTTTCCCAGCATATAGCTGGGAATAGAAAGTGCTCACGACATGCAAGTGTGATGCACAAAATGGGGAGGCAATGGCCTAGTGGTATTATTGCTGGACTATTAATCCAGAAACCCAGATAATGCTCTGGGGAAATGGGTTCGAATCCTCCCACAGAAGATGGTGGAACTTGAATTCAATAAAATATCTGGAATTAGGAATCTAGTGACAGCCATGAATCCATTGTTGATTGTCAGGAAAAACCTATCTGGTTCACTAGTGTCCTTTAGGGAGGGGAAACTGCCATCCTTACCTGGTCTGGTGTACACGTGACTCCAGACCCACAGTAATGTGGTTGACTCATAACTGGGCAATTAGGGATGCACAATAAATGCTGCCTGGTCAGTGACACCCTTATCCCGTGAATGAATAAGGAATAAAATAAAGCTGATCTGCCTTGCCACTGTTGACATCCAATCTGTTATCTATCTTGTTTTTGCTTTTTTTCCACAGGATGTGGGTGTCACTGGCAAGGCTTGCACCTGACATCAGGCCGAACTATCCTCGAAGCAAGTGGCTTGCTGGGCCATTTCATTGGGCAGTTAAAAGTCAACCACTTGGCTTTGAGTCTGGGACTGGAGTCATATGCGGGAAAAGCACATTTCCTTCTTTAAATGACACTGGTGAACCAAATGGGTTTTAATAATGATTAGTTAAAGTATTATGGTCACCAATATTAAGACCAGCTTCACATTCCAGGCTTTTTAAAAGATTAATTAAATTTCAGTTCCACCAGATGCCACAATGGGGTTTGAACCTATTTCCCCAGAGAATTAGCATGGGTTAGTTGAATGCTCTCATTCTGAGGCAGATTGCCAAGCACAGCAATGGAGGAACAGGCAGTTGCGCATGGCACAGCAGGGAAACTTGTGAGACAGTCCTAAGGCCAAGTACCTCAAGGATCATACCAAAACTGAGGTTCCAGATTGTATCAGAAAAGGCTTCTCTGAAGTTGACTGGAACTCATCTCTAAAGAAGGCTACCAGGTAATCTGATAGAAGCCTTTGAGGTAATGAGATGACAATGGTCTCATGGTGTTACTGCTGGCATGTTAATCCACAGACCCAAATAATGTTCAGGGGACCTGGGTTCAAATCCCACTAAAGCAGATGGTGGAATTTTAATCCAATAACAAATAGAACATAGAACATAGAAAAGTACAGCACAGTACAGGCCCCTAGGCCCACGATGTTGTGCCGTGGAATAATCATAATCCAAAAATAAAATAACCTGACGTACATTCCCCTCAATTCACTGCTGTCCATGTGCATGTCCAGCAGTCGCTTAAATGTCACTAATGACTCTGCTTCCACGACTACCACTGGTAAACTATTCCATGCGCTCACAACTCTCTGGGTGAAGAACCTCCCTCTGACGTCTCCTCTATACCTTCCTCCTAACACCTTAAAACTATGACTCCTCGTGGCAGTCAATCCTGCCCTGGGGAAAAGTCTCTGGCTATCAACTCTATCCATGCCTCTCATTACCTTGTACACCTCGATCAGGTCACCTCTCTTCCTCCTTCTCTCCAAGAGAAAAGTCCGAGCTCAATCAACCTCTCCTCGTAAGACAAGCCCTCCAGTCCAGGCAGCATCCTGGTAAACTTCCTCTGCACCCTCTCCAAAGCCTCCACATCTTTCCTATAATAGGGCAACCAGAACTGGACACAATATTCCAAATATTGAATTAAGAGTCAAATGTTGGCCGTGAATCCATTGTCAATTGTCAGAAAAACACACCTAGTTCACTCATGTCCTTTAGGGAGGGAAACTGCTATCCTTACCCGGGTCTGGCCTACACCTAACTCTAGACCCACAGTAATGTGGTTGATTCTTAACTGCCTTCTCGGCAATTAGAGACAGGCAATAAATGTTGGCCCAGACAGTGGTGCCCACAACTCACGAATGAATTGAAAAAGAAAAGACAGTGTCATCACATAGATTTAGGGAAACATATTCTACTTGGGAAGGATTGAAAAAGTAGTCACTAATAGATCCAGTGAGCGATTTAGGAGAAAACCCTGGACATTGAAAGAGTATGGAATTTGCAACAAACATAGCACAGCTGAGGCAAACAGCTTAATGCATTTAAGGAGAAGAGACAGCTAATTGGCAGAGAAAGCAACAGAAGGATATGTTGATAGGAAGAGATGAAAGGAGGTGGGAGGGGGTTAACAGGGATTTTAAACATCAGCAGCTACCAGTTCAGTTGAATGATTTGTTTCTGTTTTTTAAAAAAAAATGATTGGAGAGGGATGCCAGGGGAATATCACATTAATTGAGGGAATTGGTAAAGACAGAATGTTAATGGAGAAGCAAGATTGGAACCGAGTAGTACAATGGACAAACAACAATTGACATTTTATAACTATATCTACTGAACCTTGAAGATCCTCTCGACAATATAGAGTCATGGAGATTTAAGACGCATTCTGATGGAGCTGTTGTGATAACTTTTCCTGACTTCAATTTCCAATTAGCCAGAAGTTTCCAGAATCCAAGCTCACTGCTTGTGATTGACAAATGTTTCTCTAAATACTCGTTAATATGATTTTAAATTCTGACTGGTCAAAGCCCAACCCGTCCTGCTTTCTGCTTGGTTCGAGAGAAAAAAACAGGTCAACATCATTTAAAGCTGCTAACCTATCCGCTGTGGACTTAGAGCAGTTTTTGGATTCTTTTCTTCAGTTTCGTATTTACAGCTTGTTGTTAATGAGATTCTGGTCATTTATATTCTCCATAAAACCTGTTAAAAACCACTCAAATACTATAACCTGCAACATGTTTCAGAGCCCCACAGCAGTACTGGAAGGATCATGTGAGGCTCTTCACAATAAATTAGTCTCCTCACACCTATTTAAAACACTGTAATCATAACGGGGGTTTTATTTTAATTGTTGCTGTCTAATTCTTTCCATGTAGGAGTTCCATTGAACTGAAACATGCAATCCAGGTTTCTCAGTTTCTAATTAACATCGACTGGGTCTTCTCTCTCTCTCTCTCGAATCTCCAAAAAAAGGATAACAATTAGTCAGCAAACTGTGAGGGGGTGCACATTCACACCATTCAACATGCTGGCTGCAAATGGAATTAAACTTGAGGCTTTCTCAGAACAGCACTTGTTAAAATGCCTAGCTCTGTGGCGTCACATTCATAAACAAATTCTTCAAATGTTCAGAGAGTTATCCGAAGGGAACAAATGTATGGAATGAGCTGCCAGAGGAGGTGGTGGAGGCTGGTACAATTCCATCATTTCAAAGGCATTGGATGGATACATGAATGGAAAGGGTTAAGGGGAATATGGGCCCAATGCTGACAAATGGGACTAGTGTAATTAGAATACATGGTCAGCATGGAAGAGTTGAACCGAAGGGTCTGTTCCATTCAGTACATCTCTGCTGGATTACAAGGAAGATGAGTGGGAGTGGGACTAGATATGCTGCTGTTCTTGAGGGTAAACTCTGTAATAGATAGGACATATAGTTTGGAGGTGAAAAATTAAGACCACCTCCAAATTCAAGTTTAGCTGAAAAGGGAGTTGACATACACACCTAAACAAGATATTTTTGCACACGAAGCACCAGGTCAACTTTGAACGGCAGTAATGGACTGTAATAGACGTAGATTGTAAGCATAGGAAAAGGAAGATTATTATTGAAGAGAAACTTTGGGAAGTAAGAGTTATTTGGTGCTGAGTTAAAGAGGCAGTACATTACTTTGTTGGCCAAATTTCTCAATAATGCAAGAATAATGATAAAAGGAATGTCAATCCTATACAAATGAAAGGACAGCAACACAGTTGTCAATCAGTTAGTGTCAGGTACCTCAATAGGTTGTGCTGTAAATATCTGACTGTGTTTTCTTAATTCACCATTCTGCTGTCAAGTCTGTCAGCCTACCAGTGGTGATGCACACAAACATAGTGACATTTGGTAGCAATTATCGCAAATGGGACTGTGATGATATTTTAGGTTTTGTTTGAAAAGCCAACCTGGCTTTAAATGGACCGAAGGAGCCTTAAAAGAAATGACTTCCAAGAATCACCTGAATTCATTTGTGGATTCAAATACAATTAGCCAGATGGGGGAACCATGCTGTAATTAATTCAAGAAGCATCACCAGACGCATTTCAAATTCAGTGTGCCTCAGACAACACAATAGAATCTTCTAAAAATGCAAGAATTGACAGCTTCAATGCTCCCAACAAAAAGAAACTCTGTAAAGACTGTGATATATCTATTTTCCTGGCCACAATTTGCATTCTGCCCCTGTGTTTTATTTTCCCCCTTTTAACTTTATTTCATCCACTTGCCTTGAAACTGGCTGCTAAATCCAAATATGTGCAGGCTAGGTGGATTGGCTACGCAGAATTACCCATAGTGTCCAGGGATGTGCAGGCTAGATGGATTGGCTACACTGAATTACCCATCGTGTCCAGGGATGTGCAGGGTAAGTGGATTGGCTATGCTGAATTACCCATGGTACCCAGGGATATGCAGGTTCGGTGGATTGGCTATGCTGAATTATCCATAGTGCCCAGGGATGTGCAGGGTAAGTGGATTGGCTATGCTGAATTACCCACAGTACCCAGGGATATGCAGGTTCGGTGGATTGGCTATGCTGAATTATCCATAGTGCCCAGGGATGTGCAGACTAGATGGATTGGCTGTGCTGAATTACCCATAGTGCCCAGGAACGTGCAGGTTCGGTGGATTGGCTATGCTGAATTACCCACAGTGTGTAGGGATGTGCAGGCTAGGTGGATTGGCCATGGCAAGTACAGGCATAGGAGTAGGCAAGGTGGGCCTGGGAGGGATGCTCTTTGGGGGGTTTGTTGCAGGCTCATTGAGCCAAATGGCCTGCTTCCACACTGTCGGGATTCGATGATTCTGTAAAGAGACCAGCTTTAATATTTCACAGAATAGTTGTGTGGCATTCTCATCTAATTTTCCTCTTCCTTTTGGAACCGCCTGCAACCTCCATTGGTGTCTGTATTGCTTCATATGACTAAGACTGCAGCATCTGCTACAGTATACAATTATCTACAGACACAATTTTTAATAAATTTAATAATTCTGCTACCAAGTCTCTGGCGAGTTTTTAGTTTATCAGTTGTTTAATTACATTGTCAACAATTAAAACTAATATGATCAGCATTATCAGAAGTGATTAATCACCTACAGTGATATCATACAGATAAAGTAATCTACTTATTTGCACTCATTCACTATGCTGTAGAAAGCTTTGATGAAACAAAATCTGAAAAAGCTGGACAACTGAAATAACGACAGAAAATGTTGGAAATACTCAGCAGTCCTGGCAGCAACCTTGAAGAGAGAAATAGAGTTAATGGACAAGGTCCTAGCAAGGTTTGGACGAATTTGCCAGGTTTAAAGAGGAGAGCAAGACTCAATTCCACTCAAAATTTCCTGGCATCCCCAATTTTTGCTCAAGACGGATAAAGGATGAAGGCAGCGTAGTTAGAAAGGTGGGAGTAGCACGATCTGGGTAATGAATAGGAACAGAGTTTGAAGCTCAGCTATAAGGGAAGCAATGGGAAGGAGGCAATAGCACTGTGATTACCAACTGGTTCAAGAAAATCCTGTGGGTAACGTTGCTGAAGTGCAGTGTGTAATTGAGGCCAACAGACAGTAAGATGGTTCAAGAAGGAAGCTCACCACCACATTCTCAAGGGCATCTAGGGATGGGCAATAAATGTTGTGCCAGCCAGCAATGCGCACAGAAAATGAATGATGTTTAAATACAAAAGAGAAGGGGAGTATGGATAGACATGTAAATTTAAACCAAAAAGCTCTGAAATGACCATTCCAGGTGAGAAAAGAAGTCAGCAATGAACTTGCATCAATTGCAGTTGAGCAGATGTGAAACAGCATTATGGAAGTGGATTGCAAAGGAAAATGACATATGGTCAACCATGGAGAAACAAATCAGCATTTTATTTATTGGTGACACTGCTGAGGTGGTCAGTGTGACAGAAGGAGAGCAGAAGGCAACCTGAATGAATGGAGTACTTGAGGAGATGATACAAAAAGCTGGGAGGAACGTGGCTACCTTACAGAGGGCCTCTATCTTCAGAAACTGATACATTTTAAGAAAAAATCTTCTTTGCAGGCAACTTCAAGTTTCTGAAATGGTAAAACAGGTTCGCTGCTGAGTGGAGACCAATGAGCTGGTGAGATATAGTTCAGTGAAGTCTATGTGTTACCTTCTCTGCCCTCCCATTGTGTGGGAGCATAAAAGATTCCTCAATTATCCATTATTTTTCCTACTGAATGCTTTCCAACTGAATTATAATTAATCCAGTGACAAATTGCATCCAGGGTCAGCAGTGCATATTTGAAATCTAATCACTTTTGAGCAAATTACAGGCATTTGCTCATTATTTTCTTTTGTTTTCATTCAGATAGAATCATTAGATGGATGATTAAATAAATGCGCAGTTGTGGAAAGGGTTGCAAATTGGCTGTGTTTTTTTTGTAGTGAGCAAAGGCCAATCAGTCCTTGAATGGAGTCCCTGTCACTATTCCATGGGCCAGCATACAATCTAAACATTATGAAGTAGGTGGAGTGAGGAGCAAAAGTGAACGATGGACTGACAAACTGGCAGGATGTCCTTTTCAGCTTCAAAGGCATCAGCACAGATAAGCACTACATAGAAATAGACTGGGCTTCATTGATTAAGGCTCACGTAATTTCTTCAGGCAAGTACTTCACAACCTTGGATGATATAAGATATAAGTAAAATAATGAGGCAGAGAACCTGCTTCTCCTTTGATACCTTCGACAATTTGCAAATGCTTACTGAACATATTGTCACACAGCTTTATAGATTCAGCCTTTACTTGTCTCGTCTGTCCATACACTCTCAGTCTAGGTCCACCCCTGTCTGGACTTAATTTGTCTCCTTCTATCTGTTCTATTCCGTCACTTGAAATGAAGTGGATAGATTAATCACTTGCTGCTCTGAGATCCAGATACAAGGCTTTCCAGTGCTGAAACTCAGAAGAACAACACTTTTTACCTGCCTTGGTGGAAGTGTTGTTTACTCTTTTTTCCTCTGGAAATGAGGACATTAGTTTGCAGAAATCCATGTCCAAGCAAATCAGCTGGAGTTGATAGCAGCTAACAGTAAATATTATATAATAGTAGGTATCCTTGGCATGCATTTCCAAAGAACACATACCAGGAAGTAGCAAGTCCAACTAATTTTGTCAGCTCGTGATTTGGGTTCTGAACATGATGGCTTCAACGGACATCACTGAATGCACAGACTCAACCAATGGTCTATTGCGATCACATTATCATTTACAAATTCCCCACTGAGTAGGTGGGTATAGTATCAAGCTGGGCTATCTGTAATAAACACACTCAAAAAGTGAAATGTTGCATTTTCACCAAAAGCAAACCAGGGCATTCAGATACCAGTGTAGACAGGGCAAGTCCAAATTAAAGTAATAATTCACTTTTTACCATGGGCTGTGTTTTACATTCACAAGCACCCCCTACTCCCCAGTGCCGATGAAAGGTTGGCCATGATGTCAGGTTAGCAATACAATACAATATCAGGGTGCCAGTCTCCCAAATTATGGGTGGTGGGGTTGGGGGGGTGGTTAAGCAGGTGCAGATTTCACAAACCCCGCCCCGCCATTTTGAAATGACTGATGGCCAAGTCTGTTGACGACCCAGTTGCCAGCGCCTGCTCCGTTCCTCGGTTGGTGGAGGTGAAAGCGTTTGGGGCAACTTTACAGTACCAATGACAACGGTGTTCCAAGGCAGAAGAAAAGGCCTGTTGCTTGGTTGAAAGGATGAGCAGAATCTGAGGGCAGCATTGGCATCGGGCAGCGCCGTGACTCAGTGGTTGGCACTGCTGCCGCAAGGGACCCAAGTTCGATTCCACCCTCGGGCGACTGTCTGGGTGGTGCTTGCACATTCTCCCCGTGTCTGTGTGGGTTTCCTCCGGGTGCTCCAGTTTCCTCCTACAGTCCAAAGCTGTGCATGGTCTGGCCATGCTAAATTGCCCATAGTGCTCACGGATATGCAGGCTAGGTGGGTTAGCCATGGGAAACGCAGGGTCATGGGGACAGGGTTAGGGTGGGGTGGGGGGGGGCGGTGGTGTGAAACTGTCGGAAGCTCTTTGGAGGGTCAGTGTAGGCTCCTTTGGGCTGAATGGCCTACTTCCACACTGCAGGGATTCTACGATTCTAGCATCTGGGTGTTCTTTCCAGTCATTAAAAATAAACTGTGTGAGCCTTCCATACAAAAGGGCAGGGTGTCTGTACAATTCTAGTTGTGATAGATGATCTGTTTGTTGCATTACCCCTCCCCCTCCTAGCCTACAAACCTGATTAAGCGCAGAACCCACCCCTGCTCCTCTAACTGGCTTCTGTCACATCCACATGGCCACAAATTAGCTGTCCGATTTCTCCTCCATCCTGCAGAAGAATTTAAAATCCAATTGCAATAAAGGAGCAAAAGGGGAAGGTATGGAATTCTAAGCAAAATTGCCATAGTCTCAGAGGGCCACGGGTCTGCTCTCCCATTAGAGACAGACAATTGGTGGTGCTTTAACCTGTGGGTCACCGTAGCTCAGGCCCAGGGGCAAGATTAAGAAGGCAGAAACAGCATTGTGATCTCAGCCAGTGTGGGAATTGAACCTGAGCTATTGGCGTCACTCAGCACTGCAAACCAGCCAACTGAGCTAACAAACTCTCACACCCCAAATGAATGAGGAATAAGACAGAGGGGTTTCATTTTGAATGGCATGACGACAAAAATATGGAAAAATATCTGATTCATTCAATCAAAGGGACCCCACAGACTCCTGCCCCTTTGACAGCACCTATTTATTTGCTAAATCTCTTCCGGGAGTTGGTCACCACCGCATCTCACCTGCAGCTCAGAAATCATGCAAACCACACACCATTTTCTTATTTATTTTTAACGTTTTGAGCAGAGAATGAAAAAGAAACGGTAGAGGGTTTTTTCACGGACTGCAGGTCTCTGGCCAGTGGTGTTCCACAGGGATTGGTGCTGGGTCCACTATTTTTTGACACTTATACAAATGATTTGGATGAGGAAATAGAAGGTATTAACTTTGCAGATGACAACAGAACTAGTGGGATAGTCGATAGTGAAGAAGGTTATCTAAGATTACAAAGGGGTCATGATCAACTGGGCCTATTGGCTGAGGAGTGGCAGATGGAATTTAATTTGAATAAATGCGAGGTGTTGTATTTTGGTTAAAATGAACAAGGGCAGGCCTCACAAAGTTAATGGTAAGGCCCTGCATAGTGTTGTAGAATAGAGAGACCTGGCAGTTCATGTACACAGTTCCTTGCAGGTTGATAAGCTGTTTAGCACACTTGGCTTTATTGCTCAGGCCACTGAGTATAGGAGTTGGTGCATCACGTTGGGTTGTAGAGGACATTGGTGAGGCCACTTCTGGAGTACTATGTACAGTTCAGGTCACCATGCTACAGGAAGGATATTATTGAATTGGAGAGGGTTCAGAAACTATTTACCAAAAGACGTTGCCCAGAATGGAGGGAAGAATTATAAAAATGGGCTGGATAGGGTGGGACTCTTTTCACTGGAGTGTACGAGGTTGAGAGGTGACCTTACAGATACGAATAAAATGATATCAGGGTATACGTAAGGTGAATAGCAAAGAGTTTTTCCCGAGGGTGGAGGAATGCAAAACTAGCAGGTATAGTTTTAAGGCGAGAGCAGGAAGATTTAAAAGGCACCTGAGGGGCAAATTATTCACGCACAGAGTGGTTAGTATGTGGAATGAACAGCCAGAGGAAGTGGTAAATGCAGTGCAGTTACAATGTTTAAAAGACATTTGGACAAGTAGATGAATAAGAAAGGTTCAGCAGGATATGGGCCAAACATGGGAAAAAGAAGCTAGTTTAAATTGGGAAACTTGTGTGGCATGGGTGACTTGGACCAAAGGTTTCTGTTCAGTATGACCCTTTGACTCTAAAAACTCAGGTGTTGAGAAACACAGAAAAGGTTTCAGGAGGACGAATTTTCATCATGAGCTCTGCTGAAGGGTCATCAAACCAGAAGCCTAATTCAGTTTCTCTCTGCAGATGTGTTTTCCATTTTGTTTTTGCTTTCTTTTTTGTTCTCATTTCAGATTTCCAGCAATCACGGTGTTCCGCATTTGACCCCATCTTACCGTCACAGTTCTATCTAAATCATAGCTTAACGTCACTATTCCAGTTACTTTTAAATAGACATCAATCTACTTCAGCATATTCACGGCATTCAGGGAGGATGCAAAATTTCCAGAGTGCAGTAGAATTCCACATCTCAGCGATGGAAGCATGGAAAAAGAAAACCCTAAGGAATGCTATCATTTCCTGTCAACATTCTGTTTTGATAATACCTCTCGTCAATTGAATAGACAGACAGCTGTCAATCTAGGGAAAGATCACGCAATAATTTACTCACTTTTTTTTTTAAACCATTCCATCCAGGGACAATGGTCTTCAATGGAAAGATCACATTGACCAAAGCCCCATCGTGAATTGTGTTGTTAAGCTCATCCACGAAACTAGTCTTTAAAAACTGTTAGCATACATCTCTCTTCCGACGAAAGAGGATCAAGTTACATATTTTGGCATAAAGATAAGCTTGCATTTAATTGGAAGCTTATGTCATATTCATATTTATCTGATGATACCAGATGTGGTAGCAGCATACAACAGCATTGAGTGAGTGTAGCATATGTTGATGCATGCTGTCATTTCAGGTTAGAGTGGCACATTGATACCATAAAATCACAGGATGTTGATGATGCAACCAACTGGTATTACACTCTCTTGTTCAAGAATGGATAATTTGTTTTATTTTTGATAAGTTCTCTCTGACTGAAAATAAATAAATTTGTATCGTTCTTTTTGCAGCCAATGAAGTATATTTTTTGAAGTATAGCCACTGTTATAATCAAGGGAACAGGCAGACAACCTAAACACACAGCAGGTTCCCACAAACCACAACATGACAATGATCAGATAATCTGTTTTTGTGACGTTAACTGAGCGGAAAGTCTCTGCAAGGACATCAGGGTATACTTGGTCTTCTTCAAAGTGGAGTAAAACATCCCATTGAGAGTGCTGATGCAGCTTCAGCTTTGATATAACACCGGAAAGGCAATACTTCTAACTGTGCAGCAGTCCCTCATTACCTCAATGTAACCTTGGCTTTTCAGCTCAAAGTTTTGGCATGGAGCTCAGGGTGAGCATGCTGCAACCGAGCTACAACTAGCAAGGAAATGATGCAACTCCCTCACTTTATTCAATATCCATAGATTCACTTTTAGCATACTGAAAGAATATTTCCAACAAGCACTTTCACACATCTGTTTTCCAAGTCACAATGCAGAGTCTTCCAAATACCTTCTCCTCCCAAATGCTGCTTCTGGGCATCTGAGTGTGCAAAGGGGCGTTTCTATTCCAGAACGGAGAGAGACAAAAAGCAGGAAACTACAGGCTAATTAGCTTAGTATCTGTCATCAGGCGAATTCTGCTGTTAAGGAAAATGTAAGACGGCGCTTAGAAAACTGCGCTGGAATCAGGCACAATCAACATGCTTTTGTGCAACAAAATTGTGCTCGACTAATTTATTAAAGTTTTTTAAGGAAGTAAGAAGCAACATGAACAAAGGGGAACTAGTGGTTGTGGCATACGTCGATTTCCAGAAAGCATCTGTAATGGACCTAAGTCAAAGGTTAATATGCAATATAAATGCTTCTGGTACAGGAGGACAGCATAATTTGGCTTGCAAGAGTGAAAACAGTGCGTTATTTAAATGGAGAGAGAACACAGAACTCTAATGTAAAAATGTATTTTAAGGTTCCTTGAGCTACAAACAGCTCTGGATCACATTGATCTGTGCAGCGCCAAATGACTAAATTTAGGTTTTCTCAAGGATTTTTCACCACAGGATCGAGCGAGTTTTCTCACTGTATCTTATCAAGCTCATCTTATTATAAGACCATATGACCATAAGACATAGGAGCAGAAACTAGGCCATTTGGCCCACTGAGTCTGCTCCACCATTCAACCATGGCTGATAAGTTCCTCCACTCCATTCTCCTGCTTTCTCCCCCTAACTCTTGATCACCTTGATAATCACGAACCTATCTATCTTAGTCTTAAATATACTCAATGACCTGGCCTCCACAGCCTTCTGTGGCAGGTGAATTCCATAGATTCACCACTCTGGCTGAAAAAGTTTCTTCTTATCTCTGTTCTAAAAGGTCTTCCCTTTACTCTAGGGCTGTGCCCTCAGGCGCTGGTCTCTCCTACCAATGGAAGCATCTTCCCAACATTCACTTTGTCCAGGCCATTCAGTATTCTGAAAGTTTCAATTAGATCCCCCCTCATCTTTCTAAACTCTAATAAGTTTAGTCCCAGAGTCCTGAAACGTTCCTTATATGTTAAGCTTTCCATTCCTGGGACCATTCTCGTGAACCTCCTCTGAACCCGTTCCAGGGCCAGTACATCCTTCCTGAGATATGGGGCCAAAAACTGCACACAATACTCCAAATGTGGCCTGACCAGAGCCTTATAAAGCCTCAGTAGTACATCCCTGCTTCTATATTCAAGTCTTCTCAAAATAAATGCCAACAGTACATTTGCCTTCCTGACTACTGACTCAACCTGAAAGTTTACCTTGAGAGAATCCTGGACCAGAACTCACAAGTCTCTTTGCAATTCAGATTTCTGAATTTTCTCCCCATTGAGAAAATAGTCCATGTTTTTATTCTTCTTACCAAAGATCATGACCTCACACTTTCCCATGTTGTATTCCATCTGCCACTTCTTTGTCCACGCTCCTAACTTGTCCAAATCCTTGCGAAGCCTTGCCACCTCCTCAATATTACCTGTCGCTCCACCTATCTTTGCATCATGTGCAAACTTAGCCAGAATGCTTACAGTTCCTTCATCTAGAACATTAATGTACAAAATGAAAAGCTGTGGTCCCAGCACCGAACCTTGCAGAACACCACTTGTCACCAGCTGCCATCCTGAGAAAGACCCCTTTATCTATATTCTCTGCTTTCTGCCAGTCGATCTTCTATCCATGCTAGCACCTTGCCTCTAACACTGTGGGCTCTTATCTTACTCAGCAACTTCCTGCGTAGCACCTTATCAAAGCCCTTCTTGAAGTCCACATCGATAACATCCATTAGCTCTCCTTGGTCTACCCCGTCCGTTACTTCCTCAAAGAATTCTATCAGATTTGTCAGGCATGACCTCCCCTTGATGAAGCTATGCTGACTTTGCCCGATTTTACTACACACTTCCAAATATTCAGAAATCTCATCCTTTACAACGGACTCCAAAATCTTACCCACAACTGGGGTAAGGCTAATCGGCCTGTAATTTTTGTCTTTTTCCTTACTCCCTTTTTAAACAGGGGTGTCACATTAGCAATTTTCTAGTCATCTGAGACCCTCGCTGACTATAGCAATTCCCGAAAGATCACCACTAACGCTTTGACTATCTCTTCAGCTGTCTCCTTTAGATCTCAGGGATACAGTCCATCTGGTCCAGGTTATTTGTCCACCTTCAGGCCAATCAGTTTTACTTGGTGATGGCCACCATACTCAGCTCCACCCCCATCTACCTACAATGCCACCACGGCAGCTCTCATGTCCGATCCCAAACCCCATCTCTCTGATACCTGTGCTCACAACTGCAGGTGGTGATGTTCTCCTGTATCTGCTGCCCTTGTCCTTCTACATAGAAATGAATTTGTTGAATTTCTGCAGTGCATCCGGTAAAACAGACAGTATTAGATTAGATTAGATACCCTACAGTGTGGAAACAGGCCCTTCAGCCCAGCAAGTCCACAACACCCCTTGAAGGATCCCACCCAGACCCATTCCCCTATAACCCACACACCTGAACACTACAGGCAATTTAGCACGGCCAATCCACCTAGCCCGCACATCTTTGGACTGTGGGAGGAAACCGGAGCACCTGGAGGAAACCCACACAGACACGGGGAGAATGTGCAAACTCCGCACAGTCACCCGAGGCTGGAATCGAACCTGGGTCCCTGATGCTGTGAGGCTGCAGTGCTAACCACTGAGCTACCGTGCTGCCCCATTGAAGAACAAAAATGTCAAAGGTGGCCACAGCTCGGAGTCAAGGAATGACAAGTGATCAAGTTACTTTGTTTGTTGCTTAATAAATTGTCCTGATTTACTACAACATTGGTTTTCCTGAAGTAAATCCCAATGGAGCCAAGCACTCAGAGCAGCAGTCGTTTCTAATAAATGTGTTTAGTCCCAGTCTCAGGACAATCTCATCATTGTGACATTGCCACACCCTCTGTACACCCTCTCACATGATTAATGTCCAATCAGGACATAATTGCCCTGTCACCTTTCTGTACAATATGAACTGCCCTGACTCAGCTACTCGAAAGAGCTTTCGGGCTATACTCATGCAGCATCACAATGAGTTCCTCACTTCTTTAAAGAGCACAGCAAAGTTTCCTCTGAGGATCTTTCAGGCCTGTATAGGGCCAAGCGCACAATGATACAGTGATTAATGTTGCTATGTCTGGCAGCGCACGCCATTTCTTTTTATAATACACTGACGAAAAATGATTCCGCTGTAAAGGAGAATAAACAAATGCATCAGAAATGTCACACAGCAATGATGCAGCATCTGCCACAGTGAGAACGTTTGCTGGCATTCACCAAAGTAGATGTATGTGAGTGGTTCTAGTACCAAGACAGGAGCTGTCAGAAATTTATTCAAATGCAAGTTCTTTTTGCAGTACCTTCTGAAATTATGTACTTGTTTTTCTATCTTAAATAGTTGCGAGTTGCAGTACCTGAATGGTAGCTCGTAACTTCTACATCAATTTTCCCAGAGTGTTCTAAGTTTATATATGTTTCTGTCAGGGATCGTTTTCAAATTATGTAGTTAAATAAAGGAAACTGTTGTTCTGCGTAATTTGGAGCAATCCTTTCAAATCACCCAACATCTTGCAGGGTGCAGAGATTTACTAGGATGTTGCCTGGTATGGAGGGAAGGTCTTACAAGGAAAGGCTGAGGGACTTGAGGCTGTTTTCATTAGAGAGAAGAAGGTTGAGAGGTGACTTAATTGAAACATGTAAAATAATCAGAGGGTTAGATAGGGTGGATAGGGAGAGCCTTTCTCTGAGGATGGTGACGGCGAGCACGAGGGGGCATAGCTTTAAATTGAAGGGTGAAAGATATAGGACAGATGTCAGAGGTAGTTTCTTTACTCAGAGAGTAGTAAGGGAATGGAACGCTTTGCCTGCAACGGTAGTAGATTCGCCAACTTTAGGTACATTTAAGTCGTCATTGGATAAGCATATGTACGTACATGGAATAGTGTAGGTTAGATGGGCTTGAGATTGGTATGACAGGTCTGCACAACATCGAGGGTCGAAGGGCCTGTACTGTGCTGTAATGTTCTATCTTCATGATGTCAAGAATGAAAACAACCCAGCTCCCCTTCCAAGATCGGCAGAATTCTGTACTGTCACTGAGCAACCCACACTATATGACCCCAACGTGTTTAAAAAATAGACTCGTGTTCACTTTCATTCAGCCTTTGAGTGCTCAACTGCTTTCAGAGCACTTTTGATGGAGGAATAGAAAGGGCCAGAGTAACTCAGCAGGACTGTCGGCATCTTTGGAGATAGGCAAAACAAGACTTAACATTTTGAGTCTGTTCAGTTCTGAAGCAAAGTGATATCAGACTTGAAACATTAGCGCTGTTTCTCTGTGATAATGGACACTGCAGATGCTGGAGAATCCAAGATAATGAAATGTGAGGCTGGATGAACACAGCAGGCCAAGCAGCATCTCAGGAGCACAAAAGCTGACGTTTTGGGCCTAGACCCTTCATCAGAGAGGGGGATGGGGTGAGGGTTCCGGAATAAATAGGGAGAGAGGGGGAGGCGGACCGAAGATGGAGAGAAAAGAAGATAGGTGGAGAGGAGAGTATAGGTGGGGAGGTAGGGAGGGGATAGGTCAGTCCAGGGAAGACGGACAGGTCAAGGAGGTGGGATGAGGTTAGTAGGTAGGAGATGGAGGTGCGGCTTGGGGTGGGAGGAAGGGATGGGTGAGAGGGAGAACAGGTTAGGGAGGCAGAGACAGGTTGGACTGGTTTTGGGGTGCGGTGGGTGGAGGGGAAGAGCTGGGCTGGTTGTGTGGTGCAGTGGGGGGAGGGGACGAACTGGGCTGGTTTTGGGATGCGGTGGGGGAAGGGGAGATTTTGAAGCTGGTGAAGTCCACATTGATACCATTGGGCTGCAGGGTTCCCAAGTGGAATATGAGTTGCTGTTCCTGCAATCTTCGGGTGGCATCATTGTGGCACTGCAGGAGGCCCATGATGGACATGTCATCTAAAGAATGGGAGGGGGAGTGGAAATGGTTTGCGACTGGGAGGTGCAGTTGTTTATTGCGAACCGAGCGGAGGTGTTCTGCAAAGCGGTCCCCAAGCCTCCGCTTGGTTTCCCCAATGTAGAGGACGCCACACCGGGCACAGTGGATGCAGTATACTACATTGGCAGATGTGCAGGTGAACCTCTGCTGTGGAAAGTCATCTTGGGGCCTGGGATAGGGGTGAGGGAGGAGGTCTTTCTCTCTGCACAGGTGATGAGTTTCTCCAACCCAATATGCTTTGGTTTCATATTTCTATAACGTGCAGCGTTTTGCTTCTATTTAAGCATTTCTGATGTATCATCATTGTTATAACAAAGATGGCATCTATCCTGTGCACAGCAAGGTCATTGAAACGATGTGATTTACATCGAACCAGCAACAATATTTAAAAGACAATTAGATAAGTGTATGAATAGGAAAGGTTTGTAGCGATATGGGCCAGGAGCAGATAGGTGGGACTAGTTTAGTTTGGGATTGTGTTTAGCATGGACTAGTGGGACTGAAGAGTCTGTTTTCATGCTGTATGACTCTAGACTCTATCTGTTTCAAGTGCAGGTTGGGGGGGTTAACGTTAGTCGAGACAGCGAAGAGAATTCTCCTCTCTGTAAAAGTGTGCGATGTGATCACTCTAAAAGGGCAGATGTAACGTCACTAAATATCTCATCTGATAGTTGGCATTTCTGACCATCCAGTGCTGCACTGGAGTGTCAGTTTAGATTGAAAGATGAAAACTCCCAACTGCCTGACTCAATGCCACCACCAAGAGTAAGATGGAAGGCAGGTCAAATCAATTGTAACCATATGGTTTGAAGACTGAGTTTTAAAACACTGGTAGACTGGAGGCGGAAGACATGTCTAAAGGAGGCAAGATAATGTGTAACTTTGAATTCCTGGCAGAATTCAAGTCTGAGATGTTTAGTAAGTCAACACAGAGATACCAAAGGTGCTAGAAACATAAGACGGAAAAGACCAGAAAAGGAAATTTAACTTTCCAATGGAAAAATTTTAACCTGCAGGAGAAAATATATAACTTAACTAAGAAGAACTGTTCAAGAAACTAATGCTTTTTAAAGAAAAGGATGTAGAAAGCTCTAAGCAATTGAACTTCCATTTTGAATGTAAGCTTACAGAGCTAAGTGCACGCTTTAATATTGGGCAAAGCCAGTGCCTGCTGTGCTTAACAAATCCTGACTATCCCCTTCAGTTATTACTGCAAAACTACTTTCCCTCGAGGTATAGTTGTTGCTGCATCTTTGTGAATCACTACATAAAGCGAGAGCTCAGTGAGATATCTAGCAGTTCTTATTGTTAATAGCAAGTGGCTACAATAAACCTCTGATGCCATCTCACGCATGCACGAGAACCTTTTTGTCGGCTGCTGACAGCTCTCTCCCTGAAGGACCGCTTCTGCAAAGCCTTTCTTCAACATTAAAAGAACATGAATGCCAGCTCTTTCAGATGTGCAACTATACACGGTGTCCCAGTGGCATCCCCTACAACATCTTATGAATGTCAAATACATTGTGTTTGATGCTGGTGTGTGAAAGTCAAAACAATAATGAAAGTGTGGCGCAACACGCTTATCTTTAACATCAACTCACAAGAATGTCATCAACTTCTTTCTGAGACCAAGAGCAATTATTCGAAAGCAACAAATAAGATCCGCACTCAAAGGCTATGGCAAATGTATGGGAAGCTTCCTAAAAATATATATACTCCACAAGATGGAGGAAACTAATCCACAATAATACTATCATCGTCATCATCATCATGATCAGCAGTCTCTCACAGACAAGGATGAGTCTTCCACTTTCTGGGTGAGTCCACAGTCAGCTCTACAGACCAACATGGCTACTACAGGCTCTTGGGTGGTCATGGGAAGGGGTCGATGGGGCATTGGTGTGGCAGCCTGCCCCTTTCGCTGTTTTTTGCCTGATGGCAAGTGTCAAGATGCTCAACGCCTTCCCGGATGCTCCTCCTCCACTCTGGATGGTGACTTGGGCCAGGTGTCTGTGGGAATGCCACACTTTGCCAGTGAGGCCTTGAGGATATCCCTGAAACACTTCCTCTGTCCACCTGGGGACAATCAGGAAAGCTAGGGCAGTGGGACAAAAGGACGTTGATACATGGTAGCGAAGTCAAGTTACAGCATACATTTTAGAATATTTCTTTCAGAGTGAGCAGCTTTTAAGAATGATGGTTGAGAACAGAACACTAGGTGGATGTAGGAATAGTTACATGCTATAAATGGGAAAGGGCTGAGAGAAAAGAGGACGAGGGTGTAAATTTTGATTGAGTGGTAAAATGCATATCTCTAAATCAGAATGTAATGGATCTAAGCCTCAGTCCAACACAAAAGCTATCTGACAAGGAGTATCGCTCTGTTAGTAATGTTGGCTTCCCTCTCTAGTGATGCTAAAAGAAACCATGAAAATCGGAAGATTACAGGGGTCTTGTATGATATTTATTCATAGCTAACATCGCAAAAACAAAATGTCTGGACACTTATCCCATTGCTGTTTTCCAGGACTTTACTGCGTGTAAACAAACTAAAATTTCTCTCAGATTCATGATGGCATCAGCACCAGGTGACTCTCTGTGAGTTCTGTGCACCAGATCTTACCTGCAAATTTCTTATAACCATTCTGCACTTGTTTGTGCAAGCACCTTATAATCTGTATGTCTCTGTTTGCTAGGATCTGCCAGCACTGCTCACAAAACAAAACTTTTCACTGTGCTGAGGTCCACGTGACTACAATGAATCAAATCTAATTAAAGTGACTTCTCTTTAAAAGTGCCCCTAATTAAACAGACGGGTTGTCTACCTTTTTCATTTTGCAGTCATCAGGACAGATGCAAGAATACCACATTTTGTAGTTCTAACTTTCAAATTTTGATCTTAAATTTTTCAGAAGTGCGTGTGGATTGATTTCCCAGAGAGACAGGACCTATATTCAAACAGAAAGCGTGATCACAATGAAAGATGACAAGACATTTTGGACATTCAGAAGCCAGGGCAGTAGGGTTTTCAATAGTCTATCTGCATGTGTAGTGATAATGACATGTGTGTTTGTGCTCACTTTAAACGCATATAAATACGATATTATTGTTTACTTAGTTTTCTCTTTTCATATAACGAGTTGCCCAGTGTGGGTTTCACTTTGTTAATGATGCATTTTTATCTTAATTTATTGCTTCATTGACATGAGTGCCATTGGCAAGGCCAATATTTCATGCCTATCCCTAAATGTCCTTGAGCTGATGGGCTCGCTAGATCATTTCAGAGGGCAGTTTAATCAGCCACATTACCGTGGGCTTGCAGTCACATGTAGGCCAGATCACAAAAAGATGGAAGATTTCCTCACCGAAAAGGATATTAGTGAGCTAGATAGGTTTCATCAATGATAGTAACAAGTGCCGATGCTGGGGTCTGAGACAACACAGTGTAGAGCTGGAGGAACACAGCAGGCCGGGCAGCATCAGAGGAGCAGGAAAGCTGATGTTGGCAGCATCAGAGGAGCAGGAAAGCTGATGTTTCGGGTTGGCACCCCTTCTTCAAAAATGGGTGAGGGGGGAGGGGACTCTGAAGTAAATAGAGGAGGTTTGTGGTGATAGCAGGTAGGTAGTGGTAGGGATTGGTCAGTGAGGTGGGAGGAGCAGACAAGTAGGAGAGAAGACGGACAGGCCAATGGTCAGGGGAGATTTTGAAGCTAGTAAAGTCCACATTGAGGCCATTGGGTTGTAGGGTTCCAAGGCGGAATATGAGGTACTGACCTGAAACGTCAGCTACCCTGCTCCTCTGATGCTGCTTGGCTTGCTGTGTTCCTCCAGCTCCACACTGTGTTATCTGAGTTTCGCCAATGATAGTCTCATGGTCACCATTATTGAGACCAATTTACAATTCCAGATCGTACTAACTGAATTGAATTCTATCCCCTGCCGTGGTGTGATCTGAGCCAAAGGAACTAACGTGAGCATCTTGATGACTATCCCGGTGACATTATTGTCAACAACACAACAGAATCCAGACTGTTCCGTTGTATGGGACCATTCAATCTCACAAGCTAGACAAGCCATGACACCAGCAAACAACAGCACACGCTCCTGCCTTCCATCCAGGAAAACTTTGACACACGCTGCAATCATCCTGGATTATCCTAATGAGGACTGTCCTAGTCCCAGGCTCTTTCAATTTGCAATTAGCCAGGGATCTTTGCCCAAACACACAGCATTCCATATGCCATTCAAGAAAACTGTCTGTCTTTTTTTCCATTGCACTTGGCTGTTTACATATTTCTACCTAAAAAAAAGGGACCAGAGGATGCTGGCATTTCCAAATCAATTCTTTTCCTATTAAAATTTCAAATAGTAAGCTACATGTGGTCAGCATTTCTCAGGTTCAGTATCACTCACCACTCCTAATGCAATGATCACATCTTTATCGTAAATATTTACGTAAATCTCAGCAGGTTTCAGAGCTTATAGCACAGAATGTACCTCTGCTACTGGAATATATCACACACCATATGGTTCTCTCTTCTGTAAGACTAACACTTGCTGTTTTCCTTTATTCTTTGCTACGATGTGGGTGTCACAGCCGAGGCCAGCGATTGATGCCCAGTCATCACTTTGCGTCGGTATTCACCGAGGAAAGGGACATGACAGATGTTGAGGTTAGAGCTAGATGTTTGGCTACTGCAGGTCAAGTCGGCATAAGGAAGGGGGAAGTGCTGGGTATTCTAAAAGGCATTAGGGTGGACAAGTCCCAAGGTCTGGATGGGATTTATCCCAGGTAACTGAGGGAAGTGAGAGAGATAATAGCTGGGGCCATAACAGATACCTTTACAGCATCCTTGAGCACGGGTGAGGTCCTGGAGGACTGGAGAATTGCTAATGTTGTCCCCTTGTTTAAAAAGGGTAGAATGGATAATCCAGGTATTATAGACCGGTGAGCCTGACATCAGTAGTCGGGAAGCTGCTGGAGAAAATACTGAGGGATAGGATCTATTACATTTGGAAGAAAATGGGCTTATTAGTGATAGGCAGCATGGTTTTGTGTAGAGACAGTAGGAACTGCAGATGCCGGAGAATTTGAGATAACAAGGTTTAGAGCTCTATACATCGTTATCTCAGAACCTATCACCTCCTCCCACCTCAAGCCCCACCCCATCTCCTATCTACTAACATTATCTCACCCTCTTGACCTGTCCGTCCTCCCTAAACTGCCCTATTTCCTCCCTATTTACGCATCTACACTCACCTTTACTGGCTCCATCCCCGCCTCTTTGACAGGTCTGTCTCCTCTCCACCTATCTTCTCCTCTATCTATCTTCTATCCACCTCTCCCTCTCTACCTATTTATTTCAGAACCCCCTTCCCCTCCCCCATGTCTGAAGAAGGGTCTATGCCTGAAACATCAGCCTTCCTGCTCCTCTGATGCGGCTTTGCCTGCTGTGTTCATCCAGCTCTACACCTTGTTATCCATGGTTTTGTGCAGTGGAGGTCATGTCTTACCGACCTGATAGAATTTTTTGAGGAAGTGAAAAAGTTGATAGATGAGGGAAGGGCTGTAGATGTCATATACATGGACTTCAGTAAGGCATCTGATAAGGTTCCCCATGATAGGCTGATGGGGAAAGTGAAGATGCATGGGGTACAGGGTGTATTAACTAGATGGATAGAGAACTGGCTGGGCAACAGGAGACAGAGAGCTATAGTGATAGGGAGTTTATCAAAATGGAAAACTGTGACCAGTGGCGTTCCAAAGGGATCCATGTTGGGACCACTGTTGTTTGTGATATACATAAATGACCTGGAGGAAGGTATTGATGGTCTGATTAGCAAGTTTGCAGATGACACTAAGATTGGTGGAGTAGCAGATAGTGAAGGGGACTGTCGGAGAATGCAGCAGAATATAGATAGGTTGGAGAGTTGGGCAGAGAAATGGCAGATGGAGTTCAATCCAGGCAATTGCAAGGTGATGCATTTTGGAAGATCCAATTCAAGAGTGAACTATGTGGTAAATGGAAAAGCCCTGGGCAAAATTGATGCAGAGAGAGATCTGGGTGTTCAGGTCCATTTTACCCTGAAGGTGGCAACGCAGGTCGATAGAGTGGTCAAGAAGGCATATGGCATACTTTCATTCATCCGACAGGGCACTGAGTACAAAAGTTGGCAGGTCATGTTACAGTTGTATAAGACTTTGGTTCGAACGCATTCGAACGCATTTGGAATACTGCATACAATTCTGGTTGCCACATTATCAAAAGGATGTGGATGCTTTGGAGAGGGTGCGGAGGAGGATCACCAGGATGTTGCCTGGTATGGAGGGCGCTAGCTATGAAGACTGGTTGAGTAGATTAGGATTATTTACATTAGAGAGTCAGAGGTTAAGGGGGGACCTGATTGGGATCTACAAAATCATGACAGGTATAGATATGGTGGGTAGCAGGAAACTTTTTTCCCAGAATAGGAGACTCAATTACAAGGGATCACAATTTCAAGGTGAGGGGGGAAAAGTTTCAGGGAGATATGCGTGGAAAGTTCTTTACACAGAGGGTGGTGGGTGCCTGGAACACTTTGCCAGCAGAGGTGGTACAGGCGGGCACGATAGCGTCATCTAACATGTATCTAGACAGATACATAAATGGGCAGGGAGCAGAGGGATACAGATCCTTGGAAAATATGCGACAAGTTTAGTTAGAGGATCTGAATCAGCACAGGCTTGGAGGGCCAAAGGATCTGTTCCTGTGCTATAATTTTCTTTGTTCTTTGTTCTTTGCCCTGAACTGAGAGATTTGCTGGGCCATTTCAACAAGCAGTTAAGAGTCAACAACATTATTGTGGAACAAAAACAAAGTTGCCACAAAAGCTCAGCAGGTCTGGTAGCATCTGTGAAGAAGAAAACAGAGTTAATATTTTGGGTCCGGTGACCCCTACTCAGAACCACATTACTGTGGGTCTCGAGGTAAACATGGGTCAGATCAGGTATGGTGATAAATTTACTTCCAGAAAGGACAATCGTGAACCAGATGGGTGTCTCTTTTTATATAACAATCAATGATATTGTAATAGCCACCATTAATGAGCCCAGCTTTTGATTCCAGATATTATTCATGGAACGTAAATGCCACCTACAGCAAAGGTGAGACTTAAACCCATGTGCGAAAGCAGTGGCCTGAGCCTCAGAATACAGTGGCAATACCACTATGGTGTCATCACTTCCAATTTCACATTTCTCATGCTAAACAAATGTGATGGAAACGCTTTAAAAAAGGTAGTAGAGGAATGCATACATCATAATAATGTTAAACCAACTGCCGTCTATCAGGATTAAACAGGTAGCAATCTCTTCTGAGGAATTTGTATTATGTATTATTTGTATTATTATTTGAATTTCTTTGAATTATTTGTATTATTTGAATTTGTATTATAGATCCAACTGCATCAAAGGCTCAACATCTGTATTCCCAATCCTGTTTCTCCATGTCTTGGCACCTTATGAGACTATCATTTCTCAACAGTGACTTTTGCTTTCTTGATGGGAAATACACTGTGATCTTGGCAATTAATCCCATAATTACATGGTATTTCTACCAAGACACCTTAGAAGTTCAAAATCCAATGCAAGCAGAAACCCAGCAGCACAGCTTAAAACAATATAGCTATAGTAATGCTTATCATTTCCATAAATAGATGAAATACTGCTGGTGTGTTCATTCCTCACTAGTGCAATAAAGATCTGGATTATACAGTGCAGGCATCTGTACAGTACTGGACTCAGTTCCCTATGTTTGGTCGAAGACTGCAGCTCTTCCCACTTTAGATTAGATCAGATTCTATACAGTGTGGAAACAGGCTCTTCGGCCCAAGAAATCCACACTGCCCCTTGAAGCATCCCACCCAGAACCATCCCCCTATAATCCACACACCCCTGAACACTATGGGCAATTTAGCATGGCCAATCCACCTAACCTGCACATCTTTGGACTGTGGGAGGAAACCGGAGCACCCGGAGGAAACTGATGCAGACACGGGGAGAACGTGCAAACTCCACACAGACAGTTGCCCGAGGCGGGAATTGAACCCGGGTCCCTGGCTGTGAGGCTGCAGTGCTAACCACTGAGCCACTGTGCCGCCCCAAAAGGGTTTCATGTAACTGCATCTAATAAAGCATGTTATATTTCAACTTGGAAGTAAAACAAATGAGTATGTGGCCTGACCTTAATATTCAATTGAATCCTTCAAATCCATTTGTTAATATGCTTAAGAGTCTGTATTACCATTATGCTGCGAAATTCTAGCCAAGCTCTTTGCTGCTCCATAACAAATTTTCAGTCTGTTTGATATTTATTTTAATCAAAGATTGGACAATAACTCTTTCCGTTAACATAGCGTGTCTGCAATTAAAAATGGATTACAGTTCCAAACACTTATTTTGACGTAATTGTCTTCCCACTGAGAAAATTAGACAGCTTGTGGTGTGAAACAGAATCAAAAAAAAATTTTGCATTTAAGAGCCGGAGTTGCGCGTTAAGGCAAAACAGTTTGTTTACTTATATATCTAAAATCCAAAATCCGTTCGATTCCTGAGGAGAAGGAATGTATAACATTTGATGGTTAGATTCCAACCTGATTGATTGAAGTTTTGCAGTCAGCTTGTAACAAATAAACAAACTCACATTCTCAGTTTGCAATGTCCTTTCAAGTCCCATTCAACATGTTTTCCACTTTGCTAAAACACCAGCCACTTCATTATAGATTAAGCTACTGTTCTGTCCTCTAACCTACTTGTTCAGTGCTGGTTTTGTGATTGCATTATATTCTTTCCTCCAGTTAGCGCAATAGCACTGGAGCCTACAGCCCTGGCCATTACTCCAATAGTTTAGTTTTTCCTCACTATCTCTGCCAATTCTCAATAATAATGCGCTACTAACCTAACCCGCATCTTCCTCCATCTGCGCAGATGTTTGATAATCTGGATGATGTTCTCCATGTTCATTCATGGGTTGTGTATTGGTTTCCAGAAGCAACTCTTCTGGTCTCCCTTTGGCACTCTACCAAGCAGCCTGGAGCAAAATGTGTATTAAATTCACCCAAACTCAGCCCTGCAACCTTAAAGCTGCGTGGATGTCAGTAACCTGAAACTTGGTTTTGTACTTCTAACTCAAGCCAAACCAAAATAACATGAAAATATTTCTGAAAAAGACAGCCAGTGTCTGCAGGCATCATTGCAGCACTTTCGGTTTCTGTTAGAAAATTATCCACAATGGGCAGGATTTTTCAGATGGCAGAATTACCTGCCCCATTCAGCAGAGAATGACCACTCCAAGGAATATTAATCAGCTGGAGGTGGAATCTCTGCCCCTCACTTTAGAACTGTGTTTCCCAAATCATTTCCCACTGTGACCACATTTTGAGGCTAGAAAATTGTCACAACGCCTTTGGCATGAGTTTGCCTTTGACGGGGTGTTTTAAACCATGCTTATGTTTTCCCCAGAACATGCGAAAATGAGAGGTGGATGTCATAGAAAGAGAGAATCCCTACAATGTGGAATCAGGCCACTTGGCCCATCAAATCCACACCAACCCACTGAACAGCATGCCACACTGACCTACCCACCTACTCTATCACTGTAATCCTTCATGTCCCATGGCCAATCCACCTAACCTACATATCCCCAGACACTATCGGTGATTTAGCACGGCCAATCCACCTAACCTGCACATCTTTGGACCGTGGGAGGAAACTGGAGCACCCAGAGGAAACCCACGCAGACACAGGGAGAATGTGCAAACTCCACTGGGGCAGTCGCCTGAGGCTGGAATTGAACCCAGGTCCCTGGCGCTGTGAGGCAGCAGGGCTAACCACAGAGCCACTGTGCCACCCAAATGATATTGCAGAATTTGAGTTTATTATAACTGACTACTATGTACAAACATTACATCCATGAGCATGTTGCTCCCAGTAGACTGTTGATCTCCAATAGATCCAACGTATTGTAATGTATGAGATCTTTACACCTTCAGCAGGTCTGGCAGCAGGTGTGGAGAGAGAAACAGAGTAAACGTGTTGGGTCGAATATGACTCTTCTTTAGAATTCTGTTTCTCTCTCTATAGATGCTGCCAGACCTGCTGGCTTTCTCTGGCACTTTCTGTTTTTATTTCAGATCTCCAGCATCCATGGTGCTATTCTTTTATATGGGAAATTTTCATTTTAGATAATAGTGTAAAACAGACAACCTTGGCCTAACCACCGATTAAAAAATACAACTTTCCATTTTGAAATTATGGACGTGGTGATCAAGTTATTATTTAGCTTTTTTCTACATTATCTCAAGTCAAACTTAGACCTTTAGCTGGTTTGTAAGGGCAAATTTAATTTTGATTTGATTTGATTTATTATTGTCACATGTACCTAGGTACAGTGAAAACTTTTGTTTTGTGTGCACTACAGGCAGATCATACCACACAAAGTGCATTAGGATAATAGAACAGAGCAAAGAATACAATGTTATGGTGACAGAGGAGCTGCACAAAGAGTGAGATCAACATCAGATCTGAAATTTTGGAGGACCATTCAGAAGTCTAATAACAGCGGGGAAGAAGCTTTTCTTGAATCTGTTGGCTCATGTGTTTAAGGATTTGTACCTTCTGCCCAATGGAAGAGGTTAGAAGAGATTATAGCCAGGGTTTAAGGGGTCTTTGATTATGTTAGCTGTTTTCCCGAGGTAGCAAGAAGTATAGATGGAGTCAATGGATAGAAAGTTAGCTTGTGTGATGGACTTGGCAGTGTTCAAAACTCTTTGCAGTTTCTTAGTGTCCTGGGCAGAGCAGTTTCTGTACCAAGATGTGATGCACCCAGATATTCTATGATGCCTCTACAAAAATTGGTAAGAGTCTTTATGGGCATGCTGAATTTCCTCAGTCTCCTGAGGAAATAGAGGCGATGTTGTGCTTTACTGAGTGCGCTGCGATAGTTTAAAAAGGGGGTACCAAAAAAATCAATAGTCAATTTTAGAAGGGTTTTATCCACAGATTGATTCATGTTCTGCAGAATGGAGACAATCTTAGAATCATTCAAGGCCTAGTCTTTTTTCACCTGACAGCAAAAGCATTTTGTTTCCCCTATGGGTAAAGAAGCAATTTTTCTCTTCCAGGTCTTCCTCGTCTGTATTCTTCTAACAATCTTGGAAAATACTTTGACAGGGCTGAAAAAAAATCCTTCCTTAGGAGATGAGTGTGGTATCTCTGTCTTTTCTTTAAAGTCTGAGAAACATTTCAGTAACTCTCAATGAAAGACTCTGAAATCCCTTAAGCGTGAAGTGCACAAATATCACTGTAACTAATCTCCATTGCCTGAAATTTATTTTCCACTGAAGTGAATAAAACTTTGAAGCAGTACATTTTCAAGTAACAACACTGTCAAGCAGATGTCCCAGACTGATTTCTGCACTTTATTGCAGCAGCTATTAGAACAATCATGAATATCAAGCGACTAAATTGCACAGCTTCAGAAATTCTGAGCGAGTGCAGACTGCGAATGAGAACTGCCACAAGCAAATCACCCACTGCAGAGTCATTGAAAATACCTTTTGGTTTTTCACTTAATTCAACCTATTGAATGTGACCTCACTCCCCTAACAGAGACAGTAATGACATCTCACCCCAGTGAGGCCACACTCTGCACCAGGATTATGTGCATGAAAGCGACTAATAAATTCTACAACGGCTTCATGCTGCTTTACCTTAGAGCAGCTCTCATCACACGACAGGAAATGTCATCTGAGATTCATTCCCCTTCGAATAAAATCATCCCTTGCATTTGTTTTCAGGCAGCTGAAGAGGAAACCCCACCTCACCCGCGATTTAACCAGCAGCCCAAAGAGAAATAAGCAAAGGAAATAAATAAAACACACACTTCTTCTTTAAGGAGAGGATTAAACCAAGTGCTCTTGTCATGGATCCTACCGCACAAATCAAAAGACAAAGCAGTGGAAGATAATGGGCCAGATTTTCACAGAACTGGGGAAGGGTGAAAATAGTGACCCAATTCCGCGATTCCCAACCCCATTCCTGGGCTTTCCGATTTTCAGTGGGGTCTTTCGCATATGTAAACTGGTTAGGGTCCTGTGCCTGCACCACGCACTCCCGAACCAGCTAGTACCACAGCAGGACTGGCATCTCCTAAGACTAACCCAACTTTTGTAGAATCAAGGGCTCTTGGTTCATGACATCTCAGAGGTATTGTGAATTATATAAGATGACAATTCCAAAAGGGTCAATATTGGAGACGTCATTAAGTTCCGCCCAATGTGATGACACTATAGGAATTTGGGCATGGCAAGGAAGAACAGCTTAGGATTTTTGAAGAGTGAAGACCTACATCCTAGATCTTCTCATTGTCAGTGTAGCAGTATCCATGTTACCATCGTAGCTTTTCTGCTATCACGCAATAAACTAATCCTGGGAGACATGTGCCTCTTCTCATTAAGATTCACTGTCGATTTTCTCCTGCCACTGTAAATCAAGTTGACCCTCAGAGCCAGTCAAGGAAAGAGGACAACAGCATCAAACCAGCTCCAGAAGGTGGCACTGGTTGGCAACACGGCACATACAACATCATGAGCCAGAGTGTGAATCAGAGACCCATTTGGAAGGTAAGAATAAAAGGTCTTAGCCGTGACCTCACTGCTAAGTCATGCCCGCACTCATATCCTCACAAACTCTCAAAGCCTCGTGCCGAGCAATGACCGATAGGCTGGAGGGTCAACAGGGAGCAGTTTACTGATTGGACACTGGCAGTCGCACTGGGTTTTAATGGGAGAGAGGTAGTGGAAGAACAGGACATCAGGCAAAGAGGCTTGATTTGTAAATGGTCACATTTGTAAAAGGCAACTCCTGCAGTGAGCGGCCAACAGCCAGATCTCTGATCCAGTGAGCACACGGGTGACGGTCACTAGCTGATGACAGTCATTGCACCAGTCTTAGAAATTAAGGGAGAGGGTGGATGCAGAGATCAGAGGCTTAAAATGATCAGCTAACTAGCCATTGAACTTACTAAGTCACTTCAGTGCAACTTTTCATTGTCCGATGCATTTTCTGGGCATTGCGCACAAAACAGTATGGGAATGCCCTACACCACGGAGATGGGGTGGGTATCAATACTTGCCAACAGGACAATGACTTTGTGCCAACCAGAGTTTGCTGATGAACATGGCAGTGTTGGATAATCCTTGAGTTCATTTCACTGATGTTTCTCAGCCTTCCAAATGAAACAAAGGTACATTCAGTGAGCGACGGGGCCTTTGAATCTGTAACTATTCCTCACATCCTGTTTGGGTATAATCCCCCGTAAGTTGAACATCGTGAGCTAGAAGCATGATTGGACATGGAGCAGCCCACCCCCTCACAAATGACACGTGGCCAGCCTTTTGGCAGGTAGTTGTCAACAGGTAGAAGTTCAATTCAGCAGGGAGCAGGAGGTGAGCAGTCCATCCCACTACCCTCACCAGGTTGCGAACAATTACAATCCAGCTCTCCGTGATTTAATAAAGCAAGATTAGGCCGAACCAGCAGTCAGCACCATTCATCAACCTGGTAGGAGGTTTTGGGCCATGATGTAACAGGCTTCTTTCAGTTTAATCCCTGGTCCAAGAGGCAGATATGCAACAGGTATCCATCATTTGGAGCACCAAAAATAATCCTGATAAATACAGCCACTGGCAAGGAATTAGGTAGCTATTCTCTTTTCGACATGTTTTTCCATTTACAGTTCCCAGCTGCAAAGCAAGCAGGCTCGGCTATGAGACATAACCTATTATATTAGCCATAATAAACAGCAGCCATTGAAACTGAAACAAGAACAATCAGCAAATCTGAGAGGCTCCTGCAGAACAATTACCAGAGACACACTGCACTTAACCATCGGCTATAATGCCTCTGAAGGGTTCCTGTGAAAGTGTGATTCAACAAACGAACGAGTTAGAGGAAAGAGGAAGGCTTTGTGATTTGATTCTCAAAGAATGAAAACATTTCACAGATCACACAGCATTCACACAAGGGCATTCCTAGGATGCAGGAAGCCTGATTTCTGTGTTGGCCTCTAATTTGATTACTGCATTTTCATCATTTCTTGTCTGGTGACTTCTGCTCTGATTAATAAATACTTTTTATGCAATGGTGAGGTCATTTTCCTTTGGGTAGCTTACATGGTACTAAACTGGAAGAGGCAGGGGTTTTGACGGGACTTGGCTGCTTGCTAATAATTGCAAGGTGCCCTCGACATTGTGTCAATCTTGATGCTGTGCATTTCCCAGAAATACTCAAGATTTATCAGGGAACAGCTCGTGAGAAAGTCTCAACGTTTTTAAAAACACACAAAAAAGAATTTGAAAAAGTACTGCGACATGATGTAAGAGTATGCATTGTTTAAACAATTGTAAAGGAAGCTCCAAAAGCTGTTCCACCACATGCAAACCTGGCGGTTATCATCTGTTTGCTCTGTGAGATGAAGACTTGGGCAGTTTGGGAGATATGCAGGTGACAGTCAAGGTGCGGAGCTAGGTGAACACAGCAGGCCAGGCAGCATGCTCCTCCAGCTCCGCACCTGGTTATCACAGACTCCAGCATCGGCAGTTCCTACTATCTCTAGGTAACAGTCAAGATAGGAGCCTCTCAGATTTGTTGATTGTTCTTGTTGCAGTTTCAATGGCTGCTGTTTATTATGGCTAATATAATAGGTTACGTCTCATAGATCTCTAGGTGATAGTCAAGATAGAAGGTTCTGCTGCAAATAGGACTGGAAACTGAAATCAGTGGAGCTTTGGATAAGCAGTTGGCTCAGGATTTTCTCTCTTTGTGTTATGTTTCTGACTCTTTTTTCCACTAGTTTCCAAAGAAAGTTGCCACTGAGTGTGCACTTTGAGTGAAGTCTGAATCAAAACTCCTAAGTAGAGCCTTTGGAGTGTCCTTTTAGCTCTTGCTTTGACCACCCATGTGGGTGTACCTCTGACCCAGGCTTACCATAGAACCAGACTTCCCGAAGTGCAGTGAGCTGCCATTTTGGGATCATGAGCATTGAAGCACCAATGGAATCCATGAAACTATGGCCAAGTGGCAACAGCTGTCCAGCAGCCCTCCAGTTCTCTGAGGGGTCACAACAGTTTTCAAGCCTCAAAGTGGGGTTAGAGAGGGAAAGAGTTTGGGAAGTACTGCTGTCGAAGGTTGGCTTTGGAAAGCGAGGGTCAGGTATTCTCGCTACATGGTCAGCGTGACTATCTTCGTTTGGTGTGGATGCTTGGCAATGCCAATGTGGGTGTCCTGGTATTTTGTCCAGCAGAAGCTTCCAAAAGTAACCGAATATACCCGCTCTCCGGATCGTGTGAGAACTTTGGCCTCACGATCAGCATGGACAAAACTGAAGTCATTTACAGATTGCTCCTGGAAAACACTAGCTCCAGTGCAAGGTTCAGATGATGACCAGAACCTGTCAACAGTGAGGAAGTTCACTTATCCCAGCAGCAGCCTCTCTCGCACTGTCTAGGTTCACAATGAGATGTGTGAAAGAAATTGCCAACGTCGGGGTAGTCTTTGGGAACCTTCAGTCTGGGAATGAAGACAGGTAGGCCATCATGTTTTGTCAGTAATCACAGTTCGAATGCCACAATTCAGTGTGTTCTCTGAGTCTCTCGTACCACAAAAGCACTAGAGAAAATGTCATATCAAACTCGAATGTTAGTTCTGTTTCTCTCTCTACAGATGCTGCCTGCATTGCTGGGCTTCTCCAGCACCTTCTGTTCTTATTTCAGATCACCAAAATCTGCACCACTTTGTTCTTATTTGAATGCCACAAGACAGTGGGATTCTGTTAAAGCTGGGTTAGAAGGCAGGAGATAAATGGATCTGGGCCCACAGATAGAATTCAGTTCTCATTTTCAAGTCCACATTTTAAAACGTGATCTACCTATCACTAGTTGATCTCTTCTTGCCTTGTACATAGCAAGCCAACAAATGTGACCCCTCTCATCTGCCGCTGCTTAGTTCTCACTGTTTCTCCTCTGTTCCCTCTCCTTTAATTTCACTTCTTTGCTCTCCCTAATTTCCTTCCCATCTCTCTTTTACACCTGCAATTTTCCCTACAGACCAGTCTGACTTGGAATTGTATCAGAGATAATGGGAACTGCAGATGCTGGAGAATTCCAAGATAATAAAATGTGAGGCTGGATGAACACAGCAGGCCCAGCAGCATCTCAGGAGCACAAAAGCTGACGTTTCGGGCCTAGGCCCTTCATCAGAGAGCCCGAAACGTCAGCTTCTGTGCTCCTGAGATGCTGCTTGGCCTGCTGTGTTCATCCAGCCTCACATTTTATTGACTTGGAATTGTATTGTTTTTCCTTCACTGTCGCTGGATCAAAACCCCGAAACTACTTTCCTGACAGCACAATAGTGCGATGACTCACATGGACCACAATGGTTCAAGAGGCAGCTCACCACTTCCACGTTCTCAGCAGAAACTGGGCAAGGGTGATAAATATCAGTCTAGCCAGTAGTGCCCACGTCCTGTGAACTAATGAAAGGTCTTAGGTGAGGCGCCGAGCTTTGGTCTCAACCTCAATCAATCACTTCTTGCTTCATCCACCAAGACGGTGGGAAAGCAGTCATTCTGCGGTAATGGAAGAAGATTCATAGAACTGTACAGCACGGAAACAAGGCCCTTCGATCCAACTCATCCATGCTAATCATATATCCTAAATTAATCTAGTCCCATTTGCCAGCATTTGGCCGATATCCCTGTAAACCCTTCGCATTCATGTCACCATCCAGATGCCTTTTAAATGCTGTAACTGTACCAGCTTCCATCACTTCCTCTGGCATCTCATTCCACACGCACACCACCCTCTGCGTGACAAAATTGCCCCTTAGGTGCCTTTTAAACCTTTCCCCTATTAAACCAATATTCTCTAGTTTTGGACTCCCTTACCCTGGGGAAAAGATCTCGGATATTCACCCTATCCATGCCCCTCACGATTTTATAAGCTTCCGTAAAGTCACCCCTCAGCCTCCGATGCTCCGGGAAAAACAGCCCCAGCCTAACCAGCCTCTCACTGTAGCTCAAGCCCTCTAACCCCGGCAACATCCTTGTAAATTATTTCTGAACCCTTTCAAAGCTCACAACATTTTTGCTATAGCAGGAGACCAGAATCGAACACAGTATTCCAATGGCCAATGAGACATGAGATCACAACGCCTATACAGAATTCATAGTGTACTGTTGTAGACATAACCCTTAGTGTTACTGGCACATCTTTGAATTTTATCACCAAGCGAGGGACAAGATGGTGGGACCTTGAAGGTAATCTCACTCAGGATGAAAATTTAACTTGCACTTTCTGGCATAACGCTGCATTCCGACCTCCTGTCCAACCAACTGAGCTAATTTTTTTTCGAACAGGCCCTTCGGCCCTCCAAACCTGCACTGATCGAGATCCTCTGTCTAACCTGTCATCTATTTTCTAAGGGTCTGTGTCCATTTGCTCCCTGCCCATCCATGTAACCGTCCAAATAGATCTTAAAAGACACTAAGGTGTCTGCGTCTACCACCTCTGCTAGCACCGCATTCCATGCACCCACCACCCTCTGTGTAAAGAACTTTCCACGCATATCTCCCTTAAAATTTCCTCCTCTCACTTTGAACTTATGACTCCTAGTAATTGAGTCCTGCACTCTGGGAAAAAGCTTCTTGCTATCCATCCTGTCTATACCGCTCATGATTTTGTAGACCTCAATCAGGTCCCCCCTCAATCTCCGTCTTTTTAATGAAAATAATCCTAATCTACTCAACCTCTCTTCATAATTAGCACCCTCCATACCAGGCAACATCCTGGTGAACCTCTCTTCATAATTAGCACCCTCCAAACCAGGCAACATCCTGGTGAACCTTCTCTGAACCCTCTCCAAAGCATCCACATCCTTTTGGTAATGTGGCAACCAGAACTGTACACAGTACTCCAGATGTGGCCAAACCAAAGTCTTATACAACTGCAACATGACCTGCCAACTCTTGAACTCAATACCCCGTCCAATGAAGGAAAGCATGCCATATGCCTTCTTGACCACCCCATTGACCTGCGTTGTCACCTTCAGGGAACAATGGACCTGAACACCCAGATCTCTCTGTTCATCAACTTTCCCTAGGACTTTTCCATTTACTGTATAATTCGCCCTTGAATTTGATCTTCCAAAATACATCACCTCGCATTTGCTCGGATTGAACTCCATCTGCCATTTATCTGCCCAACTCTCCAGTCTATCTATATTCTGCTGTAATCTCTAACAGTAACCTTCACTATCTGCTACTCCACCAATCTTAGTGTCATCTGCAAACTTGCTGATCAGACCACCTACACCTTCCTCCAAATCATTTACATATATCACAAACAACTGTGGTCCCAGCACAGATCCCTGTGGAACACCACTGGTCACAGGTCTCCAATTTGAGAAACTCCCTTCTACTACTACTCTGTCTCCTGTTGCCTAGCCAGTTTTTTATCCATCTAGCTAGCACACCCTGGACCCCATGTGACTTCACTTTCTCCATCAGCCTGCCATGGGGAACCTTATCAAACACCTTACTGAAGTCCATGTATATGACATCTACAGCCTTTCCCTCATCAATCATCTTTGTCACGTCCTCAAAGAATTCTATTAAGTTGGTAAGACATGACCTTCCCGGCACAAAACCATGTTGCCTATCACTGATAAGCCCATTTTCTTCCAAATGGGAATAGATCGCATCCCTCAGTATCTTCTCCAATAGCTTCCCTACCACTGACGTCAGGCTCACTGGTCGATAATTACCTGAATTATCCTTGCTACCCTTCTTAAACAAGGGGACAACATGAGCAAGTCTCCAGTCCTCCGGGACCTCACCCATGTCTAAGGGCGCTGCAAAGATATCTGTTAAGGCCCCAGCTATTTCCTCTCTCACTTCCCTCATAATCTGGGATAGATCCCATCCGGACCTGGGGGCTTGTCCACCTTAATGTCTTTTAGGATACCCAACACTTCCTCCTTCCTTATGTCAACTTGACCTAGAATAAGCAAACATCTATCCCTAACCTCAACATCTGTCATGTCACTCTCCTTGGTGAATACCGATGCAAAGTACTCGTTAAGAATGTCACCCATTTTCTCTGACTCAGCGCATAACTTTCCTTCTTTGTCCTTAAGTGGACCAATCATTTCTCTAGTTACCCTCTTGCTCTTTATATATGAATAAAAGGCTTTGGGATTTTCCTTAACCATGTTTGCCAGCAATATCTCATGTCCTCTCTTCGCCCTCTTAATGCCTCGTTTCAGATTCACTCTACATTCCCCATATTCTTGCAAAGCTTCGTCTGTCTTCAGTCACCTAGACCTCATGTATGCTTCCTTTTTCCTTTTGGCTAGTCTCTCAATTTCACCTGTCATCCATGATTCATTAATCTTGCCATTTCTATTCCTCATTTTCACAGGAACATGTCTCTCCTGCACACTAATCAACCTCTCCTTAAAAGCCTCCCACATATCAAATGTGGATTTACCTTCAAACAGTTTCTCCCAATCTACATTCCCCAGATCCTGCCGAATCTTGGTATAGTTGGCCTTCCCCCAGTTTAGAACTCTTCCTATAGGACCATTCCCATCCTTGTCCAAGAGTATTATAAAACTTACGGAATTGTGGTCGCTATTTCCAAAGTAGTCCCCTACTGTAATTTCAACCACCTGGCCGGGTTCATTCCCCAACACCAGGTCCAGTATGTTAGGTTCATTTTTCAGAGACCCTCATGGACTTGATCCAAGAGCAAGACACTGATGTGGTTAAAAAAACACAATCCTTTATTATTAAGCAAGTACAAGCTGTGCAGGATCGCTGTACGTAATCCGGCACAGAGGGCTGAGTATTGTGAGCGATTCTCCCCGAATAGGGGACAGTCCCCGCTTTTATACCCTTGGAATTGGCAGATACGTAAAACAAATACTACATCTGAGAACAGGATACAGCTTTGATCGTCACAAAGTGTATGATAATGACAGGATGCGATTTCACGTGGTGACAACTGCCTCGCTTGATCAAAGGTCACTGACCTGGCCCATCTCAGCAGAAACAGGGGTAGGCAGCAGTAGCGGTAGAGCCATAAAGATTACAGAACTTAATGCCATTTGCTTTTACAAATGTTTCACACCCCTACAGATGTTTCACACCCAATCCTGTTCAGGCAGGAAGCCGACACAGTGTTCACATACCCCTGTATAAGGATCATAAAAATTCATGGATGTTAACCCATTAACATCTCACTAACTGGCCCTCTGTGGGGATGGGAAATAAAGAGAACTCGGCAACTGACTAAGAACATTGGAATAATGAGTCAAATTAGTCTCGAAACATTACCTCTGTTTCTCTCCCTCAACATATGCAGCCAGGCCTGCTGAGTTTCTCCAACGATCTCTGCTTCTATTTCAGACCTCCTGTATCTGCAAGACTTTGCTTCTGTAACGAACATCTGAACTGATGCATTAATTATTAGGTTAACAGATGTTAAACAAAATCACAATTAAGATGTTCCACCTGTTTTAAGAAAAGGCATAAATGAAATGCTCCCTGAAGAAACACAGTGTGTGAAACTCTCACCCAGTAACAGGGCTCGAAGGTTTTTCCCGTCAAGCAGGTCACTGAGAGTAGAATTGCCGTGCGGTATTTCTGTGGCTTGGTGTAACCTAGTTTCATCAGGCAAAACAAAAGCAAAACCCTTCAGCAAACACGCTCCTACGTAATGGATTCCAAGTGACGGAAGTGTGTACGGTAACACAGCAGAATGAGATGTAGCCACCACCCATATTTACAGGCCGCCTCACTCCCCTCTGTTCTGCTCAATCATTCACCACATCCTCAGCCTCCAAATCCTGTTCTTCCACAAACAGATTTCGAGAGCCGAGTGAAAGGTCCTTTTGAGTTATAGTCCAACCAACAATCAACAAAGAGTTTTTAAGAAGGTCACTTTTGCTGAGGGAGGCTCTCATGAATTGCTGAAAACTACAAAGGTTTTCATAGTAGCCTGACAACAGGCTGGTGGGCAGGTTCTGGTGACTGTAAGATCAGATTAGCATGCGCCCATCGCCTACATGCTTGCCCCTGCAGCAACTGTCACTAAACGCGGTGTAGCTGTTGGGAGACCTACCCAGCCAGGGACCAGTTCAGGCTTTCAGCGACCAAACAATGTCCACTTAAAGGCCCATTGTGTTGCAGGAGAGGTCCATGCTAAGCACTGAGCCCAGCAGCGTTCAACTGTGCAGGCTGCTGGAGCACAAGACAATAGTTTCGTTTCCACTCTGGCTTCTCTACCCAGACCTTTGCTTTCCAACGGCCCTTTCCACTCCCACCACTTATTATAACAGGTCTGTTCATCAGCTGGTTCTGGTTCTATAGTCATCTGACAGTCACAGTATCAATCCCTGTCACAGGCCATGCAAAAGATCCACAAAACGTAACCCCCTCTACAAATAAGTTCAGAAAGAAAATGAAAGCTTCTGCCCGCACTCCCCGCCCCACCTGAAGGCCCCAGCAAAAGCAGATGTTCCCAGTTCATTAAAAAAGGGTCATTTTTACGTCTCTCAAGGAGCAAAAGGATCTCCAGCTAAGATCCCGTTTCTCCCACCTCACAGTTGTTTACTTGGCTGAGCTGTAGGAATTTCAGGAGAAAAAAAATGCATGCTTAAAAACTGCAGGAGTTTGTCTAACTTGAACATTCCTTACTAATATGGCCTGATTTGTGGTAGACTTAAGAAAGTGCAATTGGACAGACTCCTTTGTAAATGTCCAATAGCCAAATGTCAAAAAAGGGTGGGGAGAACCCGTCTCCGAACAATGCAAGATATTCCTGAAATGTCTTCAGCTGATCTAACAGGAAACCTGGATCTAACTGACATAGACTTTCCATAATGAGACTAGTCTCACCCTAATGGTGTCTGATGCAAGAAGCACATCAGACGATGGGCACAGGCGTCACTGTGTGGGAGAAGGGGAAAATGCTGTCAAACAATAAAACATGAGGCACGTTATAAAGGTCGGTATTTCGTAATCTCATCCCTTGACAACACATGCCATGGTAAAGCTGCAAGAGCCAAGGATAATTGAGAAGAAAAATAATAATTAATGACATTCTGAGTGAAGTAGCAAACCTAGAATATACTCCAACAATTTTCTTATGAAGAGACAGATTTAACCTTCATTTAAGTGTATACACACACACACACACACACACACACACACACACACACACACACACACACACACACACACACACAGACACACACACACACACAGACACACACACAGACACAGACACACACACACACACAAACCACCCCTCAAATGCCACACAAGTCCTAAAATCTCCAGAACCATGTGCCCCAGCCTAACTTATATCACAGATATGTACTTAGCATTAAACCAACTCACACCAACAAAACAGTGGCTTCTCAAGACAACTGCACCATTTGGACAGAGAATGTGAGATGTTTAAAACTTTGATCTGAACAGAAGTCTTTTGGTTCCTTTCAATTCATCTCAGGAGACTCCAGTTATGATGTTGAAAAAGTGGATGATTTCAGCAATTATTTTAAAATTACATTAGCTGTCTAATTAACGTCACAAACATTTCCCTTTCTCACTTCCCTTAACTGTTTTACACGGTAATCGACAGTTCTGAATAGTTAGCAAAAAAAACCTAAATTTGATCAAAATGTTTACAATTCAGACTTGCTCCCATCAAATTCGCATTTTAATTAAAAAAAATACAAAATACAAAAAGAACTTCAAGTGTCCAACACGAACACTGATGTGCCCAATCAAGTGCCAGATTTAATTTAGATCTTTGCAAAGCTCATACCCAAGGGATGCAGCATTCCAATCTACTTGCAAAACTTTAATTATTAGCAATTGTCAGGCAGGCAGAAACAATTTGCAGGCCTGAGACACAAGTGAGAGCTCATCATGGGGATAACAAAGTGAAGCTGGCCTATTTCTAAAGGCAATTTCTCCTGCAAAGTGTTCTTTCAGGAGATGGGTTGGTTTTGCAGTGACAAAGTAAAATGACTTGCCTTATACTAAATGACTGGTCCATGCCATGGTGTTGGGGGTATGCCTCCAGTAGTCAGACATGAGGGAAAAGAAATGGTAAGAGTCCATAACAATCTGCACTGGAGAACAGAATGCCAGTTAATCAAGAGCCTAGATGTAACTCTGCCTGATGAATGACACCCAACGCTAGGTGAGAAAAAGCGGCATTTGAATTTCACAAAAAAATCCCAAATGGTAAATTAAAGATCGAGATATATCGTCAACATATGGATGTACAGTCTAATCATAATTTGATAATTCAGACTTAACCTAAGAGCACTATGTGCAATTCTAGTCATTGTGTTAAAAAGTCACACATCGAGGGTGTATGATGACATTAAATCTTGCTCTTGTTGATAAAGTCCAGCTCAGGATACTGATATTTTAAAAATTACAAAGCCTGGCAGACCAGGAATATTGTCAGCAGCAACAATTTCCTTCCTGACACTAAGAAACTAAAAGTGCGCACAATACTCAGGGTGTGGCCTCAACAATGCCTTCTATAACTGCAGCAAGACATCCCTACTCCTGTATTTAAACCCTCTCAAATCCTCTTTTAATCCCAGCGAGGTCAATGGCAGGTTATTAACGCTAACTTTGTCACTCCTGAGGTACAATGGAGCAAAATGTTTTCACACTAAAGTTTCTTAATGGAAATTTTGCACTTTGCTGCCAAGTAAGTTGAAAGCAACAGGAATTGACCTAAATACTTGCTTTAAATTTTCCCATTGTTTTCTACATTGCTGTTTTCAGTATGATTGCTCATTTATTTCCCCAAATTTAATTCCTAGATTCTCAAGAACAGGATTACACACATTTCTATCTTATATTTGCAAATATTCCCCTCCTGCTCTGAAGGAGGGCTCAGAACACTTCATTGTTGCCTTCAGGCAGAGTTCAGAGCTCTAGATGCATTTGTGACAGGCAGATCACCTTTTCTCAATAGGGTCAGATGATTCATTCATCACCAGTCTTCCAGAGAAAGAGGACATCATTCCTGCCAACAGAAACGTCACAGGATAACACAATTCACCTCCTGTCTTTCTGAGGCAGCAGCATATTTCCTTTTTTCTCATCCAGAAGTCTATTATGAGTCTTTGCAGGCTGTAAGCTTATCAAATGGTAGAACAACATCTGTAAAGGAAACATGTCAAGCCAGGACATATGTCTAAGTATATGGAACAATCAATAAATGTTAGATCTTCAATGAAGAATAAACAACACTGTGAACAAGTAAACCCTAAACAGAAGATAACAAAAACTTCCACCTCTCAAACAAAGCAGTGTCATTTTTTTAAGAGCACCGCAATCTTTTTGAGGCCGGTAAAAAACCGTTAGAATGAGGTCGCAAATTACTGACATGGAAGAATTCATGCCTGTAATAAGAGGGGGTACAATTCGTTACAATTCACAGAATTAACCCTTACATTAGATAATGCGACACCCAGATAATTGGCTGATCTCATTTTTCCCAGCGCTGTGTATTTGCATTCAGGTCTGCGATTCTCTCAAGGATGCCTGTTGACATTCTCCAAGTGCCATGAGCTGTGGATCTCTCCACAATCTTATAATTAATGGCTGCTGTGCACTGAAAACTGTTGAGGGGGAAACAGAGGTTCGTACATCCAGCTGATCAATCCAGGTGATTTCAATTCTATTTACATATAAATTGGAAAGAGACAGGGACATTGTATCAATAAATCTACAGCTTTTGTGAGCAGGTTCCTGATGTACAAATTAACAGCAACAATGTGTTTTATCTCCAACATTTCCTTGCTACCACCAAGCCCCTACCCCCAACCCCAAATCCACCACTGCAAATTTATGCCTGAACATCAAGTGTTGTCTATCAATCAAATGAGAAGTAAATTGCAGGAACATATTTGGTGCTTACGGTCACCATGACAGTAGCACTGATAAATTACTTCAGTAAAAGTGGAGCAGAACAAACTAAATGTTATTTTGTCTGAAGACTAACAACAGATTTTTAAAAATGTGAAATCTGAGCCCTCGTCACAGAACATGGCATATATAGCTGGCCTATAATGACATTCTTCACCTGGTTCCATTTTGATGACATACTGTGTCAGCCAACTGTGAGGAAGGAGGTAGTGGCATCATAGCAGTGACCTTGGACTAGTAATTCAGAGGCACAGGTAATGCTCTGGGGACACTATTCCAGATGAAAGCTACATTCAATTTAATAAAATCTGCCATCAAAAGCTTAGTATCAGAAACGGTGACAATGAAATTATCACTGATTCTTGTAAAATCCTATTAGTTTTATTAATGCCCTTTAGGGAAGGAAATCGGCCATCCTTGCCTGGTCTGGCCGACGTGACTTCAGACCCTCAGCAATGTCATTGATACTTAACTGCCTATTGAAACGTTGCATCAATCCATTACAGGGAAAAAAAAACTGAACTCCAGTTCAAGAGGGTGTCTCACCACCAACTTCTCAAGGGAATTTTGACATGGGCAATATATGCTGACCTTGCCAGTGAACCAAGCAGGTACTTTAATAAAGATATGAAGCAAACAAATTTATAGGCAGGATAGTAAGCTAATGGGATCAATTTTGGATCTTTTAACAAAGAGCTGACATAAACATCAAGGACCAAATTGTTCCCTTCCCTAATGCAAACTTTCATTATTTTCCTGGTTTAACATACCTGTTAGCAGGATTACACACATTTCTATCTTATATTTTCAAATATTCCCTTCCTGCTCTGAAGGAGGGCTCAGAACACTTCATTGTTGTCTTCAGGCAGAGTTCATGTTGCAACCAAACGTGTTGCTAGAAAATTGCTTATTCACTATTTAAATGTGACGATAGTAAGTGCCATTGTGATATCATATGCACAAATCTTTAATAGTATGCATCGTAAACTGTGGTCCATCAGTGCAAACACCACAAGAAAAGATATAACAGTCCCATGACTTGTACTCATGTTTAATTGATGAAGAAGATGTGTGTAAAGTAGTCTCACCTTCAAATGAAGAACCCGCATGATATCTGGATGGATCCGTGTTGTGTGTTAGGTCGTTTCTATCCAGCAGAAAGGAATGTGGAAAGTTTAATATTTGTATCTGTTGGGGGTAACAATCTGAGAGACACAACATTCCCCATCTTTGGGACACCCAGTATGAAGTGCACCCAGTCAAGAAATATCATGAGTTAGGTGCGAAGTAAGATTGCTCCAACAACTAACAACCTTGTGACTTGAGTTAAGGTATCAGTTCAATTAATAAGAGCTCAGAGATTTAGTCAGTGGTAAATCTATTTAAAAAAATCAAAAAACGTTCAGAATAGGAGAGGTTTGGAAGGATATGGGCCAAACACAGGCAAGTGAGACGAGTTTAATTTCGGAACATGGTCGTGTGGGCTGGTTGGACTGACAGGTATGTTTCCATGCGGTATGATCAAGACTTTAAAAATGTGTACTGAATTGAGAATACAATGATTCCAAGATAAGCTAACCTGATGAGACAATGAAAAGGAACATGTGGGGATGTCTTGAGGCTGGGCATTTTAAAGCCACATGTTTCAGAAGTGTTGATCATAGTCAGCTGGTGCAAAATAAATATATAACTTTGTGTTCTAAGCAGAGAATGCAGCAACAAAGAGACGGATGCAGGTTGCTGAGAGTGCAAGGCTGAAAAGATGTAATGAATTCACTTTACAAAATTTTAGCTTACATCTAATGTTTCATCAAGCGCGACCATTTATTTTCGCCCAGCTCTGCAATTCCTCTTCGAAAAGTTGCGACAAAAGATTACTGAATGATACCCAGGATGGCAAATCAGTTTGTTTTATTAATCAGGATTATTACTTTGTGATTGATAACATTTTGATTTTGATGTCGTGCAGTGCCAGGAAATAGCTGTTATTGCCACATTGCACTGTTGAAAAATGAGGAGGGAGATGCAATTATATCAGCAGATATGAGGAGTAGCCTTCAAATGATAGATGTATCTGTCCATGTTTAGTAGATGACAGAAAACTTGCAAGTGTGAGCTCTGAGAAGGCTAGCAATGGACACAGCCATAGACAGGCTGCTGGTAAGGGGGCCATGCGGGAGACGGAATTTCAGGCAGAGAGCTGTAAAGTGGTCCTTTTTTCTGAAAAGAATGATGAGTGGCAAAGCAAAATAACGGGCTCAGTTCCAAAGGGGACATAAGAGGTCAAGTTCCATCCAGCCACTCATGAGCCTGATTTAGAAATAGCACTATCCCTTCAGTGTTGCTCAGTCAAAATCATGGAACTCCCTCCCCACTGGCATTATGGATCTACCTGCACCACATGGACTGTTGTAGTTCAAGAAGGCAGCTCGCCACCACCTTCTCAAAGGCAAACAATACCTACATGGTGAATGAAGAAAAAAAACACATCCTTGGAGCATATCAGCACAGATTGCTGAAGGTGGCAGGGCAGATTAAAAAGACACAAGGATGGGTGGGTCAACCATGCTAAATTGCCTGTAGTGTTCAAGGGTGTGTGGGTTACAGGGGGATGGGTCTGAGTGGGATGCTCCAAGGAGGGGTGTGGACCTGTTGGGTCGAAGGGCCTGTTTCCACACTGTAGGGAATCTAATCTAAGCTAATCCCAAGCTTTTTAGTTCAAGGTAAAGAGTACTAAAGTGAGGAAGTCATATATACCTTTGGAACACACTAGTTCAGCCTTGACTAGAATTTTGTGTCTAATTCTGGACAAGGTACTCTCAGAAGGATGTGATGGCTTTAGAGGTGATGCAAGAAAGATTTATAATGATGGTTCCAGGTATGAGAGACTTCAATGGCACAGACAGATTGCAGAAGCTGGGTAGCACTTCTGAGGGATATTACCGATAATATTTCATAGAGGTGTTCAAAGTCATGTGGTGTCTGGGTAGAGATGACAGACAGAAACTGGTCCCATTGCTGGAACGATCAAGAACCAGAGGAGACAAATGCCAGGCAACTAGCAAAAGAATGTGCCTATGAGCATCCTAGGCCCAAACATCTTTAGCTGCTTCATCGATGACCTTAAGTCAGAAGTGTGGCCATTCGTCAATGATTGCACGATGTTCGGCAAATTCCCAACTCCTCAAATACTGAAGCAGTCCATGTTTAAATGCAGCAACAACTGGGCTTATCCAGACTTGAGTGAACAAAGTAACGCTCAGGCCACACAAGTGTCAGTCGATGGCCATCTCTAACAAGAGAGTATCCAACCAACACATGTAATGGCATTACAATCAATGAATTCCCCACTAATCAGACAAATACTGCGACTATAAGAGCAGGTCAGACGCTAGGAATCTTACAGCAACTCACATGCCTCTTGACAGCAAAAACCGTCCACCATCTACAAGATGCAAGTCAGGAGTGTGATGGGATACTCTCCACTTGCCTGGATGAGCGCAGCTCCAACAACGCTCAAGAAACGTGACACCATCCAGGGCGAAGCGGATCATTTAGTCCATAAGACCATAAGATACAGGAGCAGAATTAGGCTATTTGGCCAATCAAAGTTCTACTCCAAAACGGCTGGACCAGTATCTCTTTTTTAATTGCTTGGTTCTTAATTTGATTTTTGATCATCTCGTACCGGTCTTTTAGTTTGGAGCCTGTAAGTATTTACCCTATTTACACTCAATCTGACAGGAACCTGTAATACATAGTCAAATTAGTAGCTATCACTAACCAATTAATTTACGGTTCGCCTGTGATTTCACGCTTCTGTGCTGGGCCTTTGATCCTGGGGTTCAGTTTAACCTGTTAAAAAACTATGAGCTAGTTAAAAAAACTAGTTGATAAACTATAATCCAAAGAAAAGTAGGAAAAAAACATCTCTTCCCCTCTACACAGAGTTCCCATGCTTCCTCTAAACTCCCCAAGCTATATACTCCCTTAGACAACACAGTGTGGAGCTGGAGGAACACAGCAGGTCAGGCAGTATCAGAGGAGCAGGAGAGTTGATGTTTTGGGTCAGGACTCTTCTTCAGAAATGGGTCCTGACCTGAAGCATCAACTTTCCTGCTCCTCTCATGCTGCCTGGCCTGCTGTGTTCCTCCAGCTCCACACTGTGTTGTCTCTGACTCCAGCACCTGCAGTTCTTGCTATCTCTACATACTAACTTGGGCTGTGTCTCACTGTGGGTGTGATCTCTCCGTCCTGACCATGCGAAGCTTACTGACATATTAATTGGCACCACATCCACCAATGTTCACTCCAGCCACCGCTGATGCTCACTAGCAGCAGTATGTAGCAGCTACAAATTACACTGCAGAAATTCACCAAGGGATCTCAGACAGCACCTTCCAAACCCATGACCACTATCAACTCGAAGGGCAAGGGCAGCAAACATATGGCAAAGCCACAAACTGCAAATTGCCCTCCAAGCCATCACCATCCTGACTTGGAAATATATCACCATCCCGGCTCAAAATTCTGGAACTCCCTAACTAACAGCATTGTGGGTTTAACAGCAGGCACAAGGACTGCAGCGATTTAAGGCATAAGCTCATCACCACCTTCTCAAGGCCAGCATTGGATAGGAAATAGTTGCTGGACTGGCAAGTGACACCCAGATATCATGAATGAATTTTGAAAACCACAGGAACATGAGGGTGAATGTTTTTCATAGGGTCCATAATCACAACCTGTGAGAACAGGGGGAGCAGGTATAGCTGTGGCTTTCAAAGGGGAAGTTGACAGCATTCGAAGGAGAGTGAAACTGATGGGGTTTCTCTTGCAGAGCTGACACAGACATGATGGGCTGAATGGTCCCTTTCTGTGCTATTACATGCTTTATGATTCTATTCTGTGGTTCATCCATAAGTCATTTTTGCACTTCTCTTACAATTCCATATCTTTTTGTATTATGGAGGCCAGAATTGTGGCTGAGACCCCATTTACAGTCTAACCAATATCCTATGCATGCTTAAAATAACAACTGCTTTTGAACTGAGTTTCTCTAAAAATAAACCCCTGTGCTTTGTTTGCACTTTTTATGGCTTTGTTAGCATATGTTGCTTCTTTAAATGATTTATGATTCTGTACCTTGACCTCGCTTTGCATTTCAAGACTTTTTCTTTTCAGAAGCAAAAATGCAACTGCCAAAGTGCATCACTTTACAATGCCTTACACCGGAACACCCTTTCATGGCTATTGTGCGTGAAATTAAATACTTGTTTTTACTTTCTCATAGTCTGTCTCGCTAGTAACTATACAACACAATTGTGGTGCCGTGCAAGCACTTTGAGTGGCAGAGCTTATTGCAGAGTGCCAAGGGTGGCATGGAAGAATTGGGCAGGAGAGTAGCTGTATCTGTTTCCTATAGTGGGCACCTCCCAAATTCAGTAAGGGGGCACATAACGCCAAACACGGGAATCTTGCACATTTAGCAACAGGATGTCAATTAGATTCATTCTTGAGCCATTCAAGGCTCTTTATCCTCGAGCTGATCAGACGTGGTGGTGGTTCGGGGATTTAATGCGTCTGGAGTAATCTGCCCAACCTACAAGGAAGGTTATTATTTCACAGACAATCAGTGCCCAGACGAGACCACTGACCTGGCTCCAGGGATCAAGCAACGGCTCCTGGTAATGACCTCAGAGCATTCCCAGCAGCATTCCCAATGGCACTTCTGGGGAGGGATTACAGCCTTGCTAGGGGCTTGATCACATGGGAGGTAAATATCTCCCAACGCCGTACTTCAAATTGTTGATTTCAATTTTAAACCTGGACAGGAGTCGTCTGGGACATCACTTTCCACCTTTCTTCAGTCTCTATCTGTCTTTAATCCTCTCCTCTCTGTTTGGTAGCCTCCATTCTAAGTCTTATTGCCTATTTCTGCATGTTCCCAAATCTTCATTTCCAGTGCACTGTGATAACTTCTGTGACAAGCTTTGAAAAATCTATATATAGATATATTACAGTTATCAATCGCCCTGCCATCCCTCTTTCTGTTACTTCTTCAATGAAGTGTTATTCTGCATTTTATTGTTTTTTTTCTAGAACATTCACAAGACGGATCATAGCTTTTAGGATTTACTTATTCCTGTGGGATAAAACAACTTAAAAAAAGTCTGGTCTCGCCCCGCATTTTGGAATTTCAAGATGTTCGTATCTAAACAACATGAATATCAGGTTCCAATCATAATGGCTCAACACTGTTATACAAACTGCTAGAAAGCATGTAGTCTAAGTACATCACCAAAAAATAAACTGCTTTAAATACTTAACAGGCGTGAGTAACACCGCTATACCCAAGGATGTGTAATGTGAGGCGGAAGCATTCATCAAGGAATGTTGCTGACCAGTCTTTGTACCCAATCAGTACAGTAAGGACATTTTCAAGGACAGACAAAATGTTTTGACATTATCAGAAATCAATTCCTGATCCCTGATCTGGACATAGCTCTCTCCCACTCTTTCAACAAGTTGTCACTGACGGTATGCCTTTGTTTTAAAAATAATGGCACTATCTGCACTTACCGGATGTCAGTACACAGACTGAATTGGTCTGGTTGAGAGACAAAGGATAAGATAGCTGCTAAAGCCTGTATTGACTATCAAACCTCCAAACAGTGAAAGGGGGTGCAGGAGGAAATCTGTCGGCAAATGTCAAACCTCATGCCTCCAAAGAAAAGAAACAATAATGGGAAATTTCAACCAACCTAATGTTGACAAACAGGGAAAATCTAATTGTAAAGGGCTGGGAGAACGAAAATGTGGATAGAGGACCACTTTCACTGGCATTTTTTAGTACTGTGCTCCTTTCTTGTAAAATTCTCATTTTCAACAACCAAGAAATAATTTTCAATACAGAGGTGCAGTATTTCACCCCGGCCAGAATACTCATTTGGCTTTTGGAAACTATGAACAGTCTCGAACAAGAGAAGAATTTGCTACATATAGACATTTTAGTCTCAGGCCCCTCAATGTGCCCAATGATCCCAGCAACCTGAGTGTGACAGCATGAAATGACAGGAGTTTCTGCCTGAAATACCCAATGTTATCCTGACTGATGTGATATATGGACAGACAGCACAGACTGCTGGGCCAGATACTTTCCTTTTGGAGTCTGGCACAGATGCATTCTGTTTGTGGTTGAAATGTACGCACGTACCCGCCTCAAGCAACTCTATCATCACAACTGGGCATGACATACAGCCTTCAGTCAGTAAGATCAGCAAAATCTCAACTTAGTTGAGGGACTGAACACTGCAATCACAAACACTTCCTGCACAAACTGAAACAGTCTCATCCGTGTCTGCTGGCTTTACAGCAGCCTGCAAGCTAATCCCCTACAGGGGTGTATCACATTCTCATGATGCAAGGTTCTCAGATTCAACTCTTGCCTTACGTTTTCCCTGTTGGGCCTGCGGCATCCTGATACACATTTTTCAACCGACATGTTGACTATTTCTTCCAGTCAGTGCTAACCCCAAACGTACTTGAGCAACTCAGAAGCTGGAGGCTGCTTGTGTCATTCTGAACATGCAGATAACGGAATGCAGGTCAAGCTGACTTTAGTGGTTTTAAAGTGGAAAATAAAATCAAATTTATATTGTTGTTTCGTTTGCCCCAGGAAAATCCAGTTGGCGACAAGTAAATCCTCACTGTGCACCAGCAACTTAAAACCTTAACTTTTGCATCACCAGTAACAAGTTACTGTCTGTGATTCCCTGCCTGGGTACAGTACAGTACATGCCTTGTGAGTTCTTGTAATGAGACACCTCCTCACATCTTCAAGACTTCGGAATGAATTCCCTGGCAAGAAGCCAAAGAGAACTGCTACAGCTTCAACATGTTTTTTCGTCGTGTTACTTAGAGTCATAGGAGTTTCCCAGGCAAAGGTTAGCCGCTTGAAACAGAGTCCCTTAACAGGCATCTCTCAAATTAGGGCCAAGATAGATGAAGATAAAAATCACAGTCACTTGTCCAGAGCCCTAAAAGCTTTGTTCACTGATTGCAACAAGTCCTTTCACAGTGAATACATTATTGCGCATTAGACAAAATTACTGCTGACTCCCAACACCATCACAACTAACTCATCAATGTTAGTTGAACTGGAAACTAAGCAAATTAAGTCAAACAACAATGAATAATGGGAACCAGTCTCACTTGGCTTTTCACTGCTCAGCAAATACTCCCTCCCTCTCATTTTCCCAGCAGCTCCTTTCTCAAATCTCAGTGATATTGATCTTTCCCCATGACTAGCATATTGGTTTCACTTCTGCGTTTAATGATGGCAGATGAATCCTCCATTAAGACTACAAGATTTAGGAGCAGAATTAGGCCATTCAGCCCACTGAGTCTGCTCTGCCATTCAATCATGGCTGATACGTTTCACCACCCCATTTTCCCTGTCTTCTCCCCATAACCTCTGATCGACTTACCAATCAAGAACCTATCTATCTCTATCTTACAAAAACTCTGTAATGTGGCCACCTCAGCATTCTGCAGCCACAACTGATCAGGAAAATAAACAAAATAGTTAAAACAAACGTTCTGGACCTACACAGAAAAGTTGGTCAGAAAGCTTTTGAAAATGCATTTGCTTGAGTTCAACCATAGATACAGAACGTTAAGAACTGTCGGTCAATATAGGGAGAATAACTTATGGCTATGAGGATAGCACAGTAAATTAATGTTAACTCAAGGCACATACATTGAGTTTGTTCGCTCAGTTGGTTAAATGGCTAGTATGAGGCTCAGAAATAGCAGCAATTTGCACGGGTTTGATTCCAGTTCCAGCTGAGATGCACTCAGAATCTGCCCCGAACGTGAGAGGCAATGACCAAACCACCACTGACAAAAACTGCCAAGGCAAGAAAAAAGTTGTTCAGGATGAAGCATCGACTGAGCCAACAGTCTGCCTCCAGGGTAATGGACATATGAACATGGGGCTCACATATTGTTAAAAGACAACTGTGATAACAGATACAAGAAGAGGCTGTTGGGGCAAATACGTCACAATTCATGATGTTCAAAAACATAATGTGCTTGGATTTCCTGGCTAAGGTTTCTGGTTTTGTTCTAAATGTTGATGTTTAATTATTCTCATTAAGTTATTATACAAAAAAATTGACCAGCAAGCACCTAAATTCTGCAAACCCTATCACTTTGTGGGGAAGCTTATAAAACACAGTGCTCTAAAACACACAATAGCCTGCCCACCACAAGTTGTTGCTCTATAAGACCACTATAAAACCACACAAAAAATAAACCAAAGAACTGTGGGTGCTGGAATTCTGAAGTTCTGAACATCAGAGTTCTGAGGAAGAATCAGTGGAACCAAAACATTCACTCTGCTTTCTCTCCACAAGTGCTGCCAGACCTGCTGAGGTTTTCCAGAAATTTTTGACTTGGTCATGGTCACTATAAAGCCATACTGGCTAACCACAGTGCAGTTCTGGGAATCAGGACATGCCCCGACAATGGACAGGCATTGGCTACACCTGAGTACTAGAGATTTGCCAATCTCAGTCATATCATTGTTAAAACAAATGCAGCGCAGTAGGCTACATATGCTTTATCACAAGGAGCTGGGGAAGCAGGTTCAGGGGAAAATCAGAGATAAGGTGAGGAACACCCTGTTGTCACGTTCTCAATAATCATCAGCCCCAATAAAAGTGCAGCATGGGAGGGAATAACCCAGATAGCTTTGCCATAGTTAGTGAATGACATGGAAAACATGAAGAAATAGTTGAAAGAACACCCCTCTACTAAAGGTGCTGCTCCTCCAAGAGTGACCTGAATAGATGCTTCTGTGTCTCAGGATCAATGTTCTCCTCCTTCTGAATGTCAACTGAATTCAATGAAAAAAAATGCACAGAGAATAAAAGACTGATAACTTACTGCCACTTAAAAATAAGTGCTCAACTTCTTTCGCTCTGATTCCTGGTGGACAAAATCACTTGTGCACAGACAGACTAGTGCAATTATTTGAAAGGAATTCTTTGAAAGTTGCTGCATATAAAATTTAAGGGAGGTAGTTCCTTTCATTCCTTTATGGGATATGTGTATCATTAGAAATACCAGTGCTTACTGACAATTTCTAACTGGCCTTCTAACAAGTTTCTAACAAGTAGCTCAGGGTCTTTTCTGGGAGCAGAAATTAGATATTCTGCAAAACGGTCCACTGAAAACAGACTTTCAATCACAGAAACATCCCTCTCGCATCATTTCTTCTTCCTGTCTCTCAGCCAATTTTGGATCCAATGTACCACTTTGCCTTGGATCATACAGGCTCTTACTTTCTTGAGCAGCGTGCAGTGAGGGATCTTAGCAAAAGCCCTGCAAAAGTCCACGTTGACCAAACCAAATGCATGACTCTCACCAACATTCCTCCTCAAAATATTCAATCAGATTTGTCAAACACAACTTTCCCTGAACAAATCCATGGTGACAATTCCTGAATAATGCAAATTTCTCCAAGTGCAGCTACACTGTGTTCTTCAGAATGCTTTCTAGCTTTCTAACCACCTTCCCATCTCAGAACGTAGGCTGGCTGTAATTCCCTTGATGAATGCACAATCCTTGGCCATCAAGTTGTAGAGTGTGGCTTAAACCTGGACCTTCAGAGGCTGGTTCACGAGATTCCCAGAGTTTCCATGTAACTTTCCTCACTTTTGCAAACAAATCCAGAATTAAAATCCAATTTTAAACAATTCCAACAGCACTGAAGCCAATTAACTTATATCACAGAATCATTGAATCCCTACAATGTGGAAACAGGCCATTTGACTCACCAAGTCCACACTGCCCCTCCGAACAGCATTCCAACTAGACCCTTTCCCGTACCCTCTCCCTGAACCCATTGAAAACAGAATAAAAACAGAAGTTGCTGGAAAAGCTCAGCAGGTCTGGCAGCATCTGTGAAGAATAAAAACAGAGTTAACGTTTAGGGTCTGGTGACCCTTCCCCAGAACTGATGGTGGCTGGAAAAACATCAATTTGTATGCAGAAAATAGGGAGGAGGATGGGGCAGGGAGTAAACAATAGGTGCCCGAAGAGACAGAAGAGCAGTTGGGCCAGCAAAGGAGTTGATAATAATCTGGCTGGGAGGGTGAATAGTTGTTCATGGGGACTGTTAGTGACTAACAACAGGGGGTGTGTAGTGGCAGGCTATGTGTAACATGGCCTGATGTGTGGGGGAGGGGCTATGTGTTTCCATTGGATTGTCTAATCCACAAAACTTACTCATCTCTGGGCACTGCAGGCAATTTAGCACGGTCAATCCGCCTAACCTGCACATCTTTGGACTGTGGAGAACTCTCTTTACTTTTAAAGCTTTTCTCATGGTTGGAACATACAAAAGGTCTTTTACACAAGTGAATGAGTTGGTATAAAGTGAGGTTGAATAGTTGAGTGAATACCGTCTCACATTGGGAGCAGATGAATGGCCTCTCCCCAGTATCTATGAATTTCCAAGTGGGGTGGGGTCTGAATCCCTCCCCACCACTGTTCACATTTCCATGGTTACTTCATCATCATTTGCCTAACGCAATCAGTTGAGTCAGTAGGGAATCTCATAAAGACTTTTCAAGCATCAACTTCATTCCTGAAAATGCTGTACAAAGGAGCAATGCAAGTGAAATATTCCGTCATAAACACAGTTTCAGACATCTTCAGATCCATCTTCGGTCCGCCTCCCTCTCTCTCCCTATTTATTCCAGAACCCTCTCCCCACCCCCTCTCTGATGAAGGGTCTAGGCCCGAAACGTCAGCTTTTGTGCTCCTGAGATGCTGCTTGGCCTGCTGTGTTCATCCAGCCTCACATTTTATTATCTCGGATTCTCCAGCATCTGCAGTTCCCATTATCTCTGATCGTAGTTTCTATGTACCCAGGAGAGGGTACTGGGTTTGAGCAGGAGGTTGAACAATGGAGGGATTGCTGCCATTCTTTTGGTAAACTGCTGGGTGAGGGAGGATTATTGTTGGTCTTAATGGGAGGGTTTGGCTTGGGGGGTGGTGGAGGGAAAGAGTCAGCAATTGTTCAGGAATTAGCTGAGCGATAGCCACCTTTAATTTCATTCAGAGCCCAGTTCTACAAACAACAGTCAACAAGCAGCAAAGTGGTATGATTCCAGACAGATTAAGGTTCTAATCATAAAACAGAGGATTCTGGTTTGTGTCTGTGCTGGCTCGAAGACAGAGTTGTTCAATTCATTCCAGCACCATGCTCTTTGTCCATCTTTTGTTAAACTTTTACTTTGACTAGAATAGCTGCCATAGCAAAACACTTGCCTTAAAAGAACAAACGACCCTCTGCTCACATCCAGCAGTAAACAGCTGTACCACATTGGCAAAGTTACAAAATCTATTACAGTCTGTGTGCTCTCTCTTGGCCTATACATTTCCTGGCTGTCTTCAGTTAGAAGTAGAGTAATTATCCAATGTTCCCGGGGCTCTTGTGCTAAAGTAGTTGTGTCCCAGGTTGAAGTCCCATCTGCTCCAACGATGTATCATAGCGTTTCAGTTCTGAGAAAGGGTCACTGGACCTGAAACGTTAATTCTTGATTTCTCTCCAAAAGTGCTGCCAGACCTCTGGAGATTTTCCAGCAATTTCTGATTTTGTTTGTGATAGCACCTCCAAACAGATTGATTAGAAAATGTCACAGCTAATATTCTTGCTCCCACTAAGAATTCCCTGGAGCTCAGATGAGGACATGCGTGAGCTTGTCCAACATCTTCTGAGCCTGTTTCTGACAGAGGTGAACTCACAGTCTGAACAGGCTGAAGAATGCATCTTAACCTCAACATTGGCTGCACACCATTAAAAATACAGCACCTCTGAATACGTATGCTTCTGTCTTTCATACCCTGTTGACAGTCATACAGCCTATTGCTATCATGCCTGACATGAACAATGGCCACTGGGACAATATCAGAGCATGAAGGATGGATTCAGGAGAGAACAGTGGAAGAGCGAAGAAAACTGGAGACAAAAATCAAAGCTAAGCCAACAAGCCTAATTAGTGGAGGACGCGCCAGCAGAGTGGAGGTTGTATCATCCGAAGACTGGCTGCCATGCCAAACAGAGCACATTAAAACATACTGTAAGGTAACTGTGTGATCCTCACTGAATAGCCACCCGCATAAGACATGTTAAAGATCAGCTACCTTTGCTACCAAAGCCAATTTGTTTAATATAATCATGAATAGATCAGGGTTTTAGGGAAATGGAACCTGAATAACTTGCCAGCAGGGTCACTCTAAGTAGGTGGAAGCAGACTTCATTTCTTATTTCAATGATGAAGGTTTTCAAACTTGAACTATCTTCAGTACTCTTGTTGCAATTCCAGCATTATAGTGCAACTGAAATCTAATTTCTCTTACTTCATCTCATTGCGCTTTATAAAATATTTAAAATGCATTCTTTTGAAGCAGTACATTTTCATAATCGTATTAATCTGAAGCACGCGCTGGAAAAAAGACTACTGAATCTATACAACATCACCTTTCTATAGAATAGGAAAGGATATACAAGATAATAAGAGGCATAGATAGAGTTGATAGCCAGAGACTATTTCCCAGGGCAGAAATGGCTCACACGAGGGGTCATAGTTTTAAGCTGGTTGGAGGAAAGTATAGAGGGGATGTCAGAGGCGGGTTCTTTACACAGAGAGTTGTGAGAGCATGGAATGCGTTGCCAGCAGCAGTTGTGGAAGCAAGGTCATTGGGGTCATTTAAGAGACTGCTGGACATGCATATGGTCACAGAAATTTGAGGGTGCATACATGAGGATCAATGGTCGGCACAACATCGTGGACTGAAGGGCCTGTTCTGTGCAGTACTGTTCTATGTTCTATGTTCTATGATACTGGAAACATCAGCATAAGAGAAAGGATGGGTCTAATCGTTCTGACAAGTGACAAAGAGTCTGCATCAAAAATCTCATTCAATCCTTACAGATGATGATGGATCCACTCCAGGACTTCTCTCGACTTATTTTGTTTGCAGGTTTTCTCCCTCTTCTCACTTTTTGGCAGACTGTTGGAAGGCGATGATTTTTTTTGCCTCTCAATAGTAGCTTTGTTTGGTAAGTTTTTGGGGGTAGTTGCAGCTTTCATTGTGGGCACTTGCCTTTTGTGCGAAGCAGGGGAGTGCAGTAACATTGTTGTAGTGGGAAAAGGTTTTTGTGAGTTTGTGAATAAGATAGTTTGCAAAATCACTGGGAATTTACCGGTTATAGTTGTTGATTACTAAGCTCAACTACGATGGTAATGGCTGATCCAATAAAAGACGTCTGCAATACTTGGCAATCTCACCCCCGAACCAATCATTTTATAATCAGCAACATCAAGCACAGAATACTTCATGTCTTTTTCTTTATCAATCACTACTAATTTAAAAAAATGGAGCATTTTTGAGTTGCTCCAAACCTATATGATGTTCTTCACACAACCTACTGTTTCCTTAGTAATTTAAAAGGAAATGAGCAACATCTGTTTTATAAAGAGCCTTCAATCACCCTCTTTCTCTCCCCCATACATTGCAACCATACTAGTGCCTCTCTCTCTCCCCATTTCAATGTTACTCCAGCCTTGCAATGCTTGCTTTGTTGAATTCACAATTTACAATATCCCCTCCTTCAACTTTTCTTCCCTCTCTCAGTTTTCTGCTCTAATACATTCTAAAACTCAAGCCTGTTTTCACCTGATTCAGTCAATATTTCCTCTACTTCCTTTCAGTCTTGACAATGTCATTTAAAGGATTTACCCTTCCATACAAGTTTCTCAATTCAAAAATTCGCTGCCTGGGATCCAGTAGCATTGTTCACAGACTGAAAGTGTGGCTCTCTTCCCATAAATTTCTCTCATGCTCACTAATATTTTCCATCATCCTCTTTAGTCTTGTTTTCTATAAGTTATTTGATTTTTTGTTCCCTTTCCCTTCTCCTGTTGCTTGATTCACACTGGTATTTTGCCCAGTGTGTTTTTATACAACTACAGAGTGTCCCTAAATCTCCAACTTAAAACACTGTCTGCTGCAAGTAGATTAAAAGCAAAACCTCCACAAGTTTCAGACCTGGAAGAATTGCTTCTTTTTGTTTTATGATCCTGTTGCCACAGCGAAGTTCTTGGGACGGTAACAGTCATGTATTCAGCTGGAGATGTTGAGAATTAGATCAGCATAAGCTAATGAACATGGATGCCATAGCATCTGAATCTAGCATATTCTCTCGGCTGGTACATATCTGTATGGTAGCCTAACGTGGAGAAGATGCACAATGCAATCTTCAATACATAGCAGCTCCTTCTTTCTTTCTGTAGCCTTCTTACTCTTTTTCATTATATCGCTCATTTTAGAACTGTTAATATTTCTTTATCTTTAACTGACATCTGTCTCTTCTCAGCTGTGTCTTTCTCTTCTTTCCACCTGTAGTACTTGTTTTGAATTCAAAGCCTACAACATCTCCCCCTGCATTGCTTTACTTTTCAGAACCTCAAGTCTGTCAAACTCCTTCCCTCCTACAGTTTTGCGGTTCTAATGCATTCTGAAACTCAAGCCTGTTTTCATGTCATTCATCTGATTCAGTCAATATTTTCTCTGCCGACTTGGAAATATAACTTGACTTAGACACATACCGCCGTTTCCCTCACTGTCGCTGGGTCAAATTTGCTCCCCACTGGCATTCTGGGTCTACCTACACCAAACGGATTGTCATAGAGGCAGGTCACCATCGCCTTCTCAAGGGCCACAAGAGATGGGCTATAAATGATGGCTCAACCAGCAACACCCTCACCTCCCATAAGTGAATGTAAAATACCTCCGTCAGAGTTTCACAAGAGCTGATAAGAAAGATACCTGATAAATGGGGAGGCGATGGCCGAGTGGACTGTCCCTGGACTGTTAATCCAGAGACCCCAATAATGTTTTGGGGGCCCGGGTTCAAATCCCACTACGGCAGATGGTAGAATTTGAATTCAATAAATGTCTGGAATTAGGAGTCTACTGATGACCATGAATCCGTTGTCGATTGTCAGGAAAAAGCCCATTTGGCACACTAATGTCCTTCAGGGAAGGAAACTGCCATCCTTATCTGATCTGGCCTACATGTGATTCCAGATCCACAGCAATGTGGTTGACTCATCACTGCTTCTTGGACAATTAGGAATGGGCAAAAAATGTTGTCTAACCAGCGACACCCTCATCCCATGAATGAATAGAGAAAAATAAATGGAGAAAAGGAACATGGCCAATTCGACGGCAGTCATAAATGACACAAATGAAGTTAATATAAAGTCCTCAGAAAAAACAGCTTATCTCTTTCCATTGGGTCTATGCTTGAAGAGGTTGCTTTTAATTCCTTACAAAATGGGCTACTCCAAGCTAGCTAATTGGACCCAAAATGTCTTTTGAAGGGAATTAAACTAATTAGGTATTTTTGCCAATGAACTTTTAGTAATATAATAATTTATTTCAGTAAACATTAATCAGTGTAACGAGTGATGGATAATGAAAATTAAATAGCCATTGTGCTCTAGGGCTTCCATCACATGAACACTGAAGCTGGGAGCCAACTTTAAACATTCCTCATCTAAAATGTATAAAAATGTTTCTTTTCGTATTTCTCTAAATGTCTCTTATGCTAATGTTTGAATTCTTCATATTAATTGCCACAGTGTAATGTATTCTAGTCTGGATGGCTCAGATAGGGTAATTAACAATCAGGATGGCCCACAGAAAATTGTTTCAGAATTCACAGTAGGAAATGTTGGCAGGTTCTGACACACAGGGTACTTCAGCACAGTTCCCAGTGGGTTTGAGCGTTAAGTGACCGTGATATATTCACTTGCCGAGGACAACTCATGAAAAGCAATCTCTGTCACATGCAGGTCTGAAGAAGATGCACCTTGTGTGGAGTGGTAGGAACATTATTGGACCTGCGAGCAGCAATGTTCTCAGGGCAGGATCCACTGCCCCACAGGGACAGGGTCAGAGCCTCAGATGTAGCAATTAATTGCCAGGGAGCCCATCTATTCCTCATTTCCACACAATGAGGTACAGGACAGGAAACATTATGCATGGTGTTCTGGAGAATACATAAAAAATGGGTGTTGGGAGTTTTGCAGAAGGAGTCTTACGGGGTGGGGATAGATGAGGGGCGCTGGGTGCAGTTGAAGGGCAGCGGGTCAGTGAAAGGGGTTTGGTGGTGGGAGAGGTTGTGGAAGGAAGGACTGTAGAGGTGAGGGAGTTGAAGGGATGAGAATGCTAAAAGGCGAGGTCATGGGAGTTTCAAGCCACAGAGTGAGCAGTGTGGTAGTGAGGGACCTGGATTGGAAGAAGTAGGGGGTGAGGGAGGCGAATTGCGGGAAAGTTGGGGTGATTGACTGGGGGCAGGAGGTGGGTGAAGGGCATCAAGGGTTGCGGTGAAGGACCTGACGGTTGAGAGGGATGATGGGTGTCGTGTAGGAGAAGGAAATTGAGGGGGGTATCTGGGTATGGTGGTTGAGGGGGTATGGGGTGAGGGAAGCATGGAGTGAAGCAGGGCAGTGAGAGGAGGGAGGACAGCAGTATTTGGTGTAGGGCTGTGGGCAGCAATGGGTCAGAGCTAAGGTGTGGTGTGATAGGGAAGGCCAAGGGTGAGATGAGGGATGAGGTGCAGGGTGAAGGGTGAGGGTGGAGGAATGGGGGTATGCGGGGGAGATGCATTGGTATGGGGAATGATGGGTGGGAAGGAAGAGCAAAGGGTTGGCTTGAGAACTGAAGAGGGTGCACAGGAGATAGTCCCCTGTTAATGAAAATGGACCCAGCATTAGGAAGTGGGGGGGGTGGTGTGGTACTTCATACAAAACCAGAGGAATGAACGTAAGCCTCTCACTGGCTCTCTAGTCAGCAGGGGTGGTCCCATCAGGGATACTGAATTTACCCAAAATTTACATTGGTGCCAACATTGCATGGCAGGGAAGGTGGGGTAATTGTCCAGAGGGGTGGGGTGGTGGTGAAGGGTATCAAGGGCTGGGGTGAAGGACCTGAGAGGATGTCCCATTCCCTCCATTACATTTTGCCCTATCCCCTCCATTGGTGTTTGGCCTGTATGAGGGGAGGTAATGGCCCAGTGGTATTATCACTGGGCGGTTAATCCTGAGAGCATTCTAATATTCTGGGAGCCAGGGTTCGAATTCTGCCACAGCAAATGGTGGAATTTAAATTCAATAAATATCTGGAATTAAGAATCTAATGACAACCATGAACACATTGCCAACTGTCAGAAAAACCCACCTGGTTCACTAATGCCCTTTAGGGAAGGAAACTGCCATCCTTACCTGTGCTGGTCTACATGTGACTCCAGACACACAGCAATGCAGCTGACTCTGAACTGCCATCTCAGCAATCAGGGATGGGCGATAAATGCTGCCTAGCCAGCAATGCCCCCATACCATGAATGAATAAAATAAAAAAAAACCTGGCCTGGATCTCTGATCGAGTACAGAATGGACGGGAATGAAGGGAACTATCGTATTTTCATGCATTCAAACTATTTCTGTCTTTGGCGCGCTACCAGGAGCAGTGACAGGAAGTGGAAGCCCAGCAGTTTCCACTGGGAAAGGATCTGGAAGTAATGTCCATTGAACAGCCACACTCCTGCAGCATCACCTTCTGGTGGAGCAACTGGTTCAGTGGCTTCACAAGGTGTAATTTTAAACCACAAGAAGAAGAGAGACAAGAACAGAGTGTATCACACCGTAAAGAAAACTGATACATTTCTTTTGAAAAACTGAAGTTGCATTAGGTATTATAGGACTCAGTTCTTTTGATGTCTTTTTTTTCCTCTCCAGTAGCTGCCTCAGTGAAATTTGGAGTATTCATTCTCCCAGTGATTGAGGTATGGTCATGACACTTTGTGGGAATCAGTTGAAAGACCTTGTACTGAGCCATTGGCTGGGAAATTCCTCCAATTTCTACTTTTTCATTGACCTTGCCTTGTCATGGAGCAGTTAGATAAGGTTTATGATGCACTTCCAACATCCAGGGAGCAAGAGGGTTGCACAGAGAATTTACTGGCAAGTGTGTTTTGAAGTTTCTGGCTGGTTTATTTGGATTGGCTGCTCAAAATTTCCCACATGTGCAGGCAAAGCAGTCCCCACTTAAAAGATGAACAATACACTATTTGAAAAGCTGGCTGGCAGTCAGGCTTCTGATGGTCTAAACCCTGTCTCTTCTTTCGTTCTCGCGGGCCAGATAGCAGCAGATTCTGATCATTCACCACTCTCCTCATCTCACTGAGCCAAAAGCCCAAGATCTATCAAAAACCCATTGAAAATGCTCACTGTTGTAGGCAAATCTAACAAACAGGCCTGCGGATGATCCCAAGTGCCAACAGTAAGTTTGTGGTGAATGGAGTTTTTTTTTCCTTTGCTTCAAAGCAGGGTCATAGGGCTGCACAGTGAGATGCTGAGAGCAATCACTGCTTATCAAACACAGAGTAAGAAAGACAACAGCCAAGCAGGTATCTGTCAATGCTTTCCAACATGATTAGCATCTGTTCAGATTCAGAATTTCAGGATCATCCAAGTTCGCAGAACTTTAGCAGGTGCTTAATGTAGGAAATGCATAAGAACAGGATTGGGCCATTCAGCCCCAGGACTTGCTCTCTCATTCATTTAGATCAAGTCTGAACTGTGCCTTGATTCCACAAATCCACTTCTCCTTCATATTCCTCAAATAACTTTACCAAACAACAATCTATTGACTTCAATCTCGAAAACACCAATTATCTGAGGGTCACAGAATTTCAGAATCCTGTCATCCTTTGAGAGACAATCACCTTTTCAATCCAGCAATAGCTGATATCTTTTTATAACAGCTCTTCCATTAATGTGCTCCCACAAGTGTAAAAACACGGCAAAGCACGGCACAGAGACAATGGGGTGCTCATTCATTCCGAAATAATAGCTTCTTCAATATTTTCTAAATACAATCATTATAATTGGCCAAGCTTATTGTGCCTTTTTTTAAACATACAAAGTGGCAAGTCCATAATGGACTCCACACATTGAAAATTGCTATTTTGCTGATGTTTGGTTATGTCCTAATAACTTCTGCCTGCTGTGTTCCACTTTACCCTGCAATTTCTCCGTTTTAAAATACGAATTCATTCCTTGTTTCTCAGTCTCAATCTCTCACGCCTCCCCTAATTCGCTTCCCATCTCGGGATTAGAAACATTCTCGGCTCCCCCTCCTTTATCTCTACAATATGCATTCTTTCCCACTGATATGCCCAAATTATATAGCCCCATTACACACCCAGGTACTTAAAACATTTGTTGGTTTCTTTACAAATCCAAGAATCAGCCATGAGCCAACATTTGTGTTTAGCCATGTTGTGTATACGTCAGGTTAATAATTAGACTGAACTCAGTCAAGTTGCTATTGAGTTGAATTTGATTTGGAAGTGAGATATGTTGGTAGAACTGAAAGAAACACTCTCAGCAGCTCTCATGAACTTGAGGTGATCAAAGCACTTTACGTCCAATAAAGTTATATTGAATTGTAGTCACTATTGTAATATAAGACATTGTAACCAACTGCATGTAGCAAACTCCTCTAAACCATGACATGATAATAAGCTTAAAATCTGCATTTAGCGACTTTCAGTCCACGAGGTACAACACCCTTAATATCGTGGCACTAAATCTCATATGTTCAGTTCCTTGTTTAACGGCACATAATGGAGCACTCATTCAGAACAGCCACTGAATACTGATTCACATGTTGTGCTGGGATCTCTACAGGGGTGCCTATCCCCAAAAGGTGAGATTTCTGGTCAATTGAAAAGGAAAAACAGTCATGTGGCACAGTGGCTCAATGGTTAGCACCAGGGACTCAGGTCTGATTGCAGCCTCAGGTGTCTGTCTGTGCAGAGTTTGCACATTGTCCCAGCGTCTGTGTGCGTTTGCTTTGGTTTCCTCCCTCAGTGTGAAGATGTGCAGGTTAGGTGGATTGGCCATGCTAATTTGGCCCATAGTATCCAGGGATGTGCAAGCTGGATGGATTAACCATGGGAAATGCAGTGTTGTAGGGATGTTGTGGGTCTGGGTGGGATGCTGTATGAATGGTTGGTGTGAACTCGATGGCCTGACTGGCCTGCTTCCACATTGTAGGGATTCTATGCATTTGAGTGGGAGAAGAAGTGTAAAAGCGCTCTCACACTTCACTTTAGTTGGGGAGGCAATGGCCTAGTGGTCTTATCGCTGGGCTGTTAATCCAGAGACCGAGACAACATTCTAGGGGCCCAAGTTCATGTACCACCATGGTGGATGGTGGAATTTGAATTCAATAAAAATATCTGGAACTAAGCATCTAATGATGACCACGTATCTATTGTTGGAAAACACATCTGGATCACTAATGTCTTTTAGGGAAGGAAATTGCTACCCTTAACTGCTCTGGCCTACCCATGACTCCAGACCCACAATAATGTGGTTGACTCAGAACTGCCCTCTGGGCATTTAGGGATGGGCAATAAATGCTGCCTCGCCAGCGACGCCCTCATCCCATTAATGAATTTGTAAAAAATTACTTTTATAACGTGCTCAGTATTACCCGAGTCTCACTTGTATCCTAATGGATGTGTCACCTGGAAATGTATGGCAGAAGAAAAGCAAAATAGTCAGATTCATTCCAATGCATCTTCTCAGCCTCCAACTTTTGCCAATCTGCTGACATTTCCTCGGTGTTGTCGCCAACTAAATGAGCCCTGACACCAGACATTGTTGGTCCTAACAGAACACATGAAAATTACAACAACAGCTTTTTCAGTATTCCAATAAATAAATGCAGAGCTCCTGGTGCTGGGGCACCTCGGCGGAACTGGCACTGTGTTTGGTAAGTGTGGACCAAGAATCTTTGGCAAATTTCCAGCATGCATCTTGCAGAGTCACAGTTATAGCACAGAAACAGACATTCCCAAACTAAACCCGTCCCACTTGCCTACTTTTGACCCATATCCCTTTAAACCTGACCTATGCATGTACCTGTCAAAATGTCTTTTAAATATTGTAACTGTACCTGCGTTAACACTTCCTCTGGCATTTTTTTCCACATACAAACCACCCTGTGTGTGTGAAAATTAAAATTATGCCCTCTCACTTTGAACACCCTTGTCGTACAGAAAAGATCTTTGCTATTCACCCTAAGTATGCCCCTCTTGATTTTATAAACCTCTATAAGGTCAACTCTCAACCTCCTACACTTCAGTGAGAAGAGTCCCAGCCTATCCACCCTCTCCTTTTAACTCAAACCCTCCAGTCCCAGCAATGTCCTGGGATATCTTTTCTGCACTCTCTCCAATTTAATAATAAACTTCATTTAGAAGGGCAACCAGAACTGTACACAGTGTTCCAAAAGTAGCCTCACTAACATCCTGTAATACAGCAAAATGACATCTCAACTCCTATACTCAATGGTCTAAGCAATAAAGGCAAGCATGCCAATGCCTTCTTCACCACTCTATCTGTGGCACAACATTTTTATATATGGTACGTCCTGCTGCTAGTAGCTATTGGAAATGGAGTGACTGAATGTTTGTGGATGTGGTGCCAAACACATCGGCTGCTTTGTCCTGGATGGTGTCCTGTTTCTTGGGTGTTGTTGGAGCTGCACCCATCCACGCAAGTGGGAACATTCCATCACACTCCTGATTCATAGCTTGTAGATAGATGATGGACAGGCTTTGGGCAAAGACGGCACAGAATTTCTCAAACATCGAAAAAAATGCAGTGACTAAAGACCTAACCAATTTTATAGAATGTTCTGCCATGAAATGTTGTCACTTGTAAAAAGGAAGGCTTCCGTCTCTAGGTGTAAAGCTGGAGAGTGTTGAGTGAAGCTTCAACTTATAAAACAGTCTGTAGTGTTAAGCATGATGTAAAGATTTCCTCCCCCAGTCAAAAGATGTGCAGGTTAGGTGGATTAGCCATGGGAAATGTAGGGTTACCGTGTTTGGATAGTGGGAGGTGAGTCTGGATGGGATGTTATTCAAAGGGTTGGTATAGTCTTGATGGGCCAAATAGCTTGCTTCCACACTGTAAGGGTTCTATGATAAGACCTGTGTGAACAACATCTCCAGCTCCAAGTTCCCCTAACACCATTGTGACTTGGAAACATACAAATATTCCTTCATCGTCATTAGATCAAAGTCCCAGAATTCTCCACGTAACTGCACAGTGGAAGCACATTCACCAGCAGTTCGAGCAGGCAGTTCACCATCACCATCTTAATGGTGACTGAAGCTGACCTTAGCATGAGAATAAATTTTCATGGAACTCTAGAGGAAAAGAAGTTTTCCCCCTCCTTTATGGTTATATTCACATGTTTCAAATCCAGGTAATTTATTTTTAATTTCACTGTGTTGTTCTGTCTACTCTCCTCATATTTTTTATTGTACACAGGCTTTTAATAGTGACAACACAATTAGGTATTGTTGTGTTTTATGTCTTGGAAATATGCAGAGATGTTGCACCAGTTTCTAAGTTTGCCGGAGCTTTATTTACAATACTTTTGAAAGTCTGCTCTTCATCCTGAAGGTGGCTAGCTTCAGTTCAATCTCCCTCACTCTCAGTGAACCCAAGTTTCACTAATACACAATGGCTCAGTCAATAGTGCTCTTTTATGAAGGAAATCTGTCATTCTTACCTGATTTGTCCAACACGCAACTCTGGATTCAGAGTGATGTAGTTGACTGTTATAACTGACCTCTAAAATGGCCCAACAGAACATTCAGTTTAATTAGAGATAGGCCACAAATGCCTGCAATACAACATCTCATCAATGAGTTATAAAAAGCACACATATTCAAACAATTTAAACAACTGAATACTGCCGGTGTAATCCGTGTAAATGAAATTTTTGGTTAAATATCTAACTGCAGATACTGGAAATGAACTTGTACAAGTGCTTAGCTAGTCTTCAATAGTCCCTGTGAGTGAGGAAGATGCTTGCTGAAGGCAGGAACTGTGGGAAAGCTGCTGCACTTCAGTTACTACATGTGTATGACAGAGCAGGAAGCCGTCTCACTCTTATTTGCTTGCCCCAAGCATCTCTGAAAGATTAGTTTTAGACATGCTATGACAACTTCTGTTGTTGAGAATGTCTTTAGTCAGCAAATCCTGAGGTGAGGCTTGGGCCCAGACCTTCTGGCCCAAACACGGGGATGCTACCACTGCACCGCAAGACTTCCTTGTAGTGACAGCATTGTATGAAAAGAAGTGGAAGACATGTATGCGTGTTCAGCTTGCTGTGGAAATGAGCAGTTGTAGTTATTTGGGAAAGGAGGCCTTTTCACAGCAGTGCTCAGATTTGAGGGTGTCCTGATAACAGATCCTTCAGGTCAAGTACAGCCTGGCAATTTTTGTGTTTCAAGACTTGCTACTGTTTTACACAAAAGGGATTTTTGATTTAAATGATTACACATTTTTGATATGAATGTCAAAATTAAAATTCAAAGGATTAATTCCAAGCAGTGCTGCATTTTAAAAAGAAAGGTTTAGAGAAATAAGGCTGAATCTGCTGGTATCAAGAGGGACTATACAGTTTGATGAGCTGTCTTGAAAGACATCCGGCCAGCTGTCAAAATTGTTCTCCATATCAATCTGAGGCAATGGTGAGATTGTTAACACATTCTAACACATACAAGTGGGAGCCACATATGAAATTTCAAATGAATTAAACCATATGAACACAGTGGGGATGTTGTTGAAGGAGTTCCAACAAGCTGTTCTTCAGTTGGCAGATCCCATGTCCTAGTCACATCCTAATCTGGGTCTTCAATACCCAATACTTCATGCCAGCACCGACGGAGTGTTGCATTATCAGGGGTGTTGTAATTTGGATAAGACATTGAACCAAGGCCCCACTTTCCACTTCAGGTGGAGGTTGATCCCACAAAACTACTTCCAAAGGTGCAAGGAAGTTATCCTGAGTGTTGTGTCAATATCTCAGAAACAGATTATCTGGTCATTAATATCTCATCGTTGTTGTCAGCAGCTTGCTATTTTTACATGAGATGTCATGTTTCCTCTTTTACAACAGTACACTCCTATGAATTTGATTTGCTGTAAAACACTTTGTGATGTCCTGTGATCCTGGAAGGCACGACATAAATGCAAATCTTTCTTTTCGAGGAAATAGCCAGTAACCCAGATGACTGAAAGCTTAACTGCACAATCAACTTTGACAAGTAATGTCAATGACTGAGGCTCTCCCTTCCAGTCAAGCTAACAATAAAACAATACACGGTCTGGAAAGAAGAACTGAAAATTATTGATCCTAACCGCAGAGCTGACTAACCGCAAATAGCGTACAAGAGAAGGAATGGGAGAGGTCCTGAGGTCTGAGACATCCTTTGTTATTTTCTGTGTTAACAGGGCACTGCAAAATTGGTGAACACTGAGTGTAACAGTCACTTTAATCAATTGCATAAGTAAACTAAATCAACTTGATATAAGCACTTGACCTCATTTCACTTGATTGTCTAAAATAGGAGGAACATGTATGAGATACATTTGGTTTGACGATGCCTCATTCACATAACAAAGCATTTCAATGTCCCAACATTCTTGCTGCACTGATCGGGTATTGGTCAGTAAAGATGATCTCCTGACCATTAGGGGTTTGGAGTCCACTTCAAAGAAGGGGCTGACTGTGGTAAAATATGTATTCATTCATTCAATTAATTCGCTCTGCCCATCCGCTGATCCTTCATTCCAAACTGTTTTCTTGCCAGTTTTTTGTCAGTTGTGGTTTGTCAACACCTTCCACTCAGCAGTTCTCTTACAGGCTCTCCATTTATAACAGGTACAGTACAGAAAACAATGACAGATTGGTGTGAACAACAGCAATAGGTCACCGCTCAAGATAATTACAAACTGAAAGTGATTAGAAAAATACATGCGGTCAAAATTTGGAAATCTCTACTAACAACCATCAAAAACAAAAAGCATATTAAATATGTGGCAGTGAGTAGGCAATGGGAATGAAGTTCGGAGTTCATGCGGTGAAAAACACTAGTATCAACTAGTTAAGCCAGGTGGCTCCCTTCCGTGCTGTAAATCAATGACTCTCTGAGGATACTTGCCAGATGATTTTGTTTATGAGCATAATATTGGAGTGCAATTTTTTGCTTTTAAACTTGAGTGCCTCTAACAACAGAATTACTGTGGATATGAAGACTAATTACCATTGTTTCAAACATTACTTCTCTACTGTTCAATCAAACGTCAAAATCTCCAAACGACCCATGAAATGCGTTGTCATGTAAATAATGAGTCTGTGCGTTAAATGAAGTAGCAGAGGATAGCAAGTGATCATAAAGTAGAAATATACAGCATGGGAATGACAGGGCAGCATTCCAGGCTCTTAGCAACCAGTGGTTGTTTCAGACTAAACCTCATACATGTCTGGTGATATCTCAGTTGTTCCTCAAATACCCTAGAACTCAAAGTTCTTCACAGAACTGTTGAATTGATCAGAATATCATTCCAAAATAGTGCTTGTTGTTCTCGGTTTAATGAGACACAATTCATCACGTTTCAAATTAATTATTCAATCACACTTAGAATTTGAAAATCTCCACTGCAAACTGTAAACAAGCAATGACAGCACACATATATCACAGAAACACGTGCTACTGAACATTATTACAGCTCTTCCTCGAGGCTGTTCCCTGCCTGTAATTACAAAGCTACAACAACATAACTTTTTGTTAAGAACCTTAATCTCATTGACAAGGCGTCAAACCAATCCATATCCATCAACCTGCTGTGAAAACCCTGCTTACAAATTCAGCCACTGCAACTGAGACAATACAAAATTTTCTAAAAGATACAATAAGATTTGATGTCAAACAACCCACAGCATTTGTAAAAAAAAGTCTATTCTCTCATCTCCTGATGTTAACAGATTCCTTCTGAACAAAAAAATCCAGGATCTGGGTACACACTTCAATAAAAATGGATCAGTCCTTCCTTGGGCCACACTGTACCTGTGTGCCAAATTTCACTGAATAAGTTTGAGAAATATTGAACTCGGGTGAAGTCATTACCGCCTGCTACCTTCAGTGATGAAGGTAAGAAACTTAAAATGAGAAACTTTCTTTCAATCAAAGCCACCTGTATTGAAGTTTTGTTCATACAGCGAGTCATTTTCCTTTTCCTTTTCACCTGCAAGATCTGGGCTTGAATCCAGGCAAACTGATGGGTTACTTGTTATAAGAGTTAGAAATGAAAGGAATTTGGAGCAATTCAACTTAGTTCCTAAGGGACACAATTATCCAAAACTACACACAGTGCAACATTAATTGATGTTATTGTCATCTCACTTAGCAAGGCTACAAAGGTTGCTGGTGTGAATTATAAAAGGCTCTTAATTTTCTGCTGGTACTATTTGTCACTTGATAATTAATAATACTTCAAATTTTCCACAGTCTAACGATGTAGTGTATGTTGTGAAATTTGACTTCCATCCACTGATGTACAGTGTTATCTCATTCCCTCTCCAGCACACTATCAAAGGAGAGACAGGCTAAATGACAACTATTCTCAGCCTCCATTCCCTTTACAGCTTATAAAGAACTAGGGGTATTTCCTTGTAGTAAAGGTAATGTAAAAACACTTCTTCTAAGACTAGAGTCAACCTCCAGCATATGAATTCCATCTCTCACAGATTGGGGCATAAATTCATATCAGCAAATGGAGAAATCCAGCATGTCATCTGTGAAGCTTCACTCCATTCACAGTATCCCCAAATCATTTTGCAGCAACCAGAAATTTATAGCATAACTTGCAATTACAGCCTTGTCTACACTAAGGAAAAAGACAACAGGCCATACACGATGATTCAGAAACTTCACACCTCCATTAAACACAGTGAATGGAGCAAGTGGGCTATTGTTAAACTTACACAACTTAATAAGCACAATTCAATGGTCCAAAATCTAGTCATATCTTCTCCATCACTCACTAGCACACAGGACATGCCATGGGGCTACTGGCAATGTACCAACACCACATCATCCCCCAAGACAGCAGTCCACTCGCCAATGACATCTGGCTACCCCTCACTCCAAGAAAAACCATCCATTCTGTACAATCAACAGATCAGCAGCAAGCACTGACCTATTAGCAGCAGGAGCTTAGCATGAACTGACTGATACGAACACAACAGCAGGTGCTGGGCATCTGAAACAAATGTGGAAATCGCTGAAGAAAGGTCTGGCAGCATCTGTGCAGACAGACACAGAGCTAATGTTACGCACATAATGGCTTCTTCTCCTTTATATATAACTGCCTCTCCCTTATTCTGTACATTCCCCAGACATCCAAAATGACAAGATCAATCCTTGTACTCAGGAAATCTTTGAAGACAGCCGCTCTTTTTTGAGCAAAATTATAGATGATGTAACCATAAATTTGTCTTCCTCAGAATGCAAATTGGTGTTATTTTCGATAAAATAGAGATGGAAAAGCAGGCATGAAAGTCACTGCGAAGTCTGCCAGAAAGAAACTTCTCTTGTTGTTTGCAACTCACACAATTGCCATACAGATTCAAAATTATTTCTAAAATAAAGACTTTGGAACTCATCAAGCCAACCTCAGTTGAACTAAAAGGGAGCATGATAAGTGATGGTGTGTTCTTTTGAGTTTTAAGGTGAACTACTTCGATGGGGCTGAGTAGCAAGATCCTTAATAGCTGCTATTCAGTTGTAAGACCATAAGACATAGAAGCAGAAGTCAGCCATTCAGCCCATCAAATCTGAGCTGCAGCTCAATGAAATCATGGCTGATCTGATCATTTTCAGCTTCACTTTCTTGCCTTTTTCCCATAACACTTGATTGCCTTACTGTTTAAAAATCTGTCTTTCTCAAAATTGAATATACTTGACAGTCCAACTTTGACAACCCTCTGTGGTAATGAATTCCAAAGATCCACCACTCTGTGAGAGCAGAAATTCCTCCTCATGTTTGATATAAGTGGGCAATCTCTTTTCCTGAAATAATACATTCTGGTCCTAGATGCTTCCAAAAGGGAAAACAACTTTTCCACATCTATCCAGTCAAGTCTCTTGAGAATCTTGTATGTTTCAATAAGGTCAGCTCTCAACCTTTTAAACTCTAATGAGTACAGGTCCAATCTACTCAATATCTCCTCATAAGAAAGTCCTTCCATACCCAGGATTGGTCCAGTGAACCTACTCTGGACTGCCTGCAATGCCAGAATATCTTTCTTTAGTTAAGGAGCCCAAAACTGTTCACCATACTTAGTGTGGTCTCACTCATTCCTTGCACAGTTTTACCAAGACTTCTCTATTTTTATACTTCAGCCCTTTAGAAACAAAGAACAACTGTCCAGTTGCCTTCCCTAACACTTGGTGAACTTGTATCCTAGCATTTTATGATTCATGAATGACGACTCTGAAATCCTTTGTGATGCAACTTTCGAAAATCTTTCTCCATTTAAATCATATTCAGCTCCTCTGTTCTTCCTGGCAAAGTGCAAAACCTCATATTTTCCCATATCTGCCAAGTTACAATCATAAGAATGAGGAGCAAGAGTAGGCCACTCAGTCTTTGAGCCTGTTCCAACATTCAATAAAATCATGGCTTATCTGAATTTAAGCTCAATCCACATTCCGGCATATCCCTGATAACCTTAAATCCCCATTTTCTGTCCACTCATGCAACCCATCTAAATTCTTTTGCAGACTAGATAAGTTATCCTCACCACTTGCGTTCCCACCTATTTGAGTCATCCAAAAACTTGGCTGTTGTATTTCCACTTTCCTCGTCCATGTCATTAATATATATTGCAAATAATGGTGCTCCAGCCCCAATCAATATGGCAATCCAGTAGTTACAGGTTACCAATTGGACAATGTACCCTTTATCACAAAACTCCATCTTCGATAAGTTATCCATTCTATTATTATCCATGTGAGTACAAAACCTCCATTGACGTGTATTTTATCCTGCTACCCTATCTCAGTTCTAACATTCCACTACTGGCAGGAAACACAAGGACCCCAGTAATAACAGTGTCATATGAGTTGAGGGGTGTAGAGGAATTGCAGCAGAAAATTGCAGGGAAAACACCAAGGAAACATTCACATTTTTTTCTGGGATGGAGAAGGATCAGTGCACTCATTTTTACAAACCAGCCGGCCCACTCTATCCATCAGAGAACTGTGGATCCCAGAGATCTGAAACAAAGAAAAAGCAGAAATTGCTGCAGACACTCAGTTGGCCTGGCAGCATCTGTAAAGAGAAAACAGAGATAACCTTTTAGACCAGAGATCCTTCTTCAGAACTTTATCCATCGTACAAGCAGTGGGAGATACAAACTCTGACTCTGCCACAGATTAATAAAACGCATACACTTCAGGTCCAACAAGGGCGTTTTCTGAATGGTCACTAATCGGGGAATAGCAGGGTTTTAAGGATTCTACAATGAAGTCCGACTTGGGAGTCATCAATTCTGCCCCCGGTGGCTATGCATCTGCTACAGATATGCCACTAAAGTAGGAATCACAGTCAGAGACACTGCCTAGGTGTGGAAAAAGGAAAAGCCACAACACACTGAAAGTGGGGTTTGCTCCAGTTTGGCTTCAAAATTCTGTTGCAATGTTGTAACAGGTCATCTATTGCGTACCCCTTATTCAGATGTAAGTGGAATGCTTGACAACTGCATTGTATGTGCCGAATAGTTATTCCATTTCCAAGCACTCCAATCCGTCAACTCGATGAGAACAAATCTCCTGATTAAACTTTATCACTAAAAAGAACAAGCCGCTTCAAAAACCCTGCCAACTACAGTAATATCACTTGCGCCTCATGCTGTCGCTTGCCTTGATTAACTCAGGGCATGCCCTTAGTCTGACTGGTGATGGCAGAGTTACTTGTAGGTCTCCCACTTTTCATTACTTTCTGTGAGAAGAGCAATGCCATTAGTTTCAATGCAGCCTCTGTGGGACACAATTAGTTAGCAACTGGCTCGTACAGTAGATCAGTTCAGGAGTGCACACATGACAAGATCATTGGTACAGCAGTCTATTAAGGAACTCTGCTACTCAATTAAATGAACAAAACTGTCAGCTTATCAGCTTTTTTTTACCACGGCACAGTCTTCCCGACTTCAAAACAGGCAACTATTCACAGGGATTCCGCACAAACACATTCGTGGTCAATGCGAACTTGAAATGTTATGCTTTTTTTAAAAAAAATATGAATGCTGTGGTTTAGGGCGTGAGACAGTTAAATGGGAAAGTAAATCTTTTGGATAAAATCAAACCTTTTCCACAACTAGTGCACTACCAGAACCACCAGTGGCACTTCTTCCGTCATCTGTGACCTTCGCGTTGCCCAGAAATAATCTGAATTATAGTGGAAGTTTAAGCCATTAAAAAATCAGATGGTTTGGGCTGAGGCTGAGGGGTACGGGCAGTTCTGGTGGTGAAATTTTGGAAGACTCTCAAACTCATCCATCAACCGAGTTACCGAGTTCTGATTCAAAAGGATGCTGCAAACCTCTCCCAGGAGGTGGGTGGATCATGCCTTACTGAGGGATACATGCCTCAAATCCAACCCATCTTCCAGGCTAAAGCCTGGAGGGGCAGGATTCCAAACTTCATGAAACCCAGCAGCTAAACAGAGGCTGGCGGTGATTTGTAAAATGGATCTGAGTCTTCAAAGCACTGCTTATGGGTCAAGAAGAGGAAAACTGCTTCCCCAGGGACCACACACATCGCACCCCTCTCCCTCAAAAAAAGCTTATTCTCTCGCTGCTGTCACACCCCTCCATCAGACGTCACCCTAAGTTCGGAGGCTGTGCCCCGTCATATCCCTGTGAGCGGAGATTGGGTCCCCACCACAGCATTCCCACCCACCCAAAGATCTGAAGCTCTGTGCTTACCGATGGGCCAAAGGGCCTTCTTTACACTGTGGACCCCAATGACTCTATCCTTCCAGCTGTCTTAAGTCTGCAACCTCCTCTGAAGGAGGTTTCCCTGCCTAAGGAGGAGCCAGGCTAGTCAATCATACATCAGGGCAGGGAATATGCTCACAAATCACAGAGACGTGCTGTGGTGTTAGGAAAACCAGAATTCCAAACTTTCTGGCGAAAACTCTGTGCCCTCCCCCCTCTGCATGCAAACAATTAGTCAACATTAGCACTAGGTTTAGTTGTGAGTTCTAAGCCTAGCAGACAATTCAATGAAACGCAGAGGGACTGTTGTTTTGCCAGAGACGGTAAAATTTTTAGCAAAGTGTTAGAGCAAAGGCCTGAGCTAAGACTGCAGGTAGAGTTTAAAAAGAAATCTCCGTGCAGTATTTATAATAGGAACAGCTAGTTCTGGGAAACACTGCCCCCTTAGCCAACATCTCCAAAAATAGAATGACCAACCACCAGCCAATTGACATTGAGATAACAAGGTGTCGAGCAGGCAAAGCAGCATCAGAGGAGCAGGAAAGCTGACGTTCCAAGCCTAGACCCTTCTTCAGCTAACTGACATTCATCTAATTGTGCACTTGGCACTTGGTGAAATGGTGCCACAGTTCTCTGTTCAGGAACAGTCACTGCATTTTGGAGGTAATACCTCTTATTTCTTCCATCTCTTGACAATGTGTCATTATGTCAGTTCTGTGCTGAAGAGTCAGTCTAGAATATGTATTCAACTCCTACAGCATGGAGTGAACCTGAAATCTTCTGACTGGGAGGCGGGTAAAATGTCCCACTGAGCCAATGCTGTCACTGGGTCAACTTTGGCTTGAATTCCTTGCTGGCTGCACTTAAAATCTCAGCTTCGGTTACAAGGTCTATGCTCATCTCCTGCCCACAAGGAGTCCGGAAGGAAATGACAAAGACAATCCATCAATCAGTTAGAGTTCCTCCTTCCTATTGCTTTACTGTAGCTCTTGTTGCAATCTAAGTAAATGCAGTTGTCAGGTTAGGTCAGAATCAGACTGAGCTATGATAATGTCCAGCTGAAAGGTCAGGCACAATGCAAGAGAAACCATGCATGCCAACAGTGACAAATGCACCCGCACTGAGAGCCAATTTGCTTCCATTGAAATCAATGGAAAGTGAAACTGGGCATTGAGCAAGGCAGGGAGCAATAGTCCAGTGCCTAGTCCATAATACGGGATCCACATGCAGGCAGCACTTGCTGAATAATCCTGGCTAGGCTAATAGCCACTATTAATTTAAAATAAATAGTTGAGCTGATTCCAGAGCTCTTTTAATCTTGCTAGAAGCACCATAAATTCATACACAATGACCAGCAGCCTCTCACAAAGTCAGAACATTGGGCGTTTTGTGAACTCCCATGGAGATTTGAGACCCCGTAGCTCCCTCTTGATTTTCAAACGGCAACACCACGGCCAACCAGAGTTGTCTTGCTAACCAATCAGCATGCTTTCCATTGTGATTGTCCGAAATTCTAGGGTAGCATGGCTCTCTTTTCGGTAATACTGGAGTGAGCCAATTTCTCTTTCAATACTTCCAGTAAATTGAAATGCAAGAGGGTTATTCATTACGATATTCCTGCCAGGACAGCATCTTCAGTGAGTGAATGGAGAATGTTGAAACGAATATGATCCATTCGCACAATCGTGCCCTTCCAATTTGGCACAAAAGCCCAGGGTGAAAGTTGTGATGGAGGTTATACATAACCAATTCCTCACCTTTCCTCAGCATTTACAATGACAACGGATTCACGGATAGAAGAATTGCCGCTACCCCATGCTTGGCTCATTTTCCAACTGGAAGTGGAGCAGTAGGCAAAACACCATTCGATTTTCTGTACTGACTTGTGACAAATGAACGCAGTGACAAATGACTCTGCACAATTGCAATGCGCGGTCGCCTGGTGGGAGCTGCAAAGACATTTTGCTTACACCTGCCAACGCAGACAAAACTTGGCAATTTAATAAAGGCAGCCAGGCCCTTCAGTCACAAGGGACTTCCTCCGGCATCACTCACCCCACACCCCAACCCACCCCACATCCTTCCTTCAGCATTCCCTCCTTCAGTTTTCTTTCCAGTTGGCCGAATTAAAACTAATCAGTCTTTTATGTGCAAGGTGTTCTTTGCAGCGTACACATGGCAGCACTAAATGTGTTTTATTTTAGTGAACAGGCTGTGAGTGCACTCAAAACATGCCATGCTTGGTTAATTGGGAGCTTCACCATTTTTGTTATTATTGGAATGCTACCAACGTGTATGACCTCGCAAGTGAAGTGAGCAGCTGTGCAGGAAATTACCTGGGACTGACTGAACACTCAGCGGTACTGTGAGGTCCATCTAGTTCGAAGCTGTTATCAGTTTAACTCTTGCCCATTTGTAGCAAACGTGCTAAAAGTCTGAAGTTGTACCAAACATGGGATCGCAGAGCCCCAGATATCCAGGACCCCAGGAAAAGAAAATTGCACAAAATTATTTGAGAGCATTTCTTTATATTGTTCCTTTGAGCAAATGATATGCCTTAATATACATTGATCAAATATATAATTCAGCGATAGGTAGACTGTGACAGTGATAAAGGGTCAAATTAATTTGTCCCAACTATAGGAAGGACATTGTGAAACTTGAAAGCGTTCAGAAAAGATTGACAGGGATGTCGCCAGGGTTGGAGGGTTTGAGCTACAGGGAGAGGCTGAATAACCTGGGGCTATTTTCCCTGGAGTTTCAGAGACTGACGAGTGACTTTATAGAGGTTGAAAAAATTGTGAGGGGCAAGTGTAGGGTGAATAGCCAAGATCTTTTTCCAAGGGTGGGAATCCAAAACTAGAGGGTGCAGGTTTAAGGTGAGAAGGGAAAGATTTTAAAAGGGATGTAAGGGGCAACTTTTTCACACAGAGGGTGGTGTGTGTATGGAATGAGCTGCCAGAGGAAGTGGTGAAGGCTGGTACAATTATAACATGTAAAAGGCATCTGGATGGGTACATGAATAGGAAGGGCTTAGAGGGCTATGGGCCAAATGCTGGCAAACGGGAGTAGATTAAGTTAGAATATCTGTTTGACACGGGCAAGTTGGGCTGAGGGGTCTGTTTCCGTGTTGTACAGTTCTATGGGTCTGTGACTCTTGGTGCGGAAACCAAATACATCGATTGTGGGTCATTGTTAAATGCGTGTGAGATATTGAATCATTTATTATCGTCCTATTTAAGATTCTATTGACCAGATTTTGGTTGAGTTCAGTTGTCTCAGGACTTCTGTAAAAATGGCAAGGTTCGAGGCCCGAAACATCCGCCTTCCTGCTCCTCTGATGCTACTTGGCCTGCTGTGTTCATCCAGCTCTACACCTTGTTATCTCAGACATGAACCAACTCCAGGATTCCTGACTCCATCCCTGCACTTTCTGATTTTCACCAGGACCTTTTATGAATATGCTGTTCCAGGCTGTCAGTCCATGCCGGCTACACCCGACTTGGCCACAACATCTATTTCTTGCCATTTATATGGTGTCACGCTAGCTTTTTAAAGGGTCATGTTCTCACAAACTATAGGATGGTGTTTTGGAAGTTGTGCTCAAAGGTTTCTTCTCATGTCGAGATATGCCCTCCAAACAACATCCACAGCATCTCTTGAGCCCCATATAAAGGTTAGGTGCTTCTACGGCCAAATACATAACCAAAAATACAAGATGAGGTTATTAGAGGGCTGTGCCCCAGCCTCTGGCTGTCTGACCTCTAACAATTCTACAATGTTCATTCGCACAACACGAGCGGCTTCAAGTGTCTTACAATTTCAATTATTTGAACACCTTTTCATTCATTCACAAGATGAATATGTGAATGGATTCATTCATTCAAAATAAGCTTTCACCTTTACTTATTAATTCAGGTATTGCTGGCTGAGCCAGAACCTATTGTCCATCAGAGATAGTAGGAACTGCAGACGCTGGAGAATCTGAGATAACAAGGTGTAGAGCTGGATGAACACAGCAGGCCAAGCAGAATCAGAGGAGCAGGAAAGCTGATGTTTCGGGCCCAGGCCCTTCTTCTGCTTGGCCATGCTGTGTTCATCCAGAACTACACTTTGTTATCACCTATTGTCCATCCCTGGGTTGCTCTTGAGAAGATGCTGGTGAGCTGCCTTCTTGAATCGCTGCAGTCCAAAGGCTGTAGCTGGACCCACAATGCCCTGAGGGAGGGAATTCCAGGATTTTGACCCAGTGAAGAATGGTGATATATTTCCACATCAGGATGACTAGTGGCTTGTATGGAAATGTACAGGTGGTGGACCCCATGTATCTGCAGCACATATGCTTCTGGTAGTGGTTGTAAGTATCCAAAGAACTTTGGTGAATTTCTGCAGTGCATCTTCCTGCTACTGAGCGCCAGTGGTGGATGGGGTGAACATCATAGAATCTCTACAGTGTGGAAACACGCCCTTCAGCCCAACAAGTCCAGGCCAACCCTCAGAGCATCCCATCCAGACCCATCCTGCAGTACCCACATAATCTACACATCCCTTAACGCTACGGGCAATTTCCCGTGGCCACCTACTCTGCACATCATTGGACTGTGGAAGGAAGCCGGAGCACCTGGTGGAAACCCACGCAGACACAGGGAGAATGTGCAAACTCCACACAGGCATTTGCATAAGGGTAGAATCGAACCCATTTCCCTGGCGCTATGAGGCAGCAGTGCTAAGCACTGAGCAACTATGCCACCCCAAACATCAACTTCTTCAGAACCAATGCCTTATACAGCAGTATTTTAAAATCTTTAAACGATTGCAACCTTTCTTAAGCTGTGGAAAGAAATTTGTTTTTAACATGAAAAGTTGTGAATTAGTCATTTAGAATCTTTTTCACACAGCCACCTGTCACTACAGGATTCTTTGCTTCTGAGTGAATGGGCACAGAAGTACATTGTCTTGGCATGAAGTATGAGATAGCCTGGTAGCGGCATGGCAAGTGAGAGGGCTTCAAGGCTTGTCCCTAATGCAACTGGAATGAAGCTGCACAGCATCAAGTTGGGCATTTCAACCAGCCCACCCCCAGCACCAAAAGTCCATATGCTAATGTTTCCCAGAGTAAGGCAGCCTGATGGTAGCGAGAATCCACCATCCAGGTTTGATGGTCATGTTTCATGGTTAGGCATGGAGAGGAATAGCAATGTGCTTCATACAGTTCAGCAGACGATGTGAAGAGACGTACACAATGCACTTGCAGGATTCTGCACTAAAGTTAACTGTGTAACTAAGAATATGTATCTCCAGAGACAATGTCATCACAGGCAGGCACACAAAGCCGGGAACTTTTCTTACTCGTGCTATCCAAATTGAGGATAAAAATCGTGTGTGTTTAGTGTCTTTGTGAGTGTGTGTATGTGTTTTTGTGTGTCTGTGTGTGTGTGTCTGTGGATGTTTATGTGTCTGAGTCTATGTGTGCATCTGTGTGTGTGTGTGTGTGTGTGTGTGTGTGTGTGTGTGTGTGTGTCTGTGTGTGCATGCGCACGTATTTCTGGGTGTGTATGTGTGTGTGTGTGCCTGTGTGTTTTTGTGTGTATGTGTGTGTGTGCACCTGTGTGTGTGTTTGTGTTTCTGAGTCTGTGCGTCTGTGTCTGTCTGTGTATGTGTGTGTGTGTGCATCCGTGTGTGTCTGGGCCTGTGTGTGTCTGTGTCTGTGTCTTTGCGTGTGTGTGTGTGTGTGTGTGTGTGTGTGTGTACGTGTGCGTGTCTGTTTGTGTCCATGTGTGTGAGATGGTGTGTGTGGGTCTGTGTGTGTGTGTGTTTGTCTGTCTGTGTTTGTGTATATGTATGTGTGTGCACATGTGTGTCTGTGTAGGTGTGTGTGTGTGTGTGTGTTTGTGTATATGTATGTGTGTTCACATGTGTGTCTGTGTAGGTGTGTGTGTGTGTGTGTGTGTGTGTGTGTGTGTGTATCCATTACTGACTGTGCATCTCTATTTCCATTCCAGACTGTCAATGCATGTGTATCCATTGGTAGAGGTTCCACAGGGCTCTGTCCTTGGGCCTCTACGGTTTGTAATTTTTATTAATGACTTGGATGAGGGGATTGAAGGATGGGTCAGCAAGTTTGCAGACGACACGAAGGTTGGAGGTGTCGTTGACAGTATAGAGGGCTGTTGTAGGCTGCAGCGGGACATTGTCAGGATACAGAGATGGGCTGAGAGGTGACAGATGGAGTTCAACCTGGATAAGTGCGAGGTGATGCATTTTGGAAGGTCGAATTTGAAAGCTGAGTACAGGATTAAGGATAGGATTCTTGGCAGTGTGGAGGAACAGAGGGATCTTGGTGTGCAGATACATAGATCCCTTAAAATGGCCACCCAAGTGGACAAGGTTGTTAAGAAACCATATGGTGTTTTGGCTTTCATTAACAGGGGGATTGAGTTTAAGAGGCGTGAGATCTTGTTGCAGCTCTATAAAACTTTGGTTAGACCGCACTTGGAACACTGCGTCCAGTTCTGGTCGCCCTATTATAGGAAAGATGTGGATGCTTTGGAGAGGGTTCAGAGGAGGTTTACCATGATGCTGCCTGGACTGGAGGGCTTATTTTATGAACAGAGGTTGACTGAGCTCGGACTTTTTTCATTGGAGAAAAGGAGGAGGAGAGGGGACCTAATTGAGGTATACAAGATAATGAGAGGCATAGATAGAGTTGATAGCCAGAGACTATTTCCCAGGGCAGAAATGGCTAACACAAGGGGTCATAGTTTTAAGCTGGTTGGAGGAAAGTATAGAGGGGATGTCAGACGCAGGTTCTTTACACAGAGAGTTGTGAGAGCATGGAATGCGTTGCCAGCAGCAGTTGTGGAAGCAAGGTCATTGGGGACATTTAAGAGACTGCTGGACATGCATATGGTCACAGAAATTTGAGGGTGCATACATGAGGATCAATGGTCGGCACAACATCGTGGGCTGAAGGGCCTGTTCTGTGCTGTACTGTTCTATGCTGTACTGTTCTATGTTCTATGTTCTATGTTCAACGGGCAGCATTAAGTTGAACCAAGTTTGCTAAAGGCCCCTTTTCAGAACCTGAGTGGAATTTTCCAGGCATCCCCTTGCAGGCAGCCAGAGAACAATGCCCTTCCTCAGTGAGGGCAGACAGAGGTGGGGCTGGTACTCCAGGTACGCTCTTCATGCCCATCTGGGTTCAACACCTTGGAGAGGTACTTACGCATCCCAAGAATGCAAAAGTCATTTTATTTTAAATTTTAATGCCGCAGAGATGGTGCCTCGGCTTTTGCGGGGGGTGGTGGGGGGTGTCCTTGATCTTAAGGACCTGTAAGGGCAACCTGGTGTTCCTTCTATGTTACAGCCCTCAAGGTTCACCACCTTAAGTTGAATGGAATTCTCACCCTCTGCCCACTCATTCAACAATTTGGGTAAAAATCACTGCGGCTCTTCCTTGAGCAGTGTGGACCCACAAGCCATGTTTTCGCTCAACTTTGGAAATCCATGGTCAATAGTTCTATGAAACTCTGTCCATCTGTATTCTACGTTATTGTCTATACTCCCCGGTCCTGGCTGTAACATAGCCGCGAGGTGCGATTCCCATCCACTGATCCATACATCACTTATCTTCCGCATGCATTCCCAAAGTAGTGATATTTCATTTGAATCTGTGTGGGATTTCAGCTGAGGAGAAGAAGGGACAGCATCAAGGGAAACCTCAGGTCCATTAAGTGGAGTCATTCCTGGAATGGTTATGACCTTAAGTTTAGCTATGAATTTGTGTTTTCATTTTGCAGTTATTTGGTGTTGTAGGCTTACCTTTAAATTGTTATGACAAAGCAAGGTTGTCATTAAAAATACAAAATCCCATGAGTTCATTGTGTGCATCTCTCCACACTGTCTACTTAATTTTATCAAGATACTGCTATTCATCTCCATGTCTCACTACGAACATTACCATCAAATCCAGGAAGCCATCGCAACAATGACTTGTGTGTCCTAACCTCAGCCACACTGAGGACTATCCTTATCCGATGGTAGATTCATTCTATAAAACAACCTTGAACCGATATCAAAATTCTGAATAGGGCCAGTGTATCTCATTTTATGCTACATCATTATTGTTCCTGTCTTTGAACCCTGCAGGTTCTAAATCACACGGAAGAGGATTTTGCAGTCGGGAGAAAGGGCTTTTCTTTTCTGAATTGTCTTTGTAAAAAGAGAAATTAAAAGTCCAACTGTAATTTCAGCAATCATGCTGTGAAACTCCGAATGTTAACCCTGTTTCACGTTCCATGAATTTGGCCAGCCCTGCTGCAGCATTTTCTGTTTTCATTTCAGATCTCCAAAATATATGCTATTTTAACTTTTAATTGTATTTTCTGTCTGTCTTCCATAATTTGGGTAAATTCCATGAATATTCTTGGCCAAACAGCGAATGTAAAACTTTTAAGGCGGCGCTGATGCCAAGGTTTCATCAGCTACAAACAAAAAAAACTGTCTTGTTCAACCCACCGTAACTGCTTCATGACTTTAATCTCTTTCTGTTTTCTCTCTTCCATTATCTGTGGTGCAATCTCACTCACTCTGCCTGCAGTTCAGGTTCCTCATTCCCTTCTTCCTCCATCTGTAACTCCTCCTGGTCTTGCATCTGTTATTCATAGAATCTCTACAGTGCGGCAGCAGGCCATTCGGCCCATCGAGTCCATACAGGCCCACCCAATTCCTGTAAACATACATTTCCCGTGGCTAATCAACCTAACCTACACACCCCTGGACATGAAGGGCAATTTAGGATGACCAATCCGCCTAAGCTGCACATCTTTGGGCTGTGCGAGGAGGCCAGGGCACGCAGAGGAAACCCACACAGACAAGGGGAGAATGTGCAAACCCCACACAGTTGCTGAGGGTGGAATGGAACCTGAGTCCGTGATGCTGTGAGGCAGCAATGTTAACCAGCGAGCCACCAGCATTCTCCACAATAATTTCATTTGATATAGATGTACTGCTTTTTTTTAAATTTTCAAGGGTTTGAAAATCGTTTCTCCCAGTTTTGAGGCACATGTCGTCTGATATGAAGGCTACCCACCATTTGTTGACAATGAGGAGGTTGCAGTGGTGTTTACAATTATAGTTCACTCAAGGAGTCTGGGTTCCTACGGCAAAATGCCCTTTAATGCATGTTGTAGTTTGGAGCAATGGGATAGTCACGGTTGAGATACTAATGTTCTTTCTATCATGTGTCAGATCAGGAATCTATCCCATTCATATTGCCTGCCATTGGCATGTGTTGTATTAAAACCTGGCTACCTTCATTTTAAGCACCCTCACGGATGGTCACGACAAGATTATTTTAAAAAGGACCCTTTCCCCCTCCCCCACAACCAAATGAATTAATGTATTAAAAAGGGCCAATATTTAACCAGGATTTCTCGAGTTAACTAAAGAGTGAGTTACTAGTTACCAAATGTGAGAAGTAATAATGATTGAAGACTCGTACATTTTATTCCTAAGCCAAGCGTGAGTCTAGCAAAAGGATATACAAATCAATCTGAATCGTTTCTGAAGACGAGATAGTAAAGCCTTACAGACATTACATCGGATGGTACTGGTGGGATTGTCCTTGGTAGTTGACTAGTTGATTTTGAGTCCTTTAGTTTTGTGACTTTTGGTTTTGCAGGTTTGTTGAAATTTCTGTGTCTGCCTTCTTTTGATCGGGGCGAGCTAACAGCACTCTAAAGGGGAGGTAGGTTTCCTCCTTCCTTTACCTGCAATGCAGACATGTTTAATGACTGTTCTCCAACTGTGGCCTTCACAGCACGCTTGTCAGGCAGCTAACACACAAAGACCAAGGGTTGTGTCTGGTTTCTAATCCCTTTTTTCTGAATATTACTAGAAAAGGTTAAACACAAAAATGGCTGCTGGAGATGGCTGCATGTAGAAGAGGAGAAGGGGAGCTGTGTAGTCAGACTCTCTATCTCTTCCACTTTTACTCTGTCTGTTTGAGGTTTCCCTCACCAAGTACAGGTGGAGTATTCCATGGGTCCAATCAGGACACTTCTGAAACAGTCATGGAGTTTACATCCGCATTCATATTCTGGGTGTAGCAATCCTCTTTGGGGAAAAGAAATCACATGCTAGGATTAAAAGTTCAATATTTACAACTTCAAATCAGGGCAGGACTTTTACACTTAAATGATAAAGGTACTGGGGTGTGTTGCTAAACAAGGAGACTTTGGAGATAGTAGGAACTGCAGATGCTAGAGAATCTGAGATAACAAGGTGTAGAGCTGGATGAATACAGCAGGCCAAGCAGCATCGTTGGAGCCAGAAAGCTGATGTTTCAGGCCTAGACCCTTCTTCAGAAATGCCCTGGAGATGCCGGCGCATGGCTGCGAGTGTGTGTTTCCGGACTCACAGGGAGAAACGCTTCTGAAGGTTCTCCATGTTCTGGATGTAGATATGGTGACAGTTGGGGCCAAACTGGAAAGGCTTGAATGTGGGCTGTAGTCCATTGGGGATGATCTGGTTTCGTAGGCACGTGATGAGGAAGGTGATGGGGCTGTGGTACCTGGTTTGCTTCAGGACCTGGTCGAGCAGCTTCAAGTCCGAAGAGATTACGAGAGTTGCAGTGGGAAAGAGATCCACTGGAGGTTTTTCCAGAGAGAGGAGGGTAACTTCTTCAGGGTAGGCATCCTTAGAAGAGGCTTCACAGTGGTGTTAACATTGTTTCAAAAATAGTAGGAACTGCAGATGCTGGAGATTCAGAGATATCATGGTGTAGAGCCAGATGAACACCGTAGGCCAAGCAACATCATAGGAACAGGAAAGCTGACATTTCGGGCCTAGGCCCTGGAGTACAGGTTCGTCATAGCTCCTTGAAAGCAGAGACGCAGGTAGACAGGATCATGAAGTAAGCGTTTACGCAGTTGCCTTTATTGGTCAGTGCACTGAGTTTAGGAGTTGGAAGCTCATGTTGCAGCTGTACGCCTCTTTTGGAAAACTGTGTTCAATTCTGGTCTCCCTGCGATAGGAACAACGTTGCGAAACTCGAAAGGGTTCAGAAAAGATTTACGAGGATGTTGCCGGGGTTGAAGGGTCTGAGCTGTAGGGAGAAGCTGAACAGGCTGGAGCTATTTTCCCTGGAGCATCAGGGGCCGAGGGGTGAATTTATAAAAATTAGTAAAATCAAGAGGGGGTATAGTTAGGGTGAATAGGCAGGGTCTTTTCCCCCCAAGGGTAGCAGAATACAAAACTGACAGAATAATCTGCCAGAGGAAGTGGTGGAGGTGGGTAAAATTACAAAATTTAAAAGGCATCTGGATGGGAATCGACTAGGAAAGGTTTAACGGGATACAGGCCAAATGCTGGCAAATGAGACTAAATTAATTTAGGATATCTGGTCGGCATGGACAAGTTCGACTGAAGGGTCTGTTTCCATGTTGTACAACACCATAACTCTACTAACTCCATAACTCTACTTAAGTATCTTGAGCTTCTGATCAGTCATAATGGCAGCTGAAAGGATTTGTCATTTGTTATTCGACCTATTTAGCTCTGACATGAGCCATGCCTTCCTTGCACGGTAAGTCCATGGGCGTGAATCGAATCCAGAGCTTCTGGTTCAGAAAAGCGACACTGCATACTGAAACGTTCTCTTAATTTAAGAGCACAATTGCTCCAGTTTTAGCACAGCCCAGAGCGACTCCCATACTGTCTGGGGTCAAATGGGCTGCATGTATTTACAATAAAAGGGCCATGTGGCAAATTTTAGGAAATGTATGCTACAGGCAGCCTTCCCTTTTAAAAACTCAGTCCCTACAGAAGTGAGTTTGGCTGTAAATCGAGAGAGGGGAGAACATAGGCACAAGATATTTCTTCAGGACCCCAACAGCAAGTGTTGCTGAAAACTAAAATTCCCTGGTTCTGAGGTTGAGAGCGTGCCCACACCCGTTGAGGGTGCTTCTATTGTTCTAGCTTCAAAAAGAAACCCAAGGCTTCATGAATTGCTTGTCATCTCACCCGTTCCCCAATCTCTCTCTGTAAGAAACCAGGGATAAACACAGCATTAAAGCCACAGCACTGACAAATTAGAGGTGTGAGCAATCTAATTTCGGAAACACTATGTGTGGCAAAATGTCAATTGGGTTCTTAATGAGCCAACTGACAACTTGTTTATTTACTTATTCATTTATTGCTTTTCCTGTGCCTCCTGAAAGTTGCTCCAAGAAACTTGGGACGTGATTGACAGAGCTACTTGGAAGATTCATTGGAAGATTCATTGGTTCAATTGCTCGGTGTTTGATTACATGTATGCATTTACGATTGATGTTCACTGTGTTTGATTGATTAAGCCAGAGTGTGGATTCAGATAAAAGTAAACACAGTTCAAGAAACAGGTGAACACTGGAGCCGCAGCAGTCAGGAGACATTTTAAAGTAAACGTGAATAAAACTTTCTGCATGTGCAGAAACTCACTCGTGCATAGATCTGTGATATAAAGCATGAATCTATGATTCTATGAAAATGAATAAAGTCTATAGCACAAGTCTGAGGAAGGGGAGTTGACCACTCAGACAGCACCCAGTTCTTGCTCCATCTTGAGAGCCCCATCCCACCTTCACTCAGCTGAGTCTAAGGATCAACTGGAGATCCCCGGTAGAGAACCGGGGCAATGATTAGCAGCACTTCAGGCAATGGAGGCTTCCTGTCCTCTGATTGGTCAGCAGTGGAGACTTGCTTGCCCCAATTGGTTGGGAGCTCTCAGCGGATTGTATCTCCAGCGTCAGAGACCAGCATTCTGGGGAACACCTGGCGGGTCTAGGCCCGAAATGTCAGCTTTTGTGCTCCTGAGATGTTGCTTGGCCTGCTGTGTTCATCCAGCCTCACATTTTATTATCTTGGAATTCTCCAGCATCTGCAGTTCCCATTATCACTGGCCAGTTAGTTTGTTCCAGTCTTGCTACCAAGAACACTGCAGGTTTCCCAGCTGTTCTCGAAAATGAAAACTCATCCTGTCTTCCATTTCCTCACGTTATGATTGTGTTGGCAGCATCTTTTTGTCCAACTCATTGTCTGCAGAGACTTCCACTTCCTCCTGAAGTTCTGCACAGTCCCAAGCCAGGCATCCACCTAGCCATTATTTTACTCACCTCCCTTCCTATCCTACTCCTTCAGGTTCGCTTTAAACATCCGTCTCAGATTGATTTAAAATATGAGAACTCCGAAGATTGACAGTGAATGTGTTATGAAGGGCTGTTTGTGCACGCTGCTCATACCATCTGTCATAGCGACAACACTTTTGTCTGTTTAATTGAGTACAGATACTCCTGAGCTGCTCACTACAGCACCAGTCATTTGCCAGCTAACTGCATCCTGCAGCAGCTAGAATTGAAGCAATAGGCACTGCAAGACACACTGAACCTTAATGAGAAATGGAGACCTACAGGCAACAATGTTCCAATCCGTGATCAGGCCAAAGGCAATGTCCCGGGATACGCAAACCAGCCAGGGAGTCAGTCACTCTGAAGGCAGCACGATTGCACTTACTGGAGTTGCTAAAGTACATTTTATAAGTTTACGTCCAATAAACAAGCATATTTTGATCTTGCCAAGGCAAGAGGTGGGGCTGCTTTGAAGTGAGCTTCTCTGAGGCTTTCTGCCCTATCTATTTGGCCCTCCAGCCTTCATGTTCAAATCGAGACTCGATCTGTCATCTCTTAATCTCCGTTACCGTTTTAATCCTGTAGTGGGAGGGTTAGACAAAAAAATTTCCCTTTCTTCTACAATTCAGACTTTAAAAAATTAAAGTTGGTATCTGCTAATGCCGTTCTATTTTCTCTTATGCTGATTGTTGAAGGTTCTCGACAAAGACCTGTAGTGCAGGGCACAAGCAAAGAAAGGAATGATCCAGTTTACAAAGGGAAGATTAACTTAATCAACTAGGTCCTAGATTGAAAGCAGCCCACTACAGGTAGCAGGACCCACGCATCCAGCCACATTAGAACATAGAATATAGAAAAGTACAGCACAGTACAGGCCCTTCGGCCCACGATGTTGTGCCGTGGAATATTCCTAATCCAAAAATAAAATAACTTAACCTACATTCCCCTCAATTCACTGCTGTCCATGTGCATGTCCAGCAGTCGCTTAAATGTCACTAATGACTCCGCTTCCACGACTACCACTGGTAAACTATTCCACGCGCTCACAACTCTCTGGGTGAAGAACCTCCCTCTGGACGTCTCCTCTATACCTTCCTCCTAACACCTTAAAACTATGACCCCTCGTGGCAGTCAATCCTGCCCTGGGGAAAAGTCTCTGGCTATCGACTCTATCCATGCCTCTCATTACCTTGTACACCTTGATCAGGTCATCCTTCTCTCCAGAGAGAAAAGTCCGAGCTCAGTCAACCTCTCCTCGTAAGACAAGCCCTCCAGTCCAGGCAGCATCCTGGTAAACCTCCTTTGCACCCTTTCCAAAGCCTCCACATCTTTCCTATAATAGGGCGACCAGAACTGGGCACAATATTACCAGTGTGGTCTCACCAGGGCTTTGTAGAGCTGCAGCATAACCTCACGGCTCTTAAACTCAATCCCCCTGTTAGTGAAAGCCAAAACACCATATGCTTTCTTAACAACCTTATCCACCTGGGTGGCAACTTTGAGGGAGCTATGCACTTGAACACCAAGATCCCACTGTTCCTCCACACTGCCGAGAATCCTGCCTTTAATCCTATATTCAGCATTTAAGTCTGACCTTCCAAAATGCATCACATTAGGGGCATTTAAACAGTCCCTGGATAAGCAGATGGATGATGATGGGATAGTGTAGGGGGAATGGACTTAGATTAGTTCACAGGTCGGTGCAACGTCAAGGGCTGAAGGGCCTGTTCTGCACTGTATTGTTTTATGTTCTATTCACAAGGAGTGTCTGTGCCAGTCTCCTCCAGTTAGGTCAGAGGGAGCCAAGGATGAACACAGGAAATCGCTGTGGCAACAGCAAGATGCCCGCAAAGCTCATTAATGAGCCAACTCTCACTTATTATCCCCGAGCCCACTGTAAAGCAGCTTATATGGGCTTTCCTGCTCAGTTTCTCTCAGGTTAGCTACCAGCCTCCCAGAGGGATATCCATTGTTATTAGGCACGGTGTGCCTGGTCAGGGGACCCACCTTCACAAGGGGATGGTTGGGGGAAGGAGTGGTTGACAAAAGCCACCACTCCCCATTGCTTTTGACCCGCCTGCTCTGTATTCTCCTGCAACCCCTAACAGTAGGCTCCTCTGGCAATCCTAGGCCTCCAGTCAGTGCACTGGCACCAGTTCCTTCTGATGCTGAGGAACAAACAGGAGCTGCTGATTCGTCCGCAGCTCCTGACGGGTAAGATTTCCATTGCCAGGGTCCTGTGTCCCAGGAAATGACCCCATGGTGGCCTGAAGGACATTTCAAACCAACAGGTGTCCTTTACAGAACCAGCACAGGCAGAACCACACAGCACGGAAACAGACCCTTTGGTCCAACCGGTCCATGCCAAGCACAATCCCAAACTAAACTAGTCTCACTTGCCTGCGCTTGGCCCAATTCCCTACAAACCTTATATCTTTTAAATGTTGCAACTGTACCCACATCCACAACTTCTAGAAGTTTGTTCCACACATGAACCAATTTCAGCATAAAAAATTGCCCCAATGTCTTTTTTTAAAATCTCTCTCCTTTCAACTTAAAAATATACCCCTCGTCTTAAAGTGCCCCAGCCTGGGGAGGAGAAGACACTTGTCATTCACCCTATTTATACCCCTCGTGACCTTTATAAGGTCACCTCCTCAACCTCCTAGATGCCAGTGAAAGCAAGTCCCAGCGTATCTGGCCTCTGCTTTACAACTCATACCCTCCTTTCCTGGCACCATCCCAGTAAATCTCTTCTGAACCCTGTCCTTCCTAATAACTGGGTGACCGGAGCTGGGCACGGATGCTTCACCAGTTCTCCCACCGGTACACAAAAAACCCTCACAGCCCAATCAGCCTGACTACATTCAGCCACAGGTCCTACACCCAGCTCAGTTGCCATCTTCTGTGAGCTGGTCGGTGCAGTTGTGCGAATCTCCGGTATTCACTTTTACACTCGCCCTTGGTGATTAAGTGAAACAGTAGCACATTGGTTACAATGTTGTCGGCATGTGGTGGCACCTGGCGAGTTCAAGAAGCCAGGGTTGTCTGTTTGCCTGAGATACAGGAGAGAATATGGACGACAATGAACTCCATTTGCATACACACAGTGTTCAATTAGCATGACTCATTAATAACAGCATGGTAATTATAGTCTGAATCATAACGCAAGCACTTGTGTGTTTTAAATTATTTTGTATATTCGCTAACAAATGGAGACCATTGTATAACAATCTTCAGCAGAGCCTTTTGAAGTCAGGGCATAGAGACTGAGTTAATAAACATCTGAAAGATTTTAACTTAGAATGCCCTGATTACATGCAGCCTTGACTTTGTCCACCCACTTGAGACGTCTTCAGGAGTTCAGAAAAGATAGTACAGAGGAGAGTCTTTCCTTTACTTATACACATCTAAAAATGCCATTATTTAACAAAGAAATGGCACACAATTGCAAACGTTTCTTCGCCAACACGAGAGAAATTTCTGGAAAATTTCCTGGTGAGTTTCCACGTTACAAATCAATTTATCAGCCACTGACATTGCCTTCCATTTCCACACGAGATGAGTATGGGGATAGACAAGGGGGATTAGGACACAAATACTTCAAGCCACAGACAGCAATTTAAGAAACAAACCACCTCAGCCACTCATCTACTTTCTGAATTGATTTCTACTTTTCGCAGCTTCTGTGTTAAGGTCTCCCCATCAGGATCAGTGCTCCTGATGTTGCAGTTGGAGTAAGTGAGAGCTGTTGGGTGCACAGTGAGTACAGCTACAGCAAGCTCACAGGCATTCAGTTCGAAGTCAATGAGCTGGAGTCTGAGTGTGGGCATTGCTACATGTCAGGTAGGGGCAGAGATACTGTGTTTCAGTCATGCCCATGGTCAGGGAGAAGTGGGTTTGACTGTGAGTGAATCAGGTATCTACTGAGCAGTTCTTGAATTTCCCTTTTATACTCACTCAGGGTATGTGGGTGTTGCTGGCTCGGGCCAGCATTTCTTGAGAAGGTGGTGGTGAGTTGTCTTCTTGCACTGCTGTAGTCCTTCTGCTCTGGGTTGACCCACAATATCCATAGGGAGGGAGGAAGGAGGACTTTGCAGGATTGCCAGGGCTGTTTTTACCATTGTTGCTTCTAGTGTCCAGGTCAAAATGAGGTGGTCGGTCCAGTTTCATTCCTTTGTTGAAACTTCAAGGCGAATGAGTGGCTTGCTCGGCCATGTCAGTGGGCATCGAATCTGGACTCACATGTAGGCCAGACCAGGTGAGGATGGCAGATTTCCTTCCCTGATGGGCTTTCCCGACGATAAACAATGGCTTCATGGTCATTATCGGATTCCTAATTCCAGAGATTTTGTCACTGAACTCAATTTCTAACATCTGCCATGGATTCCCGGGCCATTTGCTGAATTTCCGGATTAATAGTCCATCAATAATACCGCCGTCGTTTCTTCTGACTTGGTTAACAATGAGCTGGTCATTGCAGTGGAGATTACCAGAAGTATTGGCCGTCAGCTTCATGATCTTTAATTCTGCAGATGGTTTGAGATGCCTTTCCATCGTGACTGCGCTAAAAACATTCAGGATATCAAAGCGTTTCTTATTGTCCCATTACTCTTTTAACTGATTTGCTGCATTGGAATGAGGGGCTTCCTTTACCCATAACACGTTCTGGATTTACAGTTAACAATGACTACAGCGTTTCGGGGTTTCAACAATGTTCAAAAGGCCTTCATTAAAAGGTACCAGGGTCTAAGCTACTGATTTACATGCTCTCACATGAGTTGGACAATGGATGGGCAAACTGGCTATGCATCAGAAAACAGGGTTTAAAGGTAGCTACTCAGACTGGGGCTGTAGGTTTTGCGGCACAGCAAAATCACGCAATGCCTTACCCATAAGCATGGGTCATATGGAGGGCTGGAGAGAAGACAGGTCTAGACTCTGACTGGGAAGTGGTGTTCCACAGGCATTAATGATGGCACTAACGTTTACAAGAATGATTAGGCAACACGCCAAATTGATGTTAGAGTAATACAAAAGGAAGACAGCAGCAAAATACAAGTGGACATTAAGAGAATTGTAGAATGTTATTTTCCAAACGGATTTTATTGCAGATCAGGTTTAGAATCACAGAACTGTAACAGCAGAAGGATGCCATTCAGCCCATCATGCCTGCACTGGTTCTATTACCTAATGCCTTCTCTTGCCTTCTCCCCATAACCCTACTCACTATTTCTGTCCAATTCATCATCCAACGACCCTAAATGCTTCAAATGAATCTGCTTCCACCGAATTCCAGGCAGTGCATTCCACATCCTAATTACTTGCTGTGTAAAATAAGTATTTTTTAAAGAATCACAACAGCCTGATGAAGGGTCTAGGCCCGAAATGTCAGCTTTTGTGCTCCTGAGATGCTGCTTGGCCTGCTGTGTTCATCCAGCTCCACGCTTTGTTATCCTGGACTTCTGTAGACTTAACTCAGAGACACTACCATTGGTACCACTGCCTCCCAGAGAGCAAAGCTACACACAATATTTAAGTGGTCTCACCAATGTCCTGTATTGTAAAAGTCTAGAATTGTAGACAAATCTCTTCACTCTTACCCTCCAATCACAAAAGCTAATATATTTTAACCTCCCCTCAGTCCATGGTGTACCTAAAGAAGGAGGCTTTGTACAGGCATTTCTGAGTGTCTCATCATTCAAGAAACATTTTGCTGTCTGTACTTTTCCTACCACTGAATAACTTTGCACTTCACCATCTGCCACAAGTCAGAGATGAGACATTGTGGTAGAACAGGTGGAAGCCTCTGATCCCTGAGGAAAATACAAGTGTAAAAAGCATATAGACACAGTGACCCAGGAGGTACGTATCCTCACATCATTAAATATAGCCAGACAGGTTAACAAAGTGACAACCGGTACAGGCAAATCTCTAGACTTTATTCCGTGAGGAGAACTGGAAAAGCAGATAAGTTAAACTTGTTCACACTTTGAGTACGTTGTACAGTTCTGATCTAATGTTACGACAAAAGATACCAAAATGCAAAGCAACTGTTGACAAGCATGTTACCAGAACTGAAGGGGTACAGCTTTTCAAACAAGAGTGAAGATACTCAGTTGCCATTCACAGCTTCTCCAAACTGAATTCCTTTGCTATTTTTCAGTCAACTGAAACCATTATAATAGCATAACAAATAGGAACTTTGACCTTTGATAATGGGAACTGCAGATGCTGGAGAATCCAAGACAATAAAATGTGAGGCTGGATGAACACAGCAGGCCCAGCAGCAACTCAGGAGCTCTGATGAAGGGTCTAGGCCCGAAACATCAGCTTTTGTGCTCCTGAGATGCTGCTGGGCCTGCTGTGTTCATCCAGCTTCACACTTTGTAATGAAGGACTTTCCAGTGTAACTCAGATAGAATGGGGTGACCGTACATGTAACATGTATCTAAGGTAGATGGAAACATGCTTTTAAATGCATCATGGACAATATGCACTACATTCTACGGACCTTGTGATGTCATTGTGAGCAACAACGCAATGTGATGTATATAGGTATTCTCCAACATTACAACACTTGATCCTTGGTGCTGGAAACCCAGAAATCTGCCCAGAGTTTGGTCTTCGGACTTCAGCAGCTTATATCTTCCTTCTCACAAAATGCCAGAAGAAGCGAGCACTCAAATATTCTGACGTGCACAATATATTAGTCTTTTTTTGCAAATATTGAATCGCGCATATTGTCAGTTGGGCTACATACTAAATCAGAGGGTCTGCAATGATGGTGTTTGCCACACACTGACAGGGTTTTCCTTTAATGCAGGTGTTTTCCCCACAATGGGACTATCATCGGGTTTGCAAGAGAATCCAGTTTCGAATGCTTTAAATTCTGCATTACGCAAATATCCAGCATCCCGTAGAAGCCCTGGTTATTACAAACATCTCAGTGGAACACAACTTGGCTTTCTCTGGCCTTAGTGAGACCCGATTGTGACACGACTAGAATATAAAACTATCACCCCGATGCAAAGAGATAGGTCTGATCTCTAGAAGGGGATCAATTTGAACCCAGAATCGCCTATTGCAGAAGCATGTGCGCTACCCCTGGGCCTCGAATGAAGGAGAGAAAGATTGATACTAAGCATTATTTCAAGTTAAACCGATTTCTGTACTGATATCATGCAGTGCGTCTTCACACAGAGAGATCATTGGTACACAGACAGCTACCAACTCTGAAGTCATTCATCATTCCCAATCTGACATCAGGATTATAATGGGTAAAAACTGCACTTTCCTTTTGTTTAAAAATTCATTTGATTGGGCTTTTGAAAACGGTAGCCACTAAATTACGTACACACAATTAGTCACAGCTTTGGAAGCTTGCATTAGTGGATTGCAGAGGCCAGGGCTAGACGCATCATCTTTGTGGAATGGTTATTATGGGGAAATGCTGGAAAGCACTGGATCAAGGAGTGCTCTAGACTTGAACCTGGTTCAATAGCATAAGCGACCTTTCAAGAGTGATTGTGCCTACAGAGGTGCTAAAGGAAACTATTAACCTCCTGAGGATTTCGAAGGATCTAACCAGGTTCATGTGATTGTAAATTCATTGGAATGAGTTGTTGGTCACTCCTTATCTATGGCCAGTATCCTTTACACACACATTCTGAACTTCTGAATCAATTTGCTACCACCAGCTTGTCTTGAACACTGAAGGAATTCTACAACTTCTAACTCTGGCCATTCATATCCTGTGAAACAATAACAAACTATTTGGATTTAATATATGGGGAGATGATGGCCTATCGCTGGAGTGTTAATCCAGAGACCCAGGTAATGTTCTAGAGACGGCATTCAAATCCTGCCATGGCAGATGGTGGGATTTGAATTCAATAAGAAATCTGGAGTTAAAGATTTTAATGATGACCATTAATCTACTGTTAATTATCAGAAAAACCCATCTGGTTCACTAATGTCCTTTAGGGAAGGAAACTGCCATCCTTACCTGATCTGGCTTACACTTGACTCCAGACCCACAACAATGTGGTTGACTGTATGACAACAAATGCTGGTATGGACAATAAGTGCTGGCTTAGCCAATGACGCCCTCATCGGGTGCGGGTGCAGGTGCGGGGTCACACAGACTAGGCAGCAAATAAATATGTAACCTCCTGGTTTACATCTGCAAGAGAATCTGCTGCGAATCTTCTAAAAACTGCCTGAATACAAAGCAGGGATTCGGGAAACACACCTCAGTCTTTTCGAAGTTGAAACCCATGCGCTTATGGACAGAGGATGAGAAGAAATGAAAGGGTTAAGTCTGTCCTTTCCCCTACCCTCACGGAAGATGCTGTGAGCGTGAATCACAAAAAAGTGTGTTTATGAATGGATGAATTCTGCTTAAATTAACCCCAGCTACATGTACTATTATTGTATTGAAGTAACATTATGGTGTTAAGTTGTTAACGTACAAATCATGTATAAGAGCTGGTGAAAGAACAATGTGTTTTCCTTATTTGTAAAATGCATACAGATAATGTTTACTAGGAGCTAAGCAAAATACCTCTAATATCTATCCTTACTGCTTCAGACTATTTTTAAGTCATGGAACTAATATGTCACATCCTGTTGAGGTGGTAATGATTGACAGTAGTTTAAAATATGCTCCCTTAAAAGGTGTATGTCAATCCACAGCACCTATGATGTATGTTATACCACTACACCTATTACTTTCAGAGTTTTAAAACAGTGACAGCAACTGCGTTTGCGTTTCACTGCTCAGATTTTCATTGGCAGTGCTGTCTTCTGGCCATCGCTGTGATGAAGACATTGACTATTCTGAGTTTTGGGTCCATATTCTCTGGCAACCGTCCATCCCCTTAACCTAGAAATCCACCCTTCATATGCATGTTTAGGCACTCACTAGCACTGGGGAGAAACATTAAATTTAAATTGACCAGGTCCTCAATTGATGTTCATTTACTCAAAATGCCAAGTTGGAATTACTAGGAAATGCAACGCAGTCTTTTCCGTCATATACTTATAGCCACTAAGCCCTCCCTTTCAAAAGATGGTGGATTTAATTAGAGATGTATAAGCCAAAACTACACTAGACAATCAATTTATAAACTGTCACTGGAGGAACTCAATAGATTTGTTAACTAGGTATCACTGAACAAAAGGTGAACAAAGTGCAAAATACTAAAGTCCAAAATATGACAGCACTCACTCCATTATAGGGTTTATACACTGCTGTGAAATTCAGCCATTATAAAATTCTGTGACTGTTCCATCATTCTATCAGACCATGGCTGATCTTTTATCTAACTCCACCTGTCTGCTATTGTCTCATATCCCTCAAAACTTTTGGACAATAAAAATCACTCTGAAATTTATGATTAACAATTCATCAAGGATCAAGTGAAATTTGCAAGAGGCAATTTCAAACATCTACCCCATTTTCAATATCCCCTGTTCCCAACCAGCAGAAATAGTTTCTCAATACTAAACCATCAGCGCCTCTTAATGTCTTGAATACACAAGCACCCCTTAGCTTGCTAAATTCCAGAGAATACAACACTTGCTTGTGTAACATTTCCTTATAACTTACATCCTGAAGTTCAGGTACAATGCGAGTGAATGCACACCACACAGTCCATAAGATCAATATGTCCTTGCATGGGCGTGATGCACAAAACTGAACACAGCACTTTCAGTATAGTCTAACCAAGACTTTGCATATATGCAGCAGAACTTCCATTCACTTGTATTCTCATCATTTGGATGGAAAGGGCAGAACAAAACTGTTGTTTATTTTTCTGTGCCTGTCCATATTTTAACAAATGATGTACCTGGGTCCCAAAGTCTCTTTAGACCACCAATGTTTCAGGGTTTAGGTAATTTCTGAAAGAAAAATTCCCTGCCTTATACTCTTCCGGTCCAAGGTGAATTTTCTTACACTTGTCCATATTGAAATTAATTTCCCAAAGTTTTTGTCCATTAGTTAATTGGTTACATTTCCAATACCTCTTAAATGTGTCATTTGCAAACCTGGGGCTGTTCTATCCCGTCCTCTAAGTCTTAAACAAATAATTGTGGTTCCAACGTAGACTTCAGCAGGGCGCCACTCATTAAATCTTGCCAGTTAGAATGCATTAACTTCACTCTGTCCCGCCACTCAGTGAGATTTCTAATCTGATCAATCAATTGATTTCAATTCCAAATTCCATCAGCTTTAACTTCAGCTAAGATTTACTTGTAAAGGACCTTATTGAATTTCTTCCGATCACCAAGGCAAACATTGGCAGACATCCCTGTTCAATACTGCAGTCAACTCGACAAAAGATCAGAGATAGTAGGAACTGCAGATGCTGAAGAATCTGAGATAACAAGGCGCAGAGCTGGATGAACACAGCAGGCCAAGCAGCATCAGAGGAGCAGGAAGGCTGACATTTCAGGAAGAAGAGTCTAGGCCTGAAATGTCAGCTTTCCTGCTCCCATGATGCTGTTTGGCCTGCTGTGTTCATCCAGCTCTACACCTTGTTATCTCGACAAAAGATCAATTGGTTTCATCAGGGTTAACTTTCTCTTTACAAAATTCACACTGGTTCCTCAGCTAAAGCTTTTTAGCGTGCAGTCACTTTCAATTTACTTATCTGGCCAACGTTGAAATGACTGCAGGCTTGGGTCCACTGCAGATACAAATTCACATCATGGTCCCAGAGGTCATCTTAAAATTCCCATACCTCTGGGGCAGTATGAAACTGTCCATGTGCTGGTTGAGTGGCGGGGGGGGGGGGGGGGAGGGGGAGCAGAAAATCCACAAACTGCCAGAAATCAGCCAGTTAAATTCCTTCAGGAGCATGTTAAGCTTTCTACGCTATCATGAATGCAACTTCTCATATTTTTTCTGTTAAACTCAACTGTCCGGTCGCACATTAGTGCGCAGCTACTGAATTCATTGCCAGGCCGAATAAAAAGTTCTGAGGAAGGGTCACCGGACCAGAAACGTTAACTCTGATTATTTTCTTCACAGATGCTGCCAGACCTGCTGAGCTTTTCCAGCAACTTCTGTTTCTGTTCCAAATCAAAATTTTATCTTGAGACAGAGAATATTACCAAACCCTTGGTTGTCTGCACCAGAAGTGTGCCCAATACTCTGGTTTTGCCCAGCTACTAATATTCTAAAGTCTTTATCCTGCTGGCCCTCTGTGGAGCTGTTTTCTCTCTTTGATAAGGCTGTGGCAGATCTCAAAATAGCTGTCACCTCTGATACCAGGCGGGCAGCTTTCAACACCACTAATGGGGTACCAAATCCGATCCCTAGTCAATTGGAGCATTGGAATTTTAAAAAGGCTGCACAATTAGACAATGTTAGGGTGTTAGGGTCTAGAATTCTGGTTCCTATCACAGCTTCGAAAATCCCAGGCTTTAGACTCTAGCATTTCCTAACAACAGACATTAGACTAGAGGACCTATAATTCAGTCATTTACTACTCTCACCTTTCTTAAATACTGAGTATTGTAATCATATTTCTAATGGAAGGCAATGATCCCTGAGTAAAGAGAACTTTGGAAAAATTATATTTAGGATATCTGCAATAAATACACTCCTTTTGAAAGTCTAGGATGAAAATCATCTCGTCTTGGGGAAATCTCTCACTCGTTCATGCTGCTTTTTTCTTCACTGCTGTTAATTTGTTCACAGTAATTTCGACACCTCCCCAGTTCATTGTTAGTTTTCTTGTCAAGCCCCACACACAGAACATTTCCTCCATTGTAAATACTGATGCACTGTTTCAGCAATATCCTAAATTTTAGTTACACTTTCACTGTTGACAACTTGCATGTGTCTCCCCTTTCTCTTCACCATTCTCTTGTATCTGTTATCATGCTAAAAAGTTAATGGGCAAACCCAGAGACTGGCTGATGGAGTCAAGCAGTATGTTCTTTTGGTTGTTCATAATAGGCAGAGTACAGGCTGTGCTCAACTATCTCATATTTGCAAAACTCAAAGCAAAATGTCTATTGTCAGATGTGATTCCATGATTGGACAGCACTTGCTAAACTATCCTGATTGTAATAGTTATACTGACAACCAATTTAAGATAACTCATCGAGCTTATAACAGGATTTGCTTGTGCTTGCTGAGAGCTAAGCTCATATGTGGAGACTCATTCTCTACAGGCAAAAGTAGTATGTTCAATCCTTTCCTTTTTTGTTACCTGGGAGCATGGCGAGCTTACAGATGCCTGTTGCTTTCTGCACGGCAACACCTGTCAAACTCTACCTACCAAGCAAACACTGACCACGTCTTCTATAGTATAAGTTGTTGCAAAATTAGGCATTTTTGACTGTTTTCTGATGAGTGCAAGATGCAAATCGTTAGCAAGACCAAACCCTCATTAGCAAAAGCATTTGACGGAACATGTGGGAACTGTATACAAATGAATTAAAATAGGCACACTAACTCCAGGAGTCACATGAGCTGCTTTGTGTCTCTGTCACAAGAAAGATTAAGCAGAAGGTGTACCATGGATCAAGTTGTGCAGCGTAACCAATTATAAAGGAGGACTGGCTTCTAGACATAAGCAGACAAAACCGTGATTTTTAAAATAATTTAGGCATCTTCAAAGGAATGCTTGGGAATAATGTGAAGTCTAAAATGAGTGTGCTGTTCTCTGTTAACTACTGATGAAAGGCTGTAATGTTAGCAGTGGTATGGTGATGAAAGCAGGCTGCTGCATGCTGTAGGAGACAGACAATTAGGATTCACAAAACTAATCCTCTTTACTCTGCCTACTGTACTGCAAATCATACCATGCTTGCGTGATGAATTCTCCAGCACAAACCAGTGACTAGAACGATAAGTTTTATTAGAAATCTGTCATGTAGACCTGAGATAAAGACAGACCTAATGAAAATGTGTGCAGGTATACCTCATTATGGAATTACCAATGTTAAAACTATGACATGTAAAGACTTTCGTACACCATGGTCCTTTCAATCTAATACATGCACTTGCAAAAACAAAACTGAGGTTTGTATATTGTCGAACAGCAATTATCTTTACTTAACACCAATAATGTGTATATCAAACTCACACTAAATTCCAAACTTGTATTGTTGCAAATTAATAGTAGAATACCGACATTCCCACCTCACATCACCACAAAGACACACATCCTGGCCTGACATCAAGTGTAATACACACATTCTGACTTTACACCATCAGTAATTATTGGTCACTGCAGTGAGTGTAGGAGTTGGAAGGTCATGTTGTGACTGTACAGGACATTGGTTAGGCCACTTTTGGAATACTGTGTTCAGTTCTGGTCTCCCTAATATGGAGAAGAGGTTGTGAAACTTTAAAGACTTCAGAGATTTCGAAGACTGTTGCCAGAGTTTGGAGGGTTTGAGCTATAGGGACAGGCCGAATAGTTTGGGGCCACTTACTCTGGAATGTTGGAGGCTGAGGGGTGACCATCCAGAGGTTGATAAAATCATGACAGTATTGGATAGAGTGAATAGACAAGGTTGTGTCCCCAGGGTGGGGGAAATCCATAAAAAGGGGGCATAGATTTAAGATAAGAGGGGAAAGATTTAACAAGGGCCTAAGGGGAATCTTTTTCATGCAGAGGGTGGTAAGTGTATGGGAAGAGCTGCAGAGAAAGTGGTGGAGGCTGGTACATTTACATTTAAAAGGCATCCCGACGGGTACATGAATAGGAATGATTTAAGGATATGGACCAATGTCGGCAAACAAGACTAGATTAATGTACAATATCTGGTCGGCATGGACGATTGGATGGGAGGGTCTGTTTCCGAGCCGTACAGCTCTATGACCCTATTTACACACACTGACTTTACACCATCCATAATATACAAAATCTGACACTGTGACCTTACACCATCAGCAGCACACACGGTGATTTTAGACCATCAGCAACATACACACTGTGACCTTACACCATCAGTAATACACACACTGTGACATTACACCATCAGCACAACACAGCCTGACCTCACACCATCAGCAAGGTCACCGTGTGTATATTATTGATGGTGTAATGTCAGTGTGTACATTGTTGATGGTGCAAGGACACGGGAGAGCTCAAGTCCTTAAGTTATTGAATTCAGTATTGACTCTAAGGTTTCAGGGTTCTCATGCTGAAAATGAGGTGATGTTCTTCCAGCTTCCAGTGCTGACCTTACACCATCTGTGATGTACATTCACTGACCTCACACTAACAGTAATACACTGATACTTACAACAAAAGCTACTGGTATTAGTAAAGGATGTTTAGCATTGTTTCAGATCCTTCGAAATTTCAAGATAGATAGAGAGAGGGATGAAAATCAGAGTGGTGGAAAGAGTGCTCAGCTGGTGAGGAGTGTTGGACGGTTGAGGCACATAAGGATGACAGAAAGTGGAGAGGGGGTTGATTAGAATGATGTAAAATGTGGCTCAGTAAAGGGATGGATTGAAAATTGAACAGCTCGTAGGAAAAGAGAAATAAGAACTTGCCTTCAAATTTCTTGAAGCAAACATATGGCTCATTTGTAAAACATTTGACAATATAGTCTTCTCCCTGTGTCTGTGGCCAGCTGTCTTACCAAGTTCATTAATTAGAACGACAACTCCCCTGCCACTTGAAGCCATGTTTTTTGCTGAGAGGTATGAAACAGCATGACTATAACTCGCTCCTTTGCTGTGAGGGCCACACTGTTGAGACCCTTTCGGGACGCTTTATCAACAGAAATACAAGCTCAAGGTGTTTTTATTTAATGTTCCCACCTTCCACTCCCAATGGAAGAAAGTAATGAGGGGACACTAATTAAAATATCAAAATTGAAAAAGAATAATCACAGAATTAATTCCACTCAGAAGGAAACAATTCAGTTCATGATGCCTGTGCCAGTTCTCCAAATGAGCACTTCACTTAGTGCCGTTTTCCAACCTTCACCCTGTTATTCTTGCAACTTGCTCCTTTCCAAAGAACAGTCCATTTTGAATTAGACCTGCCTCCAGCACATTCTCAGGCAACAAGTTCTTGGCCCTAACCAGTCGCTGTAGGAGAAAGCTTCTCTTTTCTCACATCTCATGTGCTTTTATTTTGCCAGTTATTTTAAATCCGCTCTCTGTTCTTTTTCACTTAAACCCAATCGCATCCCTTTAAATTTTTCACTGAGCAAACCCGTCCCCGCCACCTTGCCTCCCTCCCCACTCTGCCAATTGCCAACTGGAGTTCTTGCCACCTTAGCAATGTCGGGAGTCATATCGTAGATGCCCTCTCACCTGTTAGCCAGGTTGGCAGAAGAGAGAGAGCAGCCAACAAGGTGTTAATGACATCCTGCCATTTGGAATGATGGCAGCACTTCCACATTTGGCTCTCCATTGACTCTGGGGTCATGGTCACTGCAAAACAATCAGGTCAAGAGTCTCCAGTTTGTGGAAAGTTGTCTGGCTGTCACTTATAGAATCATAGAGTCATACAGCACCGAAACAGACCATGCCAATGGTCCAACCAGTCCGTGCCAATTACAATCCTAAACTACACTAGTCCCACCTGTCCGTACTTGGCCCACATCACTCCAAACATTTCTTGTTCATGTACTTATCTGTCTTTTAAACTTTGTAACTGTACCCACATCCACCACTTCCTCTGGGAATTCATTCCACCCGCGAACCACTCTGTATAAAAGAAGTTTCCCCTTATGTCTTTTTTTTTAATCTTTCTCCTCACACTTTAAAAATATGTCCACTAGTCTTAAAGCCCCCTGTCCTAGGGAAAAGAAATCTGCCATTCCCCTTACCTATACCCCTCATGATTTTATAAACCTCTACAAGGTCATCCCTCCGCCTCCTACACTCCAGTGAAAAAAATCCCATCCAGCCTCTCCTTATAACTCAATTCCTGGCAACATCCAGGTAAATCATTTCTGAATCTTCCCCATATTAATTGTCAATGGGAGGACACAGTACTCCAGAAGAGGCCTTATGGATCAGAAATGTTCAAAACAGAACCATTTCAATTGTTCCCCAAAATTATCACTTCGGCATTTATAGCAGTAACAAGGTCGTTTTCCTTGCAGTTTGGGTTCCAATCACTGTCCCGTTTGCCCAAGAAAAGGTGAATAAGTCAAGTGATAGCTCCTCAGCATTGCACCCTGGGTAAAATGGATGCACAGGGAGAGAAAGGGAGAACAGGGCTCAACCCCTAAGTTACAGGTGGTCAGGTTTAATGAAGTGGGCATTTTTTTTGTGCTTTTGGCCCTGCTGCCATTTCTAAAGATGCCAAGATTGAAGGTGTTCTTCAGTGCTTCCACATTTAAGAGACATGTATTGAAGTCACTAGTTAATTCAGCTTCTACTACATACTGCAGAGGAATAAAAGTCTGTCGACAGGGCAACTGATCAGGAAGAACAGCAGGGTGTCACGGTGGGAAAAACACGATCAACACCACTTTTGCATTTTCTAATTCTGCCAGATAATTATTCCAATACGCAGCGATGCAGACTATGCTTTGCTGAATTTTGTTTTATCTTTGGGAGGGGTGGTTCCACACATTGGACAATAAATAGATGACAATTTTCAGACTGTCTGACTTCAGACATTAATTTTATCTGAAAGGGGAGGACGAAGAAGTGACAAGACATGCGCAGAAACTCCATGACTACATTTCCCTCCATCTCCATGACTTCTCAGATAAACATAAGCCAGATCTACTCCACTCTGACCTTTCGATACACTGTACAGGCCTCCTTAGCTACCGATGATGAGAAGGTTACGTGGAATCTCGTGTGAAGATTTTAAATTCAGGACTGGTTTACACTTTGCCAAGGTACCTCAGTGCTGAAGTAAAATGTGCTCTTCGTCGTAGTAACCATATCCATTCATACTTGTCCCAATTGATTTAAAGGCTACCTCTTTGAACATGGAATTATTGTGCAGGGAGATTAATGGTCAATTGGAGACACACAAGCAGCTAGGGTGGTAACAAAGGTGTATGGCATGTTTGCCTTTATTAGATGGGGAATTGAGTGCAAGAGTCAGGTTGTTATGTTGCAGGTTTGTAAAACTTCCATTGGGCCACACTTAAAGAAATGCATTCGATTCTGGTCGCCACATTACAGGGAGAATGCGAAGGCTTTGGACAGGTTGCAGAAGACGGTTGCCAGGATGTTGCCTGGATTAAAGAGGATGAACTAGAAAAAACTCCAGCTGTTCTCTCTGGAGTAGCAGAGGCTAAGTGGAGACTTGATAGAAGACTGTAAAATTATGAGATGAATAGATTGATGGTAAGAAACTACAGAAGTTGATGTACACAGACCATCACAGAAGCCAACCTTCCATCCAGGGACTCTGTTTACATGGCTCACTGCCATGGAAAGGCTGCCATCATCAAAGGCCCATCACACCCTGGTAATGATCTCGTACAACTTCTTTTGTCAGGCAGAAGATAGAGAAGCCAGAACACACACACACACACACACACACACACACACACACACACACGCAAGCAGGTTCAGGAACAGCTTCTTTCCAGCCGTTATCAGACTGTTGAATGGGCTCTAGCCTCAAATAATGTAATCTGTAATATAACCAGCATGCCTCCAAGTTTTTGATCTGTACATCCTTTGCTGGCTGTGAACTACCTGTACCATTCATAAGCAAAGCTTTTCACTGTATTTCGGTACACGTGACAATAAGATCAATCAATCAAGACAGAGCTGACTGACAGAATCTTTTTCACCAGAGCTGAAATGTCTAATACTAGGGGGCATGCATTGAAGGTGAGAGAGGAAAAGTTCAAAGGAGATGTGAGGAGCAAGTTTTGTTTTACACAGTGGTAGGAGTCTAGAATGTGTTGCCAGGGATGGTGGAGGAGGCAGGTACTATAGGGGCATTTAGGGGACTTTTAGACAAGCACATGAATAGACAAGGTATGGAGGGAAATGGACCAAGGGCAGGCAGAAGGGATTAGTTTAATTTGATGTCATGTTTAGCACAACACTGAAAGAGCCGGTTCTTTGCTGTACTGTTCTGTGTTCTAAGAAGCCAGACTGCAGTCACCTCCAATAATGTTGGAGGGTTTCTCATCCAGTTCAAGTGGCAGACAACCATCAGATTTTAAATACAGCTCCCTAACTGGTTGAGTTTGTGCTGGATTAGGGGAGTCGGTTAGTTCAGTTGGCTGGATGGCTGGTTTGTGACGCAGGTTAACATCAACAGCAATTCCCACTACTGGCTGATGTCACCACGAAAGCCCTGCCTTCCCAATCTCCCTCAGGTTAAACTCACCTTCTGTCATCTCCCTCTGATGAGAGAGCAGCCCCATCGTCCTCTGAGGCTTCTGGAGATGACTACTCTTGCCCTGACTATTCCCTCCAAATTTTGGAATGGTGAAACCTTTCAAATCCACGTTGATTGAGTAGCACTTTTCCCCGTGCTGTTGCTGTCGCAACCCAAAACTCACGCTGCTGTGTGCAGCCAACAAGATGCACGGGCTCTCACTGAATCATTTTGTTGCTAGGCTTTCCAGGACACTCACCAGATACAGCAGTCTCCACCATCTGGGGAAAGGCACAATGCTGCCTGGTCATTTCCAACAGGCTACTCAGCAACTAAAGTTACTTACAAGAAAAAATACAAGCGTAAGTAGGTGAAAACAGCAGATAAAAATAGCATTACACTCGTGTTTAACTTTCAACAGTAATTTAAACTACTATATGTGACAAATATTCAGAAATTCTTATAAGATGCTTTCAGATTTCTTAGAACTAAAGCATGGTGCCTCAGATGTTAGCATAGCGCCTTGGACTTGGATTCGATTCCAGCCTCGGGTGACTGTCTGTGCAAACTCCACACAGTCTCCCTGTGTCTGTGTGGATTTCCTCCGGGTGCTCCAGTTTCATCCCACAGTCCAAAGATGTTCTTCAAAAAGAATCAACTTGTGTTGTCCAGAGATGTGCAGGTCAGTTGGGTTAGCCATGGTTAAAAACCCCATCCAGGGTTATGGGGATGGGGTGGGTCTAGCTGGGTCTTCAGAGTGTTGGTGCAGATTCGATGGGCTGAATGGCCTCTTTCTGCACTGTCGAAATTGGTGTTCAGGGCAGTCACAAAAACAAGGATATATGTTATGTTATGTTATGTTATAGACTTGAGAGAACGAATAAGCTGGCCAGCAGGTTCTGAGATGCATCCTAAAGAGGACATCAGGTACAAAGCTGTCAGTGAGGCAGCTTCAAAGATGAAGTGAAACATCTTCAGCCTGGCACCCTGAGACGAAATGACTTTCACATCCTATCCATCCCTCGCATACTAAATCTGTGTTTTGATGAGGCACAATTAGCATTCTAACTGACTTGTAAATCGAACATCACAGCTTGTATCCTACAGGCTAGTAAGCATGAAGCTGCTAACGTGGATTTGCTGGACACGTGCCTGTCGGAGGCAGGGAATATCCAGATCTGCAGCTATATTGCCATTCCTTCACTGCCACTGGGTCAAAATCCTGGAGCTCCCTTCCTATCAGCATTAACAGTGTACCTACACCGAACAGAATGCAGCTGTTCAAGAAAGCACCACCATCTTCTGAAACAATCAGGGATGGGTAATAAATGCTAGGCTAGTCAGAAATGTTGTGCGTGACTCACCGAAAATCTCACACACGTTTAAATTTAAACAGGCAACATCTAAACATTATAAATGTAAAACCACACAGATCTCAGTTCAACATTTTGGCAATTATGTGCACAGCATGTTGCTGTGATACGTTGCTTAGAAGATCATTTTTGGGCAATGATTACTGGAGGTCATGATAAACAACATTAGTCAGTGTGACAATGAAGGCAAGTGGCTGGGTTAAGGCTCAAGAATGCCATCTGTCTTACAGCACATTCCTGATTGTCAAAAGACAATCACAAGACAATCAGAAAGGAGAAATATGTCCAGAATTTTAGCACAGCTCCCACATCCAAAAAAGCCTACTTTTCCATCAGACATGGCACAAGAAAAATATTTACCAATCAGGAATCCTTCACACTTCCCATCACAGCTTCTGCCTCTTTTTTTCAAAAAAAAACCAAGTTTTGCAACCAGGGTCATCACTTCTCTTAACTTTCCAGGACTTCCTCAGCAGCCACCCACCCACTCCTCCTCCTCCTGCTGCACCTGACTCCAGCCACCCACCCACTCCTCCTCCTCCTGCACCTGACTCCCGCCACCAACCCACTCCTCCTCCTCCTGCTGCACCTGACTCCAGCCACCCACCCACTCCTCCTCCTCCTGCTGCACCTGACTCCAGCCACCCACCCACTCCTCCTCCTCCTGCACCTGACTCCCGCCACCCACCCACTCCTCCTCCTCCTGCACCTGACTCCCGCCACCCACCCACTCCTCCTCCTCCTGCTGCACCTGACTCCAGCCACCCACCCACTCCTCCTCCTCCTGCACCTGACTCCCACCACCCACCCACTCCTCCTCCTCCTGCACCTGACCTCCGCCACCCACCCACTCCTCCTCCTCCTGCACCTGACTCCAGCCACCCACCCACTCCTCCTCCTCCTGCACCTGACTCCAGCCACCCACCCACTCCTCCTCCTCCTGCACCTGACTCCAGCCACCCAGCCACTCCTCCTCCTCCTGCACCTGACTCCAGCCACTCTGCCAGGAACACAATCACTCTTACTTTGTTCACTTCTGTTTCCCTCCAACAAAATCAATGCCCCCCATTACTGAACCACCTTCCTTCAGCTGTTCCACCTGTTACAGATTAACAGATTCATACAGCACAGTCCATTCAGTCAATGCTCACCATCATCCCAAATAAACTTGTCCCACCTGCCTGCACTTGGCCCACATCCCTCCAAACATTTCCTGTTGGTGCATTTATCCAAATTTCTTTTAACACTGTAACCGTGCCCACATCCACCAATTCCTCCGAAAGTTCATTCCACGCACAAATCACTCAATGTAAAAAAGCTGCTCCTCATGATTTTTTTTAATCTTTCTCCTCTCACCTCAAAACTATGTCGCCTAGCACCGGAATAAAAAAGTCTCAGCCTGTCCAGCCTGCCCTTATACCTCAAACCTCCAATCCCGGCAACATCCTGGTAAATGTCTTCTGAACCCTCTCCAGTTTCATAATATCTTTCCTACAGTAGGATGACCAGAACTGGACACAGTGCTCCAGAAGAGGTCTCACTAATGCCTTTCCAACCCTGGGAGCATTTTGCGTATGAGCCTCATCTATCTCCAGTCTTCAAAAAACACTAGCATAGGCAAGGTATTTTCAAGCAGATGTCTTGAATCTTCAAGAAACACCCACACAATTATGATTGGCAGATGAATGTTGTGCAGGATTATAAACGCCAAATGAAAAGGTTAATAGTATACACTGTAATTGCAGTTTACAATTAAATTCTGACAAGGCAGCATCGATGCAAAGAAGTTCCTATTATACTGATGGCAATAAATAGAAGCCTAGTTTAGAACATCAGAGTATCATTTGTGTGAATACAATAATGTTTTATTAATTACATTCAACTTCATTGTATTTATGCACTGCAGTCAACTCTTTCTACAAATAGTCCTTTGTCTCACTTGTAAGAACAATGTGGATTGACTCACTAGATATATATAGGAATGAGATCAGTACCAACCTATGGTTTATGCCCAAATTAAAATAGATTATTCACCAATGATTCTACACAACACAACCACAGTTCAGAAATTCAAATACTGGAAACGAGCACAGAACATAACATCAGCTTAGCCGTTAATATGACATAGATTTTCGTTCTTGCAGATCTTCGCTTTTTAATCAGAAAGTCAAATACACACTTCATTCCTCTTCCCATTAAAAAAAAAGTTTATTGAACTATATTTAAAACAAACTTCTGGATTTATGTAATAATCCTCACTGCCTGCTACATCAATACATTCAAAAATGTCTCCAATTATCTAACAATTGTTGCTGTTTGTCAAATACATTACACTGCAGTAGAATTCACATATGGCTCCATGGCCACTTTTAGCTCACTGCCCCTTTCCCCTAGACAACCTTACTGCAACTTGTTCTTTTTTTAAAAAAAGAAGCAAATATTTAAAAGTGACTGACTTTTCCTTCTGGTCCTAGGCAATTCTACAAGGGGAAACAAATTCTCCACGCCAAGCTGTCAAATCCACTAAAATCTTAAATGTTTCTATAACATCACGTCTTATTCTTCTAAACTCCAAAGAGTACAGAACCAACCTTTTCAACCTGTCCTCATTAAACAGTCCATCCATATCTAGGATCAACCTACTGAACCTTCACTGGACAACCCCCAATGTCAATATATCTTTCCTTAGAACAGAGAATCCCTACAGTGTGGGGGAACTGGCCATTCAGCCCAACAAGTCCACACCGACCCTCCAAAGAGCAGCCCACCCAAACCCATCTCCTTACCCTTTCTCTATAACTCTACGTTTTCCATGTCTAAAATACCTAACCTATACATCCCTGAACACTGTGGGCAATTTAGCACGGCCAATCCAAACAAACTGCACATTTTTGGACTGTGGGAGGAAACCGGAGCACCTGGAGAAAAAACATGCAGATACAGGGAGAATGTGCAAACTCCACACAAATAGTTCCCGGAGGGTGGAACCGAACCCAGGGCATTGGCAAAAACAGGCAGCAGTGCTAACCACCGAGCCACCAGGATAAGGGGATCACAACTGTTCACAGTATCTCTGCTCTTATCTGACTACTGACTTGTGTACGTTTAGCAAGATGGTTTGGATTTTGAAGTAAAAGGTCAGAATTTGTTGCTCATCCCTCAGTGCCCTCAGACTGATTGAGCTGGTCTATGTAATGGCTTGACCAAAACAGAGTCAACCACATTGCCATGGATCTGGAGTCATGTATAAGCCGGACCACGTGAGGATGGCAAATAGCCTTCCCAAAATGATACTGGTGAACCAGATGGGCTTTAAACCACAAATCAACTGTCATTTCCTCATCAGCATTTCAGTAGTAATTCCAGAGGTATTGACTCAATTTAAATTCCACCAGATCCGAGGGTAAGTGTTGAACTGATGTCCACCGAATATTGGACTGGGTCTGTGAATTGTTGGTCCAGTGATAGTACTGCTATGGCACTAGTATATCTCCCTGAATCACACAATTTTGACATCAATAAGTGATCAGACCTAATCTAGAATAAGCATGTAGAGCTGGACTCTACTCTAGACAGCTACATCTGACAACCAATTGCGCATAGATGTAAATTATTCAGTGTTACAAAAGTGCTGAAGCACATCCTTCAGCAATAAGGAGTAAACAGCTTCAGTGACAGTATACATATAGCAGATGCCTAAAGTGTGAGATGCTCCAAATGTGCAGGGAGTAGTTTTGGCTTAAAGCACAAGATAAAGCACTGGGAAAAATACTTTTAATGGAAAGGGTTTATCTCAATAGAGTATCCTTTGTCCAAGCTGCAACATTCAAGTATAAGCAAGTCCTACTTTGGCAAGGCCGTCAAAACGTTGGTGGGCATGCAGAGGGGATTTACTAGAGTGACACCAGAGGTGAGTGATTCCAGTTATGTTTGCAGAATCACAGAAGTATTATAGTGCAGCAGAGGCAATTTGGTTTATCATACCTCTTTCAGTTGTCTTATCTAGTGCCAATGTATTGCCCTTTCCCCACATCCTTGCACACTATCAAATCAAAAACACCCAACACGTCTTCGATGCCTCAAATGAAGCTGCGTCCACCACACTTCCAGACAGTGCCTTCCATTACCCAACAGCTAAGTGAAAAAGCTTTTTCTCACTGCAACCTTGCTTCATTTGCACATCACTTTACATTGATGCCCTCTCGTTCTTGTGTGTTACAAGTGAAAACAGTTTAATCCTATCTACTCTGTCCAGCGGGGTCATGATTTTGAAAACACAATCAGATCTCTATTCATCCCTTGTCTCTCCAAGGAGAAGAATCCCAACTTCTTTAGTCTATCTTCAGAGCTGGAGATGCTCATACCTCGGATCATTCTTGCAAATTGATTCTGCACTCACTCTAATGCAATCACATCTCTTCTACAATGTGGGATACAAGACAATCTGGCCTGCCTCTGAACAGAGAAGGATGACAGGTAATTTCATGGAGACATTCAAATGAGGAAAAGTCTCCACATGGTTGCTGGGGACCAATTCACTGTATTTACTGGCAGGAAGGTCAGTATCTAGAGGACACACACTTACCATTATTCAAAAACAACCAGCAAGCTGTTATGATCTGGAATGAATTAAATGACAAGATGATGAATGCCTATGTCACAGTAACTTTAAAAATAGGGAACTGGAAAATAATGTGAAAAGTAAAACTTTGCAAGAAGATGAAGACAGAGCAAAGAATAAGAACAACAGCAACATGTGTTTATATAGGACGATTAGCACAGGGAAGCTCTCCTAGGCGCGCTGTCAAAATTTGCCACCGAGGTATATAAGGAAATGATTACCACAATCTTGGTCAAAGAACTTGTTTTTAAGGAACAGCTTAAATGAGAGAAGTAAAGGCAGCAGAGTTAATGGTAGGAATTTCAGAGCTCAGGGCCCACGCTGTTGAGGGTATGGGCACCTCTTAAAGCACAGGGTACCTCTTAAAGCTGAAGCTTAAGCACACGAGCCAACAGATTCAAGTACAGCTTCTTCCCTGCTATTATTAGACTCCTGAATGGATCTTTCAAATTCCAAATTTCATGTTGACCTCACTCTTTGTGCACCTTCTCTGCACCACTGTATTCCTCGTTCAGTTCTATTACCCTCATGCACATTCTATGGTATGATCTGCCGGTACTGCACACAGAACAAAACTTTTCACTATACTTAGGTACATGTGGCAATAATAAATCAAATCAATGGTTAAGACAGTACAATCAGGGACACTCCTGGGGCTAGAAATAAAGAAGTGAGAATACTTCAGAGGGTTGTGGGGCTGAAGAACATTACAGAGGTAGGGAGAGAAGAGATGGGGCAAGATTTTGAAACAAGGATGAAAATTTAAAAGTTGAGATGTTGTTTAACCCAGAGCCATGCATGTCAGAGAGCACAGAGGGTTAATGGGGAACAGGGTGTGACACAGGTTCGAACATAGGCTCTAATTTCAGAAGGTCTTCAGTTCACAGAAAATAGAATGTGGACTTCCCTGGCCCACAGCCCATCCCGAATTGCCCCTCATAGAGTCAGTGGCTAGGGGAATAGGTTTGAGGCAGCCTTTCCCTAATTACCTCTACTGGAGTCAGTGGCTAGGGGAATAGGGTTGAGGCAGCCCTTCCCTAATTACCTCTACTGGAGTCAGTGGCTTTGGGGAATAGGGTTGAGGCAGGGCTGAAGGCAGTGGTTTTGGTCTCCCCAACAATAACTGGAGGATGTGAAACAACTTCAGCCCAATCATTTAGACCCAGTGGAGAGGTCAAGGTTGGGGGGGGGGGGGGGGGGGGGGGAGGGGGGGGGTGGCAGTGAGGTAGTGCTGGCTGCCCACACTGTACATGTGGTTACTCATGCTGCGTTGCTGCATGACTCCAGTGAGAGGTAGCATGGGAATGAATAATAGGAAGAAGCCAACAGGTAAATCCTTGGAGGACAGCAGAGTCAGCAATGCATGAAAGGCAAGGGAAGTCACTGATGATGACTCTGGCTACATTGGGCAGACAAACTGAACAGTGCTATCAAAGAGTTCACAGAGGCTCAGTCAGACAAGTGCAACATCCCAACGGTAATACACTTATAATAGGGCTTAATGCTGAGCTCCAATAGCTAGCACTCACATCAACTCAGTTCATTGCATCTTTTAAAAACATCAATGATTCACTGAGCAAGATTCTTAAATTTAGTTGCCAAAGAGCTTTTCAAAGACACCGTTACGGGGATTTGAAAGGGGGATTCTTGGGGTGGAGTCTCGGAGAGAGAGAGAGAGAGAAAAAAATACCAATAATGACAAGATTATGCAAATATATTGAATTATGCAAATATATTTAAACACTGCATCTCCAAAGATGGTTATAAACATCTGCTTCTTGACGTGTTAAACAGAGGATAAACAGAAGAATTTGCATCTTTTCCCTACCAGGGTAGTTGTAAAGGGTGATAATTGTGATAAATCAACAAGCAAGTGTTGTTATGGAAACAACAAGAAAGGCCATTTTACCTCAAGACTAGTTGGCACAGCACATTTATACAAAGGCAGCAGGGTTCAAATCGCTGCTAATCCTGGCACTCACTCCACTTTGCAACTGCTGCAGCTGTGATCCACCACAACCAGGTTATAGGGTGTGACCAAAGTGTTGCAAACCCCTGGCACAGAATTACACCTTCTACGGATTGCACTCAAGAGTGCTACTTCATTCTAATCTCAACATCGATGCTCAGCAAACATGATAATATGACTTTGCGTTGAGCTTCAACCAGCACCAACTCATTTATTTAGCAACTTCAGTGTTGCAAAACATCTGAGGAGAATTTCACAGACAAGTCAAACAGGGCAGTTGACTGAACGTTTTGTAGGCTTTTACAGGAGGGAGAAACATTTAGGAGAGAATTCTAGCATGTAGGATGGTATCCCCTAACCCCAGCACTGGCAGGAAGTGATTCATTAGGTGCGATGATGGCGAACAAGAAGTGTGTCACCTTCCTGCTTCTACCAGAGTTTGGTTCTGGGAGGGAAGGCCCAAGATCCAGCTTCCTGGCCCACCACCAACTGAGACCCTCAGGTGGTCAAATTATTGCCCAGCCAACCGATTAACCAGCGCAGGCAGACTGCTAGTTGGGCAGTCCCTCGATCTGCACCAGTACATGAGCAACTGAGGGACTGGGCATAGGCCAGAGCGGGGATAAATTGTGCAGCCTCCACCATTTGTTTGCTGTTTAATTGCCCACTGGCATTCATGGTTGTATGTGGTAGGTCTGCAACGCTCAGACCCGATCTGTTGCTTGTGGAGTTATGCATCCCTGCCCGCTGCATAGTGCTTTCACTGTATGACAAATCCCATGTTGTAGCTCCATCAGGTTGTATCCCATTTTTACATAAGACTGGTGCTGCTTCTGTTCCTACTCTCTTCATTGAACTAAAGTCGATCTCATGGCTCGATGGTGACAGTATTGTAGGGGATATGTTGGGGCCATGAGGTTGTAGATTGCGGTTCAATGCAATTCTGATGGTGGAAAGTATCTCATGGGTGCCACTGTTGAGTCGCTAGATCTGTTCAAAGTCTGTTCCATTCAGCACAGTGACAGTGTACACAACCCAAAGACTGGAAGGTGGTCACTCTTACTGATGCTACCACAGACGGATGCATCTGCGACAGCTTGAGTGATGAGGAGGAGGTCAAGCATTCATTCCTTTCTTGTTGGTTCCCCAACTAACTGCCAGAACTGGTCTAGTCACTATGTCCTTTAGGACATGATCATCTCAGTCAGCAGTGGTGCTGCCAGCCATTCCTGGCAGTGGATATTGAGGTTGTCTAAATGTTGTGCCCTTGCCACTCTCAGTGTTTCCTCCAAGTGGTGATCAACATGGCGAAGCACTGTCTGGTCAGCCAATGGGGGCAGTAGATGATAATCAGCAGGAGACTTCCTTGACCATATCTGCCCTGGTGTCACAAGACTTTATGGGATCTAAGATCAATGTTGAGGATTCCCAAGGCAATTCCCTCCTGACTGTACACCCCTGTGGAGATGATAGTGTATTAATCATTGTCTGTAAGATACAATTCTGATGACAATGTCAGGTTGGTCTGTGAGACAGCTCTCCTAGTTTTGGCACAAGCTGACTCTCATTCCCTCACCTGACCATGCTCACTGGTCACATCAAGCTCATTCGGTACTGCCCACTCTCTTACCTGGGGCTTAAAGCGTACATTGTACAGTTCACAAATAGCTTTGGAATCTCAACCCGCACGGTCTGTTGTGGGTGTTGGAGAAAGGTTGAACAGGAAACTTAGAGAATTTCCTTGCTCTTCATCGAGGAGGACTGTGGAATTTATGGCCTTAATGGAAGGCCAGACCTCTTGTTTTAGCTTCTCATCTGAGACACAGTCAGGTTAACCTTCCTCACTGCTCTCTGTTCGTTGAGGTAGAGCCCATCTACCTTGTTCAAATCCTTCCTGCCTTGGGATTGATCTCAATATCCCAGGATCCTGAAGTCCTCCTGCACCATTTCTTCAATTTAATCCGAATCCATCACCCCTATCTTCACTGGTGTGCGTGTGGCGTTGGGCCTGGACCTCTGAGTTTCAAATGTTAAGCAGCTCCAAGGACTGAAAGGCTTACTCCTGTTGATATTGTTTGTTTGCCATTGCTTCTGAAACCCCCACTGCACAAAGCCAATTCTTGCCCGACATAGGCTGTTGATTACAGCTAGGACCTGTGGGCAGCACAATGACTCAGTGGTTAGCATTGCTGCCTCATTGTGCCAGGGGTCCAGGATTTGATTCCACTCTCAGGTGACAATGTGGCACTTGCACATTCTCACACTGCCTGCAGGGGTTTCCTCTCAGTCCAAAGATGTGCAGATTAGGTGGATTGGCCATGCTAAAAATGACCATATTGTCCAGGGATGGACAGGCTAGGTGGATTACCATGGTAAATGTGGGGCTACATGGACAGGGTGGGGTGTGGGGAGAGGGCATTGGATCTGAGTGAGGAGCTGTTCGAGAGGTTGGTGCAGATTCAACAGGCAAAATGGCCTCTTTCTTCACTGTAGCAATTCTATGACCTCTGATTCTTCCTTTCCCTACCACACACCCTTCCAGAGATGTCCTTTGCTGTGGCACCAGGTGGGCAATATACCACAATGAACAATCTTCAGTGGTTATCCAAATGCTTCCCTACCCGATTAGATCCAAAATGGCCAATACCTCGCTGCATTTTCATTTAACCACCAATCCCAAGGTGGACGCGGGGAGGAATGGGTGGGGCGTTGGTGTGGCAACTCACTCCTTACACTGTTTACACCTGGCGTCTGCCTGTGTTGGGGGGGGGGGGGGGTAACACTGAAGCACTTCCTGTCTATGGGGGCTTGCTTGTGGTTTCACAACTGGGAGTAGAGATCCTGCCTGGGGAGTCTCATGTTGGTCATGCAGACGGCATGCCCAGCCCATCATAGCCGATCAAGGGTAGTTAGTGCCTCGAAGATGAGAATGTTGGCCTGGTCAAGGATGCTGGTGTTGGTGTGTCTTTCTTCCTAGTGGGTATGCAGGATCATACAAGGCAGCATTGATGGGGCTGCACCAGTGCTTTTGAGGTGTCTGCTGTAGACAATCCATGTCCCAGGGGCATGTAGGAGAGTGGGGACCACCACAGCTCACCCATGAACAAAAACAAAATGAGCTAGACCTCAGTATTACGGTCACTGGGGAGAAGTTTCAGATCAAACAAATGCCGTGTTTTAAGTAACAATCATGGCATCTCAGAATCCTTACAGTGTGGAAACAGGCCCTTCAGCCTGACAAGTCCACATCAACCCTCAGAAAATCCCACCTAACCTACACATCCCAGAACACTACGGGCAATTTAGCACGGCCAATCCACCTAGCCTGCACATTTTTGGACTGTGGGAGGAAACTAGAGAACTCAGGAAACCCGCACAGACACGGGGAGAATGTGCAAACTCTACACAGTTACCCAAGGGTGGAATTGAACTCAGGTCTCTGGCGCTGTGAGGCAGCAGTGCTAACCACTGAGCCACCGTGCCGCCCTCATGTACAATTATGTTATGTACAATAATTTAATATATTTGGATGAATGTAAAGGTTGAGTCTTTTTAGTTTCTGTGCTTTTTAAAAATGTGGAATGAAATGAGGGGGAAAAAACTGTTTGAAAACCACTGTTTTAAAGGATTGATGAATGTTTTAAATAACAAATGACCTGACTCTTTGAACAAGCGATCATTAAAGGTTACATTACAGACAAATCAGGGCCAATATGGATGCCACTGGGTGGCAACAATAATTTGATGGGTCTATGGACTAATGACCAGACATCGATAACAAGAAACCGCTGCCTGCCCACAACCATGTGACTGGTTCACGTATAACCAAACAGCTTGGGGCTGGGAACAAGATACAGATAAAAGATATTTGATCTCCACCAGCACAAGAGTTGTCAGCCTGTTGTCTACAGTCAAAACCTCTTGAACTCAAGAAGCCCAGCTAATTTACCCTTCAGCAGTTTTTGTAAGCTATGAATTTTCATGGAAAACTCAGACGTTTTATAAGCAAACCTCTCTCTATTGGAAGCATCTGGAGAAAAATGATTAAAAAACAACATTCTGACCAGGATAGAAATCTAACGGATCAGCTCGGTTACCTTTGTTAGGACCCACTGAACTGCTTTCTAGTCCTTTATCCAACAATAATCTATTTTCCCCGTCATTTTTCTGTCTGTGTGTAAGAGGGTTTCAGAAGATTAGAATTTTAGTTTGTAATGTTATGTAACTGTCTACCTGTAGCTAGAGCCTAATTACTTGTAACAAATAGTAATTCTTATTAATTACAGAAACCCGATCTGTGCAATCATCCTAGGTCCAAAACTCAGGTAAATTGGGAAATTTTTACACTTGGTTTAAAATCTTTGGGATGACTCAAGGAATAGTAGGGATTTGTTTCCAATGCACTACCCCAATGCAACGTGATAATCAGATAAAGTGCTATGTACCTTTGTCATTACTAAAGTATATGATCAGTTTCCACTGAATACGTACTTCCTATGAGAATTCAAACAAATGTCTTCAACGTTCTTACTCATTGTTAACATTAAATAAGTAAAACAATTGTTTGAATCACATTCTTGATTTTTTGTTCTTTGCAAACATTTCAACAGAGTAAATTTGTAAATGTGATTTCACTCATTCTCAGATTTGTGTGCAGAGTTGCAAAGTCCTATTAGCTAATGCAAGTATTGTTTTAATTTCAAATGGGACTAATTATCAAATGGGAATAATGAATTGGTTCCAGACAATTTGCTCTTATTGTAGAGGATTCGGGTCGATATCTTCATTCAATCAGCTATAGTTCCACGTAAATAATTATAAGAAAAAGCATTAAAATAAACACTCTGGTTTCTAACACATGCAATTATTTCGGCTTCCCTGTATGTGAGTTCTGCTCTGTGTTATCCAATTATTTTGAAATCTCCTGTTGAAATTACTAATATTGGATCCCTGCTCAACAGAAAGGCAGATTTGATGTACACAGTGAAACAGTTCACTGCATGTACACATGAAGTTATCAGATAATACAACAGGAATACTTACAACAGTGTACTCTGATTCAGAGATAACTAAGTGTGGAGTTGGATGAACACAGCAGGCCAAGCAGCATCTTAGGAGCACAAAAGCTGACGTTTTGGGCTTAGACCCTTCATCAGAAAAGGGGGATGGGGAGAGGATTCTGAAATAAATAGGGAGAGGCGGACCAAAGACGGAGAGAAAAGAAGATAGGTGGAGAGGACAGTATAGGTGGGGAGGTAGGGAGGGGATAGGTCAGTACGGGGAGGACGGACAGGTCAAGGGGGCGGGATGAGGTTAGTAGGTAGGAAATAGAGGTGTGGCTTGAGGTGGGAGGAGGGGATAGGTGAGAGGAAGCACAGGTTAGGGAGGCGGGGATGAGCTGGGGTGGTTTTTGGGATGCAGTTGTTGGGGGGGGGGGAAAAGAGGAGGAGGAGGAGATTTTGAAGCTGGTGAAATCCACACATTGATACCATTGGGCTGCAGGATTCCCAAGCGGAATATGAGTTTCTGTTCCTGCAACCTACGGGTGACATCATTGTGGCACTGCAGGAGGCCCAGGATGGACATTGTCGTCTAAAGGAATGGGAGGGGGAGTTAGAATGGTTCGCCACTGGGAGGTGCAGTTGTTTAGTGCAAACCGAGCGTGGGTATTCTGTAAAGTGGTCCCCAAGCCTCCGCTTGGTTTCCCCAATGTAGAGGAAGCCACAACGGGTACAGTGGATGCAGTATACCACATTGGCAGATGCACAGGTGAACATTTGCTTGATGTGGAAAGTCATCTTGGGGCCTGGGATGGGGGTGAGGGAGGAGGTGTGGGGGCAAGTGTAGCACTTCCTGCGGTTGCAGGGGAATATCCCCCATGTCTGGAGTAAGCATTAACCACTGAATATTGAGGTAAATGTTAATAAGGGATTGAACAGAATCCTGATACCACTAGAAGAGAATCCTCATGTCACCTGCACACAGACCTCCTGTTATGCCCCAAGTGGCACCATATTATTTCCCATTTCTTGAGAAGTCAACACACTGTTATCAGACACACGATTACACTGTGACTCTAGCCATAAACGAATGAGGTTTTTGCAAACAAAGGTTGGTCGAATTAGCAGTATTCAGTCTAAATGGGGCATGTTTCAGGAATTAAAGTCAACCAATTTCCTAAGTATATCGAAACAACTGACACTTTCCTTCCACCATCCTTCACTTCCAGACCCAGTGAAGATTTACATGTGCATTTCTTCATTGAAAACAATCTTATTGCTAATCCATTCTTCACACTTTAAGTTAACACCAATACTTCAATGCTATGGGCCAATACCAGAAAATAGAATGAGAAGACAGACGGTTGTTTCTGACTGGCACAGGCTCAGTGGGCGAAAAGATTTTTTTCTGTGCTATAGATCTCCATGGCTCTGTGATTCTATGATTCTTCCCTATCTTGATGTCGGTCAAACCAAGTATGCTCTACTCCTAAATATTCCCTGCAGGATAGGAATTTTGTATTCTTTCATGGGATATGGACATGACTAGTGAGCCCATCCTGGATTGTGCCTAAACTGAATGCCTTGCTAGGTTCATTGCAGAGAGTAGTTGAGAGTCATTGCTGTGGGTCCGGAGTTACCTGTAGGCCAGGCCAGATAAGGACAGTAGATTACCTTCCCTAAAGGACAGTAGTAAATCAATGGGGTTTGTCATCATTAGAATCTTATTTTTTTTAAACTGAATTCAGCTTTGTATTGAATACAAATTCCACCATCTGCCATGGCGGGTTTCAAACCTGGGTATTGTTATAAACCCCCTGTGCCGCACCCCCCCCCCCCCAAAAGTCTGATAACTAAAACTGAACCACCCAGGAGGAGTACTTCGCCCTGTAATCTGTAAAAGGAGCGTGAGAATTGGTGCAACCAACCTTTCAGCAACTTCCAATGATTAAATAAAATAAATCCCCGACACTCACTTTACAATCAACAAATAACAGCTTATTTACCTAACTCTAACAGTGAACCAATTAACTAAGTTAACAAACTGAATTAACCCCTTCTAGCTACTAAATATTTCCGAACAAAACAAGATTCTAAAGGTGTGCTGTTCTAGTAAATCCAGGTCCCACATACGCAAAATATTTTGTCTAAAAAAGCATAGGCTTTAGTCTCACGAAATTAGGCCAGGTTATGTGTCTTCCAGAATGTTCTGTGCCTTCTCCATCAAATGTTCTGTCATGAATGCTTTCTCTTTGAATTTTCCTGTCAAGAATGCTTTCTTTGTGAATTCTGCTGTCAGGAGTCTTAGCTAGGAGTGCCATGAAACCATTGTGAATACATGGTGCTTTCTCTAAGAGCTGAGGGATGTTAACTCTAGCAGAAAGCAGCTCTGCTGTTTTGTCCAACTGCCCTCTTATTTTATACCCTCGATGATCTGTCTATTTCTTATGCTAGGATTGGTCCTATATTGTCAGAACCATCAGATTTAAAATTAACTGGGTTTTGGTATCTCACTGCTTGATTCAAATTGACTGACTAAATCAAAACTTGTTGTCTTGATGACAAAACAAAACTGCTGCGGGGCTTGCTAACTGTATATCCTTTTGATATAATTTTTTTAATTCAAGTGCTCTGTGCACTTGCAAGCCCACAAGCTGCTGCCCACAGACATCCTTTTTGAAATCCTTTTTGAATCTCAAAGCATAGAAGAAACACGTCAACTTTCAAAGGGACCAGGTACTGTGCTCTCCCCACCCCCATTTCACAAACCCCAAATTCCAACTTCCTGCCTTCAAATCCACAACTACTCTATCCAACTTTGCAACAGTATCTAGATTAACAGTCCAGCAACAGGGAGGCCACTGTCTCCCCTTACTACTCCTCTTAAGATCTTTCTTAATATGCACTGGAAATGAAGCCAAATGTTACCACTCTCCCTGATGATCAGCTGGAGCAAATATACAAGTATCATTTGCAGTTGTGATGAAGTGCAGGGTGTCTGGTATGTTTTGTCAGTTAAGCCTTGTAGGTTTCTGCATCTGGTCCCTGTCAGACACCAACAAAAATGTGGTCAGGACTGCTTCACAATGGCTGGCAATGGTTTTTCTCAGTGACTAGTGTCGATAGACATAAGATAGAAATGGAAAATTTAACCAGATACCCATTTGAGATCAGAATTTCCTTTGTATCCTATCATCTCCCCCTTCCATTCCCCTATTTCCCAACATAATGCCTCTGTGACTGATGTAATATGCTCATTTCACTGAAAACTTGGTGCAAGCAAGTTGGAACATGAAACCAATGCAAACGCATCACCTTAAGGCTCGAAGCTCAAGTCCTCAACTCTTAACAGCTTAATGTTTTCATTTCTGGAAAGCTTGAAGTTCAGCCTGGCAAGGTCTGTGTTGATGGGATGTGGGGTGAGAAGTGGGAGTTTGGGAGGAAAGAGCTTTATGACATTAAAAGGCATCTCATTCTCTCATTACCTACTGAAAGGATACAAACCCGCAAAGCACAGAAGCTTCACAAGCAACATAAAAATATCCATTTTATCTCGGTGAACAGCCTCTGTAGCCAGCATTGGGTTCCCCAGACAGAACAGGGCATTACAATGATGGAAAGATTGTCAACAAATTCTGGATGTGAGATAACAATAAGAGTAGGGCACCAAGTAAAGTCCTTCAAAAGGATACTTCCAGTTTCGAAATAAAAACTGATAAAGAGCTGCTATTCCCAGCAATCGCTTATTCCATGTAACCATTTGTTCTCGGCAGCCGATATACCTCATCTCAAAGTAAAGCTATTCTGAGAAACAATTAGGCTAATGGGAAATAGGGTGAAGCAATTGGAATACAACTAAACTGGTGAGCGTGAAATAGACAAAAAGCAGCTGGTAACTGAAGAAATTGGCCTCACGGAACCAATCCAACACTCAAGGATTTTTGTTTCATATTTTTACTCACTTGTGGAACATGGGTGTTGCTGGCTTATCTGCATTCGTCACCCGTCCCTAGTTGCCCTTGAGAAGGTGGTAGTGAGCTTGCCTTCTTGAACTGCTGCACTCCACATGCTGTAGGTTCACCCACAATGCCCTAAGGGAGGGAATCCCAAGTCTGATCCAGCAACTGTGAAGGAACAACGACTATATTTCCAAGTTAGGATGGTAAGTAGCTTGGAGGGGAACTTGTAGGTGGCGATGTTCCCATGTATCTGCTGCCCTTGTCCTTCTAGGTGGAAGTGGTGATGGCTTTGGAAGGTGCTGTCTGAGGAGCTAAACCTCTGCAATGCATCTTACAGACAGTATACACTGCAGCTACTGAGCATCAGCAGGAGAAGGAGTGGATGCTTGTGGATGTGGTGCCACTCAAGCGGGCTGCTTTGAGCTGGGATGAGTATTAAGCTTCTTGCATTTTGTTGGAGCCTACCTCTACCTACAGAGTACAAGGCAATTTCATGATGGAATGCTCCTTCACTTATCTGGATGGGTGCAATTCCAACAACACTCAAGGAGCTCAAATCATCTAGATCAAAAGAAAAACACACTTGATTGGCACTCCAACAATTACAAGATGCTCCAGAGGAATTATAAAACCCTTTCAATCACCTTTTGAACTCATAAACTAAGGGCTAGAATGACAAGGTCAGAAGATGTATGGGAACACCACGACCTGCAAATTTCCCTCTAAGTCAGGCATCATCCTGGACTTGGAACTACATCATCAGCCTGTCAGTGGCTATAGGTCAAAATCCTGGAATTCCATCCCTGCAGCACTGTGGCTATCCCCACATTCCATGGACTGCAACTGTTCAAGATGGCAGATCACTTCAACCTTCTCAAGGGCTATTAATAATGGTAGCCTGGTCAGCGATGACCAAAATCAATGAGCAAATAATAAAAAAAAGCACTTCCAATTTCATCTAACTTCCTCCAGCTATGTGAAGCGTCATGAGACATGTTCTGTGACTTATGTCCAGGTTGATGTTGAATGCAGCTGAGGGGATGCGAAGGGTGCGCGAAATTATCTTCCGATTGTTTGCCTGCTTTGTGTGAGACAAGGAGTGCTGAGGCAATGTTTGATTTATGGAAGAAAATATGATGACAGCTTTTCTTCAGCACACAGATAAGCTACTGCTTAACTGTTTCCAGCCAAGGCTGTCTTCGGTTAGAGAGGACCGCAGCCTAGTAAAAGCAGGACACTATGTGGTTTGACCTGATCAACACAGATTTTTGTGCTAAATCCTTCCCTGCTCATCTTACTTCCCCTTGTGCAGTAGCAATCTAATTATGTGTAGGCAAATACTGCCAGTAGTACAGGACACTGCAAATAAACTGGTGTTCCATGTACACATCCTACCAATACTGAAGCATGGAGTAGGATCATTATTAATGTTTCAAGTCCAACGGGCCATTTTCAGAACTCGGACAGTCACAAATTGGGAAATTTAACTTCTGTCTCTCTCCCTACAGAAGCTGCCAGACCTGCTGAGTTTCTCCAACATCCTTTGTTTTTTTTTCCCTCCTTCCAAATCTCCACCATTCGCAGTGCTTTTGCTTTAAAATGTAGGATATTTGCTCCATTCCTAAGAAATTCTGACACCCACCGTCGCATCCCCAGCTGTTGGAAAATAGCACTCAAGTAGAAGCAGCACAAATTGGAGTCAAAGCTGTAAATCACTGGTGTGATGGCTCAGTCCACAACATGCAGTACCTTATTGAGAATTTTGCTGGCACTGAATGCCGCAGTCAAAGTTGCTTCTGCAGACAATGTTTTACAACTACCTTGCAGTCACAGTAAGAGTTTTTTTTTCCCCTTCTTGCTGATGGAGAGGGGGGCAGAAGGCCATAAGACGCAGGAGCACAAGTGGACATTCAGCTCATCAAGACTGCTCTGCCTTTCAATGAAATCTGATCATTCGCCGCACAAAAAAAAAGTAGTCTATTTTTAGGCTTTCAAGTCTCAAAATCTGACAAATCAAGCATGTACAGAGATTTAGTACTGACGTGATTTAGCACAATGTAGAGGCATGCATTGATTTAGTGTACTTTATTCAAATAAATCTCACAGGAGATTCACATTTAGAGCCTGGAAACTTCAACCATCAATTTTCTATTCTTTAGCTTCCACTCTATTCCACCTCCCTAGATTCCCCCACGGCCATGATACAGAGGGAAAGAGAGAATCTGACCAGTCCAGGGGATCCTGGGGGATGAAAAGAAATCTTCAGAGGTAGCATTATGTTGTCAAAGAAATTCCTACAGGCAACGGGAAGTAATGTGCAGATGGCAGGAAGTTAAGTCTACTTATTTTTGTGGAGTCAAATTCTTTCATTGGCAGATCTGCCTGGGAAAATATTTTAAAGAGTAACTGCAAATCCAGCAGACATCACTGTTCTGTCAACAGCCTTTCACATCTGCTGAAAAGGTTCAAAATTGTATTGATTCTTAAATCTGTAGGCTAGGAAGTCATTTCCCCAATCGGTAGACTAGTAAATACAAAAGACGCGGCATTGAACGGTTGCATAGAAATTGGCTTAAGGATCTTGTGGTCAGAGTAAATTGAGCTCTTAGGCCAAGCGGACTGGCACCGGACCTCGTAACCTCTTGAAGCTGCACAATTTGGCAGCTGCCTCTGATTCTGGAATTTTCTAGTCTCGGTATATTGAAGCTACTTTTTTTTTGTAGTTTGTTCCTGTTCCTGCTGATTTTTCAAATGCTCTGACTGGAAATGTTAGTCAGTTAGGAGAATCCAAAATTAAAATTAAAACCCTTATCAGGTATCTGCATAATCCCATCCCTTTCCAGCCACACCTGCACACTGCAGTTTTTTTTTTAATTTATACACAGGATGTGGACATTGCTGGCCAGGCCAGTATTTATAGCCCCTCCCTAACTTGCCTGGCCAGTGGTTGCGAATCACCATATTGCTGAGTCTGGAGTCACACGCAGCCCAGACCAGGTAAGGATGGCAGATTTCCTTCCCTAAAGGACATTAGTGAGGCAGATTCTTCATGACAATGGCCTCCAGATTTTCTTAAATCCAAATTCCAGCATCAGCCATGGCAAGATTTGAACCTGGGTCCATAGAACATTACCTGGGTCGCTGGATGAATAATCTTGTTTTAATACCACTACGCCATCACCTCCCTGTTTGCTGACAGACGTCTTTGTGACTTTCTCCCTGTGTCTCCTTCGTCACGGAGTTTTCAGTTCGCTTGGCTGGTGTTTGCAATCCAGAATATCTCCTCCCCTCAACCCTCTCCTACCACTTTTAGAAGTTGGCCAGAATAAGATGGAAGTCACTTCTGTTGCAAAGACCGGATGGCTGTTCTAATCAGGATGTTCCTGTATGTTGTTGAAAGTACTGTATAAATATAAGCAGTAATGGCTATTGAAGTTATTCAGGTAATACAGCACCAAACCTGCTATTGTCAGCACAATATAACAGCTAGGTGCATTGAAAAGTACAGGGCTTATTACGACTGTCCTACATGCAGAAGCTAATATCTTTATTGCTCATTCACTCAGCTTCTCTTGAGGAGTTTTCCATGCTATCTGCCTCCCTAGGCATCCCTTTCCCCACCAGCCTTGGCACAAACTGGTTAAATCTAACTTATCCTCAACTTGTGTTAGTAGGACCTGGGTCCGGAGATTGTGGCAATTTTCGCCTTTTAGGATCATGGAATCATACCTCGCCTGAGCTTCCTCTTCTCCATATGAAACAATTGCAGGCTTTTAACCTTCTTAGGAGGTTGTGTTTTGAGCTAGGTGTTCATCTATTTGCCGTTGTTTTTACTGTCCAAAATGCTTGCCTTTTCTTGAATAATGCAATGACTGAAAAGATACGCAGTACTTGAAGTATGGCTATGCCAAACTGACTCATCATTGCCTCTTGCGATTTGCACTCTACCCCTCAAGCAATACATCCCTAGATCTGTTAAAGCCTTCTTCTTGCTGCTGCACACTGTGTAATTGGCTTCACTGAGTCATTAAACACTCTACAGCCCTTTCCAGTCTTCTGTAGCCTATAGTCATTCAGTCTACACCCACCCAAAGTGTGACCTCCTCCCAGCCTCATTACTTTACACCCTTTCTTTCCCCCATTAAAGGCCATTTCCCAGTCAACAAGCCTACTTTTCCAAACTGACCCAATGTGATTTATTTATTCACTTACACCATTGAAACTGCTCCACTTCCTCATCTCCACACCCCAATTAATAAAAAAAAGATGTCCCCTTAAAAGCTAGACTGTGTCATTTGGCATGTGTCTAGTGCACGCTACAGACTGTACGGTAACTGACCCAGCAGCAATTGCTCATCTCATCTCTTTATCAAATCAACAGTTCTTTTTGCTATCTGTGGCATCATGCTTCCTACCTGGACAGCTCCTGTAACTAGTCTTTAGATGCAGACACAAGTAAGCTCCTGATGACAGCATGATCGATTGTTATTCAGCGATAAGAATTCCAGGTCAGCCCAGACGACAGCGAGTTGTATCAATACAGTCACCATCTACCTCTCGTTTGCATATTTCAGACGATAAAAATGCAGCAACAACTCCAACAACTCGCGGGAACTTTTTTCTTTCTCCTAAAGGAGATGTCTTTTGAAAACAGCATCATGAATGTACTGCACCTTGTAGAGGTGTGACCTCTCTCACAGCTCAGTTAAAGTTACCACAACTTGAAAACGAGGGCAAAATAGTTTCCATTTTAAAAAAATACTTTTGCTGTCATGCTTTGGTTTACATTCAGACAGTAGTGCAACAATAAGTTAGAGAAAGACAATACATTATTTCACTGGAGAAAGACTGCAAAAAGGAAGAGCGCTCAGGGATCTGGGGGTCCTGGTACGAGAATTACAAGAAGTTTGTATGCTGAATTAGAAAGTAATAAAGAATGCAAATGGAATGTCATAGTTTATTGTAAGGGGAATTGAGCACAACACTAGGGAGGTGTTACGTAGGCTGCACAGAACCTTGGCGAGATTGGATCTGGAGCACTGTTTAGCTGCGATCCCCTTACTTAAGGCAATGTAAGTGCATTAGAAACAGCTCAGAAAGGTACATGTGAAGTGCATGGGGTTTGGCACGTGCGTGTGTACGTGCACGGGGGAGGTGTGTGGGGGGATAAACATCATTGGAATTTAGAAAAAAGACAGCAATCTTACTGAAACATTCAATATCCTGAGAGGACTGGATAGGATGAATGCTGAGAGGTACAGGAATCTAGAAATATGACAGGTAGTTTAAAAAGGAGGTGAAGTGAAGTTGAGGCCATAATCAGATTAGTCGATCTTATCAAAAGGTAGAACTGGCTGAGGGGAACAAATGGCCTACTCTTGTTCCTAACTATGGTGTTCTTGCATTGGGCGTCCTGGTTATTAACTGTGATTTAACATTATCTGTTCTTATTCTTGCCAATGAAGGTGCAGTGATTGTAATGAGATCGGTCAAGTGGACCTCAGAATATGAGGTCCCTGGCTGGGGCTGGTAACCTGGTCTAAACAGGGAGCCTAAGCTGATGGATAAAACCAGGAGTGTCAAAGGTTCCGTTCACTCAGAGCTGGCTCTGAGAGAGCTGGATCAGCGTCAAGTGTGACAATAAAGGGTGACTCGGTGGCTGGATACCAGACTTTGCAGGGTTATTTCAGAAAAAACATCCAGTCCCAAGACAGCAGCAGATATTTCGATGGCCATGGTACAAGCCAGCATGTGTACTGAAACCACTCACAGCTGTGCACACAACTCCAGGATGTGCAGGCTTCTCCTGGATTGTAGTGATGCTAATAGGCCTGACTGTTGCACAGTAAATTCCACTAAAGCTGCAACCCTTTAGAGCAGAACCATCCACATCAAGCACAGAAATGTCTGAAGTATTCTTGGTCGATTGACCCGAGTGCCCACAATGGTTCTGGCTGTGTGTTACACTCTGGACTCAAGGGATCAAACTCGTGCTTTGAGCGACTTATTCAATATAAGGTCTAATCTCTTAGCTCTCCTACCTCAGTACATAATTTCAACATGCTCCCTGCTGCACTAAGTGCACAATGTTGCTATGCCATTCTTTGTTCCTGTAGGAACCTCATCCAACTGAGAGGTGCCAGGTGACATGCATTTAAAGAGGCACTGTCCTCCTTCGAGACATTTTGCGGAATTTATTAGCTGGGTGTCCTGATGATAATCCATTGCATTTGCTGATTTCTGAAAACTTTAAGGCTTTTTTTTTTAAGAACGCACGAAAGGATGGCTTCTACTTTAATAATCAATCTTCAGGACCAGTATTCTCTCAGACTCATGGGTTCACAGTCATGGAATAATCTGGAAGGCACAGGAGGAGGGGAAGAACGTGCACACGAGTGACAGTACCTTTAAGCTTGGCATATACCCAGCTGCATGCCTATCTTAAAGGGGCTGTACAGTGCAAACAGGCTACAGTAGGAAATTAGAGGGCAGACTGTACATGATCTTGCTCTCTAATAAAGCTTCACAACTGACAAAATGCAGTGGAAAGGTCACTGCTGTTGTAATTCGACACGGCAGCCAGCTCCAAGCATGGCAGGCTGGCTCAAAAGTGGAATGTGTCAGTCAAGTTTTTCATCTTGCACATATCAGGACAACTGCAAGAATACCAGATTTCAAACAAACACAGCAATTTACGCTACAAGAATATAGCGTCTGGATTAATTGGCAATTCAGCTCCCCAAATTCCTAGGGTATTCCAAACAGGAAGTGCACGCAACAAAAAAGCATTTGAAAAAGGCATTAGCTGCAGCAGCAATATTAATTTGTGGGCGCGCGCGCGCATCACACACACACACACACACACAACGCACACACGCACGCGCATCACGCGCATCACACACACAGCGCGCGCATCACGCGCATCACACACACAGCGCACGCATCACGCGCATCACACACACAGCGCGCGCATCACGCGCATCACACACACAGCACGCGCATCACGCGCATCACACACACAACGCGCGCACGCGCATCACACGCACGCGCGCGCGCATATCACACGCACACGCACGCGCATATCACACGCACACACGCGCGCGCATCACACGCACGCGCGCGCATCACACACACACACGCGCATCACACACACATGCACGCGCATCACACACACACGCACGCGCATCACACACACACGCACGCGCATCACACACACACGCACGCGCATCACACACACGGTCACCCGTCCTTCCTGACCAGATCGCCTGCAAGTTTCAGAAGGAGAAACCCGAAACCCAACACCTGTTTCTTCTAAAATTAAAGTTTTGCTTTTGCCAGTCCTCCTGGAATCTCATGAAGGGAAAACACCAACAAGTAATTTTGAGATTTCCTCAATATGCCTCCATCAGCTGTCCTGTAAACATCAGAATTCAATTAGGAAGACACCCAGTGCCACAAGAACGTCCTAGCCCTGTCCAGTTTTGATCTCAGCAATACAGGCAGTGCTGCATATTCCTAAATCTGTCAGAAGTGATCCAGATCGAAAGATGCCCCAATACAATACCAGTATGCTCAGGAGAAACAGTTTTTAATATATCATTCATGGGATGTGGACTAATCCAGCATTTATTGTCCATTTCTAATTACCCAAAGGACAGTTCAAAGTCAACAATATTGCTCAAAGGTCTGAAGTCACACGTGGGCCAGACTAGATAAGGACAACGTTTTCCTTCCCGAAAGGACATTAGTGAACAAGATGGGTTTTCCCGACAAACACCTGCAGTTTCACGATCGTTTGACTCTTAATACCAGATTTTTTTTTGTGGAATTCAAATTCCATCATCTGCTGTGGCACGATTTGAACCCAGGTCTCAAACATTCCCTGGGTGTTTGGATTGACATTCTGCCAATAAACACCACTAGAGCACTGCTGTCCCATAATCTTGACTTACATAACTGTTAGGTTGAAGAAGCCGCACAATCTTCAGCATTGCTGACGTCAGGACAAGTGGAGAAGTTTGTTATAAAAGCATCCGGGATCCCGGGCTTCAGAAGATATGGTACAGGGCATGAGAGCATGTTTTGGCCACTACTCCCTCCCCCGCTACCACCACCTCCGGGGTGGCAGGAAGAGCAACTGGGCTCACAGGTTTTGAGGTAACCCCAGACACAAATTTATCTGACATGGCGGTCTTCTGCAAGGATCACTTAAATGGACAATGATTTCCACGACCCAATCCGATGAACTGTGAGGCCCAATCGCTGGCACCAACAGAGCCCGTAAATAGGCTGTTTTCTTTCGTTCCTGTAACCCCTACTCCCTTTCTGCCTCCACGCAAAGAGTGAAGTACAAAAGGGGGAATGAGGGCAGAAAGAGGGGTGTGAAGCGCTGAGCCAACCTGTTCCAATGAACTGTCAAGGACTTGAAATATTAACTCCCCTTCCGCCCATCTACTTACCTTACGCCAAGTTTGGCTAAACCTATATAAATGCTGGTTAGGGCTCATCTAGTGCATTGTGGTCCATTTCTGGACAAAGCTTGGCAGCATGGAGATAAGGGGCTAGCAGAGATTGGAGAAAGACAGTAATAACAGCAAATATTGGATATACTCAGCAGGTCAGGAAGCATCTCTGACCAGATGGAAACAGAATTATCCATTCAGGTCACTGGATCTTGCACCAGTTCTGAGAAAAAAAAACAAGTTTATTTGCCTTGGAGCAAGAGGGTTATGGGAAGATTTAATTGGGCTGCTATAAGGGGTTGTGACAGAGTCAATAGGCAGACACAGTAACCATTGGATGCAGATTTAAGATAATTGGCAAAGAGAACTAGAGGGGAAATTTTTTTTTAAAAAAACATAGAAAGCTATTATGACCTGAAATTCAGCGTCTAAAAAAGGACAACGGACACAGATTCAGTAACAACTTCCAGGAGGGATTTAGCATGGAAAAGGAAAACGTGCTGTAAACAAGGCATCTTTACAGCAATCCTGCAATCCTCACATATCCCTAACCCTGCTTTGTGGAGGTTGAAGTATGGGCGTGAGGCTAAAAAATGTTTAATGTTCAAGGACAAAGTGGAATTTTCCCAGTCAGCCCATGGGCTCGAAACAAATGATTGAACTGCTGACATGCGACACCACAAATTGGATCATTCTGCTGAAGTCGTGTGTTTTGGGCATTCTTTGCTTCTTGCTTCAATTACTTGTTCTCCCCAGCCAGCCAGTAACTGCTTCAGGACTGATATTCTGACCTCTCCTCTTTCCCCTCGTACAACTTACCTCAATGTGAAGAAGGCGACCAATTTAAACTTTACCAACAGCTGATGCTTTTTTAACGTCCCAGCGTGCAGGAGGAGGTTACTTGTTGTTTGGAGGTGCCCCCATCGATCACGGGAGCACAGGACATAAAAAGTAGCAGTGGGCCATTGGGCCTCTCAAACCTGCTTCACTTTTCAATAAGAGTGTACGCTCAACTCCACTTTCCCACCTCCACAATCACTGACTTCCTCATCCATCCAGTCTTTCTGACTTTACTTTGAATGAAGTCAGTGACCCAGCCTCCAACGCAATCTGGTGAAAATAGTTCCACGGACTGATGAGTCTTTGTGAGGAACAGTTCTCCTCGATTCAGTCGATACAGGGAGACCTCTTACTCTTCAACTGAGTCTCCGAGTTCTCGGCTCCCCCAACAAGAGCTAATATCCCCCAGTATCTGTGCTTCCCCATCTCATACTACTGCTGTTTTAGGCCTATAACCAGTGGGAATTTTGATTTTGTCACTGATGATCAATATTTCACGTGAGGGTATGTGATTAAACTATTCACAGAAAGTAGGGGTGGCATGGTGGCTCAGTGGTTAGCAATGCTGCCTCACAGCGCCAGGGACCTGGGTTCGATTCCACCCTTGGGTGACTGTCTGTGTGGAGTCTGCACGTTCACCCTGTATCTGTGTGGGTTTCCTCTGGGTGCTCCAGTTTCCTCCCACAGTTCAAAGATGTGCAGGCTAGGTGGGTTGGCCATGCTAAATTGCCCGTAGCATTCAGGGATTAGGTGGGTTACAGCAGGGTAGGTCTGGATGGGATGTTTTGAGGTTCAGTGTGAACTGGTTGGGCCAAAGGGCCTGTTTCCACACTGTAGGGATTCTATGATTGTTGACTTTATATTTTTGCCAAAGGCAGTGGCAATTACTAATCAATCATTCTTAAGATGATTGACAAATCCCAGGAGGTATCAAGGCTAACATCTGAGGCCACCAGAAACCAGTGGCAAAAATGTCATTCATGACAATTGAGGATGGTGGTCAAAGAGGCCATTACTTGTCCGCACACACTGAAAGTGACTGGGTCTTTCCTATTCATATTATCACTACATCTGTCGTGAAAATGTACTTTATTTCAATGAGTGATTTTTGATCCACCAGCTATAACAGCACTGAAGTCTTAATTAGGCAGGAGGCTTCACACTGAAAATTAGTTTACAGAATTTCTTTCTTTCTCAAAAGAGACTTCAAGCATGGAAGAAGAAAAAGCCAAACAGTCACGGCCAAATTCCACAGCGTATCTGACCTATAACCACAGTCTGCACCTTCCCAAAGGCCACGGACTGATCTTGTCCCTCCAGGTTACATTCATGGGGCTTCTGAGCTCTCAGTGCCCTGTGACCTTGTAACAGATTCAGAATTACCACACCTGAATATTTCCACCACCAAGAAGAAATTATCAAGTCACTACAACGCAAGGGAATCCCTTTCCCCTCCACAATTTCTGATGAAGGGTTTAGGCCCGAAACATCAGCCTTCCTGCTCTTCTGATGTTGCCTGGCCTGTGTTCATCCAGCTCTACACCTTGTTATTTCAATGCAGGGAAATATCTGTTTTCATCTCGCCATCAACAAATCCTGACTGCTCCTGGTTTCTTACTCTGTCCATTCCTTCTGTGGTTTTCCTGTTCCCATGTGGCTCTTCCCACCAACTTGTGTTTTATTCTTCCCCAAACTCATTTTCTCTCGCTCAAGTCCAAGTGGCAAATTATACTTTTTGTAAGAGTTCTAAAAAGACTTCAGTGTTTTCACTCTTGCTCTGCACTATGTTGTTTGGCGATGGGCAAAGACACTGCTACCCAGCATGACATATGTGAAGTGATAAGGGCGCCCTTCAAATACATCTTCTCATCTGTCCTAACAACCAAAAACTGTCAATCATTGCTTGCTGAAGGACTCTGGTAATCTTGAACCTTGACAAACCAAACACAAGGAACAGGTTCTTCATTTTTGGGGGCTGCAATCGCCAATATTTATGTGCATTTACATATCTCAACCCCATATCACATTGCCAACTGAAGCCTGATGCACTGGTGGGCCTAACAAATTAGTGTTGTACCATCGCCTGACTCTACCTGGCACTGGCCGTGCGTGTGCGTGTGCGTGCAAGAAAACCACATTGTTAGCAAACCCGTGGGTACAACACACAACTGAATTTTTCAGCCACTGAACTGCTTTTACTTAGACTGCAGGACATCCCAAAAGCTGTTTACAGCCAATAAAATTAATTCTGAAGCACAGACAACATAAACTTGGCAGAAAATTTAAAGACAGTAAGATCCCACCAACAAAACATTGACAGTACCCAGGTCCTGTGATTCATTCATCTTAGTTGGCAAATAAATATGTGCATGGGCAGAAAGCTCCCATGTTCCACCATGCCATGGTGCTGAGGGAGCAGAGGGGAGTTCATTTTAAGATGCAAGACATGATACTTCTGACATTACAACAGACCAGTTCGGTTCACTCTGCGTGATACCAAGAAATGCATCGGACACTACGATGGCCGTGAGCCCTGAGAAAATCTAGCAGTCATTCTAATGGCTTGATGCTCCAGAACTAACAATGCCCCTAGTCAATCCCTTCGAAGTGCAGTTACAACACTGGCATTTAGCCAGCAATGAGGAAGAATTTACCCAGTTATGTCCTGCCTGAAAATGCAGCACCGACAATCCAGCCAAATATTGGCCCAGCAGTGTGATAAGAGATAGTGGGAACTGCAGATGCTGGAGAATCCAAGATAACAAAGTGTGAAGCTGGATGAACACAGCAGCATCTCAGGAGCACAAAAGCCAACTTTTCGGGCCTAGACCCTTCAGAGAGGGGGATGGGGAGAGGGTTCTGAAACAAATAGGGAGACAGGGGGAGGCGGACCGAAGATGGAGTGAAAAGAAGATAGGTGGAGAGGAGAGTATAGGTGGGGAGGTAGGGAGGGGATAGGTCAGTCCAGGGAAGACGGACAGGTCAAGGAGGCGGGATGAGGTTAGTAAGTCCACCTCCCCCTCTCTCCCTATTTATTCCCGAACCCTCTTCCCATCCCCCTCTCTGATGAAGGGTCGAGGCCCAAAACGTCAGTTTTTGTGCTCCTGAGATGCTGCTTGACCTGCTGTGTTCATCCAGCTTCACACTTATCATGGCCCAGCAGTGTGTTTTCGATCAGCAAGGTGTCGCTGACAGTGCTATCAATAGCTCTCACAGAGCAATAATCTGCTCAACAAGATCCAGTTTGGCATTCCAACAGGCTCACTTGGTTCTTAACCTCATTATAGGCTTGGGCCAAACATGGACAAAATAAACTAATTGTCAGATGAGATATAAGTGACTGCTCTTTAGTCAAAGACTAAGAGTGGCCTCGAGAAGCATGACCTATATTCACATCAAGGGGTTATCAAGGTGGGGAAGAAGTAATTTTCCACTGGTTGGACTCATACTTTGCATGGAGAAAGGCAATTGTGATTGTTGAAGGTCAGACATCCCATCCCAAGGGGAATGTGACAGGAGATCCTCTGACTAGCATTCTTGGCTCAACCATCTTTAGCTGCTTCATCAATGCCACATTGATGTATAGTGTTGGGTACCACGAGAGATTTCCCATTCTGGAGCAGTCAGCTTCCAAAGGCGGCAAGACCCGGACAACATTGAATTTTACGCTGACAAATGGCAAGTAATCCTCTAGGTAGCAGGATAGTGACTTCACGTTACCTTATCTAAGTGCCAAAGAAATGACCATCTCAAAGCGAGAGAGAATCCAAAATCATCTCCCGTTGACATATGAACGCTGTGCCTACAACAGCAGGTAGCAGGCAGGAAATTCCAAGACAAATAACTCCTCTCCAGACTCCTCAAATCCTGTCCACCTTCTAACAGGCCAAAGTCAGGAGCGTAACAGAATACTCTCCAATTGCATGGATGGGTGCAGTTGCAACAGTATTCAAGATGCCAACACAAGATTACAAGATGGTGGCCGAGTATGTGGGCTGAGCCGGGCACTCGCCCTCTGCTTTCTTTCTCTTTACTCTTGTTCTTTTCTTCTTCTTCGTTTTCTCTTCTTTAATGCCTTCAGTGAATTGGGATGAGCTGGGCATGGCTCTGCACCAGCCCAGGCTCTCCCAGCGAGCAGGAGACAGGCCAAGTTTCCAGGTCTGTAGCTAGGCCTGTGCGCCTGAAGGAGCGGGAACATGGCCAAAAGGGATAAATGGTGGATCAGTGACTACAGAGAATGGGGAACATGTGGTACGGCATCTGTGTTTCCCCAGGCCCACAGCTCCAGCTCGGACATGGTGGTCACAGAGCAGCAGAGGCCAGTAACCAAGACCTTAAAGCCCATTACAGTGACCCAGGAGCCCATTAGACAAACTCTGGCCAATGTCAAGCAGTGACTGGAGGAGCAGTGGAGGAAGAACATGAAAAAGAGAGAAAGAAACTCTACTGCAGTAAAGCATTGCACTACACTATATTCCGTTTTTTCAAGAGGGCACCATAAGAGAGAGAGAGAGAGAGAGAGAGAGAGAGAACAAAGTGTACAATGCAAGAAAACACTTTTCACTGTATTTTTATACACATGTGAATATACATCTAAAACAGTGTCCAGGACAAATCTGGCTGTTTGACTGATAGCACATACACCGCCTCCAGTATTCAGTCCCTCTACAAGGTGCCCGTGCTGACAGCAGTATCAAGCATAATAAGTAGCACCTTCCAAACCTGCAAACTCAATTACCTAACTGGACAGGGGTAAGAGATGCATAGGAACAGCACCAGGGAGACTCTTATAACCTAGTTGCATTCAGTTTCCTTTTGTGTGTGCTGCTAAGATCCCTTGCTTACCGTTGAATGCTCAGGCTAAGACCACTATTGCTCATAACTGAGCAGTCTACACTCATTCAGTATTAATAATAATCAATAATGGTGTCATGCTCACTGTCAATATGGAGGCCATCAGCCAAGTGCCTCAGAGGGCCCAAATACAGAGCACCATGCCTGCAACAAGAAACTACCTTCTCAAATAATAAAAAAAATCATTGCAGTGTGCAATAACTTATTTCTAGAGGTAGAAAATAAACCTTTTTGACAGGTTCAACAGAGCAAAACAGGCTAGTAATTATTGCTGGGAATATTAACAGATGATTGCCTATCACACCCCTTTGATGTTCCTCCAGCCATTAACTGTTTTTACACTTACTTTCATCTGCAGAGCCAATTTTAATTTCTGTTATTTAAAATAGTGGATTTCATCTCAACAAAATTATGTTTGAGGGGGCTGAGGTGTGTGGTTTCCAAAAAAGTTGAAAAACTCACAAATGGAATGCCCAAAAATGAGACACTCCACTAATTCTCACGCAAAAATCGTTCTTACAATTTCAGACGGAACACATCTGCCAACCACACCCTCCCACTTCAGATGTTTTGATATCGAGCCCTTCTGTAAGAGTGGGGAAATGTTAAAACGTTCCTTTGCCTACATTCCATTGTATTTTCAGAGCGAACCCCGGCCTTTGCATACCATGTGAGCTGTCACTTTTTCCAGTACAGTGTCAGCTTTCGTCTATATTACAGAAGAAACAGGTGCTGACTGCTTACCTCTGCTTGGCTGATGTTTTGCCATGGAAAACCAAAAGGCTCACCAGGCCACCAAGTGATTCAGAAAGGACAGACGGCGCAAATATTAAAACAAAAGCAATAGATGCTCCAGCCCTAGGCATGGATGAGAAATACCCTGACACAGCTGTGTTTTAAACAAATGGATGAACAGTTCTCACCTACAAATTCCTACTACTTTGAGAGGAATTATGGGTAAAAGCAAATTACTGGGGCTTCATTTTCAATTTAAACCCAAAGATTCCAGTTTTAACCCCACTCCCACCCTTAAAACGCAGTTTCCCCTCAGTCAAACTCTTATTTATAAAGCAACACACCATATCAATCTTCTGTTCCATCCATCATGCTTCCTAGAATAGGTTCCTTTTGTCAATTTTGTATTTGATTTAAAAACAGATTTTTTTAAAATGAGAATTGTCGCCAAACAATACAGATTTGGCCTTTCCCAACAAGGATTCGATAAAAAAACAAGTTTAAAGTCACGAAGAGTTTACGGAATAAGTGAAAAATAAATTGGTTTCTAATGATTGAAGGGTCAATAATCAGGCATAACAAATTTAAAGCTACTAACAGAAGAAACCTGAAGGGAGGAGAGGAACAAGTGGTTAGGATTTGTAGGTTGGTAAATGCAAATTCAACAGCTGCCTTCAAAAGTGAACTCGATAAATATTCGAAGGAAAAAGGACAGCTGGGAGGTTGGAAAAGTGCAATGAGTGGAACTGACAGTTTGTTCTTGCAAAGAGCCAGCCAAACAAGATGGAACGAATAGCCTCCTTCTGTGCTGTATATTATGAACAGACAGCAGCGTGCAAATTTGAATTCTGAAATTAAACCAGAAATGGCTGGAAAATCACTGCACCCTTCAATATCTGACAGTTCATGTCCCAGTGGGTTTCTTTCCAGATTTCGCCCATAATGCCCTGTATAAAACTGTGCAAAGGAATAGTACCAAAAGGAAGTACTTGCATTTACATAGCCTCTTTCGTGACTCAAATCTATCCCAAAATACTTTGCAGTAAATGAGATGCTGAAGAACTTTAGTCACTGCTGTAATGAGGGAACAGTGACAGCCAAATCAGTAAACACTAAGACCCTAACTGACCGTGGCCAAATAAAGATGGACCTTATCAAAGCAGCTCCTGCTATTTAATTGTATCTTGAATTGATTTGGCTTTTTAACTTTGAAGCCTCATGCAGAAGTGTTAATAAACCATTGTTTAAAAAAAGAATTGCCTGACCATTGTCTTGACAGTTCTTTTCAAAGTTCCACTGTATTTTCAGAGCGAACCCTGACCTTTGCATACCATGTGAGCTGTCACCTTTTCTAGTACAGTGTCAGCTTTCGTCTATATTACAGGGCATTTAAATGGTCATTGGGCAATTCTCATTTTTAAATCAAGTACAAATGTGACAAAAGGAACCTGTTCTAGGAAGCATGATGGATGGAACAGATATGGTGTGTTGCTTTATAAATAACAGAGTTTGACTGAGGGGAAACTGCATTGGAAGGGTAAGGGTGGGAGTGGGGTTAAAACTGGAATCTCAGGGTTTAAGTTGAAAATGAAGCCCCAGGTGATTTGCTTTGAAATCCAAGGGTCTGGTGTCCTAATATTCTTTGGCTTAGTTTACCGATACCACTTAAATATTTCCTGTGCTACAATTAAGGAATCTGGTCTTGTGGACTCAGCGTTAGGCTGCCAGAGAGGCTGTTTTTGTTAGAGAGAAGAAGGTTAAGAGGTGACTTAGAGATATTCAAGATGTTCAAAGGACTAGATAGGGTGGAGAGTGAGAGCCTTTTTCCTTGGATGGTGATAGCTAGCATGAGGGGGCATAGCTTTAAATTGATGGGTGATAGATGTAGGAAAGATGTCAGAGATAGGTTCTTTACTCAGTAGTGAGGGCATGGAATGCCCTGTCTGCAACAGTAGTAGACTCGCTAAGTTTAAGGGCATTTAAATGGTCATTGGATAAACATATGGATAATAATGGAATAGTATAGGTTAGTTGGGCTCAGTTTGGTTTCACAGGTCGGTGCAACATCGAGGGCCAAAGGGCCTGTACTGCGCTATAGTGTTCTATGTTCTATGTTCTATAACCTGGCAGTTAACTCTCAATCATTATTTGGTGTAATCTCTATGGCAATGTCTCTACAAATCAGAGTCTGTTTGCCATCTCTAGCACTGTCCTCTGATACCAATTAAAGTAGAAAACCAGCATCTGAGTTGTATTCTTGCAAACTGTCCCGATGAGTGCAAAACAAAACGCTCCAATAAAATGTGTCAGTTATCAGTAATGTTCAATTCTGTACTATTAACTAACAAAAACTCTGTTGTATATTGGTTAAACAGGGTTAATACTGGAGAATGCCATAAGCACCATCTACTATGATGAGTTCATATGGATTTGTGGAAAAACAGCTTAGGATTTCAATGGAGCGAGACCTCACATCTGGTTCTCCTCAAAGCCCTATACCAATGTGTGTCACATCAATTAGTTGTTAACATGCAATGAACTAAACATCAGAGTGTCTTGCAGATATGACAATCAGACCAGAAAGTAATTTCCTCTATCACAGTCAAGCAAACAGACCGTATATGTTTCAACACTTAAAAGGAGATGGTGGCAACAAATGTTATCATAAGCAGCAACTCCTATTGTGTCATGAGCTGGCATGCCCATCCAACAGAGTCCTCTCCTTTAAAAGCTGATAGGTCTTTGTTGCTTTGAAGCTTGAGGAAAGACTGGGAATGATCATTCACTGCCTCAGCTCAGTCCCATGCTGTTCCTGATGCCAGCCTGATTGGCAATAATTGAGTGCAACTTCCATTTCCATCTGGAAGTCTGTATACTGTCTCCTCTTATCTCACTAATTCCATTTTTGCTTTCCACAGACCCCTCTTTGTCAGTGTGCACAGAAGGCACGAGCTTAAAAGTCAGGGGTCACTCCTGTACATTAGATCCTTCCATGGCAAGTGTACAGGACTCAGCTCAGTCACAGCAGTGGGCACCACATCAGGGTCTCACTTCCTCCATCCCTATTACTGTATAATCGCACAAATAAATTAAATTTTACTCTTCACTTTGTGGCAGAAAAATGCCAAAATCAGCAGCAAACATTCAGTTTTGATATAATCTAGACAGACAGTCAGTTTCAAGCCAACTATTGCTATGGTGAGACTCCTTTCGTGTACAAATTTGAAGACAGGCGGGCAGGAGCTGCTTCACAATGAAGTTTCTTGCACTGGTTAAAATTAAAAGGCCATTTTGTCACAAAACAGCTTGCCCGTTTTAAGTAGATTGGACAACAATCTGTAGTATGCCTGGTTTTGTGGGAGCAGGGTACATTTTTCTTCTATCTATAGTCTTTGATGGGACATGGGTAATCGCTGGCAAGGCCAAACCTATTGCCATCGTTGACTGTCCTTGATCTGAGTGACTTGCTCCACCATTCAGAGGTCACTTAAGCGACAACTACGTGAAATAACTCCAATGAGGCCTGTATCCCAACACCAAGTCACCCTTTGACACTGGTCCAGCTCCCTCAGAGCCAGCTCAGAGTGAACAGAACCTCCGACACAAGATGGAAGGGTCTAGGCCCGGAACATCAGCTTTTGTGCTCCTGAGATGCTGCTTGGCCCGCTGCGTTCATCCAGCTTCACACTTTGTCGTCTTGGATTCTTCAGCATCTGCAGTTCCCGTTATCTCAGAACCTGCGACACTCCCGTTTGTATCTGTCAGCCAGGGCTCCTTGATTGGACCAGATTAACAGCCCCAATCAGGGAACTCACTGAATTTCACCTGGCTGACCTTGTTGCAAATCACTACACCACTCTTGCTGTGGGTCTGGAGTCACACGTAAGCCAGACAAAATAAGGGGTGCAAATTTACTTTCCTAAAGGACATTAATGAACATGCTCACCATTACAAAAGCAATTTAAATTGCACCGGCTGTCATATGAAGGGTTTTGACACCATGACCTCAGAGCATTAACCTGGGCTTCTGGATGCCTGGTGTCGTAACAGTACCACTACACTACCATCTTCCCATTTTTGGTCTGCCTGAATAGCATTTTGCCCAGCAGCCTTCAACTCAAAGCATTTGCCCACAAACCTGCTGAAATGCGATCATAAATCAGTGGGATGTAAACAATAAGGCCTCAGTGAGGTCATTCACCATCAGCAGTGACATTTAACATTGGAGAGTAGACTGAGAAAGGTGTTAGTAGGACAGAAGCAAAGGGAAAGAGGAGTGATGTTTAAATCAGGTGCAGAAAAAGAAGCCAAAAGACAGGATGGAGAGAAAAATAAAAGCAGAAACAAAACAAGAGAAAAATGTACATTGTAAAATGTGGCATTTCAAAAGTTTCCACAAGTTAAATGTCTTATCCCTTCAGGGTTTATGTTCATGATTGGAAACTGGGCAATTGAGCTGGCCTCAGTTTTTTCCTCCACCCATAACACCAATTCTTTTATATCTGGCTGCATGAACATGTAGGGGAAGCTTTAAGTAACAGTTACATGTCGATAATTGTTTTCCTGTTGCTAGAAACTACTTACTTTTAATAAATGGCAATTTTTGGTAAGTACAGAAACCTGGATCATGCTGTCAGTCAACCTGGGTCCAAAAACACCAACTTTCTGATAGCTTGGGGAGTAGCAAGGCTGGATTTTCCAGCACAGTGAAGCATGATATTACAACAGAGGAGTGTGATGAAGGTTCTCCACTCGTTCCTGAAATGGAGAGACTGTCCTATGAGGAAAGATTAAGGAGGCTGAATCTCCATTCTGTGGAGTTTACAAGAATCAGAGATGATCTTATTCAAAATATTCTTACAGGAATCGCCAGGGTGGATGCAGGATGTTTCCATTGGTCGCAGAAGTCAGAGCACAGTCTCCAAATAGAGGGCAAGCCATTTATGACCAAATTGAGGAGGAACATCTTCACTTTGACAGTTGTAGATCTTTGGAATTCTCAATCCCAGAGCACTATGGAGACTCAGTCACTGAGTATGTCCAAGACTGAGAATGATAGACTTCTATGTATTTTTAAAAAATTCTGAGATATAGGGGTAGTGCAGGAAAACAGCATGAAATTAGAGGATCATTGAATAATTGAGTGTTAAAGTGCTAAAAACAGTCAACTCTTACTCTTATTTCTTATGTTCTATCTGCTATTTGTAGCTGCTCCTGCCAGAGTTTGTGCTGCCAATGGTATGTCACCCCTATCTGTCTTATGCTACTCTCATGTCCTCTGTAGCTCATCTCTAGCCACTCTGAGGCGTCAAACAACTACACTCAGTTTGACCACTGCCCTCCAGTCTACCTTTTCAGCTTTGAGCATACGGCCAAAATACTTTGGATTTATTTTTGCTCTAACTAAAAAGCACCACTTCATTTGTCTCATGGTCTGTATGTGGAACTTTTAGAATATGAGTTAGTATCCCAAATTTTATAGGCTTCTTTTTCTTCCTTCCATGTTAGTTTCATGCTCAGTTTCCATAGGAAAACAGGGAAGTAAGTAGGATGTCACAAGTACTGGCAACAAAAAATAATACTGTCAACATAATTCACAATAATTTGATTATTAAAATAACACTTGCACTATTAATTACTTTTTTTAATGAAAGCTCAATGGACAATTAACCTTTGTACCCAGAAACCTCATGAAAGTCATGGCAAGGTTCAGTGCAAGATGCCAGCTGAACTCCAGCTCACAGGCTATTCTTTCCGTGTGACATTTTGCTGTCCAACTTACAAATTAACAACAGTGCATATTTCTCTCACCATTTTCTGTACCTCTACACAGGCTGTTGAGCAGCAGTGCCAGTACATCAGTGAGTCTGTCTAAGCTGATTTAATGGAGCCTATGGCAGAACATAGTCACTTGAAGCTGAAGCAGCTGAAGTAGTGCCCATTTCTTCCTTCCACTCACTCACGGAGGCAACATTCTAGTGGTATTATCGCTGGATTTTTAATCCAGATAATGTTCTGGGGACCTGGGTTTGAATCACACCACAGCAGATGGTGGAATTTGAATTCAATAAATATTGGACACAGAGTCTAATGATGACCATGAATTCATTTTCGATTGTCAGAAAAACCCATCTGGTTCACTAATGTCCTTTAGGAAAGGAAACTGCCATCCTTCTCTGGTCTGGTCTACATGGAGGCTTTGGAGAAGGTGCAAAGGAGGTTTATCAGGATGCTAGATAATGAACTCTGAGGCTGGATGAACACAGCAGGCCCAGCAGCATCTCAGGAGCACAAAAGCTGACATTTCGGGCCTAGACCCTTCAGAGAGGAGGATGGGATGAGGGTTCTGGAATAAATAGGGAGAGGGGGGGAGGCGGACCGAAGATGGAGAGAAAAGATGATAGATGGAGAGGAGAGTATAGGTGGGGAGGTAGGGAGGGGATAGGTCAGTCCAGGGAAGACGGACAGGTCAAGGAGGTGGGATGAGGTTAGTAGGTAGGAGATGGAGGTGCGGCTTGGGGTGGGAGGAAGGGATGGGTGAGAGGAAGAACAGGTTAGGGAGGCAGAGACAGGTTGGACTGGTTTTGGGATGCAGTGGGTGGAGGGGAAGAGCTGGGCTGGTTGTGTGGTGCAGTGGGGGGGGGGGGGACGAACTGGGCTGGTTTTGGGATGCGGTGGGGGAAGGGGAGATTTTGAAGCTGGTGAAGTCCACATTGATACCATTGGGCTGCAGGGTTCATAAGCGGAATACGAGTTGCTGTTCCTGCAACCTTCGGGTGGCATCATTGTGGCACTGTAGGAGACCCATGATGGACATGCCATCTAAAGAGTGGGAGGGGGAGTGGAAATGGTTTGCAACTGGGAGGTCCAGTTGTTTATTGCGAACCGAGCAGACGTGTTCTGCAAAGCGGTCCCCAGGCCTCCGTTTGATTTCCCCAATATAGAGGTAGCCACACCAGGTACAGCGGATGCAGTATACCACATTAAGCAGAGGTTCACCTGCACATCTGCCAATGTGGAAAGTCATCTTGGGGCCTGGGATAGGGGCAAGTGTAGCATTTCCTGCTGTTGCAGGGGAAGGTGCCGGGTGTGGTGGGGTTGGAGGGCAGTGTGGAGCGAACAAGGGAGTCAGAGAGTGGTCTCTCCGGAAAGCAGACAGGGGTGGGGATGGAATAATGTCTTGGGTGGTGGGGTCGGATTGTAGATGGCGGAAGTGTCGGAGGATGATGTGTTGTATCCGGAGGTTGGTGTGTGAGAACGAGGGGGATCCTCTTAGGGCCGTTGTGGCAGGGGTGGGGTGAGGGATGTGTTGCGGGAAATGCGGGAGACACAGTCAAGGGCGTTCTCGACCACTGTGGAGGGCAATTTGTGGTCCTTAAAGAACTTGGACATCTGGGATGTGCGGGAGTGGAATGCCTCATCGTGGGAGCAGATGCGGGGGAGGCGGAGGAATTGGGAATGGGGGATGGAGTTTTTGCAGGAGGGTGGGTGGGAGGAGGTGTATTCTAGGTAGCTGTGGGAGTCGGTGGGCTTGAAATGGACATCAGTAACAAGCTGGTTGCCTGAGATGGAGACTGAGAGGTCCAGGAAGGTGAGGGATGTGCTGGAGATGGCCCAGGTGAACTGAAGGTTGGGGTGGAAGGTGTTGGTGAAGTGGATGAACTGTTCAAGGTCCTCTGGGGAGGTAGAGGCGGTGCCGATACAGTCAATGTAACTGAGGAAGAGGTGGGGTTTGGAGCCTGTTTTACCAGGATGCTGCCTGAACTGGTGGGCTCCTCTTACGAGGGGTTGACGGAGCTTGGACTTTTCTCTCTGGAGAGAAGGATGAAGAGAGGTGACCTGATCGAGGTGTACAAGGTAATGAGAGGCATGGATAGAGTTGATAGCCGGAGACTTTTCCCCAGGGCAGGATTGACTGCTACGAGGGGTCATAGTTTTAAAGGTGTTAGGAGGAAGGTATAGAGGAGACAGAGGGATGTTCTTCACCCAGAGAGTTGTGAGCGCATGGAATAGTCTGCCAGTGGTAGTCATGGAAGCAGAGTCCTTAGTGACATTTAAGCGACTGCTGGACATGCACATGGACAGCAGCGAATTGAGGGGAATGTAGGTTTGGTTATTTTATTTTTGGATTAGGATTATTCCGCAGCACAACATCGTGTGCTGAAGGGCCTGTCCTGTGCTGTACTTTTCTATGTCTATGTGACTCCAGACCCACAGCAATGTGGTTGACTCTTAACTACCCTCTGGGCAATTAGGGATGGGTAATAAATTCTACCTAGTCTGTGACACCCTCATCCTGTGAATGAACACACTCACACCAATTTAGCAATGCCTCCTAGGTAACTCAAAAAAAGCCGAAAGACCTGCGGTTGCTGTAAATCAGGAATAAAGACAGAAGCTGCTGGAAAAGCTCAGGAGCTGGCAGCATCTGTGACGAGAAAAATCAGAGTTAACGTTCGGGTCCGGAGACCCTTCCTCAGAACACTGTCAAACAGTTTGTCAGAGTTCGCATTTTAAGATGGAAATACATTTTTGATTATTGCTGAAGGGGGAGACAAATCGTTGAAGCTATTCACCTTGCAATGACCTGGACAATCTCAAGGATGATGATCTCTCTAATACAGGAGAAAGGGGTTGCCATATTGAAAAATCCAAGCCAAAAATGATTTGGGATAACAAAAAGTGTGGAGCTGGATGAACAGAGGAGGCCAAGCAGCATCCTGACGATTCGGGCCTAACCCTTTATCAGAAAAAAAAATGATTTGGGAACAGGTCTCTTTTTTCTTCACTACCAGTTGGACAGTTAAATGCAATATTTTCAAGGCCGCATCTGGAATAGGTAAATCCAAAGAAATTTGGTATAATAACTGGGGTGCTAATCAAAAATTTGCACCATAAAGGAGTAATATCTTTATAGATCCCTACCTACCATTCACTGTTATGAAGAAAGGGTTGTACAAAATGGGGATGAAAGAAAAGGAAATATTCATTTCATTCTCGGATCTTTCACAAATAGACGTAATATTTTGTGTCATACACAATGGGCTATCACAAGACACAAGTTTGTCTCAGCGTGATACCCTGAATGAAATTCACTTCCAGTTTCCCAGAATGTATTCATAGCACCAACAAGTCAGGGATGCAGTTGTGTCTATCTTCAACATGTGGTTGGACTTTCCATCAAATATTGCCCAAACACTCAAAAAAGGAGTGAATCCAAACCATAGAGAACGCCCACTAAAGACCAAAGTCACGTTTTTGTAAAGGTACCATTGGATTTCCTTGGCTTTTTTTAAAATTTAAAATTTCATGGTCAGGATGGTCCAGAGGAAGGTATTCAAATCATTGAACAGTATTCTACCTTTGAACAGTGTGAACTATTTTTAATAGTTACTCGCAGGGGTTTTTTTAAAAAATTCTCTTGTCACCTCCCCAGATGCAGGGAAAACTGGGCTGTGGATAACTATAAACAGCACACTAGGTCAAGTGGAAATATCAGGCTGAAAAGTGGCTCACTTGTCTGGAATCACAAACTGCCTTTTCTCCTTGAAAAAAAACACTATGAAGCAATAAAAGATCAAACAGCCTGTGGTGCTTCCCTTTACATTGTCAGCTCAATACAGAGTCCCTTCAACTCTCTCCATCTCTACTGGGAGCATCATGACCCCACTGCCCTGAGCAATGAACCAGCAAGTGACTGTTGCCTGTTAGTTAAGTTGGAATGAGTGTTGTACGTGTACATGTTCCTTCTGTATGCAAGGAATAGGGCTGTGCGTATTAGTGCTTGTAGCTTCTGTACAAACCTAACTAAAATCACCGTGACTCCTCATTCATTCAGGATTAGCCAGCCAATGTTGTCCATTTGCACAATCACAGCTAATATTGAGCACTGTATTGCAGATTTCACATGGGCAGACCAGGTAGATATGGTCAGGGCTTTGCTTTACCTCAATGCTGAGCAAGCCACACGACACCTGGACTTGGGAAGAAATTGTGGCTCTTCACTGATAATTACATCAAAATCCTGAAGGTCCCAACCTAACAGCATTGTCAGTGCATGTACACCAAACAGACTGCAGAGATTCAAGAAGGTAACACATCACCATCTTAAGGGCAATTAGGGATAGGCACTAAACACTGACATTCCCTGCAACATCCACATGCCTGAAATATATTTCTTTTTAAAATGAACTTTAAAACCTGAAGGGCATCAAGCAATAGACTGTTATTTTGTTTCTATTGTCAGGAGAGAGTAGGGGTTGCATTTTCCAGGTGGGGCACTCAATAAGCAGATGCTGGAGATTTACATTCTTCTTTTGGTGAAAACATTGCCAATAGGGTCTGAGCATTCCATGCCCAATATGCTTTTCATTCAGGGTGACAACTGTTTAGCTCACTTAGCTGCCAGTCTTTGACACCCAGACATTCAGGTCAGTTTCTCTGGAGAGATTTTGCGAAGCAGCGAGAAACAGATAAGTGGATCATATCCTTGCCGCTAACCTGAATCAGTTACAAATTAGTCACAATCCCTGAATAGCTGAGAAAATTCATAATTCTAGCAAGGTGAAGTCAATGGGAAGATAAGTCAACATGAATCAGGTTAAGAAAAGAAACAACTTCCAATAATAAAGCAGCTTATAGGGCCACAGAATGGCAGACGGTGCTTCACAGGTAACAAAGTGCAACTGAAGCATTCTAAATAAAATGCGATAGGTAACTTGCACACAGCTAACATCATAAGCAATCAATGAAATCATGTTTATCACTTTGGTTGAGAGATGAATGTTGGCCAGGACACTGGGCAAACAACCCCTTGCACTTCTTAAATCGTGGTATTTCAGTTTTTCACATTCCCAGAAACAATATGGCCTCAACCATATATCTGATCTGAAAAAGTAACATCTCTGAGAATGCAGCACTCTTGGGACTGAGGAAGGGTCACCGGAACCAAAACATTTGCAAGAACCGCTTCTCTCCTATTCTTCAGGACTTGCAAGTAAGCCAGAAGTATCAACAATATCCCTTTACTTCATGTACAGCTGCTCATATACAGCAAGAAACATGGAACAGGAACAAGGGCCAGGCACACTGGTCAATATTCCTTTATCTACTCCAGGGTCAACAATGTCAATCTTAGAGTCACAATTAGATCTTACTGTAGGATAATAGGTCAGCACAACATTGTGGGCCAAAGGTCCTGTACTGTGCTGTACTGTTCTATGTTCTACATTAATGATACCTCAACTGGGCACACAATCTGGAAGTCCCATTGGCAACACAGTATGTATGAAGAACATCCAACTTTGCAAATAAAACAACCATAGCTAGATTTCACAACACCGATAAATCTTTTCAAAGAGCAAGCGGGTAAAACTTTAAACATTGAAAATCAAGGCATTTATGGCAATCGGAGGATGATGCCCCTGTCTCCAGCTGCGAGGCAGAGTTTTGAACTAATATTTCACTGCACGCACAGTTCGGGTTTAATTCTCTGCAGACACTGACGTGCTAAGACAACAGATAATGGGAAGTTGGTCATTAAGAAACTATTCTGTTGCATAAATATGAACACAAGTAAAAATAGCACCAGCTTTAGGCTAATTCAATAGGCATTCGTATCATTAAATTCATCTGTCGGGAGTACATGTCAGACTGCTGGTGATGCTTATGCAAATTATCCACACTGCGCACCACTTCAGAATATTTAAAATTATTACAGTATAAATAATTGCTTTTACATGGTATCTTTCAAACAAAAACATCTTTAAGCTTTCTTTATATGCTGGGTTAAGTTTTTAGAATGGCAGTTAACATTGTTGTATATTTTTCATGCCTCATCTACTAGCCTTTATCCTGTTTTAATTAACACAGCCAGACAGAAATTGGGTCACAAAGCAAAGAAAGACAACGTCAATCTGAAACAAACTCAAGGCTATTGGTGGAACCGAGCAAAAGAGAAATCCCAAACTGACAGCATATTTATGCTCCCTTTCTCTCTTCCCTTTCTGACAGGCAGTGAAAAAGAATATACAGTGCAAACTCTTTCACCCAAGGGTGAATGCCTGGAATTTGCTGCCCAGTTTCATGAAGACAGAAATCCTCAACTCAAAAAGATGAAGCTCTGTAATCTGTCAGGCTATGGGGCAAGAAGGTGGGATTAGTACGGTAGTTGTTTTACTTTGCAGGCAGTGCAATTACAGTGGGCTGAAAGGCCTCTTTCAGTGATGCAACTTTTCTATAGCTTGATACTTGTCAGATTCACCAAGGGGCTAGGGAGAGCTGCACACCCTAATGTTTGCCCAGTCAGTCAGTGTTTGCAAGCTATTTGACATCACAATCAAATCTTAACTTCTCTTCACTGGCTGCTCGCTGACCTGCAGGTCCAGCAGGCTGGCCGGGATAACATGAAGGAGCCAGAATCCTGCACAATCTCCTTACCCCTGTGCAATTCTGTGCAATGAGATGATTGGAAATGTTGCATATCAGCAACAACAGAAAAGAAAACTTAGCTCAGACTAAGAACTCACTGGAGAATGATAACAGAAGACAGTGGAAACAAGAGATTCTACGAACAGAAGCCAGATGGCATACAAGTTGAGACTTTGGGTCTGGACCCTTTATAGAAAGGCTGACTCTTCATCTGTTCTAACTGAAGGTCCACACTTACGGTCTCTGTGAGCTGTGTCAGTATGTGCAAAGATGCTACAGCTTGGAAGCTGCCAGACAAGCCTAATTCTGGGGTAAACAACATGTGCACAGGCAACACAAAAACAATGAAAGGGGCTGAACACTGAGTAAACCATACATTTCACATCAAACATGTCCAAACCCATGGCATCAATGTGGTCTCTCCCATCCTTTCATTCATCAGATGCATGCAGATCTCTTAGAGCACATTTTAAAAGAAGAAATCAAACCTGGAGCCCTCTGGTCTGTGTGCCTCCATCAGTCATCATACTAACCACAAAAGCTGTCAGGCTGGAGGCAACAGGAGAAGCAAGAGACAGGGTGTTAGTGATAGAGCTGCCAGCAAGGGGCATGATGCCAGGTGAAGTGCCCACGTGCACATTCCTGACATTATACAACCCTTGGCTCTGGCTCCGATATACCCCCGTTGCAGCAGAATGCAAACTCAAGTAGGTCAATGTGCTTCATTCTCGGTTATTCATAAGGGGGGGAAGGCAATTGCGTAGTTTGTCCAGTCCGAGGAGTCGTACAACTTGTATTTGACAAGCCAGTAAAGTCAAATGTGAAATGACCTTTTTTTTCCCTTCCTAGTCAGCTTTCAAGGCTCGATTTACTGGAGCAGGCACAATCACAAAAGAGTTGTGCAGGGAACAGTCCCTGTGCTGCTCAGTGCCTACAACTTGCAAATGTGTTCTTCCGCATGCATAGACACCCAGGCAGCGCCATACAGATACATAGAGAAATACACGCATATACACACACATAGCAAAGCCTCCACCACATCTGTTCCCAGGAGGAGGCATTCCACTCCCGCACATCCCAGATGTCCTCGTTCTTCAAGGACCGCAACTTCCCCCCACAGTGGTCAAGAACGCCCTCGACTGTGTCTCCCACATTTCCCGCACCTCATCCCTCACACCTTGCCCCCGCAATAACCGCCCCAAGAGAATCCCCCTAGTCCTCACATACCACCCTACCAACCTCCAGATACAACGCATCATCCTCCGACACTTCCGCCATCTACAATCCGATCCCACCACATTTTTCCCACCACACCCTCATCTGCCTTCCCGAGAGACCACTCTCTCCATGACTCCCTTGTCCGCTCCACACTGCCCTCCAAACCCACCACACCTGGGACTGTCCCCTACTACCGCAGGAAATGCTACACCTGTCCCCACACCTCCTCCCTCACCCCCATCCCAGGCCCCAAGATGACCTTCCACATCAAGTAGATCTTCACCTGCACATCTGCCAATGTGGTATACTGAATCCACTGTACCCGGTGTGGCTTCCTCTACATTGGGGAAACCAAGCGGAGGCTTGGGGACCACTTTACAGAACATCGCCGCTTGGTTCACAACAAACAACTGCACCTCCCAGTTGCAAACCATTTCAACTCCCCCCCCCTCCCATTCCTTAGATGAGATGTCCATGCTGGGCCTCCTACAGTGCCATAATGATGCCAACCGAAGGTTGCAGGAAAAGCAGCTCATATTCCGCTTGGGAACCCTGCAGCCCAATGCCATCACTGTGGTTTTCACCAGCTTCAAAATCTCCCTTCCCCCCCACTGCATCCCAAAGCCAGCCCAGCTCGTCCCAGCCTGCCTAACCTGTTCTTCCTCTCACCGATGCCCTCCTCCCACCCCAAGCCGCGCCTCCATCTCCTACCTACTAACCTCATCCCACCCCCTTGACCTGTCCGTCCTCCCTGGCCTGACCTATACCCTCCCTACCTCCCCACCCATACTCTCCTCCCCACCTATCTTCTCCTCTATCCAGCTTCAGTCTGCCTCCCCCTCTCTCCCTATTTATTTCAGAATCTTCTCCCCATCCCCCTCTGATGAATGGTCTAAGCCCGAAACATCAGCTTTTGTGCTCCTAAGATGCTGCTTAGCCTGCTGTGTTCATTAGGCTCCACACTTTGTTATCTTGGCAATTCAAACACACCCAATTTGGTGCAGGTCCTCTTAGAATTCAGAATTGAAAGATGTTTAATTATTTTGCATTCACATTGAAAAGTTAGATATCAATGGATAGGCATTGCAGACTCTGCGAGGAAACTAATTTGCTAATACTCTAAACTTCAATTCAACTGGAACTTATCCAATCCCAAAAATGCCAATCTTTGATTGGCACCCATTTTTTTGAATTTTTTAAAAATAACCTCACGTTTAGAAAATGACAAAAGCTGCCACCCCACCCAATGTGAAATAACCAACAGGAGTGTTGGTCATTTCGATGTGGGCCAACATGTGTGCCAAACTACAGTCCGCCAAACATTGGGAGGTGAACTTCAGGTTAGCTTGTCGTTTGGCTGCCTAAGGAGGAACAGTATAGAGGCCAATAGCCTAAACATGGAATTCACCAGTTTTAAATCCCCCACCCCCCCAAACCATGACCAATCCTCCCTCTCGTCCTCGCTTCCTTGACCTGACACAACCTATCCATCTTGTCACCCACCTATCTGCCCCTCCCATCTCGCTGATCAATCCCCATGGCTGCCTACCCACACTTACCTACTACCATCCCACCTACCTTCTTCAGTCCCACCTCTCCTTTATTTCCCAGCTCCCTTCCCCCTCCCCATTTCTGAAGAAGGGTCCCAACCCAAAATGTTAACTTTCCTGCTCCTCTGATGCTGTCTGGCCTGTTGAGTTATTACAGCTCCTTACTGCGTTGTCACAGTATAACTCTATGTCCTAGGTCAAGTAGTGAGAAATTTAATGGTCACAACATTGCAGAACCAAATTAGAGGCAGAATCAAAGGAAGGTGAGCATGACTATATGCGTGTGCGTGCGGCATGAGGAGAGATTATACATCAGATCAAACAATTCAAGCGCAGGAGCTGACATCAGATAAAACAGTTGGCAGAAGGAGCAGGCAGCAGATAAAGCAGAACAGGGAGAGAGCGTGCAGACACTTGGTAAAAAGCGTGGAGAGCGAGATCGAGAGCGAAGACACCAGATAGAGCTGTATGAGGGGAGGGACAGTGTTCACCAGATAAAACAGTGAAGAGTGTGATCAGATACAAGACAACACAATGGCTGTGTGTGCGCGCGCACGCATGTGCTTGTATGTACAATACTGAAAATGCATCACTGTATCCTAGAAAGTGACTGTGCTTTCCCTCCACAGATGCGGCCAGAATTGAGGTTTTCCAGCAATCTGTTTTTGCTGCAGATTGAGAGAATCCACAGTTTTGTTTTATCCCTGAGCATTCCTTGGTCTGGAGTGCTTCTGAAGAGCTGAAGCATTTCCAACCTACTTCATATGTAACTTCGACAGGCAGCAAAAGAACAGAGGTTGCCCTCCCATTTTGGTGTAAGTGCAAATCAGAGAAGTGAAAAGGCAACTTCCAGATCAATGCACTGCCCAGTTTTCCCTCAATCAAAGCCAACAAGTGTATCTAAAGCAAACTAGCACAGGGTGTTGGAGATCTGAAATGGCCTGGTCACCTGGCAACTAAGGCTTGTCAAAACTTGATATTGTTAGAATCTTAAGAGCCACGGATGTTGCTTAACTAGATTCTTGCCGGCCTGAGAAAAAATGCTTTCATCAAAGCAGCACAAAATAAAGTGAAGCCACGGGAAGGGTTTTGACGGCCGGGTTCTGGAGCTCCAGCGTTCTGAGGCAAAGTGAGAAACAGATATTAGAACTTTATTCTATTCCAGTCTGAAGCAGATGATCCACAGAATATCTACCAATCAGCAGAAATGAGATCGGGTCAGCCAGGTGCTCTGTCAATTGAACCATGCAGAGTATGTGCAGAGGATTTAGTCTCTGACGTCAGGCATCCTGAAGTGTATTTCACAGAGCTGCAACAGCACCACATTCACAGCCACGGACAGAAATACCTCACCAGCAAACTCTGCTGTTTACACTTCTGGGCCATACCATGTTGCCTGGGCGGAGAGTCCTGTAATGCGGGCAGCATTGCAGCAGATCAAAACCAACCTCACAGCCAGGCCCTCGCTGAAAAAGCCAGCCAAGCATCTCTAGGCCAAACCCACTGGAAACATCGGCCACGGGGAAGATTTACTGAAGATTCACAATTCTTCACAAAGGATGGTACTTCCTCTCCCCTAGTCTTCAGAAGTACAAAACCTTTCTGTCAAAGAGGGGAAGGATTGACTGAGAGTTCTTGACAATCGGCAAGTTGCTTGCTAGGTTCAATGTTAAAAGGAGCCAGGTTGGATAAGCAAATCCCCATGATCAGTAAAGCTGCTCCATCCAACTAGTATGTCCCTATTGACACTTGACCTAACATCCACTGTAGAGTTGCACAAACACACGTTACACAAAAGACCCTCTTTGTAGAATATGTAAATTTCTTTGTGTGAATTATACACATTTGGGATGTATTACTTTGTTCTATTCCTTCATGAGATGTGGATATCACTGGTGAGGCCAGTGTGCTATTGCCTATCCCTCAATGCCTTGGAGGTGGTGGTGGTGAGCTCTCATAGTCCATATTAGAGATATGGACCAGGATTTTTTGCATGGCAAGGCTTCCCTCCCTGCCACCAGTTGAATCAACAGAGAATGCATGCCAGTTGATGCCAGCTGCCCTGCCCCAGCTGTGTTATGCTTAGAGGGGCATTAACTGGCCTCAGGTTGAGAGTGTTGCCCCTTAGCTACCAGAAAATCTGATTGGACCACAGCTTTGTCTTATCAAGAGTGTCAGACTTGAAGAAGAGTCGCACCGGACTCAAAATGCTAACTCTGTTTCTCTTCCCACAGATGCTGGGAGAGCTGCTGAGTTTCCCTGGCATTCACTGTGTTTGTTTCAGAATTCCAGCAGCCCCAGTATCGTGCTTTTATTAGCTTGTTTGGAGATATCTATCACAAAATACAAAAATATGAGCAGCCTGCATATTGCACAGATGCAAATGCTACTTTCTCTCAAATGCTCGAACTTAACAATGCAGAACCACAGAATTTTTTTTTTCAAATGACCCAGAACAGTTTGCAGGCAGTATGGGTTATGACAAAATGATCAATCATAGTGGGAGCAGGCAGGGTTCAGGATGATATAATCAGTACAGTGAAATGGTTAGGGGCATGGCAAACAAAGTTCAGAACATTAATATGGAAAGACTGTAGGTTATTCAGTTGCTGAAAGTGAACACACCGGTGCAGCAGGTAGTCAAGAAGCCAAACTGGATGTTGCCCGTCAAAGTGACAGGACTCGAGTTCAGGAACAGGGATGGCTTGCTGCACTTAACAGGGCCTTGGTGAGGCGGCACCCGGAATAGTGTGTGCAATTTTGGTCTCCTAGCCTGAAGAAGGATGCTCTTTCTCTCAAAGGAGTGCAGTAAATGTTTACCTAACTGATTCCTGGGATGGCAGCACTGACGAATGAGGAAAGATTGAGTGGGCGAGAACTGTATTCACTGTAGGAAGACAGGGAGAAATCTTTCACAAGTTGTTGGGACCTGGGACAGTCAGACCGAAAACATGGTGGGAGCAGAGTCCATACATTATTTAAAGAGGTTTTGGACTGCTACCTGAGAACGTAGAACTTACGCAGCTATGGACAAAGTTGGGGGTTACGGGACTGATTTATTTAATGCTCCTCCAAAAACCACAAGTTGATGGGCTCTTTCTGTGTTGTAACTTTCTATGATTCCATAGCAGAGTCTACGAGGCCCTGTCATGATGAAAGACAGTCATAGAGTAATACCGCATGGAAACAGGCCTTTCAGCCCAAACTGGTCCATGCTGACCATAGTGTCCACTCAGCTAATTCCAATTGCCTGCATTTGGTCCATATGACTCTAAATGTCAACATGTAGAGGCTCATCAAGTAATTAGTAATTGCTTTGTATGTGAATCAACATCAAGTCCATAGTGGCCTCTAGGCCAGTTTTCTTTCATCTCTTACAGCAAGTTATGGGCTAACACTGATTTTTCCCTTTCTGGTATCATGCCCCCAAGTGGTTCCAAATGTTTCAACAGTGACTGAGGTCAGCATGATGACCTTTCATTAGTGACTGCCTCAAGCTGCACCTTCTTGTTCTATTACCTGATTACATAAAATAAAAACAGGGGGAAAATCTAAAACAAAAGGTCATGGGAATTATTCAAACTCACGAGTCCTTTTTGAGGACCTTCCAATCTGTTCTTTAAGCACAGGAAAATCCTGAGTTGTTAATTTTGTAAATGCCATGTCAATTGAGTGTATGTATGTGCCTGCCCTACTGGGGTTAACAGCTGCTGCTACTAACTGGAGAAGGATTAAGATCCAACAAGACGTTTGCATTCATGTGATGACTTTCTGCCTTTATAGCAGGTAACAAAACATTGCATTGAGCACCTCCTGGATAGTGTATCCTGATACATGTTTCTTCCCCCAGAATCCCTGCCTGAATTATGACACTCACACCTCCTGTTCTAAGATTGGAGGGGGTCCTTGTGATTCCTTGCCAGTGTTTGCTTGTCTCTTACCAGGACCTGATCAAAGTTTGGAACATGGTCTTCTCATTGGAGAGCGCCAATCAAACACAAGTCAAGTCGTGTGTCGATGGATGTCCAGCTTGCGGCCATTACCTTTCACTGACTTGAGACAATGGTGCTCGTCCATAACAGTACTAGATAAGGTTCAAGTATGGGGTGAGTCCCAGAGTGCCCCCCTGCTCAGATGGAATTTCAGCTCCCAAAGCCTCCCTCAGGAACTGCAACCCTAAAAATCCTTCCTCTGACCAGTGGCTGCAGTGCATGAATCCACCCACAATGATTTTCTAAAAGTTCTATTTTACATTTGCTTTTAATGTTTCTTTTCCTGACAGTGCCCCTTTAAGGCATTAGAGGCACAACTGGTCCACTATTCACTCGCCACCTCGGAATTGTGCGCAATATGGGAAGGTGCACTTCCCCGCCAACTAACTAAGCATGAAGGAGCCATGAAATAAAATGCAACTGTTGAGAATCTGAACATTAAAAGAAAAATCTGTAAGATATCTTGGGCACACAGCAGGTATTTCAGCATTTGTGAAAACAGAAATGTCAGATTAATGTTTTATTTGTCACAGCTGATAATGGAAAACTAGAATGTGGCAAAATTATTGCAAATGTTTATTACTTACTTTTCATTAACCTGTACATTTTCACACAGTTTAGTTTTGACAGTGCATAGAACTGTGTTAGAAGGTACACAGAGCCATTTTGAGAAGAAGCTAGTGAGGAGCTTAGTGAATCTTTCAGTATGATATGTATATTTTACCTTCGAGATATTAAGTCTCCCTTTCCCTAATCAAATATAAGTGACCATTTTTAATGGTACTATCAGCCTCACAATTACAGAATGATACTTTTTATTGATTTGGGACTTGTGCGCTTTGCTGCCTGGGTCCGAATTTATTGCCCATCTCTGATTGCACGAGGAGATGGAGAGCTGCCTTCTAGACACACAGCAGTTCATGTGCTATAGGTACACCCACAATGCCATGAAGGAGAGAGTTCCAGGATTTTGACTCAGTGACACTGAAGGACACCAAGTCAGGATGGTGAGTGGCTTGGAGGGGAACTTGCAGGTGGTGGAGTTCCCATGTATCTGCTGCCTTTATCTTTCCAGACACACTTGCTTATGAATTTGGAAGGTACTGTCTAAGGAACCTCTGAATTTCTGCAGTGCATCTTGCAGATAGTACACTTTGCTAGTACTGAGCGTTGTGCAGGGTGTGAATGTGTGTTTATCGGGGTGCCAATCATACGGACTGCTTTGTCCTAGATGGTGTCATGCTTCTTGATTGTCATTGAAGGTGTATTCATTCAGGCAAGTGGGGGCCATTCCATCACACTCCTGATTTATACTTTGTGGGCAGGCTTTGAGGGATGAAGAGGTTAGTTACTCGTTTCAGGATTCCTGACCTCTGACCTGCCCTTATAGCCACTGCATTTATATGGCTAGTCCACTTCTGCTCCTGCGCTAGGTATAAAGGATGCAGAAAGATGCCCCAGATGTTCAGATAGACCTCGATGGACTGCTCACGAGATGCTGCCACAAGTTTTGCCACAGCTGAAGTTACTCAGGATCCTATAAGATTGTGCCTGTTATCTTAGTAATGGTGTCTATGGAACTACTGATTGTTTGATAACTCAATCTTGGGTAATGACTGTCCTTGCAGGAAATCTGCCATCCTTATCTGGTCTGGCCTATGTACCAAATGCTTCCTTCATCACCCTGTCTAGCTGTGACTCCACTTTAAAGAGAACACATACCCCAAGGTCCCTTTGTCTCCAAAAACATAGCAATGTTGTTGACTATTAATTGGTCACAAAACAATCAGGAATGAGCTACAAATGTTGCCTCACCAGCGGTACCTACACCTCAAAGAATTTAAAAAACTTACGTACTGCTACTGTAGAGTCTTACCATGTCAAGAGATGACACTGTCACCTCATACTGGAGAAGAAAAGACAACAAGACCAGGCCTTTGAAAATTAAGCACCATTTTTCTTTTTTATGATTACAGCGGCCTCCAACATGTTCAATTCGACATGTTGTCAATCTAAACAGCCTTGAGAATGTCTTTTTATCTGACATTTCCAGTTTAACACCACAGGATTACACCATTTCAAACAGTACGACAAATACAGCAAGATGAAAGATATTTGATTCTATGCATTTATAGAATAATAGCAAACTAAAACAAAAGGGGAAGTGGTAACAGAAGTGCAGCATGTGTAAACTCTTATCACTGTTGATCTTCTAATAAGACAATTTATGGCAATTGTCACTATTTTCATCCATGATATAGCTATGTAGATTTTTATGATCCACTCCTGATTTTGTAATTTTAGGCACTGAATCATACTGGAATATAGTAGCCATCAAGTTATTTTATTTGGATGCCCAGAACTAGATTCAAGTTGAAAGGGGCATGCTGTAGTGGATGGGATTCCATAGGTTTAGATCCTTGGATAAGCAAGCTAGCTCGTAAGCTCTTTACTGTGGCAGTTGACGACAGTCAAATCTTGCACCATGTATATCACAGAAGATCCAATTGGCCATAAGTATTCAAAAATCAATATTTAATCAAGTATTTCTAAAGTTTGTTAGAGCATTGTTAGTGGATATTCTAGAATATCATTATCCATGACATGGTACAATGCAAGTTACCCATCACAATGCTCCCCATGGTGGGGGGGGGGGGGCGATATTTCTTTCAAAAGACAGGATTATAGCCAGGTTTTCTCCATCGGCATCTAGATTACATCTATAGAGTTGTACATCACGGTCCAACTCGTTCATGTCAACTGGATATCCTAAGTTTAGCTAGTCCCATTTGCCAGCATGGGGCCTATATCACTCTAAACCGTTCCTCTTCATGAACGGACCCTGATGACTTTTAAATGTTGTAACTGTACCAGCCTCCACTTCCTCCAGCAGCTCATTCTATACACGCACCAACCTCTGAAAAAGTTGCCCCTTATGTCCCTTTTAAATCTTTTCCCTCTCACTTTAAACCTAGTCCCTCTAGTTTTGGCCTCCCAAGCCCTGGGAAAGAGACCTTGTCTGTTCACCCTATCCGTGCCCCTCATGATTTTATAAGCATCTCAGGTTACCCCTCCACCTCCAACATTCCAGGGAAAATAGCCCCAGACTATTCAACATCTCCCTTTCGCTCAAACCCAATCCCAGCAACATGCTTGTCAATATTTTCTAAAACCTTTCAAGTTTAACAACTGATAATGGGAACTGCAGATGCTGGAGAATCCAAGATAACAAAATGACCTCCCAACTCTTATACTCAAGACTAAATGCCTCCTTCACCACTCTGTCTAGGTATGATTCCGCTTTCAAGCGACCTGCACCCCAAAGTTTCCTTTGTTCAGCAACACTCCCTAGAACCATTCCATTAAGTGTATATTCTGGCCTGATTTGCTTTACCAAAATTCAACTCTTCACATTTAAATTGTAGCTTCACATCCTAACAATGCATCAGTAAAGTCTTAAGACTTATTTTATATTTATTCACCTGAGACATGGGCATCACTGGCTGACCAGCATCTACATCAGGTAATAAATACAGATTAAAAATGCAAAAGCACCAGACTATTTGGTGGCCTGGTAGATTGCTGACCCAAGGCCCTCAACTGCAGTGTTCCCCAGAGATAGCAGCTGAAGAACCTATTTTCACATTTCTCACTGAGTTGGATGCTTAGAGTCTTTGAGTAATTTAAAATATCAAAATATTACTGTGACTGAATTAAAATGCAAGGCAGGACAAGAACATGAAGAGGAGAACTCAATATTATCATGGTTTAAAATATTTTAAAACTACAGAACTAGGACCAATTCAGATTAAAAATCTGATGATTATAACAACCCAAAATTAGCAGCAGCAGGAGGAAACTTTCCAGAATATTAGCAGCTATATGGCTGAATTGTGTCCCAGAACCTTTGGAAGTGATTTCAAAATGTACCAGGTCATACATGGGCAAGATATGGCACACAACAGCTTGTGTTTTATGTCACATTTATTTAATCAGCAGAGATATCCAGCCTTGAGTGAAATGATGGCAAAAGGGTAGGTGGAATAACTCAACAGAGGCCAATGTCCCATCACCTTTTACTTACATGTGGAGTGTCCTCAACACTGATCCAACTCCCTCAAAGCCAGCCCTCAGAGTGAGCAAAACTTCTGACACTCCTGTTTATATCTGTCAGCCAGGGCTCCCTGATTGGATCAGACTAACAGCCCCAATCAGGAAACTCACATTCCATGAGGTCTACCTGACTAACCTCATTACAATCTCTACACCACATTGCTGTGGCTCTGGAGTCACACGTAGGCCAGGGCAAATAAGGATGGCAGATTTCCTTCCCAAAAGAATATTAATGAAGTTATCATGATCACCATTACAAAAGCAATTTAAATTGTTATATGGCGGGATTTGAATCCATAAACTCAGAGAATTAACCTGGGCATCTGGATTCCCGGTCTCGTAAAGTTACTACTACACTACCGTCTTGCCATCTTTGGTCTGGCAGTTTAGCACCTTGCCCAGCAGCATGCAATCACTTCAGTCGAGAGCCTCCAATTTTAATCATCCTTGAGGGGCAGATAAGCTCAGTTTGAGTGCCACAACATTATGCTTCTTAAATGCTCCATTCCTTAAACATTGAAAGACAAGTTTGCTGCTAGTAGTGCCCATTTAGAAAAGGTCTCTTTTGGACCATTGATCAGATTGCAGGTATGTAAAAAAGACCATTAGCATGGTTTCATGGTGTTTCAACAAAACTTTTGTTGACATTTTCCCTAGGGCTACAATGATGCTGCTATGAAAATCTATCTGCCTTTTAGAAGCTACAGTCATTTCTGTGGAGTTTCTGAGTTCACAGATTGACTCGCAGTTTAAAATGGCTATTAAAGGATTAGCCACCTTTGACATGGGGTCTGAATCGAAGTTTGTTTTGGTAGGAGATTAACTACTTGGTATGGCCAGACTCCATATGAGGTTTCCCAAGTGATTCCAGTTCCAGATGGAAATGCGACAAATTGTCAAACTCCCAAGTGAGGAGACCTGAGCTGTCTTCCCTTCGGTTGTTTATAAGAACATCTCCAAGCTAGTCAAAGTTCAAGACCTGCCCCAGTGGACTTTAATGCAAAGAAACCAGTTAGCACCAGTCATGTGATTTTTAGAAGACCTTTACTAAAAAAAACCAATGTCCACAAGGATTTGTCCATTACTTCTTTCGAGAAACTACTCCAGAAATCTTGAAATAAATTCCTTTTTCAATAATCCCTCAAGCAACGTCTTCAGGCAATATTAAATAAAATGCTCGGTTGCAATAATGTAGATTGTGGACAATGCCAAGTGGAACTATCTCTGAAGATTTTCCTATTTTAATAGAGAACTAATGTCCCACCGGTGCAGTCAAAAACAAAAGCGTTCTGAGAACTGCACAGAATCTAAACATCTGGGCAAACTCAAATGTATTTACAGAGTCAAATACCTCTTTCAATAACTTCCACCTTTTTAACTTGTAATTATTTTAACAGCTATAAATGTTGTTTTTACTGTCAATTCACAAATTTCAGCTTTTGCATCCTTTAAAAATGCTTTAATTTCCATTGATGGAGGAGTGAGTTAGCGCAGAATGGTTAGACATTATTAACTCGGAGCCTGTACTGCAAAAAAAAACTTCTTCTATTCACATGTGGCTCTTTTCTTTAAACGTTCACAAAGGTACTAATTAGGTCTCCCTCCATGCTGTTACGTACAGTGAATAGTTGAACTTATCTTTAAGTCTAGTGTATAATCTTCCTGTAAAAACCAATATCATACAGGCCTGCTTGAAGTTATCATGACATTTAGAATACCCAGAATAATGAAACCATCATTTTAAAATGCTGCTGTATATCGAACAGCAGAAAATTTCAACTGCTTGAACAAGGAATTCATCTCTTGGATTTAAAAAAAATGGCTTAAATAGATTTTTACCATGTAAATAAAATGCTTGTAATGTTGCTGATCTGAAGATAAGGTATTCAGAAGTGCATGAAACTATGATCACACAGCTAACAACATTCAATATTACTGCAACAGAACAGAGCTAATAACATTCAATATTACTGCAATAGAACCACACAGCACATCAATTGATTCATCAGAGTCAATGTACTGAGCCATCTGCACAGCTTGCTTTCTGACATGTACACTAACTACATGACCATGCATAAAAACGTAACTGTCTTGTCAATGAAGAATAATTGCAATTAAATATTTGCGATACCTATCACTTAGCATGTTTGAATAATCTTTGATTCAATTCATCAGTGAATGCATTTCTGCGTTTAATTCAGCAAAAGCTATCTATAGACATGATCCCCATATGAACACTTCCTGGAAACATCAAGTAATTTATTAAGGAGACAGCAGGACAAGCTACTGAGAGCAGAATCACTCCCCGGTCCTATTTTCCTCAGAGGCGGATGATAACAGTATGGAAATGTCTTCATGATGCAGCCGCGAGAGGGCTGGATTGCAAGTAGTGTACTCCAGATGGAGTCCTGCCTTTTAGGAGGGTAGAAGGCTGAAGTTCTATGGAAACATCCCTCCTGACCCCAGCTCTAATGATACAGCTTTAAACTAGTGCTGCTCTGTCTTGCCCTATGACTTCACACAATTAGCAGCTGCAACAGAAAAGCACAGCAGCACATGCAAGCCTATTGATTCCCACACTGTTTGGGCTTACTAGCTTTTTACCCCAATTCCGATTTGCATACCCCCTACATGCAATGTCTGAGGCAACTACCTCTCTAATGACGACACATCACATAAGTCATCATAATAACATGTTATGAGATCTATTGTCTTTTTTTTAATTCCACTCGGTAGCCCCTGTCCCCAACTGCACCGCTCCCCCCACCTTTCTCCTTTGAGAGATGGTTCCACCAGGGTGTTGGTCTTGGCTAGGCACAGCGTGCCTGCCCCAGCAGGTCTATTGACTTGCAAACCCAGCAGCCCCCTGCCTCTCCCTCTCTGACTGGTGACGGACCAACAGCACCACCAGACCAACCAGTTTTTCATGCTCCTGCACCACCACTCACTTCTCCACCGATCGCAGGTTGTCCTCTGCAGCACTGCATCACAGCTGCGCAGCAAGAAAGGGAGAGAAGCAACATGTGGTTTGAAGGAGCATTGAGAAGGTGAGTGGCAGCACCTTGGCCTGAGGTGCAATTGTATTTGGAAGCCCCTGAACTCCAGAGCGGGGCATAAAATGGGACATGTCACCTGAAAATCTGCCACTGCACAATTAAGAAGAGAGTACCATCTAAAGACATCTACTGTACCGCACCCCCCGCCCCTGCCGAGGGGTACACATACCCCAGTGGCTGCCAGTCCAAGCTTACTGAGGAAGTCTGGTGGTTAAGCAATACTTCTAAGATTACAAACTTGCATATTTAATAATTGATTCCTGAGAATCACAAAACTACTTACATTCAGCTTGTCTAAACACTTCATCAAAATATTATATCCACAGCTTCCAGAGTTGTTCATCTTTCTTAAGGTAATTCTCCCGTAGTCTATGAGTACCACTCAGAGGAACAAACAGCACAAACAGACTGGGCACTGTTTGAGGACTAGCTGTCTTACGACAACAGGTTGAATAGGCTAGGTTTGTGTCGGTAGGGTGTGAAGAGTAAGAGGCCCTTGGTTGAAACACAAAAGATCCTGAGGTCTGTATGGGAAAGATGCTTCCTTTTGCCAGGGAATTAAGGTCACTATTTTAAATTAGGGCTCATCCATTCAAAACAGAGACATTGAGGCTGCTTTTTTTTTCTCAAAGAGGGTCAGGAGTCTTTGGAACTCTCTTCCCAAAAAGGTGGGAGAAGAGGAGTCCTTGAGTATTTTCAAGGCAGAGCATGGTAAGGTCAACAAGAGTGCACGGCTATAGGGAAACCAGATCAGCAATTATCTCATTGAACGGCTGAGCTGGTCTACTCATGTTCCTAATCTGTATGTCCCTGTAGTGAAGAATACTTAGGTTCCCGTGCAAATTTCTTAGGCATCACCTGACAAAACATAAAATCTTCCTTGAATCAGCGCAGCCATGCAGTGTAATCAATTGAAATTAATTCACGACTGGGCCTGAATGTTCTCAAACATCACAGAGAGAAGGATTGCCAGGAAATAAGCCTTTCTTCAAACGGCTGATTTAATGCTTTTGGTCTTTCTTATTAATTGGTTTCTTTACTGTTTTGATCTGCTTTTGGTATGTAAGACCAGCTACAGATTTAGCCGCATAGGTGCATCCTACTTGGTTATGGCTGATTGAACTATGACTAATTAAAACAGAGTTACAAGTAAATTAAAGTAATTATAGTAGCAGCAGGAGGAAAACAATAGGGTCAAGTGTAACCGGGCTTTTGGTCACTTCAGGCTCTGGTGATTAATGCTGGATTATTGTGGACCACGGCACTCTGTGTAGCCAGGTCTCCAGGCACAATGTGGGAATCATTCCCCAAAGGGGTACAGTTAGTAAAAACCAACCAAGTCAGTGCTGGGGCTGAGGCCCCTTTTTTGTGCTTCAGGCTAAAGAAGTTTTAAATAAACGTAAAAAATTACAGATACTTGTTCATGAACACTGCAACTATCTTACGCATATACTTCGAACCATTGAATTATGCTGATTTAGCTATTGATATGGAAGGAACTTTGGACAACACACACATACATTACAGCACGAACGTGATTGTGACCATTTACTGGAGATTTGAACCACGGCCTGTAAGAGCAATCAGGCTGCTGCTCAGTCATCAGCAGGTTTCGGCACTTGATCGTAGGGACAGATCTGACGACGTGTAGTGTCCATGGCAATAAATATAATAGAAGGGAGGTTGCACACTGACACACAATCTAATTGGAAAAGTTGCCCTGAATTCCACCAGCTGAACAACATTCAAACATGTAAGCAGGACTGTGCCTAAACCAGTGGCCTTGGTTTCCTTGCAATCTTTGATGCTCAGCAAGCCAACACTTGGGAAACAACGTGTGAACCAGTCAATGCCCAGCTGCATAACATGTTGCAAATCTTGTACATTTTCTTGGGTCTTAAAAAGACGATTGTGTTGTGACGCTTCTAACTCTCCAGGGATGAAGCTAATGCATTCGAGTATAAAAGTAAGCTCTCATCTTTGTGACAATACTAAATCACAACATGGCTTTTAGTGAAGAACCCTTTCAGATGCGTGTGTGTGTGTGTGCGTTTCCCCACGAATTGCACTGGTTGGTTCTTTCATCCCGAATGAGCAGAACCATAAGGACTGCATTTTGAACAAAAACAAGTATTTGATAATTGCTTCTTCAACGACACATCAACACAGACATTCAAGGAGAAAGGAGAGGAGCACTACTTACAGGGTCTCATCATTTTTAAATTCCAGCTCTCCGTAAGTGTCTTCAAAGTCTTCGCCGCCCCCTTTGGCCGTCCCTTCTATTGTTCTAAAGGGAACAATGACTGTCCCGCGGGCCCCAGATGTCCTCAGCACCTTCACCTCTATCACCCCGATGCTCTCACTCACACGGACGACATCGCTCTCAAAGGTGAAGATGCCCGCGTGGTCATCGTCTAAAATAGTCACCGTTGCAATCAGCGGGGAAACGATTAAAGCTTTGGGGTAGGGCACGTTATTTGGCTCCAGGGCATCTTCCAGCTCCAGCACCCTGACGTTGCTCAGGCGCACGAAGAAGTGCTCATCTTCCTCGAAGATGTCATCGTCGATGATGCCGACCGTGATCTCCTTCTGCGTCTCTCCCGCTTTGAAAACCACCGTCCCCTCGCTGAACTCGTAGTCGGCGCCCGCATTGGCCGAGCCGTCCTCGGTCTTGTAGTCCACCACCAGGGTCCTGGAGATGTCGCCCCCTTTGCGGACCACGGTCAGCGAGACCGCCCCGCAGTTCTCCAGGCACTGGTAGGCGCACGGCTCGAAGTAGACCTGGGAGCACAGGTCTTCGAGAGCGTCCGCCCTCACTTCGTGCATGCTGGTGCTCCTCTTGGCCTGCTCGGCTGCGTGCTTCTTCAGGATGTTGCCAGCTCCGGTCATCATCCGGGTGGCCTGGATGCGGTAAAAGGCCCGGCTCTTCTGCTGGTGGGAAAGGGCGTAGTAGTTCGCTATCTCCACCAGCTGGTCCAGCTCTTTCTCCGGGTACTTTTGCTTCAGCTCCTTGAGGATGCGAATCATTTCCTTGCGAGACTCGTCCGCCTCTTTGCCTTCCAGGCCCACCAGCATGCCGTCCAGGACATGCGAGTTGACCAGCTTGCCATCCATCTCGATGCCTTTAGGGGGCTCCCCTTCGGTCTCGATGACCAGAGCCCTGCTCTTGCTGGTGCGGTACTTCTTGTGCATGTACTTGTAGAAGAGGAGCCTCCGGTCAGCGATCCAGGCCAGCAGGACGCAAATTGGGAAGAACAGGAAGGTGGCCAGCCCTTCCCAGACCTGCACAACGCCCGGGGAAAAGACGGCGAGGATCATGTACAGCCAGATGTAGGCGAAGATGCTCCAGGCTGCCGTGACAAAGAACACGCGCAGATGCTTAATTTTCCGCGTTTCGCCATCGGGAATGGCGTAGACGCAGATGGCGATGATGATGAACATGTTAAAAGCGGCACTGCCTACGATTGTGCTGGGGCCCAGGTCGCCGGCTTTAAAGCCATGGCCGCAGACTTCGATCAGGGAAAGCATGATTTCTGGAGCCGACGAACCCAGAGCCATGAGGGTCAGGTTAGACACGGTGTCATTCCAGACGCGAACCAGAGTGGTGGTCGTCTCTCCATTCGGCTTGTTCACGGTGATTTCCTTCTCCTGCGATGTAATCACTTCAATCGATGCCATAAAGCGGTCAGCGATAATGGAGACTCCCAAGAACATGTAGATCAGCGCCACGAAGTAGACGATAACCCTGGCAATTTTATCCCCCAGGGACGGGTCTTCCGGGTACCATATGGGCAGAATGACACCTTGCTTGCATTCATAGCTGCCCACGCAGGATTTGTTTTGCCTGGGGGAACTTGTCGGGCCCGCTGTATCTGCGTCCACATGAGGAGGCTGCAGCAGCAGCGTGACTGCTATGAGGCCCGACAGGCAAAACGACATGAACGTCTGCAACTTAAACCACGCCATGCAAACAGATTCAATCCTAGTGTCCTCTACGAATCAAAGTCAATCTTCCAAGCTAAAGATGGCTTCACTGCACGATCTGAAATAAACATGTAAAGGAAAACGTTAATGTTCGGGAATAGCAAAGTAGCTAAGCTGTGTTCCTGAGACAATGTACCAGCTCGGAACCCTAAATGCACCAACTTTCACGCCATTTACAAGGTCAAGGAAACACACAGAAGAAAACAATCTACAGTTCGGTTTCTGAGCTATGTAAACAAATGCTTGCTCCAAAGTGTGGCTGGCACAGACTTTACCGTGGAGCTGAAGATAATGGATTCCTAACAGCAAGAGTATGTGGTTTCACCCACTGAGCCAAGCAGAGCCCAGGGATCTCCAAACAGTTAGGGAAGAGGACAACCCGCAGATGTTAAGAGATCTTAAAAATCAACCCTTAGATGTAACATTAGCAGAAGCCTGGCAGCAGATGGTCGCAGTGATTTCCACCATGGAATAAAAGATGGAACAGGAAGTAAAAGAAAGGATATGAGCCAAATTTAGACATTTGATCCTTATTCACAACAATCCAATCAAGTTAACATTTTCCATTGATGTGTATTGTGCATTTCTGAACCATTGGTTGTGAGGAGATGATGATCAGTAGATATAATTCAGAGAGTTTATTAATGAGGGAAATTCTGACCTTCTTGACTTATTTATGCAGTTGAAATCTTAACATTGTTCACTAATCAGGGTGGAAATAGATTTCATGGGAAATGCTTGTCAAATTTCAAAGCAATTTATTCATTCATGGAGTGTGCTAGCTCCATTAATAATGATTTATTCTCTAATGCTGCATTTATTGTCACAATGCTACTGCCAGAGACAGGCCAGATTCCATGGCAACTTTATGCTATACATAAGGCAGGACTACTGCATTGGGCAACGTGCAGTTCTATCTCCACTGATGCACAGAAACAACTATATTTGATCAATTCAACCTGTGCCCCCAGATGTAAAATGGGGCATTTTGCACAGGGCTGCAAGATAGTTGTGACATAGTTTCCCCTCAAAGATTTGCCCATTGCAAACTAACAGATTGTTCAAATGCCTGCAGTGAGAACTTCCCTTTCAAGGTTTGCCTAAGCAAGGAGGGGGACAGAAGACACACAGGAACACCAAACCCCCCGCAAATCACATTCCATCCAGAATTGAACTATGTCTTGCTGCTCCTTCACTGCTGCAGCATCAGAATGTTAAAGCAGACACACGGATGTCCCATCATCACATGGACTGCAGCAGTGCAAGAAAGTTCACCTTCTCAAGAGGAATTGGAGATGGGCACAAATACCAGCCTTATCAATGGCACCCACATCCAAGATGGGTCAATAACCAGGGAAGGGGACACAGTTTTAATGTTAGGAGCAGGAAGTTTTGAGGTGTTCTGAGGATGAAAAAAACAGTTTCACATTAGGGTGGTGGCTACCTGGAACTTGCTGCCTAAAAGGGTAGTAGAGGCAGGAATCATTAAGTCCATTAAGTAGTACTTAGATCAGCACTTGAAACACTGTAGGCTCAGGACCAAGTGCTGGAAAATAGATAGCTGCTTGACATCTGGCATAGACATGATGGGCTGAACGGTCTTTCTCTGTACTGTTAAAAACTCTACAACTCGAATATATTTTCAAATTCATCCTGGAGTTGCCTTAATTGAGACCAAGCATGCCAATGGCCATCTGCTACTTGTCAAGTGCCAAAGCATTGCAGTTGAGTGGTACAGCTCTGTCTGAGGAGCTGCATGAAAACTTTCAGCACTTTTACTAATAAATAGAATAACCTGATCTAAAATGGCGTAGTACCGAGTGGGAGGTGCAGGCATGAGCACACACACTGCCAGCTCATGGGTTCAATCCCCAAATGCGATGTGAAACCATGCAACCAGGCAAAGGTTGCCTTATAATATCTCTGCATCACTGCTTCATCTGCAGGAATGGCCTTTAAGGGGAAAATAAAGTGTCAAACAACAGCCACCCTGCAGATTTAGCAAAGCCAAATAGCGTCGTGAACAAAATTAACCAAACCAACAAACTGTCGGCAATGAACACATAACAACCATTGATTGAAAAAAAATTAACACGATAAAATCTCCAGCACATCCGAAGTTTAAAATCTGTGACTGAAAGAGCAGAGCAAATTAAAATGTGCAGAGACTAGCTCAACAGTGGAACTTCACCAGGCCCTGCAGACTGTATGTAAGAGAGACACATGGGGCACTGGACAGTTGCCACGGTCACGTAGGCATGATGGCAGAATGAGCCACTTTGGGGAGGGGGCGCTTGCTCTCAGTGGTTGGGTATCAGGCACGGGTATGCAGGCTACTACGTTCTGGTAACCTGGGGTGCAAGGCAGATAGGAAAGGGGCCTGGACTGAAGAGCCTACACCCCCATCCCTTCCCCACCCCAAATCGCCCCAGCACCCACGAACCGCCCAGCCAAAGGAAACTCTGCTTGTCCTATTTAGGGAAGGCGCGGTGGCGCAGTCGCTAAATTTGACCGAGGTAAACAAGAGCTCAACTGAAGTGAATGAACACGACAGCTGTCACCGAGGCCACTGAAATGCAATCTGTATTTGCTTTAACAATCTGCTCATTCACACACACCCATCCAAAACACTGCAACTCAAAATTAATTTTAAATAAAACATTGGGAATATCATTGCAGATATTGAACTGGGTTGCAAAGTACTGATGTGTATTCTGACAGCTACACAGGGATTTAATGTACAAAGTAAATATTGCAAATATTGGTGGTGGTTGTGTTGAGGAGGGAGCTTTGGCGACAGGGCAGCCAATCGGAAAAGCCAAGAGATCTGAATAGCCAAAAGAAAAACAGCACAGTGGTGAGGATATTTGAGAGAGGAAAAAAAACGCGTGGAGGATGGGAGAATTCAAAATGAAACGTTTATCAGTTTTTAATAAGGAAATAGATTCTCGAAAGTAAGCAGGTGAGCCCCGCTTTCTGCTTCCCTTAAAGCGAGTCGCCTGGTTCCTTCCTTGAAAAATAACGGCGAACTGTGCAGATTATGTTATATAATCCACAGCATGGCTTTAAATAGCATTAAATATATATTACAGCAAAAAAGGAGATATTACCTGCTAATTCCTTTCTCTACACACACACACACATTCAGAACTAAGACGGAGGCTTTTTTTTTGTTTTTCCAACAGTCCGCACTGAATTCTCTGGAATTAAGCTCACTATAGAGATGCTCTGCCTGAGACCTACTTGCCTGACTCACTAAAAACCAGAAGACGCTGCAGCTACCGGTGGGGTTGCTGGAGCTGTGCTGGTGAGGCAGTTTCATCTCGATGACAAACAGCCTGCTGCTGGGGCACGGGGTGGAGGGGGGCGGTGGGGAGAGAGAGAGTCGGTCTTGGCGGATGGCAAAAGAGTTGCCCTGTCCAAATGCAACCTCACTGCGGTGACAGCCTGTGTGTGAGAGACAGAGAGAAAGAAAGGGGTGGGGGGAACCTGTCCTAACCCCAGAGAGGAACTTCCCCATAATCTGACCCTGGTCGGCGCCAGCAGAGACAGAGGATGGGTATGTGTTTTTTGGGGGGCAGGGAGGGTGCGGTAATGATAATTAAGTCTGACATCCTACACCAAACCCAAACTGCCCTCAAACCACGTCCAGCCTGTATCCATCAGCAGTCAATCCAATACAGTGATCCCGGCCAAACACCCTCCCTATCTCAAATAAAACACAGAGAGCACAGCCAGATTGAATGCACCTTTGTCAGGCAGCTAGCTGCATCCCACAGGAGTGATACCTGATTCTCACCGGGACATCTTAGATCGGGCATGTGCTAAACAAGTGGCCAGATCCTGTCCTGTTATCCGTCAACGTTAGAAGGGGCTCCTTCGTCCATGCATTCCTCCATCTATCCAGATCAGGCCGTGATTTCCCCAATTTCCAGCTGTACACTGCTGCTGTGAGCCCTGAGAATAGCAAGTCTGCTTATAACAGCTACAATGTATCGACTCTCAACTCTGTTACATAAAACGTCGGCGTCTGCGCGTACTTCGCAGCTTCAGGCTTACCTGCAGATGTGCTTGTTTCCCTTTATTGGAGTGGAAGCCACATCTCACCCTGGGTTAACGTACCGTCTCGGCACCTGCAGCAGTCCCCATCCTCCCTGCTGCAGCCTCCTCCCCCAGGGGTGATGGAGATAGATGTGTGTGTACCGCCTGAAAACGCAGGCAGCCCACGGCGTGTCCCTATCACTTTAAAGGCACCTCAGAGCCGCCTGAACTGGAGTTGGCGAAGTGCAAAGCCGAAAGGGACTGCCCTCGCTGACGCTTCGGCGAGAGGAAGCGCACCAAAAAAAATGCTTCAAATGTGAAGTGAACGCTGTGGAAACCTCCTACTTCAGCAGCCAGCCCGGCGCAAGTGCGCTGATGAGCTAACACACGCTGCCTCTTCACACATGGGCAACACAAGAGCCGTGCCACAGCTCAGAGCACATTCCTGTCAGGTCTCGCCGCTCTTCTGCAGTCTCCCGAGCAGCTTCCAGCACCGTTCGAGGTATAGGAGCTGCCACGGACGATGCCTCAGACACACCGGGCAAAAACAAAAAAAACAACGAAACGAGACGACCAAGAGGATCGAACTTCTCGGGATGACGGCCTCACCGTCTAAGCTACCAATGTTCCGCTCACATACGCGCCGCTTACGGATCAGGAATCCCAGTGTCACATTATCACAGTAACACAGGTTTCAGAATGTGAGCACCCAGAATCTGTAATCCTCATTCAGAATCTGCTATCCTGATTCACATTATGAATGACCAGAAGCTGTGATCTCAGTTCAGAATGTGATAGCCACAATTTGTAATCCCTGTTCAGAACGTGAATACTCAGAATCTGTAATCCTCATTTCCACGGTATCGATGTCCGCACTGCAGAATAGTTCTGAACTCTAGTTTTCGCTCATTGTAGTCATGCACCGAGCACAAGGTAAGGTGGCTGTGGTTGTTGGAGATCAGCCATCTCAGCTCCAGGGCGCAGGAGTTCCTCAGGTTAGTGCCCCAGGCCGGATCATCTTCAGCTGCTTCATCAATGACCTTGCCTCCATCATCAGGTCCTAAGTGGGGATATTGCATAATGTTCAGCACCATTCTTGACTCCACAGACACTGAAGCAGTCCGTATTCAAATACAACAAGATCTGGATAATACCCATGCTTGGACTGAAAAGTGGCAAGAAACATTTACACCACACAAAGGCCAGGCAATGACCATCTCCAATGAGAGACAATCTAAACATCACCTTTAGACATTCAATGGTATTCCCATCACAGAATCCCCCACTATCAACATCTTGGGACTTACAATTAATTAAAACTTAACTGGACATGCCACATAACCACAGTGTCTACAAACGCAGCCAGAGGTTAAGAAGCAATTAACTCACCTCCTGACTGCCCAGTGCCTGTCCATCATCTTCCACGCACAGGTCTATGGTGGAATAGTCCCCACTTGTCTGGATGATGCAGCCCCAACACTCAAAAAGCTTGGCAACCTCCAAGACAAAACAACCTACTTGATTGGTGCCACATCCACAAGCAGCCATTACCAACACTCAGTGGCAGCAGTGAGTACCAGCCACAAAATGCACCACAGAATTTCACCAAAGATCCTTAGAAAGCTGCTTCCAAACCCACAACCACTTCCATCCAGAAGGACAAAGGCCACAGATACATGGGAACACCATCATGTGCAAGTTTCTCTCTCCAGGACACTCACCATCCTGAATTGGGAATATGTCACAGTTCCTTCACTGTCACTGGTCAAAATCCTGGAATTCCTCCTTAATGGCATTGTGTCTACCTACAGCACATGGACTGCAGCAGTTCAAGAAGGCAGTTCACCACCACCTTCTTAAGAGCTACTAAGGGCGGGAATTCAAATGTTGACCCAGCTTTTGACAATCAGATCCCATAAGTGAATTTTAAAAATCAGTAACCAGAAACAGTAACCTTGATGCAGAACATGACAACCAGAATTGCTAATCATGATTCAGAATGTGATGTTTTTCTGCACTTCAAGATTGATGACTTTCTTGAGAATGGGAAGGAACATGATTGTCCACGATGTCAATGGTCAGAATTGGTAAATCTTGATAAATGAACAATTGATAAATTGCTATTCAGGTTTAGTTTGTCAAAATCAGAGACTTAAATTCCAGGAAGATAGGAACATGGGAAGTTTAATCCAAAATTCATAGTTTCTGAATTTCTCAAATTTCCTGCCATTGTAATTAGTGTACATCCAAACATAAAATGACCACAAATCAAAGCAAAATCAATGTCACTCAAATGGAATTAGAAGTATAACTATTGAGGTCAGTAAGTTGTAATATGTGAAGAACCACAGGGATCTGTGCTAGGGCCCCAGCTATTCACTATTTATAATAATGACTTGGGTGATGGGACTGAATGTACTGTTGTTAAGTTTGCTAATGCCACAAAGGTAGGTAAGTCATGAAAAGGACAGCATGAATCTGCAAAGAGATACAGATAGGTCAAATGAGTACGCAGAAAAATTAGCAGATGGAATATCATGTAAGAACATGTGAGCTTGTCTAATTTGGCAGAAGAATGGAAAAGCAGTATATTATTTAATGGGAGAGACATTGCAGAAATCTGAAGTATAGAGGATACTGGATTTCCTGATACCCTGTACATGAAGCACAAGAGTTTTGAGAAGATTTGTAGCTCAGGTTGAGGTTCTGGATGTGCGTTTGCTCATTGAGCTGGAAGGTTAGTTTTCAGACGTTTCGTCACCATTCTAGGTAACATCATCAGTGGGCCTCCAATGAAGTGCTGGTGTTATGTCCCGCTTTCTATTTATCTGTTTAGGTTTCCTTGGGTTGGTGATGTCATTTCCTGCATTGGTGATGTCATTTCCTGTTCTTTTTCTCAGTGGATGGTAGATTGGCTCCAAATCAATGTGTTTGTTGGTGGAATTCCGGTTGGAATGCCATGCCTCTAGGAATTCTCGTGCGTGTCTCTGTTTGGCTTGTCCTAGGATGGATGTGTTTTCCCAATCAAAGTGGTGTCCTTCCTCATCTGTATGTAAGGATACTAGAGATAGTGGGTCACAGATAAATAGAAAGCGGGACATAACACCAGCGCTTCATCGGAGGCTCACTGATGATGTTACTTAGAATGGTGACGAAATGTCTGAAAACTAACCTTCCAGCTAAGCGAGCAAACTCACATCCAGGAAGCACAAGAATTTAGCAAAAAGTTGCAACAGTAATTAGGAACAAATGGCTTATTGTTCTTTATTCAAAGGGGAATGGAACATAAAAGTTTGGATGTTTTACAACAGAGAAGAAAGTGAGTTCAAATCTGAGAGTTTGGAATTGGCTCTTGCTGGATGAAAGGGAAAGGAGTTAGATAGTTAGTGAGTTTCTGTTAAGTGGGTAAGGTTATTTTACACCAAAGTTTTAAAGTAGCTACAAATTAGATGGAAAGTTAACAAAATATTATGAAAAGCAACATAATTAATAGCATAATTAAATAATTGATTTTAAATTATTAAGGATAACAAAACCCTTTAAACAAAATGTTTTAAATTCAGAGTTGGCCTGTGATCAAGGACAGAAGGATATGACTGGAGGTGAGACAGCGAAGTGGGGAGGGGTACCAGAAGATAATGCTCAGGGAGTTCAAAGAGTCTAAGCCCCTGCAATTGCCCAACTGTTACAAGTTTCTTGTAGGCTCTATGCTCAAGAATGGACATTGCAGGGAGAATGACCATACTTACCATGGCACTGGTTTAGGGAGCAATTCAAGTTGGGAATATTGAATCATATAATTACAGAGATACATAATGTTATCAGCAGCCATGAGTGCGCCTTCTGAAGGTTGTGTTGCGAGAATTAAGGACATCTCCTCAGGGCTGGAGAGGAACTTCGAGTGGAAGGGGACAACAGTTGTCATTGTCCACATTGATACTAATTGATACAACAATAGATATAGTACTGATGAAAGAATTTAAATAGCTCAGAGCTAAATTATAACTAGAATCTCCAAGGAAATAATCTCTGGATTACTACCTAAGCCATGGCTAACTCTCAAAGTGCAACTAAATCAAAGAGTTCGGTGAATGGCTCAAAGATTGGCTTGGGTGGAATGGATTTCAGTTCCTTTCCTGAGAGTGTATTGAACCTGCGGAATTCTTTACCCAGTTGACTGCAGAGGCTACGTCATTTAAGTAATTAGAGGCTGAGATAGATAGATGATTAATCAGTTAGGGAATCAAGGATTATGTGGAAAAATCAGGAAGGTGGAGTTAAGGATTGTTTGATCAGCCACAAAGCAGTGAAGGAATGGTGGTATAGTTCCAAGCCAGGATAAAACATGACATGGAGGGGAACTTGCAGGAGCTGGTGCTCCTTTGCACTTGTTGTTTTGTTTATCCAGGCAGCAGAGGTCATGGGATTTAGAAGAAGCTCTCAAAGCAATCATGGGAAGCTGCATCAGAGCATCTTGTAAATGGTACATGGTGTGTCACTGAAGGATCTGGTCATCAATAGTACTCCAGACATCAAGCGGCCAACTGGGCCTGCAAACTCAGACTGTGATTTATATTTGTCTAGCTAATCAGGCTACTTGGCAAGCAGCAGTATCCCTGGACCAGGATCCACAATCAGATGGACACCTGCATGGACCAAGCCACCAGCTCACGGTCGTAGCAATCCCCTTTTCCAGTCTTAGGTTTACCAGGATACTTTGCACAACAGCATTGGCTGAATGGTTGGTTGAGGCACCAATGCCAAAAAGGGTAACATGACAGAGCAATAGGAATTCATTTCCTGTGTGCAACACGCCATCTTTCCCCCCTCTTTATGGGGAATGGGGGACGTTTCTGAGCTGGAATTCTGTGGCCATCCCTGCTGTGATTTGTTCAACAATTACCTTTCTTATTGAACGTCTGTATCTACAAGGTAAGAAGGAAGGCTCTTCGATAAATTTCCCAATATTTGCTGAAGTCACATTTGCTAAAATTTACATAGAATGTTTGTCATTGCAAAGAGTTGTTTGAGATTCTAAACAGAGCTTAACATTTGCAGTAAAACAGTTTGTAATTAAGATACATTTCTTGAAGTCAGGTTTATTGGATTTGCTGTAAAATTTGTTGAAACATCTAAGTAGTGTTTAAATGTTTATTGGCAACATCTGACATTATTTGTTGCAATTCTCACTTAAAATTTAGTTTGGGGTTTAGATTACCAGAATCAATAACCCTGGTTTAGCGTGGCATTTCTGGAACTGAGACTCCTTGTTTGATCATATTTCTGTTTGGGATGTTAAGTATTCAACAGACAAAATAAGGATAAAAGCATTTCATATTCATAACATCACTAGACCTTCAGGTTTGATATAGGGAAACCCTCAACACATATTCCTCAAGCCCTGATTGACTCTAGTGACAGCACAGTGTGCACCTTGGGTTATAACAGGAAACAGAATGGCTGACGGCTAAAAAAAAAAGTGGTTTCTTTTATTTTGCTTTCAGGTTCTTTTCTGGAGACAGCTGATTCTCAGGCTAAAGAATCAGAGACATGTAGGATTATCTTAATGTTGAGGTGACTATTTTTTGACTGGTGAATGGGTCATAACAATTTCAGATGTGCAAGTACAGTGATTTAGTTCCCATTGTTCTGATGTGAAAACTGATTTTTCTTTTGTTACCGTGTTTTTCTTTTCTCTCAACTTCTTAAAGTTATCACTTGCTTAGTTAGTGTCTAATGTGAACTACCCAGCATCACCACCATTCAATTGCTCCTTTCCTGAATCAATAGTTCTACAACAGAATAGAAACAAAATTGGCAGACAATGAAATCAGTACCCCAAAGCCCTACAAGAAAGGGATTTCATTAACATGACTGTTAACATCACAGAGAACCCAAAAATCTTCTATTGGCATAGTGGGTAATAAGAAGGTGGAGTGGAGCTTGTTTGGGACAAATAAGGTGATAAGTATTTGGAGCTACAGGACAAGGTGAGAATATATAATGAGTACTTTATGTTGATGTTTACACTGGATTTCAACAAAATATTGATTGAAGTTGAGATAGAATTACTAGATAGGATGAAAGAATAACAAAAATGCTGGACTATCTCAGCAGGTCTGGCAGCATCTGTGCAGTGATAACCAGCATCAACATTTTGAGTCCAATATGACTCTTCTTTGGAACTGGAGGGAGGTGGTGAAGTACGCTGCTGAAAGCAGGGCAGAACAGTGGCTCAGTGGTTAGCACTACTGCCTCACAACACCAGGGGCCTGGGTTCGATTCCACTCTTGGGCGACTGTCTGTGTGGAGTTTTCGCATACTCTCTCTGTCTGCGTGGGTTTCCTCCAGGTGCTCCGGTTTCTTCCCGCTGTCCAAAGATATGCAGGCTCAGTGGATTGACCATGCTAAATTGTCCAAAGTGTTCAGGGATGGGTGGGTTATAGGGGGATGGGTCTGGGTGGGATGCTGTGAGGATTGGTGTAGACTTGTTGGGCCAAAGGGCTGTTTCCACACTGTAGGAATTCTGAGGAAAGAAGACATAGCAGGGATGGGTCAGGGTCCGGGGTTAACTTATCAAAATGGGAAGACATGGTCTGAAGTTTTTCAACTCAGTGTTGAGTCCATAAAGTGCCCAAGTGCAAAATGTGATGCTGTTCCCCCAGCTTAGGTTGGGATTCATTGGATCAGTGCAGCAAGTCTGAGACAGAAACCTGAACAAAAATGGCTAGTGGACCACAAGCGCAGGATCATACTTGTGGACTGAGGGGAGGTGTTCCTCAAAGCAATCACCAAGTCTGCAATTGGCTTCCCCAATTTAGAAGAGACTGTGTTAAGAGCAGTGAATACGTAAACTGGATTGAATGAGGTACGAATCAATCACAGCTCCACCTGGAAGAAGTGTTTCGGGTTTTGCAATAACAAGGAGGGAGAAGGTAACAGTGTTACACCACTTGCGATTGTGAGTGAAGGTGCAGTGGGAGGGGTTTGAGGCATTGGAGGTGATAGTGGAATGGTCCACTGTGTCGTGGAGGGAACTTTCCCTTCAGAATGTCGGCAGAATGCTGATGTGTTGGTGGTGGCATCCTAGTACAGTTGGCAGAAATGAGGAGGCTGGTGAGGTGGAAAATTAGAACAAGTTATTTTGTATATATTTCCGTATGTAGTATCATCCCATCTACCTCTGAAGCTCTACTGTCACAATTTCAGATGGACTAGTGGTCATAATATTCTCTTAAAACATGTTCTCTTTGGATTTGGAAGATTGGTTGGTCTCTACGTTGAAGATTGGTGACTTTGATTCTGTTCCAGACAGCGAGAGGCGCAGTGAGCATCTTTAAATTGGAAGGTCCTCAATCTCTTGAATTTCATTCATGGAGGACATCTTCTTAGCTGCTGAAATAAGCAATCTCTCTTTTACAATCTCATGAATTTCCTTTGTGGAGGATGGCCATCCTGCTGAAGCAAGTGCTTTCTTTTTGCAGTTTCTGGGATCTCTGGGCCAAGCCATTTCTTTTTGATTGAGTCCTGAATCAGCCAATGTCAGTCTGGCTGGTGGCTTCTCTCAAATTCTGTGCACCACAATCTTCAATCTGTGGGAGCGGGGCAATTTTCCACATTGTCAAATTGATGCCTTTACAATAGCTGGAACAGCTTGGCTAGAGCTATGCATAATTCTGAAGCGTAAGTCTTCAGCATCATTGACAGGATGTTTTTAGGATGCATAACGTCTGCTCTATCTAGTGTCTTCAGCTACTTCTTGATATTACTTTGAGTGAATCACTTTGTCCAAAGATTGATTCCTAATGCTCAAGAGGAGATTACGATGTACCATTCACTCAGCACTACTGGCTAAAGATGGTTGCAAATGTTAAGGATGAGAGATAATGGGAATGTTATTGTCACACAACATGATGAACGATATCCTCGTGTGAAGATATGACCATATGTCCACAAAGACTGTATGGGCATCAGTTCCATGACTGCTGTCATAGACATTATTGTGATGGAAGTGTACAATACTCTTACGAGATTGGACCCTAAAGGAGAGGTAAAATAGTTGTGTGGCCTTGGTTTGGTGAGGACTTATTTTTAAAAATAGTTTAGAACGTCATGATTTTATTGAGTTCAATTCAAAATCAGGTTTGAGCTAAAGAAAAATCAGGTTTTCAGTTCAGCACAGTTTTGAAAAAGGAAAAGTCCCTAAAGCTATGAGACTTAGTATAGATATTTTCAAGTTGTCAGAGCTGAAAAAGAGGTTTAGGTCACTAGAACTAGAAAGAAATTTCTAGGTCATCAAAACTGCAAAAGGTGTGAGTTAATTAAGAAATTAAATAGTTAAGATAAGGGTTACATTTACATGAGATTGAGTATCTGCAAAGGACATTACAGCGAATCAATTTGAAATTTTGATTTGCTGCTTATGTTAAATCTTCTGAACTGTCATATGTAACTTTGTTTATTCTCTCTCTGTTAAAGAACATAAGCAGCCCCATCTGATTATGTTCAGTGGCTAACCACTAGAGTAGCCCACTGCAAAAATTAAAACTTATGGCCTATGAAATCTGAGGAAGAGTTAACAAAACTCTGATATTTTCTTCACAGATGCGCCAGATCTGCTGAGCTTTTCCAGCAACTTCTGTTTTTGTTCTGTTTACAGTATCCACAGTTCTTTCAATTTTTATGGTCTATGAAATAGTCTGGGATTGGACTTGTCCAATTTTATTATCAGCTGGGATGATACCAGTATCTGTGATAGGTAAAATGGTGATGATGAGATCATAGAAGTTTTTGCTTCAGGTTCGCTTTTCCACAAACTGTAACAGTCCCAGCCTAACTGATGTATCCTTTGGGACTTGGGAATCTTCGTTCGTCATGGTGCTTCAAGGCACTTTTGCTGATGGAGATTGAAGTAACTTAATTCGAGTACAATCTGCACCATTGTTAGGCACATTGGATTTTCCAAGTTCTGTTCATCTTGCAGAAAACACTAAGCTATCAGCTGACAGATAGCAGGAGGGAGGTTTCCTTACCCATGTTTGACCTGATGCCTAGAGACTTCATGGGGTCCAGAATCAGTGTTGAGCACTCTTAGAGCCACTCTCTCACTCCATTGTATAACCAACGTGCCTTCTTCTCTGATGGCTCTTCCTGCTGGCAGGACAGGATGTACATAAGGAATTATGATATTGATGTCTTGGAGATTCACTGTGAGGTATGATTCCACGTGTATTATTTACGTCAGAGCATGAATTGACTAGTCTACAGGATAGTTCTCCCAATTTTGGTAAGAATCCACAGACATGAATAAGTCAGAGATAGCAGAACTGCAGATGCTGGACAATCTGAGATAACAAGGTGTAGAGCTGAGTGAACACAGCAGGCAAAGTAGCATCAGAGGAGCAGGAAAGCTGACATTTCAGGCCTAGACCCTTCTGCAGAAATTCAGAGTCAGTTGTTTTACAGTTGTTTAGACAGGATGTATCTTTGTGATTTCTGGTGCCAAGAGTAATCTATCCAATCATATTCTGATTCATTTTTTTTATTCGATTGGATTGACACGACTGAGTGGCTTCATCAGACCGGTCGGAGAGCAGGACATTGCCGTGTGCCTGAAGACACATAGATCAGAAAGAATAAAGACAGCAGATTTCCTTTCCCAAAGGATATTAGTGAACCAGCTGGGATTTCAGCAACAACTAGTAGTTTCATGATTGTCTGTGGGAAAATAGGATTAGTTCATCAAATGATGCAGAAAGCTTTGAGCAAAGCTACACAACATGTTATGAAAATACTGAAAATAACAATGTATCTTCAGCTTTAAAGAAATTTATGTGCTTTCTTTTCTATGCAGAATGTTTTGTTCCCTCACTTTCTTGGATGGCCCAGTTTCTTCATTTATAGTGATATGTTTCATGGTTAAACAGTGGCACGAGCAACAACAGTATTTCATCCAATCAAGCGATCAGACTATGAAGCACCTTTCATAGCTATTTAACCGTCCTGTACTCTTGCATTACAGTGTCAAAACAATTTCAGCTCTCCTCAACATCCCCTCCCTATTTGCAAGTCTTTAACTTCATCTGTCAACGTTGTGTTTCGAATCTCGGCCTCTTCTGGAAGCCCCCAGCATCACAGGTACCATCTTGATTCACTCCACGTGACATCAAGAAATGGCTGAAGGCACTGGAATCTACAAATGCGACAGGTCCTGACAGCATTCCAGCAATGGTACTGAAGACTTGTGCTCCAGAACTTTCTATTTCCTTCACCAAGCTGTTTCAGCTCAACTACAGCACTGGCATCCCTTTAATAATGTGGAAAATTGCCGAGGTATGTCTTGTACAGATAAAGAAGGAAAAATCTACTCTGATCAAATAACCTCAACTCACTTCTCTCAGTCTATTTGATCATCAATAAAGTGATGGGAGATGTCATCAACAGTGCTATAAAACAGCACCTCACCAATAACCTGCTCAGTGATGCCCAGTTTGGGTTCCACCAGGGACACTCAGCTCTTGACCTCATTACAACCTTGGTTCAAACATGGACAAAAGAGCTGAATTCCAGAGGTGAGGTTAGAGTGACAGCTCTTAACATCAAAGCCACATTTGACCAAGTTTGGCATCTAGGAGCCCCAGCAAAACTGGAATCAATAGGAATCCAGGGGCAAATTCTCCGCTAGTTGGAGACATCCCAGGCCCATAGGAAGCTGGCTATGGTTGTTGGAGGCCAATCATCTCAGCTGTAGGACCCCTCTGCAGGAGTTCTCCAGGGTAGTGTCCTGGACCCAACCATCTTCAGCTGCTTCATCAATGACTTTCCCTCCATCATAAGGTCAGAAGTGGAGATGTTGTGCACAATGTTCAAAACCTTTCACAACTTTTCACACACTAAAGCAGTCCATGTACAAATGCAGCAATATCTCGATGATATCCAGGTTTGACCAGACTAATGGCAAATAACTTTCGAATGCCACGCAATCACCATCTGCACTGAGAGAGTTTACCCAATGCCACCTGGCATTCAATGGCATTAACATCGCTGAAATCCCAATATCACAAATCTAGGGGGTAATCATTTATCAGAAACTGACCTGTATAAATTCTGAGGCTACAAGAGTGAGTCAGAGGATAAGAGTCCTGTAGTGAATAACTCACCCAGCCTGCCGACCACCTAAAAGGCACCAGTTGGGAATGGCATGGAATTCTTTCCACTTGCCTGGAATGAGTACAGCTCCAACAACACTTAAAAAGCTTGAGAGCATCCAGGACAAAGCAGTCTGCTCGATTCGCACCACATCCACAAGCATCCACTCCCCGTACCACTGATACACAGGAGCAGGACTATGCACTGCAGAATTTCAAAGGTTCTTCACCAGTACCTTCCACTGCACAATCACCATCATCTAGAAGAATAACAGCAGCAGATGCATGGGATATACAACCACCTGCAAGTTTCCCTCCAAGGCATTCACGAGCCCGACTTGGACATGTATCACTGTTCCTTCTGTGTTGCTGGGCCAAAATCCTGGAACTCCCTCCCTAACTGCATCATGGATATACCTACACCAAATGGACTGCAGTGCTCAAAGCAGCTCAGCAATACCTTTTCCAGGATAATTAAAAGCGTGTAATAAGTGCTGGCCTCGCCAATGACACCTTTGATCTTGTGAATGTTTTTTTTCAAAAAAATCTCCCATTGCTTCATTATCGATCATTCCCCCCGCTTCATCCGTCCATTGATATTTTTTTCTCTTGAATTTATTTGACAGCTGACATTCTCACCTTACTCATACATTAAGGGAATGTTCTCAATTAAGTCAAGGTGTAAAGGAATAACTGCCTGAACCTAGGCATCATGCATCCCGCCAAAAGGACATGTTTTCTGAAAGGATATGGTGCAGCTTTACTTACTGTAAGACACAGAATGAACTAAAGCATTGGGACAAAAAAGTTGCTTTTGTCTTCTGGTCAGTGTGAAATCTTATTGTCTCTTAAAATACTGCAGCATCTATGTACATTACAATAACAACCCTTTATCTACAGACTAAAATCCTGCAGTCATGAGTGCTCTGGTATTGCAGTTGTGGTGTCCCTAACTCTGGGCCAAGCCCTCCTTGGTCTAGAAGTGTGTGATAACATATCTGTACAGGTTGTTTAAAAATATCTACACATCCTTATGCAGATGTCATGTTGTCACAAGTGTAACCTCCATCAGATTATTTGCCAGCTTTCTCTTTGTTATGTGATGTTTTGCCATCAGTACACGACATCATGACCTCTTAAGCTCACATTGTTAAGCCCAGGAGCCAGGGATTGGTACAAAAGCAGAATGTCATGGAGATGCCCTTACACATTTACACAAACTATGCATCTAAACGCAATTTTACACAGTGTTTAAGCTGCTCATTGAGCGTGTGCAGATAGTGGCTTGATCTGTTCTGGTGTGAACGTGCATTGGAAAATTAAAATCATTTCTTGACAGATCATGCTTTGTTGAATCAGACTCTTCCCCCTTTGTGTATTATGCATAGCAGTAGGGACCGTTATTTGATTCGCGCTTCTGCTGATTGTCTATGAATGAAATAAATTACTCTTCCAGGTGAAGGACTATTTCCTTGCAAACACTTGTGGAATGTTAAAAAAAACTTCATACATTTTGCTTCCTTGATTTCAGTGGCCTTACGTCATGCTTATTAGTGGAAGTAACTCGAAACAAAATCAAATTTCTAACAATCAATTTGAATTTGGCATAAACCTCTGAATCCATATTAACTGGATGTAAGGATGCGCTGGGTTCATGGGACAAATTAAGTTTGTAATAAGCAGCCAAATGAAATCCTGATACTTCAGCATTTGAAAATGAAATTGAAGATAAGGTACCTTGTCTGAATCAAACAAAAAAATGTCAAGAAATTGATATTTCAGTTGTGGCATGATAAATGAGTAATGAGTGCTCTACTTGTTGTCACATACAGATAAATATTACTTTACAGAGGGTTGAGTTGATGTTTTTGTTTAAAGGGAACTATTCAATTATATATTCAGGCAACTTCCTTGTTGAAGGGAAGTAAAATCTGCAAATCCCATCTCTATGCAGCTTGTTTATGAAATAATAAAACCTCATGTTACAAAACCCAACCACTCATGATGCTGAGTCCCAGGGGAACACCAAACCAAAAGAATTAAAAGCACAGACAATCTCAGAATACAATCTCAATGACATTCCTTTACATTTGCCTAAGGCGATCGACTGAGACGCAAAAAAAATTACTGAAACGTTCCTACAGCTAGACCTGATCTGCTCCAATTGTCTTGGGAACACAATATTTGTGGCTTATCCTTCATTTAACTTCCAGCAAATTTTCTGCACAATATGGAACTCAAGAACCAATGGGGCAAAAATGATGCAATTGAAGTTTTGGTTTTTTTTAAATTTTCCCTTAGAATGGACAAAGCACATTATCCCTGGGATTAAAAGCAACCTGTTTCTAGAAAGTATTCAAAAACATCTTCTGCAACATCAGGTAGAATCTTATAGGAGCCTGAGTGACATGGGTCACGGTGAGGTTTGATGCAGAATCGGAAGAGAAATCTCAACTTCGGGAGCATCTTGCTGCATCTTTAATGCATTTGCTAAGTGGAGAGGTGAGACTGTCACTGGCATCTGACATTTGCTAACTCCTCATGACCATCATGGCATCTCCCTGATAAACTTGCAGAAAGCACAGACCTCCAATGCAGGGCATACTGGTAACAAACAGTGAAAGGCTGCTGCAAGGGACACTTAGAGAGAGGGGGTTGTGAGGACTGGACCAAATGGCACTTCTCTTAGCAGTCGCTCAATTAATGCCTTCCTCAAGCTGTGTGCATTCAGTAACTCTGTGAAGACTCGACAGATGTGAGGCTACTTCACAGAAACAACATGACCCACAGATCCACTCACGCTGCAGGACACGGAGATTCAGGGTCCAAAATCCCTGCCGATGCTAAGGCATTGGTCCTGCTTGCTACACATGTCCCTCCTCCAGGTATCACTGAGCATCTCATTCACAGCAACATGTTCAGTCCCTAAGGTCAGGAAAAAAAAGGTTATTGTACAAGGCATTGCTCGATGTAAGCCCCTCAACAGAGACATCGACCCGTGGGCACTGCTGCATCATCAAGCATGTTAGGCATCATGCTGGCACAGTTACCTTGACACTGAGACTCAAACAAATGTATGTAGAACAAAAACAGTTATAGGAATGGGGGAATTCACACACAGTTGATTGTAACCATGCCACCAAAGAGCCCTCAGTAAATTTTCTTTTTTCTCTCCCTATGACCAGATCTTAATGTAGTTCCTGATTCTCTAGCTGGGTAGGGGCAGGCCAATTGGTGCTGGAGCCCATTGGCCCTGGAGGTTCACTCAGGCAACCCCATGCTGGGGTTTGAGGGTGGAGTTTGCATGTGGACGGCCAAGAGACGGAGAGGGTCTTCTTGCTAGAGGCAAGTGAACCCTCCCGAGCTGGAACTTCCAAAAATTAGAGGGGGCCTGGTGACGACGGGAGGGCCCCAAGCAGAGACTTTTGAAATGCTCGAGTATGATGTCCATCCTCCAGCTCAGTCTCTTTGAGGGGAAAGGGCACTAGGACTTTGCACCAGGTTCCCTGACCCTGTCCATCCCCTTGTCTTTGGTCCTGGCAGTGAGATGGAATGCAGTGAGCGCGTCTCTCCAGCAGCCCCTGAGGGAGCTGGGCCTGGGTCTCCATGGCAGTCACAAATCCGTCCATGGAGACAGGCAGACGGTCGCCTGCTTAGGGAAGCTGTAGCATAGCTGCTCCCCAGCCTCTGGGCTATGATGGCCATTGCCTCCTAGATACTGGGCCTGCTGACTACTGCTCCACCCTGTGCGTTGGGATGGAGTCTCTGGTTACTAGCAGGGTTGCCTCCTGGGCAGGTAATGGGTCTCCAGCAGACCTTCGAGGGACAGCAGCCAGTGAAGGGTGGCTATTCTTTAGCCAGTTGCAGAGCAGACAAAGTGAGGTGCTCATCAGATTGTGGTCCCAATTGGTATCTGAGCTGGTTTGACTTGGAGCAGGTTTCAGCAGGGGTGGGGGGTGCTAGTTGCAAATTTGCAGCTGCTTCCTCTGGTATTCTCGTCCTCAGCGGTCAAGGTGGTGGCTTTTGGCAGAAAACGTTTCTTAGGTCACATTGCCTTTTTTCCCAGTTACCTTAAACCCTTTTGTGTTCACTCCTTCCATGAACGGAACATCCGTTTCCCCATCTACCAGCCCACCAGTGCCTGAACTATCATACAGCTTCGTTCAGTGTTGCAGGATCAGACGTTTCCTCCAAAGATATACTGCGCAAGATACAGACCAGGTCCCCACCACAAATGCTGTTTACTTACCAGCAACCTGCTACTTCTCAGTTCACTAAAATTCATGTCATAGCCCCCTGACTGCACCCCACTTCATTTTGTCTACTGCTGAATCTCTCAGACGTTCTCCCACCTTCCGTCTTATCTTAACTTGCAATCCCAGCCAGCACCAAGTTCCATTCACCTTGGGCCGGTAACATTTCAATCTTACATTTTTCAGCTATTCTCAAAAGCACCCATGGCCCCACCTTAGCCTGCTACAGTAGAATGCTGTAAAAGCCTTTAGGAATACCTCCATTTCTTTAACACTGATCTCTCCTGCATCTTATTTTAATTATTCCATGCTAGCAGCCATCCCTTCAGATCCTGGGTTCTAAGCTCCAAACCCCACCCTCCCCCAACCCCAAATCTTCCCGCTTCTCCATCAACCGTTAGTACGGTTTAAACCCACCTCTTACCAAGCTTTTGGTAATCTGTCTTAAAGCTCCTTAAATGGCTCGGACAGATGTGTCAGATTTTGTCACAATACACCTGTGAAGATCTTTGGAACATTTTACTCTGCTGAAAGCACTATATAAACACAAGTTGCTATTTATGGGCTGCGTAAAAATGAGCAAACACATTAACGACATAACAAACCTGGCAACAGTTCAAAATTAATTCAACAGCTACAAAGTGTCTTGCATATTGAAGATATCCAAGATCCTGCATAAATATATTTCTAAAAAACTCAAATTTTACATTTTAATACACAACCTTCATTATATTGAGTTGTACGCTTCACTACTTAGATGTCAAACAATTAATCAATGTTCAGCCAATTTGGAAGGGACAGAATCAACTACATTTATATATTTTGATTTTGTCTTGCAGAAGAAAATGCTTTGCCAGGGTTGGAGGGTTTGCGCTATAGGGAGAGGCTGAATAGGCTGGGGCTATTTTCCCTGGAGTGTCGGAGGCTCAGGGATGACCTTACAGAAGTTCATAAAACCGTTAGGGGCATGGATAGGGTAAATAGACAAGGCCATTTCCCCAGGGTGGGTGGAGTCCAAAACTCGAGGGCATAGGTTTAAGGTAAGAGAGGAAAGATTTAAAAGGAACTCAAGGGACAACACTTTCACACAGAGGATGATGAACGTATGGATTGAGCTGCCAGAGGAAGTGGCGGAGGCTGGTACAATTACAACATTTAAAAGGCATCTGAATGGGTACATGGATAGGAGGGGTTTAGAGGGATATGGGCCAAATGCTGACAAATGGGACAAGATTTATTTAGGGCATTTGGTTGGCATGGGCAAGTTGGACCAGAGGGTCTGTTTACATGCTGTATATCTCTTCAACTCTATGACTCCAAGATGAACTAACTCACTTTGAAGCCAAAGTTGGAACTTTATGGAAAGAAACCATGAGTTGTTATTCATACCTATTTACTTAATACTAGAGTCTCATTACTAACATAATAAATCAATGCTTTGATAGTAAACCAGTGTTACAATATAAGGGATAAAATGATCTGACACTTATTGCTTGTTTAAGTCCAGCTACGTTCCAATCTCCAACCGTTAAATCTGTGGGCGACAACAAATGGTTTGTGCCTTGGTGTCGGGACTGTACACTAAATTTTAAAACAATTTCTCATTAATATCCAAAAAGATCTGAAATTGTTGATACAAATAGTTTGTAGTTTAATTGGGGTACTTATTAGCAGTGTGACAATTATACATAGTTTGGAAAACTGTTGTTCGGATACACCAAGTTATCCAGAAATGTTTTGAGCAGATCCAAGCAACCTACAGTACTGTGCTTTGACAGCAAAACCATTTAAGATACATACTTGAGTAAGACAGACAATGCTAGCAGTTTTCAGACAAACATCTATATCTGAAATGTGGTTGGGCATTTTAACATCATTTTAGAATTTCGAAATTTAGAGCATTTGGACTGAAGGGGGGGACAGTGTATTTGAAATGATTTGTTTCAAAATCCCCAGGCCAACAAAATTCTAAAAATGCAAGACAAAAGGTTCAGGACCTGGGGTTTAAGCACTATGTGCCCCAGTGTTGGTGAACTATTGACCAGCAGTCCTTCTATATCATGGATTATTGGGTCAACTGTTTCTCTCAAGGACAACAAAAATGAGGGTGCATAGAACGTAGAACAGTACAGCACAGTACAGGCCCTTCAGCCCACCATGTTGTGCTGACCTATTATCTTACTAAGATCAAAATACATTTCACTATCCTCCATGTGCCTATCCAAGAGTCGTTTAAAAATCTCTAAAGTATCTGACTCCACTCCCACTGCCAGCAGTGCATTTCACACGCCCACCACTCTGTGTGAGGAACCTACCTCTGACATCTCCCTTATACCTTCCTCTAATCATCTTTAAATTATGCCCCCTTGTAAAAGTCATTTCCGCCCTGGGAAAATGTCTCTGGCTATCCACTCTATTTGTGCCTCTCATCATCTTGTACACCTCTATCAAGTCACCTCTCATCCTTTTTCGCTCCAATGAGAAATGCCCTAGCTCCCACAACCTTTCCTCATGAGACCTGCCCTCCAGTCCAGGCAGCATCCTGCTAAATCTCCTCTGCACCCTCTCTAAAACTTCCACATCCTTCCTATAATGAGTCTACCTGAACTGAACACAACACTCCAAGTGTAGTCTAACCAAGGTTTCACAGAGCTCAAGAGCAGTGAGTCAGTCCTCTGTGCTCTCTCGCACATCACAGTGGTCGAATACAACACAGCAAGGCCACCAGCTTGGGAACAAAGAATCCCCTCGCTCCCTCTGTTAAGAACTGAGAGTGACGAGAGACTGGAGAATGAAAATGTTAAAGACAAACTGAATTGCACAAAGAGAAAATTTTGCACTACATTGTATAAAAGATCACAGGAGAAAGTACTAAATTTCCTTCTGAAATGGAATTTTACATGCACATAGACAGCTATTTTAGGAAATCCAGTGCTTTGAACTGAAAAAGGGCTAAGCAAATATTGACTTATTTTTGTTTTCCATTCTAGAGAAAAATATATAAATACCGTATTTTGCGAGCACCAAGTTTACTAACAAGAGAAAGCCATCAGCTCCTCAAAGTTACTCTGCCGTTCCACCAGGTGATGGTGGATTTGATTGTGTCCTTAAGTGAACTTTCCTGCCTGTCTCTCATAATGGTTTATCCCTTGAAGCTCAAAAAACAACAGCTGACCCAATAATCCATATGTAGAAGGACTCCTGGTCAGTAGTTCACCAACACTGGGGCACATACTGCTTAAACCCCAGCTCCTTAGCCCCTCTTTTTGGCATGTACATTTATTTTTAGAATTTTGTCAGCCTGAGAATTTTGAAACAATTCATTTTGAATTCACTGTACTAAAAACTTAACCGTTAAGATATATGATTAGGCCTGTACGACATTCTGTCGTAGGGAATTTAAGATTAATGATCCTTTTGGAGATGAAAATCCTCCTCATTGTGGTCTTCAGTGGAAATACCCCATTGCTATTGTGAAATGACTCCATTAACGCTCAGTGTTAGTACTAAATATGACTGGTTTTGGCAGGGACAGTTATAAACAACTGCTACATTTCTCTACATCAACAATACAGTCTTATATATAATACAATTTAATTTGATTGTACATTAATTTCAGATCTTAGGTTTAATTATACTCAGACACCTCATCAGTTTGGAATTTCTGCTTGTTAACAACACTGCTGATGTTATATTTGAATCAGGCAGCCATTTAGTACTGCTATCGCCTGGAGCTCTTAACTCCCAGCAAGTATGCGTTTAAGTAAATCACATTTTCAATGCTAATGTACAATTAAGGGCAGAACAGCGGCATAATGGTCAGCATTCTTGTGTCACAACACCAGAGTCCCAGGCTTGATTTCAGCCTTGGGTGACTGCCGGTGTGGAGTTTGCATGTTCTCCCAGTGTCTGTGTGGGTTTCCTCCAGGTACTCCAGTTTCCTCTCGCTGTCCAAAGATGTATGGGTTTAGGTGGATTGACCATGCTAAATTGCCCGGTGTTCTGGCTAGGTGGGTAAGCTATGGTAAATGTGAGGTGGGTGAGATCCTCTTCGGACAGTTGGAGTGGTATCAATGGGCCAAGTGGGGTCCACCTACACTATAGGGTTTCTTTGAATAATGTATTTTTTTAATATAGACTAACAATTGGCTATTTGAGACACCATTAAACACGATCCACAAGCTTGAGGGAACTTGCAATTAATAAACCTGAATTTGCATCCAACTTTCCACCTCAGATTACAGCATTGGTGCTTAAGTCAGTAGTGAAATTATATTTCACATTTAATACAATTAAGGATTACATTATTTGTAATTTTGGTGAATTTCCTGAGCATCATGTTTCATACTGTGGCTTCTTATTCAATACTGCAAGTGTGTTTGAAGGCTGCAAAATATTAGAAGTACAAAGGAATGTTTCTTGGTTAACAAATCTAATTTGTCTGAATTGGTAGTCTATTATAATTCATGTGTTACTTTGAAATTGAAGAATTAGCGGTAATAGTGTTATAACTTCAAGAAATAATTTGTGGAAAGTGGCAGGGCAAGGATAGCCAACTCTTTCAATATGTTTTGATGGCATTGACATGTACAGCAGCCCCCGGTAACTCAGGTGAATGTAATTGGTAAATGAGCCTCCACAGCAAGCAGCATCAGATTACCTGATCTAGGCAGATATCACAGGGAAGACCATCTTCGAGTGACATTTTTATCTTCACTTTCATGAGGTTACTTACAAGGAATCAATTTCAAGAAACCTGGCTATTTTTTTCTTACTGCCTACTTTAACCAGGATGACCAACATCACATATTGAACCCATGTGACTATCCCAGATGATAGTAGGTACCAGCACAGAAGGGATTGATCCTTCCGTTTCTTTTAGTCAAGGTTTTTTTTTAAACGACAGCTTGGAGTTGTGTGTTCTGTCAATACAAGACTTTCCGTAAGAGCAGACACGATGGGATTTATTATCTAGTCTCAACATTTTACCTTTGGAAGTAGCCACATTTATTTACAATGGATTTTAATTTTGGTTAAATAGACTTTGCTTCCCGTTAATCCAAGTGTTATAAATGGTGGACAAAAACAGGTTATCACGCAATTCCATGGAATATTTCTGTCGCAGATGCTACTTGCGCGATGCTAGGAATGCTGTCTCTCTTTGTGAAGGAAAAGGCAGATTAATTTCAATTGAACCAATTTGCATACCTAAAATGGACAATATCCTCAAAATAACCCATTGAGTTGGACTCTTCTCTCCTCAGTTTGGACTAAGACCTGTGAAGGAGTATAATTTCTTATACCCTTGTACAAGAGAGATAAACTCACCCAATGAAGTTGCAGGATTTGGAGAATCCTGGAGGCCTACTGCTTCAGTATCATGTTCTATCAGCAAATGGGCCATCTACAATGTTGAGACTTCCGCTGACTTCAACTGCACTATTTAAATAATGTTGTGAATAGCTGGGGCAGATATTTTTGAAATGATGTTATTTGAAGTTGCTAGATAGATGTAGCCCCATCTTTACTCAGTAGTACCAATGGGTCAAGAACAAAAAAAAAGCTTGAAAACTCTCAGTAGGTCAGGCAGTGTCCATGGAGACGAGCAGACTTTAATGCTTTAGGTCAGTCATTGTTCAATGTCAGATTTGAAGGGGGGTTGAAAATGTGCATGTATATTTTAGACGTCAGTGGAAGTAGGGAAAGGGCAGGAAGAATGGAAAAGTTCTGCACCAAGCCTTTTCCACTAGTTTAGACATTCTCACATTTCTCTCTCTCTTCAGATACAGTAGGAACTGCAGATGCTGGAGAATCTAGGACAACAAGGTGTAGAGCTGGATGAACACAACAGGCCAAGCAGCAGCAGAGGAGCAGGAAGGCTGATGTTTCAAGTCTAGGGTCGAGACCCGAAACGTCAGCTTTCCTGCTCCTCTGATGTCTCCCCCTCTCTCTCTCTTTGGGTCTGATTGGATGTTGTCAACCCGAAACTACAATGCAATCTCTCTCCACCGATGCTACCTGATCTGAGATAATAAAGTGTGAAGCTGGATGAACACAGCAGGCCAAGCAGCATCTCAGGAGCACAAAAGCTGACGTTTCGGGCCTAGACCCTTCGTCAGAGAGGGGGACGGGGAGAAGGTTCTGGAATAAATAGGGAGAGAGGGGGAGGCGGACCGAAGATGGACAGAGGAGAAGATAGGTGGAAAGGAGAGTATAGGTGGGGAGGTAGGGAGGGGATAGGTCTGTCCGGGGAAGACAGACAGGTCAAAGAGGTGGGATGAGGTAGTAGGTAGGAAATTGAGGTGCGGCTTGAGGTGGGAGGAACGGATGGGTGAGAGGAAGAACAGGTTAGGGAGGCAGAGACAGGCTGGGCTGGTTTTGGGATGCAGTGGGGGAAGGGGAGATTTTGAAGCTTGTGAAGTCCACATTGATACCGTTGGGCTGCAGGGTTCCCAAGCGGAATATGAGTTGCTGTTCTTGCAACTTTCGAGTGGCATCATTGTGGCACTGCAGGAGGCCCATGATGGACATGTCATCTGAGGAATGGGAGGGGGAGTTAAAATGGTTCGCAATTGGGAGGTGCAGTTGTTTATTGTGAACTGAGCGGAAGTGTTCTGCAAAGCGTCCCCAAGCCTCCGCTTGGTTTCTCCAATGTAGAGGAAGCCACACCGGGTACAATGGATACAATATACCACATTGGCAGATGTGCAGGTGAACATCTGCTTAATTTGGAAAGTCATCTCGGGGTCTGGGATGGGGGTGAGGGAGGAGGTGTGGGGGCAAGTGTAGCACTTCCTGCAGTTGCAGGGGAAGGTGCTGGGTGTGGTGGGGTTGGAGGGGAGCGTGGAGCGGACAAGGGAGTCACGGAGAGAGTGGTCTCTCCTGAAGGCAGACAAGGGTGGGGATGGAAAAATGTCTTGGGTGGTGGGGCCGTTTTGTAGATGGCAGAAGTGTTGGAGGATGATGCGTTATATCGGGAGGTTGGTGGGGTGGTATGTGAGAACGAGGGGGATCCTCTTGGGGCAGTTGTGGTGGGGGCGGGGTGTGAGGGATGTGTTGCAGGAAATGCGGGAGATGCGGTCAAGGGCATTCTCGACCACTGCGGGGCGAAAGTTGGGGTCCTTGAAGAACGTGGACATCTGGGATGTGCAGGAGTGGAATGCCTCGTCCTGGAAGCAGATGCGGCGAAGGCGGAGGCGGAGGAATTGGGAATAGGGGATGGAATTTTTGCAGGAGGGTGGGTGGGAGGAGGTATATTCTAGGTAGCTGTGAGAGTCAGTGGGCTTGAAATGGACATCAGTTTCTAGCTGGTTACCTAAGATGGAGACTGAGAGGTCCAGGAAGGTGAGGGATGTGTTGGAGATGGCCCAGGTGAGCTTGATGTTGGGGTGGAAGGTGTTGGTGAAGTGGATGAACTGTTCGCGCTCCTCTGGGGAGCAAGAGGCAGCGTTGATACAGTCATCAATGTACCGGAGGAAGAGGTGGGGTTTGGGGCCCGTGTAGGTACAGAAGAGGGACTGTTCCACGTAACCTACAAAGAGGCAGGCATAGCTTGGTCCCATTTGGGTACCCATGGCCACCCCCTTTGTCTGCAGGAAGTGGGAGGAATCGGAAGAGAAGTTGTTGAGGGTGAGGACAAATTCGGCTAGGCGGATGAGGGTGTCGGTGGAGGGGGATTGGTCGGGTCTGTGGGACAGGAAGAAGCGGAGGGCCTTGAGGCCATCTGCATGTGGAATACAGGTGTATAGGGACTGGACGTCCATGGTGAAAATGAGGTGTTGGGGGCCAGGGAATTGGAAGTTCTGGAGGAGGTGGAGGGCGTGGGTGGTGTCAAGGATGTAGGTAGGGAGTTCCTGGACCAAAAGGGAGAAAATGGAGTCCAGATAGGTGGAGATGAGTTTGGTGGGGCAGGAACAGGCTGAGACAATGGGTCGACCAGGGCAGGCAGGTTTGTGGATTTTGGGAAGGAGATAGAAACGGGCCGTGCGGGGTTGGGGAACAATGAGGTTGGAGGCTGTGGGTGGGAGGTCCCCTGAGGTGATGAGGTCATGGATGGTGTTGGAGATGATGGTTTGGTGCTCGGGGGTGGGGTCATGATCAAGGGGGCAGTAGGAGGTGGTGTCGGAGAGTTGACGTTTGGCCTCAGCGATGTAGAGGTCAGTGCGCCATACTACCACTGCACGTCCCTTGTCTGTGGGTTTGATGGTGAGGTTGGGTTTGGAGCGGAGGGAGCGGAGGGCTGCCCATTCTGTGGGGGAGAGGTAGGAGTGGGTGAGAGGCGTGGAGAAGTTGAGGCGGTTGATGTCTCGCAGGCAGTTGGAGATGAAGACCTCAAGGGAGGGTAGGAGGCCTGGGGTGGTGTCCAGAAAGAGTTTTCTTTCCCAGCCATTTTTGCTCTTATTTCAGATTTCCAGCATCTGCAGGGTTTTGCTTTTGTTGACTTGGTTTCCAGTTCCACCCTTAGCTTCACCTGATCCTTCTCACCTGTTCCTTGACTTTTTCCCATTTCCGGAGATAAGATTCCCAATGTTCACTGCAAATCCATTGACTCCCACAGCTGCCTCATCTACCTTTCTCACAACTTGCCTCCAGCAAAGATTCCATTCTTTATCACTTCATCACATAACCTTCCACTCCAGCACATCTGACCTGGCTTCCTTTCTCCTGAACTGGAAGTTTCAACCCAGTGAGGTTGAAGGGTCCTGTCAATGAACCCAATCCTTTTCACACACCTCCTACTCTGAGGTTGATCTGCAGAACAATCAAAAGATTCCCTTTGTCTTCACCTTCCATTTCCATGGAACATTCTCTGCCATTTCTGTCAACTCGAATACGTTAACCACAAAACACATCTCCTCCCCACCCCCCTTCAACATTCAATAGGAATCATTCTCGAAGTAATACACTAGCCCACTCCTCGGACATTCCCAACATCCCACATCCCGTTTGCATGTTTCAGCGCACGCAAAGGAAATGTAACATTAGCCCTTCCACCTTCTGCGCTTTCACTGCTCCAGCTGCCAAATACTCCTAATTGAAACAGTGATCTACTTGCTTTTGCTTAATTTACTATACCATATTTTTTGGTCAGCCTTCCTAAAAAAGGATATCACCGCCATAGCGGGTGTGCAGCAGAGTAGGGTTAGAACAGCAGTTACCAGGGTTAGAAGACAGCCGTACTGAGGACAGATTGACTTGACTGTATCTATAATCATTAGAGTCTAGGATGAGAGAGGATCTGATTGAAACATGTAAAATTCTAACAGGACTGGACAGACTAGACGCAGGGCGTTGTTTTCCTTGTTTGGGGTCCCTAGAACTAGTGGACACACAGCTACAGGATATGGGTTTTAATCAGACATAAGGAAAGAATTCATTACTGACAGGGTAGTGATCCGCAGAATTCTCTACCACAGAAGATGTAGACAAATCATTCAAGAAACAGGCCGATAAATGTTTACACTGTAAAGGTATTAAGGAGCATGGACAGGGAGAAAATGCGGTGCTGATAATAGGAGGATCAGTCATCATAATGAATGGTGGAGAAGGCACAAGTTTGTGTTAAATATTTTTATTCGTTATTCACAGTCGACACACCCTCTATGATGCGCGCACACAGTCCAATGTTCTGCACACAGCCGTGAACGCACTGCCGCCGATTCCAACACTGCTTCCAGATCTACACGTCGCTGCCACACGCAGGGGCTCGGAGGTCCACATAGAGGATGAGAGGGAACGCCGGTCACGTAGCAGTCTCCGCCACACCGGGGAGATCAAATGCAGACTGAGTGCCCACTCCATAATCGCGATCCTGAGCTTCTGGTTGCAGGTCATTTTAGTTCTCCATTTGTTCCCATGCTAACTTTATTGCCCATAGCCTTTTACAGCGTTCCAGTGAAACAAAATTCAAGTTCACAAAACAAGGTCTTCCTCTGTACTCCACAGCCTTCAGGACTCAATGAATTCAGACATATCCTGCCTCAATCTCAATTTACGCGTTTTTTGTTTATCCTTTCTACACCCTTTATTTCTTCATATTAGTTTTTAATGTACCAATTCATATCTGAATTAGGCCTCTTTCTTCGAAAACCCGTTCTTTGGCTGTTGCATCATTAAATCTTTCGTTACTTAACCTCCTCGGACATCTAAACTTTCACAGACCTCCTCCTGCTCCCTAACTGGCCTCAAAACTCTAACATTTCTATTTCTCTACAGTTTTGGTGAATAGTCGTCCATGTGAAATGCAAACCCAGTTTCTCTCTCCACCAATGCTTCCTGACCTGCTGAGGTTTTCCAGCACTTTCTACTTTCACGTTTCAGATTTACAACATGCACTTTATTTTGCATTTGAGTGAAGTGTGTTGGTTATACAGTAGTTAGCACTGCCAGTCAAGCCAAACAGTTATAAATCAAGTCCGGTCATACGTCCAGAATGCTATGCTGCCTATATTAACTGTTATATTTGAAATAATCACAGCTCCTCCATACCACATCATGCAAAACACCATCTGAGAGAGCACTTCCACCCCCATCTAGCCTGTCAGCGCAGTAGTAAAACCACGGCAGGGATATTTATAGCAAAAATAAAATCAGCATAGAAATAGCTGTTTGACTTTGTCAGCTCAGGGTTTTAAATATGTATTTACATTGCATGTCTATATTTATAACCATGACAGAGGTTAGCTGCAAACAGCTCGCCGGTATTGCTGTTGCACTAAACTGTGCATGTCATCATTCTACATCCGTATGGGGCACTAATTAGATTGTGGCTTCTGTGCATTCTCTCAAAATAACGATTACCTATGACCTGGCGGAGTAAAGGTATTGAGTCATATTTTAATCACATTAAATTAAAATTAGAGTTGCATCATGAAGATTTATGAATAAACCATTTAAAAAAATAAGTGCTCAGTGGACAAAATTTAGTTTTAAGGCTTAAGGATCAAACCAACATTTTAAATTATGTCAGAAATGTGTCAAATTAATTTTCTAAAGATTACAAATGTCACTATTTTGCCTTTCCCTATTTCCTAATTGTAAAACAATTATGTTCTTCCACTACTTTATTTCCTAGTTCTTCTGCCATACTTCATCCAAGTGATTGAGATCCTCCTAACATCTCTTGACTTGCTCTGTATATGCAATGCAAGGTCTTGGGTTTGGTGATTTCTCTACTTTCCCAAAATGATCCCTGACCCAAACCTATTGTCCCTATTGAAGGTCTGACACAGTTATTACTCTGTGACAAGTATCATAGTGACTCCTCCACATATTTCAGTAAAGAAAATCAGAGAAAAGTAATTTAAGTCTTTGGTATGAGGCAATTTTGGGTGTGGAAGCACCGGAATCGGTTTTTGCAAACTTCTTCCCATGAGTAACCCACGAGGAGCATCTAACTGTTCCACTTCAATCTACCTCCTGCAGTATTACATACATTTTCCATTATGCTCAGATCAAGCAATTCCCAGGCATTCCCATGACCTTGCAGGGAAAGACAATGTCACCCATGCTTCTTGTGTTTCTGGTCTCTTGATTTATAAATGTAATCGATTCAGGCAAAATTTCTTTCATTTATGTCAAAAGATCAGACCATCAAAGGGAATTACATGTTTCTGGTCTAAACTTAGCAATATTGAAATAATTTTACAATGCCAGCATCAAGGTTAAGTCTCAGTGATATTCAGATTACTATTTCATCATTGAATACCAGTCGATTCATGATCGCTGTCAGATGTCCTCTCTCCTCAAGATAGGACAATCTGCCTTATACATTGGCCATTCTCTAAAATAACGTTCTCTTTCCTGCTTATATTCCTCACCTGATTTTTGGGCCACTTTACTTTCTAAGTCACTGTTGATGGGATACATTTTCCTGCTTTAGGTACAGGAACAGGTCCACAGTCATTCAGCCTCCTTTTCAGAGACAGAGTGTGTGTTACTCAGTAAATGGATGTAAAGCTTCTTCCTTACAATCACTGGACCATTTGTGAGTGACCAGGATATCAATCAGGTCACATTCTAGACTCTGGGAGGAAAAGTTAATTTACAGTGACAATGAACTGAGGAATATACCCCAGAGGTTACTCAACTTTTCAAAAGGCCTGGAAGTTTTTAAGATGTTATGAAGCAGGACCTTGGACAGTCAACAGGGCTTGTTACTGCAGTTGCTCAAGTCAACACCAGTTGCTTCATCTAGTTTTATTCCTTTTAGGATTTTACTGCTGATGCTTGGTTCAACTGAATTATTTGTGTTTTAAGAATCACACATTGGTGTGAGGGCCAGAATCATATGCAAACCAGACAGTTAAAAAGAGGTGAGTTTGCTTGCTGAGCTGGAAGGTTAGTTTTCAGACGTTGCATCACCATTCTAGGTAACATCATCAGTGAGCCTCCAACGAAGCTTTGTCGGAGGGTCACTGATGATGTTACCTAGAATGGTGACGAAACGTCTGAAAACTGACTTTCCAGCTCAGCGAGCAAACTCACATCCGGAACCTCAACCTGAGCTACAAATCTTCTCAAAACTCACTAGTTAAAAAGAGGCAGAGTTCCTTCCCTAAAGGCCAAGATGCGTTTGTCCAAAAACCATTAGAGATGAGGTTTTAGATTTGTATGGATTTGAATTACAGTCCTCACAAGGCATTTGTTTGACCTCTGCATTATCAGTCCAGACGCATCACCTCCAGAGTAGAGTCTACCCATGGGTTAATTGCAAATATTGTAGGTGCAGGCACGGCAGATATTATACAATGCTACCTCCCAAACTGAAATACAGTCAGGAGTTAACTGAATAAGGTTGCTTTTTGACAAACATAATTGAAAATTTGTGCTTGCATTGAAGAAATTTGCACTTGGTGGATGACAATTATACAAAGCAATTCACAGACCTACAACTGTTTGGTCAGGAAGCTGGAGTTTTGAATTGTGTTCAGGTTACATTTCTTCTCGCAACAATGCAACATCTATGTTCACAAGTTTGAGTCAAGGTTATTTTCGGTACTCAGAGGGAAAGGCAAAATGAGATGGGAACATCTATTCAACATTTAATGAATATGATCAAGGTTACATTATTTTCTTTTCATGGTGAATAAACTGCAGCAGGCCACCTACAAATCAAAGCGACAAACATTTTCTCTAGGGCCCTGTTTTACCAAATTGTTAACTAAACAAATCATGTTCCAGTTAGGGTTCTCATTATGCAGTGAAAATTCGACAAAACACATTCATAGAATTGTCAGAGATGTGCAATTATAGGGGCAATTATACGAACGCCAAAAAAATCAGACATTGCTTGGTTCTGGCCCTCTACTGTGAAAGCTGACACCAAGATGAGCAGCATTGCGCACAGGTCCAGTGCCATGTTAATTTAGAGTTACTGCAACTGGTTGCCAGGAAACAGAAGATGACTGCTGAATGAGAGCAGTGTACTAATACTAACTGGAGAAATAAATAAAGATGCAGCAGTTGCTTGTCATTTTCTCTCAGCAATAGTTTAAAATTCACTTTGCATTGAACACGCAATGAAATCTTGAGGACTATTTTATTAGAAAACAAAAGTCAAACATATATTGGAAACAATTTACAATAGATCCTTTTTCACAGTCTCCAATTTGCCATTTTAAATTATATTGCAATAAAGTATCATCTCTTAAATCTATGCAAAAGTGCAAAGATTTTCAGGAAAAGCCACCAACTCAGATCATCAGCTCAGCTCAGCTATATCAGTGATCAGATGTAAACAGATCAAGATCAGTGTTTCATGTTAATGATACTGTTTGCATTTTGGCTGTTCCGCTGCTGTTCTTGGTAGGATTTTGAATCTTCCCAGGGACGTGGTCCTCGGATGTTTACCCAGTCATCCAAGTTCTGTTGCTGTAGTTTCTGTTTTTAATAAAAGAACTGTACTTTCACACAGTCTCAGAAAATCAAAATGTTTTTACACAAGATGACTGGAAAGCTTACGACTATTGAACATTTATGGGATTATTAAAATAGTAGCATTGCAGTGGACTGAAGAAATCAAAGTATTTTTACACAAATGTAACAATCTATATAATGCTCCACAACAAAAATAATTAAAATTTATAACTACTTATGTCATCATTTTGCCCTTCTGAATACCATTACTTCCTCTCTGTTCAGGAGCCACTTTTCCACGTGTTTCTGTGCACAGCTATTCCTCTTTCAGAGAAGGAGTGGGAGCAGCAGAGGAAGTGACGAGGACCAGAGGGGCAGCGGGAAGGAAAGCAGTGAGTATAAATACTCACCCTTCGACGCCAACGGCCATTTTGAGTGCGAGCAGCAGCGGAGGTAAGACGGACCCGGAAGACTGCAGCTAAGGTAAAGCAGTTTATTTTTAAAATTACTTACCGGTAGCGGGCAGCGGTGTTTTTCCTCTTTCAGAGAAGGAGCGGGAGCAGCGGAGGAAGTGACGAGGACCAGAGGGGCAGCCGGGAAGGAAAGCAGTGACCATATATATCAGCAAGGCGGCACTGAGCCTGACACTGTGGCAAAGAAGGGAAGGGGGCAGAATAGAAAAGTACTCGTGGTAGGGGACTCGATATTTAGGGGAATCGACAGGAGATTTTGTGGTCAAGATCGGGATTCCCGGAAGGTATGTTGCCTCCCTGGTGCCAGGGTCCGGGACGTCTCCGATCGGGTGTATAAAGTTCTAAAAGGGGAGGGCGAACAGCCAGAAATCGTGTTACATATTGGCACAAATGATATAGCCAGAAAAAGGATTGAGGATATAAAAAGTGATTTCAGGGAGTTAGGATGGAAGCTGCAGAGCAGGACGAACAGAGTAGTGTTCTCTGGTTTACTACCGGTGCCACGAGATAGCGAGGTGAGGAACAGGGAGCGGGCGCAGCTGAACACGTGGCTAAGCAGCTGGTGTAGGAGGAAGGGCTTCAGATATGTAGATAATTGGTATGCCTTCTGGGGAAGGTGGGACCTGTACAAGAAGGACGGGTTGCATCTGAACTGGAAGGGGACCAATGTCCTGGGTGGAAGGTTTGCTCGAGTAGTTCGAGAGGGTTTAAACTAGTATGGCAGGGGAGTGGGAACCTGAGCTGTATACCAGAGGTGAGCGTTGATGCAGGTGAGGCAGTAGCAAGAGGTAGACCAGCTAGTGGGAAGGATTTTCCTGGGAAGGAACCAAGGGATCGGTTAAAGTGTGTTTGCTTTAATGCAAGGAGTATCGGGAATAAAAGTGATGAACTTAGAGCATGGATCAGTACCTGGTGCTATGATGTAGTGGCCATAACAGAGACATGGGTTTCTCATGGGCAGGAATGGTTGCTGGATCTTCCAGGGTTTAGAACATTTAAAAAGAATAGGGAGGGGGGAAAAAGAGGAGGGGGTGTAGCACTACTAATCAGAGAGGGTATCACAGCTACAGAAGCTTCCTTTGTCGAGGAAGATCTGCCTACTGAGTCAGTATGGGTGGAAATTAGGAACAGCAAGGGAGTAGTCACCTCGTTAGGGGTTTACTACAGGTCCCCCAATAGCAGCAGGGAGATTGAAGAAAGCATAGGTCGACAGATTTTGGAAAAGTGTGGACGCAGTAGGGTTGTTGTAATGGGTGACTTTAACTTTCCTAATATTGATTGGAACCTCCTTCGAGCAGAAGATTTGAATGGAGCTGTTTTTGTAAGGTGTGTTCAGGAGGGTTTCCTAACGCAGTACGTTGACAGGCCGACGAGGGGAGAGGCCATTCTAGACTCGGTGCTCGGAAACGAGCCGGGGCAGGTATCAGATCTTGTGGTGGGAGAGCATTTTGGTGATAGTGACCATAACTGCCTCACATTCTACATAGCTATGGAGAAGGAGAGGATTAGGCAAAATGGGAGGATATTTAATTGGGGAAGAGGAAACTATGATGCGATTAGACATGAGTTAGGAAGCATGGACTGGGAGCAGTTGTTCCATGGTAAGGGAACTATAGACATGTGGAGACTGTTTAAGGAACAGTTGTTGGGAGTGATGAGTAAATATGTCCCTCTGAGACAGGCAAGAAGGGGTAAGATAAAGGAACCTTGGATGACGAGAGCGCTGGAGCTTCTTGTGAAAAGGAAGAAGGTAGCTTACATAAGGTGGAGGAAGCTAGGGTCAAGTTCAGCTAGACAGGATTACATGCAGGCAAGGAAGGAGCTCAAAAATGGTCTGAGGAGAGCCAGGAGGGGGCACGAGAAAGGCTTGGCAGAAGGAATCCGGGAAAACACAAAGGCATTTTACACTTACGTGAGGAATAAGAGAATGATCAAGGAAAGAGTAGGGCCAATCAGGGATAGCATAGGGAACTTGTGTGTGGAGCCTGAGGAGGTAGGGGAAGCCCTAAATGAGTTTTTTGCTTCTGTCTTTACGAAAGAAACGAACTTTGTAGTGAATGAAACCTTTGAAGAGCAGGTGCCATGCTGGAATGGATAGAGATAGAGGAAGCTGATGTGCTGAAAATTTTGTCAAACATTAAGATTGACAAGTCGCCAGGCCCGGACCAGATTTGTCCTCGGCTGCTTTGGGAAGCGAGAAATGCAATTGCTTCGCCACTTGCGAAGATCTTTGCATCCTCGCTCTCCACTGGAGTCGTACCTGGACTGGAGAGAGGCAAATGCAATTCCTCTCTTCAAGAAAGGAAATAGGGAAATCCCCGGCAATTATAGACCAGTAAGTCTCACGTCTATTGTCTGCAAGGTGTTAGAAAGGATTCTGAGGGATAAGATTTATGACCATCTGGAAGAGCATGGCTTGATCAAATACAGTCAACACGGCTTTGTGAGGGGTAGGTCATGCCTTACAAACCTTAGAGTTTTTTGAGGATGTGACTAGAAAAGTTGATGAGGGTCGAGCTGTGGATGTGGTGTATATGGATTTCAGTAAGGCATTTGATAAGGTTCCTCATGGTAGGCTCATTCAGAAGGTCAGGAGGAATGGGATACAGGGGAACTTAGCTGCTTGGATACAGAATTGGCTGGCCAACAGAAGACAGCGAGTAGTAGTAGAAGGAAAATATTCTGCCTGGAAGTCAGTGGTGAGTGGGGTTCCACAGGGCTCTGTCCTTGGGCCTCTACTGTTTGTAATTTTTATTAATGACTTGGATGAGGGGATTGAAGGATGGGTCAGCAAGTTTGCAGACGACACAAAGGTCGGAGGTGTCGTTGACAGTGCAGAGGGCTGTTGTAGGCTGCAGCGGGACATTGACAGGATGTAGAGATGGGCTGAGAGGTGGCAGATGGAGTTCAACCTGGATAAATGCGAGGTGATGCATTTTGGAAGGTCGAATTTGAAAGCTGAGTACAGGATTAAGGATAGGATTCTTGGCAGCGTGGAGGAACAGAGGGATCTTGGTGTGCAGATACATAGATCCCTTAAAATGGCCACCCAAGTGGACAGGGTTGTTAAGAAAGCATATGGTGTTTTGGCTTTCATTAACAGGGGGATTGAGTTTAAGAGTCGTGAGATCTTGTTGCAGCTCTATAAAACTTTGGTTAGACCGCACTTGGAATACTGCGTCCAGTTCTGGGCGCCCTATTATAGGAAAGATGTGGATGCTTTGGAGAGGGTTCAGAGGAGGTTTACCAGGATGCTGCCTGGACTGGAGGGCTTATCTTATGAAGAGAGGTTGACTGAGCTCGGTCTCTTTTCATTGGAGAAAAGGAGGAGGAGAGGGGACCTAATTGAGGTATACAAGATAATGAAAGGCATAGATAGAGTCGATAGCCAGAGACTATTTTCCAGGGCAGAAATGGCTAGCACGAGGGGTCATAGTTTTAAGCTGGTTGGTGGAAAGTATAGAGGGGATGTCAGAGGCAGGTTCTTTACGCAGAGAGTTGTGAGAGCATGGAATGCGTTGCCAGCAGCAGTTGTGGAAGCAAGGTCATTGGGGTCATTTAAGAGACTGCTGGACATGTATATGGTCACAGAAATTTGAGGGTGCATACATGAGGATCAATGGTCGGCACAACATTGTGGGCTGAAGGGCCTGTTCTGTGCTGCACTGTTCTATGTTCTAATTGCACATTTCCCTCATCTCACTCGTCATAAAGGGAAAATAAGGGAACACTAACAAAAACCCAAAGAACAGAGGAATGGTTCTGAGGAAGGGTCACCAGACCTGAAACATTAACATTTTTTCTTCACAGATGCTGGCAGACCTGCTGAGCTTTTCCAGCAACTTCTGTTTTTTAAACTCTATATCAAATTGTGTGCCTTTCCTATTGATTTCTCACAGATGCCATGGGTATTTGATTTCCCTAAGCATCCTGGTGTTTGCCTGCACTGGAAGAGATGGGGAGAAAAATACAAAAAAGGTAACTGGTACTCCTGTCAACAAAGACAAGTTGGGATGACCACAGTTGAAACCACACAAATCATCTTTCTCCTCTCTTCCCAAGTAGTTCATTTTTCAGGTTTTTTTCTCCTAATCTACACCAATTCACTTTAAACAGACAATATTTTGAGTATTAATTTAACATAGGAACTTCTCTTGCCATCCAATGGCACACTGTTAAAAAGGAAATGGAATTATCCATCTTCTTTATCTCTAACCTTTGAGAGGAAATACCAAGCCACAATTGCACAGTAGTAGTTAAACAGCACACTGTTTGGGAAATCCCCAGGGCTTCTTGCTCTCATGGAGCAGAATATGGAGCTTCTGAAACAGTCTTCGAGGAAGACATTTTGCTTGGGATTGTAGCCTTTGACAAAGAGTTTGTGCGTGCATTGGTTTAAAAGTGAGAAGCTACTTATCCAAACATCACCTCCACTCTGGCAGCTGCTAGCAGGTATTATGTGTACAATTAATTCATCATGCTGCATTTTAGTTTATATCCGGAATTAATTTTTTATTTCAAATTGTCGTAGCACAAGGAAGTTGCAGATAGCGCAGAAATTTTATTATTTGATGAGTCTTATTTTTAAATTTTGGCCACATGCCAGAGAACCTTTGTTTCTCCTGCAAAAAGGGAAATATTGAAAATGCTACAGGAATTCACTCCTGTGCTACACAGAGCACATCAGAGATCAGAATTAATTAGGCAGAATGACAATTACCAATGGATGGCACAAATCCTACTCATGAGACAGCATGGACATAAAGGTCACCATAATCAATCGTCTAGCTTGTGGCAGTCTAACATTAATCTTCATACTAACCTCAGTCAATCCCAACAGCCTGAATCCCACTGACAGCAGCTCTCTTTCTTTCCTCCCTGCCAGACTGTCCCCACAGACCTTCCTGCATCAGTTAGCAAAAAGCAATATAAAATGCACAGAACCATGACATGTCCAACAGGGAGGTGTGAGAAGTGATACCGAGACAAGGAACAGCGTAAGTCAGGAAAAGAATGGGGAAAAACCACTCCCAATTAAGGCCAGCCTTTGTGAATGGCCAACAGACATAACACTAAGTCAGAAAATAAAAAGACCAATTATGGCACAGTGGGATTCTACACTGCGCCTCATCATTTTAATACTCTGCTGTTGGTGAGAATCATGTCCGGTTTATTCAATATTTAGTCTCAACCCTAAGATCAATGGTTTGATCATTTTAGAAAAGCAGCTCTTTTGTCGTCATCCAGCTGAATTCATTCCCCTCCTTAAAACACTCCAACACAAACAGCAAAAACAAGTAGTTTTTCTTTGCATAGTAAGGAGCTCAAATTGTCTCCACTTTGACTAAAGGCAAGGCTCCCTGTTGATTCACTAACACCTCACTCAAATAAACAGAATTCAAAGCAACGAAAAATAATTATTGGGCCCGCTTGTCGTCGTTGGCTTTTACGCTCTCATTCCTGTTTAATTTAACCTATTGGCATCTTCTCTCACATTTTATTGAGCAGCTGCTATTTACATGTAAACCTTGACATTGTCGTAGCAGAATCACAGATCCCCTCAACATCTGTTGTTCAGATGTGTGTATGGTCAACAGAACTTTCTGGATAACAATCAAAACGTGGAATTCTTTTAATTCCTCATTTACAAAGAATAAAATATATCAAAACTATGCATCAAGACTAATTAGAGAATAACAGAACAAAATGAAATAGCCTCAAGCTTAATTATGAATATCACACCATTTTCAGGTCAGTCAGGGCTATCCGTTCTGAATACTCTACCTCATACTCTGATTCCACCGAAACCTTGTTTTTATTCTTGTTTAACTGAGCTTCAAGAGCTGGATCAATCTGAAAAGTAGGGGAATAAAACGGGTTTAACTTACAATCTCAAAAAGAAACTAAAACAAGAAAACAATCAATTTGTTAAAACTTGCCAGCATATAATATTTACTCCGGTCAAATTCAGAACCACAAACTTTCATGCCACGATTAGCATATAAACACAAACTGATTGCTATTAGACCAGAGGTTTGCTCCAATTATTTGACTGGCTGCCTCAATGTATTCAGTGAGACACTGAAACTATTCACACCCCAAAACACACGCAGGGAGACTTTCCAAATTTTAATTTTAAAAAAATCACAGCAAGTGGACAGCAAAATGGAGCAGAAATTTATGAGTTTGGTCTCCTCACAATGTGAAGGTTTGCAGCTAAGTGTGGCAGCACAAAACTATCGTCAGGATTAATCATCCCGGATTGGGATCTTCCATTTCAGTATTAAGTCAAAAATTACCTTCTCCACTGAGGAACTGGAAGGGGATCAATCACATTATTTCCAAAAGAGCTCTTATTGTGGCAACGCATTCCAACAGCTTTTACGGCTGGTGCTTGATTTTAGTGCTCAGTGCAAATTCCCTGCAATTACTGATATATTCTTTGAAGGGTATGCAACAATATATTTAAACAAACCTTTTATTTAGATGAGAATGCTAGAGTAGAATGGTGATTTTGGAATCTCGATGCTGTGATGGAGTAGAAAACACTGTCCATTCTCAGTGGAGATCCAGTTCCCAATCCAGTACAGATAGGGGAGGTGAAATTATACCCTGTTCCAGCAAGTTCCCACACTTTGTCATAACCACCGAGTATGGTCAAGTTTCACAAAAACAAAATAACCAAAAGAACTGCAGATGCTGGAAATCAGAAACAAAAACAGAAATTGCTGGAAAAAACACAGCAGGTCTGACAGCATCTGAGGAGAAAAAAATGAAGTTAACGTTCTGGATCCTGCGACCCTTCTTCTTATAATTTGAAGAAGTGTGAGACACTTTCACCTGAGCTGTTGCATGTGAAAAAGAAAATTTGCATCATTAAAGCTGGAAATTGATCCAGTCACTATACGCAAGTCAAAAAATACAATTACATTACAAAGCTTATTTTGACAAAATGCTGGAGCTTTCAGTTATAGATTTCATCTAAATTTGAAAGATCACCCTGCAAGTGCTGTGAATTACTTTAATTTGTATTGCTTCAATTTTATTTAACTGAGTTATTTTTAAACTAGAGGTCAAAATGATTTCATTTAGGTAACTGTTGACTGCCTATCTATCAGCTGTTTTGCTTAGAACAAAGGATGACTGGAAGTTACAAAAGCAATAATCTGAATTTTCACAAAGAAAGTTAGCAATCAACTGAATACAACATTCCCAAAAGAAAAATAAACACTGAACAGTCATTGTTTAAAGGTTTGATTTTACTCTCAGAGCTGCGATTTTTTTAAAAAACATTTCATCTATTTGACAAGCTAGGTGAAAGATTGCTTCTTGTGACTATTAAAGGACTAATCAACCTTGGAAAGCACTATACACAAGATAACAAAGCTAAATGGGATCTTTGGATGAAATAGCATTAGCCAGCTGGAACTAATGGGAGCAAGAGGTGTTGAAATTATGACGGGAATACCAAGTTACACAGTTTAACAAAGTCATTTTTATACATTTACAGTTCAATAAAAGGAGCTGAAATAGTAAGAGTGATTGGCTGGAACACAGGAGTTATTCTACAGTACAGGTTGGGGAGTTGTGTAATACAAAGCAGGCTACAGCACAACCTCCCACTAGCGCTGTCAATTATATAGCAACACTTTTACTGATTCCATTTTTAATACATATATGGAAATTTTCAATAGAAAATCAACAGCTTTCAGTTATACATGGTTGTTGACCTTTTGTGAAGATAACTGGTATTTCAAACTTAAGACAATGACGATTACAAAGGAAGAAACTTATTGGAATATTAGATAAGCCCAGTGCTTATGACAGGATTGGCTGCTGTCTAGACCACCTGGGTGCATTCCTTAAGGTTCATCTAGATCTTTCAGTAGGACAGACGTTAAACTATAAAAAGCTGTGACTCACCCATTAGATTGGTGACAATTGCCAGAATAATCTTGGTGAGAGGATAAAAGTTCGCAGAACTTCAACATTTATATCTAGGCTGATACTTCAACGTGGTGCTGCAGAAAATGTCTATTGTTTTAACGCATCCCCACCCACCCAAATGAACTGGGAAGCATCTTTTTGTATCTGGAACCGGTACTGAGCTGAACAAGGTCAAGTTCAAGATTGCAATGAATTCCCAAAGGTTCTGCAAGCCATAAAAGAAAATACCTTGGAATGACTGAAGCAGCAACTGGTCATGAATTCAGATGAATTTGCCCAAAGGGTTAGGCTTTAAAAGCTGTTGGGCACATCAATTTGAGCACATAAGCTGAACAACAGATTCCCAGATAGAATTGGATACAATGCTTGAATGCCTATTTATTGAGCACAGAAGTCCCAGCTGACAAATTGGTTTATTGTGGGTCCCGTACCAAAAGGAGGTACGGAGATCGGAGGTGGTTTCTTTTTTTTAAAAAATGGCAATAGGACTGTACACCTGGGTGAGGGTTTCAGAGATCACGTTTGTACTACACTCCAAAGCTGCATGAGTAACTTCAGTGAATGATGACATGTGAAATAAACTGAAGCCTTTTCCATGTGCTAAGTTTACACAATTATATTTGGGGTTTTTGGAAGTGATAGGAAGTAGACAATATTTCAAAGAAAAACACACTCTGCCCTGTGACGGTGCTGTTTAAAGTAAGCTGTTCTGTCAGTGAACAACTGGCATCAACTCAGTGCAGTGTGCATCTGTCTGCCTTCTGGAACATACAGATAGGACACATGAAACATCATGGTTAACGTGGAAGACATATCTTTATTAGGACACAGATCTTGCTACTGTATAACAATACATTGGAAGGTAAAGAGATGCTCCAGAGTATGATGAGCTTGGAGTCTGTTACGGGCGAGATCATTGACACTGAGGAATATCTGGTGGAAGCACAGATTTTGTAACAGATAAGGCATTAAAATGAGCATCTGTATGCCTGTGGCCTGCATATCTCACTGCACAATACAAAGAACGGAGCTCTGCCAGCACCATGAACAAAAACAACTAGCTCTTCAATTGGAACCATCAAAATTAGATTAACCGATCATTTACCTCAGTGTTTGAGATTTGGTGTGTAGCAACTGAATTCACCTATTCACCTCACGATTCATTTCACATGAGATTGTGGAGTACTTCAGAGGTATGGTTTCTCTAGGAAAGTATGTTCCTATATAGCTTGAAGGATGGGAAGAGGCTCGTGGGGAAAAGGACTGCTCAGTTCATTGGCTGCATGGTCATGCGGTGGAGAAAGTGGGTTAGGTTACAAATTTTTGTGAACGCATTGTCTCTTATCCAACATCCGTGTGTACCAACTGGCTGTCAATGGCTCAGAAGGGGGCCATGGAAACTGGAATCCCTCAACAGCACCTTACAAATACTCTACCCACCAGCTAGAAGAACAAGGGCAGCAGGGGCATGGGACATCATCACTACCACGTTTTTTTCAAGTTGCAAACTATCCTGTTTTGGAAGGGTGTTGCTGCTGCTTCACTATGACTGTCAGAATCCTAGATTTCTGACTGAAATTGGACTTTTACAGACTTGGGAAAATAATTGTCCTTCTTTCAGTGCCCTCTGTTTAAAATCTTGGAATTCTCCCCCTAAGGGCATTATGGGTTTACCTAAACCTCATGGACTGTGGAGTTCAAGAAGTCAGTTCATCACTACATCTCAGGGGCACCTAGGGATGGGCAAAAAATGATCAGCCAGCAACACCTACATACTGTGACAGAATGAATTAAACTATATTAGCACTGTAGATGTACCTAAACCAGATGGACTTCAAAATTTTAAATAAGAGATTACCACAATTTTAAGAGAATCTGGTAATGGGCAATAAATGATAATCCTGTCAACAATTACATCCCATGAACAAGTTTTAAACAAGCCATCCTGCTTCATGGCCATCAAAAGCTCAGGTGACTCTGGATAACGAAATATGCTAAATTTCTGAGTCAATGTTATCTTTAAGTGCCAGCAAAGGAAGAATCAATTTTAACAGACTCCAAAATTATGAAAAAAGTTGCAACAGTGTGCTCAATAGAGACCTTTTATCTAGATTCAAATGTTCCATCATTGCTGTAATATGCCTATTAAATATTAGATCATCTCAATTCTGCTTTACAGTGCAAAACTGCCAATTTGGGGAACAAATTATGCAAATATGTTGCACAGGATGTCATTCAGTCCACTGAGACTTTCAGGCAGCACATTCCATCTTGTAACTTAGTGAACAGAAAATACTTTTATTGTCCCTGTTCTACCTGTGATCTTTAGTCTGATTTCTCCTGCTGATGGAAATAATCTCATTTTCTCACAGTACACCTCTTCCAACACCCCAAAGCCTCTCCACCATCACAAGCCAGGAGCTGGATGGAAACCTCTCCACTTTCCTGGATGTGGAAACCTTCAAGAACACAAACAGACCTGGCATAAACCTGTCCACTCAATCAGTGCCTCATTCACTCTTAAGCATTCACTTCCTCCACCACCTGCATGACATGGAGTGGCTCGAGTTACTGGCTCATGACCACATTCCCAGGGACAATTAAAGATGAGTAGTAAGTGGTGGCCCTATCTGCAGTGTCCACATTCCATAAATGAATTTATATACATTTAAGAATTATTTTGAGGTGCATACTGTTGAATAGCAAAGTTAGCTTTAACTTGCAGTGTGGCTCTGGTCTGCTCCTTAGACGATTGCATAGTTCTGATCTCCAGGCTATCAAAAGGATACTGAAGCAGAGGAGACACCGCAAAGACTAACAAAAATGGCATGACATTTCGGAGATTATCACTAACTATCAGGAATGATCAAACAGACTGGTGCAATTGTCCTTCAGAAAACAAAAACCTGGGAATGCTCTGATAAAGGTTAAAAGTTTGAAAGAGTAAGACAGAGTAGATGAGGAGAGAATATTTCAATTTGAGAGATTCCAAACTAGGAGCCATAAATATGATGACACTTAGACAAATTAAAGAGAGCAATAAGGAAAAATGTCTTTATCCAAAATGACTAGATTGTTTGTGTTGTAGTTCACTAGCATACGAAGACAAATAACTTGAAAGAAAAATTAATAGGGTATGGTTAAAGAAGGTTATTCTGAAAGGCCTGAGCGAGATTAAATGGAATGAGACTTGTTTAGGCATTTATACTGCACAAGTTAGGCCAGATAACCTTTCTGTAATATGCAATTCCACGATATCTTAAATTAAAACAGCAATTTCACAATCAAAGCAGTTCACAGTAAAAGCTGACAAAAACATGCTTTTTTTTTGAATCAACCAATGCTGGATCATGGCTACTAGGGCAGCAACCTTCAGCCTTTTCAGTTTAACTGCAATTTCCCCTCTTGCCTTGCTATACCATTTGTACATAAATATGGAGTTAGTTTCACTGCCAATTTGACAGGGAAATCTGGGGCATCGTGCCCTTGCGGTGTCAACTTTCATTTAATACACTAACCACTCAACGTGCATTGCTAGAACTAAGTTGATAAGAAAGTGTAAAATTTGACATATAAACACATTAACATAGGGTTTCTACACAGTTATTAAACAAAATTGGAACACTGGATTTATGATGAGACCATTACATAAAGCTTAGCAAAATGAGATAAACAACATATTAATTAGCCAGGAGCTTAAATTCATAAACTGCTGGTATTATTAGCAAAAAGGTAGTAAAGATCAAAGCTCCAACTACATGGCTAAAAATTAAACCACTTCTGAATATAGGTAGTTCCACAATGCTACAGAGTTTTCAGGCCCAAAACTGCAGTTTTGAGTTGACCCAACGTCAACGTCAAATTTTTCCTAGAATTAAGTATTTGTCAAAGTTAGTTTTGTGAAAATATGTGGGAGTGTATGCACACAATCAGTGAAGGTACCTTGATAAGGTGACAAGGTTACTTAAAAAGCATATTGAATCCTTATCATTACAGGCAGAGCAGTGCAGAACCAGGGAACTTATGAAAAAACCTTCATTTCACACTGGGTAAAGCACAGCCAGAGCATGTATTCAGGCCAGCATAACACTTTTTAATGGTGAATGGCACAGCATTAGTGCAATCAGGAGAGAATTACCAGAACAGTACCAGGTTAATCAGTTTATAGAATATCTACAGTACAGATGAGTCCCTTTGGTCTAGCGAATCTGCAATGACCTGTCTGCACTAATCCTACTTTCCAGTACTTGGGCCACAGCTTTGAATGTTAGAACAATTCAAGTGCTCATCCAAGTACCTTTTAAACGTATGAGGTCTCCCACCTTCACTACCCTCCAAAGCAGTGTATTCCAGATTCCTGCCGTTTTCTTGATGAGTTTCACCCCTTCCCCCTCCCAAAATCCCCTCAAAACCTCCTCTCGACTTTAATTTTGATGTCCCCTTATTATTTACCATTCAACTCAGGGGGCCCCATCCATTCCCCTCAATCAGGTCCCTTCTTAGCTGTCTCTGCTCTAAAGAAAACAGCAAAGCTTAAGCAGCCTCTCTTCAAGCTAAAGTGTTCCACTTCAGGCAACATCCTGCTGAATCTCTTCTATATCCCTTATAGTGCGTTCACATTCTTTGTATAGTGTGGTGACTAGAACTGCACACAGCTGTGGCCAAACCAAAGTTCTGTACAACCCCAATACTACTTCCCTCTCCTATAATCTATGCCATGACTGACAACAGTCAGGTGTCCCATACGCCTTATTAACAGTTCTATTAACCTGGCCTGCTATCTTCAGGGGTCTATGGACTTTCATTGAGTACTTACTCACTTCTCTTGCTACAACATCCAAAGTGAATGGTCTCACATTTTTCAGGGTTAAATCCCATCTGTCCAGTCTATATCCTCCTGTAACCCAAGACCACCTTGACCATTGTTAATCACCCCAGCCAATCTTTGCGTCATGCACAAACTTACCTATTATACCCCCAACAAGTTCTCATCTATACTGCTTCAGTCAGATAAATAGCTTTCTACCACCACCCTCTGTCTCCTACCACTAAGCCACTTTGGATTCAACTTCCGAGTTATATCGGATCCATTATTCTCTTACCTTCTTCAGTCTCCCATGTGGGACCTTATCAAAGACTTTGCTGAAATCCATATAAACTACATCAATTGCACTACCTTTGTCTATACACCTGGTCAACTCCTCAAAAAAATTCTATCAAATTTGTTAGGCTTGACAGCCCTCTGACAAAGCCGTAATGACAATCCCTGATCAAACCTCGTCTCTCCTGGTGGAGATGACTTCACTCCTTTAGAATTTTCTCTCAAGTTTCCATTCCACTAATGGAGACACAACCTAGCCTGTAATTTCCCCGATTTCTCTCTATGGCCCTTCTTGAAAAGGAGAACCACATGAGCAGTCCTCCAGTTCACTGGCAAATCTCTAGCGGCCAGAGAGAAATTAAATACTTGGGTCAGGGCCACTGTAATCCTTCATCTCCAACAGCAGCCTGAGATACAAATCATCTGGAGCTGGGGATCTGTCCACTTTTAAGCCCACCAAAACCTCCAATATTTCTTCACTTCCAGTTATCTGGAAGAGAATGGAGAAGCCGAGGTTGTCTCCTTAAAGCAGTGCAGGTTGTGGAGAGGTTTAGCAGACAATGTTCAAAATTATTAAGTAATCAGAAATTGTTTTGTTGGCAGAAGCATCAGTAGAGGACAATGATGACATTAAAAAACACAGGCAACATGCTTAGATTTTTAAAAATGCAACAAGTTAAAACAATTCAGAATTTAAAAAGTGATGGAAGAAAATTCAATCGGAAGTTTCAAAAAAATACTTTGAGACAATAATTTCCAGGTTGCACAGAAAGCAGGAGAAAGCAACAGGTACAGTGGCCTCAACGTGCATTGTGCAACTGGGTGCCTCTTTATTAACTATAAAAGGTCACTGCAATATTGAACTTCCACAAAATGGGATTTTAAGTGAACCAACTAATTTGTATACATGATCCCAAATTTCCCCAAGTTTCACCTTCATTAATTCTCCCATATAAAGCAGCAGCTGGAGAGGAGGAAAAACCTTTACTACATGGTAGATTTTCCAAAGCTTTTCCAGAGCAGTGTGAGAAATTTGTTGGAATGTCCTTTGAGAATTCAGTACGTCCGCCGAAAGGACCTATCCCCGATCTGATCTCTTAACTTCCCTTGTTCCGGCTTCTTAACTTTAGGTCTGCAAGAATGCTACACCCCTGCCCCTTTAAAATGAGATCCCCACCATAGGCTGGCCTAGGCTCTTTGGTGAGATGGGGCTGCCTGTAGGCACATGAATGGTTATAACTTCCAGGTAGCATTGCTGGGACACTCCCAAGAATGCGCTGGATGGTTCACCTTAAAGCACTCAATGGTGTTCCCAACTCTGCTGCTGAGAATGAGTGCTGTTTAGCTAGCGTGTGTGAGGGAACAGAGCGAGAGTGAACTGAACATCTCAAAATGAAGCCCCATGTGCTTCGATAATGCTCCATGGATCTTTTACTACATCAGGTCCATGTATAGAACCTGTAAACTGTTGTTAAAACCATGAGTGGTTTAGATCAGCAACTTCAGCAAGCTGACGCAGGATATCTCTGTACAGAAATTCTCCAAGGATCAGTAGGTGTACCAGAACTTACAAAATTTGTTTTTATCTAGGAATATGATTGTGCACATAAAAAACATAAATGGTACAACTTTAGAAAGAAATTAATTGGCACTACACATTCATAGAGGTGGTTTCCTAGCTCATCATTTGTGCTCTTCTGATATTTTTAGATATGGGCCCAATTAATTCTGGTGGCCTCATTACCTAGTGATGCACAAGCAGTACAAGCTATATTTATGAATAAAGCTTTGGAATACAAGTTCAGGTGCAGAGCAGTTCGACCCTCAAACTTGTTCTGCCATTAATTAAATTACTGTTGTCTGGATATCACCTCTATTTCCCGCCTTTTCTCCACTTCGGAACCCACAATTTGTGCTGGGTTAAGAGGAGGAGTCACACTGGACTTCAAACGTTACAATTCTGTCCCTCTCACCACAGAAGTTGCCAGACCTGATGCATTTCGCCAGCACTTTCTATTCCTGATTTCATGGACTAACATTCATAATCTTAAATATTTCAACTAACACAACAATTACTGCATTTCAGGAACAGCACTCCATATTTTTACTCTTTGAAAAAAAAAATGCTCCTTGATTTTATTCAAAATTAGCCCAGCTCTAAGATTAAAATCACTACTTTTTCTGGGGCACCACACAGAAAGGAGTTTCTTCATGTCTACTCTAACAAATCCTTTTATCATTTTTAACAATGCAAATAGGTCAGTTCACAATCTGAAACAAGGAAATACACACTTCATACCTTGGTTCATGTATTTGTTTTCCTCAACCGTATTTCTCATTCTTCGTATTTTAAAAGGAGTAACACTTCTGTACAGTTATTTATAACACATCCATTCCAACTCACTTTGACCCAGAAAATAACGCTAACAAACTTCTTCTGAATTGCAATACAGCAATATGTATAGTCTCATTATTGTACACTTAAACCAAAAACCATGACACCATATAAATCAGAATTATCTACACTTGCTGATATGATAACTCATAACTTCATGAAACCACAAGTGTGAGATTTTAAAACCAAACTCATACAAATATAAGCTTTGTGTTGGCACAGACAGATTTAGACTAAATTTTAATAAAACACTGGGATAAAGCATATTAATGGAAGTCTTTACAAAGATACTTGAACAGTCACTGTTGGATTATGTGAGTTGCCTCACACTTGCTCAAGATACTAAACCCTGTGAACTACTTTAACTCTTAACCCAAAAAAAAGGCGTTGGTACGTTTGCCCTTATTGGTCAGTGTACTGAATATAGGAGTTGGAGTGTCACGTTGCAGCCGTACACGGCATTGGTTAGGCAACTTCTGGGATACTGCATACAATTCTGTTCTCCCTGCTATAGGGAAGATCTTGTTAAATTTGAAAGAGCATAGAAAAGCTTTACAAGGAGTAACCAGGACTAGAGGATTTGAACTATAAAGGAAAGGCTGAATAGGCTGGGGCTATTTTCCCTGCAGCGTTGGAGGCTGAGGGGTGACCTTAAAGAGGTTTATAAATTCATGAGGGGCATGATTAGGGAGAATAGTCAAGGTTTTTTCCCAGAACAGGGGAGTCCAAAACTAGAAGCCACAGGTTTAAGGTGAGAGGGGAAGATTTCCAAGGAACCTTACGGGTAACTTTTTTTTCATGCAAAAGGTGGTGAGTGTCTGGAATGAGCTGCCAGAGGAAGTGGAGGAGGCTGGTACAATGACAACATTTGAAAGGCATCTGGATGGGTACATGAATAGGAAAGGTTTAAGAGGGCTATGGGCCAAACGCTGGCAAATGGGACTATACTTATTTAGGATAACTGGTTGGCATGGATGAGTGGACCGAAGGGTCTGTTTTTGTGCTGTACATCTTTATGACTATGGGATAAAAGGACAAGTCAAAGCCAAGGGTGTCACGTGGCAACTTGGCTCAGTTGGTCACAAACACAGCTCAAACTCAGGAGGGTAGGGTTTAAAGATCCAGCACTCACATTTAACTTATATTCAAAGTTCAGAGGATAACCGCGAAAGTGCAACGTTAGTGGAGACATAAACACTGCCTATATTGTTGCTTAAAATGGAGTGACGAACTCTGACATAATTTAACGTTGGGGAGCTTACCCCCCTTCAGTCAATATTCCTTACTAAAATTGAACCAAACAAAAACAGATCCGCTTGCCATTCACGGGAGTACAATTTATGGGACCTTGCTATGCAAGTTGTATGCTTATCTACACAATACTTCATTGGGGCATATTGAACATATGATAAAGTAGTATATCTGCGCAACTCAGTTGGGACTGCATCTCACTCTGATTGCCACATATCTTTTGTAACTAACTTTCACATTTATACTGTTGAAACTACTCAAAGCTTTGAATATTTTGTTTTGCATTAATCACAACTACAATATTATTAGCAGCACCAGCCCTCTCTTTAATGGCTCTTGTGGCGCAGTGACAGCGCCCCTACTTATAAGCCAGGAAGACAGCAAGAACTGCAGATGCTGGAAGTCAGAGTCAATATGAAACGTCAACTTTCCGGCTCCTCTGAATGTTACCTGAACTGCTGTTTTCCACCCGCTCCACACTGCATCAACTCTGAGCCAGCAATCCTGGGTTCAAGTCCCACCTGCTCCAGAGGTGTAATAACATCCATAACAGGCACATTAGAAAATATCCATAAAGCAGTGCACATTTGCTGTTATTACAGCTACTGCAGTAGACGATAAGCGGGTGATGCTCACATTCTTGGTGACAGCTATGAGGGTCTGAATGGAAACAATACTGAAACATGAGTTCAGAGTGAGGGAAGCATGGCTGTACATGAAGACATTTGGAACTGTGTGACACTGCAGATACACAGAAACAAGTCAAAGCAGATGGAATAAAAGGGATTGTGCTGATGCACGGAAATCCTAGGTTGAGGAATGATAATTACAGTTATTGTAAAAATAGTATGTTTGAGACAGGTCACCATTATTACCACTATATTATTATAACATTAATTTTCACCTGCAGCTCACCAATATTACTCACCATGACTGCAATATCAGTTACTTCATTTTAGTGTGCCTTGCATTTCCACACTCACCCCAACATCTTTCTATTTATAAGCTACATTTTAACGCTGTTCATCGCATCCAGTCCTCTATTAGCCTTGTAACTTCACTCTAATATTTCAACATGGTGCTTTCATGTGCCATATTAATATAAAGCCTCGCCCCAAAGCACCTACTGTACCCTGTTAGGACAGTTATCCAAACTCTGGAGGTGCAAACCCTCACATCTTACAGTGATCCCTCCTGCCCCAAAACCTATCCAATATTGTGGGAACTGACAAAGCTATCTTCAGCACTAGTCCATCAACTGCACTCATCTATCCGACCACACTGCTCCTGGGCTCACGACGATATGGTGCTGCCAATAATCCAGGTACCACTAACTTCAACAGCGTGAACTCTAACTGCAGGACCGCAGCTTTTATTTTCTTTTGGCTTCAGTTCCAAAATGAACCATAACTTCTGGTTATTGTCCTTCACGATACAGAATATTCTCAACTCTCCTGCTCTTCACTCAGTCCTGACTTCGCTCACCTTTCACAAGGAAGAAATTAGAGCCAGAGATTTATAACTTGAAGTGGGATGTTATAACAATTAAACTGATTTCTTCCGCTATTTTCTTCCTTAAATTTGTAGCCCAAATATCTTTACCAAGATAGCAGAAAGCCTGGGTATTGCATGGGATAATGATTCAACATGAGAATGTGCATTATCTGACTTAGGGAGCAACAGTGAAAATGATATACATATATAATGTACAACATAGCTAGAACTGATAGGGTTACAGGTTTGGAAAAAGATATCGAAATTGCTTCATTCAGCGACAACAGAAGACATTATCCAAACAGAATAGTGACCAGATATTACTATGCACTGCAACTAAGAAACAGAATCAGAAAGCTCGTATCATTTGGAACCTGAATGCAGAAGTTCTAATCTGTAATAAATCAAATGCTTGGTAAAGCAAGATTGCTTAAACAGTGAATGAGACAAGATTAAGTCATCCTATCTATTAACAAATACCTTTTAGAAGTTCGGGCATTCAGTATCATCTAGAGTTAATTCTGCAAGGTAGATAGATATTTTTTCAGTTGCTGCTGGGGCTCCTTTTTTTAAAAAAAAACCACCTACCAAAATTATTTTAAATCATGCACAGAATACTGTGTGACAGGGAAAGCTGCAAACCTAAAATATCACAGCACTCAGCTTTTTGGGAAAACAAACTCTTCCACCTCTTCTTCCAAAGATCCTTGCAGCAGAGACTCCCCACCCTACCAGCAAAACACCATTAAAAAAGATTTTTGTTCCAGCTGTTCTGCCACATCTGTGTTTTAAATCTTGCCAACAAGCCATCGGCTGCTGACTCAAAGTATTTTGAATTATCTGACAACTTTGCATTTTGTGCCTGGTTCCTTAGCAGCAGCATATTGCAGATTTGAGCATTACAAATAACAGAGGAGTGCAAATGAGGTCTTACAAGTCAATGCTATCACTTATTTTTATGTCCATAAAATTTCTGTACAACTGGAGAGCTCAGAATACATAACAAAGCCAAGTAGGACTGTGCTGATTAACCATACACATGCTCACTGAACATTAGGTTTGGAAAATCAGCTTCAGCACATGTCGGTGTGAGGATAAACAAAACAGTTTTGAACATGTCAGTTTCTGAAAGGCATTTTTTAAAAAAAATGTACAATGTGATAGATGACAAAAGTCACACTTTATTTAAAGACAATATGAACACAAAAGGTGATTTCTCGCTTCCTGTAGCGTCTTAGGGTTGCTAAATCATGGCCACAGTATCATTGCAGGGCGAGACAAAGGGAAAACCTTCAACAGCATACTCAGCTGGCATGGGATTTGAATCTACATTGTGGTTATTAATTTACATTACACTCTGGCCATCTAGCTAACTGAACTAACCAACCTGTATGGTGATTACAGCAGGACATTAAAGAGGTTGAAAAAAAACATAATTCAATGTCAACACTTTAAACACAAACTAAACATGCTGTTTTTTTCAGTGCTATTGACTATATTAAATTCCCCAATAGCTTTTACCTGCTGTATTGGGTAGTCAATTACAGCATTTATCTGTTGATCAAGGTGCAATAATTTGAATACTACACAGCATTAGAAGGGGGCATCTTCAAAATTCATATGAAACGTTGCAAATGTCAGGGCAGCTGCAGAGCAGTTTACTAATAGGCTATAAAATATCAAAATTAACTGCATAGCAAATGAGATTTAGAAGAGACTACAAGGAAGAAATAGACCATAGCTTCTCACTGAGTGAAACAATCATAAGTTTCCATACTGATCATAGATCATAGATCATAGAATCCCAACAGTGTGGAAACAGGTCCTTCGGACCAGCAAGTCCAAACTGACCCTCAGAGCATTCCACCTAGACCTATCTCCCTATAACCCACCTAATCTACACATTCCTGAACACCATGGGCAAGTTAGCATGGCCAATCCACCTACCCTACATATCTTTGGATTGTGGGAGGAAACCGGAGCACCTGGAGGAAACTTCGCAGACATGGGGAGAATTTGCAAATTCCACACAGAGTTGCCCGAAGGTGGAATGGAACCCAGGTCCCTGGTGCAGAGAGGCAGCAGTGCTGACCACTGAGCGACCATACTGCCTTACTGATGGCATAAAAAGTTATGGGAGTGACAAGAAAGTTACACAAGGCCCAAATAACTGGCCCTCTGCTCTGCATGGTTCTAAAAACAAAATCAAATCAATAATAATCGAATTCCACAGGAATTATACTCAAATAGCATTTCTGTCAAAAAGTCTCAAGGTGTATAACCATTTCTAATGGCAACACTTAAATACATCTGGAACACACTAACACTTTCATTAAAGCAGATCAATAGCACGAGAGTCCAAATGTTTACCCTCAAGGATGTGAATGAAATGCTACAATAAAGTGAAGAAAATCTAGCAATAATGGTATGGGTGCTGAAATCTGATGGGATTTTGGAGAATCATGAAGTAGAACAATTTATGCCTTTAGTTAAATTTTCCACTCAGTCAGCCAAGATGAGCGTTACTAAAAAGCAAGTGCCATCACATTTCTGAGAGGAATAATCCATAACATAAAACTGAACACATCTGGCAAAGACTGATACAAAATCAGAATTGTCATAAAAATGTCCACAAGCCGGTGGATGTAGGGAACAGAAATATTATAACGGGGACACAATACCCACACCCCACCCCACCTTGCAGTTATTTAAAATGGAAGTCCAAAATAAGTGTCAAGGAGATTTCAGGTGATATTCAGAATGAAGAATGATGGGGGTCTGGAGGGATCACAACAGTGGCTAGGCATCTGAGTGCAGATGAGTCAGGTCATGCTGATAGCGTAACGTGCAAGAATATCGAAACGGTCACCAACTGAAACAATCACAATTGCTGTGACACAATGACTTTCAGCTGGTATCTGTTCCCGCCATAATCATAGATATACATCAACTTAGAATTCAAGCAGGTGAATTACCTAATTTTCAAAAGCACCCTCTGAAATGTACTTCAGTATTAGTGAACAAAAATAGCTGTCTACCTAAGAGACATGCATCAGCAAACTGCAAAGATTACACGTTTCCTCAAAACGGTAATTGCACTGAAGTCAGGATATAAAAATAACTTTGAAATCTGACAAAGGAAAACTAAATTTAAGATCCATTCTGGAGTCATTAGCTTACTTGAATTTCTGAGATAGCACCTAGCTGTAATTGTTTCCATTTAAAGATTATATTAAACAGTTCCCCTCGTTCCATCTTGTGAAATCTTTCAATGTCATAGCTGTAAATGCAATGGGATGAAAATAATGAGATATACTGCTTTGAGAGAAAGAACTTACTCTGCTCATCATCAGGCAGCTGCAAAAGAGCACAAACCTGTCCAAACTACCATCACTTACCCATACTAATCTATAACTAAAATAAAACGCAAATTAGTAAAGGCACTTTGTTCATCTTGCAAGCAAAAAGGAAATCTATCAAAAATTTAACAGACAGCTTTGATCCTACAGCAGAGGAATCATGGGACTTTAACCAGAAAATTCAGCCACCAATCATACAATTCATGTGAACAGGGGTATCAAGTACAGCTGTAATTTGCTCTGCAGATCAATGGCCTTTGACAGTCCAATGCTCACGTTTTATAAACAGCAATGTAGATGAAGCACGAGAGAGTCGGCAGTTTCAGGAAGAAAGTGTGAAGAAATGACATCTTTTTTTAAAAAAAGAAAAGAAGTGTAATCTATTTGGACTGTTATGACACTTCCGCAGCCTTTATGTTCTGAGATGGGACTTGAAGCTATACCTTCTGGCCCAGAGGTGAGACTGTGCACAGATCCTCGGTAAGAGGTTGAATACAACTCCATTTCATTAGATAACTACCAATAAGTGTGAAGCCATCCCGAATTAGAGGAAGTGGAAATTTCTGGCTCCTTCAGCCTCTTTGATAGAGTGCAATAACACAGCATCAAAAATCATTTTCATTTACTAGATTACAATGTTATTGATTTAATTGCGCTGAACTCTGCAATTGCAATCAGTTTCAGATAGTAACATGATCACTAGGCAAGCTTCAGGTTAGCTTGCATTGCTGCAATTAAAGGCTTTGAAATGCAGAATCCTTTATGGCTCACCTTCCTCTTCACTTTTTGAACATCATAGCGAACCTGTGCAAATTCACGGAGGCCGAAGGATCCACCAATAATAAGCAGCTGTGGAAGAAAAAGAAATTCGTTTAAGGTAGCAAAGTAAATCAAGCTCAAATACTCTGGGGAGTCCGAGAGCTCATGTTAATGTGTTTGCAAAGACAGGCTTCAGTGATGCAGACAGACTACAGAAGCCGAGCTTGGTATCTTCAGGGAAATGATTTTGAGGAAACGTCATTGTGTCATTCAAGCTGAAGAAGGGATTTTGATGACGCAGAGAGGAAGATAGTTTCTACTCAGCAATCATGGAACACAGGCTTAAGGTAATTAGTAAAGGCATGATAAGGTGAGGCACAGGCAGAGAAAGATGACTTTAAAAGAAAGGGCTTCTATGACCTGAAATTTGCAGCCTGAAAGATGTATTCTCTTTTAAAACAACAATGAATAGCTCTTTCAAATGGCTGACAGTGGGCGAAACGGCTTCCTCCTGTGCTAGGATAATTCTCATTTCTGTTTGGTGGCATTTACAGATTTCAATCCCTTGTAAGTGGTACTGGCGTTAAAGGTATACATCACTGGGAGGAAAATGAAGGAAAAGAAATTAGAATTGGGGTAAAGGGAGAACATTTCAAATGGAACTTGCAAAGTAAATTGTATTCCATGTTAGTATAACCTGAAAAAGCATTTATAAGCATAGGCACAGTCATTCCAATTGATCATCTGCAGTCACTAGATCATGAAACGCCACCATTATAGAGGAGCCCAAGCATCCCTATTCTCATACCACAAGGTAGAAGTCAAACACAGTCCACACAATATTCAGTATCATTTGCAGACCTTCACATTCTGATATAGTACACATGCATATGCACAAGACACGAACATTCAGGCTTGGGCTAACAAGCAACAAGCATGCCACAGATTATCTGTTTCTAATGAGATAGAATTGACCTATCCCTCCTTTACATGCAAAGGCTATATACCAGCTGAATCTGAAACACTGAGGTTGCTATTGACAAGAAATTGAACTAGTCACATAAATAGTATCAATAAAAAAAGTGTGTGTGTCAGGAACTGGGAATTCTATAGCATGTAACTCACATCCTGACACCCCAAGCTCTGTCCACCATATGTAGATCATAAGTCAGGACTATGGCAAAATATTTTACTTGATCACATGACTGTACCTCACAAGCTCGACACCATTCAGGTTAAAGACGCCTTTCTTTATTATTCACTCCCTCCACCAAAGCATACATTGGCTACTGTGTGCCATCTACAGGATGCACCGCCAGAACTCACCAAGACTGCAACAGTAATATCTTCCAAACTCATGATCTCTCCTATTTAAAAAGGACAAGGGCAGCAGAGGTACAAAACATCACCACATGCAAGCTGCTGTCCAAGCCACACATGATCTTGAATTGAAACTTTATATTGCTGCTCTTTACTCTCACTGTGCTGAAAGCCTAAAACGTGTTTCCCGATGGCACTGTGGATGCACCTATACCAGATGAACTGCAGCATTTCAAGGTGGCAGCTCACCACTGCATTTTCAAAGATAATTATGGATGACCAAAAATTGCTGTCCTAGCTAACAATATCAATATCCCCATGCAGAAATTTAAAAAAAAAGCTGCTTGAAACCATCCGTCAGCCTCAGTCCTAAAATACACACTCTGATGAAGAGTCACCTAGACTTGAAACGTTAGCTTGCTCTCTCTCTCCGCGGATGCTGCCTCACCTGCTGTGATCTCCAGCGTTTGTTTTCATTAAAGATCCCAGCATCTGCAGAACTTTGATCCTAAAATACGTGGTATTCTGTTTCGGCCTACCGTTGAAGATAACATGCAGACTACAGCATTTGCTACAATTTGTGTTAAACACACGTGGATTCATGTGATTTGGATACACAGTTGATGTGCGGACATTTAATATTAAGTGTTGAATAATGGCAGAAAACCTATTAATACTGAACAGGAATGAGGGGGGGAAGAAAAGTAACTGTTTAGATAATTGAACTTCAAGCAAAAAACAGCTGTGCAGAATACTGTATTCCTAAAACTGTTTGTCAAACATTAAGCAGCAGCACTTATTGGCAGAGCGTCACAATTACATAATGCTGAGAACATCCCACTGCAATAGGATAGAAAGGCAAAGAGGGGAAGCTAAGTGAACATTTCCCATTCCATCAATTGCTCCATAAGGGAGTGATTTATCAGCTTGAACCCTTATAGGTCTATTAAATGTTATGCTCAGGTCAACATTCAGTACATTGGAATTAATGCATACCTTAGCCTCAAATGTAAAATAATAAAGTGAATGCCTTCATATCATGTCAATATATGCAACATTCCTAACTCACAAATCATTGGCACACCTGATGAGCTCCCTTATATTTGTGAATAACTATTAGAAGCCGGGTATACAGACAGAATGACAGGCCATTCAGCTCATTCTTCCTTAAAACCCATGATCAGCAGAGCCTAGTACCTTTAAAGTTGGCCCCATCTTTCTTTTGAAGAGGTTGTTTAAAGCATTACTCATTTTAAAAGAGATCCTTCTCTGTAGCAGACCTGCACTTGTATTTTACCACAGTTAAAAGCAGAATGGCTCAAGTTAAACTTCTGTCCATTACACTGGACATGTGGTCATCATGAATAGATTACCAAAGTTCTAACAAATTTGCAATCTTGACAAGTTTCGCATCATCTGCGGCTTTTGTTTAAGCCACCTAACTGTATGAAGACTATAATTAGTTAACTGAACAAGCAACTCTACTTCAGGAATACAGTTAGCTAAATAATAACAACCATTTTGATTATATCCATTATGTCAGTTAACATAAAAAGAGTGGCAGGGCACCTCAGACCAATGCAGTGCACCTTAAGCAGACCTGATCAACCACAGGGTTTGGAGGTTTGGCCAACTGGAGGAGCTGAAGTTTGGACTCAGGAACTTGAACAACAGCTGACATCACTGGTGTTCATCCACAAGGATGAATGTTGTTTAGTGAATAGCACATTTTGGGTGTGATCATCCCACAATGTGAAGTTTGTAGGCGCAAAGGGTCTGGGTGACTGACTGGCTGATTTACAGACATTCATTCATTCATTCATTCAAAAGAATTATAGGCTAATAGTTCAGGAGAATCATGTGGCTGGTGCCTTGCACAAGTGAGCATAGCAACAGGAGGAGAACGACAATATGTAAGCTAGAGAATGTGCAGCAGCGAAGGCTTTTGATTCTTCAGGCATTAGGACCAGTTCTGGTGAAGGTGGGAACAAAAAAAATTGAAAAAAAAACCAATCAGGCTGGAGGTTGCATCTCAGCAGGGCAACAGATGTAGAAGGGCAGAAAGCACAGCAAGAAAAAGCAGGTATCGAGAACTACGGAATTGGGTTTGGAAAGCTGAGCAAATAAGTATTGGAGAACAGACAAAGAGGAGTCTAAAAGGGTTGGGCTTTTAGTACTTACCCAAATGCAAAGAGTCAAAGCAGAAGAGCAGAGAGCTGTTTCCAGTTCCACAAGTGGAGTATAATTTTTTTAAGCTTTATCAGAAAGATCATTTGGAAAAGGGACAATAATGCAACTTAACACTCAGTTATAGCATTTTCAAACAGAAGACACAGTGGGGTAAAGATAGAGATGGGATGACAATATTGATTAAAGAAACAGCTACAGCTGTGACAAAGGGTGGTACATTACACAACATCATGGCCTGAAGGGCCTGTTCTGTGCTGTACTGTTCTATGTTCTATTACAGAGATCAAAATGAGCTTAGACATTTAAACCGAGGAACAACCACAAGGGGGAAATGGCACTGCTGGGCGCATACTACAGATCTCCAAATGGTTTGATTCTCTCAATGCTGATAAAATACACAGACTGTTGATTTCAGAATTTCATAGTTTGATTTTGATCCTTGAGATTTTCACAGACTGAAATGGTTTTAAAAAGAAACAAAAACACTGACAAAATTCGCCACACAATAGACAAGGTTCACAAAACTAATGTGGAACGAACAAATAAAAGCAAAGTAGTGCAGATGCTGGAAATCTGAAATAGCAACAGAAATTGCTGGAGAAACCCTGCATATCTAGCAGCATCTGTGGAGAGAGAAGCAGAGTTAATCTTTCAATTGTAGTATAGCTCTTTACCAGAAAAGAAACAAACAAAGCCAGTCTGAAATGAAATCAGTATTTTAAATCAAAAAGCACCAAAACTAATGACCTCAAGTAAGGTATGAAAATCATCTTTATTGATTAACAACTTTATGGGAACAGTCACATATTGGATATGGAACATCGCTTACAAACTGCAAATAAAAAAATCAACTTGCAGAATTGAATTAATAAAACAAGATAATATTTCAAGGAGCTGCTTGTGGCAAAAAAGAGATTAATTTGGGATTGTAGAACTGAGGGTGCAAAAAGTTCCGAGTCTCAAGTAGGAAGAGTCGTGATAAGACAAATCACATCAGAACACAGAACAACTGTAATATTTGCTATTACTGATAGTTCAAGAAAACAACTACTCAGTGTAAATTCTTACAGCTCGATGACATCCCATGGACTTTAAATTGTATGGTCCTTTCACCTGGCTCTGTACTAGACAAAATCTTTGTAACTTTCCACTTGTGTCACCACATGCCTACTTGACATTGCATCTTCCTCTCAACAATATCAGATAATAAAATTGCTTTCTTTCACTCAACATTATAATTGGTTCCTATCTGATCAAGTGGAAATTAGTTAACATTTTAATTCGAAGAGGACAGCCTCACAATGCAAATCTTTGTTCATGATTTACGAGGCAGAAGCACATTCACACCTCTTTGCCTAATCACAAAAAGCGATGAAGATAGAAGATCAAATCCGGAAGCAAATTCCTGTCAAATGCAAAACGAACAGAACAGTAATAGTGGGGGAATTCAATTACCCTAATAACTGAGATGCAGTGAGTTTAAAAGATACAGAGGGCACATAATTACTGACAACATTCACAATAATGATTTTTTTAAAAAACACGTTATGTGACAAGTTGAACAAGATACTGGGGATGAAGGTTGGGTGGGGGCTGGTAGAAGATTGTTGCAGGCATTAGAGCTGAGCAGATGAAAGGAATATCAGTTAGGGACCACTTTTGTCGTCGTCAGTGTAATTTAGTTATACTTAGCACAATGATGGGAAAGAACAAAGATAAATTATGAGTAAGGTTTCTAAATGGAGTGAAGGCGAACTCGATTAGGCTGAGAAACAACTTAAAATTGTATTGGAAACATTCATTTCAAGGTAAATTGGGGCTAGAGCAACGGGAATAAAAAAATTCAGAGTTAAGGTAAGCAATTTTTTCTAAGAAACAGATAGGGCTGTTGAGTCTACAGACCTTTAAGTGGCATGATAGACGGCATTGTAAGATATAGAAGGGAAGCTTGCACGAAACAGAGAGCTGGAAAGATATTCTTAAATTGGAGAGGGTTCATAAAGTATTTGCCAGGACTGGAAGGTTTCGTTATAAGGAGAGGCTGGAGTGTAGGAGGTAGAGGGGTGACCTAAAGATTTCAAAAGTGATAATGAGCATAGATAAGGTGAACAGCAAAGGTCTTTTCCCTAGGGTAGGAAAGTTCAAAGCTAGATGGTATATTTTTTAATATGAGAGGGGAAAAAGATTAAAAGGCACTTTACAGGCAACTTTTTCCACACAGAGGATGGTTGGTATAGGAATGAACTGCCAGAGGAAGTTGTTGATCCAGGCACAGTTACACATTTAAAAGACATTTGGACAGGTACATGAAAAGGAAAGGTTTGGAGGGATATGGGCCAAACTCTGGCAAGTGGGACTACGGTGGCTTCGGAACCTTGGTCAATATGGACAAGTCAGACTGAAGGGTGCATTTCTGTGCTGTATGACTCAGAGTCTAGAAGAGACCCAAAAATACAAGGGGTAACGTGAAAGGGAAATTAGGAAAGCAAAGAGAGGGAATGAACAGATACTAAAAATCTAAACATGTTTGCAAGTGCATTAGGAGGAACAGAATAACTAAGAAAAGAGTCAATCGAAAAGGTGTGGCGCTGCAGAAACACAGCAGGCCAGGTGGCAACAGAGGAATAGGAAAGGTGATGTTTTGGGTTGGGTCAGGACCCTTCTTCAGAAATGCTGGCCTGCTGTGTTCCTCCAGCTCCACAATGTTATCTCTTGACTCCAACATCTGCAGTTCTTACTATCTCCCAATCAAAAAGGTGACCAGTGCATGTGAAGACAGACCTGTGGATATGGTTCTTAATGAAGACTTCACCATTCCATCCACAAGTCAGGGACCTATAATGACATTGCAGTTGAGAAGGAACAGTGTGAAGTATTGGATAGGAGTGAAAATTGAAGCTAACTGGCCTCTAGTTACTCAATTTTAGTAAATGGTTGACAAATTCAGAGGAACTATATATACACGTTTATTTAGAAAAGCATGGATCAATCAGGGCATGGAGCATGCAAGAAAAATCAACAAGAATGTGTGAAGGAAATGTAGTCTTGGACTAACTTCCAAGATTTAGAGATGTCAAATAGGGTGTTGCTGAGGGAAATGCACTGGATATAGTCCACAGGTGTTTCATCAAGGTTTTCAATAAGATCTCACCTGACAGGCTTATCAAAATAGTAAAGCCTTTGTATTCAAAAGGACAGTGACAAATTAGATTCAAAATCAGTGGCAGGAAATAAAGGATGATGGATGTCTGGTGTTTCTCTGATTAGTTTTTTTAAAATCAATGAAGTCTTGCAGAGCTCAGTACTTGGCCTTTGCAGTTTATATGCATGATTAGGCCCATGTTATAGATGGTGCCACAACAAAAAAAAAACACTGTAGATAACACAAGGATAGGTCACCCTGATTGAGTGCGAGAAGGAATGTTTTAAACAGTAGCACAATATAGAGATGGTCTGGTCAATTGGGCCAGAGAACAGAAAATTAAACTGAATTCACAGAAGTGTGTAGTAATGCATTGCGAGAGGTGCAACAAGGTAGAAGATGCACAATAAATGGATGGCTAGCTTGGAGTAACACTGCGATCTAGGAATATATGTCCACAGATCACAGAAGAGGTACAGCTCAAGTTATAAAGATGCTTATAAGAAGGCATATAGTATGCTTTGTTTTGTTGCCTGAAACAGAATACAAGAACAGAGATACTACACTAGAACTCTAGAAAGCACCGCTAGTCCACAGCTCAACTCTTGTCAGTGTGATTGGTCATTATAGAAATGACATGACTGCACTGGAGATGGTACAGAGGGGATTTATAAGGATGTTAGCAAGATTAGAAAATTTTAGCTGAGTAACAATTAGATACGTTGGGTTTCCTTTCTTTAGAACAGAGGCGACTAACATTCAAAGGTGTACAAAATTATGGGGGGCCTCCATACAGCATATGCAAGAGATCTTAGCAAATTGAATTAAAAAGCAGGGGAGACAGATTTAATTTGTTCAGTGGGATTAGAGAGAGAGGACGAAACAGCTTTTCTACCAGAAGATGGTTGGGAGTTGGAACTCATTATTTGAAAGGGTGACAGAGGTAGAAACTCTTACCACATTTAAAAAGTACTTGATTGTCTACTTTAAAGAGCCAGCAATCTGCAGAACTATTGACCTAAGGCAGGAAGGTGAAATACGTGAGTGGTCTAGACAAGACAGACTGATGTGTCATAAATTTTCTATAAATTGAAACTGTCAAATCTCATTCCTGCAGTTTGTAAATTGTCCCTGGAGATTGTTTTTGTTTGAAAAATAAAAGGTTCTTGCTTTTCCCCTCTCCTAAAAACTGATCAGTCTATCCTATTGTGGCCCTAATTCATCATATTGCAGTCTACATTGGACAACTTGCTGATCAAGGTTCCTGATGCTGCATTGACTCTCTCTAGCATTATCAGGTTGTGCATCAAGACAATTTACAGTGCAAAATGATTAAGTTGTAGGTTGAGGGGGAACAAAAAAATCTGAATAGGACACAGTACAGCAAACTCTGGGCCAGTGCTGCCAGTTCATGCACAATAATTGTATTTGCAGTCATTTTCTTCTGCCAACTGCAGCTATCAGCACACAGCTTCTAATTTTCAACGACCTTGATAAGCAATCACATTCACACGAGAACTTTAACGACTGATGCCATTACTAGAGGTTTATTGAACAATAATCTGCAGTCAATTCTGTGCTGTAAATTTTTATTCCAATTTAGTTTTGCTGGTTTTAAACACAAGAGGAGCCTCTCAATTGCTCACGAGGGGCGGAGTGCAAGTGCATCTGAAAGCCACGTTAACTTCAGTTGCCCAAACCTATCTTGTTCACACCCTTAAATTGCTCAGATGTACAAAATAGACCCAAGCCAAGCTACTTTATATAAGGTTCAAGGTAAGCCACTGTCAATTTAACACTGAATGTATGGTCCATTCATGATTATGAAACATGAGCTTTCGAAAGCTCACCTTCACAAAATGCAAAAATTAATTGGTGTGCCATGCCTCAATCGGCGCACAGGTGGGTAGATTTATGAATTGAAGAAAACCTAAGTACATTTACATATATTTGATGTTACAAATTTGCTAAAAATGGTAAACAACAGAGTCCTTTCTTCCATGTGCACAAAATCATGCTCCTGTGTTGTGAGACTCTACATGGTCATGGTGTACAAAATGGCTATAATTATGATTGTGGCAGCTCTATTATAATTCAAATAGCTGTGACAACAGGAAGGAGGGGTTGAAGAAAAGGATATTCAGGCAGCACTGAAATCACGCTAGTTCCTTCATCTAAGATGAGCTATGACCATTTCTTTCTCTCAGGCCCAAGATCAAACAGTCATCGAGCCCTGTGGCCAGGAGCCAGGCTTTTTGCTGAACTCCCACTGACTTCCGAGGCATGACAATAACCACTAAGTAGACTGCAGGCTACTCAAGAGTCCTGTGCACAACGGAATTAATCACATATGAAATGCTTTCCAAAGAGTATTTATAATCAGCATGCCCTGATGAAAATGTATTTGTTGGAGCACATGGACCTAACATATTCAAAAAAAAAACAAAGCTACCGATACACACTATTCAATTAGTGGATCTGTTACAGAGATGCTCACGTTTTGATATAGCAGCCTTTTTGCACTGCACAGGATTTTGTTTTTGAATACCCTTTTGTCCACCCATTCAAAAAGGTTCTCCATCAATAATTCTGATGTGGTCAATATTAATTGCATGCCTGGCCCTATCAGGCATTATATTTTAGTCCTGCTTTAGTAGAAGCTTCCAAATAATGTGACTGCGTACAAAAAAACTTCAAAACTTGCTTGTGTGCAGTTGCACATTCTAATGGCCTCGAAAAAAGCAGCCTTTCACCTTTCTCACAATACATTGTACGCTTTATTCAAACGCATCTTGTACAGAAGCTAAAAATTTTTGATTCTTTTCCCTCAATGATTTTTTTTTTTAAAAAAATCACTGCATTTTGTGGTCTCCCTCTATTAAATGGCTGAAGCAATTTGTTTGTTCACAAATGCAAACTCTGTCATTTATGGTGGACTAAAGGGGAAGGGACATCCTTGGATATGTGCAGATTCTATCTGTACTGAAGACCCACTGAAGGTGGGCGGTAGCTCAGTTTAGTAAAGGCCACTTTCACAATGGGAGTTCAAAGTCTGCTATTCAGCAGATGGAGCTTGGCATAAGGAAGGGAAGTGGAAGAGTCATCTAGACTCAAACCATTAGCTTGCTCTCTCTCCACATTTGCTGCCTGACCTTGCTGTGATCTCCAACGCTTGACATTTTCAGCGCAGCTTCAGTCCTCCTGCCATTCAAGGTTAATACTAAGTCACGTCTGAAGGCTCTGAAATGCAATTGATGGGTACCCTTCTGAAGACAAAAGACAGAGTGCGGAGCAGACATTGCCTGAAGCTTTACATCATAGTGTCTTATAAACAGAGCAAGAGAAAAGGAGGGTCCGGATGCACAAGCGCTGACGTTTCGGGCCTAGACCCTTCATCAGAGAGGGGGATGGGGTGAGGGTTCTGGAATAAATAGGGAGAGGGGGAGAGGCGGACCGAAGATGGAGAGAAAAGAAGATAGGTGGAGAGAGTATAGGTGGGGAGGTAGGGAGGGAAATAAGCAGAGGTTCACCTGCACATCTGCCAATGTGGTATACTGCATCCACTGTACCCGGTGTGGCTTCCTCTCCATTGGGGAAACCAAGCGGAGGCTTGGGGACCACTTTGCAGAACACCTCCGCTCAGTCCGCAACAAACATCTGCACCTCCCAGTCGCAAACCATTTTCACTCCCCCTCCCATTCTTTAGATGACATGTCCATCACAGGCCTCCTGCAGTGCCACAATGATGCCACCCGAAGGTTGCAGGAACAGCAACTCATATTCCGCCTGGGAACCCTGCAGCCCAATGGTATCAATGTGGATTTCACCAGTTTCAAAATCTCCCCTTCCCCCACCGCATCCCTAAACCAGCCCAGTTCGTCCCCTCCCCCCACTGCACCACACAACCAGCCCAGCTCTTCCCCTCCACCCACTGCATCCCAAAACCAGTCCAACCTGTCTCTGCCTCCCTAACCTGTTCTTCCTCTCACCCATCCCTTCCTCCCACCCCAAGCCGCACCCCCCATCTACCTACTAACCTCATCCCACCTCCTTGACCTGTCCGTCTTCCCTGGACTGACCTATCCCCTCCCTACCTCCCCACCTATCTTCTTTTCTCTCCATCTTCAGTCCGCCTCCCTCTCTCTCCCTATTTATTCCAGAACCCTCACCCCATCCCCCTCTCTGATGAAGGGTCTAGGCCCGAAACGTCAGCTTTTGTGCTCCTGAGATGCTGCTTGGCCTGTGTTCATCCAGCCTCACATTTTATTATCTTGCAAGAGAAAAGGAGATAACTTTCCTCCTTTCTCCTAACTTCTCAATGGTCTGCAGTAACTTATCTTTTACAGTGAGCATTCTAAAGTTCGAGATGGGATTTTCAGCAATTGCATAAAACAGGACTTCAGATAAGTTTTAAGTTTAGAATGAATGATAACATTTATTTGCATCTACACTTCGAAATATAAACACAAGAAACACACCCTCCTGTGCACAGAAATAAACAAACAAAAGGATGGATTCAAGAGACAATGCACATGTTTGGTTTATCAGCAGAAATAAATCACAGCATCTAATTTTAGTTGTTTAGGGTGAGAACTACGCAGGCTTGGACAGAAGATGGTCTCTTGCTCTTCAAAAGGAGTGGAATTTTGAATTTCCTCCAGACATAGTCACAACTCATCTTTGCAGATGAAGCCAAGTCTGTATCCCGCTCACTGCCTGGGCAATAGATGTTCAGGCAGAATTCTATTCAGACTAGCCTCGACTTTGGCCAGTTTGTGGATTGAGACTATTTATTTGAAGTTGGTTTGAATTATTACAACTGCCGTTCTTCAGATAATGATTGTAATCAACTGTTACATAGTGGTGTCTGTCCACATGCGCTTGTGACAACAAGAAACTGGTTTCTCTGCAGCTCTCTTTGCTAAGTGTCAAGTTTACAGGCATGGGACCTGATGGACATTAGTGAATGTGAGCTTCAGTAAATTCATGCTCAATAGGAAGTGTAAATTCACAAACGTTTTCATCACAAACAGGTCTAATATCTTATGCCCAATCGGAAGCAGTTATACTTTTGAAGATTTATGTTTGTTTTGTCAGTACTTATTGTTAAAAATGAGTGCGTATTAAAACATCACTTTTTTAAAATCTTTGCGTGGACTTGCATCAGAACAAAATGAATTAAATACTGAATATCTTCCGCAATTACATTCACCCAGTACCATTGGGCTCACTGACCAAAGTTAGGTCCCTACTGCATTACAACAATTTAAAATTTCTCATTGTTGAGTTTAAATCCCTCCAGGGCACCATTCCTTCCTAACTCTCCAATGCTGCCCAGTGTCCCAACCCAGCAACTTATCGGTGCTCCTCGAATTGTGATGTCTTGCACCTCTGTACCTTCACCACAACTGCCTTTTCTCCTTAAATAAGCACTGAGAGCCAGCCTCTGATTGAGCTTTTCATTATCTGATCTCATGACATCATGAGTGGCTCAAAGTAAGCTTTGTTAGATAATAATCCAGTAAAACATTCTGAAGCATCCAAGGCACTGTACAAATGTTAACTGTCCTAAATCTTATTTTGTTTTCTTCAGAGTGCTGTGATCTCTGTCAGGATCTCACTGTTGGGATGTAAAACAAGCTTGTGAAATACCATCCAGCTGAAACATTTTCTTCTGCTGGCACCACCACAGACCTGCTGAACATTTCCAGCATTGTCTCTTTTTGTCTCTGATATATAGGCATCTGCAGTGTTTTGTACAGTAGTGTCACTATTGGCATGAAATAATTAGTGAATATTTCAGTTATAAATTCTCAATCATGTCTGAGAAATTCCAAATGAAAATGACAAACAAGATCAAAATTTGCACTCAAAAGTAACCGATGTTTCACATAAAAAAAATCAGCACCACAGTGGATTAAGGACAAGGACATGGGTCAGGAGAAGGGTTAGAGACTAGGACGGAGGGGTTAGAGTTGGAGTAGTAACTGAACGATGTTCAGAGGAAGGGGTGACAGCAGGACAAGGAATTGGGGGAACGGGACAATTGCTTCTCACAGGTTGAGCTAGATCTGCAAGATCAAAGTCACATAATGTAAAGGGCAGTGACAGAGATCACAGCACTCTGAAGAAAACAAAATAAGATTTAGGACAGTTAACATTTGCTTGATCATTCAAATCATGTTCATCTACATCTCAGCTCCATTTGCTCACCTTTGCCTCATGCATATGGATTCCTTCACCAAACATTTAGCAACCTCATTTCATCAATTTTCATTTGTCTTGCTGCCCACAGCCTTTTGAGGAAATATTCAACTTCTACTATTGTGTGGAAAGCTGCTTCCTGACTCTACTCATCAATAGATCTAGCTATAGCCCAGATAGATAAGCTGTTTTGCTTTTACCCTATCAAATTTCCTTACTGTTTTGTATTGGGTTTAGGCTAGAACAGATCACAATTCTCTTGATGGGGTCTGACCAAGCCTCTGCAGTGCTGCATGTTATTAAGGGAGGTAAAGCGTTGTCATGAGAAAAGTAGGAGGTGGGCAAATAAAAGTTGAAGGAGAAGCATGAGCCATGGTCTCATGTGGACTGGAAATAGGCTAAAGCAGGAATCGATAGTAAAAGCTTCATGTAACATTCAAAGAAAAAAGGTTAAAACAAATTGAATTTACATGAAAGTTCCTCATCACATTTCCTTCTCTTCTGTCAGCACGCACCGACTATGTTTTATCATGCTTCACTTTGTTCCAGCTAAATGTTGCTGCAGGGCAACACAGTGGCTAGACTGCAGACTTAAAGTACCAGGAGCCAAGGGTCAATTCCACCCTCGTGCAACTGTCTGCGTGGAGTTTGCACGTTTTCCCTGTGTCTGCGTGGGTTTCCTCTGGGTGCCCCAGTTTCCTCCCACTGTCCAAAGATGTGCAAACTGGGCGGATTAGCCATGGTAAACGTAGGGTTACAAGGATGGCGCGGGTCTGGGTGGGATGCTCTTCAGAGGGCTGTTACAGACTCAATGGAATGAACGGCCTGCTCCCATACTGTGGCAATCCTATCATCCTAATGCCTATCCCACTGGCGATTTCCCCTTCCCGCTCCCCTCACTTCCCTTCCCGCCTCTTCACCACGTGACACTTCATTCTCATCACTGAAACTTGGAAATAAATGTACCGGAACTCCACAGAAAGTGTCAGACCAGCATGCATTACTCCCAAGTTTGTTTTTCTTCTGGGAAAATGCTAAAAAAAAAGACTTGACCACTGCTGCATCTAGAACAGTAAGAACTGTTTCACTTCCTGGGTAACTTTTTACAAATAAAAAGGCCAGGAAAACAAACTGTTGGGCAAAACATCCGTAAGGTTTGCCCAGAAAGGGGCAAACATACACAAAGTCAGTTCTTGCTCCGGTTCTGCTGGTCGCCCTACCCTTCTCCACGACGCTGAGAGAAATGGGGACGTCAGGAGGCCATTCGGCCCCTCTGATCTGTTTGCCCACAGCCCCAAACTCAACACAATCCTGGCTGACCCGACTCTCCCTCCCCCAGCCTTTGATTACAGGAGCTATCAGGAATCCGCAGAGGCCCCTAAACGCACCCACCCACAGACCACACACACACCCACCCACAGACCACCCTCCCACCCCCGGCCCAAACACACACCCACCCACAGACCACCCCCCCACCCCCGGCCCAAACACATACCCACCCACAGACCACCCCCCCACCCCCGGCCCAAACACATACCCACCCACAGACCACCCCCCCACCCCCGGCCCAAACACATACCCACCCACAGACCACCCCCCCACCCCCGGCCCAAACACAAACACCCACCCACAGACCACCACCACCCCCCCAACACCCCGCCACTCACCAACATGGGGAATCCGAACCTCAGAGTCCTGCTCCTGCCCAGGGGACCCATGGCACCGAACCGGGAGTCTCCACGCTCACGTTCCCCTCACACTCCGACCGAGACGGACGCGCAAAAACTCAAGCCACAACAACTCCGGGAGTGTTAGGACAGAAGTTGGGCGTTTGGGGGGAGGGGGAAGAAGGGACAGTTTTGGTCGTTGCGCCTATACTTCCGGTTTCCAGTGTGCACCGCGCATCCGGCTCCGGCTTGTGCAGGGGCCCCGAATATTGGGGCCGGGCTGCAGCTGCGAGCGTTTCAGTCCAGTCACTGAAGCTGAGAACTTCCGTCTGCCCCTAAAGCCCCATGTACTCTCACTGCTCAGAGCCCTCAGTTTTACAGCGTGACCACTGAATTTGACCAGTGATAACATGAGGCCTAATTTGCACTTTTTGTTAAAAAAAATTATTAAATTACTGGGGTTTCTGGGCAAACCCCTTACGGATGTTTTGCCCAACAGTTTGTTTTCCTGGCCTTTTATTTGTAAAAAGTTAACCAGGAAGTGAAACAGTTCTTACTGTTCTAGATGCAGCTGTGGTCAAGTCTTTTTTTTAGCATTTTCCCAGAAGAAAAACAAATTGGGAGTAATGCATGGTGGTCTGACACTTTCTGTGGAGTCCCAGTACATTTATTTCCAAGTTTCAGTGGTGGTGAAGTCAAGGCCCAGAGAGCCATTGCCCATGAGAAGACCAGCAGATAAAATAGGAAGAGTACACATGATCGGTTCCTTTATTTAATTAAAAGAGAACACCACCACTTCCAAGTTACGGCCCTCCTCGCCGTCCCACCAAGGCACCCACCATTGCACTATTTGTTCAGAAATTAAAAATTTTTAAAAATTGTCTTTCAGGTCAAAAATCACATCGCTTGCAGAAAATAAACATTATTGATTAACGTCAGGCTCTGCACGCCATCTGCATTCTGCTGGTGCATAAATCATGTGCCCGCACGATCGACTCGCTTATCAAATTGGCAGGTGCTTTCCATTGTGGGACAATCTACATCAATTAAGGATCTAGGCCCAAAACGTCAGACTTACTGCTCCTCTGATGCTGCGTGGTCTGCTGCGTTCATCCAGCTCTACACCTTGTTATCTCAGATTCCCGAGCATCTGCAGTTCCTACTATCGCTGAGCCAATTAAATGACATTGGTTCAAGAAGGCGCGACCACTTACTCAAGAGCAAAAAATGGATGGGCAATAAAGGCTAGCCCAGCCAGCAACAACCACAATTCATAAACAAATTGGTATAAATTTCTACATTTGGAGCACCAAGGTTGCAGAGTTTTGTATGGTGCCTGTATTTTGCTGCAATGGATGCCATCGGTCTAGCTGCATCATATCTGTACACACTTCTGTTAATACAGGCCATTTTGATAAGTGAGTAGTTAGTAAGAGGGACTTATCCACCAGCAGATGCAGATTATGGACAGATCATGATGCCAACCAATAATGTTTATTTGCTGCAAGTGATGTGATTTTTGACCTGAACGGCCACAATCCAGCGCATTATTTAAAATGATCATTTTTGTGTCCACTTGGTTGGTTTCTAACAGATGCCACTAAGTCATTCCAAGTGTGCTGGCTGTTTGTATTGTTAATCAAAGTTGCTGATCTCTCAGGGAGTGAAAATCTGGTTACAACTTAAGTTCTGCTCAGAGCCCTGGATCCGAGGTGCTTTACTTTTGTAATATTAATTCAAAAGCATTAAGAACTATATTATAATGCATAATAAAATGATACATTGCTCAATTGCCATATGTTCAGACCAGAAAGAAAAAAACACTAAATAAAAACTAGTGCACCAGTATTTGTTTTGATTTGTCACACAAAATGCAATTTGGTGAAATAGTCAATCTCTCGAATGTGTCTTTGGACATGAAAAATATCAGTCATTATCTCGCACCAAGGCTCACAGAGTATCTTGTGTGGAAGGACAAGTTATCTTGATATATTTCACATGACTTGACCCGTTGATCAATGTCCTTATTAATGCTAGGCCAATGAATAGATTCAAATACAATTGAATGGTTTTCTTCCTGTTAGGCAGAGAGTCTAGCATGTTTTAACATGGAGCTTGTTAGAATTGTTTGTCGTTGAGGATTACATTCTTGGACAGTCCAATTTCACTTCTGAAAAATCAGAAGGAACATAACAGCTTAGAGCATTGTTGGATGCATTCAGTCCACTTTCTGATGGGGATGGTGATATTGAGCTGTTCTGGCTGGTCAACGGGCGTAGTTTGCCATACTTGCTGTGCCCAGCCATGACCAAAACATGCACGATCATTGTCTTGGTCGAGAGTCTTTGGTGTTGAAACTGGTGTTTGTCAACTCCTGAATGCTAAAATAGGTTGGTGCATATTGGCAGACAAACAATCTGGTCCATCTGGTTCAGAGATGTAAAGGATTTCCAGTTTTATTTGAAATGAAAATTGCCAGTGTTGAGATGTTGGCCCCCTGTTAGCTGTTAGCTTAACTGGTGTGGAATACACCACATTGTGATAGTTTCTCAAATAAATCTTGTGTAAAATGTGTAAAGCAATGATATCTGCACTGGTACCAGAAACAATTTTGTCAAATCATGCAAGTTGTTCATTCCTTTTGGACATATCATTAGATGTAGGTAAAGACTTCAGTTTATCAGTCAGCACCCAAATAGTGTGTCAAGTTCCCAAAATATACTGCTGGCTGGGGTCTGTCAATTAAAACATTGCTGTTATCTCTCGGATTTTGTTGACTTGCTTGCTTGCCACGTGCAGAACTTCACAACAACAACAGAAATTGTTGGAGAAACCCAGGCTGTATCTGTACAGAGGAGACAGAGTTAATGTTTCAATTCCAGTGACCCTTCTTCAGAACTTCAGAAATGCCATTGATAATGTTCTTTGGCTGACCGTTCTTCATAAGCAGCTGCATTGCCCTTTGGGTCTCTCTAAACACTTGGAGTTCCTACGCATTTTAGCCCAACAATCCCAAAGAGAACATAGCTCTGATATGCTGTGAAATGCTGGACTTTATAGATGAGATAAGCCACACCTCATACAGGATTTGAACATTTCACTGACCTGTTATAGGCTGCAATAGTTGTTGCACAGTCAAGCACCTGAAGATGTCAGTGATCTATAACTGAGAGCTGGATGAACACAGCAGGCCAAGCAGCATCAGCGCAGCAGGACAGCTGACGTTTCAGGCCTAGGCCCCTCTTCAAACTATTGCTTTACCCATCAATGGCATGTTCTTTGGGTTTATCAAGTGGGGCTTTTCTGAGGAATGTGATTGCCCATATACCCAATGTTCACTTCCATTTGGATCTCAGTTACATTAGCTTCAGAGAAGTCACATTCTGTAACATTTTGGTGACATCTGCCAATGGACTGGTCAATTGTTTCACCTCACTGTTGTCAGTATGACTTGAACACAATCCAGAAATTGTCTCAAACTTTATGCTGACCTTTTGAAATCTGGAAGTTTTTTTTTTCAGGATCTTTGCAGTCACCGTCAGACATACCAGACCATTTTATACTTCCTCATGTTTCCGTACTCAAAGTGAGAAGAGGTTTGTGTGTCACTGTCTGTCATCTATCTACTGATCTATAGAGAAAAAGATTGATTCTCTCTTTAAATAACAAAATTTCTAACAAAATGTTCATTGGTGACAAATCAATAGTGAGATATTTGCTTTTCCTCTTCCCTAATGCCTGTAGGCTCTATAAAATACCAGGGTAAGAACTCCTATTGAAGTGTAGTGTCTGTGCTGTTTTTGTTGTTGCTTCTCCATTTTCTTCTACTATTAAATACTTTTGACATTATAATGGGTGCATAAAGATGGTAGTCCAGGCAAGAAGGAAGCCACAATGACATCTTGCTCGCCTTTTTCTTATTTCACACTATTTTTTGAAAATAAAATTGCAGAATTAATCAATGCCTGTGTACAATTAAGGCCTCCGCAGTATGGAAAATAGTTTTCTGTGTCTGGAGAAAGGCTTTGACTAATCATTTAGAGATATGAGCTCAACTCCCACGGAAAGACGTGGACTCTTGTTATCGCCGAACTATTAGCCCAGAGGCCCAGTTAATGTGCTAGGGGCTAGAGATCCAGGTTTGAATCCCGCCGAAGCAGATGGGGGAATGTGAATGCAATAAAAATCTGGAATTAAGAATCTAATGATAACCGTGAGTCCATTGTTGATTGTTGCCAAAACCCATCTGGTTCACTAATGTCTTTTATGGAAGTAAACTGCCTTCCTTACCTGGCTTGGCCTATATGTGACTCCAGCACAGCAATATGGTTGACTCTTAACTGCACTCTGGGCAATTAGGGGGATAGGTGATGCCCTTATCCTGTGAATGAATTTTTAAAAAGTTCCCATCAGTGGGTAGCCGAGAATTGTAAAAACAATCAGTTACAAAAACATGCAATAAACAGAAACTGGTATCTGTAATGAGGAAGATAAAACTATTAGGCTCTTGTAAAAGCCTGCTTTGAACATTGATGTCCTTTTAGGGAAGAAGGCCTGCCTTATGATGGTACAGAACTTGAGTACTGCTGAAAAAAATACAGTTTGTTGAAGGCCTGCACTACTCTGGATGAGGCTACAGATGAAATGAACATGAACGCAGACTGTGCCTGTTACAACTCAACACATTGAGGTAGCAGCCATTCTCTGGCTCATTTCTCAAATTAATGTCTTGACCAATTAGAACTAACATGCTGGTTCAAAATTTAAATGAAGAGTTGGTGGTTAGTTGTCAGCCATCACTAGCTCATGCATTCTCCATGTCAGCACTTCCACCAATCAAAGTTCCACTTTCCAACCAATCAACACTCTTTTCTCTCATATAGCACAAAAACGGTTCTAATTCTTGCAGTCTTGTGTGTAAGTATACTAATGTATTTGGTGGGGGAGACTGCAGATGGTCCTATAGGATGAGCCTGAGAAGCTTAGGCACACAAAGCTGGGAGTCAGGCTGTACCATTTGGACATGGTCAGCAGAGTTTGGGGCCAGGGAACAACAGGGGTGGGCTCCATTGAGCTTCTGTTGTCGCAATGAGGCAGAACATCAACAATCTCAGTTTCGTGGACAGATTGAGAGACTGCTGAACGCCCCTTTTACGCTTATATCCAGATCTTTCATGGCAGCAGGCTGAGCTTGCGGTGCAACGGAGGGACGTCAGATCGCTACCAATGGTGCAGAGATTGGCCATTGAGACATTGACCCTCGGATGTTACATCATGGCTGTATCTGCATTTGTTCTCTTGGGGTTGGCCACCATTCCTGGCAACATCCTGGTAGATCTCTTCTGAACCCTCTCCAGCTACACAAATATCCTTCCTGTATCGGAGTGACCAGAATTGAACACAGAACTCCAGAAGGGGGCTCCCTTTCAGGTACCACCATCCAGATATAAACACTCCCTCTGCATGGTGCGACCTTCTCACTTCTCCTTTAGCTCCTCCTGTAAATTATGTCAATCCATGGCCACCACCATTAAAATTTTCTGAACATTCCCAGCCACTCCAACCTCTCCCCATCATGAAGTCCCTGCTCTATACCATCCTCAAGCCTCAAAATCCTTCCTAAATTTCTACCCAGTACTAAAATAAGATGAAGGAGCAAAATTTGGCCATTCGGCCCATTGAGTCTACCCTGCCATTTGCTCATGGCTGTTAAATATCTCAACTCCATTCTCCTACCTCTTGCCAATAACCTTTGACCCCCTTACTAATCAAGAACCTATGTATCTCTATTGTGAAGACGCTCAATGATTTGGCCTCCACAGATTCACCAACCTCTGGCTGAAAGGGTCATCCCTTCATTCTAAGGCTGCGCCCTAGGGTCCTAGTCTGCCCTCCTGGTGGAAATACCTTCTCCATGTCCACTCTATCCAGGCATCTCAGTATCCTGTAAGTTTCGATAATATCCCCCCAACGTCCTTGTAAATGCCATTGAAAATGGACAATATCCCAGAGTGGAGGGTGAAAACTTTACATGCTTCAAATGACTTCCTTCTCATGGATTTATGACACCAAATACCCCACCTGCTTCTTTGTGCCCTCCACTCTGCCCAGTTGGCACCTTGGATTTGTAACAGTGCAAAAAACAGGGTGTCTCTCCCTCCCTCTCTCCACCCCCCCTCTCTCTCTCTCTCTCTCTCGGTTCTTTTGCAGCCTCTTTTGCTCCTCTATATTGATTTTTTTGGTAATACCCTCACTTCCACATTTGAAGGGGTGTTACCCGGGCCCTTTGCAACAGACAGTGCCAAGCTGGTGCTGGACTCCTCCATGCTCCTTTACAATGACAGCATACTACCCAACTGGCCTGTGAATACACCTGGGTCTTCCTTCAATGTGCATACTCATCAGCCGTTCCCAGTACGTGCCTCCATTTGAGTCCTCCACAGTGCAGCTCTGGCGAGCCCTCACCACTCTCGTTCAGATGGCACTCACGCTAACTTTGCCACCTGCCCTGGCTAAAGATCATTTGTGCTCACTGTCTCACCATGTGCAGAGCCACCTGTTTGGGTATGGTCTAAACAACATGCAGTGTCAGTGTCTGCCCCCGGGTGCCTGTAAATGTGAGGGTGAGCGACAGTGTTTGGCTTCCTCATCCTCCCCAGCCCCTGATTGAGTTGTAATGTTTTGGTGGCTCAACGACGAAAGGTGCCAGGGTGGTGGTGAGGTGAGACATGCAAAGTATGCCCATACGGTGTGTGCAGATTGTAAATTGAAGGGATAGTGGGACGCGAAAAGGAGGATTAAATATGAGCACACCATCAGCTTCACCCTGCCACACCCTGGGTGATGGCCACTCCCATGATGATGAACCTGACCTTGTACCTTCCTAATTACCTGCTGCGCCTTAGCCGCGCTCCCCCCACTGTGTTTCAGGCCGAAGTCTGCACAAATCCCTTTGTGTCGCAGCTTCCTTCAGCTTTTCTCCATTTAGTAACTCCTGACAGTATTGCACTATGATGGAGGTTGTCAATTAGTAGCTCAGAGCTGGATATCGCTGAATAAAGGGGCATGCTTTTCTTGATACACAAGGACTGTACATAACCGCTTTATCGTCTGTGTATGTACGCAAAGATTTTTATGAATAAGGTATATCTTTTGCAACAAAAGAATCTGCATAGAAATTTGTAGATCAGGGTTTGTGGTTTACATCTAATATATTTGGCCTCTGCCAAAGGTCACCCGACATCTTGTGCCATCCCCACATTTGCTCCAGGAGTGGGTGAAGTTTGTATCCAGAAGCTTGAATAACCTGTAGCACAGTATCTAAACTGTAGATGGCAGTGTGGTAAAATGGAAACAACAGCATGAGCCACTCCAAAGCTTTATATAAATACCTTATTGATATTCTCTTAGCTTTGGAGAAGGTAGGGCTTGAACCCAGGTCTCCAGGCCCACAGGCAGGGACACTATCGCTGCACCACAAAAGCCACTTCTAATACCTCACAAGCTGTCTCAAAGGCCTCAAAATGTATTATGTGCTGTTGTCTCGACGAACACCTCGGGAGCTTTTTATCCCAGTTTTCAGGAACGTTAGCAAAGAAGCTGCCACAAGGATTCACTGAATGATCACCTGCTATTTGATTTCAGAAGCAAAGGATTTCTTTTCAAATGACTTAAAACCAGCAGCTAGGATTCATAAGGTTTTTAATGCTGGGCCAGCGCCAAATAGGAACGAAGGTTTGGATGAAAGGAATGAATGGTGGTGGGTGATTGAACAACCCACAAATATCCCCATCCTCAATGATGGAACATCAGTGCAAAAGATAAGGCTGAAGCATTCACAGCAATCTTCAGCCAGAAGTGCTGAGTGGATAATCCATCTTGGCCTCCTCCAGTGGCCCCTTGCGTTACAGATAAGAGTCTTCCATCAATTTGATTCACTCCAAGTGACATCAAGAAGCTGTTGGATGTACTGCATACTGCAAAGGGCTACGAGCCTTGGCAACATTGCAGCAATAGTACTGAAATGTTGCGCTTGGAAATGTTGCTGCTCCCCTCGCCATGCTGTCTCTGTACAGTTATGATACTTGCATCTACCTGACAGTGTGGAAAGTTGTCCAGTTATGAGCTGTGTACAAAAAAGCAGGACAAATCCAACGTGGCCAATTACCATCAGCAGTAAAGTGAAGGAAGGTGTCAGCCACAGTGCTATCAAGCAGCAGCTGCTCAGCAATAACCTGCTCAGTGACCCCCGGTTTGGGTTCCGCCAGGGCCACTCAGCTCCTGATGTCATTACAGCCTCGGTTCAAACAAGGACAAAAGAGCTCAATTCCAGTGGTGAGGTGAGAGTGACAGCCCTTGATATCAAGGCTGTATTCAACCAAGTGTGGCATCAAAAAGCCCTAGCAAAACTGGAATCAAGGATCCAGGAGGAATTTATTTAGTGTGCTATTTAGAGTGTAAAGAGAACTAGTTGTGATAGTTGGAGTGCAGTCATCGCAGCTTCAGGACATCTCAGCAGGAGTTCCTCCGGGCAGTTGCCTAGGCCCAGCCATCTTCAGCTGCTTCAATGACCTTCCCTCGGTCACAAATCAAAAGTAGGGATGTCCACTGATGACTGCACAATGTTCATCAACATTCATGGCTTCCCAGATACTGAAGCATTCCATGTCCAAATGCAGCAAGACCTGAACAGTACCTAATCTTGGGCCGACAAGTGAATAGAGCATTTATACAACACAAGTGCTAATCAAGCACCATCTCAAACCAAACAGAAACTAACCATCGTCCCTTGACATTCAATGGTATTTCCGCCATTGAGACCGGCTCCCTTCCCCCCTCCTGCCCCATGACCCTGGGGGTTACCATTGGCCAGAAACAGGACTAGAGTAGCCCTATTGCACCAACAATACTCAAGAAGCTTGACACCATCCAGGACAAAGCAACCCACTTAATTAGCTCCACCTCCACAAACATTCACTCCTGCCATCACAAAGGCACAACAGTAACATTGTGTATTATCTATGAAATGCATTACAGAAATCCACTGAGGCTCCTTACAAAATCTTACACATTCATAACCACTACTATCTAGAAGGACAAAGGCAACAGATACATGGGAATACCAACACCCTCAAGTGCCCCTCCAAGTCACTTACCATCCTGACTTGGAAATACATCACCATTCCTTCTGTGATGCTAAGACAAATTCATGTACTCCTTCCTGAACGGCACAATGGGTATACCTACACCAGATGGGTCACAGCAGCTCAAGAAGGCAGCTCACAACCACCTTCTGAAAGATAAATAGGGATGAATAATAAATGTTGGCCTGGCAGCAATGCCTTCATCTCTTGAAAAAAAAAGGTGGCCATTCTGCTCATCGAATTCATTAATTCCATTTCTTCACACTATTTCAATAGTTCTGTAAATTTATTTTCTTCAAGTACCCATTCCAATTTCCACAAAAAAAATCAGCCATTGTGTCCACCTTAACCCATTCCAGTAAATAGGGAATTCTGGACCATTACCACTCTTCCTCATGTGTTCTGGTCTTCTTTTGTCCAAAACATTAAATCTGTGGCTCCTGACCCTTGTACCATCTCCTTAATGGGAAAAGGTTTTCTCATCCAAACTGGTGATGCATCTCTTTCAAATCTTCCCTCAATCTCCTTTGTCCCAAGGAGAACAAACAAGCTTCTCCAATCTAACCTTTTCGCCAAAATCCCCACACCTGAAACCAACTTGACGAACATTCTCTCAAGGATCTTTGTGCCCTTCCTAAAGTGTACTGATTAAAACTGGACACAATGCTGTGTCTAGACCAGGACTCAGTACAGGTTCAGTATATGTTCCCTACTTCAGTAAAGAATTTTCAATAAACTGTAGACATTATCAGAATGAGAACACAATATTCTAACACAGCCAAGAATGGAAATATTTTTTAAATGTTGTCAGAAATGACTTGGCTTCAGATCGACTCTCTCGTTCATATACCGTACTAATCCAACTGTTGATTTAAACAAATCGTTGTATAAACGTTTATTCTATTTATTTGTTCATGGGATGTTCGTGTCATTGGCTGGGCCAGCATTTATTGCCTGTCCCCAGTTGCCCACTACAAAATGGCTGCTTTCATGAGCCACTGTCGTCCATCAGGATAGGGAGACCCACAATGCCATTAGGGACATTCCAGGATTGTGACCCAATGACAGAGAAGAACAGCAACGTAGTTCCAAATCAGGACAGTGTGAAGTTCAGAAGGGAACTTTGGTGTTTCCCATGAATCCCTAAATGTGCTATATTGCAATGCTGAGCGCAAGGCCTTGAGCAGCTTCTCACAGGGTGTTGCTGCATGGAAAATGGCTGACACATGATGTATTGTGTTGTAAAATAACTGTGGAGCCAATAGTCGAGAGGGTTATCTGTCCCCATATGTTAACCATGGCCACTGAGCATGTATGCTGAAAAACTATCACATTGTCAGATAACATGGGACTGAGATCTGATGGAACCCCACTCGACTAGGCTTATCTACGTCATTATCCTTTTTTTTAACAGCTCTTAAGACCAAGAATGACTATCTTAAACTCCAGTGGTATAAAGAGGGTAGGTGAGATGCTCAGGATTTCACACACTCTATGTATTTATCAGCAAAAGATGTTAACAGTTCGCACTAGCCTGGTCTTCAGCCCTTGTATGGCTCCATGTCAAAGTGCTTTATATGGGCGAGTCTTTGTTTAATGTAGTGTCTTAGCAGTTCATGGACCTAACAAGATTTAGCAGACCCAGAATTTCAGACCTAATGTGTAATATGATCAAAACAATGAGATTGTTGTGTGTAATATTCTCTTGCTCAGATGTGTACTCTTAGTTATATGTTATAATCACAGGAAGAATTGAATTACACCAACAGAGCCTTCCATTTGGATCGTCAGAATGATTTGTTCCCCAATGTTTCACAGGAAGCATTTGCTGCAATGATTGAACTTCATTATTACAAAACCATGAAAATGCAAGAACCTCAGTCACACACATATCATTTGAAGTTATTCTTATTCTTTTTGCTGTTTCCAAACTTCGTGTTATCTAATGCTAGAACACTTCTTCATTTCGATGTTTAGAAAACGACTGAGCGATTTAAACACAAAATACCATGGATGTCGTAAACCTGAACCACAAATCAAATAAAAATACTATATATACGTAGTGCGGTAGGCAGCTTCTGTCAAGAGCAAAGCAGAACTAATGCTTTGGCTCAAGATGACTTCTGATCAGTTTTGATCAAAGGTTATCTTGACCTTAAAGATAACAACATCTGATATGAGTTTTATCGCTGAATTATGGTTGATATGACATTGATGATGTTATTTCAGTTAACAAAGTGAAATAATTTCCAGCATTTCACAAGATGCATCAAAACAAAGAGTCCACTACTGCCTGCAATTCCATCAGTAATTTAGCAAGTTCCTGTCAACTTTACATGATTTAAGATTTGTGTTCTTTCTGCTATTGTTTATAACTGTGTCTGATGCTTGAGCATTCAGATGGCCAGCTTGAAACCCATCTTGGAGTCTGGGATTACCCTGGCCTTAGATACCTGGTTCAGCATCAATTGCTGCAGTGAATATTCAGCAAGCACTTCACTTAGCTGTTCACAAGGTTGTTTCTGCACTGACATGACAACATGTGTAAATATTAATAAGATAGTCATTACTAAATGATAATCAACAGGTGCATGTCACAGAATTAATAAACTCATACCTTGCAAACAATGATGAACTTTCCATTTAAATTTTCCATCGTGTTACAAACATCTCAATGCATCAGTAATTTTCCAAGTACCAAGACTATTATTATGGAAATAATGCAGCCAATATTCTGGAAAAGTAACTCTCAACAAATGCCAACAGATGACGCCCAACTCATACCATCCATATGCTCCTGCTCCCATGACCCCATTCTTCCTAAGCAGCTGACCATCCCATTTTGCCTTCCCAGTTGTGTTAATGATATTGTTATTAGCTCCGTCTCATGGGATTCTATCTACCTCTCTTTCAAATCTGCCATCCATAGAACGTTCCTGTCCCTCGACCATCAAGGGGTGTTTGATGCTGACGTGAGTGAAAATGGCAGAAAATCTCCAAACCAATGCGGTAATGCCTGACAGAAAAACCTTCCACCGCAGTAGTGGGATCCCTAAAGCTCAGTGAGAAGTGCCAATTATGAACTGTATGGTGTGATCAGAACTGACTGGAAGTTGAGAGCAATCTAATCACTTGACACCCAATTAGTCATAGCTCATAATGCAGCTGGAAGCTTTTTAACAAATATTTCCACATCCTACTCATAAGGATTTGTCATTCTTTTACGGTGCCAAGAATCTAAGGCTGATCACTACTCTCAGTCGCATGGTATTGCAATTCCTGATGCCCAGTGGATTCATGCATTCAACTTGCCGACCTCATGTGTTGCTGCCAATCTGCAGTACAACAGTATGGAAGTCACCCTGTTCGATTAGTCTGGGAACATGAATACAGTGCATCCTTTCCCAAAACTGGGTGATCAGTGCCTGTGACAAAAGCTACAGTCAGTGAATAGATCTTGACTCTTGTGCCTCAGAATAATTGCGTGACAGCAGCCTGTGTGACATGGAGTTGGTGAAAGTGAAAACTGGGTCAGAAGCAAGGTGAACCGCCATTGCTCATTTTATGTTTCCATCTGAAGTGAAATCTCAGCCCCTCCCCCTCAGGCCCAGTGGGTAATCAAACATTAATTTGAGAGATTGCTACACGAGCGCAACACTTAAGAACCAATCAGTCCAATCAACTGAAAGGCTCGATAGATTGTGATGTGTTGGCCATTCTCTGTACCTGAATGCTTATGATTGTTATAAACCGAGTATTGTGGGCAACCTGGTTTGGATCAGGCAGCTGGAGTTTTGTGCACACCTTCCAAAACTTATGTAAAACATGAAATACTCCTTTCCTCTCCTGCCCCCATTTTTCCTGGTACATCAGTGACTGGGGCAAGAGTTTAGCATTGTGGCATTGTTTGAGAGTACAGTTGAACTCATTGTCACTTGATAGTGCAGTCTCCTGCAGTTTGGACATTTCTGCAGGTTTGCAAGTGCATTTTTACTTCAGTCCCTGGTGGCATATTTGAAATGTTAAGCATGGACTGCAGCCAGCCTATCTGGCAGAGTGAAAGGTGGAGAACCTATTAAAGGAATTCAAGCATTTAAAAAAAATGGGGTCAGAGTTAATTGAAAAAAAAAGTGTAGAATTTTAAACTAAATCACTGTTGGCAAAGAACTGAGTCCTTGCAGCTAAAAATACTGACAGGCTGGTTTCAAGGGTTCTTTGTGTGAAGAACTTGTTGGTTTGGGTTCCACGTTTCTTGTTATGTCACTTCACACTGAAGACCCCATTTTGTTCAGAGTTCACTGCTGGAAGGAGATGACTGTTCATTTTTCAGATTTTATGTTGCGGTATCTGCCTTCTAGGGTCATAATCTCACAATGTTCTGACTCAGAGGCGAGAATGCAATCAATTAGCCAGAAAAAGAGTATAACCACTGAGAGACAGTAAGAACTGCAGATGCCGGAGTCTGAGATAACACAGTGTGTGGAGCTGGATGAACACAGCAGGCCCAGGCAGCATCAGAGGAGCAGGAAAGTAGACATTTTGGGTCGGGACCCTTCTTCGTTCCCAACTCGAAATGGTAACCACTGAAGTAGGATGCTGAGGATTTACAAACACTAATCTTTGCCCAGTACAATTTCAAGACCAACATGTTTATTTGAAAGTTTGTTTCTTAAAACAAAAATCTGGCATTTAAAATGGCAGTTAACTATTATTTGTTGTTTCTGTACCGTGTGGTAGTTAACAGATTGAAAACTTGCAGACCATATTTGAGCACAAAGTTTTCAATTTTGTTGTTACGTGTGCGTAAGTGCAGGAGTACAGTGAAAAGTGTATCATGTTACCATGCATGACGCCATGTTAGGTACCAAGATACCGAGGTACAATAAAAGCTTAGGTACAAAGTAATAAGAGATTAAAACAAAATGCGTTACACAATCTCCCCTTGTCATTATAAGTCATTACCATCTTTGAATTCCCCACCGCTCACATCCTGGGGGTTACCATTGACCAGAAACTGAACCAAGCTCACGACATGAATAAATCCATTACAAGAGAAGGTCTGAGGCCAGCAGTCTTGCAGTGAGGAACTCACTCCTGACTCCCCACAGCCTGTCCACCATTTGCATGGCACAAGTCAGGAATGTGAGGGAATGCCCCCCCAGTGGAGGAGCACAGCTCATGCAACACTTAAAAAGCTCATGCAGGACAATAAAATTATCTTGGATTCTCCAGCATCTGCAGTTCCCATTATCTCTCATGCAGGACAAAGCAGCTCAGCCCACCACTCTCAATATTCACTCCATCCATCGCCAATGCACTGCATCAGCACTGTGTACAGTTGATTCATTGCATTGATCTGACAGCAGACTGGCAGTTAAAACAATTAGACATCAGTATGATACATAACTTTCTCATATAAAGGTACACACTTCTACTTCAGTAACAGTAGTAACAGGAGCATTAATAGTCTGCTTACAGTTACTGTACCTTTGTTCTATGTAATCAGTAGGCACACTACCCAGACTATATGTAATTCTGAGGTTATGTAGCAGTGTGAATAGTTAATGTTGTTATAAAATTTCAACATGTCTCAACAGGAACTCATTTTTATTAGTACGTGTTACAAGGGTTAACCAACAGGGAACACTCAGACTATATCATACCCATGATGTTGTTTTATCCAGAAACTATGGTGGTAGCTAGTTATATTAAAGATTCATAGCCACAGTGGAAGTTGTAAAGCCTTTTCTTAACTGTGACTAGGGAAGGGGATGGCCCAGTGATATTATCACCAGACTATTAATGCAGAAAATTGGCTAATGTTCTGGGGACCTGGGTTCAAATTCCATCATAGCAGATGGTGTAGTTTGAATTCAATGAAAAAAAACTCTTGAATTAAGAATCTACTGATGACTGTGAAATCATCGTCAATTGTCAGAAAACCCCATCTGGCTCACATGAAGGAAATCTGTAATCCTCAGCCTCCTGAAATGGTCTGGGAAGCCATTCAGTTGTATCAATCACTGTGAAGTCTCATAATAGAAATGGAACCAGAAAGATACGTGATATTGAACTAGGCACTGAAAAAGACAACGGCAGAAACAGCTCTGTTGACCCCTCAAGGCCTCCTCAGTGACGTGTAGGGGCTAGTGCCAAAATTAGGAGAGGTGTTACAAAGACTAGTCGAGCAATAGCCTGACATAGTTATACTCACTGAATCATAGCTCACGCACAATGCTCCAGACACCAGCCCCGGATATGTCCTGTCCTACTGACAGGACAGACCCAGCAGAGGTGGCAGCACTGTGGTATATAGTTGGAAGGGGGTTGCCTGGGAATCCTCAACATTGACTCTGGGCCTCATGGCTTCAGGTTAAACATGAGTTACCACATACCGTCCTCCCTCTGCTGATGAATCAATACTGTTCCGTCTTGAACACTTGGAGGAAGCACTGAGGATAGCAAAGGCACAAAAGCACTCAATATCCACCGCTAAGAGTGGCTTAGCTGCAGCACTACTGATAGAGCTGGTTGGATCCTGAAGGTCATAACTGCGAGACTGGGTCTGCAACAGGTGGTGAGGGAAACAGCAAGAGGACAAAACATGCTTGACCGCATCCTTACCATGTGCTGCATGCGAATGCATCTGTCCAACTGCAAGAGTGACCACTGCACAGTCATTATGGAGATGAAGTCCTGAGAACATCCTTCATCGTGTTGTGTGACACTATCACCTGTGCTATATGGGCCAGACTTTGCACAGATCTAGCAACTCAAAACTGGGAATCCATGAGGCGATTTGGCCATCAAAAGCAGTAGATTTGTCCTCTAACACAATCTGCAACCTTACAGCCCAGCATAATCCCACTCAACAATTACCATCAAACCAGGGGATCAACCCTGGTTCGATGCTGAATGCAGGAAGGCATGCCAGAAGCAACACCAGACTAAAATTGAGGTGTTAACCTGGTGAAGTTACCAAACAGGACTACTTGCATGCCAAACAGCATAAGCAGCAAGTTATAGACAGAGCTAAGCGATCCCACAATCAACAGATCAAATCAAATCTAAGCCCTGCCACATTCAGTTGTGAGTTGTGGTGGACAATTATAAACTCACTGGAGGGAGAAGGCTCCACAAATACCCCCATCCTCAATGCTGGAAGAACCCAGCACATGGTGCAGAAGATAAGGTTGAAGCATTTACAGAAATCTTCAGCCAGAAATGCCAAGTGAATGACCCATCTTGGCCTCCTTCAGTGGTCCCCAGATACCAGTCTTCAACCAATTCAATTAACTTCCTCGTGATATCAAGCAGCACCTGCTCAGCAATAACCTGCTCAGTGACGCCCAGTTTGGGTTTCGCAAGGGCCACTCAGCTCCAGACCTCATTACAGCCTTTGTTCAAACATGGTCAGAACAGCTGAATGTCAGAGGTGAGGTGAGTTGAGAGTGACAGCCCTTGATATCTAGGCTGCATTCGACTGAATGTGGCATCATAGAGTCCTAGCCAAACTAGAATTGATCGGTATCAGGGGGAAATCTCTCCACTGGCTGGAGTGATACCTAACAAATAGGAAGATGGTTGTTGTTGCTGGATGTCAGTGATCTCAGCTCTAAGGTATTTCTACAGGAATTCCTCAGGGTAGTGTCCTAGGCCCAACCATCTTCACCTGTTTCATCCCTCTATTATAAGGTCAGAAGTGGTGATGTTTGCTGATGATTGCACAATGTTCAGCACCATTTGTGACTCCTCAGATACTGGAGTAGTCCATGTTCACATGCAACAAGATCTGGACAATATCCAGGCTTGGGCTGAACCTTTAGCAAATAACATTTGTCCCACACAAATGCCAGGCAATGACCATCTCCAATAAGAGACAATCTAAGCGCTGCTCCTTGACATTCAATGGTGTTACCATCATTGAATACCCCACAATCAACAACCTTGGAGTTACCATTCACCAGAAACTGAACTGGACTTGCTATATGAATAAAATGGCTACAAGAGCATGTCAGGAGTTGGGAATCTTGCAGTGAAGAACTTACCTCTTGACTACGCACAGCCTGTCCACCATTGACTGGGAACAAGTCAGGGGCGTGATGGGATAGTCCCCACTTGTTTGCATGAGTACAGCTCCAACAACATAATGAAGCTTGATGCCATCTAGAACAAAACAAACCCCCTGACTGGCACCATATCCAAAAATATTCGCTCCCTCCACTACCAACACTCAGTAACAACAGTGTATACTATCTGCAGATACACTGCAGAAATTCACCAAAGATCCACAGGCAGCATCTTTCAAACCCACAACCACTTCTATCTAGAAGGACAAGGGCAGCAGATACGTGGGAACACCACCACCTTCAAGTTCTCCTCCAAGCCACTCACCATCCTGACTAGGAAACATATCACCATTCCTAGTGGTGAGTCAAAATACTAGAATTCCCTCCCTAAGGACATTATGGGTCAACCCACAGCAGGTGAACTGCAGCAGTTCAAGAAGGCAGCTCACCATCGTCTTCTGTCGGGCAACTGGGAACAGGGGACAAAAAAGCTGTCTCGGCCTACTGACAACCAATTCCCATAAATAAATACTGAAGAAAATTAACATCTACATGAATTCAAAGCCGGATATACAATCAGCAATCCAGGGCAAAAGTGATCTAAACTGTTTAGAAGTGCAGCAATGTTGTTTCCAATGTCAGTAAGTGTCTTACCTGTATTGTAGGCATGGCTAGTTTCTCCAATGATTCAGTGCTACAGTGTGTGACCTTTGATTCACAGTTCGGCTCCTTGCTAGGCCTCCTGCAGACAGTTCTCTCCATCAGTGTTCGTGGGTACAAGGAGAGTTGCACAGGAGCTGCTGCTTTCCCCATTGCCCACATCGTCTGTACCGCTATTGGTTGATTCTGTCATTTTGTTTCGCAAGAAGTGTTATAAAACCAGACTGAGATGCCTGTGACATCACCCCAGTTTCCTTTCTTGCCATCAATGTCACACGCAGGTGCATGTCTGCAACATTTAAAGCAGAAGTAAAATACTATTTCAAAGTTAGAAGTCAGCAGCAAAATAAAAACAAAAGCATTACAATGAATTACAGATGTTTATACTGGCATTTTAAAGAGGTTCGAACTTTTCAAAGGAAAATGCAAAAGTAATAGCCATTGTATAGATTGCCAATTCACTGACATCATGACAGAATTTAAGTTATTTAAACAAAGAATACACCTACTTAACAGATGTCAAAATCCTGGAACACCTTTACGGAACCTATTGTAGGTACACGTGCACCCAGCAGTTCAAGAAGGTGGCTCATCCGACCTTCTGGACAATTAAGTATGGACAATAAATGCTGGCCTTGCCAGTGACAACTAATCCCTCTGAAAGAAAACTGTAGTGGATGAGATTTGAAAGAGTTTGAATATCTGTTGTTAATTCCAAGAATTGGAAGCATAGTCTCATTTCATTCAGTTAGCATCAGAACCAGGCTCTTCCATGTTAAAACATAGAACATAGAACAGTACAGCACAGTACAGGCCCTACGGCCAACAATGTTGTGCCGGACCTTTATCCTAATCCTATCCTTAGGCAGCACGGTGGCTCAGTGGTTAGCACTGTAGCCTCACAGTACCAGGGACCCAGGTTTGACTCCAGCCTTGGGTGACTGTATATGTGGAGTTTGCACATACTCCCAGTGTCTGTGTGGGTTTCCTCCGGGTGCTCCAGTTTCCTCCCACAATCCAAAGATGTGCAAGCTAGGTGGATTGGCCATGCTAAATTGCCCATGGTGTTCAGGGGTGTGTGGGCTATAGGGGAATGTGTCTGGGTGGGATGCTTCAAAGGGCAGTGTGGACTTGTTGGGCCGAAGGGCCTGTTTCCACACTGTAGGGAATCTAATCCAACCTAATCCTAAAATCTATTTAACCTCCACCCCTACCTTATAGTATCATCCAATAGCCACTTAAATGCCCTTAATGAGGTCGACTCCACTATGTTCTCTGGCAATCCATTCCATGCCCTGACCACTCTCTGAGTAAAGAAACTTCCTCCGACATCTCCCCTACAGCTGCCTCCACTCACTTTAAAACTATGCCCCTCGTAATAGCCACCTCTACCCTAGGAAGAAGTCACTGGCTGTCCGCTCTATCTATACCTCTGATTATCTTGTACACCTCTATCAAGTCACCTCTCATCATTCGTCGGTCTAAAGAGAAAAGCCCTAGCTCTCTCAACCTTTCCTCATAAGACCTTTCCTCCATTCCAGGAAACATCCTGGTAAATCTCCTCTGCACCTTTTCCAACACTTCCACATCTTTCCTGTATTGAGGTGATCAGAACTGGACACCATACTCCAGATGTAGCCGAACCAGGCTTTTGTATAGCTGGAGCATAACTTCATGGCTCTTGAACTCAATCCCTCTATTAGTGAAAGCTAACACACCATACACCTTCTTCACAACTCTATCTACCTGGGTGGCAGCTTTCAGGGAACTGTGGACATGAACCCCAAGATCTCTCTGCTTTTCCACACTGCTAAGAATCTTTTTGTTAACCCTGTATTCTGCTTTCAAGTTTGTCCTTTCAAAATGAATCACCTCACACTTTTCAGGGTTAAACTCCATCTGCCATCAGGTTGTGGCAAGGTTAGATGCAGAGTGAAAGAGCAAGGAAAAATATCAGGAGTTTCTTGGTAAGTGTTTCTTAAACAACATTTCCTGAAGTTTCAGGTTTTAGAACAATCCTGCTTGAAAATTCCAAACATGTTTACACGTGCACTGAGTTGGTAAACTAGCCTTTAACCTTCATGGCCTTGATTCAAATCTGACCCTGATGGATTGCATGAAAGTCTACCCTCTCTGCCAGCTGTAGATGTCTTACAAAATAGATTTAGACAGGTGAGCCCAGTTTCAGATGGACATGTACTCACAACATAAACAGGCATTAATTTATCCATTTCCTTGCTAGTAGTCGTCAACAGCACAGAGCAATGCTGCCAGGACTGGCTGTCTGGGATAGTGATACTGTAGGAGTTAAGGACATCTGAGGACACATTAGAGGGGAATTCATTCAGCATCTCATCATAATGAGACCTTGCACAATCTGGATCTGACACAGAATTTGTGAAAGGGGAATATGTTCTATTTCTTGGAATTAACTTTTCTCACTTTGCTATGTGCAATTCTTCAGCAGATGACAAAAGAATAGTTGCTGTAGAATAGGATCAATCAGGCAGAGTCAACATGTGCAAGTGTAAGTCTACAAAGAAACACAGTCACATTTCTGTTCAAACTAAACAGATGATGCTGTGGCTTTAAGAGGTGTGTTTTGTCCTGATTTCGTTTAGAGAGAGAGATTGGGGAAAAGGTGCTGAGCTGTCTATGAGAAAATAAACAACATGTGAAGCCTCAGGTATTCTTTATTTATAAAAGCGGAACAATAGGAGCAACCTGAATGGGTGTGATCAACCTCTCACCCAGAGAACCAGGGAACCAGGGATTTTTACTTTTCAGCAGCACTTGCAGTTGGGGTCTTGAAGAAGTGGAAGCTGTTTCTTCTCTGTCTCGATTACAGCCAAAAGTTGGGTGTTCTCTTCCTGGGCTGTTGGATTGCATATGAGACAAATCTGTTTTCTGAAACTGCCTTTTGCCAAAGGTATGTTTATGCAATGTTATCATATTGGAACAGTTAATTCGTAATAGTCACTGTATCTATTATTCTGTTAAGCTTCACAATAGAGTTGTTATTCCAAGTCCTTCTTTCTTTTGGTGCATTTTAACTATAGCGTTTGAATAAATTGTGTTTTCCTTAATGACGAGTAATTTGGCCGATTGAATTGCATCTGGTACAAAACACTCGGTATTTACCTTTAAAAGAAGAAAAGTTAGGGTCTAGGCTTACTTGTTACTGTATCTACTTGAGTAAAAGCCAATCTCATGCAAAAGTCGACTCCCTATTTTTGGTCAAAAAATCTTGAATTTTCCTTATATCTCATGTAAAAGTTTTTGCTCTTCACAGATAACAGATCAACATTTGTGAGTCAAGTTATTGTCCTGCACATAAATGTTACAATGAGGAAATGATTGGTGAGTCTGTATGAGTCAACTGTCGATAGCTTTTTTTAATCAGAAGTAAAAGCTTAAAATGGTTAGTTTAAAAATCTAAAACAAAAATAGATGAGAGAAAATGGAGGGAAATGGAAGAATTTAATGTATCAGCTGAAAATCAGTTAATTATGGAATAAGGTCAGAGAGCTAGTTGAGGTTTTGAAATTTCCTCATTGTTTTGTGTCAAAATGCTGACCAGAAAGAAGCCAAAAGTAGTGTTTAAACTGAAAGTTATATATGCTAATGGAGCTTTATTTGGTGCTGAAGATGTTGAACAGTGAAATTTTACAGGATTTTAAAGAACTTTTCTATTTGACATGTTTAATTTAAGAGGTACCATGTAATTGTAATTTAAAGCTGTACTATACTTTCTACTTCACTTTTTGTAAGTATAAATATGAGCTTCCTAATTCATTTTTGTTTCCATTGTCTTCATCCAATAATTACTGTAATTTGTTGTGTTTTTTCTTTATTCCTTTAGAGATCAATTGGACTTCTGCTAATGATTTTGGGCAGTAGCATGAATTTCAGCCCCTCAAAAGTGGTATATATGTAATAATCAACCCCATAAATTTAACTTTAAAAAATGTCTAAAAAATTCAACTTTTACACGCATATACATGGTAATATATTTTGATGAGGGATCTGGACTGGTCCATAACATTACAATTTCACAGGGCTTCTCCAGGGTTTTCAACAGGTAGACTGGCAGGCTTTCCCAAGGAAATGGTGTCAATGGTCTATTCCTGTTGTCTTTTTGGGAACTCCTACTGACTTCCTGCTATAATCACAACAAGAGGTTAGGAGCACACCAACGCCACACCATCAAATCCAGAATTTCACAGCTACTCTTTCTGTAATGAATGAAGCTTCCTGAGGATATATTTACCTCTGTTTCAGTTTCAGGAAACAAAAACAGGTGTGAGTATAATTTAGAAGCATTGCTTTCTGCTCAAACAATTCTTCTTTACAAAATATATTGGCAGAGGAAAATATTCTTCAAATTGATTCCAGAATGCATGGTTGTTCTTTTCCAGGAAAGCCAGGTAGCACAGGAAATATCTGGAGCCAACCTTTCAGAAGCATTTCATTTAAAGAGATAAACATTACAAGATTGCACATCCAACAAATAAATAAACAAAGCAGTGTGTTCTTAGTTATAAGAGCTTAGAGGAAAAGTTGGTAGTGAGTCGCCTTCTTGAACCGTTAAAGTCACCTAGTTAAAGTATTTACTGCAGTGCTGTCAAGAGAGGTTTTGACTCACTACTAATTAAAGGACCTTAATGTATTTTCAAATCATGACGATATGTGACATTTTTTACAACACTGAGACAGGTAGCAATAGTAAATCAGTCTTTCTACCCCCCAATACTGTAAAAGTAATCAATCAAAGACTCCAATAGTCACTCCATTGATTCCTAACCAGACTGTTGAATAACCAATCTCAGACTTTGTGAATAATTCATTTCTAGGCATTGATTTTAAATAGTAGAATTAACTATTTATTAAATATACAATATGTTTATCAGAGAGAAAATTAAACAACAAAATAATCTAATTATTATCTAGGCTTTAAACCCAAACCATTTGTTTTCAGAGCCATTCACACTAGAGGCAGACAGACAAACAAACACAGTTCATGGATAATTGTATCAGAGATAATAGGAACTGCAGATGCTGGAGAATCAGTAGAGGCAGTAGAGGTGGGTGTAGGTGGGGAGGTAGGGAGGAGATAGGTCAGTCTGGGGAGGATGGACAGGTCAAGGGGGTGGGATGAGTTTAGTTGGTAGGAAATGGGGGTGCAGCTTGAGGTGGGAGGAAGGGATAGGTGAGAGGAAGAACAAGTTATGGCGGCAGGGACAAGCTGGACTGGTTTTGGGATGTGGTAGGGGGAGGGAAGATTTTGAAGCTTGTGAAATCCACATATATACCATTGGGCTGCAGGATTTCCAAGCGGAATATGAGTTGCTGTTCCTGCAACCTTCGGGTGGCATCGTTGTGGCACTGTAGGAGGCCCAGGATGGACATGTTGTCTAAGGAATGGGAGGGGGAGTTGAAATGGCAGTTGTTTATTGCGAACCGAGAGTAGGTGTTCTGCAAAGTGGTCCCCAAGCCTCCGTTTGGTTTCCCCGATGTAGAGGAGGCCACAACGGGTACAGCGGATGCAGTATACCACATTCCAATCTATCATCCTTTGACACTTCCGCCATCTGCGAACTGACCCCACCACCAAAGACATTTTACAATCCCCAACCTTGTCTGCCTTCCAGAGAGACCACTCTCTCCGGGACTCCCTTGTCTGCTCCACACTCCCCTCCAACCCTACGACATTTGGCACTTTTCCCTGCAACCACAGAAAGTGCTACACTTGCCCCCACACCTCCTCCCTCACCCCCATCCCAGGCCCCAAGGTGACTTTCCACATCAAGCAGAGGTTCACCTGCACATCTGCCAGTGTGGTATACTCTATCCATTGTACCCGGTGTGGCTTCCTCTACATTGGGGAAACCAAGCAGATGCTTGGGGACCACTTTGCAGAACACCTACACTCGGTTCACAATAAACAACTGCACCTCCCAGTCGCGAACCATTTTAACTCCCCCTCCCATTCCTTAGACGACATGTTCATCCTGAGCCTCCTGCAGTGCCACGATGATGCCACTCAAAGGTTACAGGAACAGCAACTCATATTCCACTTGGGAACCCTGCAGCCTAATGGTATCAATGTGGATTTCACAAACTTCAAAATCTCCCCTCCCCCCACTGCATCCCAAAACCAGCCCAGCTCGTCCCCGCCTCCATGACCTGTTCTTCGTCTCACCTATCCCCTCCTCCCACCTCAAGCCTCTTCCTACCTACAATCCTCATCCCACCCCCTTGACCTGTCCATCCTCCCCAGACTGGCCTATCTCTTCCCTACCTCCCCATCCACACTCATCTCTGCAGGCTCCATCCCCGCCCCTTTAACTTGTCTGTCTCCTCTCCATCTATCTTCTCCTCTATCCAGCTTCAGTCCACCTCCCCCCTCCCTATTTATTTCAGAACCCTCTTCCCCTCCCCCATTTCTGACAAAGGGTCTAGGCCCGAAACGTCAGCTTTTGTGCTCCTAAGATACTGCTTGGCCTGCTGTGTTCATCCAGCTCCACACTTTGTTATCACAGTTCATGAATAAATAGAGAAAATAACAAAATGGGTCAGATTACTGAAACGGCTTTCATTATGCAATGTTTCACAGGTAGAGATACCGATCCTGAGGTGGTGTTAAAGGATATGGGCCAAAGGCTGGTGTCGTTAGGCCAGAGGTCAGCCATGATCTCATTGAATGGCAGAACAAGCAAGAGACGCTGCATGTTTTACTCCTGTTCCAATGTTCCCAAATTCAACTATCTATTCCAGTCTTAAATGCACTCAACAATGTTGTATGTCTAACCATCTAGAGGGTAAGAGAGTTCTACAGATTCACAACCCTTTGAATTAATTTCTCTTCATCTCAAAGCTAAATGATCTGCCTTTACCCTGAGACCGTGCTTGTGTTTCAGATTCCGCAGACTGCGCAAACAATCTGTAGGTGTCCAACCTATTTATCTCCTTCAGAATTGTGCATGCTTTAAGTGATATTCATTGAAGTCCATTTTATTGACATGACACCAGAGAGAATGTCCTGTCTCCATTCCCAAATTCTGTACTTCAGGAAGGTGCGGAGGGCCTCAGTTTAATGCTTATCTAAAAGCTAGCACGCCCGATGTCAGGCGTGGTAATATCATGGACACTTTTCTTTGTCTGGTAGATAATTTTTTTTGTAAATGAACACATACAGCTGTAAAATATCTGCCAGAAGACACTTGATTTTTCTTGTGGATTCAACAACATTCGTCAACTGGAAGAATCAGACAGTTCTCTTGAAAGATCACAAAATGCAAATAAAATTCAGTGAGCTGTAGGCATCGCAACCGACTGCTCTAAGTGTGTGAAATGTTTGTGATAATAAGGAGGAGTCAGTAAGATACTTCATAGAGATTCCAGAAAAATTAACTTCCTTGCCTTTTCTTTGGAACAGTTCCTCATTGCAGTTTCATAACAGGCAGTTTGAATTGTACAAAAGTCTGGCTACGAATATCCACTATGTGCAGAAATCTCAGAAGACCCTGCAAAGACAGTTTCGGGCCACAGCTCTTAGCTGAAGTAACTGAGCAATTTGAGAAAGTTGAGTTTTCTCTCAGCCACCAGGAGTCACAGAGGAACGTGCCCGGTTCTGCTGGGAAGGAATCCACGCAGTTTTCAAGTCTTACTCCAGCAGAACCGGTAAGGAACAGGATCATTTATTTGTTCCCTGAAGCCGCTGGTCCCTATTAAATTTGAATGAGCTTCATTGTCACATGTACTTAAATGAGTACAGCGGAAAGTTTACACATCACCACCCATGGTGCCATCTTGACTACAAAGGTACCTAGGTACAGATTCTTGCATAAGAATTTTTAGGAAAGAAAGGTTAGAAAAGTAAAGAAATAAAAAGCCCAGTATTACAGGTCTTCAAAAGTACAACATCATAATAACAAAATAGATAAATGAAGAAATGGAAGTCCAGAATAAAAGTACTTCCACACTAATATAACAAAGTAAAAAGAAGAAATTTTTTTAAAAAGGCATTTAAGACAAAGGTAACCTCCAAAATACTGTACCAAAAACTACCTACGGAGGTAAACTCCGACTATTCAACCACAGAAGTCATCACAGCTGCTAAACACAAATCTTCAAATCTTCAGCTTTTTCAGAGGATTGCATGACTTTGGTGCTCTCTGCCTCAGGAGATGGTGGAGGTGGGGGTGGCGGTGATCATTGAATATTCTGAAGGTTAAGGTAGATAGGTATTTGTTGCTAGGCAGGGTAATCAAAGATTATTGGGTGGAGATAGGAATGTGGAATTGAAAACACCAGCAGATCAGCTGCAATTTTACTGAATAGTGGAGAAAGCTCGATTGGCCTACTTCTGCTTCCATTCTGTAAATTTGTAACCTTGCCCTCCACGCAACCACCTCCATAATAAACAATGGATCTGCAATGATATCTTTAAAGGACTGAATTGCATTTCAACTTTGCAGCATCTTTTCTGTTTATTTTACATTAATTATTCTATTATTTAGTTAGTAACTTTATTCATTAGTTGAGTTACAATGGAGCTTTGTAATAAACTAATTTTTATCTCGTTTAAAACTAAAGTTTTGTTCCCTGTTGTATACAATTTGAATCACTCATAAGTTAAAAGGGAGCTAAAGACACACAGATTCTGAACTTACAGACCATCTTGAAGCTTAGTTTTTGTGTCGAGATGTCTGGAATATGCTTTGAATACATACAGAACTGGCACAATGTTTAACAATCTGGTGAAAAAATAGGTACACAGCATGGAATCCTTTCCCGATAACACTTTTCCTATCAGTCATCCAAGAAGTTCTGTTCAATTTAGTTGCTAAATTGTATCCTTGTAATTGCTCATTGAGTGTGGCAGTGGATTGTCAAGTCATATACACCAGGAACATATCAGATTTGATCAGTGGCCAGTTGGGAGTTAGTTGATTTCTCGCAGTGGGGATGCTATAATTGGCTTTGCTGCTGCCAGGATGGCAAGGAAAATTGGCTGGGGTTTCAGCTCAATACCCCTCAAATGACCTCTATTAACAATGTTTGCGTGTGGACTTTGGAGGAGGATCGAAAAGTATGAGGCTCCACTCTAACGCTATCTCCCCACAGCTGCACAACAGCCCAGAATTTCATGGCCCACAATTATGCTGAGCTGTACTGAACTGCACTGCTTGCTACTGTTTGCTGACTGTACCCTGAACTGTACTTCTGACTGTATAGCTCGCTTGACTTTATACTGAACCGTATTGCTGACTATAAACTGAAGATTTGTGCTTTTTGCTGACTGTATAATGAACCCGACACTGAATTGTATTGCTGACTGTGTAGCTTGCTGACTGTACTCTGAACTGTACTGGAAATCAAACCTCCATCTCCTCCGCCTGGCTAAGCTTGTCCTCACTTTGAACAACTTCTCCTTTAACTCTTCCTACTTTCTTCAGGTCAGAGGGGTAGCTGTGGGTATCCCCATGGAGTCCCATTATGCCTGTCTCTTTGTGGTGCACATGGAACATTCCTTGTTCCAGTCCTACTTTCGGCCTGAACCACAACTCTTTCTCTACTGCCATCAATGGCATCGTCGGTGCTGTTTCCATCTCTCATCGGGGATTGGAAAAGTTTCCCACCTCGGGCGACTGTCTGTGCAGAGTTTGCACATTCTCCCCGTGTCTGTGTGGGTTTCCTCCGGGTGCTCTGGTTTCCTTCCAAGGCCCAAAGATGTGCAGGCTAGGTGGGTTGGCTATGCTAAATTGCCTGTAGTGTTCAGGGGTGTGTGGGTTATAGGGGAATGGGTTTGGGTGGGATGCTTCAAAGGGCGGTGTGGACGTGTTGGGCCGAAGGGCCTGTTTGCACACTGTAGAGAATCTAATCTAATCTAATTTCACTTCCAATTCCCAGCTTGCTCTGATCATCACCTAATCCATCTTTGATTCCTCCCCTCACTTCTTTGATATCTGTTTCCATTTGTGGGGACAGATTGGCCACCAATATCCATTATAAACCCATTGACTCCCACAGTTATCTTGACTATGCATCCTCACACCCTGCTTCCTGTAAAGACTCCATTCCAGTCTCCCAATTCTTCCGTCTCCGCCGCATCGCTTCTGATGATGCTAACTTAGATAAGGGGACCTCCAAAATGTTCCCCTTCTCCATCAACCGAGCATTTCTCACTACCGTGGTTGACAAGGCCGTCAGCTGGGTCTGACCCACCTGCCACACTTCTGCCCTGACCCCCTCTCTTCCCTCCCACAACAGCGATAGGGTCCCCCTGGTCATCACTCACCATCCCACCAGCATCCACATCTAAAGGATTATTAGCTGCCATTTCCGGCCTTCCCATTCCTTCAAGCAGGCCTCAATCCCCTCCTTCACTTGCAAAATGTCCCTGCACCCCTCTGGCACCTTCCCCTGCAATTGCAGATGGTGTAACCCTTGTCAGTTTGCTTCCTTTCTCCTCACTACGCAAGGCCCCAGTTACACCTTCCAGGTGAAGCAGAAATCTACCTACACTTCACTCTATCTAGCCTACTGAATTCGCTGTCTACTATGTAATCTGCCGACTCTGGGGAAATGAAATACTGACTGGGCTTTGCAGAACACTTATGTTCTGTCCACAAAAATGATCCCAAGTTTCCTATTGCCTGCCAGTTCAACACACCACCGTGTTCCCTGAGCAACATCTTTATCTTGGGCTTGTTGCTGTTCTCCAACAAAGCTCAGTACAAGCCAGAAGAACAGCATCTCATTTTCCACTTGGGCACCCTGCAATCTTCAGGACTCAATATCAATATCCTCTTCCATGCTCTTGCCCCAATCCCTTCTGCAGAAAGGACACTGGATCTGAAACACTGACTCTACATTCTCTCTTTAGAAGCTGCCAGACGTGCTGAGTTTTTCTAGCAATTTCTGTTCTTGTGCATTGCTGACTGTAGTGTGTGCCGACTGTACGCTGAACTATATGACTGAAACATACTGCTGAAATAGAAACACAAAAGACAGTGATGTAGTAATCATGTCACTGGAGTGATAACCTAGATGCCCCAGTTAATGCTCTAGAGGCTCAGATTCCACCATTGCAGCTATTGACATTAAATTCAACGACTGATGATAACTACTCTCAGTAGTAGACCATGAACCTGTCGTGGATCATCACAGAAAGGCATCTAGTTCTCTAACATTCTCCAGACCCACGGCAATGTGGTTGACTTTTAATTGTCTCCTGAAATGGAACTGCAGGCCACTCAGCAATTAGGGGTTGAGCGACAAACACTTGTTAATGATGCTCACATCCCTTTAAAGAATGAAAGAGATAGAAATTAAAATCATCGAGCCTATTCTGCCATTCCACTTGGTCCTGGCTGATCTATCTCAACACCACATTCCCACCTTCTCCCCATATTCCTTGACACCATGAAGCCAGGAAACATATTCCATGACTCGGCCTTTGTGGTTTTCTGTGACAGAAAATTCCACTGGCTCATCACCCTCCCAGAGAAAATATTTCTCTTCATCACAGCTTGAAATAGACCACCCCATATTCTGAGATTGTGACTCCTTGTTCTGCACCTCACAATGATGTCATCCTCGTATCCAATCTGTCCAGCTTTTTCAGGGTTTCATGGGTTTCAAATGAGGTCCCCTCTCATTCTTCTAAATTCCAGTGAATGCAAGCTCAGACGTCAACACAGCTACCCTTCATATGATAAAACTGCCAAGGCAGGAATTAGCCTAGTTTTCCTTTCGCTGAACACCTTCAATGGCAACTATATCTTTTCTTAGAGATGGAAGCCAACACTGTTTGTGGCTTTCAGAACCCTGGGTGTGATCTCAGTACAACTGCAGTAAGACCTTTTCGCTCTTATAGTCAAGCCCTCTTGCAGTGAAAGCCAATGTGCCGTTGGATTTGAACTGCATGCTTGCTTTCAGTTAACATTGCACAATGACTCCCAGGTCCCTTAACATGTCAAAGTTTGCCAACCCATTACCACTTAAATAATATGCTGCCATTCCATATTTTCTTGAGTGAGTGGAAAACTTTGCACTCATCTGCATGAATGAATAAAGAGAAAATGGACTTTGAGTCCATTTCTGTTCTACTTTGTGTGTTGACTTCTAACAAAATGATGGTGGAATGCCTTTCACTCAGGCCAATCTCCACATATGACCTTCGCTTGTAAAAGCCTGACCAACATTTGAGAATTTTGGTTAAAATTTGTTCCAGAGGAAGGTGCGGTGTTGCTTTTGGCTTCCTAAATTACAGTAGCAGTTACAACTGTTTCAGTTATGGTGAAACACTTTAAGACAACAGCCATAATGAAAAATACCATGTTAAAGCAAATCTTTTCAAAATCTTTTAAAATTGCAACAGTATATACAGATCGCAGCTTGGGACTTCTGTGACAAATAATTCTTTTGCCATCCTTTCAGACCCTGCCCACCATCTACAAGGCAGAAGTCAAAGCTGGAAGAAGGCACTGCCCATTTGCTTTGATGCGTCTAGCTCCAACGACACTCAAGAACTCAAAAGAAGGAAAAAGTAGCTGAATGGGCAGCCCATCCATCACCTTAACCATTCAGTACCCCTTCCAGTAGCACAGTCTGTATCATTCATAAGATGGACTGCAATGACACATCAAGACTCTCAGCAGCTTCCAAACTCACGAGTTGTACCATAAAGATGTTGCGGCACGGTGACTCAGTGGTTAGCGCTGCTGCCTCACAGTGCCAGGGACCCAGGTTCAATCTCACCCTCGGGTGACTGTGTGGAGTTTGTGCATTATCCCTGTGTGTCTGTGCATTTCCTCCCACAGTTCAAAGGTGTGCAGTTTAGATTAGCCACGCTAAGCTGCCCATAGCGTTCAGGGATGACTGAGCTAGGTGGATTAGCCATGAAAGATGCATCCCAGCAGGGATAGGGTGGGTGGAGTGGGTCTGGGTGTGATACTCTTTTGAGGCTCGATGAGGACTCGATGGGCTGAATGGTTTCTATGTAACACTCCGTGACAAAGGCCCGCAGAGGCATAGGACCACCACCACATGCAAGGCCACCGCCCCCCACCCCCCCCCCCCCCGCCCCACCCCACCTCCAAGCAATTCGCCATCCTGTCTTGGAAATACAAGTTGAATCTTCTGTTGGTGATGTGAGACTTCTGGATTCTTCCTCCAATCGGGCAGTTCTGAGGAGGTGGATGGGTATTATGGATGGAAATCAGAAGCTAAGAGCCGCTGGTGGAATCAGAGACCTACAGCTTGTGTATTTCCGCTGTGTCACGGTAGAGGATGCTGCTAAAGGAGCAAGGCTGGATTCGAAAAAAATCCCTGAAGCAAAATAGGTGATTTTGTTTTGGGAGGTGGGGCATGAAGTTTCTAGGAGTGGGGTTCTTAGGTGGTGGGACAGTTGGAAGTAAGGGTAAGGGCTGTCTCTGTGTACCTTCAGTCCAATGTGCATGTCGTTGCAGAGTCAATGATTGCCTTTTCTTGCACAACCATCCACCACCCACTCTATCTACCAGCCTGGCTTCATTTTGCCACCAGGTACACTGCATGTCCTCAGGCCCACTTGTCACTGGGTTAATCACAGCAGGAGTGGCTTGAAGCCTTTAAGTGGTCAGCTATCTTCTAATCAACATGTTCACAGATGGTTTCTTACCCACCTCTGGAGCAAGTGGGACTTTAACTCAGGCCTCCTGGTCCAGCACCAAAGAGATCACTCCTGCAGCACAAGATCCTTGATTTTGATCCAGCGACATTGAAGGAATGGTGATACAGAGCAGAATGTCTCAGTGGTGATGGGGCAGGAGGCAGACAATTAGAAAGAGTGATGTCATACGCAAATCCTCCCCCCATCTTCCTGCTTCTACCAGAATTAAGGTGGGTCACTTAGATGGCAATTAATCAGGTAGTTAAGAGTCTGAATAGGTGGCAGCATGGGAAGGCTAGCCATAGAAACTTAACCATCCCCACCCCCAACCCAACTTAAATTTGGCAGGAATTGAGTATGACATCACTCTTCCCAATTACCCATCACCGCTGGGACATTTTGCTCTATGTCACCATTCTTCCAACGTCGCTGGATCAAAATCCTGGATTTTCCTTCCTATCAGCACTCTCAATATAGTAACACTGCATGGCCTAAAGCAGTTCAAGATGCATTACAGGTAGGCAGGGTGGTGAGGAAGGCATTTGGTATGCTTGCTTTCATCGATCAAAGCATTGAGTACAGGAGTTGGGGCATCATGTTAAGGCTGTAAAAAATATTGGTAAGGCTATATTTGGAGTACGAATAACATGTTAACAGTTAACATATCGTTCAGGAAGGATAATGTAGGAAGGATGTTATTAAACTGGAAGATGTGCAAACTAGATTTACAAGCATGTTACTGAGACTGGAGGGTTTGATTTATAAGGAGAGGCTGGATAGGCTGGGACTTTATTCCCTGGAGCACAGGAGGTTGAGGGGTGAACTTATAGAAGTTTATAAAATCATGATGGCGATAGATAAGGTGAATTGCAAAGGTCTTTCACCTGGGATAGGGGAGCCCAAAACTGGAGGGCACAGGTTTAAGGTGAAAGGAGAAAGATTTAAAAAGGACCTAAGAGGCAACCTTTTCACACAAAGAATTGTGCGTATATGGGGCGAATGCCAAAGAAAGTGATAGAGGCGGGTATAACTACAACATTTAAAAGATATTTGGACAGGTGCATCGATTGGAAAGGTTTAGAGTGACACACGCTAAATGCCAGCAAATGGGACCAGTTTAATTTTGGAAAACTGGTCGGCGTGGATGAGTTGGGCTTAGAGGGTCTGTTTCTGTTCTGTATGACTCTTTGCTGCATAGCTGTCTAAGGATCTGAAAGGGTTAATGCTGAGAAGTGCATTCGATATGTTGATATCACACGGACTAGGATGGGACAACAGCTTTAGATCTTGAAGGGGTAAGACCGAATATTGGGTTGCCCTTCAGAGTCTCGGTTACAATGTCAAACATGCCACCTTAACTTGTACTTCTAAGTTACCAATATGCAACAGTATACATCTTCCTTATGAGCACAACCTCTTCTCATTAGATCACCTATTGAATTTCCTTTGCTGCCACTCCAGACCCAGCGAGCCCTGTAGATCCCTACCAGAAAAGAACATGGTGGCAGCAAACCTACCAAATGGATTTGACACCATGACGAGCTGTGATGAGAATTAATCTTTTAGTAGCCATCACCTTCGACAGGGCAATAAATGCCAATTCAGCCAGTGATGCCCACATCCCACGAACAAATTTGCAAACTCAAGAAATCACCTGGCTATATCGACAAGTGATCATTTCACAACAGTCAGCCATTCTTCAGAATGAGAAGTGTTTTACAAGCCACCGAGCAATGTTAATCGGACCTATCTACTGAGAAACTGACGGGATTGCGTGCAACTCCGCTTTCACATCCCAACCGGCTGAATCCAATGGTAAGTGATATCAAACAGTGTGTTTCCAACTGATCGCACATATTTCCCATGCAGCGAGTTCAGTTGAAATGGCCTTACTACAAGAATGCTTTTTCTCCTCTATTTGTGTATTTCACAATGTGGAACCACTGATTAGCAATAACTTCTTCAAATTGTTATCATCAGTAGCAAAGAACACTTTGCAAGCCAAGCAAGGACCCTTTGTTCTACTCTATCTGATTGTGTTTTTTTTTCAAAAGAAGGCTAACTTTAAATGAAAGAAATGCAAACCTCTAGCTGCCAAATTGGAGCACTGAACTAATTGTTAAATAGGAGTAAACTGGAAAATCATGATTGGGAAGTCAGGAAACATTGGAAATGGCCAGCTAAGTCTCTGAAGCTGCTACACATTGTTGCCAGGTTTGTCTGCTATAGGGTTCAGGGCTGAAGGCTCCAGTCTGACTGGAGCCTCTGATTTTAGTCACACAATGTAGTTAATCAACAACTCTGAAAAATAAGCACCACCATCAAGTTGCATCTTGGTGATTTCAGTTTTCAGATTGTAGCTATTTTGGCAAGCATTTAGGATTACAACATAGAGAAAATTATGGACCATTATGCGTCCATTCTTTGTCCAAGATAGAGATGCCAGATGTCCCATTTTCAAGGGTTGTCACTTATATTTGAGTGAGATGTCAGTAGCTTTTGGGTCATCAATTTAATTGTCACCCAAAACGAAGAGGGTGGTTAGCAAAAATCGTATTTATACAAAGGGTTATCATGACAACTACAATGAAAAGATAAAGCAAGACCCTTGGGATGTTTAACTAAAGTTTCTAAACACTTGAAGAGAAGAAGAAGCAAGACATTGGGAGAGAGATAATGGGAACTGCAGATGCTGGAGAATTCAAGATAACAAAGTGTGGGGCTGGATGAACACAGCAGGCCAAGAGCTGACATTTCGGGCCTAGACCCTTCACCTGTAAAGGGGGATGGGGAGAGGGTTCTGAAATAAATAGGGAGAGAGGGGGAGGCGGGCTGAAGATGGACAGCGGAGAAGATAGGTGGAGAGGAGGGTATGGGTGGGGAGGTAGGGAGGAGGTAGGTCAGTCCGGGGAGGACGGACAGGTCACAGGGGCGGGATGAGGTGAGTAGGTAGGAAATGGAGTTGCGGCTTGAGGTGGGAGGAGGGGATAGGTGAGAGAAAGAACAGGTTAGGGAGGCAAGAACGAGCTGGGCTGGTTTTGGGATGGAGTGGGGGGAGGGGAGATTTTGTTTGGCGGAGGCTTGGGGACCGCTCTGCAGAACGCCTATGCTCGGTCCGCAGTAAACAACTGCAACTCCCAGTCGCGAACCATTTCAACTCCCCCTCCCATTCCTTAGATGACATGTCCATCCTGGGCCTCCTGCAGTGCCATAATAATGCCACCCGTAGGTTGCATGAACAGCAACTCATATTCCGTTTGGGAACCCTGCAGCCCAATAGTATCAAAGTGAATTTCACCAGCTTCAAAATCTCCCTTCCCTCCACTGCATCCCAAAACCAGCCCAGCTCGTCCCCGCCTGCCTAACCTCTTCTTCCTCTCACCTATTCTCTCCTCCCACCTCAAGCCGCACCTCCATTTCCTACCTACTATCCTCATCCCGCCCCCTTGACTTGTCCGTCCTCCCTGGACTGACCTACCCCTCCCTACGTCCCCGACCATACTCTCCTCTCCACCTATCTTCCCCTCTATCTATCTTCGGTCCGCCTCCCCCTCTCTCCCTATTTATTTCAGGATCGTCTCCCCAAACCCCTTTTCTGATGAAGGGCCTAGGCCCGAAACATCAGCTTTTGTGCTCCTAAGATGCTGCTTGGCCTGCTGTGTTCATCCAGCCCCACACTTTGCTACATTGGGAGAGATTGGATTTATGTCTTGTGCTGCTTGTGATTTGTTCATTTGCAAGATATAATTTCTGCTAGCAAGGCCAGTATTCATTTTCCAAACCTCTAAAAGGTGGTGGGCTGTCTACGAGAAGCTTGGCAGGCTGTTAGTGTTTGTACACGCACAGCGTGCTTAGAGAGGGACTTTCAGAACTTGACTCGGAGCTAGTCAAGTAGCGCTGATATGGTTCCGAGTCAGGAGGATAGATAGCTTCGAAGTGATGGAGTTTCCATATTCCAGGTGCTCTTATCTTTCTCAGCAGTAAAGGATGTTAGTTTGAACCGTACCGTCAAGCCAATCTGTGCGCGTTGTAGCAGTACATGCTGTGGAGACTTTGCACACTTCTGCCACTGTGTAGCCAGTATGGAAGGGTATTCAGACCAGTCCCCAGATGAGGTTCCCCAATTTGGTCCCATTTTCAGACAGGATGCCCCAAACAGCTAAGGGTTGAAGAATGATGAACGGGATCCCTTTCTTTTTAGAGATAATGGGAACTGCAGATGCTGGAGAATCCAAGATAACAAAGTGTGAAGCTGGATGAACACAGCAGGCCAAACAGCATCTCAGGACCACAAAAGCTGACGATTCGGGCCTCTCTCTGATGAAGGGTCTACGCCCGAAACGTCAGCTTTTGTGCTCCTGAGATGCTGCTTGGCCTGCTGTGTTCATCCAGCTTCACACTTTATTATCCCTTTCTTTTTAGCCTGTTCCTCATTGCTCAGTGAAAACAAGGTTAATTAAAAAAGAATCATTTCCCTCTTGGATACCTTTCTCCCAAGTGAGCTGAAGCTTTAAAAGAAGCCAATTTAACCAGGCTTTCTTGAGTTAAAAAAGAAAGAATTTATTAGCTATAATTGCAAGAAGAAATAATAATTCAGCACACATACTTCTTATTCCTAGTCTGAGTGAGAGTCCGAACAGGGAAAAATGTAAGAAAAAGAATTAATATATAAGCTGATTGTAAAGCATAGGTGGTAGAAGATGGGATTGTACTGGTAGCATCGACATTAGTAGTTGAACAATCAGTTTCGAGGCCATTTAGTGGGAAGGATATAGAGGAACAAACTTGCAGGGAGATTTCAGAGAAATACCAGTATTATAGGATAGTTATAATGGGAAAACTTCAATTCCCCCAGTGTAGCATGAGACACTGGTAAAGCAAAAGGCAGTGAAGGGCATTTCTTTCCCAGTTCTGATTCTGGATTCTGATGAAGAGTCACCAGATTTAAAGCATTAACTTGCTTTTCTACCCACAGGAACCACTAAATCTACTGAGTTTCACCAACGATTTCTGCTTTTATTTTAGAAAAGATACACTGGTGGACATGGTCCTTAAAAATGAGTTGGCCCAAATGGATCAAGTGTCACTTGGAGAACATTTAGGGGACAGTGACCATTGCATCATAAGGTTCAGGATGGTGGTGGAGAACAACATGCAACAATTCAAGTGAGAAAAATTAATTGGCAGACAGCAGCATTCAATGGGACAAAATTGGAACTGGGCAGGATAGACCAGAGTGAGACATTGGTGGGGAAATTTGTGACTGAACAATGGGCTACTTTTGGAGAGGAGAAACTTTGAATAAAGTTGTGGTAAATTCCTTCAAGTGGGAAAGGCAGAACCAACAAATTCAGAGTGTGGAGCTGGATGAACACAACAGGCCAGGCAGCATCTTAGGACCACAAAAGCTGACGTTTCGGCCTTTTTTGACGAAGGGCCTTGGCGCGAAACGTCAGCTTTTGTGCTCCTAAGATGCTGCTTGGCCTGCTGCGTTCATCCAGGTCCACATTTTGTTATCTTGGATTCTCCAGCATCTGCAGTTCCTATTATCTGCAACAAATTCAGAGCTCCCTAGATGATGGTGGTAGAAACTAAGGTACAAATGAAAAAAGTGTGGCTTTTAACAGACAGCATGTAGAACCATGGGAAATTCCGCAGATCCAGAGAGGAGGTGAAAAAGCACATAAGAGAAAAAAGACAGTAACGTTGAGAACAAATGGCAGCCAACATAAAGGGACACCCCAAGGTTTCCATAGGCATATAGTAACAGGGCGTCCGATTAGAGAATAATAATGGGATTTACACTTGTACATAGGAATCATTAGTTGAGTTTAAAATGAATGCTTTGTGTTTACCAAAGAAGGAGATGCTACAGAGAAGAAGCAGGGATTAAAATTGATAAGGTGGGAATGTTGGATAGATTGCCGATACTTAAAGTTGACAAGGCACCAGGGCTGAATGAGATGCATCCAAGCATTTGGAAAGAAGAAAGCGTGGGGTTGCAGGGGAAGATTGCAAAGGGTAGTTAGTGCATGGAACACTGCACCTGGAAATGTGGTAGTGGCAGGTTTAACTGAGGCATTCAAGAGGGCATTGGATGATTATTTGGGTGGCATGGTGGTGAGCATGGCTGCTTCACCGCATCAGGGATCCATGTTCAATTCCAGCATCGGTGACTGTCTGTTCGGAGTTTACATATTCTCCCTGTGTCTGCACAGGTTTCCTCTGGGTGCTCTGGTTTCTTCCCACAGTCTAAAGATGTGCAGATTAGGCGGATTGACCATGCTAAATTGGTCATGGGACTACCAGGCTAGGTGGATTAGCCATTGGTAATGCATCCTAGTAGGGATAGGGTAGCAGGTTGCGTCTGGGTGGGATTCTTTTCAGAAGGTCAGTACAGAGATGATGGGCCACATGGCCTCTTTCTGCACTGTCCAGTTTCTGTGATTCTATAGTTCTAGAAATGGTATGCAAGGATGAGCGGAAAGTACTGGAATTTGGCGCAATGTAATAGAATCTTTGCAGGCACAATGGGCCGAATGGCATCCTCCTGAGCCATAACAATTCTGTAATCTGAGGAATTTTCTGCTCGGACGATAAATAGAAGAGCTTGGATCTGTTCTCGTGGGAAAGATGAAGGGTAAAAAGAGACGAGATCGAGGCTTTCCAAACCACCAGAGGGCTGGATAGAGTGGATAGGGAGAAACTGTTCCTGCTTATAAAAGGAAAAAGAATGAAAGGGCATAGAATGAAAGTGATTTGGAAAAATAGCACATGTGATGTGAACAAAAAGTGCCAGTAAGTAGTTAGGTTTGGAATGTGTTGTGTCATGGAGGCAGATCCAACTGAGGCATTCAAGAGGCTTTTTGGCTGATAATTTGGATATAAATACTGTGCAAGGGTATGGAAAAAATGCAGGAGATTAGCACTATGTAACGAGGTTCATTCGGAGAGCTGGTGTAGAAATGATGGGCTCAAAGGACCCCTTTTGAGTTCTAATGCTTCTGGGATCCTTGTCTTTGCAAATTGACTGAACTTCTTTCATCCTGGTTGTTTTTGATAGTGGCTAGCTGGCAGAGTGGGAACGTCTTTTACCTTTTTTTTAAACCCTGCAGCATGAGTGTTTAATGGCTGTTCTCACTTGCACAGAGCATTAAACCACTGCCAATAGGCGCTAACACACATAGACCAGGGTTGTAGTCAGTTTATATCGCATTTTTTGATATCCCTGGAAATGCAAAATACAAAAATGTCTGCAGGAGATGGCTTCCTGCTGGACGTAGGATACATAGCCTCTCGGCATCTCTTACATTTTTCCTGTGTGAAGTGTGCCTTACTGTCCGAGTGTGACACTCCATGAGGACCCTGCCAGAGATTCATGGAGTTTACATCTGCAGTCATATTTTGATTGTAGCAGTCTTTCATAAAACTTACATTGGAATTAAAAGTTCAATATGCCCATTATTACCTTGGAGTTCTGATCTGCCAGCTTGACATACAACATTGACATCTGTCTGACAACATGTAATGTTGCCCTGGTATACCCCATAAACAAAAGTCAGGACAAATTCAATCCACTCTCAATCATCATCAGATCTATGGAAGGGGCCATTGACAGTACTATCGTACAGCACTGGTTCAGCAACTAACTGCTCACTGGCACTCAGTTTGAGCTTTCCAGGGTCACTCAGCTTCTGATCTCATTGTAGTCTGGTGCTAACAGGGACGAAAGAGCTGAAATCCAGGGGTAAGGCAAGACTGAGTGCTCTTTACCTTAGAGCAGGATTTGATGGAGTGCAGCATCAAAGAACACTAACAAAACTGAAACCAATCAGATGGAAAAATCTCCACGGGCTGCAGCCATACTAGACCAATACCTGGATCAAGCAAGTTATCATTCTGAGAAAGGTGGGACAGCCTAGGTTTGTGCCACTGGAGTTTAGAAAAGTGAAGACAAATTAATTGAAACATATAAGAGCCTGAGGCTTCTTGACGGGGAAATGGGATAGGGTGTTCCTTCTTCTCAGATAATCAAGATCTAGGGGCCGTTGCTTAGAAAAAGGAGTCACCCATTCAAACTGAGATGAGGTGATTTATTTTCCTCTCACAGGGTTATGAGTTTTTATAGCTCACTTCCTGAGAAAGTGGTGGAAGCAAAGGTAGGCAGATTCTTGTTAAGCAAAGGACAGTAAAGTATCAAAGAGAGGAAAGTCCATGGATTTGAGGTTATAGTCAGATCAGTCACGATTTTATTGAGTTTTGGAGTGGGTTTGAGAGGCTGAATGGCCTATTCTTGATCCTTGTTTGTATAGCCATACTGCCTATCCAGAGGGAAAATAAAAGTTTTAACTGTTATGGTCTAATCATCTTGGTCCCAGGATATAATTTCTCAGGGTAATGTCCCTGGCTGTACCATCTTAAGCTGCTTACCTCTGTCATAAGGAAAGAGGTGGACACATTTGCTTAGGACCGCAAAGTTGAACTTGCTACCACATAGAATGTTTGGCATGAACAGTGTAACTGTGTTTAAGGTGAAGCTGAGTGAGCATTTTTTGGTCTATATCCTCTGGTGTTTAGGAGAATGAGAGATGATCCCTGTAACCCTGTGTTTCCCACTCCACTTAGCCTACACACCCCTGGGCATTAGGGGACAATTTCCCATGGCCAATCCACTGAACCTGCACATCTTTGGACTGTAGTAGGAAAGCAGAGCACCCGGAGGAAACCCACACAGACACGGGGAGAATGTGTAAACTTCACACAGGCAGTCACCCGAAGGTGGAATCGAACCTGGGACTCTGACACTGTGAGGCAGCAGTACTATTCACTGTGCCAGTGTGCTAGGATGCCTGGGAGAGTGCCTCCTCTTCCTTTAAAAAGTGCCATGGTGCCTCTTCCATAAACCAAAGGGCGAAGCAGGGCCTTGTTTTAATATCTCATTTGAAAAATGGCACCCACATAAATGCTTCAGTAATGAGGATAAAATGCAGAGGTTGGGACTGTTCTACTTGGAATAAAGGTGGCTAAGATGGGATCTGATAGAAGTTTTCAAAATCATGAGGGGCCTGGAAAGCTCAGGAAAATCTATTCCCACTCATAATAGGATCAAGAATGAGATGGCACAGGTCTGGAGTCATTTGCATAGACACAAGCGTGATATGAGAATAAAATGGATTTTCATATAACAAGTAGTTTTGATCTGCAATGCACTGCCTGGAAGTGTGATGGGGGCAAGTTCGATCGAGGCATTCAAGACAGTATTAAACGATTAGTTAAATACAAACAAGGGCATGAGAAAATGGCAAGAGAATAGCACAAATTCAGGATGCTTATTTGGAGAGCTGGGGATGGCCTACTGCACAGAATGGCCTCCTTCAGTGATAAGCCAACAATTCCAATGAATCCTTAGGTGTATTATATAGAGAAGGATAGCTTTGGCAGATTTAAACAATAGTATTCACTACATAAACACAATATCTAGAAGTGTCAAGCATTAGAAAGGAGTTTGGTGTGTTATTGCTGCTCCTTGGGTCACCTGAGGTTCATGGAAGATTATGTTTAACTCAATAAACATGGTACAATAGTTAAGTACTTTCTCCTAGTCTAGTACTATTGAAACATCGGCATTGAAAATCCATTTTTAAATGGTGAGGAAGGATGCCATAAATAAACCCTGTCCCAGTCATATACTTTGAGAGGGCAGTGGGGGAAGGCGGGTTAGTCCTGGTAGATGAACTGAAAATAAATGTGGAGGACTGGAGGACTGGGAACCTTGCACAATCATGTTGGGTGATCAGCCAAGAGCTGATAGAATGGTAACGTTTTCTCTTGCAAATGTGGCTGGCTGGCTTTCTCGTGCTGTCCTAGCAACACTTGTACAGTCAAAGGTAAAATGGGAAATTAGCCATTGAAGCTTCCTCCTGTTGACTGGTGAAGTGATTGGTAAGGGTGAAGTGCTGCTCAATAAAACTCCTATTGTTCATCCTCCGTGGCTGCCTTTGTTAACTAAGGATGGCTCACAGAGTCCTTCATTTTGACTGGTATGATTTTTTTGCTGAACATCATAAAATATCCGCCTTAACACCTGCTTTTGGTCACCTACTGACCTTCTGTTTATTCTGTTCTCCCATTCCACTTCAGACAACTTCTTCATTCTTTTATGGCTGCCCTTATTTAATATGAGATCCAAGTTGCTCTCCCTAAAACTGAATTTGGAATTCTATTGTATGAATTATGTTGTAATCGCCATCCCAGGGGAGAATCATTGAAGACATCTCTTGTTAATCCTTCTTCATTCACACTACTAGATGTAAAATAGTCTATTCCCAGATAGGTTCTTCAATGTAGTGCTCTAAGAGACAATCACTGTAAATTCTATACATTTAATACTACATTGTTCATGATTCCCTTGCATATTTTGGTTTGTGCAGTCAGCATGCAGATGAAAACTACCCGTGACAATTGTAGTGCCTCCATTTTTTCCTGAATTGTACCTTGTTCCTCAGTGAGGTAACGCTTCAGGGGCCTACAGATGACTCCTACCTGTGACTTCTTTCACTTGCTATTCCTTATTTCCATCCAAACTGATTCTACATCATGATCCATTGCACCTGTATCACTATTTGCTGCCACTCTAACACCTTCCTTTAATAACAAATCCACCTTTTCCTTTTTGCCTATTTTTACAGTACTTCAATTACCCTTGAATATTGAGTTCCAAATCTTTGTCGCCCTGCTACCACATCTCCGTGATAGCTATCATGTGATATCCATTCATTTCTGCTTGTGCTGTTAACACATCTGCCTTGTTACAAAACCTGTTTGTATTCATATAAAAAGCTTTAAGCTATGACGTTTCATCTTTATTATTGACTCTAGTTCTAATTTCTGCTGCACTTTTTTGTGTAGATTTTCTGCCCCTTCTGGTCACACTTCTATTATCATTCACCTCTTCATGACCCGACACGTCTGCTCAATCATTTATTTTTACATTTTTAATTTCCCTTAAATTGAACTCTCCCCTCACTAATTAGCTTAAAGTCCTGTTGACAATCCTAGTTATGCAATTCACCAGGATATTGGCCCCAGCATGGTTCAAATGAAGCCTGTTCCAGTGGAACAGCTCTCTTTCCCCAGTACAAGTGATCCATGTTTCAGAGCACTCTCGTCTCTCAGGCTTGACGCCATGTATTTGCCTCTCCAATTTAGAGAGGGAACAGGCGGCCAATACCTGCTGAATTTCCTATATTCTAACCTTACTTCCTTTACGCAAGATTATAACTTTGTGATTGTACACTTTTAGCACTAAGCTGTTTGTAATCCCTTTGCAGAACAGCAGTAAACAAAAAGCCATGGATGGTATTCATGTGGACCATAACAGCCGGGCACTTTACTTCCCACTCCAGTCCAGGGAAGAAATCCTAAAACTTGGCTCTAGGCAGGGAATGCTGCCTTCAGAACTTTCTGTTGCTGCAAAGAAAAGTATGTAATTCCCTAATTATTCTATCCCCTATTAATACTACACTTCTCTTTCCTCCCCCTATTGATTGGCGCTGTATACCGCATTACTGTGACCAGTTTGCACCCTCCCTCCAATCTACACCCACATTCACACTAAAGACAAGAACCTTATACCTATTGGTAAGGGCTGTCCAGAGAAAAATTCTGGATTCCTATATCTGGCTCACTTATAATCACAACCTCCTTCCCTGATGAAGGATGGCATTTGATGTAATTAATCCAGTGGGTGTCCCTGCCTCCTGAAACAGTGCACAGGTATTTCTCCCGACCCCGACATGTGGAAGGGTCTGCAGTTCAGAATCCAGCTCATCAAATCAGAGCAGAACTTCCTCAACCAGCAAACACTTGCTGTGGGTGTGGTCACCATGGCCTGCATTGGCAGCTGCCATTACCCACACACTGCAGCTGCAACACATCGCCTACCCAGATATCTCTACTCTATTTCATCCATTAATTTGAATGCCAGCTAACATATTGACCAATCAAAAGAGGCATGGGATAAATAAATGGGATAAATGCTTGTCACCTACCTGTTTCTCTGTGGCATTGCGATTTGGCTGGAGAAAGTAGAATCACGTGAAGGGGCAGTCAGCTGGAGGCTTTAATCTCCCAATGCTGTTACCCTATATGGGCATATGGGTGTTGGAGTCTGAATCATGTTGTTGCCCCACAATTCTTACATGTCAACAGTACCTTCACCTGTCAGTGACAGGCAACTTGCTCATGACCGAAAAGAATATCGGCTGTAAACCAAGCAAGAATAGTCCAACGATCATATGTAAGAGCTCACTGTGTTGAAGGGGTTAAATTTGGTTCTTATCTATCAGATGGACTGAGCTCCCCAGAATCACAGAAGGAGGCAATTTGGCTCATCGTACCCACATTAAATAAGCATCATTACACAGCAACAATCTTCTCTTTTCCCTCATACCCTTGCACAGCATTTTTATCCAACTAATCATCCCATGCCCTCTAGAGTACTCTGTGAACGTCACTCTGTCAGCACTTTATTTTTCCCCAAGTCCAAGGGGTTATCTTTTTCTCCCCCTGTTAATACATCAGGCTGATCATGGACTAATGTGATGTTTACAGTATTTTAAAGTGATTTTACTAAAACAAAGAGGAGAAAAGAATGTGTCTGGAATCAGTTTTTAAAATTCCAGATTAAGAAGCGCCAAACAGTCTGGATTTAAAAGACCGCTAAATTTGCAGGACATAAATTCGAAGGGCTTACAGAAGACATTTGACTCCATAATGATGCGCCAACTCAGACATTTCATCATTACAAGTTGGCAATGCTGCCTTTCAGACAGGAAGTCAGCTGCTTCCATTTAAAGCCAGTTAGAGGATCTATGGATTTGGCTGCACTGTACTGTGTTGTGCGTAAGTAAAACTGGAAAGGCTGCCCTCACAGGTTATGCATACTGTTCAGGCTGATCAATCCTTTTGCTCTCATTACATATAAAGAATGTAAATGTGCATGAAATAAAAGCCTTCCCCTTTGCAGCGAAGCCATGTGTCATTAGCCTATTATTTCATCGTTAGGCTGTGTTGTGTTTGCCTCCCCTGTCTCTTCCGACCCACACATGCCCTGCACACGACTGCACTGATGAAAATGGGGAGACTTATCTCCGTCTAGCTGTCAGCAAATGTTGTTTCTGATGTAGTAGCTATGAAGTGGTATCTTCATTTGTTTTTAATTCACTTTTGAAAAGACATTCCCTTCTCTAAATGTGAGCTGCTTCTCTCTTTTATTTCTGAGTCAGGGGTCATGGACTTAAGGCAAAATCCAAGGATGTGAGCCCATACACTGGGCTAACACATTATTACTGAACTGGGGGAGTACTTTACAATGGGAACTGCAGTCTTTCGCATGGAGATTAATCTGAGGGTCCAGTTGCCCTTGTCAGTGAGTGTAAAATATTCCACCACATAATTAAAAGAATTTCAGGACAATTCTCCCCCATGTTTCGGTCAATCCCTTAACCCACATCATCCAAAGAAATAATTTGTTTGTTGCTCCAAAATGTGGCAAAAAGGTGAGGAAATGATGTTCACCATTACTAATGCACTATTTGCCGGGAGATGTATGCTGAGGAAATGAAACCCTGGGAATTGTGAATCATCACAAGTTATTAACTGCTGTTAGATCAAGTGCTTCCCAAAAAGGGTACATGTTGGACACTAGTCATCCAGGAAACTCATCACCAGGCTGAAGTCTAGTGATTATTGTATACATACTCTTTTATCAGTGAAATAATTATTAGTGAGTGTCAATCAATCTCTCTGAGTTAACAATAATACATGGGGAGATTCATTCCTACAGGTACTGAACAGTTGTAAGTGACTTTTAAAATATCCAATATGAAATACTTGTCTTTTTTTTCTTTTCTCCTTTTCTGTTTCTTTTAAACCGATCCACCTTTCCAAAACCTCCAGCCCCACCCCCAGCCCCATTCTATTACTTGTCTGGACATTGAGCTCTATCACAATCTCACACGTCCAGTGACTTACAGGGAAGATAAAATGACTTGGACGGAAGGTGTCTAATTAAACAGAGCGTGGGGTGCAAAGTGTTTGGGGGAACTGAATGCTTTGTGCGCAGAGTGCAGAAGTTGAGAATTCTGTCCAAATACTTTCTGATAATTCTCAAGATGAAATTTAATGTTTATAATTTAACTTAGAACTTTAAAACTTTCTAAGAAACTGCAAGCCATGTAAAATGCCCAGTTAATAAAAAAAAACTGCCTGCCAGCGACAGCTAACTGTTAATCAACTGAGAACAGATACTTGAGCAGCTGTTAATTACCATACAGTGCAGTTGATTCACTAACATTGTGAATTTTAATTTACGCCCATGTTTAGCTCCAGGAAGATAGAATTTGGGAAGTAAGGTAATTAAAAGGTTGGCTATTTGCGATTGGCAGAGAACCTAAGGAAATTGCAGTTCAGGATGTTTGCTCAATAGGGTCAGAGTGGAAGAGATAGAATTTTAAAAAAAGAAGCAGGTAGGCTCACTCAGCTGAAGAAGTTGTAAAGGAAGGTGAATTAACTTCCAAATAGGTCAGAACAGGATACACTATCAGGGAGATAGGGGGAATTTATGAAAGCTCTCGGTTTCAGTTTATCTGGTGCTTGCTGAGAGAGCATTTTTGTTGCATTTTGGATCTTGTGTTGTCCAACTGACTGAGAGCTAAAATAAATTATAATCAGTCAGGCATGCAATGTAGGATTAAAATGCTAACTCCATCATTGACTGCATGGAAGATTGGTGAGGCCTATATTCTGAATTTGGTGAGGGAACAGAAGTGGGATGATTGCCTGATTTGAAGCTAGTGGGAGAATCTATAGGGTCTCAAGGATCTTCTGGAAAATCTGAATGAGGTGGGGAGTAAAGACTGAGACCTCCATAGGCAAGAAAATGTGAACAATTGATTTTACCTCTAAATGTAGCTGAAGCTTAGGATAATACTCAACAAGATGATGGGGTAATTCTGGATGGTTCCTAAAGAAGTCAATAACTTTAAAATTGTTGTATGTTACATGAGAATTCTTCATGTATGTAGGAAGTAAACCTGAGACCATCATTTACATAGTTATGCACCATATTTTAAAGTTAATCGGGACTTCATATACAACAATGTTTATTTTATTTTCAAAGTGAAGCTTTGTGACGCTGTTCTTTTGGTGTTTTTCATTTATCTCCAAGTTAGCAAACTGTTTTGCTCCTACTTTACTGGATTAGTAACAAATTAATGAATCAAACAGATAAATAAGGAATGGCAGACATGATACAGTCAGTGGTGAGTCACATTCGAGAGGCTGTGGGGGGCATTACAGCAAGGGGCTGCAGCTCAAGCTTGGTCAGCTCTGAGTTGTTGAGCTAAAGCCTGATGTGCAGATGTTGGGAGACTTCCTGAGTTGGCTACAGATTCTTTAGACATGTTCAGTGGCTATGAAAGAAGCTATGTAAATGCAAGACCTTTCAACGTAAAATATAGTAAAGCAGAATGTTAATCTTAGTATTGGGAATTCATAAACCTTGAATGAAATATAAGACACCTGTACTAATTTGTGAAATGTTAAGGTGCACCAACCATTCTGTGCCATATCTTTGCAAATGTCCCAAATAATTGGCAAAGACGTGTTGGTAATGCTAAATTCTCTACTTCACTAATCCTCTCAGTGTTCTTCTGACCCTGTTTAATTTTGCCTGAATACTGCTTTCCTAAAAACAATCTACAAATAATTTCTGCGACTGAATTACAAACACTACCTGGCAGGCATGTGACAAATTTGATTCACAATGCCCATTTATTTCGACATTTGTACACTTACAATTGTTTGCAACTTCTCTAGGACCGTTATGAATGGGTTAACTAAAAATGGAGATGCCATCTTAAGAAAATCCATGAACAAAATTTAAACCTTGAAGCACTGACTGCCAATCTTTCCTAGCTTTTTATTTCTTAGGTTAGCAAAAACAAAACATCATTTTAAGTAAGAAAAGAGTGACTGGCAGGCTGGGTTGCAAAAATGCAAACTATGCATGCGAGTGGTAAAATGTACCAAGGAGCGTCAGAATTCAACTGAATGCTATATTTCTCCTTGTGATGATCTCTATGCAGAACAGGGCTAAGTATTTCCACTAGGTGAGGGGACAAAATCAGAAAACTGCTCAGCTCTCTGAGTCGAGCAGTTTCTCTCTCAGCAAGGTTGAAGTTCAACAATCTTTGAGTTTTCTTAATTAGTTTTTTTTAGTGCAATGAACACACCTCTTTCTTTTAAAGGCATGAGTACAAATGGAACAATGGATAGAAGAGCGTACTGTAAAAAGTTTTTAAAAATGTGAGGAAACTAGTTCAGTGTATTCAGTGAAAACCAAAAGAACTGTGGATACTGCACATCAGAAAAAAAAAACAGAGATTACTGCAAAAGGCTCAGTGGGTCTGGCAGCACCTGTGAAGAGGATTCAGAGTTAACGGTTTGAGTCCAGTGTTCCGAGGAAGGTTTACCGGAACCGAAACATTAACTCTGATTTCTCTTTGCAGATGCTGCCGGACCTGCTGTGCTTTTCCAGTGTATTGAGTGATTAGTTGCATCTTAATGTTGATAAGAACGCCTAAAGTGGTAGAAAGTAATGCCTAATGTTCTTTTTCTGAGATTCAGGCCTGGACCCTGATGCCAAACTGTGGGAACCAAAACAGACTGGGAAATGAAATAAAACTGGGGGTGATTGAAAGATACAGGATCAGTGAGACCTGTGATCACCACCTTGTACATCACCCTGTCCCAGGACCTGCCTGGCTGGCCTTCCTTCCTCCATCACCTTGAGCTTGGTCAACCAAAATGCTCCTGATCTACGCTGGCTCTCAGCCTCAGAAGCTAGGCCCATCCATAATCTTTCCCCAGCCCAAAAACTATCCAAGATCTCCGCACCTCACTTTCCAACTCTGGGCTGTTATGTCTTGTATATCTTAAACACTCCAGAATTGATAATCTGTTTTTCCAGTTGCTAGGCCCTAAACTCTGCAATTTCCTAATTAAGATAATAAAATGTGAGGCTGGATGAACACAGCAGGCCAAGCAGCATCTCAGGAGCACAAAAGCTGACGTTTCGGGCCTAGACCCTTCATCAGAGAGCTCTCTGATGAAGGGTCTAGGCCCGAAACGTCAGCTTTTGTGCTCCTGAGATGCTGCTTGGCCTGCTGTGTTCATCCAGCCTCACATTTTATTATCTTGGAATTCTCCAGCATCTGCAGTTCCCATTATCTCTGATACTAATTCCCTAATTAAACCTTTTTTTCTCTCTCTGTGTGTTCCTATTTCCTCCTTTAAAGTTATCTGTGTGACTAAATGTCTCATCATCCACAACATTATAATTTCTCCTTTGTAACATAGCAGCAAAATTTGTTGGTGATATCCCCGTGGAGTACCTTTCGATGCTGTACCAAGTTAAAGCTACTGTAGAGATTACAAGTTACTGTACCCTTTGTTTGCTTTTATTAAAAGCATTTTATAATATAAAAGCTGCCAGTTATCACAGTTGGGGCTGCAATTGCTAACAAAAATATCCAACATGGTTGTAACATAAGAAGAAATGAGAATTCTTGAACATGAAAGTCTCAATCTTTGTGGGATATGGCAGTAAGGTTTTTACATTGTGAAGGAGTTTGCAGTTCTCACACTGCAGCTGGTAACCTGCGACAGGATCATTCACGTTGGTTTGTTTCTTGATATACTACCTCCACTCTGTTTATTCGTGTGATTGCTCTGTCACCACCCTACTACATAACTATCGTTATCAGTGGGGAGCCTACAAAACTTTTTACTGCATTGTTACAATCTCCAAAGAGACTAGAACCGTCTAAAAAGGAAATTTTCTATGATTACCAATAGAAATGAGCAAGAGACAGGATGCCATGATTTAAGGTTTTGACTGCAACAAACTGAAACTAACATCGATTCAGTTCAACTGAACAGGAAACAGTCACGTCAGAACAGCACTTCTCCATTAACTAACTAACATAATTGAAATTTAAGGTAACACAGTGTGGAGCTGGAGGAACACAGTGGGCCAGGCAGCATCAGAGGAGCAGGAAGGTTGACGTTTCAAGTCAGGACCCTTCCTCAGAAGGATTTCTGATGAAGGGCCCAGACCCGAAACGTCAGCCTTCCTGATCCTCTGATGCTGCCTGGCCCACTGTGTTCCTCTAGCTCCGCATTGTGTTATCTCAGACTCCAGCATTGGCAGTTCTTACTGTCTCTGTGATAGAAACGTGAGATGTTTTTTACTTTACACCACACTTCCAGCAGACATGTAGCCCTGAAGATTAAAATCCAAGCTCTTCCCAGCTTTGCAGCAAGCTCCCTTCTCCTGGACCACACCAAGGTGAGATTCCTAGTGTCTTTTGAAAATCATTCCACTCACATTTCGGAATACTCTCAAAGCGATCTCCAGCAGCATGGTCTACTTTGGTGGCTTCTTGTTCCTTAAATCTCTACAAACTTCTGCCCTCTGACCAGAGATCAAGTTCCCACAATGTCTTTGGTGTCCTACGCAAAAAAGAAAGCAATTTTCACTGCTCTTTGTGGTGTCTGTCTTTCTCTCTTGCTGCCTCTTTCTCTCTGCATTTTGGAGACTCTGTGTTCTCGGACTGAATCCTGCCACTTGACTTTCACGAAATTTCAGTTTCATATCATAATGCCCTGTCTCCGGGTAGATTTGACACGATCACCATTTGTGTTCTATCCAAGACGTTCCATTTCATCATAAATTGGAAGAGACATCTTAAAACATAACCATGTTGTGGCATCTCGCATTTGTAACAATGCACACAGTAATTTTCCCCAGCCTTTGCATTTTGGATCTTTTGTCTGTCATCTTCCTCTTCTCCCATAATTGCGTACTTAAACCCAAACAGATTCTATAATGGCTGCCAGTGCAAACATTACTTTGTGAATTAGCTGACAACAAAAGCACTTCCAGACGAGCTAAATGTTCGAAACAAAATCCCGACTTCTCAACCATTATGGGAATCTCAATCAGTGTCACCAGTGACATTAGGCAAGGACCCCGACCCTGACCAAAACAGATTGATGCAGCTCCATCTGGAATTTGCTAAAAATTTATTTGCAATGTTTTTGAGAGATTTCAGTCATCTTAGGCATCTAGGCCAACACAGGGATACAATCCCCTTTAAAGAGAAGAAAGAAAGGGAGAAATGTACACAAAAGTCATGCTATTAAGGACAGGGAAAGTCTACAGACATTTACTTTTGAATGGTTATAGTTGAGAATTGTCAAAATGCATATTGCTATTAATGATTTTATGTTACAGTATTAGATTACATTCCCCAATCAAAAGAGTCCTCAGTTATGTGGGTAATAATGTATCCCAAATATTCAACTATTTGTTTGAAGTATTCAACATTGCAGAGAACAGAAAAGAAAATAAATTGCAGAGCTCAACTAATGCCTGGGGAGATTGGCTGGTTTCAACCACACAAGATGTTGGGAATTTGTTCAATTTACAATGGGAAGCAGGTCCACTATTGGCAATTCTGTGGCTTTCATCATCTGCAGTATTGACAGAAGGGGAGAAGGGAAAAGGGGTTTGATTTTGAAACTTTAGGTCCCAAAGATACCAAAATGCCCAAAATTTACCACATAGACGCACACATAGACGCAAACAGGCACACACAGATGCAGACGCGCACACACAAACTCAATTAAGATTGTGTACTCCTCCGCTGGCCTGCAAGAATATGATATAATTTCTTCTCACACGTTTGGGAACTGTCTCTCATTCTGGCTGTTGTTCCCCAGCTACCTTCTAAAGATAAAAACTGTCAGGTCATCATTTGTGTTAGTCTATGTAATAACGATCTACGTAATAACGTCCCCTTAAATGAAAGCTGTTTGTAGCGCTTTGTAGCCACGGTGGCTCAGTGGTTAGCACTGCTGCCTCACTGCACCAGGGACCTGCGTTTGATCCCAGCCTCGGGTGATTTTCCGTGTGGAATTTGCACATTCTTCCTGTGCCTGTGTTGGTTTCCTGTGGGGTGCTCCGTTTTCCCCCTACAGTCCAAAGACGTGCGGACTAGGTGGATTGGCTGTGGGAAATTGCTGATTGTGTTCAGGGATGTGTAGATTGGGTTGGTTATAGAGGAATGGGTCTGGGTGGGATGCTCTGAGGGTCAGTGTGGACTTGTTGGGCCGAAGGGCCTGTTTTCACCTGTTGGGATTATCAGATTTCTAAGGTTTATTTGAAAACACAAGCTTTCAGAGCCTCACTCCTTCTTCAAGTGTTAACGAGAGAGGTGGCATTAGACACAGAATTGATAAGCAAAGGGTCAAAGAGTCATAGAATTGATGTGAATTTGATGTGACTGTTAAATCTTTAATCAGTTAGAAAGGTGATGATTGATTAATATGTAATTTCCCGAATTTCTTTCAAGTGCCCCATGATAACTAAAGGTTTTATCAGTCTACCCGAGGTGACATCTCAGGCCAGGTAACACATTTTAGGTGTGAGGCCTTGTTTAGAATCTGGCTGTGTTTTAACTTGGAGTCAGACTGGTTTTGTTTCCAAAGTCGGTATTTATAAAGTGCCACATTGACTGTCTACAAATTGTGTACTTTTAGAACAAAATAGAATGTATCTTCAATGATAAATCTGCAAATGCGAATTTACCCCGTCAATTTGTGTGTGCATGTGGGGGGGGGGGGAGGTGGGGGGAGGGGGGAGAGTGTTAGTGAGAAAGATTGTCTGTGTGTTTTGTGTGTGTGTGTGGGAGAGAGAGTATATGTGTGTGTGTATGTTGTGTGTGTGTGTATGTGTGTATGTTTGTTGTGTGTGTGTGTGTTCTGTTTGTTTGTGTGTGTGTGTTTATGTGTGTGTGCCTGTTGTGCGTGTGTGTGTTATGTTGTGCGTGTGTGTGTATGTGTATGTTTTGTGTGTGTATGTTTTATGTGTGACTGCAT